>NC_044249.1:21573172-22783172 GCF_003957555.1 Calypte anna | reverse complement strand
CGTGGAGACCAGAGCTCTCTACAGCCCTCTGCAGCCTGACATCGAGCAGGTGGGTGATGGGCTGAGGGAATGTCACCTCCTGGTGCCCCTGGGGCTCTGCTGGTGACACCAGAACCGGGAGCTGGGCTGGCCCCAGGGAGGGGAGGCAGCTCCTGGGGTGCTCAGGGATGCTTGGGGAGATGGATCCCAGCCTCCCCTGCCCCTCTGCATCACAACATTTTAAAGTTTTTATTGGTTTTGATTTGTTTCCTGGGGGGAGGAATCCTGTTCTGATCCAAAGCTGAATGCAGAACTCTTCTGCAGCTGCCGTGGCCCTGAGGCTCCTTTGGCAATGCCTTGGGGTGGTTTCTGCAGCACCAACCCACCCTCAGGGCTGGAAGGTGTAAGTACTGCTGCAGAATGGAAGGTTCTGAGCCAAATGGATGATTTTAACCCATCCAAACCCAATCAGAACCCAGGCAGCTGTCCTCAGCCCTAAGCCCCTTCCTCTGATCCCCACCCACGCTGTGCCTTTGGATCACAAAAGATGCTCCCAAAGAACAAAGGGGTTCACTGGCACCTCTCACACGTGGCAGAAAGGGTTTGGGAGACCCCAGCTCTGCACAGCCACTGCTCTGCACCATCCCAACCCTTCCCCTCCTGTGCTTCCCCCTTAACCAGAGGATTTCTCCTGCACTGGGCAGCAGCAAACACACCAGGAGCTGCTCAGACACCTTCTGGTGTGGATTCAGCCCAGGGGAAGGATGAGCAGAGGCAGGAGGTGACAAGGGGCTTTGTGCTGCTCTTACAGGTGCCATGGTCTTGTTGGACCAGGCATGGAGAGGAGGATTGGTGCTGCCTTCATCTCACAGGGCTGTGGGTGGGCAATCAGAACTGTAGGACCAGAGAATCCCCATGGTTGGAAAGGACCCTCAGGGTCACCAAATCCAACCACCAGTCCTGCTCCACCAGAGCCATGGAATCAGCTCCTGAGGTGCCACATCCACCCCACCTGGATACACCCAGGGATCCCCGTGCCCATCCTGGGGCACTGGGGGATGCTGGGGGATGCTGGGGGACTCAGTGTGTGGTGCATTCCCCAGAAATGTGGTTCTGACCCAGTGCAAAGCCAGAGCCCCAGCTGGCTCGGGAGGGTTGGCTGCAGGGAGCTGAGGGCCAGGTTGGGCTTTGAAAGTTTTCTGCTGAAATGAGAGATTTTCTTGCCAAAAAAGCAAGCAAACCACAAACCCCTCTGTGATGTCTGTGATGGGCTGACTGGCAAATGAGGGCTTTTTTTTTTTTTTAATACTTTCAGCCCTTGAGACTGCTCAATAAAACGTTTTATTGGCACCCATTTGTGTTTTACAGTAAAAGGGACCACCTAAAATCCACCAGCCCTGGGGTTTCAGTGGGATTTCTGCTGCTCAGTCTCTGGAAGGGTTTTGTGATAGTGGAATTAGATTTCCCCATCCCATCCCATCCCATCCCATCCCATCCCATCCCATCCTCCACTCCCATGGTCAGAAACCCATACAGCAGCCATCCAGCTGGTGGCACCTGGTGACACCATGGGACACAAGTGAGCTGCTTGCTTCTCCTTTACTCTGTCCCTTTCTAAATGTGCTCAGCCTCAAAGCCAGGGTGCAGCTCCAGCTTATCCAGACCAACCACCATGAGTGTTCTACCCAGCTGTCACTAAAGTAATTTAAATATAATCCTGACTGACACTTTTCCATGATGGGGACTTCAGTTTGCAGCCCAGGAGCCCTGGAGCACTTGGAGTTTTCTCTCTGCACTGCTCAGCTCTCCTGAGGAGCTGAAGAGAACCCAGGCAGGAGCCTTTCCAGCCTTCACCTCTCTTTCTTTCCGTGCAGGGAAAGCTGCAGATGTGGGTGGATCTGTTTCCCAAATCCCTGGGTCAGCCCGGGCCCCCTTTCAACATCACCCCACGCCGAGCCAAGAGGTGACTGGGGGTGAGGGGAGAGGGGAGGGCTGGGGGATGTCAGGGGGGGGTGGGATTCACTTCTCTGGTGAGAAACATCCCCATGAGCTCATCTGCAGAGAATGGGGATTGGGAGCCCCAGCTGAACCCCCTGCCCGGGCTCTGGGGGTGGCTGAGGACCAAGCTCATCCCCTCCCATCTCCCTTTGCCTCAGGTTCTTCCTGCGCTGCATCATCTGGAACGCCAAGGATGTGATCCTGGATGACCTCAGCATCACTGGGGAGAAGATGAGTGACATCTATGTCAAGGGGTAAGGCAGCCAAGTCCCTGCTGTGCCTCTGGGGACTGTCACCTCTGGGACCCACACAGCCATCCACACATCTGCAGGGGGGGATCCAGCACCTTGGCAACCTCTCTGCTGGGACATCACTTCTTGATGTCAGGAAAAATCCAGGGAGACCTCAGAGCACCTTCCAGTGCCTGAAGGGACTCCAGGAAAGCTGGGGAGGGACTTGGGACAAGGGCCTGGAGGGATGGGATGAGGGGGAAGGGTTTGCAGCTGCAAGAGGGGAGATGGAGATGAAATCTTAGGAAGAAATTGTTTGGGGTGAGGGTGCTGAGCCCCAGGTTGCCCCCAGAAGCTGTGGCTGCCCCATCCCTGGCAGTGCTGAAGGTTGGATGGGGCTTGGAGCACCCTGGGCTGGGGGAGGTGTCCCTGCCCATGCCAGAGGGGGACTGAGTGAGCTTTAAGGTTCTTCCAGCCCAAACCAGTCTGGGGTTCTATGATTTCCAGTGCTGGTTCCCTCCCAGCTCTCCCTGGGGCAGTCCTGGGCCCGTTCCACACACAGAGGTTGGCTTGTTTGCATGGCTGCTTCTTTTGGAATTCCCTTTCTTTCTTTTTTTCTTGAAACACACAAAAATGTGGCAACCAGCAGTAACTCCTCTGGCACATTCACTTCTCTGCCTGAACTCCATTTACATTTTATCTTGTGTGAAATGGTGCAATCCCAGCCAAGGGACTTGCTTATTTTGTGTGCTCTTTGGATTTATGGGCAGGAAGAGGTAGGATTTTGAAACAGACTGTAAATCCCTGCTTTACAACCCCAATTTTCCTCCTGTAAATCCAGCCTGCCTGGTGCTTACCTGGTATTCACATCAAGTGCATTGCTATCAGCTCAGCCAAGCTGCTCCCTGCACCTCGGGGCTCTGAGACCCTGGAGCTTGGGGGGTGCTTTGGGGGGACCAAAGAGCACCCAACCCTTCCTCATGGCCCTCACTTGGCTTCTGCCATCTCCAGTGATGGATTAAAAGTCTTGCTCAGTTTCCTCATCTCCCCCAGCACTGGCTGCATCGTTACCATCCCTGGGGAAATCCTGAATAATCCCCTGGTCCTGCTCAGGAGGTCCCATGGCCTGGTGATGCTTTGCATCCCTAAATAAAAGGATGAGCTGGCTCCTCCAAAATCTTCCACTCTTGCTGAGCAAAGAGGGAGCTGAGGAGTCTGGAGAACAAAGTCACCTCCTGGATTTCAGGACCTCTCTTCACCTTTGGGTGCTGCAGATGGGGCTCATGGCATCTGCCATGAGAAGGATTGGATGGATGGATGGGCCAAAACCCAACCCCCCCAGGAGTTGGTTAATTTTGTGTTATTAATTAATTACTAGATATTGTCACAACCCCATTGTCTGTAGCTGAGGAAATCTCTGACTTGGGGAGAACTGGAGTGTGGAGAGAGGTGTGGGAAGGTTTCAGCATCTGCTTGTTCCAGTCCTGTCCCCTCTGGGGACATCAGCCCTGGGCAGAGGGGGCTTTGGGTGACCTTTGGGTGGTCCCCATGGCCACTTCTCTGGTGTGGTTTTAGTTCTGGGGCACCATGACTTGAGTTCTGCTCACTGCTGGTATCTCCTTCCTGCAGGGAGGAGGAGAAATCCTGCAAGAAAACCCAAAAGCTGCCACAGAGGCAACGACACCGAGGCATTTATTTGTTTGTGTGCCATAGGATGCAGGAGGGGAGAGCTCCCTTCCCACTGCATGTCTGGGGCAGGACATGTGCTGCTCCCAGGCTCTGGAGAAGAGGGGAATTGTTGTTATAGCTGGGGAAAAAAAATTAAAAAGTTAATTTGAAATTTAAGTGAAAAACAGTCAAATGAGATAATTGCTTTCATTAGGGATTCTCTCAGAATCCTCTGGCTCCTCTCCAGGAGGGCTCTGAGCACACCAATGGACACGCTCTGCTCTTTTGTTTTCTTTCCCTTGATTGCTGAAGGTTGGAAAATCTTGGACAGGGAAAGGTGGCAGAAGGGAAACCTGGCAGCTGTAAAACCCCCAGCTGGAAACAAACAGACAAACAAAAGCAATGGTTCTGGCAAGTTCTCAGCTTGCCCCTGGAGTGGCTGTGGGGTGACCACGGGAAGCAGTTGTAGAGCAGGAGGGGACACCAAGGTCTGAACCCACTCTGGGATTTCCCTGGGGAAGAACCTTTTTTGGCCATTTAGGGCTTTGAGTTTATAACATCCAGGAAACCAACAGAGAACAGAGGGGAGGGAAAAGGCCTTTTGGTTTTGTGGAGTGTGCTGGAGGTTTGGCTGTGGGGTCAGGGGGCTGCAGAGCTCTCCCCAGGCCAGGGCAGGAGCTGGTGTGTGCAAGGGACAACTTCAAGCCTGAGCTTAAGGTTGAGCCTTAAAAACATCCACGGAACCCCGGGGAAGGAGGAGAAGAGCTTGCAGAGCTCCTGAGGCTGCTGCCAGCTCCACAGGGACTGTTGCATTCCCTCTCCAGTCTCTGGGCTCCAGGTTCCCCCTCGGGTCAGACAGGAGCCCCAGGGGGGTCAGACAGGGGGTGAGCTCCACACTCTGCTCTCTGCCCAGGTTTTTCCATGCCACACGTTTGCATTTTGCAGCTGGCTGGTTGGGCACGAGGAGAACAGGCAGAAGACAGACGTGCACTACAGGTCCATGGGAGGAGAGGGCAACTTCAACTGGAGATTCATCTTCCCCTTCGACTACCTCCCTGCTGAGCAGGTGTCTTACATTGCAAAGAAGGTGAGTGAGGGGCTTTTGTCTTCTCGTGGGGAGGCTGGGGTGAGCTGAGAGCCTCCCATGAGGCTGAGACCTCCTCAGCCACAGCACAGATGGAGCCCTGCAGGGCTCAGCCCTACCCGGGGTTTGGTCTGAAGCACAAAGCTGGGGACAGGTTAAAATTGGTTAAATCAGTAAAAAAAAACCTAAAAAATTATCTACATTTTGAATACAGCATCTGAGGGGCTGGAATGAGAGGTGGCTTTGGTTGGAGAGTCTGAAGGGATTGAGCTCCATCCCCCAGCAGAGACTTCTCTGGCCTGGAGGCAGCTGGATGTTGGTGCTGATTCCATGGGGCTTCCAAGATGCCTGCTCTAGGACAGGGTTATTCCAGGGATGGGATCTCTGTGGGGATGCTTAGGGATGTGTCTCTGGACATCATGGGCATCGTGCTGTAGGATAACACCATGGAAGAGGTGGAAGGAGCTGAGTGCCTGAGGGGTCAGCAGCTGGGAGAGGCAGGGGAAGAGGGGCTGGATGGTTGTACTGGTGGGGAGATGGGAAGGAAAGGTTTGTATTGGGATTCAGGATGAAGATGCCTTTGGTCTAAGAGAAGAGTTGGTTACTCAGGTGGGGAGTGAAAAGTGATGGGATTTTGGTCCCCTCTTGCCTCCCTCAGTAACTTCTGGGATGTCCAGCTCTGGGCTGGGACAGGGATGGAGCTGGGGGGCAAACATGGAATAATGCTGCTGAAAACTGGGCTGGGTTTCAGGGAATGTTTTAAGGGAGGGAGAACTGTTCCCTGAAATGTTCTGCTCAGGTCTGTTCACTGAAATGCTCTGTACCCACAGAGCTCACCTCCCCCTCCCAAACTTGTTCTGTGGGGCCAGCGAGGTCCCAGCAGAGCCTGGGCTGGAGCTGGTGCTTGGGCAGGGAGGATGCTGAGTGAATTCCTCATCCTTGGAGCCAGACTCTCCCCAGGAGGAGGCCTGGCTTCCAGAGGGCTGGCTGGCTGGCTGGCTGGCCAGTAAAAGTGAGTGACAGCCCCATGGCTGTACCCATTTCACGCTTCATGTTAAACAAATCAAAAGTACAGTGTGTGCTACATTCAATTATCCCCCTTTGAAACAGCAAAGACCTCCCCCCCCCATCCCATAAACCACTGAAGGAAAACACATCCCATGGTGCTGGTATTGGTTCTCCTTCAGCCACATGTCTGCCAACACTGCATCAGAAAATAAACAGCTTGTAAAACCTCTCTGTAAAGGGGGAAAGAAAAAGAAAAATAATGAATGAGAAGCTGTGCTTTGTGTTTGTGGGATGTATTTCCCCCCCCCCCCTCCCCCTTCCCGGGGCAAGTTTTGATCTCTCCATGTGCTGGTTGAACTCTGGGTTCATTACTGCTGCTGTAAAAGCCCACGCACCCGACTTGAAACGAGGGCCATGGAAAGTGGAATTTAAATCAGAAACGCTCAAATGGCAGATTCTGAGCTGCTGGAAAAGCACCTGCACCCAGCTGGGCTGGGCTGGTCCTCAGGGAGAGCCCTGCTGGGAAGGAACCAGCTTGGAGCTGGCTCTGCTTGGTTTGCTCCACTGGGGCTGGAGGTCCCCTGGTCATGGAATCACGAATCCTAGGAGGTCATGGAATCACAGAATTCCCAAGGAGGTCCCCTTGTCATCCCTGAGCACAGGGAGGGGTGCCAGAGAACTGGAAACTTGAGGAATTTCAGCTCCACATCCTCAAGGGTTGCTTGGTCTGGCCTTGTGCATCTTGTGAGCATCAGTTCAGGTTGGAGGTGTGGGGGGCAGGCTCTTCCTCCTGCTTTTCCAAACACTGTGATCATTTCAGAAAGTTTCCCCATCCGTATCTTCTCTTGCTGCAGCAATGTTTGAAAGATTTTACTTCTCCTTCTGAGAAAGGAATTTACCCCATGCTGAGTTTCAAAAAAATCCCCCCAAAAGGAAAACCCCTCTTGAGGACAGCTCCTCTGAACACCTGGGAACTCCTGTTTCTCCAACAGCCTCTCTCATCATTTGTTCAGAATTCCCTTTTTCTGTTCTTCCTTCTTTTTGGGCTTTCTCTGGCAGCCATGGACCGTGCTCCCATGTTGCCTGCATGGCCACAGCACTCTTGCAGCTTGCCAAGTCCTGCAGGAAAAGAGTTTCATAGAATCACAGAAGAGATTGGGTTGGAAGAAACCTTAAAGCTCCTCCAGTGCCACCCCTGCCATGGGCAGGGACACTTCCCACAGCCCAGGGGGCTCCAAGCCCCATCCAACCTTCAGCACTGCCAGGGATGGGGCAGCCACAGCTTCTGGGGCACCCTGGGGCTCAGCACCCTCACCCCAAAGAATTTCATCCCAAGATCTCCTCTCCATCTCCCCTCTTGCAGCTGGAAACCCTTCCCCCTCATCCCATCCCTCCTGTCCTTGTCCCAAGTCCCTCCCCAGCTTTCCTGGAGCCCCTCCAGGCACTGGAAGGTGCTCTGAGGTCTCCCTGGAATTTTCTCCAGGATAGAGGAGATTTCTCAGGCTGCAAACCATGGAGCTGTTTGGGTGAGTGGCTCCATCCGTGCTGTGTGCTGGGGAGCTGTTACTTCACAGGGGGATGGAGGGTGGGAAGGTGGCTCCAGCTCCCCTGAAACATTGGCATGGAATTGTTTATTGACTTCAGCAAGGGAGGAGCAGGCAGGTCCAGGTCCCAGCTGAGCTCAGGGCTCTGCTGCCTGCAGGGTTTAAGATGCCCAGGTCTGTGCCTGGCAGCTCTGCTGCAGCCAGCATTACCAGATCATGGGGCTCCTGTGTCACTGGGCACCCAGTTCAGAGAGGAGCTCAGCTCCCAGTGTCTCCCAGGCCTCCTGGAGGTGGAAAAATGCATGAAATTGATTGGGAAATGTTCAGCTCCAAGGGCCAACGCCAGCTGTAGCAGGAGGCAGCTGCCAAATCTAAAGCTGAGATGTCCTCTGGGGAACAGAACAGAACCAAACCAAACCAAACCAAACCAAACAAAACAAAAGTTTGAATGTCTGAGCAAATGTCCCTGCACAAATGGAGGGGTTGGGTTTCATGAGCACCTCCGTGTGTGTGTTAGAAACTCTGAGTGCTTGAGTGGGCCTGGAAATAAAGCTCCAGGCTGGGTTGTTCCTGTGCCATCTGACCAGGGCTGTCTGAAGGGCATTGCAGGAGGTGAGCAGGAGCATTGGGAGCATCTTGGGGCATGGTGGAGCCCCAGGGAATGGTGGAGCTGTGGTCTTCATGCTTGTTCTGCCCCAGGCTTTGGTGCTGGGTGTCAACAAGAAAATGAAGAGTTGATGCCAGAACACAAAATGTTCTGAAAGCCACTGGGACAGGACCCATCCCAGTACTGCAGAAGAAACTGGAAGGGATTGCCTGGCTGGGGAGAGGGGGAGCCCTGGGGAGCTCTTCTGTTCATCTCCAGGGGTGCTGAGAAACTTCTGTGCTCTGGTTGGTTTTACTTTGAAATTCTGACTAGGAAGCCCTGATTTTTGTTGCAAACAGTCAGTATTTTACTGGACTGAAAGTTTTTCATTCCTCCTTGGTGTCGGAGATTATAGGGAAAGAAAGCTGTTGGCTCTGAATTTGGGATTTCTTCCTCTCCTGTTCCTGTCCTTTGTCACGTCCTTCCCTGTTTTCCTTGGTGACACCAGAAAGCAAAGTGAAACTCAGAGCGTTCCTTTTCCTGCCCCATTTATTCAAAATAAGACATTCTGAAGGGGCTCCAAGTACAGTTAATTTTCTTTTTTTTTTGTGGAAGGCAGAGTTAGAGAAGGCACAGAACATGTCCTGATGAGAACGTATCCTGATGGGACTGCAGCTTCCAGGGACAACCAGACAGGAGTCCAGGCAGGGGCAGCACCTCTGCCCCTGGGGTTGGGATGCACCAACAGCCCCTCTGATATTCCAGCAGGAATTACTCTTGGGAATTTTGCTTCCCAATGGATGTGTGGAGAGGGAGGAGCCACACGTGGCTGTGCTGGGAATGGAAGGTTCCAGGGTGCTGGCCATAAACCAGCCAGGACTGGGAGGGACCCCAGGGCTTGGAGCTCCCTACATACAGTGGGATGGCCCCGTGTCCCTGGAGAAACTTTGCCAGAGGGAGAGCTTGGGAAGCTGAGGAAACAGCCCAGGGAAACTGAGGCTGCCCCATCCCTGGCAGTGTTGAAGGTTGGATGGGGCTTGGAGCACCCTGGGCTGGGGGAGGTGTCCCTGACCATGCTCCCAGGGGGAGCTTTATGGTCCCTTCCAACCCAAAGCAGTCTGGGGTCTGATGGTTTGATGGTTCTGGGCTGTCACCCAACACTTCTGGGTGTCTGGGCTGCCCAGTTACCATGGGATGAGGGACCTGATGCTCTCCCAGGTGCTGGAACAGGACAGGATGACTTGGGCACCATCACACCAGAGCTGCTCCTTACTTTGTATTCTGTCCATGAGCAACCCAGAAGAAATGCAGCCCTGTCAACCCTTTCCCAGTCATAGAGCTGATTTTTTTCCCTGCTGCATTATTCACCACTGTAAAATATTCACCAGCCCCCTCCCATCCCTCCCCCTCCCCGCTGCCAAACAAACCCCCCAAACAATAACTCAATCCCCCTTCCCTTCCCTCTGTCTTGCAAAGGGCTGAGGAAATAAATTCCTCACCCTGGGCTGTTTTTACAAAGTGAAACTTTGGTTGCTAGATTTAATCAGGGAGGCAAATTTCACACTGCCTGGAAATGCCCCCAGAACTCAGCCCAGCATCACGTTCCCCTTTCCCCCTGGAAATGCCCCCAGAACTCAGCCCAGCATCACGTTCCCCTTTCCCCCTGGAAATGCCCCCAGAACTCAGCCCAGCATCACGTTCTCCTTTCCCCCTGGAAATGCCCCCAGAACTCAGCCCAGCATCACGTTCCCCTTTCCCCCTGGAAATGCCCCCAGAACTCAGCCCAGCATCACGTTCCCCTTTCCCCCTGGAAATGCCCCCAGAACTCAGCCCAGCATCACGTTCCCCTTTCCCCAGCCTTCCCCTCCCAGCTCCTCTCTGCCGTGTCCCCCCAGCTTCTCAGGGCTCCAAGGAGGAAAAGCTTTGCCAGGAGCCAAACCACACTGACAGGGTTTTTCCACAGGAAAGGCCAAAGCTGTGCAGATCCTGGTAGCTTTGTAGGACCTCTGCTTTGCCACCTGGAAAAGCTCAGATCCTGCCTGAGTCATCCTTCACCAGGCAGGGAGTCCCCAGCAAGCCAGGGAGTCCCCAGCAAGCCAGGGCATTGCTCTCAGGAGTGGTGCTGGGGGGGCTGGGGGTGCAGAGAGCACCCACCTGGGCTGTAGGGTGGGTTGGGGTTGTCTGCAGGGTGGGTGAGTCCATGGGCATTGCAATGGGCAATGAGTCTGAGAGTCACAGAGTGGTTTGGGTTGGAGAGACCTGAACAACCATCCCTGGACACCTCCCCCAGCCCAGGGTGCTCCAAGCCCCATCCAACCTTCAGCACTGCCAGGGATGGGGCAGCCACAGCTTCTGGGGGCAACCTGGGGCTCAGCACCCTCACCCCAAAGAATTTCATCCCAAGATCTCCTCTCCATCTCCCCTCTTGCAGCTCCAAACCCTTCCCCCTCATCCCATCCCTCCAGGCCCTTGTCCCAAGTCCCTCCCCAGGTTTCCTGGAGCCCCTTCAGGCACTGGAAGGTGCTCTGAGGTCTCCCCATTGGATTCTTCTCTTCTCCAGGCTGAACACCCCCAACTCTCTCAGCCTGGCTCCAGTTTCTCTTTCAGCAGCACTGATAGGTTTGGGTCTTTTCATGGCACTGATAGGTTTGGGTCTCCCCCAGGCAGTGCCTTGGCCAGAGAGTGGAGCTGGCATCAGCAGAAGGGCTCCTCCAGTACCAGGTTTTGCTCAGCTGACACCCTGGGTGGTTGGGATGGTGCCAAGAGCTGATCCAACCTGTGCCAGGAGAGATGCTGCAGCTGCATGGCCATGGGCTGAGAGCAGGGAAACCTCTGCTGGTGCAGGGGGGTGAAATCAGCACCTGGGGACTTCTCAGCAGAGAGGGCAAGGGACAGGTAGGACCTCATCCTCTGCCCGAGGTGAAGCTGCCTGGATTGCCCCAGGAAGGGGGGTTGGGAAGGAGCCCCTGGTGTCTTGCTGGGGTGCACACCATGGGAGGGGGCTCCTCCTCCATCCTGCAGCCCCCAGGGGAGCCTTCCCACCCCAGGGGAGGTCACCTGGACACCTCCTTCTTCAGCCATGGGTACCTGGTTCCTGGGGGCTTTCACCTCTGGATGACCAACAACCCAGGGACAAGGGAAGAATCACCACCAGCTCTTTCCCTTTTTAGCAGCTTTAATTAAAAATGACTTATTAGCTGGCAAAACATCCTCCCCCTCTCCCCCTTGGATAAACAGACATTTTAATGGATCACAAGGAGCAGAGATGGGGGGGATAGAAGTTTCCACTGACTTTATTTTATTTTTTCCTAGATTATAAAATATTTAAAATGCAAAAATAAAATGCTCTGCTGCAAAAATGCTGGGGAGCTCTGCCAGAGCCAGGCAGGGAACGGAGCTAAATTGAAATATAACCATCCAGGGTGATCTCTTAACATGAAACCAGTTTTGATGGGATTGAAGTGCCCCCAGTCTCCTTCCCCGAATATTTATGTTCTTCTGCACTGTGACACATTCTCCCTCCCCTTTTTCTTTTCTTCTTTTCTTTCTTGGTTTTTACTATTGCACGATACAATGAATCAGAGGCTCAGAGCCACCCCAGTGGATTTATGGTGCTACCTACGTGCCATGAATAATGCTGAGGTTTCCTGGCTTTAATTAAATCTGTTCCATGGCCGTGGTGTGGCAGGAGGCACCACCAGCCCTGGCTCTGCCTCCTCCTTGGCAGATTCAGCAGGACCTTGGCTTTACGTGTGGCTTTTTCTCTCTTTTTGTCCTCACACTTGCTCCTGACTCTTCAGGCACCTGGGGGCATCCCAGAAGTGTTGGATGCCCATGGGAGATGCCAAGGATTGGAGCTGCAGGGATAACAGATCCTGGGGCAGGGCCACATCAGTGCTGGGCTCCCAGCTGGAGAAGTCCCATTGGAGACTTCCCCTCCACTGCCTTGCTGGGAGTGCTGGGCTGACTGGTTTCTGTCCTGCTCTCATTTCAGGAGCACTTCTGGAGCTTGGACAAGACAGAAAACAAGATCCCACCTCAGCTTATCCTCCAGATCTGGGACAATGACAAGTTCTCTTTTGATGACTATTTGGGTGAGTCAGGGGAGCTCTTTGGCTCCGTTCCCTCTGGTGCAGACAGGAAGGAAAAACAAAGAGGGGTTGAATCCTTTCAGGGTATAAAAACTGAAGAGGATTCAGTGTCAGCCTGAGGTCAGGACTGAGGATGTGGCAGCTTTCCAGCCTGACATCACGGGGACATCACTGTCACTTTCTCCCAGAAAGACCCAGAAAGTTTTCTGTCCCACTGGGGCTGAGCTCCTCCTGCCTGAGATGTTCAGACACAAACACAGCTCTGCCCAACATCAGCTTCTGCAGTGCCAACCTCATCGGTTGTCACCAGACATCCAGCTTTAGGCCAAGAAATAAAATTAACCAGAAGAGGAAGGCCAGCAGAGCCTGCAGCAGATGACAGGAGCAGAAGCTGGAGGCTCCAGCACGATGGGTTTTTTTGGCTGGATCTTGTCCTGCTTTTTGCCACTAAAAGAATGTAAACCATCCAAAGCTTCAGTAAGGAAGTTGGTGGCCAAGATACTTGAAATGCTGGCTTTAATTATGTAGGCTGGATGCTGAAATGGCTCCTCCAAGTGTCTTTCCAGCTCTGGCTGGCTCTCCCCTGGAGATGTAGTGCTCAGGGGCATGGTCTGGGGGTAACTTGTCAGTGCTGGGTGCATGGTTGGACTTGATGGTTTTAAAGGTCTTTTCCAACCAAACTGATTTGATGATCCAATGATTCCTGTCCCAGGGGTGGTGGTGCCAGCTGATTAAAACGAGCCCTGTGCTTGGAAAACAGGGGCTGCCCTTGAGCCTGCTCTCCCTTTGCCTGGGTGTCTGCCCAAGGTCCCTCAGGGTGCCACAGGGAATATTTATTTCTGCAGGGAAAGAGCCCACATTTTAAGGACCTGTTACACCCAGTGCTGTTCCTCCTTGCAGGCTCCATCCAGATGGATCTCAACAGGATGCCCAAGCCTGCCAAGACTGCTGAGAAGTGCTCCTTGGAGCTGGTTGATGAGACCTTCTCCTCAAGTCGCTTTGTGTCCCTCTTTGAGCAGAAAACTGTCAAGGGCTGGTGGCCCTGCACTGCTGAGCAGGACCAGAAGAAGATCCTGGCGGTAAGGGCTCCTCTCCTGCTGTGTTCCTGGGGGATTCCCTCGGGGCACTGAGGAGGGATGTGGCTGGGTCAAGCACAGGCAGGATGCCAGTGGCCAGAAGTGCAGCCTTGGGTTGCAGGTTTTACAACCTGGGTCAGCTTTTGCCTGCAGGATGTTGCCCAGGGCTTGTCCAGCACCATTCAAACCCCTCGGGAGAAATTATTTGGTCTGTGGGATTCTTGTTGTGGGTTTTGGAACGTGCCAACTGATCTGACTCTGTGCCACATCTTTTTTTTTTTATTTTAATGGCATCGTTTGGTGACAGCCACCAGGGAAAGGCTGCAGGTGCCAGGCTGCTGTCTGATGGGCTCTGGGCTCCTGTTCAAGGCTTTTGGCTACCAAAACCCCTTGAGTTGTTGCCTACACTCGGGTGTCAGTGACATCTGAGATGCTCTGGGGTCTCTATGGGGACATTGTAGTGGGCATGTGAGGGATCCCTATGGAATCTGCTCTTCCTGGGCTCCTCCTGGGCCTTGCTGGTTCTGGGTGGGTTGTGCCCAAAGGACTTTTCTTCTCCCCAAGCAGCCTTTTGCATCAGGGATTCACTCCCCACCTCTCCTTTTGGTTCACTTGGTTTAGAGGTTTGGTTTTGTTCATCCCACACAGGGCAAACTGGAAATGACTTTGGAAATTGTGTCAGAGCAAGAGCAGGAAGAACGTCCAGCTGGCATGGGTCGGGATGAGCCAAATATGAACCCCAAGCTGGAGGACCCCAAGTGAGCATCTCCAGGGGGAAAACCACCAGGGCACAGGCTCTGGAGAGGCAACTGAGACCCTGGTTTCTGACCCATGCTGCTCAGACTCCGTGAGCTGAGAGGGCCCAGGGTGGAGGGGAGGTTGGTCTGGACCACCAAGAGGGTGCCTGGACATGGTCCCCCCAGTGGGATGTCTGTAGGGTGAGCAGCCAGGTCCTGGTGCAGAGCTTGGGATGGGGCTGGGGCTGGGGCTGGGATCCAGGAGGGTGAAGCTGTTGTGAAACTCAAACTCCCCTCGGTTCCAGGCGCCCAGAAACCTCCTTCCTCTGGTTCACCTCCCCCTACAAGACCCTGAAGTACATCCTGTGGCGGCGGTACAAGTGGGTGCTCATCCTCTCCATCCTGCTCCTCATCCTCCTCCTCTTCCTCGGGATCTTCGTCTACGCCTTCCCGGTACGAGGGGGACAGGAGATTGGGGGGGGGCTGAGCAGGGTCCAGGGTGTCCCCCCAGCTCCCTGTGGCTCCCCAGCATCCGTGGGGACAGAGGGGATCCCGGGGCAGGAGGCTGCAAGGACCCAGACTGGTCCCTGAGGGGTCAGGGAGAGGCTCTGAGTGTCCGGGCACTGCTCACCTCTTGCTGCCCAGCCCTTCATTTGGGTCTGCTTGTAATTAGTGCCTAATGACCCTGAGGGTAAGGGGCTGTCTTCAGAGAGCTTGGAGATGTCAGAGATGTTACAGAGGGCTGGTGGGAAAATCCCTCAGCAGTGCAGATTAATTAGCAGTGCAGCCTGATTAGCAGTGCAGCCTGGTTAATTAGCAGTGCAGCCTGATTAGCAGTGCAGCCTGATTAGCAGTGCATCCTCATTAGCAGTGCAGCCTGGTTAATTAGCAGTGCAGCCTCATTAGCAGCATGGCCGTGTCACAGGGCTGAGCAGTGGCAAAGACCTCACTGGTCTGAAGCTGTTTATCCCTCCCCCCAGCCCTAATCTGGAAGCTCCTGGCCTGGAGCAAGTGGTACCAATGGAATACCTGAAACCAGGGGGAAGTTTTTCATCTCATTTACCAAGAAAGTGGCTTTTTTTTTTTTTTTTTTTTCTCTCATCTTACTGCTGGTTCCACTGGCAAACCAAACCAGATAAATACATAGCAGAGCCCCCAGCCTCCCCCTTTGCCTTGGGATGGGGTTTTGCATCCTCCTCTGTTCCTAAAGCACTGGGAATAATTCACCCTGGCTCTTGGGTGCCATTTCCCCTCCTCCCAGAGTGCTGAGGACACCTCACCTCCCTCCTGCCAGCACATCAATTCTGCTTCCAGAGGGAATTTGTGATTCCTCCTCTGAGCCAGGCTGGGATTTGGGGATGTTCAGGCTGGAGAAGAGAAGGATCCCATGGGGAGACCTCAGAGCACCTTCCAGTGCCTGAAGGGGCTGCAGGAAAGCTGGGGAGGGACTTGGGACAAGGACAGGGATGGGATGAGGGGGAAGGGTTGGGATGAAGAGGAATTCCTGCAGGCCCTGTGGGTTGGTGTCAGGATGGCAACAGGGGCTGTTCAGACACGAGTCCATAAGAGCTCAGCCATCAGGGGTGCAGCTGCTTGCAGAGCATCTCAGTTTAGTGGTGGAGAGGCTGTTTGCAGCTGAAAAGCATTTGGGGTTTGGGTAGAAAACTGCACGGTATTGCAAATTTCTATTAAAAAAAAAAAAAAAAGTTGTCTAGTTTACAAAAATGGGAAAATATGTTGAAAATCTGATATTCTGAGGTCCTTCAGTTTTACACTTGGGCTCTTCCACCCAGTCTCAGTGTCAGATTACTTGCTGGTTTTGCCATTCTGGTCTGTGCAAGGCAGGGCTCTGGGAGCAGCATTCCCTGGATATTTCCTATATGATTTCCTCAGATGGTCCCTAGATTGAACTTGACATCAGAAGATTCCCTGAAGAACAGACGAAAGTCTGATGAGATCCAGTAGCTGGAGGTCTGAGTTAGAGGAACCACTCCAGTGGAAATAAGATGTTAAATTTGAGGAGAAGGGAGAAAAATAAACCACTGGGACCCTTTGCCAGGGGTTGTGGTAAATTCACTGTGGCTTGAGGTGTCCCTGGATTGAGCTTGAATGGCACAGAACCGTGGAATCCCAGACTGGTTTGGGTTGGAAGGGACCTTATAAATCACCCATTCCCACCCCCCTGCCATGGTCAGGGACACCTCCCCCAGCCCAGGGTGCTCCAAGCCCCATCCAACCTTCAACACTGCCAGGGATGGGGCAGCCACAGCTTCTGGGGGCACCCTGGGGCTCAGCACCCTCACCCCAAAGAATTTCATCCCAAGATCTCCTCTCCATCTCCCCTCTTGCAGCTGGAAACCCTTCCCCCTCATCCCATCCCTCCAGAGGTCCCTACCAGATGCCTTCCTACAAGATGTCCCCTGGTCCCACCCCAAGCTCCTCTCCAGCAGTGCTCACACACTCTGGGGATTTTTTTTTTTTCCAAAGCTTCAGTGACTTTGAGGGATTTTTGATCCCACATTGCCACAGCTGAGAAGGGCTCTGCCCTCTGCCACGGGAACAGTGGGGTCAAAGTCTTGGGCAGGACACGGAGGCAGAAGAAACCATCAAGTGACAGAAGTTATAAAAGCCCAAGCTGTGCTGCTGCATCCCTGGCACTGAGTTATCTCCCCCAGGCTCTGCTTACTGCAAAGATTTGAGTGGCCACCACCAGAGGAAAAGGCAGCCCAGGTTCCAGCTGCCCCAGCCCCTCCTGGGATGCTCAGTCCCTTGCAGAGCTCGGTGTGTGCTGGGTCCATCCCAGTCCTTCCAGCCCTGCTGTGCTGAGTGAGCACCCCGAGACCTTTCAGCACCTCCTAAGACAGATGCAGGGAAACCTCCCTGCCCTCCAGAAGGCCAATCAGGGGAAAAAAAAATAAATATATATATATAAAAAATCAGGGTATTTTGGAGGGTAGGCTCTGAAAGACAAATGGATGGATAATGAATTGAAGGTTATGTGTCACTGGAGGCTTTCTAATGACTCCTGGTAAACTGCCCTGACTCAGCTTGATTTATGGCATTATTAGAAATCCTCCCCTGGCAAACTGCCTTAGAATTGCTGCGTGTTGTGATTTATCAGGATGCCTTTGGTCAGACTTGATTTAAAAAAAAAATTATTTTATTTTGTTTTTTAATTTCTTTTTCCTTTCCTTCTTCTCCCCCCCCCCCCCCCCCCAGTTCCTCCAAAGCTCTGGCTGGTAAAACACCAGGCTTCAGTTCCAAAGTTGTGCTTTTTCCCTTTTTTTTCTTTAAATGACAGAGTGATGGAACATCCTGTACCAATTACACTCAGTATGCTTGGGAGGGACTTCCAAACGGGCTTGTCTGTGGTCAGAGCTACTTTAAATATACTTTAAATATAGCTCCTTTCCAACCCCCCCAAGCATGTGTCTTGGGCTGACTCCTGATGAGTGGGGTTGGAGCAGCTTCTCCTCTGCTCCCAGGGCAGGAGCTGCAGGGCTGAGGGGTGAAAGGATGGAAAGACAGTGACATGTTTTATTCTGGCAGCCCCAAACTTCAATCCATGCAACCAGAGGGGCAGTGGAGATGCAAAAAAAAAAAACAAAAACCCAACAAAAAGACCAAACAAAACCCAAAAGCAAACAAAAGCAACCAACCAACCAAAAAAACCCCAAAAACCAGGCTCAGGAAGGTCTCTGCTCTTGGAAACAACCCCCAGTGCTGCTGCTGGAGCAGATGCCTGAGGCATTCAGGGATGCAGAGGGCAAAAACCCAAACCCAACCCAACCCCAACTCAGCAACAGCTTTGCCTCTCTTGATTGCACTTGGCAGAGCCTTTGGAGATTTTCCATGGGACCTGCAGGCTGGGTTTGTCCTCAGGAAATGAAGCAGGGCTCTTGAGACACTGCTGGCCCCAGGCAGAGCTTTGGGGGATGCTGAGGGATGGGCCTGGGTCCCACCCCAGGGGCAGAGAGGGGGAAAGAGCTGGAGCTGTCTGCTCACCAGCTGGGAAAGGCACTGGGACACTGGGAGGGCACAAAATCCTTCCCAGGGTATCAGGAGGGGACAATTTCTCTGGGATGCTGGAATCAAAGCCCAGGAGTGAGTCCTGGTGCTTGGGATCAGTAGCCTCTGCTGGAAGGAGACAGACAAGCTCTGTTCCCTTGTGTGTTTTGGGCTTTCCATCTCCCTCCCAAGCAGGGAAAGCACTTTGGGTGTGCTTTGGGTGTGCTTGGCTCCTCCAGCTGGGGCTGGGCTGTGTCCCCTGCCTGGGGTGCAGCCCATCTGCAGCTCTGTGCTGTGGCCCCACAATGCTTCCACCTCCAGGTGCTGCCCTGATGGACCTGACCTGTCCTAAAGCAGCTTTTCTTTCCCCCTTGTTTTTTCCATCCCTCCAGAACTATGCTGCTATGAAACTGGTGAAACCTTTCAACTGAAGCTGGAGATCACCTGGAAGGTCCAGTGCCTGCCTGGGAAGGAGCTGCAGCTCTGCATCACAACAGCAGATGGAGGAGGATGAGGAGGAGGAGGATGATGATCACCTTTTCTCAGGCCCTAGGCTGCTGCCAAAAGGAATCCCAGAGTTGTTTTTGTTGGAAGAGACCTCTAAGATCATCAAGTTCAAGAGTTAAGGAGATACAGCTTACCCTGATGCACCCTGCAGCATCCCAGCTCCAGCACTTCCCCTGGGAAGCAGCACGTAAAAAATACCAAAAATACCAGTTCTGAAATATTGCCACTTTTACTTCCTTCTTGTCTTCATTTTTTTCCTTTCTAAGCTTGAATTCCAGTGCAAAATGGAAGAGGGTGGGGTGGGGAAAGGACATTTTTATTTCCAGCCTGGAGGGAGATGTTGGAGACCTGAGGGGGGGAGCACTGGGCAGCAGCCCCAACCTCTCAGGCTCTGAGCACCCTGAGCAAGCCTCAGTTTCCCTTGGCCCTGCAGTGTGTCCTCTGGTTCTGGGTGTCTGCTGAAGATGATGGATGACTTTTGTTCAGTTTGCCCTAGGATTCTCCTGTGCGTTCATTATCCCCAATCAGAACTGCAGATCCTGGTGAAGTTTCCCATCACCTCTCTCTCTGAGGACCTGATGGGCTGAAGCAGCAGTTCCTTTCCCTTGCACCTTAACGAGTGGTGGGATGTGTATTTTATGGGATGTGTATTTTATGGGATGTGTATTTTATGGGATTTGTATTTTATGGGAATGTTGGTCCCTTCCCCTCTGCCCCCTGCCCACTGCTCTCTGCCCATGCTGGGGAATCCAGCCCAGTATTGCCTGGCTTTGCAGAGCCTCTGGGATTTCCCAGCCTGGCATCCTTCCTCTGTGTCCCCTACCCAGTTCAGGATCTGAATCTGGAGGTGAGGGCTCCATGCCTGGGAGCAGCAGGCTGTGCCACCTCAGTCCCATTCCCATTGCTGCTTCACCCACAGCATCCCCCCCTTCCCTGCCCTGGGCTCTCTGCCCAAGCCAGCCAAGAGGTGGGACCTGGATAAAGTATTCCCTGTGCATCATCCAGGGCTTTGAAATGTCTGGAGGATGCAGGTGTCACCTCTCTAAGCCTCAGACTGCACTGTGGTTACAGATGAAATGCTCTGAAACCTGCTGCTGCCTGCAGTGTTTGGTTGTCCTGATGGGATGAAGGCTCCTTCCCTCTTCTGGGGTGGGAATGGGGAAATTCAGATGGAGGGAACAGGAACCCCTCTCCATCTCCCCTCTTGCAGCTGCAAACCCTTCCCCCTCATCCCATCCCTCCTGTCCTTGTCCCAAGTCCCTCCCCAGCTTTCCTGGAGCCCCTTCAGGCACTGGAAGCTGCTCTGAGGTCTCTCCACGGGATCCTTCTCCATCTGAACACCCCCAACTCTCTCCCCCTGGCTCCAGAGCTGCTCCAGCCCTTGGACCATCTCTTTGGCCTCCCTTCATTTCCCCTTCCCTTTGGTCTTTCTCCTCCCTTTCTCCCCCACCTTCTCCTCCTTTTTCACTGCTTGTTGCCCATCAGTTCATGTCCAGATCCCCTCAAGGTTTTGCCATCCCAGGAGCTGCATCCTCACCCATCAGGAAAGCCCCAGCTCTCACAGAGCCACCTTCCCTTTCCCCTTCATTCTCAGAACATGTGTGGAAGAAACTCATCCATTCCCCCACCTCCTGACAAGGGGACCTTTTGGTGGTTTTAGTTCTGGAACCAGCATAATCCCATGTTTATGAGCAGCATGAAGCCAGGGCACTGCCTCTGGCTGGAGAGCCTGGGGCCAGCTCAGCAGCTGATGGAGGAGGCAGCAGCCTCTTTATCCCCTTGGCTTTGCTTTTTTATTTGTCCTTTGGAGCAGGCTCAAGGTTGTCCTTCTGTCTGCAGCAAATAAAGACAAATAGGATTTGGTGGATATGGAAAAGGGGATAAAAAAAAACCCCAAAACCCCAAACAACCAAACTGAACAAGCAAGAGATTTATGGTTGCTCTTTGCCAATGAAAACAGAGTGGGAAGAGTCATCTGCTTGCAATGTCCATGGCTGGAGGGGGGAAAACAAAGCCTGGATTGATTGTCTTCTTCTGGAGTCAAGAGAGAACAATTGGCACCTGTCAGGATGAGTCAGGACAGCACTGGGCTGGGGCTGTCTGGGGACTGGGAGCTGCCCAGTGACTCCAGAGGGACAGGAAGGTCACTGGTGTGGCTTTCCAGTCTGATGCTCCAGGGCTGGGAGCCTGGCAAGGTGCCAGCTGGCCCAGCTCTGCTGCCCAGCCCTCATTGGGTTCCCCTGGGCACTGGGAGCAATCTGGAGCCAGGCTCAGAATTCCTCAAGAATTGGGACTTTTTTAGCACTGGTGCAATCTGACAAGAGAAAAGAGAGAAGTTATCAGGAAGGCTGCTCCTCTCCTGTTCTCCCCTGGCTGCCTGAGTTGGGGGGGATCTGGAATTCCAGGGTGTTCTCTGCAGTTAAAACACCCCCAAACCCCAGAGGTTTCCAGGCAAGGACCCATCCCTGCCCTTCTGAGAAACCCTTCAGTGTCTGCTGTAAGAAACACCAGAAACCCCAAACCTTAGGGGCCCTGGAGGCAGATGGGCTCCTGTTCCTCCTGACCTGAGCCCTTCCCCACTCCTCAGAGTTGGTCATGAAGAAGAAACCTTGAAAGGAAAATCCCTTCCCCCCTCCACCACCCACCCCAGCCCAGTGAGGAGCATGAAATGGGGAGCCCATGGGGCACTGGTTGTGAAGTGCTCGTTCCATCCATCCTAAGGGAAGGTCCTGAAGAACTAAAGGTAAAACCTGGGTGGTTCAGAGCTCCACTGGTGATGGAATTACAGAATCACAGGATGTTCAGGTTGGGGGAGACCTCCAAGCTCATCAGTCCAACCTGTGACCAACACCATCATCTCACTACTAAACCCTGTCCTTAAGGACCAGCTCCAAATGCCTTTCAAATGCCTCCAGGGATGGTGACCTGGACCAGCCCTGGGTCATCCCAATGCCTGACAACCCTCTCAGGGAAAAATGTTTCCTAAGCTGAGGGGCATCAGTGGGGAGGGAAAATACCCGAGAGCCAGAGTCAGGGTGAGAGATGGCAGTGGTGGGACACAGAGGTTGTGCCAGTGGTTCCCATCATCTGCAGCTTTCAGTCCATCCCCATCCCAGGCTCCTGGTGGAGCAGGAGGACATGGACTGACTGAGGACTTCTTGCTGATCCTGCTTGATTCCCCCTTTCCCACCAGAACCCCCCAGTGAACTCAGTGCCAAGGGAAACACCTGATCTGCAAGGGAGAGGGAGAACAAGGAGAAGAGGATGGGCAAGGAGAGAGGAGGTTTATCTATCACTGACAGAGTTAAACTGTTGAGACCTTCCCCTCCATCTCCTCACCAAACCCTGCCAGCACAGTAAATCATCCAGCCCCTGATGGGAAGGGAGCTGCCAACTTGGACAAAGGAGTAATTGCCATGCTAGGAGTCCAGTTCCTTGGGCTGGGGATTTGGGGGAAGGGAGCTCAGCTCTGGGTTTACAGAAGGACTCTGCCAGGTTCATGCATGAGTGAAGATCTGGGACTTTCTGAGGTCCCTGATCCTGCTGCTGAGCTGCCAACACCACCAGGACCTCCAGGAGGGGAGGGAGGGCTGAGTCCTGGGGGGTTTTGCAGTAAGAATAAAGCTCCTGAATGAAGGAAAGAAAAGAAACACTGCTGGGATCAGTGGGAAAGCCACCAACACCCATCACCCACCAGGGCTCCTACCAGGGATCCCATGGGGAGGGAAAGCACTGCAGGGCTGGAGGAGGAAAGGGGTTTGTTCCTGGGCAGCAAACTGCTGAATGTTTGCTGGAGGAAGAGAAAAAGAGGCAGATTCCACCCAGGACAGAGCTTGCTGCAGCAGAGGGTCAGGAGGGAGGGGGATTTGGCCCATGGCCCTCCTGATGTCTGAGCTTTGCTGGAGAGGAGAAGATCTGCATCTGAGATGGAGAAAGAGAAGGCAGCAGGAGGGGACAGAGGAAAACTGATCCAGGGTGCTCACCTGGGCAGAACCTGGCCCAGAATTCCCATCCCAAGGCTGAAGTGGTTCAAGAGGTGGGATGGCTGATTCCTGCCAGCAGCTGCATGGCCTAATAAGAACAGATTCATTGGGGTGTGTCTTAATTTCCAACAAAAATCATTTCCTTCCCTTCCCTTTTTTTCTTTCCCTCCTTTTCCTCCCCTCTCCCTCTCCCATTTCCTTCCTCTTTTCCCTTCCTCTTACCTTTTCCCCATCTCTTTCCCTTTCTCCTTCCCCTCTTTCCCAAGCACCTGATTCCCAGACAGACCCCTCCTGATGGCTGCATCCTGGGGGTGTTTGGAGGACCCAGAGTGGTTGCTCAGGTGAACGTGAGGAGGAGGAGAGGGAATTCCAATGCTTCCCCACTGGAAACATCTTGGGAGCACATGGATATCCCCAGATGGGAGTTTGTAGAGGAGCCTCCTTCTCCTGGAGCTCATCTGTGGCAGCTTCATGAATGGTGAATCCCAGCCAGGGCCAGGCAGAACTTTGGCATTTGTTTGGCTTTGGGTTTCTTTTCCTGCTGGTAGCAAATTAAAATGGGGTAAAACACGACTGTCCCCAAATAGAGTTTGGTGTCACCAAGCAGGCCACTCATTGGGAAATAAAACTTTGAGAGAAAACAAGAAAAGAAAAAGAAACCCCTTTGAAAATGTGGAATTACTTTGTTTAGACCTTTTTTTGGGGGGGAACAAAACATTTTGATGTCCTGACGTGAAGCAAGTCCCTGCTTTGAAATTTCCTCCAGGTTATTTTAAGAACACTAAAAAAAAAAAAAAATAATAAAGAAATAAAACAATCAACCAACTGTCCTGAGAATGAAAGAAAACATTTCATTTCTGGTAGAATTAATTTTAAAGAGTGGGGTTTTTAGAATTGCTGCTGAACTGGAAAATTCATTATTTGCTCTCCTTGCCTTGCTGCCCCCTGGGAAAGCACAGCCCAGGGACACGAGACCATTTATCCAGCAGCTGTCAGAGCTGGGACTTGAGCTCCTGTTGTCACAAACTCTGGTTAAATATCCCAGCTGGGAACGTGTGGTTTTGATCTGGGGGTTTTGCTGGGACGGGAGGCTCCTGCCTGGCCCTGCCTTGCTCCCCAGCTGCTGGGGGACCAAGCAGCCCCTGAGGTCAAGCTGTGCCATCTGAAATGTGGTGGGTTTCAGTTCTGTGCCCCTCACCTCTCCTTTAGATAATAATAACAACCAAAAAGGGATCCTCAGAGTTTTAAAAACCTGTTAATCATTTCCAGCCTGCTCGCTAACTCAGAATAATCATCATCATCATCATCATCATCATCATCATCATCATCATTTGCCTTGGCTGGTGTGGGAGTGGAGATGTTCCAGAATTCAGCAGAGTGAGGAACATTGTCCCAAGCTTCTCCAGCAGCTCTGATGGATGCTCTGTGGGGGGGTCACCCCCAGCACCCCTTCACCCCCTCCCCTCTGCTTTGCAACCAAGGAGAGGAAGAGCCAAAGCTTCCCCGAGCAGAGCAGCCTGGCCACAGGTGAAGTGAAGCAGCAGATTCATTACCCTGTGAAGATGAGAAGGTCACTGCTGGCTCCTGGGGGCTCCTGGGGGCTCCTCTGCCATCAGCATCTATTCACACTTTGCCTCTGGAGAGCTCAGCATCCTCCCCTCCTCGGGACTGACCCTCTGGCTGCACCATCAGCACACAGCAAGCTGCTCTTCTGCCAGGAAAACCAGCGAGGGACCAACCTGGACTTCACCTTGGCACTGCTCAGAGGGATTTACCTGAGGATAAAAATGAAATAAATCATCACAGAGTTGTCCTGGTTGGCAAAGACCTTGAAGGTCACGGAGTCCATCAGTCCTGAAGTGATGTCCTGAAGTGCCACCTCTACATGGGTTTATGTCCCTCCCAGAGCTGGTGACTCCAAGACCTCCCTGGGCCACCCATTCCAGTGCCTGGCTGCTCTTCCAGCAAAGAAATCCTTCCAAATGCTCAGTCCAAAGCCCCCAGTACAACTCCAGCCCATTCCCCCTGGTCCTATCGTTATTTCCTTGGAAGAAGAGGCCAACACCCCCCTCCCCACACTCCCCTCAGGTGTTGGGAGCAGGAACCCTCCCCTGCCCTGCTTTGGGCCCCTTTGCTGAGGACTGACCATGGCTTCAGGGCTCCTCATCCCCACAGCTGGGTTTTCCTGAGCCTTTGCCAGTGCTGCCTTTCTGACTCCCCCAGACCATTCCCAGGGAATTCCAGCCCCGTGCCATCCACGGCAAGCAAGGCTCCACTCACATTCCCAAGTGGGGGAGCCCAAATCTCCTCACTGAGCTCCCCGAGAGGGAAATTCAGCTCTGCAGCCACCACCAGGGAATGGGGAATGGGAGCCCCCAGCATCACCCCTGCTCCCTGGGGGTTATAAAACCAGAATACTTCACACATGGCTCTGGAAGGGGCTGCAGGCTCTGGGTGTTAATTGGAAGAGCTGGGTGGATATTGTGGAGATGGGAAAAGGTGTAGGGGAGAATCTGAGACCCCCTGGGATCCCTGCTGAGTAACAGGGTGGGTAAGGGGAGCAGCCTGTGAGCATCCTTCCCCAGGTGCCTGTGCTGGGGGGGCAGCAGGGCTGTTCCCACCTCTGCTCATGGCCATGGGCTCAGTTTTCCCGGTGCCTTCACAAACAACGGGGCAAAACATGTGAGAAGTGGCCCGGGCTGTGGGCAGGGAAGGTCTGAAGTGTGTGAAAGAGGAGATTTCCCCTCCCTCCATTCAGCAGAGCCCTTGGAAGAGCAGCGTGGCTCTCCTTACAGAGCAGCAGCTTCTGTCTCTATTTTTAAGCCTCCAGAGGACAAGGAGAAGGAGGAGCAGCCCAGCTGTAAGGGGAAACCAGAAGGGAAGGTGCCAAGCAGACTTTGGTCTCAGATTTATGCATAAAAAGAAAAAAAAATAAAATACAAACCTCTCTCAGAAATTGGTTCCAGATAAGGGGTGACCTACTCAGCTTGACAGCTGCTCCTACAGCAGCTGCCACCCCACCAAGTGCATCCAGATGTGTCCCCCCCATCAGCATGCTGTGCCCAGACCAGCGAAATTTTCCACCCTCCCCAGCTCCAGAAGGAACCTGGGAGTGGATGTGCTGACATGATGGATGGCTTGGTGCTTTGTCCTGCCTTTGGGGTGATGTTTCTGGGTGTTGGGCAGCTCAGCTCTCCACGTCACGGAGTTAACGTCAGCGATCCGCTTGCTCCAGGGAGGAACAGGCCAGGGTTTCAGGAGCCCTTCCCCACATCTTCACTGCTAATTGTGCTGAATGGCCTCTACCAAGCCACCTTGGTCCTTGCTGCTTGGTGGCTCTCCATCTGTCACCTCTGGGGGATGTGCAAGGTCTCTGGGGTCAGGACTCCTGTAGCAAACACCTGGGAGAGCCTTGGCCTGGGTTAGGGCATCCAGAAACCCATGGATGGGCTCATCTGGTGGGCATCTACCAGGCAACAGTGCTCAGGAAATCACAACTATTTCTGTGGTTAAAAAGAAAATAAACACACCATAAAAGCCAGCCCATCAAATAGGGGTTTCCAGCCATTTCTGCCATCCAAGAACTGCTGCCCAGCTCTGCTCCTGGGCTGTGCTGAGCTGAGTCCTCTGTCTAGAGGTGGATTTTGCTGAGATTTGTACAAATTAAATGGAGAGGCCTCTGGGCCAGCAAACACTGAGTCTCAGTAGAGCTAAAACCTGCACAAGTTCAGAGATGGTGCTTGGGGACATGGGTCAGGGAGGGACCTGGCAGTGCTGGGTTAAAGCTGATCAGCTCAAAGGTCTTGCCCAACCCAAATGATTCTGTGAAGCTGCTGCTCTCTGGCCCAAGTTAAAAGGTAAAAATTACCCAGGTGGAGGAAGAGCAGCTGTAAGGGTGGCAGACACCAAAGTGAAGGCAGCAGGGCAGTTTCAGCCACCAGAACCTTTGGATTAAAAATAACATTTCTCCTGGTGCCTGCTCCCCAAGCCAGTCCTGTCCAGGGGCTCAGTGCAGCAAATGAGATGCTGTCCCCCAGGTCCAGGCTGGTTCTCCCTGTAAATCTTTTTTTTTTTTTTTTTTTTTTGCCCTGGAAATGGGAACAAAACTCCAGCTGGCATTTCCAGCCTGTGGCTTGGGAGATGCTGCCAGGGGAATGAGAAAAACTGCACAGGGGGAGAAATCCTCCCCTGCTGATAGATACCAGTGGCGTGGAATGACCAGGAGCCCTGAGAGGAGAAGTCCCAGGGATGGCTGCTGGGTGGATTGCTGGGCTTACTGGGAGTCCCAGTAAAGCACAGTCCCCTCCTGGTGCTGAGCAGCCCATCAGAACCACAGCAGGAGCTCTATCTGCTGCTGTGGCAGGAGGCTCCATGCCAAGTGGAAGCACTTGGGATTCATCCAGGGCTTTGTTTCAGCTCCTCAGGCTTTGGGATAAACCCTCCCTGACCTCCTGAACACGTCACCTCCCAGCTGATAGAGTCTTCTGAGAGACCTCAGCTGCTGAGAGCCCTCTGGAAGTATCTTTAGGCAGCACAAGGCTGACCCAGAGCTTGCTGCTCAAGTCTCTGGTGGGTTTTGGGTCCTGCATCACCTTCCCACACTCAGGAATTCAGACCCCCTGCTCCAGGCTCAACATCCCCAGGTCCCCCAGATGCTCCTCAGAAATTCTCCAGACCTTCTCCTTGTGTTCCAGCCCCTTCCCCAGCTCCATCCCCTCCTCTGGACACATTCCAGCCCCTCAATCTCCTTCTTCTGCCCCAAAACTGACCCCAGGACTGGAGGTGCAAATGATTGACACAAACAATCTCAGAATGCCCAAGAAAAACCCCACCTGGGGGAGTCACCTTTAACAAGGGATCTGTTCTCTTGCTCTCCAGCAGCCCAGCCCTGGTTGGGTAGCATCTGCTCCTGCTGCATTTGGGCTTTAAGAAACCCAGCACCTCTTTCTATCTGTGCTTCTATCTGGAGCTGGATTTTTTGGCTAAAAGAGGCAGGTTTCTTGACAGTGTTTTAATGCTTACTTGATCCGAATCCAACTTCACTTCATCTTGGCTCCCTCAGCAAGAGTTTTCCCCTCTCTGCTCTGGTTTATATGGTTTCCATGCCCTGACACGACCTCCATTAATTTCAGTTTTTTTTAAAAAAAGGAAGTTTGTCAGAAGACAAGAGCTCCTCTGGCTTTTTTCACCTTTTTTCCTCCAAACCTCTGTTTCTGGGCTAATAACTTTTTACGAGTTAAGTGATTTCTAGTGACCAATTTGCAAGCTCCATTCATTATTTCCATGTTGGGGTTTTATTGGCAGGGAAGGTAAACAAATACCGTTTGTTGCCATCCAGTCCACAGCCCCCCTGTATCACCCTGTACCTTCAAGCCTGGCTTCTCTTTGTCCCACGTGGAAGGGACCTGGGTGCTGAAATGCTTCTGGTGCAGGCTTTGCTGGTGCCACAGGCTGGCAAGATGGGTGCTTGTGGAATGGAAGGGGAAAAATGAAAAAAAAAAGGTTATTTTGGGTACACATCTCCACATCTTGGGAGGGGAGAGAGAGAGGGGATGTTCAGCTTCTTGCTGTGCTCTGGGATATCACTGGGGTGAAAGAGATGAACCTGGGATGGGCTGGCTCATCAGCCCCTAATTATCAGCACCTAATTAATGGAAGGGTTTCCAGCTGCAAGAGGGGATGGGAGGGAGAAATTCTTTGGGGTGAGGGTGCTGAGCCCCAGGGTGCCCCCAGAAGCTGTGGCTGCCCCATCCCTGGCAGTGTTGAAGGTTGGATGGGGCTTGGAGCACCCTGGGCTGGGGGAGGTGTCCCTGACCATGGCAGGGGTGGCACTGGGGGAGCTTTAAGTTCCCTTCCCACCCAAACCACTTTCTGGTTTTATGATCTCTGACCCATTGCAGGTGACAACCAAGGTGGGCTGAAGGCACAGATTTTCTTCTGTCTCCACTTTTCCTGTGGAATTTCTTCCTTCCAGGCAGTAAAACCACTCTGCTTGTGCACAGGGGTTCAGCCTGCAAGGATGTTTTCCATCACCCCAGATCAGGAAGGCTCTGGGTTGTCCTCCAGGGGAGTGGGTTCTGCTCTTGGCTTGGCCACCCCTGCTCTTCTCCTGACCTCTGGTGCAAGGCAGCTCCTGTTTAGGTTCATGGTGCCTAAGGCCAGATGAGCCACAGCTTAATGCCACTCATTCCAGAGGAGATAAAGCCATGGTTGTCACTTAAGGAACACGTTCAGCTCCCCTCATGCAGCTTCCAGGCAGGGAATTTTCAGAACTAGGGCTTGGGTTCAGAAAAGAGTGGGGGAAGAAAGAAGGAAAAATCCATCATTTGCTGCCATTACAGCATCTTGAATCCCTTTTTTTGGAGCCTCTGCTCTGCCCAAGAATCTCCTGCCTAACCACAGCCCTTTGCACATTTCAGCTGTGGATGATTCCTGCCCTTTCTGGGGAGGGTTTGGCATTTCCCCCCAGCTTTGCATGTGGGCTCTGGCAGTGAGGGATGGAGTTCAGGGGCTGTGGGGGGTGCTGAGTGTCCCCAGGGTGGGAAACGTGTCCTGGCAAGGAGAATCCCTGTGCCCCGTGTCCCCAAGGCATGGGCAAGAGGCTCCCCAGGATGCTGAGCCAGGTTTCAGATGCTCCCTGCTGCTTTGGCTGCTGGAAGGAGCTGGAAAGCTGGCTGAGCTCTCCAGGAGATCCCAACTGGATGGGTCCAGCGGTCCTTGGAATAACCCCATCCCCCCTTCCACGTGGCCGATGGATCCCAGATTTCTGGGCTGCTTTTGGGAGGCAAAGAACATGAGGAGCAACCTGGGGCAAAGGGAGGGAGGACTCCACCTCCCTGGGAGCATCTCCAGAGGGGTTGTTGGGCTGGGGGTCCACCCAGCAGTGATCTCCTGGTTGGTCCCACACCTGGGGATGCTCCAGGTAACTGGTGTGAGGAGGTTCCACCTCCCCTGGCTGGGATCTGGGATGCGTTTCCCTATAAAACCCATGGGCAGGAAATGTCCACCTTTTACTCTGCCAACATGATTCCCAGATTTTGCCACAGGAGCCCATTGTCCCATTCATCTGAGAAAGTGCCAGGAATGCTTCCCCTCTGCTCTGTCTCCCAGGCAGGGAGTTTGGCTACGGATTGCATCCAGCCTCATGGTGCAGCCGCAGCAGCAGCCCTGGCCTGAATGGCAGCTTTTGAATAGAGGTAAAGGGCAACATTTGACATTACAGAGCAGCCAAACCTCTAATTTCTAATATTTTTCTTATTTTTATTCTTGACTGGGTCGTCATGTGCTGCTGAAAGCATTTTCTGAGCTCTTCTCCCCTTCCTCCATCCCCACCTTCCACATCTTTGGACCTCTCAGCTTCTGCCCCTGCATCTCCTCCCACTCTGTGACTCCCCCCTGCCCTCCCAGCAGTTTCCAAATTGAGAAAAAGAAGGAAAAAAAAAAACCCCTCCCTGTGGAGGAGGCAGCCCTGGCACACAGGTTGTGCTGGAGAATCTGTGCAAATGCCCAGTTTTCCAATGATCCCCAAGTGTTCATGTGCTCCCAAGCAGCAGCAGCAGAGTTGATTTATGGCACAGAGAGATGGGCAAATAATAAATCTTTCTTTTCAGCAAATGACCTAAGAAATTGGGGGCTGGAGTAGATGAGGAAATTTGATTTTTCTGGTGTGAGAAAACAAAGAATTTTTTTTTTTTTTCTCAAGCTTTCTGAGCCCGAGAAGCAAATGAAAACAAAACACAACAATAAAGCAAGCAGGCATGTCTGCAGCACAGCCCAGCAGTTGGTTTGGACACGAAACAAAAAGTCCCCTTTGCTTTCAGCTCCTGGCACTGACTCTGCCTGAAAAACCTTGACTTGATGTGCAGAACCAAAGTGTTCCCAGCCCTGCCATGGAGTCAGACAAGATCTGATCCATTGGAGAGGGGATTGCACGGGGCAGGAAACCTCAGGAGCAGAGGAGTGACCTGTGCCAGGCTCTGAGCCACCCTGATGCAGTCCTTGGGTCCTCTGCCTGGAACAAAAGCTGCAGGTTTAGTTTAAGGCTCTGGCCCTCTGAAGCTGCTGATCTCTCCCAGTGTCCATAAAAGGAGGGCAGAAAGCTCATGTGGAGGATTTTTGATGGTTAAAAATAGGTGAAGAGTTAACAGTCATCTTGACTGAATGAAAGGGGTTGGTTTTGGGTTGTTTTTTTTTTTTTTAATGATTTCCTGGCCAGGCAAGGTGCATTTCTCTGGCCTTGAGTCATTGCCCTTTTCTGGCTTCTCCAATAAATCACCATCCCTGGGCAAGGAGATCTTAGAGCTCCGAGATGGGACGTGGGGATGAGGCACACTGGGAGCACTGGTTGGCCAAGCTCAAAGCATTTGCTGTTGTCATGAGAAGGAGGCAAAAGGTGCCACCATGTGAGGGTAAAACCACAACACCAGGGCAAGCACAGAGAAACAGAGCTGCAGGATGGGCTCCTGCACCTCTGGTATTTGCAACTCATGGCAGTCCTGTGAGAGAGGCTCTCTTGCTATCTACCAGACCTTCATAGGGCTTTTTCCCCCAAAACCCCTCATCCTTTCCATCCCAAAGGACAAATAACCTCGTGGTTTTCACAGCTGACCCCACCATGCATGAGGAGCCACAGCCACGATTTGCTCTGGGTTCCATCCTCCTCCCACCAGTCAGCCTGCCCAGTTCTGGTGCTGCTGGGGTTGCCCCAAATGGAAGCTCTCACTCTGTAAATCCCCCTCTTGCTGAGGGCCAGGTGGTTGGAGGACATAAGCAGAAGAAGCCCCATGCAAGGTTTGGTTCTCTCTGCCTGCATCCCTTCTGGCCCCTGCAGGAAGGAGGATGCAGGGCCAGGAGAACATCTGGTCCAAAGCACTGCAGGTCTGGTCCTGCCTTGCTAGCACAGCGAGGGAAAACAATCCTCAGATGGAATCTCTGCTTTCCTCCTCCTGTGTCTGTCCAGGAGCAGGGGACCCTTGAAGCCTGGATAAATACTGACCTGGGGCAGTAGTGAGAGATTCAGTGGCTGAAGTTCCCAGTCACTGAGAAGCCCAACTCCCCCAGAAACCTCCAGCCTCATTATTGCTGCTCTGAACATCCATGAAGTCTGACAAACCATAATTGCTGGCTGAGGTCAGCAGCTTCCAGACACAGTTCCCTTTCTCTCCCCTTCCTTCCCCACCACCCCTGAGGGTGCATGGGACTGACTTAGCTGTAACCCTACCCTGGCTTCTGCTGCTGGGAACAGATGGAGTTGTGTCTGACATCCTCAGGACCTGCCTGACTCCAGACCCACCTTGCAGATTGCCACTGGAGGGGCAGAGACATCACCTCACCTGGGCAACCCCACAGCCCCTGCCCTGGGGCAGGCACCATCCCAGCAACAGCCCCTGGGAGACTTGTGTTCAATTTGGAAGTTATCAGTCAATGCTGTTTTTAGAGCCCAGTAGCTGAGCTTCATTTTCATAATTTTTTTTTTTTTTTTTTAAATACCCCTGGCAAGCAGCCAGGCTTAAATCTGTCTTGATTTGAGGCTAAATAAAATCACTGCACATGTATGTCTGGCTGCTGGGGAGCTGGGTCAAGGTTTTACCTTTTCATTAGAGGAAAAAAAAAAAAGAAAAGCGAAGCCACAAAGTTGCCCTTGTTAGTGCTTTATGGTTTGTGTAATCCAAAAGTCTTTGCTGATATTTGTTCTGGGTGGTAAAGGCAATAACTGGGAGAGCTCTTTGCACCTGCACCCAAAACTGGCACCAAAACTGGGGACTTTGCCTCCTCTCGTCACAGGCAGGGGAAACTGAGGCAAGAGCAGCAGCTGGGATGAGGAAGGGATGTGCTGAGGTGTTCCTGCTACTGATGGGATTCCAGTGCTGCATCCCAGAAATCCCGTACAGCTGGGAGAGGTGCCAGCCCAGCTCTGCTGGCTTGGGAAGTGGTCACCCTGCTCTGAACTGAAGGACGGAGCAAACCAGTGGTGGATCTGCTCGTGGTCTCCATGGAGAACACAGGAACAAGTGTGAGAAGCTTTCCCAGAGGCCAATCTCAGGAAATTCCCCTGGTTTATTCCCCCAGATCCCTCTGCAGCCCTCACGTTCCCTATGGAAGCAGGGGGACTGCTGCTATTCGTGCTCTCCCCTCATCCCATCGTGGGCTTTGCTCCCCTTGCTGAAGCCTCCTGAGTCACATCAGGGCTCAGCTGGCCCTGGGCAGAGCTCTGATGTGGCACCCAGCACAGCAGGACCTCAGCCACGTCTGGGTGCCACCTCCTGTATCCTGTCCCCCACCTCGGCACTTCTGGAGGAGAAGTTTTGTTCCTCTGGTGCCTCTGGTCCAGTGCTCCCAAAGCAATCCTGGCCCCATCCCTGGGGGGATCTGGGAGGACCAAATTTCCACCCGAAACAACAATTTTGCTCTTTCTTCCTCTACATCCATGCAACGTTCCCTGGAGCTGATCCCACAGCCCCGTTTCCATCCCTTCCCTTGGGGAGGATGTCAGCAGGAGCATCCCTGGGAGGTTGGCTCATCCCTGGGGTCAGCACAGTTGGGAATTTCCTCACTCCTAAATGCACCTCCTGGGGTTAAAACCCATCTGAGTGCAGGGAGGGACTCAGCATCCCCAGATCTCATCTCTCATCCAGCCTTAATCCATCCTGGGGCTTCCCTCTTTACAAGGAAAGCTCTGGGGCAGGACTGACAAGCGTTGCCAAGTAGGCTGAGCCTCCCCTAGGACCCTGGGGTCATTTCTTCCACCACTGCCTGGGCTCACCCTGCCTGGGGAACCAAAATAGAAAACTTTCACAATGGACTCAACTTTCTCCCACTTGTCTGCAGGCCAGGGCTTAGCCCATGCTATAAATTATGCTCCCGAGTCAGCGTGTGCCAGCCCTTAATTTGTGGTAACTTTATCCCACAAATGCCCCCATTGTTCAGAGAGGTGACACTTTTGCTTTCATTTCTATATTTATAACTGGGTTAATATCCCCTTTTTACAGACATTTGCTTGGGCAACAAAAGTCAGTGTGCTTCCCTCTGCTGCCCAAACCCACCTCAGCTCTCATCAGGACAGGGAAGAAAAACAAAACAAAACAAAAGCTGAAAATAGGGAAAGAAAAATCAGCTGCAAAAGAAGAGGTGGCTCCAGCCTAGTGGAGACCTGAGCCTTCCTACATGGGGATGGAAACAAACGTCCAGATAGCATCAGAGGATGCTTTGGGATGGAAGGGACCTTTGTAGGACATCTATATCAATATCACCTGCATTGGGGACGTGCCAGAGGGCTCTTGGTGCCTAATGCAGATTTTCTGTCCTGGGAGCAGGCAGAGTTTCAGCTCTGCCACCCAGGGTTGAACCAGTGGGATGGAAACCTGGAAAAAATGTTGAGCCCCAGAGCTGCCCATGGAGGTGACTCTGCAGCTGCCCAGAGGAGGTGTTGCAGGGTCCATTTCCTGCTGCCAGGAGGACACACAGACAGGACACACAGACAGGACACACAGACAGACAGGAAGACACACGGACACACAGGACACACACAGACAGCAGGACACACAGACAGGACACACAGACAGACAGGAGGACACACACAGGACACACAGACAGACAGGAAGACACACAGACAGCAGGACACACAGACAGGACACACACAGACAGGAGGACACACACAGACAGGACACACAGACAGGACACACAGACAGACAGGAGGACACACACACACACAGGAGGACACACAGGACACACACAGACAGGAGGACACACAGACAGGACACACAGACAGACAGGAAGACACACAGACAGCAGGACACACAGACAGGACACACACAGACAGGAGGACACACAGACTGGAGGACACAGACAGGACACACACAGACAGGACACACAGACAGCAGGACACAGGCAGGAGGACACACAGACAGGACACACAGACAGACACAGGACACAGACAGGACAGACAGACAGGCACAGGACACACAAACAGGACAAACACACAGACAGGAGGACACACAGACACAGGACACACAGACAGGACACAGACAGGACACACAGACAGGACACAGACAGGACACAGACAGGACACAGACAGGACACACAGACAGGACACAGACAGGACACACAGACAGGACACAGACAGGACACAGACAGGACACACAGACAGGACACACAGACAGGACACAGACAGGACACACAGACAGGACACAGACAGGACACAGACAGGACACACAGACAGGACACACAGACAGGACACAGACAGGACACAGACAGGACACACAGACAGGACACACATCCCTTCCTGCCAGCTGCCTCACCTCGCTGAGCAAAACCGAAGGAGCTGAAGAGCCTCCTGGAGGAAGCTACTTGTGCCTGAGTTCCCCAGGCTCAGGAGATGACCCCTCTTACTGAACCACTTCAGAAGGCTTTGCACTGATTTCCTCTTCCTGCTGCGTTGGCAGACAAGAGGAATGAGATGCTTTTTGGATGGGTCAAGAGGGAAATGGGGGGATGAGGCTGTCACTGGGTGATATCTTGCCCAAGGCTCGGACGCCTCCATTGCCAGAGGTTTTTTTTTTGTTCAAGAGCTGTTTCTTACCCTGGAGAGGATTAAACAGAACAGAAAGCAATTTTCAGAAAGCTTCAACAGGGCTTGAGCACCTGAGAGTTCCTGAGAGGCTTCTGACAATGCTATCAGTGTTTATTTATAAGCAAATGAGTGGGGGGGAGGCTCAGTGAGAGCTCTGTGAGTGCTCCCCCCTTGGCAGGGAGCCCAGTGCCTGGCAGGCAGGAGGATGCTGAAGATGCCTCACCCAGTCCTTTTCCTTTTCTCTGCTGATTCACAGCAGCTTGGGCTGGGGTGGGATGGACAGGTCCTGCCCCAGGGTCTACACCCAGCTCCAGCTCTCTGTGGGGTTTCTTAGGCTGCAGGCAAGCTCCTCTCTGCCTCTGTTTCCCTTCCACAGGATTGCACTCAAGACTCTTGCAAAAGGCCCAGGAAAGTCAGAGCAGGAGCATCCCCTGCCCTCCCTGCCCTGCACGAGCTGGGGGGCACTGACTGCCTGGAGAAGAGGTTTCCACACATTCCAGGGGTCTGCCACAGAACCCCAGACTCCTTTGGGTTGGAAGGGATCTCCAGGATCATCCAATCCCTCCTGCCATGGGCAGGGACCCCTCCCAGCAGCCCAGGATGCTCCAAGCTCCCCCCAAACTGGGCTGGCCAGGGCCAAGGAGGTGCCCTTTCTGATTGTCCCCTGTCCATGAGCAGGCAAGCAGGGCTCCTCCTGTCACCTCCAGATCCTCAGGGCAGGAATCCCAGAAGGACAGACTGGAGAACACAGGGGGATGGATCTTTAGGCTCTGAGATGGAGCGGCTCCATCGATGCCACCCCAGGGTCTTCTCCCATCTCATCCTTCCCTATTTCTGGTCTTGACTCCCTCTTCCCTCCAGCTCTGCCCTTTCTCCAAGATGCTGTGACCTGAGCTACACAGGAGGCAGAAGAAGCACCAGGGGTTGTTATCCCCAGGGAGATGTGGTCCCCACCAGCCCCACGGAGCAGCAGCTGCTCCCCCAGGTGCTGCAGGGCCCATCCCTGGCTCCTCACGGGGGAGAAAACCCAAACAGCAACAAGAACCTGAACCAGCAAAGCCCCAGAGGTGCCACTTGAGAGGCAGAGTAGCTGGTGGAGTTCAGCAGAACGTTCTCGGGTAACAGCAAGGTTAGTTGCTCCCCGGGGGGAGCTGGGTTTGCTTACTTACTATTAGTTTCATACTAGAAAAACATTTACTGGAATTTTTAGTGAATTATGCTCAGATGTGCCTGTGGTCAGTCCCACGTCTCTCACTGACTTGGTGTTACCACGGCATAAAGGAAAACAAGGTTCCCAGGGCTTCCTTTGGTCAATAAAAAAAAGCCATAAAATGCAACGTATGGAGCAAACCTGACAGGCTGGGGGGAGGAAGGGCTTTGTCACCCACCCAACGCCCAGTCTTTCCTCCTCCCTCTTCACCTTTTCTCTCCCAGCCAAGGGAAAGGCTGCGGACACCCCAAAGCTGGGGTGAGGGATGGGAGGGATGAAGGTTTGGGTGTCCCTCACCCGGGTCCTTGTTTGAAATTCCAGAGGAATTTCACAGGTGTGAGGGAGCAGGTCAAGGAGTTTCCATCAGGCTGGTGGGTGGGTGGTTGGCCCATGGTGTTAAGCAACTGGAGAGATGGATTTATGAGCTGCCTACCACAGAGGGGCCCCAGCCCAGATGAGGTTTCTCGGAGCGAGTGTTAAACAGATAAATAAAAAGAAAGGAACATGTAAGGCTGGATGGGTCTGGTCACAAAGCCCCCACCACAAATTTGGTGTGGAAATAAAGCTCTTTTCAGTAACTGTCAGAACACAAAGCTCTGAGGACCTTGGTCGTGTCCTGTGCCGGGGCCAACTGGAAGCTTTCCTGGCAGATGCTCCTTGGAAGTCTCCGAGGGGCAGTGGGATGCTGTGGGGAGGTGAACCCAGTGCTCTGCCAGCTGCAAAACCTGGGATAGGTGCTGAATCCAGGTGATACCAAGGGGAGAAACCCTTCGAGGTCCTGCCCACCCAGTGGGCCTGAACTTAACTCTTGAATCACCATGGGATTCGACATCCAAAGCTTGAGACTTGGCACCTGTAGGGTTCTTTGCCTTTCTATTTTCTGCCTTCTCAACTTAACGAAGCTGACGTCAGCTCTGTACGTTTGGAACAAATAAATCCCGAGGACAGAGGAACTGGTTTGGATGTTTGTCTGGTGGCCTCAAACCCCTGGCAGTTGTTGTGCATCACTGAGGATGCTGAGCTCTCTGCATGGACCAGCAGGGCTGAGGACCTGGCTCGGACTTTGCCCTGGCCTGACCCTGTTTTTAAGCCCTGAAACCAGGTTTGAGAACTCCCAAGATAATTCCCTGAGGTGTGCAAAGTCCCCACTTTTCTGGGTGGGGATTTGGGCTTTGGGGTCAGGTGGGACCTCTCAATGTTCAGGTCTCAGAACGAACCCTTGGTGCAGAGAAGGAGCAGCCCCTGAGAGCTGCTGGGGAGGAACAGATCCAAATCCCCAGGCTCCAGCCAGCTGTTCTGCTACTGAATTCCTGAGGGCTTTGGGGGAAATCTCTTCACTTTTTCCGTGTCCTCACAAAACGTGAATCATAGCAAGGAATGAAGTGGGGTTCAGCAAATCCAAACTATATCTATATATATATGGGGTTCTTTTTGGCCTTTGTCTTGCCTCTGGGCTCCCCTGCAAGAAGCCTCCTCCTGTCCCTCCTGGCTTGCAGGAACTGGGCTGGCACTGATTGCCTGGATGGGCATGGGGAGGTGGCTCCATCCAGACCCTGATCCCCTGCCCTGGGGTGGGGGCCTGGGCCAAGTTCAACCTCTGCTGTCCAGCATTTACCTGTGAATTAATTAGAACACCTTCTGTAGATTCCCCTACTCTTTTATCTCTTTTTCCTTTTCCTGTTTTCTTTTTTCTTTTCCTTTTTCCTCTCCTTTCCTCTCTCTTTGTCTCACTTTCATTTCCTTTCTCTTATTTTCTCTTTCTCTGCCTCTCTCCTTTCCCTCTCTTCTTTTTCATTCTGTTTCATTCTTTCATTAATTCTCCTCACATTTCTTCCTCTCCCCCTCTCCCTCCCTCTCTTTGCTTTCTCTCTTTCTCTCTCTCTTTGTAATCACCCACATTTTCCACATTTCAGATCTTATCTGCCAGTCCCACACTGAATCCTGGCACATTTTATGACATCTTCAGAGATGATTTTCCATAGTTAAAGGAAATAAAAGGAGCTTCAAAGCCCCCGTGTAACACATCACCCACCTTGATGGGGAATTTCTCCTTGGCATTCCCTGCAGCAGATTGGGCTTTCCAGCAGGAGGAAGGTCTGGGAGGGAAGGGGCAGGAGGAAAGGGGTGCAGAGAAGAGGAGAGGCACAGCTGTGTCTGAAAAAAACCCCAAAACAGCCCCATAAGTCTGGAGATGCGTGGCTGGAATGTGAAGTCCATTTCCCCAGGAAGGATCCTGAGCTGCCTGGATGCTGCCCAGAAAGGAGCTTCAGAAGCTGGAGGGAGCTTTGGGTCTTTCCCTGCTGCTCTTTTCCACTGCATTTGGGGGTGGATTTGGCAGCCAGAGCCCCCTCAGGGCTCCCAACACATCCCCATTCTCCTGGGGTTTGGGGAGAGGAACCCAAACCCTAAGGAGGTTCCTGCACAGCCCTGCGCTGCTCCTTCTGCCAAGGTGGAAACCAAGGGAATGGTGAGAGAGGAGACAGGGGGCAGGGAGCTGGGATGTGGCGTGGGGACTGGGCATGGGCTTGGCCACAGCTGGCAGCCCAGCTCTGAGTTATTTGTTTGGTCTCCTGCAAAAAAAAAAAACCCAAAAAACACAAAACAGAGAGACCAGCAGGTTCCTCCCTGAGCAGGGTGGGGAGGGTAACACTAAACCTTGGACCTTTGGGTCTGCCCAGATGGTGCTTTCTTAGCCCAAGATGTGTCCCCAGCCTGGTTTGTCCCTCCGGGTCCTTCCCAGGCCAAGTTCCATCCCAGCTTGGCTCCTGAGCTGCTTTTTCCTTCCCTTCCCAGGTGGACACAGCTGCTGCCTCAGCTCATGGACAAATCCCCATTTTCATCCCCAGCCACTCAGCAAAGGCAAAATCAGCCCCAGCAACAGCCTAAGACTCATCTCTGAAAACCAGGTTAAAGCCATGTAGGTATAATGATTAAATAATTCATTAAACAGGTATTAAATATTATTAAAGGTTACGTAAGAGTCCTGCTTCCTCTGCCTGCACTGAGCTCCAGCTCAGGACCCTTTGCTCTGTTCCAGTGACATTAATGACAATTATTCTGTTCCTGTCTTTTTAAATCATGGTGCCATCTATGGCCATAATTAATACATGCAGCTCCTTCCCATCCTGCACATTTCCTTGCTGCACAAATGAAGCAGGGATTATAATTTCATCGAGAACTTTCTGAGTGCTCCTTTCCCTGGGGGCAGGCCAGACCCACAGGCTTTTCCATTTGGTTCTGCAATCAGGAGAAATTTAATTAAAAAAAATAAAATACCAAAACAAACCCAAACCACAACAAAACCGAGGAAAAGATGAAACAAACAAAACAAACTAAAAAAAAAAAATATATAGTCATGTGGGATCTTTCCCAACCTCCATTGCCAGATTGGTTTTGTGAAGTTGAGTTACCCCTGGGTGGAGCTCTGCCCCTCCACAGCTGGAAGACATTGGGACCAAGAGCTGGGACCTTTGTCCCCAATGTCCCCATTATTGTCCCCATTATTGTCCCTTCCCCTCCTGCCCCAGCCCCCAGACTGTGTTTGCCCAGTGCTGGCACCCACCCCCTGCTCTCCCCCACCCAAAGCAGGGGTGGGTGATGACCCCAGGTAGGGAGGAGCTGTGAGCAGGGGGATGCCCAGCACCCTGCTGATGGATGGCAAGCTGCAGGCAAGGCTGAGGCTGCTCTGGCTGCACCAGGGGCTGGGCATGGGTGAGGAATTGGGGGGCTGGTGCCTGCCTGGCTTGGAGTCAGGGCAGCAGCAGCTCAGGATGAGGAGGGGGGTGATGCCAAGCAGGAGGAGGAAGGAGCCTGTCCTGGGCTGCTTCTGGCCACAACTCTGCAGTGGCCTGAGCAGCAGAGGCTCCTCTTGTCCTCCAAACCTCTGCAGTGGGGAAAGCAGCACCCTGAGCAGCAGACTGGGGAGATCCAGGCTGCCCCCAGAAGCTGTGGCTGCCCCATCCCTGGCAGTGCTGAAGGTTGGATGGGGCTTGGAGCACCCTGGGCTGGGGGAGGTGTCCCTGACCATGGCAGGGGAGGCACTGGGGGGGCTTTAAGGTCACTTCCAACCCAAACTGCTCTGATTTTCTATAATTCTATGACTGCCTCACTGGAGTGGCTACCAAAGCACCTCTCCAACTTGCCCCATCCCAAAGCTGCTCTCTGGAGCTCTTCCTCCACTTTACAGAGGGCAGAGGGGTCCAGCTCCAGTTAGAAACAGGGCTGGGGGTTGATACCCAGGCACCAGGAGAGGTTCTCATTTGGGGTCACATCCCCTGTGGACACCACCACAATTATCTGGGTGGTTTCAAGCTGCTGTGGGTGACCACTGCCCTGCTCTCCTTGGGAAGGTTTCCTGGGGTTTTGGGGTAGCCAGAGATGGGCAAGCAAGTGAGGGACAAGCAATTGGCTTTTCCTGACTCTGAAGAAGAGGTCAGGGTGGGTCCTGCCCTCCCCTCTGGAGCAGGCAGCAAAGATGCTTTTCCTGGAGGAGAAAGAATAACAGAAAAGGAAGAAAACGGTGATTTTTTCACAGAGGATTCCTGGCTGCACCAGAGGGAGCCCTTCCATTGCAGATGAGGCAGGAATCAGACTCAGGCTGGAGCTGGAGGATAAACCCAGGGAGATGCTGCAGCCCTGGGCTCACCTTCCAGCTCTTTCCAAGGTGTGTTCAGTGGTTCAGGCAGAGCCACCCCCCATCCAGGGCTGTCCCTGTCACCCAGAACTGTGACCAGAGCTGGACACAGCACCTCGGCACCAAGCAGATAAAACATTATCCCCACCCACAGCTTATACCCTGGCTGGAAAACCCCTCCACTTCAGCCTGCCCAAGCATCTCCTCTCCATTCCCCCCCTTCAAGAGAGTTTCCATCCCAGTAGGACACTGGGTTTGCTGGCCAGGCTGGAGGGGATGCTGGAGAAAGGCTTGAAGGCTGATGGGAGAGAAAGCCCCTTTCCAGTTAATCCTGGAAAAACCCCTCTTGGGGTGACCAACAGAGCCAAGAGGACTCTGATGCCCAATTTCCCATCCCCTGCTGACTCTGAGGTCCCTGTGTCAGGGCAGGGGACAGCCCAGCAGTGCTGGAGAGGAGTTCTGAGCCTGACCCTGGTGAACTCAGAGCCCTCTGTGCCCTCTGATCTTCTCCTGGGGTTCCCTCTCTGGCTCCCAGAGCACAGACAGATCCTTGGGCTTTGCCCCCAGCAGCAAAAGCAAAGACAGAGATAAAAAGGAAAGGAGATGTTCATGTTCTACACTGGGGCCAGGACAAAGAGGGCTGGAGACAATTTCCCCACCTGCTCCAGCACTAGGGAGGATTTCATGGATTTTATTCAGTGTTTTTTTAAAAAGCAGCCTTGGTAGGAGAGGGTTGGGGTTGGTTCCTGAGCAGTCCCCTTGTCTGTGCCAGCCACCCCCTGAGGCTCCTGCCCAGTGTTTGTTTAAGCTGTGCCAAGCCCCCCAGAGGGTTTGTTAAGGCATGGATGGTCCCATCCCTCCCATCCAGGTGTTTTATTTCTGCCATACTGACCTCCCCCTGAGACCATCCTGGGGCTGCTCTCGGGCCCTCCCCTCCCCTCAGTGCACTTCTCCTCCTAGTGCCCTTCTCCTCCTCTGCCCTTTCCCAGTATCCCAGTTTTCACCTCCCCAACCCTGCTCCTCACCTCTCCTCAGACCCATCCATCCTTGGCAGCTGCAATGGGAATGTTGGGAGCACCTGGTTTTCTCCTGACCTTGGGAACCACGTTGGGTCAGAACAATTCCACCTGGGGAGCCCTGCAAGCTGTGGTGGCCCTGAGATGGAGCAATCCTCTTGTAGGGCATTGGCATGGAGCAGTGGGAGATCTACAGCTTGTAGATCTTGTCACCTGGGAGAGCTGGAAGCGTCAATGGATGTGCTGAACCTGGCTTTGATTCCCTCCAGCTGGAATTTCTTGGCACAATGCTGGCTCTCCCTTTCCTGGTGTGTCAGGCAGGTTCTGTTTGAGTTCTGTGTGCAGGAGTGGCAGAACCAATCCTGCTGGAACCTGACCAGGAAACTGCAGCTTGGGGTGGACACGGTGGGAAGCAGGTCAGGGCAGGGAGCTGGGGAGTGGCAGCTCCATCAGCAGCTCCTGAGACTTCAGAAAGGAGATGTGGCAGCTCAGCTCCTCTGGGTGCTCAGTTCAGTGTCTGGAGCTCAGTTCCAGCTTCTCTCATCTGCTGTTTCTCTGCTTTTCCCCTGCCCAGCTCCTCTCTGGTGCTGCCACCTTCCCTCCTGAGCATCAGCAGCACTGGAGCCTGCAGCACTTCAGGGGTTTCACCCACTGTGCCTGGTTCAGTTTTCATGGGGTTTCACCCATTGTACCTGGTTTAGTTTTCATGGGGTTTCACCCACTGTGCCTGGGCACAAACCTTTCCTCCCCAAACCTTCCTCAGGGGGTTGTGGTCCCAACGTGCCCCAGGGGCTCCATCCTTGCTCTCTCCCTGCTCTGCATCAGTGAAGGTGTCTGGATGGCCCTGGTCTCAGCCCAGCAGAAGAAGTGATGGAGTTGAAAAACAATCCTGTTAAAAGGAAGTAGATTTATAGGATTATTTTTTTTTTTAAGTGAAGTGATTTGTTTAGCTAGTTTGGAATGAGGATATGGTAAAGTGCTGAAGACACTGCCTAAGAATCCCAGGTGAATCTGGCCACCTGTGTCACCAGCAATGGAAAGAAGACTCCAAGAGTGATTTATCCTTTTCCTGGAGGTTCTGCTCTTCACACGCTGCTCCTGGATCTGGCAGCACCCAGACCCAGTGCAGGCAGGGGATTTGTGCCTGTTCACCACCCTGCTGCAGGGCAGGGGAGGTTGGGAGGATCTGGAGCTCCACGACTCCTGTGTTGGCAGGGAGAGATGCTGAAGATGAAGTTTTGCCTCCTGGAAACTCACTGGGTCTGCTGGGAGGATTTCCACACATCACTGCCCACGGGCTGCAGGCTGGGAGGGAGGAACAGGAGGTGCTGGGGAGATTGTTGCTGGCTCTGACACCAGAACCAAAGTGACCCAGGGGAGATGCATGGAGAGAGCTTCTGCCTGCTCCCTACTCACGGCTGGTTTTGTGTCCCATAGGGCAAGGGACTTTCTTCATGGCTTGGCCACCTAAAGGCTGACACTGGGGAATGGTCCCCCCCAGGTCTCCTTTGGTGCCTGGAGGACCCAGGGGAATCTGTGTGCTCTGTCCCCATCCTCTGGTGGAGTCACTCACCTTGTGGGATCCGGAGCAGGATCTCTGCTGGCCAGGGCTTGGTGATACTGCTGATAAATTGCATCGTGGTCCCTGGCTAAAGGCTGCCATAAAAGAACAAAGAAATGCCCAATTTGCCACATCAAGAGAAGGACCCAGTCCCCCCCTCAGTGTGGAGCCAGCAGCTCCCTGCCAAGGGTGTGCAGCACCGTGGGGCTGGGAGCTCTGAACCCCAGACATATGGTTTAAATATTCTAATAGATGTGGTAATCCTCTTGGTTTCCAAATAACGTTATGGTCCAGTCGATTTATGGTAACGCTATCTTAAGCAATGAGAGCAATAAAAAGAGTTTTAAATGTGAAGAATTATTTTCTTCTTGCTTTTTTTAAACTAAGGATTCTTTTATTTTTTTTTTTTTTTAATTCCCCCCCCCCCCCCCCCCCCAAACAGCCTTTCCTTTGTGCTTGGTAAAGCCCTCAAGAGTGGAGATCCTGCCAAAGCTGCTTGGTGCTTGTGGAGCAGACACACACCTTGCTGCTGAGCTCCCCTTCCTGGAGCCTGCTGCTGTCCCCATCACTGCCAAGCACCCCGGTGACCCCAGCCCTGCTCAAGGGCAGGATGGACACTTCTGCCCTTACCTATTTGCTTTTATCTTGAGATGGAAACTCCTGACCCATCCAGGGGTCTCCATTGCCTTGCCTCTTGCCATCTCCCCCCTCCTGGATCCTTCCAGCTGCACAACGAGAAGGGCTCAGGAGGGTTTTGTGCCCCAACATCTGGAGTCCCCTCCTGTCACCAGACCAGAGACTGACCCAATTCTGATGGAAAACCTCCCAAGGAGACACTTGGACTCAGCTGGGGCTGGCTGAACGCCTGGACAGCCCCTGCCCAAGGGTTTCTCCCATCCTGTGGGGACCTGGCACGAATTCCAGCCCTGGAGGTGGGACTGCACTCCAGGCTCTGCCTCCCAGGGAAGAGCAGATTCCCTGCATTGCTCCTCTGCTTTCCCTGGCAACACAAATTCAGTTCTAGGGCCTGGAGATGCCACCTGTCCCCAAGGTCCCAGCTTCTCTGTGCCTTTGAGATGGCTTTGAAGAAGAGCCCTGATCCTCAGCCACTTCAGACATCTCCATCTTCAGCAGCAGCCCCAGGGGAGCAGAGGAAAACCCTCACCCTGCCACATCCCAAGTTGTCAGAGGAGGCCAAGGATCTTTTTTTTTTTCTTTTTGGAGGGGTCGAGTCCCACCTATTCTGGGTTTTTCCCTACATCTTTGGAGAAGCAATGGGAAAAACGGGATGCCAGGAATGCCCAGAGTGGAGCTGAGGGAAAGCTCTGTCCCAACCCACCCGAGATGGTGACTCCAGATCTGCACAACCAGCCCCAGCTCACTACAAAGGCACTGCAGCAACTTTTCGGGCCAATCCACTGATACATGAGCTCTCAAGACCACTTTGAAAAAGTAGCTCTTTAAACAAAAGCCCTTTTAGTCTTCATTACAGAGTCAAAGGCTGCTTTCACGTAGGGCTGGGGTAGGTCAGGTTTCATTTGCTGGGAGATAAATGGCTTTGTCAGCAAACATCTTTTGTGGATTTTTTTTTTTTTTCTTAAATTTGAATTATTGGATTTCCTGGGAATTCTCAGCAAGTAAAAAAGGTGAAGGAGTGAAGCTACAAAACTGAAAACCCATTTTTTGCTTGTTTGTGAACATTATTACCCAAACTAGGGGATGCTAACCCCAACAGGGCTTCAGGAAACCTCTATTTCTGAACAACACTAAAGACAAGAAAAAGTTGCAATGCTATTTTTATTTTTTTTTTTTTCCCCAGGCCTGCTCTGAAATCCTGAAATGGGTTTTGCTTCAAGGTTTTAAGAGAAGAAACTGGGATGCACAAAAAGACCTCAGATGGGTCTCTGGCTGTAACTGGAGAAGGGACATAAAAACCTCTCCTCATGCCACATCCATGAATAAAGTCAGACTGTAGGAACCCAACGTGGAATGCTCACCATGAGGCTGCTCCTCTCCTCTGCTCAGCCCAGGCACCAGACTGAATTCTTACACTTTACTGCAATCTCTGTTGAAGTCTGCTGGAGCCCATCCCACCCCAGGACATGCTCCAGGAGGGATGGCTCCAGGTTTCTGCTGCTCCCAGACTGCCTGCCCAGCTCAGTCCTTCTGGGAAGAGCTCATGGATGCAGATCAAAGGGAAGGGTTTGTTCTCCCAGGGTGCAGCAAGGAGCTGCTAGGGGCACATCAAGCCTTGTCCCAACCTCTGGCAGCTCCCCCAAGGACCCTGAGCAGAAATTGCTCTGCAGAAGCTGAAGGAACAGACAGACAGGACCCCACCTGCTCTTCTCTTCCTCTTTGCCAGCTCCTACACAGGGCTTTCTGCTCTATTACATTATTATTATTATTACTATGATGATGTCAAAGCTTCTGGAGTGCAAAGAACAAGGAGTTCCTTGGAGTGGGAAGGAAAAGAAAAAAAAAAAAAAAGGGCCCATCCCTCCCTTCCCCCTTACCTGAATGTTGTCACCAAGCTGCTTTTTGCCTGCAAGCCTGAGCACCCCCAGCTCTGCTCTCACAGGTTTGGCCTCTCTGCCACTTCTTGGGCAGCTGAGCTCCATGGAGACCCCACAGGGCTGCAGGAAAAGAGGGAAAAGAAGGACTGAGGGGGGTGTCCCATATTCCCAAAGCCCTCATCCCTTTCCCTGCTCCTGGGGAAAGCAGCCCAGAAAGCTTTCCAAACTGAAAATGGGTATTTATCCTCCCAGGGCCAAATCCCCTGGGATGAGGGATTTCCAAACTCCCCATCCATATCCCCCAAATCCCCAGATGCACCTGGATGTAAGGGGACTTTTCCCTGTCCCCACTGCTGCTCAGCAGCAAGCACATCACCCCAAAGTCCTCTCCTTGCAGGCTCTGTCCAGTCCTTGGAATCTCAAGCAGCTACTGAGAATAAACTGAGATGATACTGGAGGGTGAAGTGAGGCTGGAAATGAGGGGTGCTGGCCAGGACTGAGGAAAAGAGGCCTGAAAAAGCAGTAAAAGCAGCAGAGATTCCAGGAGGCTCCTTCCCAAAGGCAAGCTCTTAAATAGGCTCTTAAATGGTATCAGCTGGAAAGAGACCAAGGGCTGGAAGCTGGGGAGTCTGTAGGTGGGTTGTGCCTCAGCCCTGGGCTGCTAATTGCCTGGCTTGCTAATTGCCTGGCTTGCTGTCTCCCCCAGCCCTCTTGTTGCCACATCTGCTTGGTTGGAAGCCCCCAGGCCACCTGAGTGGTGCCTCTTGGGTGATGCCCAGGGACAGGATGAGCACCAGGGCTGGGGGGTGTTTGGGGAAGGGGTGCCCACATCACCCCCCAATGGGAGGTGAGAGAGGGGTTGGTGTCCAGGCTCCACAACAACCAGAACCTGGCTGCTCCCCTGTCCCCAGGGAACTCCTGAGGTTGCCCAAGGGCTTTGTCCCAACCTCACCCAGCTGTGGCCAGCACAGAACCATCTGTACCTGCAATGGGCATTCAGGAGGGGGCATTTCCTTCCATTCCCACCCCCAGCTGGAGAAGGAGATACCTTTGATAGCTTTGCTCCATGCCCACATTTTCAGCAGCTCTCCTGGAACACCTCTCTGTACCAGATGCTTCTCCTGAGGTGGCCTTGGGGCTCCTCTGGATCCCTGCAGGTGTCACCCAGGTCTGGTGATGCTGGTGCTGAGCAGAACCAGCAAAGCTCACATCAGAGGGGGATGAATGGTGAAACTGGGAGGTGTTTGTCTCTCCTGGGCGAGGACATGAGCCGCTCTATCCTGCCACAGGCTGTTTTCCTCAGACTTTTTACTCAGCATTACAGCAATTCACCCATTTCTTTTAATCCCTGGTTTTGGGGGGTCAGAGGTTGGAGCATTTCACTGCACCTCTGTTCAGCTCCTTGATACCAAAACTCTTCCTGAAGGACCTGTGTGGCTCTTGCAGGAAATCTCTGCAGAGCAAGCAGTAGCAGATATTTCAAGGCCATCTTTGGATTCATTTCTCCCTTGTTCTGGTGCCATTTCTGGGTTGGAAGAGGACAGCCAGCGTTATTCCGGAGGAAATTCATTTTGTTTGTGGAGCTGGGAGGCAGAGGAGAACCCGGACTTATTGTGAGACCCTGCCTGGGCTGGATGGATTTCTGACCTGTGCCTGACCCCTGACGTGCTCCCTGCACAGTGTAGAAAGGAAAAAGAATTAAGGAGAAACCCGGCTTGACTCCAGCAGGGACGATGTTACTCGTGTCCTTTTGCTTTTACATGGCAGAACCAAAAACAGAGTTTTTATCCATGTAAAACTTTCAGTGAAAGCTTGAGATTTCTTCTCCTTTGAGCCTGGCTCAGAGTGAGAAATCAAGGACCTGGTGGTGGTGGGTTTTTTTCTTTTTATTTTTTTTTTTTTATCTGTCCAGGAAATCAGATACAAGGCAGATCCCTGGGTTTCTGCCTTCAGGACCAGCCCAGGTGCCCAGGCTGCATGCTCCTCATTAACACCTGGAGTTCATTTCTTCTCTCTCTTCCTTATCACTTTTTTTCTTTCTTTTTTTTCCCCCCTTTCTTTCTGTTTTTCAATTGTTTTTTCCAAAGCACCAGATGAGATGCTCAGTGTTTTTTGGGGAACAGCTCAGGTTGTTTGTTGGGTCCACAGAGAAGCAGGGGGGAGGTGTGAGTGGGATCTCCAGTGGGGGCTGAGGAATTCCTGGAACTGGGATGAGGCAGGAAGAGGCAAGGCAGCAGATTGATCCCCTTGGAAAGGTCCAAACCTCCCCAACAAGGCCAGGAGGACTTGGCAGTGCCAGGTTAGTGGCTGGACTCAATCTTTAAAGTCTTTTCCAGCCCAAGTGGTAATTTGGAGAATTAACCTGGTCACTGGTTTTTAAGGGTAGCATCTTAATGACCACGTGCAGCCAGACTTGCCCTGGATGACTCCAGGGGCTGCAGATGTTCCCTCTCCACCAGAGCCCATTTTCCAGCACAGAGGAGGCACCTAAGGCTCCTTTTATTGCTGCAATGTATATACACAAACCCCACCAACTTTAATTAAAAGCACTGCAAAAAGTGCTAAAGCTCAGGAAATTTAAAGATTAAGGCCGAGGGTTTGTTTTCACACGTTCTTAAAATGAACAGATTGGACTTGTCTTGGAAGTCATTTCCCTTTCAAAAGCAAAAAAAAAAAAATTATATTTATTGGAAGGTGATTAAATCTGTCCCTGATATATTGATTTCATTCCAGCTTGGTTAGGAGCAGTCTAACCACTCCTTACCTATGAATTTGAGGGTAAAGATGCACAGCAAAAGGCTTCAAACCTGCTTGTTGCCCATGGGCAAGGAGTTCATTGGGGTTTTTTTTTTTTCTTTAGGAAATGAACCCCTGCTTCAAAGACATGTTCAGCAAGGAGTCCACTTGAAAAAATAATCAGCCTCTCTCCTGCTTGCTGCAAGCTTTCCTACAGCCAGAACTCTACATGCAATTTGAAGTGGTTCATTTTTATTACAAAGGAAAAACAAAAAGGAAAGGTTTGGGCTGTAAGGTCAGGCAGTGATTAAGCCAGGGCCAGTGCCAAAAGCAGGAGTGGTGCCTGCCCTGCCTGCTCCTGTGGGATGGGACAGGACTGGGGAACCAGCCTGAGATGGAAGGGGTTTGGGATGGAGGGAAATCATCCCTGTGCCTTCCTCTGGCTCTGCTGCCTGCTGGGTTAAGTGATCTCCTTTCACCCTGAGCTGCTCTGGGTCTGGGCTCTGCATCTGAACTGCCAGGGAGGGACCACAAAATGCAGGAGAGGTGGAATCAGCCTGGGCTGGGCTTGGCTGTGCCTCTTCCAACCTCAGTGCATGCTGCTGCTCCTCAAAATCCCTTCAAGCTCCAGCTGGAGACATCCTTCTCCCTTCCTCATCCTCATTTCTTGGGCTGCCCAGTGCCTTGTCCCGGCCTCCCCAAGCCCTCCCCATCCCTCATCACTGCAGCACCTCTGTCCTTGCCATCTCTCTGCAAGCTGCTGCCCAGGCAAAGCCTCTCCAAAGCTGATGTTTTTCTCTCTTCTCTACCCCCAGAGCCACTCTCTGCCTCCCCTTATTTAACCCTCCCAGACTATTTCTGAAGGAATTGCTCCTGGATGCAGGTTTGCTCCAGCCCCCCAGAACTCGGTGCTGTGCCTTCACCTTCAATCAGGAGCCCTCTCCATTAAGGGCTGGAAATGACTTCCAGTTCCTCCCAGTCCAGCAGCTGTTCAGCTTCCTGCTGGCTGCCAGTCCCACACACCTGCCCTGGCAGCTGCTCACCCCAGCTCCATCCCCAGCTGAGCAGCAGCACCTGGAAAACATCAAATATTTACAATTCGGAACAAGAACAAAACTCCCGCAGTAAAAATACTTGTAGGTGATCTGTGGCCTTTCAAGTGGTTGATGCAGAAAACATTTTTATACATCCCCCCTCCTCCTCCTCCTTCCTTTTGATTGCTGGGCTGGGGGGGGGGGTTGTTAGCAGCCCTGATCCCATGTTAGGGGTCTGGGGGAGGTGCCCACCAGCAGCCCTGGGTGGAAGAGCAGAAAGCAAGGAGAGTAATTCTGGTGAACAAGAAGACATTGGGTTGAGAGTCCAAAAAAAAGGGAAAAAAAAAAGAAAAAAGAAAAAAATTAAATAATGAGAGGGAAAAGGAAAAGGGAATGTGGCTGGAGGAGTGTCCTGAGGATGAGGTCTGACCTGAGGACCTGATCAGAGCTGAGTCCAGGCCTCACACCAGTGCTGGTCCAGCAGTGTTTGCGTGGTGGGGCTGGGGCTCTGCACAGAGTTTTCATGGGGGATGTGCTCAGTTGTATGGGGGATGTGTCCAGATGAGATTTGGGGAAAAAATGTCTTCCAATAGAAGGATAAAAAGGGAGGAGAGAGACTGAATGGTAAGGTAATTTTTCCACCCACTTTCCTTCCTGGAGAGGCAGTGGGCACACTCCACACCCCAACCTTTCTCTGCCAGCAGAAGAGCTTGGGTGGGATTTCCACGTGTTGAAATTGGCCTGGGCAGTGGAAGAGAAACTCCACCCTTCTGCTTGCTGGAGGGGATTTTCTCAGCCTCCTTTGCTCAGATGCTGAGGTCGATGAGATTACAGAGTCTCTTTCTCTCACCCTCCCTGATCATTTGTTGGGTCCATTAGGCCATTTCACCAGGATTTTATAAGGTAAAACCAAAGAAGACTTCCAAGGGATTGAGGGTGGGATTCCTCTTGAAGAGACGAGTCTGGCTCTGGAGACAATTCTTTCCATTGACCATTTAAAAAATAATATTAAAAAGAAAAAGGTAAATTGGGCCTCCTGCCTGGAGTGGAGGCAGCTGCAGCTTGGGAGGCAGAGGCTGCACAAGGTGAATCCAGTGCCTTCCAAGCTTGGAGGGAAGAAAAGGTTTATTTTTCTCCTCCAGGTTTAAAAAAGGCTTTGGGGGGCTCCCACCCTCCATGTCATGGGTACAAAGTTTTCATCCCATCTCCTGGCTGCAGAGGGACCTCTCCAGCCCCAGGGATGCTGTGCAGGGTGGGGGCTCTGCTCCTGCCAGCAGGTTGGGGACATCTGCACAGGAGGTGTCTGAGCACCCAAACCTCTGAGCTGCTCAGAGGGAGAGAACAAGCTCTGCTGCCTTTAGGAACTCTGCCATGGGATCTTTTACTGCTTGGAGTTGCAGATGCTGATGGATCCAAACCTGGAAGAGGGGCCAAGCAGAGTGCTGTGTGCCCTGTTTGCAGCGTGCAGGGTCTGGGGACATCCCTGGGGCCTTCCCCATCACCAGCTGAGGGGCTGCATCCTCCAACTGCCCAGCAATGCCCACGGGATGGTCCCTTCTTAAACACCTCTGTGTCCTTATTCCATGATGCTGTGTCCTTATTCCAGGATGCTCTTCCATGAGCTGCCATGGGGGGATGGGATCCGGGGGACTCCTGGGTCCTGGCACAGTCTGTGTATGTCTGGGGGGGCCATGGGGGGTTTGCAGGAGCCCTGAGCATCTCTTCACATTAAAGTTCAGCTTTCTGGAGCCTGTCCAGGCAGGAGCTGTGCACAGGTTTCCACCCGAGTGGAGTGGGAAGGGAATGAGCAGCCGTGGATGTCAAACCTGAGTGGGGAGGAGGAAGGGTGGCCTGGGAAGGCAAAACCTTCAGTGCAGGACATAAATTTTGTTTGAACAGATTAGCATCTTAGCCCAAGCCCCATTACAGGGTGTGGGGAGAAATATATTAAAAAACAAACCAATGGAAAATGTTCTGCCTGCTCTGATGCCAGCTGTGCATGGAGCCTGTTCTGGAGCTGTCTAGGTGTCTGGCTGCTCTCTGCCTCCTCTTTGTTTTTAAACATCCCATTCAAATGCTGCTCCTGTGTTCCCATTCTGTGGGAGTCTGGTGGATGGATAAACTATTTCTGATCTTCCAGAGCAGGAAACCTCATGGCTCCCTTGACTCACTCTGAGAAATTTCCACTGCTTGACATATAAAAAATCTATGGAGCTCTGCAACCAGAGCAGATCAGGCTTCATGCCTGTGGAAATTCATTTAGATAACTCCAGATCAGCTGGTGCATGGAAAAATCATTTGATGAACCAAACCAAACAAACCCCAACCAACCCAAACCCCTCCTGAAAAGCACAGCTGATGCTGGAGGTTGGGGAGGAGGACTTTTTATAAAGCATCTTTCATTCCCAGAGCACTTACTGACCTATATTTAGAAATCATTTCCCTCTTCCCCTACGAGCAGCCAGCTCTGGGGTGGAACACTCCAGTTGATGAGCTGGGCTCAGCATCACCACCCCAGAGCTGAAGACAAAGCTTGGTCCAGCTGGCTCTGCCTGACAGGAGCCTTCTCCTTTAGGAGGCCTTGAGGCCAAAAATCAGAGCAGCCTCCATGGCCTGGGGTTTTTGGGGTGACCCTGATGGTCTCCCAGGAGTCTCCTTATTCTTGCAGTGCTGAGCTGAGGGATGGCAGAGCCTGAGCTGGGGCTTTGGGACCAGTCCTGAGGAGGGGGAATGCTTCTCCTCTGAGGTCTTTTGGGGGTGCTGCTTGTTAGGTACCAAGGTGCCTGACAAACTCAGGGTCCCCCCAGGATGTCCCTGCCAGGCACCCTGCAGAGGTGATGCTCTGGTGTTCCTGAGGCTCCAAGGATGGAGCCTGTGCCAGGGAATGACTTGGAGCCATCAGCAATGGAGCTCTGGGAGTTCTCATTTCCTTGGGCTGCCAGCTGAGGGGTGGCTGGGGGGAGGGCAGGAGCTCAGTTTCGGGGAGCAGAGCCTGTTAGGGAGCTCCAGCCCAAATCAATTTATTTGATTCTGTGTTTCCAACATCTGGGAGATTCAGCTGATGCTGGGATGTCCCCTTCTGAGTGGAGGTGACATCCTGAGCAGCTGCTTGTCCCCATGTCACTGCTGCTCCTGGACCAGTTGCTCTGAGAGCTCTTTCCTGGCTTCTCCTGGTGGTTGAGCAGCAGGAGTTACAAGTCTGGCCTGGGAGTCCTGTGGTACCAACCCCTCTCTACAGCTGAATAAAACTCTTGGCTCCATGTTCTGCCCCCAGGATCCTGCTGGCAGCACCACCACCACATCTCTGACTCTGCTCCTTCACCCTTCCCAGAGCTGCAGCATCAATAAATCTGGAAATCAGGGCACTGGTGCAAGGGGGGAAGCAGATCCCAGGCTCTTGTGAGCTGCTCGGGTTTCTTTCTACTCTGAGGAGCTTTCATCCACCTCAACAGCCTCCTCCTCCTCCTCCTCTGAGCCTCTGGAGCTGCTCTGCTGGAGCAGAACTGCATCTGGAGAGAGAAGTGATGGGGATGCTGCCCCTGCTTTAGGGTGAGGAGCAGAGATGAGGTCTGGGGATGCTGGCAGGAAATGGACTCCAGGACCTCAAAGACCTTTTCCAACCAGATTCCAGTTCCTGTAGGTTGATGGGAAAGTGTGAGGAATGTGCTGTTGCTCTTCTGACAGCCCAAAACCTCCCAGGGGTTGTCTAATGGCAGGATGGGCAAGTGCCTGGTGGAGGTGACCCAGGCAGAAGCTGTCCAGGTAAAACTCCTCCATGGGAACCTTTGGGGCCACGTCCCTTCTGCCTTTTGAGGTCTCCTGAGAAAGGGTTTGCACTGCTGAGCATCCCCATCTGCCTGTTCCCACAGCTCCTGAGGGCTGGGGCTGCTGCTCCTGCCCCTTGCTCTGTGCCCACCTCAGGCAGAAGTTTAACAAAACAACAAAAAAAGAAATTAAAATACCAAGGTAAGCTTCCAGGCTGCCCTGCTTTTCATCCTTAACCCTTTTCTTGTCCTTCCAGATGCCTACACCAGCTTCTGGCAAGGACCTTAGGGCCATCCCTGCCCAGGAATGGAGGTGTCCACGCTCCAGGTTTAAGGTGAAAAACTGGGAATTCCTCCAAAGGGAGCCCAGGAGAGTTTCTGTCTGTGCTTGGTTCCTCTTGCTCACTGAAATCTGGGGAACAAAGGAAACTTCTTGCTGCTCTCCCTGGAGACAGGAGGGTGGCAGGGAGGGACAGGTTTGGGGGAGAGCCCAAGCCCTGTGTCCACATGGGGTTTTTGGAGGTAGATGTGGGGTCATCCTGTCCCTGCTCCAGCTGCACGGGGCTGGTGTAGGGAGGGTAAAAGCAGCTCTGAGCTGAGGACCTGAGCAGGGGAAAGCTCTGTGGGAGACACTGTGGTGCCTTGGTTTAGGTTTTTTTTTTCTTCTTTTTTTTTTTTTTTTTTTTTTTTCCCTTTCTTTTTTTTTTTTTTTTCCTTTTTTTTTTCTTTTTCTTTTTTTTCCCTTGCTGATGTTCAGTCTCACAGCTTTATTTCTGGCTTCTCTGACTGCTGCCTACTCCCCTCCTGCTTTCTGCCAGCAAGGGCTGCACAGAAGGCTGCAGGCTCTCAGCATCCCCTAACCAGTAGGTGATGTGACACCATCTTCTTTTTTTTTTTTTTTTTTTTTTTTTTTCTTTTAGTGTCCCTTTTATTTTCTGCTGCTGAAGTGAGAGGGAAGGGGGAGAGAAGGAAGGGAAGTTTACTACATGGCTACCTACCATGAGACCTGATAAATCTGCCAGACAATTTATTTGATCTTTGAACCCTGGGGTCCCTTGGAGACAGGCTCGGGGGCCTGCAAAAGCAATCAGAAAGAATATAAAAACCTAATGAGGCCTGGACTTGATCCCCTTCTCCAGGTGAAATTTACAGCAGCTGGCAGAGAATCAGAGCAGTTGAAAAAATTATAAAATGTGTGTGTGGAGATAGTGTGGGAGAATGCATGGAGTGGCTCGGGCTCTCTGCTGTGAGCAGCATCCTTTGTGCTTGGGGCATTTCATTTCATCTCATTTCATTTCGTTTCTGCCCCTGTCTGGGTTTCACAATATCCTGCTGCAGAGGAGCTGCTTAAAGAAAAAAAAACAAACCAACAAAACATCTCTGAGTGTTTCTTAGCTTTAGCATCTTGCTCCAGGCTGGGCTGTGTAACAGAGCCTTGGGCTGTCCCTGGACACTGGGGGAGATGTTCAGATGTCCCTGAGTGACTTTGGAGCACGGGTCCCCTTAGCTGGGTTTTGCTCCCAGTTCTTTTTGGGGAGAATTTTCCTTGCTCCCTGTGCCCACTCCTGATTGCAGGCAAATCTCTGTGTCTGGAACCCAGTCCAGCAGTTTTCCTTCTGTGGCAATAGAAATCATGGAATCCCAGACCAGTTTGGACTGGGAGGGACCTTAAAGTTCATCACTTCCCAGCAGCCTGGGTTGCTCCATCCAACCTGACCCCTCTGGAAAAGGGCTCTGGGCCACCTCACCTCTCCAGCACCTCTTGGCACTCCTAGGAACCCTCTTGAGCTGCAGAGTCCTGATGCCCAGGGAATAACCAGTCCTGATGCCCCAGGAATAACCAGTCCTGATGCCAGGGAATAACCAGTCCTGATGCCCAGGGAATAACCAGTCCTGATGTCCCAGGGAATAACCAGTCCTGATGCCCAGGGAATAACCAGTCCTGATGCCCAGGGAATAACCAGTCCTGATGCCAGGGAATAACCAGTCCTGATGCTCCAGGAACAACCAGTTCTGATGTCCCAGGGAATAACCAGTCCTGATGCCCAGGGAACAACCAGTCCTGTTTGCTCTCCTCTTGCCTTGAGGTCACTGCTGATGGCAATAAGATGCTCCCAGGCTTTGGTGGCACCAGCTGGTGGGCCACCAGCTTTTGGGCTTTGGTGGCCACAGCATGGGGAAGTCACCACTCAGGAGCTGCCTTTGGGCTCCTGGGATCTCAGGGAAGAGATCCTGTGCTGAGCTCAGCTCTGGAACAAGCAGATGTCTGCAGAAGGGGTGCAGGCTGATTTACCCCTCTGCTGCATCTCCTCAGCTCTGCACAGCTCTGCCTTCTGTCCAGAACTTCTGTGTCTGGCCTTGCTGGTCCTGGCCTGGAGCTTGGGGCTCCCTCCTTGGTGTCCCCAGGTTAGGGTAAGAGCATCTTGCTGCCTCCTGGGGCAGAGCAGCCAGGGGGGAGCTCAAGAGGTTGCTCTGGGGTCACTCTCCTGGTCCTGCTGTGTCCTGCTGGGAAGGGCTGTGGGACCAACACCTACACAGTGAACTCATGGCTGGAGCTGAGTTCCCAGTGGTGTTTTTCTTGTATCTGATGATGCCCTTCAGGCAGGACAGGAGATGTCTGTGCCCCACACCAGCCCTGCCTGCCTGGCAGCAGCAGCAGATGCCCAGAGGTCCCTTATTCCAGGGTGGAGGCTGTGCCACCCCCAAACTTGTTTGCAAAATGACTCCCGAGGACAACTCCAGGGTTGCTGTAGGTGACCAAGTGATGTGCAAGCTGGGAGCTGTGCTCACTGACAGGTTCATTTTGGCTCCCTGCTTGGGAGCCCTCGTGTGGCACCTTCTGCTGCCATGCCCAGGGCAGAAACTCTGAAGCACCCCACCATGAGCTGCCCCCCCCCTGGGCCTGAGCAGCTCTTCTCAGCCACAACTTTGCTTTTCACCAAGAAAGGCACAGTGGGTTCAAAGGAAGCATCTCTGGAACTGGAGTTGATTCTGGACAAATTGTTCTGATGGAATTATCCAATCCTCTAAATAACAGCGGAGGGAAAAAGATTTCAATGGCTCGTTTCAGTCTTTTTAACCAAAAAGCTTCAGCCTTGGGTTTGAAGTGAAGTTCTCCTTCAAAATTTATGTTCGTTTTTTATTTTTAATGAGTGCTTTTTATAAAAGACATTTCGTTCTGAGCCTGGTGATGGGCTGAGCTCGACCCTCCAGCCACACTTTTACAGCTCTTTGGTTTGCTGAAGATTTTTAAATATTTCTGGGTTTGGGCTGACCCACAGCAAATCTCTTTCCCAGTGTCTGGGATCTGATGTGGAGACTCTGGAGAGCTGCAGAAAATGCCAGCCCTGACCTGCAGTGCTCAGTCCCAGCTGGGTGATGACAAAACCCAAGGCAGCTCTGGGGTCACCAATTCCTCCCGGGTGACAGAAGGCAGGGTCTGATCCAACACCCAAAAATAACCCCAAAACCTCCGTGGAGTCACCTGGAGCTGGGCACCTCCAGCTCTTTGCTGGGTTATTAATCTTGTAATGGGTCTGGGGTCCAGGCTCTGAATTCAGAGTCAAGTTCCAAAAGGTTTCCCCAGTCCTGGGAGTGTTTGGGGTTTGCAGCCACCTGAGGGATGGCTCAGTGCCATCTCTGCAGCTTCGCAGGGTCCCATGCAGCAGGGACATCGGGTTCTGGTTCGGGTGGATGTGACCATGAGAAATCATAGGACCAGGGAATGGTTGGGGAGAAAAGGAAAAAGGAAAAAAACCTTTCAGGTCATCGAGTCCAACCCCCCTGCCATGGGCAGAGACCTCAGCTAATTCTGGTTGCTCAGAGCCCTGTCCAACCTGTCCTACCCAGGGATGGGGCATCTCCCACCTCTCTGGGTAACCTGGGACAGGATTTCACCACAATCAATGGAAAAAAAAAATAATTCTTCCACATACCCAGTCTGCATCTCCTCCCTTTCAGTTTGAAACCATCCCCCCTTGTCCTGACACCACAGCCCTGCTAAAAACCCTGTTCCCTCTTCCTTAGAGGCTTCCTTAAAGTATGGAAAGGCCCCAATGAGGTCTCCCTGGAGCCTTCTTTCCTCCAGCCTGAACAGAGAAGTCACAGGAGGCTGAGTCCTTTCCCCTTGCCAGATGATGTGCAGGAATCCCCAATCCCTCAGGGGGCTCAGTACCAGCCTGGGTTCCTCTCCTAAAGTCCAGGGGAGATGTTGCTTACATGGATTGCTTTAACCTTACCTGGTGCCCCAGTTCTCTACCACCTCCTGGGGCTTCTCCAAGCCTTTTGGAGGAGGTTGGTGATGGGTTTGTCCTGCACTTCTCCTTCCAGACACCTTGACCAGGGATGGCTGCAGGATGCAGGAGCTTCTCCTTCCTGCCCTTTCTTGTCTCCAGGATTCCTGGGCTGTGAATAAGGAAATGGTGAGAGGTGTGAGTGCTCAGGGAGAGGAGGCAAGGGGGATGGGGAGCTGCAGTGGCCTTCAGGCTATTGCCCAGTGCAAAAGGAGGAAGGAGAGATGTTGGAGGCAGGTCTGAACAGACACGGGGATGGAAATCAGCTAAAAGGAAAACCTTTTTTTTTTTTTTAAAAGAGAAAAAAAAAAAAAAAAAAAGAAAAAAAAAAAAGAAAAAGAAAAGAAAGCCCCACAAACCCTCCCAGCCTGAGTTTTCTATGGAAACTGTAAAAACTCCAAGGAGTCCCCAAGCAACAATTGCTGTGTCTGCTGTTGCACTTGAGAAACATGTCCTGGAAAGTCTCCTCTCTGCTAATAGCTCACTGGCTACCAAATGTGAATGGCCGAGATTTATTTGGGGTGAGGGAGATGAAAAGGAGTCAAGTTTATGGTCTCTCCTTGCATCTTGGTTTGTAACAACCCCAGCAGACAAAGCTGCCTGCCCAGACTGCCTTGTTCTGGATAAATCTGCAAAGGCAGAAGCAGAGTGAAAAAGGCCAACAAGGTTTTCTTCTCTTAACACCACTTCCCAAGGTCCCCAAGCACCATTCTGCTCCTCCAGCCCTGGGTGCTGTCCTGTTGGAATGTCCCTCAAACACTGATGGAAGGGATGAGTCCTTCACCCCCTGCAGAGCCATCAGGTAAGGTGGGTGAAGGACCCCAGGGATGCTAAGGTTGTTCCTTTCCTCCCATTGCATCCAACCTCTCCTTGCCTGGAAATATTCCCAACTACTGAGACTCCTGGCTTCCCCTGGCCCCTCCTTGGCGTGTGCTTCCAAGTCCTGGAGGAGGTGGATGCTACCATTGCTTGAGCTTTCCTGTAAATGCACTTTGGACTGCAACCCATGTGGAAATTCCCAGAACTAGCAGCAGCAATCAAGTTGGGTTTTGTCTTTTTTTTCTTTTTTTTTTCTTTTTTTTTTTTTTGGGTTGCCTTTGAGCTGGAGCAGGGGAGGTGGTGGGCTCCCAAATTTATGTCTGTCAGGAGGGCTGGGGATTGGCCTCTCCCTGATCTCCTAGCTTGACTTCACTGAGGCACAGCACCAGGAGTTTGGGAAGCTCCAAGCCCAGTGATGGCTCCAGCAGGCAGAGGGGTTGGTGGGGTCCTCACCTTTGAGATAGGATGGAGAGATGAGCAGGGAGGGGATGGGATGGATGCTGTGACCTGAGCATTGCCTCCTGGGAGCTGGGAAGGCTCCCTGACATCTCCCTGCACTGCTGCAGCTGCTAGGAGGGGAAAACACCTCTTAATAAAAAGAAAAATAAAGAAAAAAAAAGCAGAAGGCAAACTGCCCTCTGAAGTTTCCCCTCCCTGGACTCCTCCTGACTTATTGGAGGGAGAAAAAGAGGTGATGTGAATCCCACCCAGAGTTTGGGAAGATAACTGGTTTGATTTAAAGCTCCAAGAAACCAAAAGCCCAGCGTGTCTCCAGGTAGACTGCTTTGACAGTTCATTCCCCACATTGTCAGAAAACTTCCATTTCAGGCCCGATTTTGCCTCCTTTTGGCTTCTGACTCTTGGATTTCATTATGCAGCCATCAGCTGGCAGATTAAAGAGCTGTCTGCTATCAGAGATCTCTTCCCTCTGCAGGTACTTGTGGGCTGTGATCAAGTCACCTCCTAACCCTCTCCTGGAGAAGCTATTAGCTTGAGATGCTTATGGCAGGTTTCCCAGACCTCAGACTCTGCTTAGAGCTCTTTCCTGAACTGTTTCCAATTTTCTTTTTTCTCTCTTCTCTTCTCTTCTCTTCTCTTCTCTTCTCTTCTCTTCTCTTCTCTTCTCTTCTCTTCTCTTCTCTTCTCTTCTCTTCTCTTCTCTTCTCTTCTCTTCTCTTCTCTTCTCTTCTCTTCTCTCTCTTCTCTTCTCTTCTCTTCTCTTCCTCTTCTCTTCTCTTCTCTTCTCTTCCTCTTCTCTTCTCTTCTCTTCTCTTCTCTTCTCTTCTCTTCTCTTCTCTTCTCTTCTCTTCTCTTCTCTTCTCTTCTCTTCTCTTCTCTTCTCTTCTCTTCTCTTCTCTTCTCTCTCTTCTCTTCTCTCTTCTCTTCTCTCCTCTCCTCTCCTCTCCTCTCTTCTCCTCTCCTCTCCTCTTCTCTCTCCTCTCTTTCTATTTTCTTTTCTTCTCTCTCCTCTGATGTCCTTTCTCTCTGCTCAGAGATGGCATCTTCCTCCTCACTGCCTGAGTACACCCCGAAGGACTGACTCGGGGTCTCCTTTCCTGGGATCTCCGGTGTCCTGGGATCTGAGACTCCCTGGGAATGGACTGGCTGGATGTGATCAGCTTCCCTTGTTCCTGAAATGGCAGCCCTGGAGAAGAGGAGAAAATCCCCATGGATAGACAAACAGAGCCTGAAGTGAGGCAGGCTCTGCCCAGGGAGGGGTCCCCATGGTTTAGCTCCCAGGTTTCAGCTTTGGGGCAGCCAGGAAGTTCTGGAGGTGCCTCCTCCAGGTAGGAGCAACCTCATAACCTGTCTCCTGCCTTGGGTGCAGGAGAAGGGTGACCCAGAGCACAAGGGAGCTGCTACCTGGGTACTGGGTTCAGTTGCAAGAAACCTTCTGTAAAACAGAAAACACCAGGAGAACAACAGAAAAGCTTTTTCCTCCCTTCTGTCTCATTTTTACCTCTGATGACTTCGTATTTTCCTTTACCTCAGTGATAAAACTGTTGAGCAGCCTCAGCTCAGGAGCAGATTCCCCTGGGAGGCCACAGCACAAGTGGGTGCTGAGAGAGTTTTGGTCCTTTGGAGGATTCTGGGGTGGTGGTGTTTGTGTTCAGCCAGAACAAGAGCTCCTCAGGCACAAGCTGAACATCAGTGCTCTTGGCTTTTGGTCCTCCTTGTGGTTCTGTAAGAAAACAGAGTGTCTGCACATCAGTTATCTGACAGGCAGGAGCTGATGTTACATGTAATGAGTGTGCTGGATCTCTGCAGGTCTGCCCAGGAGCCTGCTCTGTGTCCTGATTTATGCTCTGTTCTCTCCTGCTCCCACAGAGGGGCTGGGGAATGGCAGGAGAAAGGGAAAAGGCCATTGTTCAGCAATTGCTGTCTAGGGGGTAGTTGAGGGAATTGTAAATTATTATAATTACATATTTAAATGTTTTCAAGGTTGCCTAAAACCACAGCTTCAGAAGAAGAGAGCTGGGTAATAATTCTGGTGAGAGTTAAATCTATCCGGGAAAAAAGGCTGGTTTGGAACTCAGCAGAATTATTTCAGGTGGAAAGGAGAGATGGGAGGAAAGAAAGCAAATGAACAAGTTAAAAGGTCTTTATCTTTTCCAAGGGCAAGTGGCTCTCTAAGATTTTTTTTTTTATTTTAATTTTTTTTTTTTTTTTTAAAGCAAAATAACCTGAGGAGACCACAGGACTTGGAGCCAACTGATGATTGTACTGTCAAAGAGGGAACTGTGCTGTCTGCAGTGCCTGGCAGAGCCCAGGGAATGCACATTGCTGGCTGGGCAGAGCTCACAGCAGTTCCTACAGGAATCCTTCTGGGGTTGCAGCTGATGCTCAGAGGCTTTTCCCTCTGCTGGCTGAGCACCCACCATCCACCTGCATTTCCTTCCAGTTCCCCATCAGCTTCTCTGATGCTGCCTTGTTGGATGACCCTGGGCCATGACCCTTGCTTTCCTGCACTTGTCCAAACCAACTCACTGGAAGTTCTTTCGATTTTTGCCTTTCCCAAGTGAGAATCTTCGAGATAATACTAGCAGAAAGCAGGCACATCATTGCTGACTGAAAAACTAAACTCTGGTTTCAGCACCATCCACTGGAGAGGAAAAAAACCAAACCCACAAGAGCTGTCACCTTGTCTCCTCCTCTGTTCCAGACAAGAGCATCTCTTTACTCTTGTTGGGAAATAATCACAACAGAGACAACCCTAATTCCTTCCTGAAAGGCCCACGATGCCCAGGCCAGAGAGAGCTTTATGGGCTCTGAGGATTTGATCCAGTAAGTGGTTACACCCCCAGACATTTTGCATCCCTTTTCTTTTGGGTAATGCCTTTGTGCAACAGGACAGGTGCATCGGATTTCCAACATATTTTTTCCATTATCTGCTGGGGTAGCTTCAACTTATCACTGAGATTTGTAGGAACTGGATGGCTTTTGGAAGGGAGTTTCTGGATGGAATGCATTAGCTGCAGACTGGGGTGACTGCCAGTGGCCTCCCCATGAACTTGTAATCCTGGCCTTTGAGTAACAACTGTGAAAAATCAATGACGATCACTTCCATTTTTCTTGCCGCTGCTTCTGGCTTGTAAGGACTGTTTTGGGTTGTTTTTTTTTTCTTCTTCCCTCTCTTTTTCCTCCCATCCCTTTTCCTCTTTTTGTTTTCTCCGTGGCAAGGGAAGAAATGAGGCAAAATGGGCAGCAAAAGTCACTGAAGGGACAGAGAGCTGGGGTTCCCCTGAGGAGGCTGAGCTTGGCATCACCCTGAGCTGCAGCTGTCCTGTCAGCAGCCAGGGAGGTTTGCAAGACCAGACTGGGGCTGATCTGCTCTCATCTGGATGGGGAGGTGATGGAATTGGTTTATGGCTCCTGAAGAATGAGCTGAATTTGGGATGCTTAGTTGAATTTATGCCCAGGTCAGCTCGTGATGTGTCACCATCCCGTGCAGTTCCAGCTGTGGCATCTTTAGTGTCCCCTGGGTCTCCTTGAACTCTCCTGATTTCTGACCTGCAGATTTCTGACCTGCAGAGCCAGACCCAGCAGATATTGAACATTTTAGGCTGAGAGAGTTGGGGGTGTTCAGCCTGGAGAAGAGAAGAATCCAATGGGGAGACCTCAGAGCACCTTCCAGTGCCTGAAGGGGCTCCAGGAAAGCTGGGGAGGGACTTGGGACAAGGGCCTGGAGGGATGGGATGAGGGGGAAGAGTTTGCAGCTGCAAGAGGGGAGATGGAGAGGAGATCTTGGGATGAAATTCTTTGGGGTGAGGGTGCTGAGCCCCAGGGTGCCCCCAGAAGCTGTGGCTGCCCCATCCCTGGCAGTGTTGAAGGTTGGATGGGGCTTGGAGCACCCTGGGCTGGGGGAGGTGTCCCTGACCATGGCAGGGGTTGGAACTTCCACTCTGTGAGTCTATGAAAATGAGTTTGAGCTGAAACCTTTGTTCTGAAGCACCTCAGCACTGGGCAAGGGCCAGAATCATGGAATCAGCTGGGATGGAAAGGACCTCTGAGACCATTGAGTCCAACCCTGCTGTGATGTGAGATCCAGCTAAAAGATGAGTTTAACACAGGACACCCAGAGAGCAGCTCATCCAGGTGAGGAGCTGGAAGATTTTAAAACACATCTATACAAAAACTGTATTTAAAATAAACGTCTGCTGTTTCAGTAAGAAGGAAATGTCTCCTCTTGGAGGCCACTGGCAATGTCAGAAGCCTCTCAGTGAACCATTGATGGAGCAGCTCTCGGGCAGTGCTTTGATCCTCGATGTTTCTGCAGCCCTGGATGCATGAAAGGTATCTTGCTCCCACCACTTCATGATCCCTTCCCTTCTCTGCCAAATTCCAAGCAGAATTGTTGATGTGTTTCAGCCCGTAGAGATGATTGAGGGACTGGCACATAGATTATAGACCCATAAAATGAGATCATCCCATGAGCATTCTCTGTGGTTCAGAAAAGTTCAATTAACTTCTCTTGCTCAGTCTTCCCCTCTCCTCCCTCCCCCATCCCCTTTTGTGGCTGCTTTGGTGTTTCCTGGCTCCAGCTGAGATCAAAAGCAGAAGAGCAGGGGATTGTGAGGAGGGAGATTTCAGCAGAACCACCGGGCCTGCAGAAAGCAGAATGGGGGCAAACGGGCTGGGTTTGGTTTTGTAAATATCAGTCAATCCTCTCCCTCCCACTAAATCAAAACCAGGGATGTTTTTGAGCAAGTGATCCTTCGAATCAACTGCTGTTTGGGAAATGTCCAGAAATGCAACCAAGCCATAGTGGTCATTGATGAACTTGTACTAAATGGGGGGAGATTGTGTTAATCAGTTCCAGCCTGATTTAAATAACTTAATCACAGAGTAGGACTCAGTTCCCTTTGTTCCAGAGGTACTGAGAGATCCATGGGCTCCTGGCCTAACTTAAATGTGTAATCTTGAAAGAAAAGGGTGAAGATTTTCAAGCAGGGATGGAACACCCCCCAAGTGGTGACAAACCCCACTCTGCTCTCAGCAGGCAATAGCAAGATCATCACTCCAGAGACAAGCTGGGAGATGAAGTTCTTTGAGCTTTGTGTTGGATGTACAGCTGGAATGGCAGGGATGCCATGCTGGATCCCCCAGTCCCAGTGATGGGCTCCAGATGATGGCTTTGGGATGGTAATGGGGAGGAAGCTTCCTGTGTCTGCTCACACTGAGCTATTTGCCCCTCTCCACACCTTTTATTTGGCTTGTTTTTTGGTTGTGGGTTTTTTTCCCTCTTTTTACTCCATCTTTCTCTCCCTTCTCTGGGTCATTCAGCACCTTGGGCTGGGCCAGGAAGCTCCAGAACCACGTCCAGCCCTGGCTGCTCTCTGTGTGCTCACAGGTTCTTGAGTCAGCAATGTCTGCTCTGCTTCAGGGAGATGTCTTCAGCTCCAGAGTTTCCTCCCTCCTGGATTCTCACTTACTCTGAACCTTGCTGGACCAGGCAGCAGGAAAAGCCTTTGCCAGGGTGGGGCTGTGCCTGGAGGAGGAGGTGGGCAGGAGGACTTGGAAAACCATGAATGGGAAGCCCATGGGCCAAAGCTGACAACATCCCCAGGGATGCCAGGGCTGGGTCTGGGAGCCCAACCCCATCTTTATCTCATCCTCCTTGGAGAGATGATCCCTGAAATTCCCCATGGCAGGGAGGGATGGTTGTAACCTGGTCCCAGGCTCTAGTGCCTCTCCTGCCTGCACGGGGCATCCAAAGCACAGAAAACCTCTCAAGAGGGATGGTGCAGGTTAATCTGTAAGTTAGTCAGTTCATAGTATTGGTGTCTCATGGCCTCTGAGATCCAGAACCCTTTCCAGAACCCTTCTAAACAGGGAATGAAAAAACCCCCCACAACTCAGAAGTATTTAGCATCTCTACCCAGCCCTGATATCCTTTTAACTCATACCCAACATCTAGCTGATTTTTTTTTTTTATTTCTCTAAATTCCTGCCTGTTGCAGCCTGTGGTGCTGAGTTCCAGCACCTGGTAATGCCTCAAGTGTGGAGAGAACCTTTTCCTGAAGTTTTGGTCCAGCCTCTCCAGCTTCCCTCTCTTCAGATATCCTCCCTGTTACCTCATTCAGTCCCAGGATGGCTTGGGATGAAGGGACCTCAAGGATCATCTCATTCCAACCCCCCTGCATGGCCACTGCTTCTTCTGATTCCTGTTTTGTAGGACTGACCCTCCTCTCATTGATGCTGTGATGGGGTGCAGAGGGGTTGGGGTGACCCCTGAGCCCCTGTGACTTCAGCAGTGCCACTTCTCACAAGTCCTTCTCTAGGACTCTTCTGTGACCTGCCCAAGGAAGATTCTGATGGAGCAGAAACACATCCCCAGCATTCCAGAGACTCATTCTACCTTGGCACCCTCAGAAAGGGCACGATGCTTCAGCTCTTTCCCCAGACCTCAGAGGGATTGTGCAGAATGCCCAGGACTGCCTGGGGCAAGCAGCAAACTGTGACTTTCTGTGTGCAGCTGATGAGGAAAGGTGGAGGGAAATGTTTGACTGTAGGTTCCATGAGCTGTCAGGGGTGAAACCAAACCACGTGCCTCAGCTGGGAGACATTACCTCTGGATTCTCCATCCTCATTAATTAGGAGTCCCTTACATGACCTTGCAGATGATGCTTCCCCCCCCCTTCCAAACTGTATTTCAGGAAGAAGCCTGGCTTGCCAGGTGGGTGACTTTTCCCAGGATCTCCCAGCACTCAGATTCTCTCTGATGAAAACCTCTTCAGCTTCAGGAGAATTTAGATCCAAGCAGCATTTTTTTTTCTTCCCCTCTCTGTTTAATTCCCCACAGTTTTCCATCCCAAGAATTACCCTTCAGAACATATTTATTCCAGCTTGTGCAGTTCAAAGGCCCAGAATTTGACACAGCCCCTTCTCCCTTCCAGATGCTTGTCAGAAAGGGGCTGCTCTGCCCTCCTGGGGGCTGCTCCTCGGGGTGTGGGGCTCGGGGCCATTGGAATCAGCAGGAAGGAGGGGAGGCTGCAAGAGCTGAACCTACCAAGGCAGGGGCAGAGGGGCTGGTTTTGCCCTTTGCTTTCTGAAATGAGATTTTTTCCCCATCAGCCATTGCCTGAATACTCAGTCTTTCTCTGTGGAGTGGCCAGATTTGGGGGAAGAAAGAGAGAACTGAATGATAGGTGGAGTCTCCACTGAAGATGAATGTTCCTAGAGAGAAATTCCAGCTCGGTGCCCTCTAAGAGTTTCATTTGGATCCCTTCTTCTCTCTCCTTGAAGGTGGCATCCCTGCTGCTCCAGAGAACACCAGAGGAGCACTGGGGCTGGGGGACTTCTTGGGCTGCTGGAGCCTCTCTGAGGACCCAGACCACAACCCCCCCAAGCAGGGCAGCTGCTCCTCTGAACCAAAAAAAGGACAAAAAAGTGAGCTGAGAAGGTTTGGGCTTCTGGTTGCAGAACAGCATCACTTCTGCATCCAGAAACAAGGAAGCACCTCCTGACCCGTGGGGCTGGGGTGCTCAGGGCTGAGGACAAACAGGAGTTCTGGAGCAGGGTGGGTGAGCAGGGGCATCAGGCTGGGAGCAGCTCCATGGTGGTGCCTGCTCTGATCTGGGCTCTGGGGAAGGGAAACCTTGCAGGAGGATGTGGGGAGCTCAGGACCTGCAGAGTGTTTTACCCCAGTGGGAAAACTTTCAGGAGGAGGAGAAGGATGTTAACACCTTTCCCCTGGAAAGAAAAACCAAGCCAAGCAGGAGTGTGCCAGAGCCTCCTGAGCTGGGACAATGCCTTTTTCTGTCCTCAGCAGCACAGCACCCTCTGCCACGGTGAGGACCATCCAGCAGGAGATGGAATCCTGCCACCCATTGAGTCACCCACCCCACCTCCCACCTCGCTCTCCATCGGGGCTCCTCATCACCCAATAAATCCACAAGAGCTTTTCTGTCATCCCAGGGCTGCTCCAGGTGCTGGGAAGGTTTCAGTTGTGTCTCTATGGGAGGGGTTGGCCCCTGCCAGGCTCCTGGGGCTCGGGGTGGGTGAGGGCACCCAGCCAAGAGCACAGAAAGGGCTTCAGTGAAAAAGAATCTGCTCTGAGCAGGAGGAAATTGGTGAGTTCCACCTGGGCTGGGATTAACCACTGCTGGGCTGGTGGCTCCCAGAGCCCAGCACCTCGGTCCTGGAAAAAGGAGGGAGATTGAGTGAAAGGGCTCCAAACCCCATGGTGCACAAATGCTGCACTTCATACCTGGCTGTCTGTGGGAATCCAGGCTGTCTGTGGGTATCCAGGCTGTCTGTGGGTATCCAGGCTGTCTGTGGGTATCCAGGCTGTCCTGGGAGCTGCTCTGGGGTTTGTACCTTGAACAGGGACAGAAAACCCAGGCTGGAGCTTCTCTCCAGCCCTGACTCTTGCTGCCTGGTGATTAAAGCAAGTTCTGCCTTGCAGGAATCCTTCCCCAGCCTGCCAAGAGGACACTCAGTGCTCTGAGGTTGCTGTAACTCAGCTCAGCACAAAGAGTTGGAGGCTCCTGCCATGGAATGGTTGTTAAGGGGCTTTAAATGCCATCTCCTCCACCCTGCTTGCCATGACCAGGGACATCTTCCAACAGAGCAGGTTGCTCAGAGCCCCATCAGACCTCATCTTGAATGTTTCCAGGGATGGGGCTCCCACCACCTCTCTGGGCAGCCTGGGCCAGCATTTTATCACCCTCATCAGTAAATTTTCCCTCCTAAAGTCTGATGTACAAAGGCCATAGGGGAGCTGTGATTGACAGCAGGTTGTCCCCTGACTGATGACAGTACCTGAGGAGCAAAGGCAGCACCCAAATGGTGTGAGCCCTTTGGAGCTGAAAGGTCCTGGGGAGCACAAGGCCCCGTGGCAGTGGGATGGCACCTGGAGGGACAAAGTCTTCATCACAACACACAGGGGACAGTGGCAGGAGAAGATTTCCTTCATCACATCTGGTTGCTTGACAGAGCTGGGCAGAGATGTGCTGCTGCTGCCATGCCCTGCCCTATCTGCTCTGTGCCCTTTTTCTCACTAAACCCCATTTCTAGGTGGTTTCCTGAGGGAGGGACCAGGATCCAGACACTGCAGTGGCACCACGGGGAGCAGCCCTGAGGGTTGTCCCTTGGTAAGGTCCTGAGGCTGAACCAGCTGGCAGGGACACGTTTGCATCTCCATGAGGAGGAGAGCAGCAGCAGGGATCCAGATGTGTCTGTGTAGCAGAGGTGCCCATTTTCCACCCACAGGTCTCGTCCTGGTCGATGAACATTGCTGAGCAGCCCCTAGGAAGCTACAGCTCCAAGTGGCATCTCCCAGGGTGAGGAATGGGCTGTGGAATGGACTGTCCTGATCCATCCCACGGGAAGCAGGGCTGGGAAGATCTGGATGTGCTGGCTGAAGATCTGAGCCACTCGGGCTGAAGGGTTTCTGGAGCAAGGTGCCAGACAGTGCCTGGCAAGGAGAGCCTGGCCTTCCCCTCCTCTCCTCTGACACTTCTCTTTCATCTGAGGCCATTTATAGCAGGAACATTTCTTTTTATAAACCCTTCCCTCAGCTGGATGTGCCTCTGGGGGACACTGGACACATCAGATCAGGATGTGCTTTGGGTGGATGAGAGGTGGGAAGAGAAGGAGGGAGGGATGGAGAAAGGGATGGAGGAAGGCTGCAGAGGAAGGAGGAAAGCTGCATGGGAAGGAGGAAGGCTCCTCATGGCTGCAACCCTGTGGTCCAGAGCTGTCTCTCAGCAAAGCCACCTTCATCAGAGCCTGAGCCACCCCTGCTGGGATCCTCACACTCTGCATGTCCCCATTGTCCCTTAGGAGGGTGGTGGGGATGTTCAGAGGTGGCCCCGTGCTTCAGCCCACATCTCCTCCTGCCCTGATCCCTCATCTGCCTTTCTGGGTACTCTGAGACATTCTCTCCTTTCCCTACAATTTTTTTTAAATTTGTTTTTCTTTTTTTGTCTCTGTGCTTCCCTGTTCTGGCTGGAAACCCTGGAATCCCTGCCAGGAAAGGCTGTTCTCATGGCATCTTGCAACTGGCTGAGCCAGCCCTGTGAGATTCCCTCTTCCATCCAAGAGCTTGTCCTTCTTCCAGGCCAGGAGATCCCTCAGGATGTACAATACCTTCCCTCTGCCCTGGGGGCTCAGTGCAGCTCCCATCTCTCCGCTTGTGGGGTTCCCAGTAATTCCCAGTAATTCCTCTCCTCTCCAGGTGCTGGGACAGAGCTGACAGTGCTGGTGCTGAGCTGCACAACGAGGGGGAGGAACTGGGCCCAGAGGAGACAGCAGAATGATGGAATGGTTGGGTCACCCAGTTCTAACCCTCCTGAAGTGATCTCAGGGCAAGTCCCTTCCCTCTGAGAAGACCTTGGTGGGCTAAAACCTTCTGCCAGCAGTGTTGGGTGACCCCAAGACTCAGCCTTTTAGCACAGGTTTGGTGTAGAATGAAGGTTTCCTGACTTCCAGACAGATCATGGACCCATCCACCTGGGTCCTGTGTCCTGCTCCTCTTCTCAACCCAGTTTTCCAGCTTTTTTTCTGCTCTTGAAGCCAAGGAGCAGCTCAGTGGCTTGCAGAGTGGTGATGCTGGAGGGCCAGAGTGTGGCACTGTGGTGCTTGACTCTCCCTCTACTCAGCCCTTGTGGGACCCCCCTGGGGTAAAGCTGTGTCCAGCTCTGGGGTTCCCATCAGCAGAAGGACAGGGAGGTGTTGGAGCCAGTGCAGAGGAGGTGATGGAGCTGCTGGGAGGGCTGGAGCAGCTCTGGAGCCAGGGGGAGAGAGTTGGGGGTCTTCAGGCTGGAGAAGAGAAGGATCCCATGGGGAGACCTTGGAGCAATGTGGTGAAAAGGACTTGGAGCTGACAGTGACACCAGAGATGTTGTCCTCTGCCTGGCAAGAATGGGCTCCAAAAAACGAGAAAAAAAAAATCTGAAATGGAGAGACAGATGAAAGGAACCCTGCTGGACATTAATCACTTGAAATGCAGCCTTTCAAGAGGGGAAAAGGATCCAGCTCCTGTAGCAAAGTGTAGATGCATCGACTATAAGACAAGAAAAGGTCTCTGCCCCCACACACAACCCCCCTGCCTGCCCCCCAGTTTCTGGGCTGCAACTCACACAGGAGCTGATGCACGTGTTGTAGAAAGACAGCCTTGATTTCAAAGGGGGAACCCACACCAGCCTTAGGTAAGTTGTTCCTGTAGTTAATTATGGGATTGAAAGGGAAAGAAGTGTGCTTCATTCCAGGGTGAATTTCTCTGGCTTTGGTTTCCAGCCATTGGATCGTGTTGAGCTGTTGTCTGCTGGATTAAAGAGCCCTCTGCTGATTACAGACAAATTGGCAATCTAGAAACAAGAAGGTCCAAGGCCAAGCTCTGTTCTTTGTTAGACTTGCACAGCTCTGCTCAGAGGAGCAGCCAAATGCTCAGGGTCATGGGACAGCTGAGCTGGGCTGCTCAGGACACCCTCCTGTGCCATCCCCTCCTGGCCGTGCCAGCTGCAAACTCCCTCCAGGGCCATGGAATGAAAAAGGGGGAGAAAAAGCAAACAAACCTTCAGCCCCCACCCCCACCTTTCCTTTTCCACGGCCTAAGTGAGCTTGGAGGATTTGGCACCACTGGGGGGGTTGTTTGCAGAGCTGAGCCAGGCCTGAGATCCATTGGGTTGGGTTGGACACTGGAGTCCTGGGGTGGGGATATGGGAATAGGTGAGCCCTGCATGGGGCTGGGCTGCATGGACAGCATGCTCACCCTCTGAGCAGAGGCCAACTGATCCAAAGAGGTCCCTGGGGCTTTGGCAGGAAGAAAAGAACAAGGACCATCTTAAAAATAAAAAACCCAAGCACAACAAAGCCCAACAGAACAACGGGGCTCATCAGTATGGAGAAAATCCCATTTAATGGGGAAGAGACCAACCTTCTGGGCTTCTTCTTGCAGCCTTCCTCAGCCCACTCCCTGCAGCCTCACACTCACCTATTTAGCATTTTAAACACTCTTTTGTGCCCTGAACTTCAAATTGTCCTCCTCCTCCTCACTCCTCCTGTCCCTTCCCATCAGTGACAGTCACAGTCCCTTTGATCCAGGCCAGGTTACCCGGCCATGACCACCTCATTATGGTTGGAGCCACAGAGCTATTTTTATGCCCTGCCAGAGATTATTCACTTATCAGGAATGTGCATTTAAGTGGCAGGCTCTGAACTGTCCTCTATAAATAGGCAAACCCAGCACCCTCTGTGTTTTCTTTCAGCTCTCTCATCCCTCACGCCTTCCCTTTCCACAACCACATCCACAGCCCTGCAGGGCAGGACCAGGCAGGCTGGGGGGGAGGAACTGGTGACCTGGCTTTAAAAAAATAAAAAAAGAAATAGAGGGGAAGGAAAGGGAACACTGAACACCACCTTGAGCGTGGTGCCAGGCTGGGGAGGGTTAGGGTTAAGGTGACCCCAGGGTGTCTGTGCTGCTCTGCATGGGAGCTTCTCCACATCAGGAATCAGCACCCAAGGGGTTGGATGAGGACTTGGGTGCTGGGACAGAGCAGGCAGGAGCTGAATGCACCCACCCCAGAGTCTCTCTCCCTGCAAGCTCTCAAATCACAAAGGTGATAATGAAAAGGCAAGGAAAAAAAAGGGTGCTGAGCCCCAGGGTGCCCCCAGAAGCTGTGGCTGCCCCATCCCTGGCAGTGTTGAAGGTTGGATGGGGCTTGGAGCACCCTGGGCTGGGGGAGGTGTCCCTGACCATGGCAGGGAGTTGGGACTGGATGAGCTTGAAGGTCCCTGAGAAGCCAGGATTCCCTGGGACTCTGATCCTGTAAGCACAGACTTCTCTCTGTTGACCAGAGACAGCCCCAAGGAGATGGGTTCAGATTAGAAACCTGAGTGAAACCGGATTGATTTCTATCCAGCTGGGTTAAACTTAGACAAAACTCCAGTCTCCATTTGCATATCAACACCTCTGGGTCAAGAGAGGCAGCACGAAGTTAATTGTGTTTGGTGTGAAGAAAATGTCCCTTTTTGCAGCAGAACTGGCACAGGAGACTCCTCAGGGATAAAAGGTATCCAGGACCAGGGGACTGGGAAGTGTCAGAAATCCCAAGCAGGAACATGACATCAGTAGGAAAGGCCGTGACAAACTCCTGATAGAGGTGGTTCTGAGAGGCAGGGTGTGCAAGTTAAAAGTTCAGGCAGGTAGCCAAGCTACACAGAGCAGGGGTATTCGCTCAGAAAGGGCTCCAGAAGGGGATGTTTGGGAGCAGATCCAAGGGGAAGGCGTGTAGCTCCCAGAAACCTGCCAGATTAGAAAAGGTTATTTCACATCTAAGGTCTTGATGAGAAGGGAGACAGAAACCAGCAAAGTGTCCTGGGACTGCTGCCTGGGTAGGTCCCTTCAAAGGCAGAAAAGGCTTCCCAGGCCTCGAAACAAACCCAAGATGTGGGATGGGGAATGGAGATAAGGATGTCAGGAGATGCTCAGGGTGCAGCCTGTGGGAGAGCAGAGTCACAGACAGATGCACAGAGGATTTATCAGGGTGCAGGGGGGATGCAGGGAGTTTGGCTTCCTCCTGGGCAGGAGGTGTGCTCCTGGTGGAAGGAGATCATGGGATCCCAAACAGATTTGGGTTGGAAGGGACCTTCAGGGTCATCTAGACCAAGATCTATTCCATTTCAGAGACCTGAGGAAATCCTTCCCTGCCTGTAGCAGTCACTAAGGAGAGGTTATCACCTTTTACTGCTCCCATGTGGCATCTCTCAGCCCTACACAGAGGTCTGGGATACACCAGAAGATCTCAGACACCACCAGGACCTTCACTGTCCATAACATCAGTGAAGATGAGGAGGATGTCAAACCCCCTGCTTGGCTGCAGACACTGGGATGTTAGAAATGTGTCTCAGCCTGCAGGTCAGTGTCAGCCCTGGCTTTCTGCAGAATCAATGAATAAAAAGGTGAGATCACCCTGATGTGTACAGACAGGGACAGGTTCTAACCCAGAACCCTCCCATGGTAGATGGATAGAAGAATCCTGGGCTATCCTGGGCCCTACCTGGGATCTACAAAGTGCTCACAGACTTGTACACATCTCCTCACTTTGTTGTGGCAGAGGGGTGGGTTTTCTAATAGGTGGATACACGTAACAGATGACACAGGATACACAGGACACTGCTTTTGGCTTAAACCTTACAAAAGAGTGTATTTTTTTTGAATAACTGATCCACATTCATTCCTCTGACTTCCTGGGATAACAAAAGCTCCTTCATAACTAACTGAGCACCAGCTCTGACCCAGGCCCTGACAGATCAAGCTGATGTTTTACATCTTCACCCTCTGTAACGTGCAGCAGTCCAGAGGGGGCAGAGCAACCCCTCCACTCCCATGTGCCGTGGAGCTGGGAGCCAGGTCAGATGTTGTTTTCCTTGGCTGACACCTTGAAATAGGTTGAAACGTTTCTCCTTTCCTGCGGGGATGAAGGGAATGGTTTGGGATGGAGGGGAGGCAGCTGCACGTCTGCCAAAGGTGGGGAGGGGGAAGGTCGTGCCTGCAGCACCATTCCCTCTGCATTTCTGGCCTCCCTCTCAGCAGAGGATGGGGTCGAGCTCTGCAGGGCTGTGTGACCATGAAGAGCTGCCAGGAGCTGGAGTGGGGCAGAGCTGGCTGGGAGCCATGCCTACAGGATCCACAGCTGCATCCCAGCACAGCCAGCCCCACGGGGAGGAATCCAAAGGGGGGATGGCACAGAGATGAAGGACCATGGAAATTCTTGTGTGGTCTGCTTGGTGTTTTGTTTTTTTTTTTTTGGGGGGTTATCTCTCTCTTCTGCAAAGGGAGTTTCACCCTGGCTGACCACGCTGGCAGCACCTCGAGATGTTTTGTAGAGGATGGAGCCTCCAGGTTTGTCATGGGAGGCAGTGAGGAAGAGGCTGTAGCTTGTCCTGTGTCTCCCAGGAAGGAATAATATCTGGGAGCTGTACAGATGCCCTTTTCTCTTTTTGCACCCAGACAGCACTTCCTCTGAAACCAGACCTCTGGAACCTATTCTGCATTTTACCAGATGATCACTTCTTGAGAGCCTAGCTGGGATTGTATGTCTTGAGCAAGTTCCAGGAGGTTTTGTGAGACTGCAGGGTCCAGTTGATGACATAACAGAAACTACAGCTCCTTCCTCCCCCCACCTCCCCAATATTAAACTAGCAGTTTTTGCATGATTTGTCTCAAACTCACGACTGCTTCCTAGCAAACAAAGATTTTTCCTCTTGACAAATAGCAGGGTGACCTAGTGACAGGTGGGGTGACTAAGGAGGTAACATCCAAACTCTCTTTAACATATGATGTCTTTAACAAGCACTGTCAGAACCTTTCTCTCCAAAACATACATCCACTCACTTAGGAAACTAGCTGGGCCACGGGAACAATAAACCCTCTGTTGCCCAAATACATTTATGTTGGCTCACGTAAGCCCAAGCACTGACACGGAGAGGAATACATATTTTTTCCTTCCTTCTCTTCCTAAAACTTAGACACTTTTCCCATCGGAGCCACAGGAAAGAGCTCTGCTAGCACAGGACTAAAGGTTTTGCTTCGGGGCTTGCAGGCAGCAGAACAAAACCCAGGAGGAGTTGGCACCTGCCCACACAGCATCTCCTCTGCCTCCTGCTCCTCTCTGTGCACGGAGCTTTAGGAAATACTGCTGCCTGTCTCTGTCCCTGCCAGTCAGTAATTCTGATTGATCCCTTCCCATCTGTCCCCATACCCTCCCTGCTCATGGCATTTCTTTTATTCCTGGTAGGGCTGGCACTGCTGACAGGGCTGCCTGACCCCCTGAGCTCAGGAGCTCTTGCTGCTGCTGCTGGACATCCCAAAGCATCCCTTTTGTCTGCCAGAAAGGGGACAGAGATGCATCAAACGTGTCATCACTCTCTGGAAACACTCAGATGAAAAGAAACATCTTGATAACCAAAGGTTGCTGAAAACTGACTTAGTGCCGTGGATTATTATGATTTTTTTTCCCTTGTATCAATGGGGAAAACAAAACTTCTCAGCTTTCCTTTGAAAACTTCCGTGCATCAAAGGAAAAATATTTTTTTTCATGTGTATTTTCCTTTAATATCAGCAGGCAGATGAAAATATCTCACTCAGGAGCAGAAGACAGTGTTCCAGAGTCAGTGCTGGCTCTATCTGGAGCTGAAAGATCAGATGAAGGTCTGCAAAGTCTTCCTAGAGCTCAGGAGATCTCTTAATAAGAAGAGATATATGAAAGAAGGAAAGCTCCAAAAGACACCGGGCCAAGTTTTGATTCATTTGCAGATGAGCCACGTCTCAATGAGGAGAAGAAGCAAGAAGACATATTAATCCTCTGGGAATATCATAAAAATGTCATGGCTGAGCTGTGTCAGCAAGGAGAAGTTGTTCTGGCAGCTCCAGCAACACGAGTCTGTGCTGAAAGAACATTCTCAGTCCTCAGATTTATCATTTGCAGCAGCCCTGCAGGATGTCAGGGGATGTATTGGACCTCCTTTTATTTCACTACAACCAAGTGCTCAGAAAAGCCCCGTGTTTATTAGACAACACAAAAAAACTCCTTTTGACGCTGGAGTCAGAAAATAAATGACAATAGTTTTAATTTTGAGTTTCAACACTGTTTTCAGCTAGGACTTTAGACTGATGGGTGTTGGTTCTGACTGGTTTGTTCTGGTAACCAGCCATTTGTTTTATTTTGGTGATGTCTTGAACTGGACCTGAACCCAGCCTGGCTACACCACCACCCAGCCCCACAGCAGTGGAGCAGCAGCTGCTGATCTCTGAAAGACTTGGGAATTTCCCTGCAGATTCAGTATTCCCTTGCTCTGTAAGGATGGGTCCCTGAAGGAGTCCTCACCAGGAGGGCACAGGAGATGCCAGCACTGCAGCTGGAAGAGCAAGGCCAAGCTCAGAGCTGTGCTGAGCCCCTGAGCATCCTGATCAGAGTCCTGAAGGATGCCTGGAGGCTCTGTCCCCTCTCAAACCAGTACAAGTTCTTCACTGTGTACATCAGAAATGTGAGTGTGGGTGTGTTTGGTGCCCCAAGTTCACCCTCTCTCCTCACGACAGGTATTGATGGAAAAGAAAATGTTATTTTGTGGGTAAACTCTTGCTCTGCTTCTGCATGCAGCTGCAGGCAGGGGGGAAGACTTAGGTTCCCAGTCCTCAAGAAGTCACTCAATGGAGAAAAGACATGATAAAAGGAGTGATGTTTAAAGCAGGAGGATGTCTCAATGGAAGAGATGAAGAGAAAGAGCTGAGGGGTGGGATCTGAGTGAGGAAGTGACATCCAGTTCACCACCACAAAATAAATACATGAACTGTAATTTAGATTAAATTATCTTAGCATGTCCCAGGCAGCCTGTGATGTTTTCCTCTCCTGTTCATAAAATCAAGAGTAATCACCATAAAATGTGGGGACAGCTCCTTATTAACTCTGTGTGAAAATGAGTGCACATAAAGGATCTCCCAGGGAAACTCCTGGGTCTGAGCTAGCAGGCAAGCCTGGGCCCTTAAATCTCAATAAACTAAGACACAACTGAACAATCACTTTTAACAGCAGCTTTTAAAACTCCTTCCCTCTCTCCCAGATTATGACTAAAACTTTTTTGAAGAAGCAAATTTCCTTCCCAGGGGAAATGCCAACATTTCTCCTTTCTGTTTTCACTCCAGATTGGAAGGCAGCAGTGAAAGGCTGAAGCTTCTTGTGCAATGGCACTTCCAAAAAAAAAACCCCTCCCGTTGGAAATCCTAAAGCATTTCATGCTAAGAGCATCACAGCCCTGCAGTTCAGCACCAGAGGCTGTGTCTGTGTCATGGCACACGACTTGCTTCCCTCTGACAGCACTGAAGGTTTCATTCCAAGCAGGCAGGAACGCTTCCCACTGGAAGCTGACACAGCACCATGCTGGGAAACATCACTGAATGTCATTTCTGGAAGCCCAAACCAAACCATAGACAGCAGCAGTGCCTGCACGTGGGCTTTGCCTTATCAGATCCAGCCCCAAAGGAGAGGAGAAAGCAGAAAGGGCAAAGTCAAAGTGGCAGTGATGGCGGATGGGGGGGAGGGGGGTCTGGATAATTTTTTGTTCAGAATTTCATGGAAATGAAGTTACACCCACAAAATATTTGGGTTTCACTGATGCAGCGTTTGCCAATGGAAAATTGTCCCATCCAGTTTTTTTCCACCAGGCCTGCTCAGAACGTGCCTTGGCCCAGCAGCCCAGGTAGGCAAGGAGCCAGGTCTGAGAAACCTGGGGCTTGATCCTGGGCTCACGTGGAAGTCCAACAGGGACCAGAGAAGGAAGTGTGATTAATATCGAGCCACTTGGTCAGCCAAACCCTGCCAAAAAGCACAAAGTTAATGGAGGTTGTTCCCTGCAAGTGGAGCAGAGCTGTGAAGCTGGGGTTGGCAAGGAACAACCTGATGAACGTGGTGCTGATGGGCATTGTCCCAGGGCAAAATGGGACCTCTGTGCAGTGCCAGGGGACATGGGGGAGGAGATGGTCTGGGACCTGCTCAGAGCTGTATCCTGTGTGTTTGGGGTATAAATCCAACGTTTTCCTTTGGGCTGGAACAGGTTACAGAAGCCTTCCCAGCAGTTACCAGATACATGGAATGGCAGAGTTGCCACTTCCAACCCCTCACGCCAAGCCCTGGGCCTTGCTCTTGTGACTTACATGTAGGTCAGAGCTCTCCTGAAGGTCCCGAGGTGCTTGGGAAAGGAGAAGGAACAGGGCAGGGGAGGGGACAAAGCCATTTTTGAGAGCTTTTTGCTCTGATTTCCACAGCTTGTCTGGGGAGGTGACGTTGTTCTCACACCCTGCAGTGTCCCATGCCATCACACGTCCTTAGGACAGGGAGGAGAAACACTTGTTCCAGGAGAACCATGGCAGCAATTCCACCAGCCAGCCAGCCCTGTCTGCAGCCAACAGCCCTTCAGGTGTGGCTGCAAAGCCAGGCTGTCTGTCTGTCTGTCTGTCTGCTCTCTTCCTGCACACCCCCAGGAGCCAACACCACAGAGCCATTCCCAGCAGGATCCCCGTTCCCATTAAACCACATCACAGGAGAGCAGGGCTGGCCAAGAAGAAGAAGAGGGAAGAGGGAGTTGGGCTGTACCCATCCTGCTGCCCTTTGGCTTCTCCTTGCAGAAGTCATTGCCTTGCTCCCACCTGAACCTGGCTGCTGGGCTGCAGGAGGAGCATCCCACAGCCCCTTATCCCCAGCCTGGGCTGGACGGAGAGCAGGCAAGTCCAAGAAACAGAAGGGAAGGAAGTAGGAGATGCCACAAACTCAGACCTCCACCTCTCTCTCCAAGGAGACCATTTCTTGGCAGCTTTGGGGTGCACCCTTTGTCCCCCTCCAAAGCTGCTCTGCACTTGGGGATCCCAAGCATCCCAGTTGCTTGGAGCCTCTCACAGCCAGGCAGAAACCCCCAGGCCAGCACAGTGCTGGGTTTACATTTCTTTGAGGGTCTAATAAGTCTTCCTTCCCTCCCCTCCATCCCTGGAGAGATGGCTGCTTGGATAGGGACTGTCCTTAATTGTTGATGATATATGAAAGCACATCCCAAAGGTTTGTTGTTCTTGGAAGAGCCAGGAGGGAGACCTTTCCAGCAATGTGTCAGGGTTTAGTGCACAGAGCTGTGTGGCTTTGGGCCCTTTTTCAGAGGCAGAGCTGTATTTCAGCTGGAGGCCATCGAGGATGAGAGGATGTGTCTGGTGAAGTACCAGAGGGCAGCCACTTGTATTCCATGGGGAAGAGCTGCTGGGAGGGATGCAGGCACCTGCATTTTGCAGATCCTGTGGGGAAGGGATGCTGGGGATGGAGGTAACAACAGGAGCAAGGACTCCACTCTCAGCTTCCCTTCCCTGGTCTGTGTTTCTCCCAGGATGAGGGTACAACTAGAGACAGGATGAAAACGTGGCTCCTATTCCTTCTAGGAATCATCAATGTCCTCGTTGGGGCATCTCAGAGAAGGAAAGATCTTGAGACAACAAAAAATTATAGAATCCTAGAATGATTTGAATTGGAAGGGACCTTAAGATCACCCAATCCACCTCCCAGCAGCCCAGGGTGCTCCAAGCACCATCCAATCTCCAGCACTGCCAGGGATGGGGCAGCCAGAGCTTCCCTGCACATTTTATCCCTGGTCACCAACATCCAAGGAGCCAGTGAGAGCTGCTGGCTGGAGGAGGATGCTCACAGCTCTCTGCACCCCCTGCTTGGTGCAGTGATCTCCACAGATTGTTTGTTTGTAAAGCTGGGCTGGTAAATCCTCTCTGCCAACAGATAACCTGGGCACAGGAAAAGAGGAATAAATAGATAAATGGGTAGGTGAGAATGCACAAGATGAGAGAACCCAAGAGCTAGATTCATGCTTTGGTGTTTAGCTTCCCGTTTACATTATCTTACAAATAATGCCTTTGTTTTAGTGGATTTTGGAAGGATGAGGAGAGGCTAAATCAGAATTTTCTGGAGGGTGGGAACATGGGAAGCAAATATGTCCTTTGGGACCATTATGGCCAAAAGTGTCTTTATCTGCAGAGAGCAGCAGGTTGGGGTTCTTCAGAGAGCTGAGCTACTTCAGCAGCTCCTGGAGCCAGGGCCTTGGTGGCATCCCCATGCTGCAGCCTCCTCACAGTGTCTGTCACTCTCTGGATGCAATATAGACATCTCAGGGCTGCTGAAAACCAAGGGTTTGGTGATGATTAATAACTAACAGATTTTTTTCCACCAGGGGAAAAAACCCAAAACAACTCACAACAATTAGGATTGGTTTTCCAGCCCGTGGGCGTTGACTGAGCCTGATGATGATCAGAAGTGTAAACAGTGCTATAATAATAATAATAATAATGTCCCCCTGCCCCCCAGGGCTTTCTGGGGAACACAGTGTCCAAGTCAATGGATTTCAGGGTAGGAAGGAGGCGGTGCTGTTCCTGGGGAGGACAAACAGGGGTGGAAAATAACAAGGGGAACCATATTAAGGAAAAGAAAAGCCACAGGAACAAAAAAAGGAATGCAAAACTAGAAACTGGTCAGACCTGGGGCAAAAAGTGGCTTTCTGCATCCAGCCCCAGTCCTGGAAGAGAGGGAGGTCTGTGGAGATCAGATGGGCAGCACCTGTAGTGTCCAAAGCATCGTGGAATTGGTCCTCTCAGAGACAAGTGGGGGGTGGATTGTCACTGCCAAGGTGTCTGCTGTCCTGCTTTGTGCTGAGTTTACATCCTTCACCCATGGCATTCCCAGCTCTGAAGGCTGCTGTCCCCTCTGATCCCCCTGTCACTGAACTCTGCATTGAGGGCAGGTTTAGGTTGGATATTAGGAAAAACTTCCTCCTGGAAAGGGTTGTCAGGGCCTGGCCCAGGCTGCCCAGGGCAGGGCTGGAGTCCCCATCATCCCTGGAGGGGTTTCAGAGCCTGGGGATGTGGGGATGAGGGACATGGGGTGGGGATGAGGGACATGGGGTGGTGCTAGGGGAAGAGTTGGATTTGTTGATCTTAAAGGGCTTTTCCAACCCAACCTATTCTATGATTCTAAGCATAGGGTTGACAGAGCCCTTCCCATATTCACAGATCAGAAGGTTCAGCTCTCCAGAAGGAATGGCAGCTCCCTGGGGAAGAAAAGCATCCAGGAGATGAGGGAGGTCACCATCCGTGGGCTTTCTGCTGCTCTACTTTCACATATCAAATTAAAAAGTGAACTGGGGGCTTTGGGAAGAAAAACCTTGATCTTGGTAAGGTCTGAAGTCAGGTTTTCTTCTCTAGAGTCCCAGTCACCAAACGAAGCTGCCCTCCATCTCAATTTCCAGTTTATCTACAGACAACAGCAACAAGACCCAGTCCATCTGATTTCAGCTCTCCAGGGATCTGAGAGTCACAAACCTCACCCTTTGGAGCTGAGCCTGTCCCACCAACAGGTCAGAGAGATGGCTCAGAGCAGATGCCCACTATCAGAGGTCTTTCCTCACAAGCCAAGATCCATGCTTGCTCTAACTAAACATGCAGAAAAATGACATATTTCCAGGAAAAAGGGCAGTTTAGCAGGGTTAGACTTCAGTAAACATCTAGAATAAAAAAAAGGAAAGATGAACTCTTCCATTGTGTTCCTTTCTGAGCTCTGGCAACCTGGATGGTGTTTATTTAACCTCCTGGGTCTGGAGGTTCATTCCCTGTGAAATTGCCATTGTTCTCAGCTTCCAGCTGGGCCAGGAATGCCCAGGAGAGAAGAGGGTTCTTCTGGGGGTGGGGTGGTTGTTTGTTTGGGTTTTTCCTTTTTTTTGCTATTGAGGGTTTTTTTGGTTGTTTATTATTCTCCAGAATTTTGACACACGTGCTGGATGTTGTCCTGAGCTAGAAAGGGGAGAGGTACAATGAAAATATCAAGCAGAAAAAGGTTATTCAAACGTTTTCAGACCTCCAGTAAGGTTCAGTATGGGAACACCTCATGTTCCATGCATCCTCTTAAACCTCAGCCCTGCTGCACTCTGCTCTGGAGAGCTTGGAGCTGATTCCCAAAGGAGAACTCAGCCTGGAGAAACCTTTCTTGCAGCCTCCTCCATGGCTGGAGAGCTCATCAGGAGTCAAGAGGCTTCAGCATCCCCATGGAGAGCAGAATCACTGAGAGCTTGAAGTGTTCAAAGAAAAAGGCAATAGTTTAAGAAGAAAAAGTCCTTTTTTAACTTGGATCACCACTCTGACATCTGACTGACATGGGAAAGGGGGAAGAAGGAATAATGGGAATGTTCTCCATGAACAGGTGAAACTAATTTTTTCCTGTGAGAGGTTCATAGATGCCTCTAAGTGTCTGGTCAGGACATCTCTGCAAGCAGATGCTCCCATGAGATGAATTTCTGGTCTGATCCAAGAGGGAACAGTGATCTTCTCCACATGACAGATGCTCAGACATCCTGGACCAAAATAACTTCCTTTTGTCCAGATTTTTATTGAAAAGTTTATTTTTCATATTTTTTTTTCTAAATAAGTGGTTTCCAAAACCTTGTGGTACATTAAAAATAAATTTCCAGGCTTCAGAAAGAAACAGATTTTTTTGTTCTTTTGTTCTGTTTCAGCTGAAAGACATTCCAGTGCCAAGCTACCTCTTCTCCTTTCCCCTGCCTCATGTTGAGGTTTCCTTAGGTCCTGTCAGAGGTACCTGGAGGCTCTTGGCTGTTCACAGCTCCACTTCTCAGAACCCACTTTTGAATTTTGCTTCCCCTGCAAAGGTTTTCTGGTCCCTCAATTCTTTTCTCTGCCATCCCCTCAACCTCTTTGGCTCACCCAAGCCTTTTGCTCCTTCTTCTCTTTTGGTGTTCTGCTCTTTTTTTCTCACTTGACCTCCTAAAAATTAAAATGCTGCTATCTAGTTTTCCAGAAGGGAAAACACCCCAAAACAACCCAGCAACCCAAGAGGAAATCTCCAGTTCAGATGTTTGTTGCTTTTTGTTTTTTAAAGTACATTGTGTGTGCTTCACCTGTAGGCTTTCCACAGAATAAAACAAATAACTTTTGGCCAAACCCTAAACTTTAGGTAGTCATTACCCTTTTGGCTGGGAAATAAGCATTATTCTCTCTCTAGCTGGGCCAGGCCTAGGCTGCTCTGCTGCTCTTTGCCAGCAAGAACTCTTCCTTGTCATTATTTAATGTTTTACACTGTCAAACATGACTATTTCTTTGCCCCTACCCCAGAACTTCCCTGTGCTTGGACCCGAGGCAGAGCAGTTGCTGCACAAATGAACCCAAGTGCAGAGAATCTTGCTCTGTAGGAAGCCAGAGGAAGTGACCTGGTGGTTTGTTCAGAGCTCAGATCTGCAGAGCTCAACACCCAGGTTTTTTTCCACCTTTTTGGATGCTCAGCAAAGGGTTGCAATGCTCCTCAGCCCCCGGTGGCACTGGTTTTGTCCAGAATTTTCTCAAAATTTGTCATCATCTGCTTTTTGCTCGGGAACCTCCCCAAGCCTGAGACCCCTCCTGCCTTCTGCAGCTTCCCCAGTGCCAGAAAAACTGGTGTTGGGATCAGATTCCTACAGCCAGGCTGAGTCTCCAGTGAGGAGCAGTCTCCTGGAGCTGGACACGAGTGAGAAATGGTAAAATCTGCAGCTGGAACAAAATCTGAACCGAATTCCCCAACATTTATTCTGTTTTTTTCTTTTATTTCTCTTGTCCTGCTTAGCTGGTAAACTGTGTGTCCCCTGAGAGCTGCTCGGAGCACAGGGAGGGAACAGACTCAACAAGTCTCCCAGCGAGGTGAATAATGAGCTCAGGAGGAGAAGGAGAGAGCTTGTGATGTTTTTTTCCTACACATTTGCAGAATTTGGGGAAATTTGCCCCTTGGGTGGTTCTGGTCCAGCATGTGTCATCTTGGTTTCCCATGAAAAAGACTTTGGGAAGCCCTTGGCAAGCAGAGCCCCCCAAGGAGGTGTCAGAGCAAGGGTCTTCTCCAACCCTCTTGCCCAGGGGCCTGGAGGCAGCCAGGTTGCAGAGGGCAGGAAGGCTCCAGCAGGAGGAAATATTTCATCCTGAGAAGGGGAGGACGTAAGGAAAACAACCCCCATTTTCCTTACTGAAACGAAGAAAGGCTAATTAGCTGGGGGGAAATGTGGAAGGCGTGAAGAACAAAAAGGAGAAAGGCTTTTTCCTGGAGTGGGAAGACCACCAATAGTCACCAAAGCGGAGAGAATTTATGGCAGTGTGGGGGAGAGGCTGCTTGGAGATGCTTTAATGGTAATTTTTAGGAAGAATTTACAAGCATACTCTGCTACTGAGTGGAAAAATACATTGGCCACAAAGAAATTGCTGTTTGCCAAGCCTAATGATTCATTTCTGAGTCATAAATAATAGGTCCCTAATGACAAAGGGTATAAGAGTGGTCGCCTCTTGCCAACTATTTATTAGAAAATAGAGCTAAATCATTAGCTGGGAGCTCTCTTACCGGAAAGCTGAAACCACATTTCTCTATGAAAGGTCATAAGCTATTTCCACAAGAATTTAGACAAAACATTATTGCATTTTAAATCTTTCATCTTTAGCACCAAAAAAAAAAAAAAAGCAGAGTTGGTTCACCAGAGAGCTCCAATTTGTCATGGGGCATCTCTTGAGGTCCAGCAGAGTCAGTAAAGAACAAGGGGAGTTTGGAAACCCCAGCAGCACTTCTCCTGAAGGAATGGAAATTAATTCTCTTCTCCTCTGGAGACCCTGCCCATCCTATCCGGGCATGCTGCAGCTCTGGAGGAAGGGGCAGTTATTGGCAACCAAAAAATTAGGAGAGGTTTCACCAAGTTGCAGTGAAGATGGCAAATTACAAGTATGGAACCCACCCTCCTCAGCTGCTAATGACTTCCCACGTAGAAAAGTCCCACACTGGACTCAGTGCCCAAGCCCAACAATCTCAAACAACCTTAGAGCAACCAAGCTGCTCCTGCCTGAAGGAGGGAACCATGGACCAGGATCTTCCACTGAGGAAAGGAGGAGCTGGCACAATCATAACCAACTCAGGCAGCCTCCAAGCCAGAGAAGCAAACAGGAGGTCTCTTGGGAGCCATTTTATACTGAGCACCATGAGAAGGAGCACTGTGATTGGTTCACTTGGGTCCCCTGACCAATCCTCTCCTCCCCATAGGCACAGCTGTTCCCATTGGAATATCAACAGATGTTCAACATCAGCATCAACACCAACATCAACATCGACACCAACATCAACATCGACACCAACACCAACATCAGCATCAACACCAACACCAACATCACCACCAACATCAACATCAACACCAACATCGACACCAACACCAACATCAACACCAACATCAACATCAACACCAACACCAACATCAACACCAACATCAACATCAACATCAACATCAACACCAACATCAACATCAACACCAACATCAACATCGACACCGACACCAACATCAACATCAACATCAACACCAACATCAACACCAACATCAACATCAACACCAACATCACCACCAACATCAACATCAACATCAACACCAACACCAACACCAACATCAACATCAACACCAACATCAACATCAACACCAACATCAGCATCAACACCAACATCACCAACAACCCCAACACCACATCACCATCACCAGCTGAGGTGCTGCTGGGTTCCCAGGCACTCTGAGGTCACTCTAACCACAGGTAGTTTCTTACCCTGATCCCCTCAAACCAGGCCATGCAGACCCCATGCAGAAGCAGTGTCATTGGACTCTCAGTTTCCCCAAGCCCCAGGTCAGCCCTGCTGGGTTTATTTCCCATTCTCACACTGCCCATCAGGGGTCTCCAGGACATTCCTAGGTGCCTGAGGAATGCACCCTGGGGTTAGCAGCTGTCCTGCTGGAACCAACACCCCTTTTCTGCCAGCAGTTATTCCCAGGAACTCAAAGCTATTTCTCTCTGGACTGCCCATGGAAACATCTGGAGAATCAGGTACCTGGCCATCCTTGGGAGCTGAGCCTGCACTCCAGACACCCGGGATCTCTGGCACCAACAGCACTGAAAGAAGAGAGACAGAGATGAAAACACCTCTCGTAAATGTTTGACTCTCCAAATACCTTGGGTGGATTGAGAGGAACCATCCCAGGGCTGGCCCATCCTGCGTTTTCCTGTCCCAAGCACGTGCACACACACACATCCCAAACCTGTGGCTTCTCCACCTGGAGAGCAAAGTGCAAACTGCATGGAATAAAATGTAATTGCTGCCTTGGAAAACCACAGGAAACCCTGGAGAGGTCTTGGAGGAAGGAACCCTTCCCCGTGGAGTGAGCTGTGCTGTTCTGGTCAGCTCTGATTGGGCTGCATGGAGCTGAGGGGTCTGCCAGAGCTTTATCATCATTCCAAAAGAAAAAATAAAAATAATAATAATAAAAAAGCCCTGGTGCTGGTGTGGCTCTGCTTGCTTCTTTGCAGGGGGGATCAGAAGGGATCTCTGCCTGTCCTGATAAACCTGGTTCCCTCAGCACTGAGTCTGCCTGGGGGCTGAGGCAGCTCCAGCCCAAGGTGTCACTGCCTGGAGACACCAAATTCCCTGGAAACTGAAGGGGGGAAATTCTCTGGGAAGGCAAAAACTGGGAACGGGCTGGAGTTACCCCGAAGGTTCTGCAGAACATCTGAGCATGGACACAGCATCCCCTGGTCACCAGTGGGACTTGCAGGGACAGTGTCACCCCAGTACAAGTCACTGGGCAGGGGACCCACCTGCCTGCCTTAGCAAAGGGGTTTGTGCCCCTCACCTGACCCAGCCCCAGCCTCCAAGCTGTGGATTTTGTGTCCTGGATCTCTTCCCACAGGTGCAAACCCTCTGTCCCTGCCTCCTGAGCACAAGGAGTGCCCTGAACAAGAGTGAAACAGGGGCCCAGGATTAAACCAGGAGTTTTCCTACAGGTTCCTGTGGATACCCCCTCCCAGTGCACCCACCCAGCCCACCCGAGGTGTCCCACAGGCCCCAGGAGCACCCAGCATCCTCCAGCACTTTGTGACTGAAGACAAATGATAAAACCCTTAACTGATAAGGATGAAGAGCAAAGAACCCAGATCTCTTCCATCCTGCTGCACAGCAAAGTGTTTCTCGGGTCTTCCAGGGAATTTTGGAGCAGCAGGAAAAACCAAAGTGTTTTATAAAGTGTGCAAACCCCTCCAAGGATCTTGTATAACTGTACTGCAGCCCCAGGACAGAAGCAACCTGACCTTCAGGGGTCATGAGCCCCCTCTGCCATTGCCACACTGAGGTGAAAAGGATCTTCCCATACTCAGCATCCTGAAGCAACAACCTCACTCTTATTTTAAGGCTAAACTCGATAATTTGGGGAACTATGCTTTGTAACCTCCTGTCTGATGTGTGTCAGGAGCACAGGGCTGGGCGGAGTGCCTTGGCTCAGGCCATGTCCTGTCTGCTCATCCCTACCCACCCCATGTGCCAGGAAAGCACTTAAACCCACACTGACTCCCCACATACCTGTCCTGCCCTGACTCCTGTCCCACTTAGAGATCTGCTCAGCTGCTGTTCTGAATCAGGGCCACGGGTATCCCGGGAGCCCTGCCCTGTCAGAAGTGATGCAGCCAGCTCCTGCGTTAGGGAATGACAGGAGACAGCATGGAGCAGCTCCCACCCCCCCTGGAGCAGCCCCATGCTCAGCAAAGTGCCTTCCCTGAGAAGCAGGGGGATAACCATCAATGTCAGAGCTGATTAAGGATGTGCAAATGACCTTTTCTTTGCATGACCAAGGGCTTGTTTGGGTTTTTTGTTTGGTTTTTTTTTTTTTCCAAAAGGGGAGTGATTTTGTCCCAGTGGCTGCAGTTTTCTCTCTGTGGGCAACAGCACTGAGACATCTCCAGAACCTGAACAGGAGTTTCTGGGCTGACCTCAGAAAAAATCTCTAAAAGCCAATGGGGAATGTTGGAGAAGAGGAGAGGAGAGGGATAAAAGACAAAAGACAGAAAAAAAGAAAACATGGAAAAAAAATAAAAGAAGAGGAAGAAGAAGAAGAAGAAGAATTAGAAGAATTAGAAGAGGAAGAAGAATTAGAAGAGGAAGAAGAAGAATTAGAAGAATAAGAATTAGAATTAGAATTAGAATTAGAATTAGAATTAGAATTAGAATTAGAAGAAGAAGAAGAGGAAGAAGAAGAAGAAGAAGAAGAAGAAGAAGAAGAAGAAGAAGAAGAAGAAGAAGAAGAAGAAGAAGAAGAAGAAGAAGAAGAAGGAGAAGAATTAGAATTAGAATTAGAATTAGAATTAGAATTAGAATTAGAAGAAGAAGAAGAAGAAGGGAAGGATACAGAAAGACTATAAAAAATAAATACATCAGTTCAGCTTCTAGTGTCCACCCGACCAACAACCCCTCCAGCACTGCCCTGTCCCAGGTGAGGGCAGACAAATGATGCTTAAAGAGGATGTAGGTGTGATATCCCAGCACCCAGAGCCATCCCTCCCTTGGTTACATCCTCCAGGAACATCTCTGTCTGCAAGGACTGACAAAGAGCTGTCTCCTGTCCATGTGAACCTCATGCCCAACTTCTCCCTGCCCTCAAAGCTCTGTGGGACAAACACTGATTTTCCTTTGCCCAGGTTCAGCCAGGAAACACAAATCTTCATCCTGGGCCAGTCACTGCTTTTCCCTGATCCATGAGGATCATCTCCCCTGATGAGCATCACCCACTCCATGTCCCATCCAAGACCTTGGACTGGAAAGCTGAGGTTGAGGTTCTCAGGGCTATCACAAACCCTTTTGTTCAGCCTGGAGCAGCACAGCCCATCCTGCCCTGGCTGCAGGGAGGCAGCAGAGCAGGAGAACTTCAGGTAACACAGAGCAGGACACAGAACCCCCCAGGGATGCTGTCTGCTGGCACAGAGAAATGTGTTTCAGTCTGAAGGAAAGATCAGGTCGTGCTGAAACATCCCTTGCTGCTGTTTCCTGAGCAAAGTGGCTCATTTCCTCGTGTAAAATATGATTTTTAAAAGATTTCAGCTTTTGGTTTAGAAACATCTCATTTTCATGGCATTAGATACCTAGATCCACATCTAGAAAACACAATCTGCAAAAAACCCCAACAGAAATCATGAGAAAATGGGTCATCTGGTGAGGTGGTGTAGGGGCAGCATGCAGAGGGTCAGCTCTGAGCAGGGCTGCCCTGTGCTGGGTTTCCCACTGCTCCCGGGCTGAATGGCTTCCAGGGTGTTGCTGAAAGGAGAAAACTCTGCTGGCTCATGGCAGGTGCATGTTGGTGGCCATCAGGATGCTTCCAAGGAGTCTGGGATGTGTGGTTCCCAGGTGGAAACACCTCACTTTCAGCTGATCTTGAAGGGCTTTCCAACTATGGACTTCTTCTCTTGGGAATTCCACCCATGTGGATGCTCAACCCACACAGTTTCCTCCAGGCACTGGAAGGGGCTCCAAGGTCTCCCTGGATCCTTCTCATCTCCATCCTGGACACCCCAAACTCTCTGCCCCTGGCTCCAGAGCTGCCCCAGCCCTCCCAGCAGCTCCTCGGAAGGGAATAGATCCAGGCTGACATGGATCCCATCTCTCCCTGCCCTGTGCTTGGAAGGTTGGTTTGCAGAAGGTAAACTGAGGCAGGCAGTGCTGGAGAGGCCTGTTTGGTGCTTCTGTGGGGGAAGCAAGGAGAGAGCAGCTCCCTCCTGCTCTGCCTCTCCTGGTGACCTGCTTCCCGTAAAGCTAAAAATAAGATCCAAGGGGTCACCATCAACAAATTGCTTCACCCTGGCTGGAAGAACACAAAATATTTCTGTCTCCTGCCCTCCCTCACGACCTTCTCCAGGCACTGAGTGGAGACCCATGTGCCGGAGCCAAACGTGACCCAAGACAAGGCTGGATTGTTCCCTGCACACAGCCTGCTTCTGTCTCTGCTGCCTCTGAGACTCCTCCTGCCAAAGGGCAGCAGGGTGGGGGGTTCTGGGGGGGCTGCCTCTGCCTGGGTGTTCCTGGAAGCCACAAGAAGGTGGGAGACCCCCCCTGAGGGGATGCTCAGCTCCCTCTCTGCTGGAGGTGAGTGCCTGGGGCAGTGCGGTGGCTCCCTGGCTGCTCTGCAGCTCTCAGAACCATCCTGGTGGGACAAGACCTTCCAGGTTACCCAGTCCAACCACTGAGCTGACTCCACCAACCATTATCCCAACTCTGCCATCTGCAGAGCTGACACCACATCCCTCAGCACCCCCTCTCCCTGGCTTCAAACCCCCCCAGGGGTGGTGATTCAGGCACCTCCCTGGGCAGCCTGGGCCAGCAAAGGAGTTTTTCCTAATACCCATCCTAAACCTCCCCTGCTGCAACTGGAGATCATTTCCTGGAGCAGCTGGAGACCATTTGAGACCAGGTTCTGCTCCTTGACCAGCAGTGGGAATCCTCCAGGACAGGTCCAGCACTTGGCAGTCCCAGTTGAGGTGCTGATGGGTGCAGAGCTCAGGGGATGGGGCTCAGGGGGAATCAGAAACTCCTAAACTGAGGATCTGAGGTCAGGCAGCGTGGCTGAGTGAACAAAACCCATCATGAGAGCACAGCAGGTGGGAGTTCTACCCCCCCAGCACTTTCCCCCCCTCCATCACTGTGTTCTGCTGATTTATGGGGGGCAGAAGGACCAGTGGGGGGGTTTGTAGAGGACCAGCTCCTGCTCTGAGCACTGTCCCAGGATTATTCACACACACCTGGTGTCAGCACGTTCCCTGGAATGGTTGTGACCCAAGCAAACAAAAACCATCAAGAGAAACCCAGACTGAACCTAAGGAGATATCCAACCCATGGGATGCTCCCACTGGGAATGATCACATCCACCCTCCTCCTGGGGACATGAATTTATGTCCTGAGTCCTGCAGCATTCAGTGCACTTCTATTCATGTGAACAAGGCTCCTCCAGTAGCTCAGACCAGTTCTTGGTTTGTTGGTCCCAGGGTTTTGCTACAAGCAGCTGGTTTGGACACCAGCTCAGGGGTGGCTTCTGTGCCCTGCAGTGCCCGAGATGCTTGGCCAGAGCACGGAGCTGTGGGCAGGGGGGAATCTGCAGCTGGGCTGGGAATCCAAGGGCAAAAATGATTCTGTAAAATCCCCCAGCTGAGCAGGCTGCAGCTCTGCCTGGCTCTGGGCCTTGCAGGGCAGAAGTGGCTTTTCTTATTCATCTGCTTGTTGAGATTTCTGAGAGTTTGCTGTTTCCCAACCAGCCTTGACAGAGATTGACACTCACTTGGCAGCCAGTCCAAGGGCAGAAAAAGGTGGTGAGAAGCTCTCCAGCCAAATATTCCCTGGAATGGCTTTGGCAGCCCTGGCTGCCCTGCTCCCTGCCCCCACACTTGCATTACCTAAGAGGCCACCAGGCTTGTGGTGCTCCACACAAAGCCACAGAAAGCAGCCCAGGAAGGGGGTAGCCTGGGTCAGGAGAGCAGATTGCAGTCAGAATTTGGCAAAGGGGTCTTTTTCCCATAAAGAGCTCACCTCCTTCCTGGGAACCTTCTGCCAGAGCTGGAATAAGAGAAGGGGATCTGTCTGTCTGTCTGTCTGTCTGCCTAGCTGCTCTCCTCCAGCTTTTCCACTCACTGCCCTCACTCTTTGAAGGGAAAATTGGTGTTTTTGAAGCCCTGTCCTGTTCTCCAAGGCCAGGGAAGGTCTGTGAGGTGGCAGGCCCCTGGTTGCCATGGGTTCACAAGGTGGGGTTCAGCCCTGAGCTGCAGCCTGGGGATGCTGCAGACTCCTGAGCACCCATCCCAGTGGCACAGATCACGTCTGTTCTGCAGCTTTTTGCTTTTTTTTCTTTTTTTTTTTTTTCTTTTCCATTATTTTCTTGCTATGGAAACTGAGGATGCAAACTAAATTTATATGAAATCAGGGAGCAGCACCTCATGGAGGGGTGGTGGCATTCCAGAGGGGATCTTAAGGAGAAATTCTTCGGGGTGAGGGTGCTGAGCCCCAGGGTGGCCCTAGAAGCTGTGGCTGCCCCATCCCTGGCAGTGTTGAAGGTTGGATGGGGCTGGGGGAGGTGTCCCTGCCCATGGCAGGATGCACTGGATGATCTTGAAGGTCCCTTTCCAACCCAAACCAGTCTGGGATTCCACGATTCTGTGATCCCTCCTTGAAGTCCAGCAAAAGCCACACACCAAGGTGGATGGGCTTAAAAGGCAGAGTTCACTCTTCCAGCTGAAGAATCTCTTGCTCCAATCACTAAACCTCAGGCTTTTTACTGGAGTACCCTCAGAAGTGTCCCGAGGGAAAGAGGAAGGGCTGGGGATGTTGGGGATGTTCTTTCCATCTCAGCTGCAAAGGGAATTTGCTGCACCTGACCTGGACATCGGGCTTTCCCTGGTCTGCAGACTCAGTGGTGGGGATCAGAGGGTCCAGAGCAGCCCCTGGGGATGTTCTGGAGGTGTGGACATTGCTTGTCAGTACCTTTGCTCCTGGTGGTGACCACCAGGGCAGGAGCAGGGGGAGGAGGCAGCTGGGAGCGGGGCCGTTATCACTCCCTGCTGATTTATGGCTGAGGGCTGCTCCCTAAATTCCTAAAAGCAAAGGGCTGAGATGATTTATTTGCTGGAAACAGCCGCAGGCTTGTGCTGAGAGCTTTTATCATAATTACAGGTGTAAAGTGTCAGTGTCCATAACTTCTCACAGAGACTGCAGAGGTTACTTTTCTCCTCAGAACACACCAAGCCTTTTATGTGTGGATTTACAGCCCAGGAGCTGGGGCTGACTGACAGCCCTGCAGGACCTGGGTGCTGCAAAACACATCCTGACACCAGGATGCCCAGACCACTCCCAAGGAGGGACTCTGGTGGCTGTTCTTCCTGAATGGCTCCATCTGGATCACTCCAAAATTGTGTCCCACCAGCCCTGGAGATTTTTCCCACTGGGAGAAACCCCAGAGCAGATCAGGGACTTCAATACCCCATGCCAGAGAGTGGAGCAGCTGCTGGGCCAGTGTTGGAATGGGACCTCATCACTGAGAGTGAAAGGGTCCTAGGGGTCTGCACTGGGTCCTTTGATGGAGATTTAAGAGTCAGGAACCAGCAGGGACATAAGAAGTGGATCAGAAGAAAAGGATGTGGCTCAAACCCATACCTTTGGCTAAAAGGCAGCCAGCCACATCTCAGTTCAATCAGGAGATGACAGACCAGCTCATTCCTCCATGGATTGCTTGGTCAAACAACACTGACCAGGCTCCATGATTCCCTTGATGTCAGGAGTGCCCAGGTAACACTGATAACTCTTCAAGGGTCCCTTCTCCCCCCATCATCTCTACTGCTGCAGGACAGAGTGACAATACAGAGCAGGGGAGCAGGGTTTGAAGTTGTTTTTCCCTGCTCCAACCCCCCCCTCTCCTATCCCTTTCTCCTCGTTTTCATCCCATGCAGAGCCAGACATGAAACAGTCAGGAAAGCAGAAATCAGAGGGCTTGGCAATGAAAGCCTGGAAGCCTTTCCACCAAGGTGGAGATGCAAAGCAGTTGGCAGAGACCAGGGTTTAACCTCAGAGGAAATGATTCCCTTTCCAAGCTGTAGTAAGGACAGTGGGACAATATAACCACTGAAAGACTCATTTACTACCCGTAGTAAAATGCCATAATCCTGCAGTCATTGGACACCAGACCACGTGGAGACTTGAGTAAGACCTTGGTTGAGAGTTGCTCTGGAAGGCCAAGGAAATTGGGTTTGCTGTTTAGGTCCATGTGGGAGGGTTGGAGAGCTCAGAGTTTACTCAGGGTTTGGACAGTCCTGGTCCCTGTAACACAGCAGCTCTGTTCCTGCAGTCCTGTTGACCATCCAGTTCACTTTCCCACGTTTGACCTCACCCACCATCTGTAAAAACAGGGCAGGAATAACAAACCACTTCCAGGGGGCTGATGAATTCATACCCCACTTTGTGAAGGGTTTTCAAATCCTCAGGAGTGGGTGGGTGAAGATGTGGTGTGAGCTGAGAGTTGATTTCCATCATGAGCCTCCTCTGGGAAAATGGTGAAGTTCCTTATCTTCTTTTGCCACTGTTTCCTTTTCTAAGTGGGTATTTCTCTACCTCACAGAATAAGTATGTGAAAGACTTTGCTATTCTGGAGCTGGGGACCATGCTCACAGGAGAGAGCTTACCCACTCCTGGCTCTGCCAGCAAGGATTGCAGCCTCATCTGAGGCACTCCTCAAGTGAGAGCAAACCTCATGAAATCAGAATGTTAAAAAGCTCAAAACAAAGCCTTTCATCTATTGTTTGTGTGCAATTAGAACCCTGGCAGCAAAAATAAAATTAAAAAAAAAACCCAAACATTACTCCTCATGAAATTAACTTCTAAAAACCAGGTTAAAACTGGACAACTGGCTGAGAACTTGTGAATGGACAGGTTCCAAACTCCATCTCCTCTGTCAATGCATTTCATTCTTGACACATGGGAGAGAAGAGTCTGATAGAGCTGAGGGTGGGGAGGAGATATCTCTCCATCCATCCATCCATCCATCCATCCATCCATCCATCCATCCTTCCATCCCTCCATCCATCCATCCATCCATCCATCTATCCCTCCATCCCTCCATCCCTCCATCCCTCCATCCCTCCATCCCTCCATCCCTCCCTCCATCCATCCATCCATCCATCCATCCCTCCATCCATCTATCCATCCCTCCATCCATCCCTCCATCCATCCATCCCTCCATCCATCCATCCATCCATCCATCCATCCATCCATCTATCCCTCCATCCCTCCATCCCTCCATCCCTCCATCCCTCCATCCCTCCATCCATCCATCCATCCATCCATCCATCCATCCATCCCTCCATCCATCCCTCCATCCATCCATCTTGTCTCACTGGTTCCCTATCTCCCTGCCTGGGGGGCTCTGAGTGATGAGCAGTGATGTAGAGGTCACCAAGGGATGTTTCCATTAAAGAGTTGTTAGGTCCTGAGCAGGGTGTCTCTGGCACTGACATTCTCCATGTTCGTTCTCCATGTCTGTGCTCCCCAGGTGACTTCCAGGAGGGGAAGGAATTTTCCAGCAGCCTGAGAGCATCCAGGTCCCAGCCTGGGGTTCAGCTCTGAGCATCCAGGTGGGAGGAAGGCTCTGGAGGCACAGAGAGGTCATGTTCCCAGAGCTGGGATTTGCAATCCAGGTCCCTTCATGGCTCTGGCAGGGGGAGGTGGACGTGATGATCTTTTGAAGTCTCTCCCAGCCCCTGTGGCTGTAACTTTCTGTGATTCTTTCTGTGATTCACAGAGCTGGGCAGGTCCTGGGATGCTGTTAAGCAACAGTTGTGTGGCCAGCCTGGGGTCCTGCTCCAGGAAAGCTGGGGAGGGAGTTGGGACAAAGGCATGGAGGGATGGGGTAAGGAACAGTTTCAAGCTGAGAAAGGGGAGACTGAGATGAGATCTTGGGAAGAAATTCTTTGGGGTGAGGGTGCTGAGCCCCAGGGTGCCCCCAGAAGCTGTGGCTGCCCCATCCCTGGCAGTGCTGAAGGTTGGATGGGGCTTGGTGGGATTGGGTGCCCATAGCAGTGGAGTTGGAACTGGATGATCTTGAAGGTCCCTTCCAGCCCAAACCAGTCTGGGATGCTCTGGTTCCAGCCCAGAAAAGCCTCAGCTGAGCCCTCGGAGCCCCAGGGAAGCAGCAGCCCCAGCACCAAGCCCAGAAGTGTTCACTGCAGACTGGATCCCAACTCCAGACTTGTGGGGTTTGCTCCATTTTCTTGGCTGACCCCAGACTTCTTATTTCTGCCCTAGATGCCTCTCCAGCTTCTGCTCCTGTGTTTCAAATCCTGAGCCCTGCAGGATTTGGGGTTCCTGGTCCCAGGCTGTGCCTGCTGCAGGGGGTTCCACATTCATTCCCTGAAGCCTCCCCACATCAGTGCCCTCGGTACCTCTGCTCTCTTCCTTCAGCTAAAAGGTTTTTTGGATTGTAGCATTGCTTGGAAACTCTTGGACTAAAAGTCTGTTCAGCTGCCTGCTCTTGCATAATTAGTGTCCTGTTAATAGACACTTCTCTGGATATAAAAACAAGAATCCAAACAAGCTCCCCCAAAACCCCACGCTCAATATTTTCCTTTTACAAGAGCAGTAGTTATCCCAAGGCAGATGTTTCTCAGAACTGATCTGAGTGACTTTCAACTGTTTCCACCCTGGCAGGTCATGCTGCAAAATAGTAATAAAAAAAGAAATAATAGAAAAAAATTAAAGAAAAAATGGAAAAAAAAAAAAAAAAAAAAAGAAGGAAAGAAATAAAGTTGAAACTTTTGGGAACCCTTTCCCATCAGCATTATGAAATCCTGCTCTCATCTACCTCTGGAGGAGCCTTCAGCTGGCTGGAAAGTGTTTGGGTCTTTTTTTGCCCCTGTACAATCTCTGCTTTTTGTTGTTAAAACCTGTCAAAAACTGAGAGGAAAGCTTTTGTTTTCCTGACCACAATTACTCTGTTTTTCCCACCAAGAGAGGCAACACAGTCCACAAGCTGCCTGATTTAATTACACAACCTTCCCTTTTTTTTTTCTTTTTTTTAACCCATTAACACACCTAATGGGAAATCCAACCAAATTCACACCCCTCCCAAAACATATTTATTGTGCTTAATAATTCATAAATAATAATTAATACGAGGGGACATTCACCTCTTGCTGAGAACCTGTGACCAGGTACAACCCAGGACCTTGCTGTGGAAACAGCTGCTCCCCAAACTTCCACCCCTTGGAGGAGGGGGTGCAGCTGCTGCTCTTTGATTATATTCAAGCTGAGGGGAAAATACCTTTATAAAAAGGTTTGAGGACTTCCCTCAATGGAACAAAACCAAGTATAACAGCAGTTATACAGGGAGAAAACTCAGGTTTCCCCTCACCTCCCTGCCCCCGTGTTTGCAGTGTGTGGGCAAGGGCTCCAGCAGCTGGGCAACAAATTGAGTTTATTCCAGAGGGCATCCTTGAAAACCCTCCTGGGGACAAACCTCCCTCCTTTCTCCCTGCTCCAGGTGACATCAGGTCCTGATGTCCAAGAGCTGAGTGAGCCCTGGTGATGGCCCTGGAGCCCAAACTCCAGAGTGATGGCACCAAGCAGGATGCAGGATGCAAAATGAGGAGGGATGGGGAGGAAGGCACCTGGAATAGAAACTCTGCTCTTGTAGCAAGAGGGGCAGACAAGAAAAGGGGCTGAGGGAGGAGAGGGACTTGTGCTCAAAATAATACAACTGTTCTCACAGCTTGGAGTCAGGGCTTGCCCTTGGGACTGGGAGGGGTACAAAGGCTGACAGCAAACTGGGGAGGGTTGTTCACAGCAGCAACAAGAAACCCAGGGCTCTGGAAAGGCCAAACTCCTCCAGAAATTAACTAAAAAATGGCACTGGGTACAATAGGGGCAGGTAACAAGTTCCTAGGCTGAGCTGCTCGGGGTGTATGAGGATACCCAACATCACAACACACCTCACAGCACCAGGTTTCTAAAAGGAGTGAAAAAAGGCCCAAACTGAAGGCCATGATGAGTAACTCCTCTCCTCATCGTCCTTAATGTAATGGGACTCTAATCTCTTCCTGTAAACACACCAACGACCTCTTTGCTCTTTTCAGAACTGAGAAACTCTTCCTCCCTCCCCTGCCCGAGCCGTCCGTGTCCCTGGAACATTCTTGTTCAGTCTCCTGAAATGTTATTAACAACCCCAGCAGCAGAGAGCCATAAATCCCTGCAGCCCCCTGAACTTTACTGCACTCCAAACTGTTTGGATATTCAGGATCAACAAATCATCCCGATAAATATGATTTCTGTGATGGCATTTCATCAAAATACTTTACGGCTCTGACATTTTGAGCCTGGATTTACAGCAGCTGCAGCCTGTGCGAGTCTGGCAGTCACCTTATTGACATTCATCTAAGGAAAAAAAGGAAAAAAAAAGGGGAAAAAAACCCCAAACAACCCCACAACCTTGCAGCAGCTCCTGAGACGAGAACTTTCAAGAGATTTTTCTTTTTCCATCCCAAACTTGCTTGGAAAAGGCAAAGCAAACATCATCCCAGTCAACACAGTGATGCTCAGGCCTCCAGCTCCTGTTCCCAGACATGTGCAGGGAGAGGCTTTGCAGAGCTGCTCAGCTCAGTGATGGGGGAAGATGTTTTACCTCCTGTTCCAATGGGAAAACAGCTCCTCTGGCCTGACCTGCTGCTTCACTGGGAAGATTTCAGAACACCTGAGACAAAGAGGAGAGCTTTGCATCAGCAGAAGTGTGTCTGCTGGAGAGAGGGTTCAGTGCCACGTGAGAAAAAGCTCTGGTGGCATCTCTAGGAAGTGTGTGAAGCCTCGATGAGCAATGTTCAACACCAGCTCTGGGCAGGTGAGGAGGAGCTGGGGAGTGGACATCTGGCCACAGATGAAAAGAAGAAAGTGGCTCTGTTTAACTTCTCAGGCAAGGAAGGAATTACCTAAGGGGGAAGCTAATCCCTCTTCTCCTTCCTAAGAAGGGGAAATCCTTCCTCTCCTAAGAAGGGGAATGGGGTGACTCCACAGAGTGCTGGGCAGGAGTTGAAACCAGGAGATGCCACCATCTCTGCTGACCCTGGGGTCATCCTGCAGCTCTGGGCTTCTCAGAAGACTCAGCTCATTCCTCCCATTGGAAGCCTGGATCCCAGACCTGGGGGTCTGCAGGGTGGACCTGTGCTCCTGGAGGAAACTCGCTGAGAGTTGAGAGGGAAAGAAAATTTCTCTTCCCTCCTGGAGCTCTTTGCTAAGTCAGAAGAGGGTGTGGTGATGGGAGCAGTAAAATATGGGATCTCATCTCTGCACTTGCTGCAGTCTCCCCTCTCTCTGCTGGTCCAGGCAGCCTGAGCCCCTGATTTATGGCCATGATTTATGTCCCCTTCCACACTATGGGCTGCTGGTGCTCTCTCCTTGAAGCAATCTCAGCAGAAGCTGATATGAAAAAGGAGAGGCTGCATCGTATTTCTCTCCCAGTGCTTGTCAGACAGAACCAAAGAGCAAACTCTGGTGAGCTGAGCTTCCTCTCTGTTTAATCCCTGGAGAGTTCCAGCTCCAAGGGCCTTTCTGTGACTCTCCCAGGGAAGGGTGAGGGGCAGGGAGGCTCCTGAAGGACACACAGGACCTGTGCTCTGCCTTTTGCCTTGGGGACCAGAGAATGAGCCTTTGCTGGTCCATTTAGCAGGACAGACCTGGCCAAAGCAGAGGAGAGGCAGAGCAGGCATGGTTTGCCACCCTCCATTTCATGGTTCTGCCTCAAGGAGAGGAAAGGGAAGGATTGATCCCACTCAGGAAAGCAAGAGAGCTGAAAGAGCTGAGATTCAGGCATCCCCAGGACCTGCAGACCTTGCTGAGACCTTTGCCAGCATCTCTCTCACTTTGTCTCAGAGGAGATGGAGCCAAGTGGTGCTGGGCTGGTGATCATCATAAAGCTGATGGCTTTGCCTTTGTGCCCGTCTTGGTGCAAGATCCTCGGGCAGTGCCACAAGAGAGATGCCCAAAAAAAGAGGAGTTGATGCCTTTATTTCCCTGCCTGGGTCGTTGTCTGAAATGGCAAAACCCTGCTGGCTGTTCTGCAAAGGAAGCTTTGCTGCCTTTGGGTAACTGGGGGAAGGAGAAGTTGGACACAAGTTTTGGAAAGATCTCAACCAGAAAACTGCTCCTGTCAACAGAAAAAAAGCCCCCAAATCATCCTGGTTTCAGCCCAACCAAGTGGGAGTTGGTGTCTGGATTTGTCAGGAGTGGGCATCTCAAACATCCCAGGAACTCCAGGCTCACAATAACCAGTGAGCACAGCTGAGAGCTCATTAGGTGAGGGCATGTAGGCAATTAGTGCTAATTTCAGCTGACAATTATAACCCGATGCTGCCTGCCTGCCTGCCACACCATCAGCTGTCCTAAGGAAAGAGTTCTCCTAGCTGCTTAATTAATGATAAACAGAGCCTTTGTTGTTGCTCTGCTAAAAAAAAAGAAAAAAGGAGAAAGAAATCTGCAGTTTTCCAAAAGAAGAGGGAAAAGGAGAAATAAATCAGCTTTTCCTTGCCACATGTGCAGAATGCAAATGCAGACTGGAGGCTGGAGTGCTCCCCAACCTTGGTGACAAAGCACATGTCCCTTGCTTCATCCTCTCCTTCCAGTGGCGTGAGATGGGAAGTGGAGCATGGAGGATGAGCTTGGGATGGAGCCTGGGAAACATCCAGCCCGAGAGGAGCTGCTCCAAGTGGGCTGGAAAAGGGAAGCTCAGGCAGCCCTTGCGTGCTCTGCCCACGGTTTCAGAAGAAGTGCAGACATCTCCTGGAAACTCTTGACACAGATCATTGTTCTCTCTTTCTGGTGCTTCATCAGATGTTTCCTGCCTTGCTCTTCTTGATTGTTATTTGTTTTTGACCAAGAACATGTGTCTGTAAATAAGCTCCCTAACGAGTCTGCCTTTTCCTCTCTTTCTGCAGTTCCCAATGCATCCCCAGCCCATCTCCCAGCAAACTCCTGGTGCTCCCAGCAGCCCTGTCCCACACCCTATGGGACACCTCCTAACATGTGCCTCGCCATGTCACCCTAATGGGTGCTTCAGATGACAGCAGAGTTTTGTCACATGGAGTTTCTCTCTGGCAAGGGCCATCCCTGTTCTGCATCCCCCCCATGGCTTTGCCACAAACCAGGAGCACACTGTGGAAGGAGATGTACAGGAGGTCCAGCTGGGACCTCACCTCGCACCCAACTCACAAACTCCTCCATCAGATTGAAAAATATTGATGATCAGTGACTGGTGGCCTTGAGAGCAGCCCTGTCCCCAAGCTCCTGGTTTGGTTATCCCATGGGAAGGCTGTGGCAAAGCTCTTTGTTGAGCAGAGAAATGTATGGAGAACCCCATGGGTTGAATCCCATCCTGCTGGGAGAGCAGGAAAAGCTTTCCTTTCCTTCCAACTTAGCCACCATGGATCTGTGGGGCTGAACCCTCCTCTCTCTTCTTTTGAGGCTGCAGCAGAAAAAATCCCAACCCCGTTCACCAGGGTTCCTCCTGACCTCCCTCGTGGTTTCCCAACATCACCGAGGCTGAGTGAACAAGGGGGGGTTTGGATGAACAAATCCATTGGCCCTGGCCCAAACCTAATGTGCAACCTCTCCTCCCCACACTCACCTTCTGCTGTCAATGATCCCTTTATCAGTTCCCAACTCCCCTCTTGCTCTGACCACTCCAAAATACCTCCAGGGCCAGGCAAGGGGAAGAATACCCCATGTCCATTGAGACCTCAGAGCTGGCTCTTTGTTCCTCAGGTTTCTTGCCCTGAAAAAAAAAAAAAGGAATCATTATTGTCTCTTTGCCTATATCCCTCTCTGCTCTGGCTCTATTCAAGCATAATGGGGTTTCTCTGAGAAAAGAGCTGATAATATCACTTCTCAGGCACAGAGGTTTAACTCTCAGCTCAGCAGGTCTGAGGAGGGCTGGGCAGGGTGGGCTGGCAGCCCTGGAGCATCCCTTGGAAAGGCTGCATTCTGCTTGGGCTGCAGAAAAAGCCACCAAGAGAAGCCCAACAAGGCCAAAGCCCATGCTCGTAGGTATCACTCTTTTCCTCCCCCTTAACCCATAAGAACAAAGAGTTCCCCGGAATTTGGGTTATTTAACATAGTAAACATTAAGCAACTTGTGGCTGATGTAAATGCTTCCTTAATAGGCTGCTGAAATTCCTTGGGACCTGGCCAAGTTCATGTATAACCTTCAGCTCTGCTCTACCAGACACCAGCTCCCTCCCTCCTTCTCCCCCCAACCCCCAGCTGCTTTATTTTAATGCCACAGTAGCAGAATAATGTCATCTGCAACAAAATGGGTGCCCAGGGAACCCCAGAGGCTCTGGACTTGTTCTCCTGAACCCACTGCTGGGTCCCCATCCTTTCATCCTCAAATACCAAAATTCTTTATTCAAAGTGAAATGTCTTCACCAGGAGCTGGTGCAGTGGAAGCCCAGCCCAGGGCATCTCAAAGGGGTTGGGGTGCTGGTGAGTCCTCTGGCTCCAGGGTTTGTTGGTAGAAAGAGAGAGGATGCTGAGGCCAGGAGATGTGTGGAACCCGGGGAGCTGTGCCTGGGTCACACTGAGCTGGTCCAGCAGCTCCCAGTTCTGCTCCTTCCTCCCAGCAGCTCTGGCACTCTGACCTTGGGTCATTCAACTGGCAGAGAAATAAACCAGACAACAAATGCCAGGGGAAAGTTTCCTGGGAATTCAGGGAGTGCCAGAGCTCCCATTAAAGTTCTGATGGGACCAGGGAATAAAACTGGAGTTCTTAGCAGTGAGAGCATTTCACCTCCCCAGAAGCTGCTGAGAACCTGAGCTGGGAATTCCACCAGAATTTGGCTTCCTTGGGACTCAGAATTTGTCAGAGGTCTGTGAGGATTTGGGTGCTTTAGGGTTTATCCTCCAAGAGAAACGTAGGTCCTTGGTGGGGCTGTAGGGGCATCCAGCAACAGGCAGGGCCTGGAAGGTGAAGGGTTCTCAGCTAAAAACTGAACTTTTAGATCCAGGCAGACCAGGGTTTTTTGATATTTTCAGTCCCTGAAGAAAATGGGCTGCAAGAGGTGCCTTGAAGCTAAGGCTGCAAATGGGAATGGGAAGAAAAGATCTTGCTTAGCACTGCAACAGACTCTTAGATTTTTAAATATCTGCTTTTCTTTGCCTTGCTGAATGAGCAATGTGTAGTGAGCAATGTGACACACGTGAAGGACAAGTCCAGCATGCAAATGGTTTAGATTTTTTCTTTCTTTTGGTCAAGTATGATCTGTGCATGACTCCAGACTCTCAAGAAATCATCACCATTCCTGCCCCAAATCAAGGCTTCCTCGGTTTTGCAGAAGTTTTTAGCTAAACCACTGTTATTTTAGCACTGTGATTTTTTCTTTCCACTGAGATACCACTTTGCTAAATAAAGCAAGAGCTTTGTACAGAGCTTTGGTTTATCCACATAATCAGTTCCGAGTGAAAAAACAGTTGGGATGGAAAAAGTCCAGTCCCACCAGAGCTCTGGACACAGAGCTGACCCCTTCTGCCTGGCTCTCAGATTTCAGGGGTACCTGCACACCAGGGCCATTGCTCCCCATGTCCAGCTTTGCAGCATCCTCAGACCTGGGGCAGCAAAAGATTTTTGCTCTGGTAGCCACGTGCCATGGGCCACTGGGTCCATACTGTGTGAGCCCCTCTGTTCTGCTGTGGATCAGAACCTCCAGATGTGGCTGAGTGGATTTTGGGATGGACAAAGTAAAGAGAAGCAACTGCTCTTCTCTTCCTTCCAGTAGCCAGATGGATTATTTATCTTTAGATGGAGAAGCTGTGGCTGTCCCCTGCCTGGAAGTGTTCAAGGACAGGTTGGATGGGGCTTGGAGCAGCCTGGTTGGAACTGGATCATCTTTAAAGGTCCTCCCAACCCAAACCTGTCCGGGATGCTCTGAGTCCAGCTGAGTTGTACATCCCCCAACAGCCCTGGGCAGGACAGGGGGACAGGGACCCTGGGGTGGTCAGACTGACCACCTTGCTGCTCAGCTCTGCTTGGCCACAGATCCATCACACAGCAGCTGGACCCTCCTCGTAATCCCTGCACCAGAGTCTCATTTTGTTTGTTTGTTTTTATTTTTTTCTCCTGTTCAAACGTGAGCTCTGCTGCCACACCTCAGGGCACTGCACTTCCAGCAGGAGTGTGGGAGTTCCAAGCCTGGCTGGAGACACAAAACCCTCCAGACTGGAGCAGTGTGTGGGTGACCAGAGCCCATCTGGGTGCAATCTCCCCCTTCCAGGGGGTGGGGGGTCACAGCTCTCCCCACAGCCACATCTCCAAGGGAGCAGGATGGGGTGGTCTGACACAGAGCCAGCAAGGCAAGGGGGGCAGCAGTGTGGACAGGGAGGGGTCCAGGGCTGGGACATCCCCCCCTTCCTCAGCAATATCCATCCACTAATCCATCCATCCGTCCATCCATCCAGAGTTTCCACTTTGGGTAAAATTCCACAGTTTTCATGTATTATTTTTTTACGACTCCAGCCCAAAACGTGTTGTTATTCTCCAAGAGGTGACATCTGGCTAAATAAATAACAATTACTGGCTGGTCCAGCAGATGTTTTGTTTTGACTGAAGCTTTGTTTTTAATAACTAAAACACAGAATATAAATATGACTGTTGCATATTCAGACCCATGCACACACACATCTCATTTTTGTGTGTGTGTGTTTGGAAGGCAGAGCAAATGCCACATGAAAGCAAATAAAACATGGAGCTTTTATCCATGTGTTCCAGTTATTTAGACCTAAATAAAAACGGTGTGGCTGTCATCCCACTTATTTTTAGTCATTTTGATTGCAATAAAAATAAGAACATTTCACTACATTTTCCCTGCCCTGGCCTAGCCCTGCAGATGACAACTTCTTTGCTGCTGTGGCTGTCAGATTTGCTGAGATTTTGGGTACCTGCTTTGGTTTTTCATACCATACAGATTCCCCACACCTTGTTTTTCTCTCCTGCTCCCCACCCTCTGCACCCACACATCAGCTCCCACTTGTTGTAAAGCTCAGGGGGGGCTCCAGCCATGGCCAGACCTCAGTGTGGATCAGAACCTAAGGTCAGGGTGAAAGAAAAAGGAATAAATAAAGCAGAAGGTGTGACAGAAACGGGGTGGGGTGGTTTCCCTCCATCACACAGTGGTCCATGCTCAGTGGTCCCAGCCTCTGCCTGTTTCTCCTTCCAGCTCCTTCCCTGCATGGCAAGGGGGCAGAGGTGGGTTGGGGAGCACTAATTCCCACAGTTAATAACACAGTTAATTAATAACACAGTTAATTAATAACACATTTCACCCAAACCAAGGGAGGGTGAGTTTTGGGAGCATCTGGGGTCAGCCACCAGCAACACCCTTCAGGAGGGAGTGAGAGCAGAAAGGGCAAAGATTGGGGCCCTTTTATATCCCATGAGAATTATAAAAAAAAAATAAAAAGAGAGAAAGAAACCTTTGGAAAGGGTGAGAAGGGAGGGATAGGAAAAAGGAGGAAATGTCCATGCCTGAGATCAGTTCCTGCAGCTTCTCCCCTTTCATTACCAGCCCAGGAGCTTTGGGGAGGTGGAGGCACAAAACCCATCCCCAGCAGTGCTGTCCCTTTCTCAGCAGCCTGCAAGTGGACAAGAGGATTTATTCTCCTGGCCTTGAGAATGAAATCTTCCCAGGGTAAGAGGCTGAGCCCAGGGCCTGAGTTAAAAAAAAACAACAAAAAAACCCAACAAACCCCCCCTTTTCATTGCAGAGTCATTAGGAAGAGATAAAGCTCTGCTGCCATGGGTATCTCACTTGTCCTGCCAGCCACCTTCTCAGCCCTGGGACAACAGTGGGGACATTTTAAAAGGCCCTTTAATTATCTATTTCCTCCCATTGCTGCTGCTTGCAGAGGGAGTTAGGGATTGAAAAAAGAAAAAAAAAAAGAAAAAAAAAAAAAGGTTATTTCAACAGTCCTTATCTGATAGAGCATTCAGGATGAGTTTCTCTCCCTTCCCCTCTCTCCCAGCCCTTTCTTTTCTTGCCTCCCTCTCCTCCCAGTGTGGATGGGGTGGGTTTTGTTTTCTTGGCCACCAGGACCAGGTGGGTGGAGGAGTGGTGACAGGGTTAACAAAGGGGACCTCACTTTGCAGATAATGACTGTCCCTCTGCTCCTTTCAGGCAGGACACCCAAGCTCCCCAGCCTGGGATGTCTTTCAGGCTCGTCCTAATTCAGCTCCATTGTCCCTGCCTTTTCTAAAGGAGGATGACAGCTGACATCAGCTCTCTATCTGCAGAGGTTTTTGTCCTTTTTCATCCAACTCAAGCCATAGATTTCCCTGGTTTGTTATGCAAAAACCAACAGAGGCTTTTATTGATTTTTTTTTCTTTTTTCTATACAAGCAGGGTCCTGATAAAGGCTGCCAGATACCAGCCTGCACTGACATTTGTTGGAGGCTTGTTTTCTTTTTTTTTCCCCCAAGTCTGTGCACAGGGCACTACTGAATTCGTGGAGATTTCCAGCCTGCCAGCTACCACAGAGACCTCCTGGGAAGATGTGCTCACCATGCAGCACCTTTTCTGCTTGGGAAAACCCCCCTGGGGCTGCTGAGGCAATTCCTGAGCTCTGCATGGACCTTCCCTACACCCTGTGTCCTCACATTCTGTGCTGACCACTCACAAAACAAAGTGGTCAGCACCAAATAAAGAGGGCAAAGTTTCCCACTGACCCTTTCCAGGGGCTGTAGCAGTGACAGAAATCAAGGCAATCTCTGCAGCCCACAACCACTTGCTGAGGGGAGGTTAAGGTTGCTGGAAATCCTATTTGACCCCCTCAATGGAGTTAATGAGTCAGAAGATTTCCTGTGGATAATCCAATGAGGTGGATAAAAAGGTCCTGAACTACTTGGCATGAAGTCGATGCCAGAGCATTTCCTTACCCCCTAATCCCTCCAGGCAGAGCAGCAGAATCCCATCTGCTCTCAGGGTTTCCTGGGGCTGTCATTACTGGTGCTGAGTTTTCTCCGTGGCCATTGTCTGGTATGGGAAAGGAGGGTGTAGAAATCAGTAATAAAATTCCTACTGTGCCAATCAGAAGCTGGAGATGACAGGATACAGGAGAACCTTGTCCACATCCTTTACATGTGTTAATTCATTATTTTTTACTACGATATCCCTAAGGACTCTTAAATGTAGACCAGGACCCACTGGGACTGAGCTGAACACAACCCTCAGTCAGTACCTGTAATACAGAACTGAAAACCTTTTACTCAATTGCTCACTTGACTTGGTGTCATTTAGATTTTGTAAAACAGACCCAGAAACAATAGAAACCTTTTGTGAACTTCCAGGAGGCTCCTCCCTCCCAGAGTCCCTGTGAAGCCCTATAACATCTGCAGCTCCCTTTTCCAGCTTTCAGGAGGGTTTCACTCAGCAGAATTCAGGTCCATTTAATGCCAGCCTCAGGCCCTACATCTCCATCCTCATTTAAACCAGAATTTATCTCAAGGCTTGGTAGAATTGCCTGGAGAATTAGGTGTCTGGTTGTCCCTGGTTTTGGGGTTTTTTTTTTTTCCTATGGAAGGCAGTGAGAGGATTGCCTCTTTGGGGGGGTGATTCCTTACATCCTGAAGTACAGAGAGGCAGCTTGTGGACCCAATCCTTGGGGATTCCAGCTTCTTTCTGGTGGCTTTTCAGGGCACCAGGACTCATTTATACATTAGGACACACTTGGTATGGGTACAGCCAGGTGAGTTCCATCATCCCTTAAGTGGCTGCTGCTTCATTACAACCTGCAAGTCTCAGCCAGCAGGAACTCAGCAGCATTTCAGGGCCCTGGTTCCATGGATGATACTCTCAGATGCTGGCTTTGCATGCTCCATTCCTGGCTCTGTTGTTGTTCAGGACTTCCATAGCACCCTTTTCAGGTGCTCCCACACTGTGCTCAGAGGAAAGGCACATCCCAATCCAGAGCAGAAAGTCAGGATCAGTGCCTCAGCCCTGAGGTCTGCAGCAAGCTGGTGTGATGGGGAGGGATCTAGAGCTGCTCAGCCTGGTTAGTTTGCAAATTAAAGCCAAGAGCAGATGCAAGTGGTGACTAGAAATACATCTGGGAGTGATAGAGCAAAGCAGGGAGACAGCTTGTAAAGCTAAAGGGCAGTGCTGGCCCAGGAACAAAGGGAGGGGAACGGGGCACTGAGAGGAGCCAGGCTGGGAATCAGATGGGTGAAGTGCTGGGGATGTCAGGGCCTGGGAAGCCTCAAAGCTGGGACAGAGTAAAGGGTGAGCAACCTGCCTTATGTGTACTGGACACAACCTGGGGGAGGCAGGGTGCTGAAAAAAGCCCAAAACCCAAACAAACAGACAAAAGGGCCTGGGAGAGACCCTCCCTACCCCATCTCCTAATCCTTATTTGTAGCAGAAACAGGAAAACATCAGCAGTGTCCATCCCTGTGCATGGGCTGCAGGTCCCTGCCTTCTGCCCAGCTGAAGATCCCCTTCTGGGGGCTCTCAGAGTAAGACAAGGGCCCTGTTCAGTCTTTCTGACTCTATAAACCCCCTGCCCTCAAACTGCAAGAACCTGCTGCCTTATTTTCTGAGCCTACTGAGCCTATTTTGCAGGTTTCCAAAAGCCCAGAGCTGATGGCCACGGCTGTGAAGGCTCTGAGCTGGGTGACTTTGTGCATTGCTCCGTCCTCACCTCCCCATCCCCACCTCTTCCTCATGGGGAGGCTGAAGTCAGAGAACTGTGAGAGGAGACTGAAAAATCCCCCAGCAGAGAGCTGGTGCTGTCTGCAGGACTCACAGCTCTTCTTCTCCCATCTTTCCCCACTCTTAGATTGCTCCACCCAAGGTTCTCCCAAATCCATCTCTGATAGATGTGGTTCTACCACCTTGAAGCATCTCCTGAGAAGGGGGGTTTGCCCTCTGTCAGGTCCCTGTCTCAGTTTTTAAACTTTTCTAATGGTTACAAGATGTTTTTCCTTAGATCTCACCCTCCCAGTGCAATTTAGACCCCTGCCTTCTGCCCTGTCACTACAGAAAGCAGCCTGGCTTCTCCTTGGTGTGCACTGGAACATTCTGTATCCTATGGGCTTGGCTACAAACATCAAGATCAGCAATCCAAAGTATTCAGATTTGTGAATTCCCCTGGAATTTATGCTATCTCTATTTTCACTTCTGTATAGACATTTCCTTTGGAGCTTTTTTTTTTTTTTTTCTTTTCCTCTCCCCCCATTTTATTTTTCCCCCTTTACAGTGCACTCAGGTCATATTTTCAAGCTCTGCTAAGAAACTCCAAGGGCTAAAGACATCTTTAATGAAAGCTGGAATCCTTGCACAACCACTTGCTTCCAGATGCTGGGGATTACAGTAAAACACCAAATATTGCAGGACTTGTCGGTGCTATTGCAAGAGTTGGCAGCAGGGGAGAAGTGGATCAGGACTGAGAGAAAGGGGAAAAAAAGTAATGGGAGACAATTAAGAAAAGAGCTAATTTAGGGTGAATACCAGGAAAGGAATTGCAGGAAACAAGACTTTCCAATAAATTCTCCAGGGCTCTGGAGCAGTCTGGAGAGAAAGATGGGATCAGTGTGACCAGAGCCTGCAAATGAGCTGTCGGGAACATTCCTATTATTGGACTTCTGCATGAAATGCCTTTTCCTGCCTCATTTTCCCTTGATCTTTCTCCCTTCCCTCCCGATGGTGAGAAATACTGGGGGATTTTTTCTGCACACGTGAAAGACAGCAGAGGATGATGTTTGTTAATCACTTCACACATCAGCTCAGGGATCAGGAGGCCTGCAGAGGATTTTTGGGGTGTCAGCCAGGCAGGCAGCATTGCTCTGAGCAGTGGAGCACATCCAGCACAACAGCAGCTACTGGAAGCCTTTGGGCTCTGGTTCCCAACAGTAGTTTGAGAGCATATTTGGAAACCTCATCTTCAGTGATAGGGAGAACAAGACTGGACCCGTGGTCCCTCTCACCTCCTGGCTTCTGCCCAGAGCAGAGGACTAAGAACCAGCCTAAAAGCAGGGCAAGCATTTGCTGGTGCTTTCCCTGAGCACCCTGAAGAGATTCCAGACCTGTCCTTAACACAGGTGGCTGCCACCCCACAGGTTTACCCTCCCTCAAATGTCCCCTTTCTGAGATTTTCAGCTGGTAGGGGACTGCAGAGGCTTTACTGTCCTAATGGCTTTTTCTCAAAAAAACCCCAAAACCTTTTAGTTTTAAGTTTCTTTTCACTAGAAAGCATTCACCATCAACATGATACACTTGATGTTAACCATGTATGGCAGATTCTGCAGAACATTTACACAGCTTTGGATCTGTGCAAAGATGCTACAGGAAGACCCCACTGGAATAAGTCTTTGATCAGACTCTGATGCTGTTTCTACTCCTAGAGGTGAAGAAGCAACCAGCTCAGCTCACTGAGCTTTTATCTCTACAGCCAAAGACCAAAGACCTCCAGGATCTGCAATCAGCTCCTCTAAAAGATCAGAAGTGAAGGACTGAGGGGCTCCGGGGCCAGCTGCAAAATCAGAGGTATGTTCATCCTGGTTCTCAGAGTGGATGAGGAAAGGTCAGGGCTCAACCATCACAATTCATTTCCATGGCAAACAGAGCACACCAGGAGCCAGCAAGCCAGCAGCAGAACCGATCCAGTGGTACCCAGGGCTCACCAAGGCCTGAACCACAACTGACCCCCAGGCTGTGGAATTCCTTGGTTAATAATCTATCGTTTCCTCCTCCTTAACTGATGTCAAAGAGAGTCACCAAGGAGCAAGTGTCTCTCCAGGGGTCCTTGGCACGTTACTCAAGGGTGGCTTCACAATGTGCATCTCTGCCAGCAGCCGCGGCCGTGCCAGGAACCCCCTGAAACCAGAAGCCCCCTCCCAGGGGGGCTCAGGGACAGGTGTGGAGCTACCAAAGGGGCATTTTACCTCTCTCAGTGCCAGCACAATAGGGACATGGTTCGAGGTCAGTTCTTCCTTATTAGAGATCTGATTAGGCAGCTCCCCAGCATGGGTCCCAATTTAACTCCGTTTCACGGCAAGGACTCAAGCAAGGGAGGTTGCTTAAGCTAAATGAGCACTGGCCCAGAAGTTGTTCCTGCTTAACATATGGTTTTTGGAGAGCCATGGGAGAGCAGGTCATTAGAGGGTGACCTGTCAAGTTAAATCACTCACTGATAGCACCAAGCAGGGAGCCAGCACATGGCAGTGCTCTCTTCTGCATTGGGACGGAGGTGCCTCAATTTATTACATTATTATTATTATTTATTTATTAGAATTGTCTTTGCTGTCTTAGAATGTGCTGGAGGATGCTGAGATGTCTGACTGCCTTGTAGGGCACAACCAGCACTGGTTGCCCTGATGCAAGTTTCTCTCTTGCCCTGTTTCCAAGGATTTTCCCATCCAGTCTAGGGAAGAACAGGAACATCTCTGTCAGACTGGTGTAGCCCGAGCCTCATCCACAGCCTGCATCACCCCAGCTGTCAGCAGCACATCCCATCCACATCCACACCCTTCTTCAGGTCCTTCTGAGAGGAAACCATCCAAGGTTAAAGCTCATCCCAGGGTCTCACCCTGTGCCAACCACACGGAAATGCTCTGAGCAAGGGGCTGGCTGAAGCTGCTCCAGAAGAGGTTTGTCCTTTGCAGCTGGGGTTCAGACTGCTCCTTGATGCTTGGTTTCCTTCCTGCTCAGACCTCTTTTGTCAGAGATTGAAAAGTGCTGTTTTAAACCCCTTAAAGCGAGGACATTGGTGCTCCCAGAAGTTGTCCATAACTCTGTCCCATTTTCTGTCCTTTCTGAGCACACCCCATCCCCAGGCCTGTGGTGTGATGGTCACTGGAGTGGTATTTTCCTTTGGAATTCTGGAATCACCCTACAGCAGGTTTTAGTCCCTTTTCCTGTAAATATGGGATTTAAAAAATGAGGGACACAGAACTGGGACTGTAACCAAAGATGAGCCAGAGGGTGACAGGTCCCTGAATACCCTCGGAGGGGGAAAATGGACAAAACCCATCCAGACACCCAGCTAGAACTGAGAAAACTCAGGAGATGGCTCTGCTTCCAGGAACTTGGCTCTGGGGCTGTGCAGGAGCAGAGGATGAGGAGGCTTTAGAAGTGGGTGAACCTCATCACAGAGCCTGATCTCTTGCAAGCATCTCCCATTTTCATTCTGTGGGTTTTTCAGAGCTGGTTCCTGCTCACAAACCCCTTTGTAACTTGAACTTTTGTTCCCTGAGGACGAGTCAATTAAACAAACACAAAAGGATCTTGGCTGAAGGGCTCCAGAGGAGCCCACCCCAAGTTCAGCTTGGGGTGGTTACAGAGGGGCTAAATTCAACTCCAGGATTTCTTGGTGGAATCAAGGTTCCTAAGACTTTCTCTGGATTGCAGCTTGGCAGAATTCCAGAAGCTGCTTTCTGATGGAGAAGCTAACCTTGCCCTTGCATCAGGGTCATCATTTCTCCCCCTTTTCCCTTCCCCTGGTGATCAGGGCAAGAAGTCAGGGTTCCATCACAGAAAGGGAGATCAAACATTGGGGATATCAGAATTTCCAATGGCTGGGAGAGGCAATGGGATCTCCCCACGTGGAAATGGTTGGGATTCATTGTATTGATCATTTGTCAGATACTTGGAATCCTTGGAGCAAAGAGATGCTACAGATTGTCCTGTTCCTTCCACTCCTGGTTGTGCAGTTATCTGCTAACTGGGAATGTACTTTTCTCCTTTTTCTGTTGTAATAGAATATTCCTCACAAATGTATTCTTTAATGCATAAATACTCTCTAAGGATTTTTTTTCCTGTAAATCTGCTATTTAGAAGCCTTGATGCATAGAAGTATGACACGATCCTGCTTCATTTCCAGACTGGGGCACATTAAGAATCCCAACTTTACCCTCAGTGTGAATACCCAGAGGTTGGAGATGCTCCTCTGGGATGTGAGACCCAATTCCAGAACCACAGGTTGCACGGACAAGGGTCAGGAGGTGCTGGCAAAAAACCAGAGAGATTCTGCAGTGATCCCTCCCTGGCTGCAGACACCAAACCTCTCAGGCATCACATCACATCACACCCCACTCCTATTCCTCTGCCACCTGCAGTAACCAGGAGATTCTATTTTTTTTTCCTTTTTTTGGTAATTTGGGACTTCCTGAGAACATCCGAGGTCTGGTTGCTTCTTGGACTCTGTTATTTCCAGCAGATGACACTTGTGGTTGATCAGCCCTCGAGAGTATAGAGAAGGGTGCCCTAATCCTTTGGATTTGACTAACATTGGTTAAAAAAAAACCCCAACAAATAAACAAACAAACCCACCACGATGTGTCCATGGAGGTTTTTGCTGGGGTTAACAGTTCAATGCAGATCCCTCATCCTGCCATGGAGCTTTATGACTCACCCAAACTATCTCCACTCAGCCTTTTTGTCCCTTATAAAAACGTAGATATGGGAGTATTAACACCCTCAGAGCTGTCATCCTGCTTTGTCCCATAGCCCTTAAAATTATTTCTTTCACCACACCACAAAGAGACAAAGAGATTTGTATTATTTCTAAGTGAAATATAAAGCCCCAGGAGCCCTGGATGAGGAGTGCATTAAAACCACCCTAACCAGAACCTGACATCTCTTTGGGTGACAGCACTGATGTCTCTGTCTCTCTCTCTCTCTCTCCTCTCCAGACTTGACACTTACACCAGCAGGAGGCTGAAGATGATGTGGTTTGGTTCTTGGGGATTTCCACAAGTCTTTACTCCTTTGAACTTGAAACTTTATTCCCTCATCATCAGGGCTCGGGGGTTCTCCTGCTGCTGCTCCTCTTGTTCCACGGGATGAGTCAGGGTTGAGCAGTGCAAAGAGCCCCAGAGCTGCCAAGCACCAGCTGGGTTTGGGTTGAGCAGCATGGCAATGCCTCTCCCCACAGGAACAGGGCTGGATCTGAGGCTTCCATGAACCCAGCTCTGCTCAGCCTGCTCCAACTTTGGTTTTGCAAGGGAACCCAGCACGGAGCTGTTTCTGGATAGCCTGGAAGCTGCAGGCTCCAGGGCTCTGCTCTGCCAGATGCTGCACAGATGAGAGAATCCTCACCCCAAGCACTCACAGCCCAGGGGGAAGAAAAGAAATATCCACATCTCCCCACTGCAACGAGGTAGAGAGGGACAGAAAACCCAATGCTATCACCTGCTAGGAGCTCCTGATCTACTGAAACCTCCCAGGTCTGCCCAGACCCAGGGCTTTTCTTACTTCCCCCAGAGAGCTGATGTGGTCTCCAAGCAGCAAACAAAGGACCCAAGTTCAGTTTCTGTGTCTCATCCTGCCTGTTTCTCCAGTGCAAATCTTGCATCCTAGTGCCTACGGGATTTTCCAGTCCTAACTTCCTGCATCAATTAAAAGTGCAGGTCCAGAGAAGAGCAACAGAGATGGGGAAGGGGCTGACCAGGCTGAGGGACCTGGGGGTGTCCAGCCTGGAGATGAGCAGGACCTAAGCTGCAGGCTGCATCTGCCCCATCCCATCCCATCCCTGCTGTGACCTGCCAGGTCTCTGCATGTGATTATTTATCTGGGTTATCAGCCCCGTGGCAAAATGGGCAGCCAAAAAGAGGAGAGAAGAACGTCCCTTTACCTGCTCCCAGACTTTTTCCAGATCTCTTCACCTGCAATGTAAAACATTTTCTGCATCCCCTTCACCTCCACCCCAAGTCCCTGCAAATAGGAATGTCCTGGAGCAGGGTGAGGAAGCCTGGTGTGGGGTCAGCCAGGACCTCTGCCTCATTCTGAGAGCACTTTGGGAAACAGAAGCTGGAAAAATGCTCAACAAAGTTGTGCCCTGGAAAATTAGAAATATTTTGGGGGATAAAAAAAAAAAAATAAATATATATATATTGAAAAGAAAACGAGCTCAAGCCTTTCCAGATTTTGTGGTAGCAGAAGCCTGTGGGAGGGTTCTGGAGGAGCTGTAGGGGTTGGTAGATGCTGTGCTGAGCTGGCAGAGCTCCTGTGCTTCCCTAAGCACTGCTGCATCCCATAAGTGATCTCCTCAGTGTGATGGGATCAGACAACTGGTTCCTCTCGGAGGGCTCCAGCTGCTGGGTGGCTACCAGGCAGCAGGGATGCTCAGCTCGGTGCTGAGAGCTTCTCCCACCCATCAATTTGGCCTGACAGGGAGTGATGTCAGCTACAGATACTCCATTTCCCTTCTGGAATTTCCCTCTGAAAAAACTGTCTCCAGGCTTTCATGTGGTTTTCATCTGGACACTGCAGCATCCCACTGATTTCTGTCATTTTCCCCTTTCCCCAGATGCTGACAAGAATTCCAGGCAGCTCTGGGAGAGCATCTGTGCCTCAGCCTGCTCGTTCCTCTGGGCCTCTCTGAACTTCACCAAACCAACTCACTGCCTCTCCTGGGCACCTGGTTCTCTCTCAGTTTACGCCCTATTTTCTCTCTCAATTTAAGCCCTATTTGCCTTTTCTCCCTTCAGCCCTTACCCTGCCTGCTCTTCTGCTACAGATGGAGGCAAAGAGCTTCAGGAATGGATTTGGGAGCTCCCTGAACTCCACCATCCTCAGTGCTGCTGAGCCTGGAGTTGCTTTTTCTTTTTTTAAATTTTTTTTCCTATTGCTTTGGAAGCATTTGTGAATGTCCTCATCAGAGGAAGCTTCCAGTGAGCTTTAGGTGTGTGTCTCCTCCCCAGCCCATTTCTTTCACTCTTGCCCACAGCTTTTTGCTCTCCCTCTCTCTGCAAGGAGAAGCCTTGCCCATGGGATAGTTCTGCAAGGAAGAGTCTTATGAAATTCCTGAGAAGATGCTTCCCTTCCTTTCACTCTCCTTTTGTCTTTTTTTCATTTTCTTCCCCCCTCCTGTCTCTGTTCATCCTTCTACCTAATGAAGGTGTCATCGTTGTGACCCTCATTTCAGAAACACCTGAGGACACCCCTCTAAAAAGTCCTCTCTAGAGGACTGGTCCTCTCTAGAGGCTGGAGAGGAATCTGCCATCTCTCCTGCCACAGTCCTGGGGGGGAATTGTTGATATTATCCAGGTGCTGATCAGTCCTGGGGGTCTCATCCCTCTCTCCCTGCTGCCTCCAGGAGGCTCATGCCAAGGGGATCAGGGCAGCAGCACAGTTCCCATTCACCAAACCCTCCCCTCCCAGCTTTAAAGGCAGCCTCACCTTGCCAAGAAAGCTCTTTAGAACATTGGGAGCTTGTGGTGCATTCATTAAAGGTATTTGTCTCAACCAGGGCAGCACATTTTCATTTAAATTCATCTGTAAATATTGGAAATCCGGATCAATTCCTTGTCCCCCAGGGGCTGCTTGGCTCACAGGGAAGGTTTCTTCATGTCAATCATGTGGTAGGAAATATCAGAGAGGCTGAAAAAGTTTCTCCAGATTGAAAGGACCTTGGAAAACACTCCTGGCCACTATAAATTAGCTATTTTTCCACCACGTTCCATGAAAATCTTTTACTGCTGCTGCAGTTTTGGAAACTTCTGCAAATCAGTAAAATCCACAACTTTCAGCTTGGGGTCTGTGGACTCCCAGGGGACCACCAGCAACTCTATGGGATATAAAAGAGGCACCCAGACATCCTGTAAGTGCTCTGAAGTCTACCCACAGGATCCTGTGCTCACCCTGTGAGGACACAGGACAGTAAAGGTGGCTGGGTGGTTGCATGGATCACCCACTTCATCCACTGAGCACATCTGCCTTGTGTCAAGTACAAAGTGTGAAGAATATGGGCCCAGTCCTGAGTCATGAGGACAAAAAGAGCTGGAAGAGCAGGGAGAAAATTTATATTCCTCCTTGCAGCCCTGCTTCCCTCTGGCAGCCCAAGGGCTCCTGTGGCTGGGCAGAAAGAGGAGAGCTGCTTCTTGTTGGTTTCCAAGCCCAGGAGAGGAACCCTCATTTCATTCCCCAGTTATATCATCTGGTCTTGAGCCTGGAGTTTTATTTTTTTTTTTAATGATTTCTCTTCCCCACAAGTCTCATTCACAGATTTACAGAAACAAATAATTTTGTCTAGCAATGCAGAACAGCCACCCCTGGGGACGAAGCCAACAGCTGCTTTGTGGCCACAGGGAAATCTCCTGCACTGGTTCAGGACAGATATTTACAGGGCAGATTGGGTTGATTGGGCACAAGCAAATTAAACCTGTTTTCTAGAAAGGCCTTCAACAACCACAGCTCAGTGCATCTCCTGGGTTCTCTGGACATCTCTGTCAAGAAAAGCAATTTTTCCTTCTCTCAAAAACGCTATTAAGGCTGCTGGAGGAAGGAAGGAGGTGAGCAATGGCATTAATTCAGCCTTTAGAGCCACCAAAGCTCCTCAGGAGTGTTTTCCCTCGTGCTCTCCCATGCCAGCAGTGACCTAAGAAAATAACAGCAGATCCTACCTGGGGGCTAAATAAGTGCAACCTTCCCATCCTTTGCCCTTCGTGCTTGCTTTGCTATTTATCTCTCTTCAGTCACCTCCTTGAAGCTTTATAAACCAACCAAAGAGGGTTAAGTGCTGGGGTGAAGGAAGGAAAATAAACTTGGGGAAAGTCCACCAGCCCCTGCTAAGGGCAAGCAGGTGATGAGTGTAAACCAGGCTCCTGGCCTGGAAACCTCCATCCCTTGCAAGAGGAAAACATCACTCATTTGACCATATGAGGGCACAATCTCCTTATTTTTAGGATTCCAAGCTTAATCCTCAGTGGATGGTGCTTGAAGCCCTTCTCAGTGCTTTTTGCTCATAACTCCCACAAAGTGATTTGTGCAACCCCAGCAGCTGCTGGGAGCACTGGGGAGCTGCAAGAAAGAGCAGGCAACACTCTGTACCCCACAGCCCCTTGGTCCAAGGTAAAGAGAGCCCCTTAATCTGACTGGGGAGTCACCCCATGACAGGGAAAAAGCACCTTGGATAGCTGGGGGTGCAGGGAATGGGATGAGGAAAGATGTCCCCTCCAAACCTGGCTTAAAGAGGAGGCAAACTCCAGGATTTTAAACTGAACCTCTAAAAAGGAGAACTTTTTACATGAGTGGCTGATGTGACCTCTTAGGGATTGGTTCAGTCCTTTACTTGGATTCTGATGATCCCTTCAAATTATTGGCATGGTCCTAAAACTGTCAGGCAAAATCACTCGGATGCTCTGTGGGTGTAGAGTAGATTTAAATAAGACAATTTGTAGAGTGAGGGTGTGGAGACACTGGCACAGGTTGCCCAGAATGCTGATAGAATGATTTCCAGGGCAGGCTGAGGGAGGCCCTGAGCAACCTGGTCTGGTGGGAGATGTCCCAGTGTGGGACAGGGGAGTTGGACTGGATGGGTTTAAAAGATCCCTTCCAACCCAAAGCACTCTATGATTCCATGAGTCCCCCCTCTGGGAGCTTCCAGATCTCCAAGATGAAGAATCTGTTGCTGGAAGCAGAAGACTCCCACATGGATCATCCCAGTAGGGCATTTGCTCACCCATCCCTGACAGCTGCCATGCCCAGAGCAACCTTCTTATTCCACCCCCCCCAGCCCCCTCTTTTTTTTATATCAGTCAAAAGAGACCAAGAGAATGAAAACATAAGGAAAAAATGGGGGGGAAGCAGGAGGAGAAAATCCTTCCCAGCTTTTCCATGGTGCCTGTGGAGTTTGGTTTGGTTTTTTTTTTTTTTTCCCCTCCTTGGGAAAAGAACTATTAAACTCGACCCAACGTTCTTTTTTTGGGTTGTTGTTCATCTTTCCTCTTTTAAGGACGGTTTGCACATCTCTGTTAGCAGAAACACCCCTCTGGTTCATCCCAGATCCCCCTGGGGCTGGAAGCCTCCTTGGTTTCTGGTGGCACTTTGACAGCTTCGCCAGGCGAGCGGAGAAAAGGTCACAGGGGACTGGGGAGTGAGTCAGGCAGGCAGGGAGGGAGGGAGGGGAAGGAAGCCAGTGCTTTTCTGATTGAAAACCTGCCACCAATCATGCATGATCCCATGGCAAAATGAATCCCAGGCCCTTGATGTTGTTGTTGACATTTGCTTAGCAAGAGGGCTCGCCGGGCAGCTCGGACGGGGTTGGGACGGCTCACGTTTAAGTCAAAGTGACCAAAGCACAATATTAGAAATGATTGAAGTGGGAACCTTTTCAGATTACTCATTGGCTATCACTTCAAGAAGCCCATGTGGTAAACCGAAAATATGCAGGATGAATGGCCCAGCTCCTCTGAGGAATGCATCCATTTAGCAGAGACCGAATGAAGACTGCTAAATTTAAGCTCCTACCTCCTCTCCCTGGCTGGGAGTAGCTGTTCCCTCCCAGGGCTCTGCTGTCACCTCACAAGTGATGTCCTGCCCTTCACAAGTGGCAGCCCATGCAGGTGACACCTCACCCTTCAGCAGGGAGCTCTGCCCATGGTTTGCTCCCAGCACGGAGCCTTCACCTCCACCTCGGGGGCTGCTCCAGCTCCCTGCCCAGGGCATGGGATGAGCCTGGGTTTTACCTTCCTGGGTTTTCATCCTCCTCTTTCACTTTTTCCCCAGAATTCGGAGGTGCTGTGCTCCTTTCATAGCACTGATAAAAGCTCCTGCTTGTCCTAGCAAAGGGATGGGCTGAGATTCCACAGGGTGCTGAGCCCCAGGGTGCCCCCAGAAGCTGTGGCTGCCCCATCCCTGGCAGTGTTGAAGGTTGGATGGGGCTTGGAGCACCCTGGGCTGGGGGAGGTGTCCCTGGGCATGGCAGGGGGTTGGGAATGGATGAGCTTGAAACCAGTCTGGGATTCTATGGCTTTTCTGGAGCTCTCCAGCCTGCTGGGCTGCTCCTCCTCCCTTCATTAACTCCTCTGCAGGAACTCAGATCATGCAAGACCTGGAAGCAAAGCCTACTTTCTCCTCTGCAGTACCTATCTTTCAAGGGGAAATTCAGTTACCCAAGCAAATCCATCTGCTGCCATTTCCCCCTGGCCTTTCCTGAATCACAGAATCATCCAGGTTGGAAAGAACCTCTGAGAGCATCAACTCCAGCCCTTGATCCACTCCCCCCGTGGTTCCCAGCCCATGGCACTCAGTGCCACATTCAGTCTCTGCTTAAAAACCTCCAGGGATGGAGAATCCACCCCCTCCCTGGGCAATGCCTGATCACCCTCCTCTCTGCAAAGAATTTTTTCCTAATATCCAACCAAACCCTGCTCTGCCCGATCTTAAGACCATGGCCTCTTGTCTTAAAGGACAAGGCTTTTCTTTAGCTTCTTATATCCACCAGCCCTGTGTGGGCTTTGGGTACTCCATGACATCCCAAACAGGATTAAATATCTCATTTAGACAATGGAACCTCCTCCTCCTCCTCCTCAGCTTCTCTTGCTTGTGAGCGGCAAGACTCAGAGTCAGCATCCTGGAATCAGCCTCTTGCTTACTTGGCCACTGTCAGCAGAGGCCACACTTTGCATGTCCACAGCCTGGGTGAGACAAATGAGGGACATAAAGGGATCCTTGTTTTGCAGATGATGAACCAGGTGCTGAGGAATGTGTTGACTCCTTGGAGAACACAAGCAGAAAGGGACAACGAACATGGTGTTCCTAAATCCCATCCTACCAGGACCTTCCAGACCTTTTGACCAGGTTTTCATCCTGCTTGGCAGGCACAGGGGCTCCACCAGAGCAACCAGAGTTGGTCTGAGTTTTGGCATTATTTGTGTTACCAGTTCAGCCCCAACACTGTGTAAACACAACAGATGGAGCCCTGGCACTTGGGGACTGGTTCTGAACAAGACTTTCTCAGCTGGTGCCCAACATCTCCCAGATAATTGATGTCCCTCACCACAGGCCCTTGGCCAACAACATGGTTTGGCACCTCCAGCTTTTTATTCCCTTAATTTATCTCCTTTTCCTCTGCTTTAACTCTGGGTGGTTCTCTCTTCCTTCATCTGGGGCTGGGTGATGGAGACTTGGTTTGGTGTGACCAAACTTTGGGCTGGCTGCCTCTTCCTTTCACCATTTCCTTTGCTCTTCTTGAGGTGCTGGCCAAGGGACACCTCAGCTTTGTATGAACCAAGTGGAAGGGGAAGATGTCAAATAATCAGGGGGAAATTCTAAGTCAAGAACGTGAGGAGGTGCAGCCTGGAGGAAGAAGCTGACAAAGTTTGATGATCTTCAGGAGAAGGTGAAAAGGTGGGAGATCTGTCAAGAGGAGATGGCCTGGCAGATGTGTGTGTGAAATATAAAAACTCAGAGTGGAAGGCTATTAGTAGCAAAGGCATCTGGATAAAATTACAGCCTAAGAGTGCATGAGAGAAAGAAAGAGAGGGAAAAAAACTTTATTAGATCCACCAACAAGTCTTGCTCTGTTTTAAGGAAGGAGTACACAAATCATGGGGTTATTTTTATTCTCAGAATGAGCTCGTTTCCCAAATGAAAGAAGGAAAGATGAAGTTAAAAAAAAAAAAAAAAAAGAGGTGGAGAAAGTCTTTCTTTCTACTCAAGTCCTGTGGAAAAATCCCCCTGATCCCAACTTTATGAAGCCCATAAAAAAACTTGGAAATCTATCCTGGCACATACTGGTGGGGCTGGTGTTTGAGGCTTAAACTTATTGGGGCTGATAGACAGAGGGGCTGTGAGGCAGTCGGAAAAGTGCTCTGCTTTGGGAGGCTTCTCCTCAGCCTATTCCTCCCCTTAAAGGTCAGCAGGGTGGAGTCCTGGGGAAGGGAAAAACACAGCAGGGAAGAGCATTGCCTGCTGGCTGAAGCCACAGAGCCCTTGGTGACATCTTGGAGCACTTGTCTCTGGTGGAAATCAGAGCTCCAGAAAGCTTTTTTTTTTCTTTTTTTCTTTTTTTTTTTGGAAGCAGCAAAAACATGGGTTTCCCTTCTTGGTTTTTCTGTCAGAGGTGCCCAAGTTAGTCAGAAGGGGCTAAATTCAGCAGGAACCCCAGGCCAATTTTCCTCTGGCTCCTCTTTAAATCCAAGCTTGAAACACCAGAGCTGGGGAGAGGGAGCTGACCCTCCTTCTCCTTCCCTCCTCCAGCCCAGGGAATGGGATGCAGAGGGGAAATGTTCCTTTGGGAGATGATGGGAGCATCCAGGGGGAATTTCATCATTTCTCCCACACCTACAATGGACACTGCAGTGATGCAAATGCCCTGGAACCAAACCAGAAGAACCAAACCAGATCCAGAGTGTTACCCCAAGAGCTGCTGAGATATGAGGGGACTGAATGTCCCAAATTAAAGCTGAGTCCCAAAGTAAAAGCTGGAAAAGCTGAAATGGAACTCAGAGGAGGGGTGATGAACAGGAGGGGTAAGACACGAGGTCACCTAAACTGTTCAAAGGAAAGAAGTCCAAATGTGGAAGTCTGGGACATTTTGGGCTCCTCCCAGGCTTGGATGTCAACCTGAACCATAGGGATCATTCTGCAAGATACTGTGCAGAGTGAAACTTTCCTGCTTGGAGAGAAAACCAGCCAGTCAGATGAACTGGTATCACTGGCAGGGTGTCTGCAACTAAAACCAACACCAGTGTAACTCAGCTGAGTCTGGTGCCCAATTCCAACTTCAATCTCAGCTTCCTGGCTGTGTCCAAGAGAACTACAGACACCTTTGGGAGCACCTTGAGGGATTTCTTAGGATGTTTTAACTCTTTGACAACAGTCTCAGTTCAGTCTGAGCAGGGTGGGTGCAGTATTGGGTCCCCCCAGGTATGGGCTGAAGGCAGAACTGGAGCCCTATGAGCAACTAAAGCAGCAGCTGCAGGGATGAGGATGCTCACTATGAAAGCCTTGGCTATCATCCCTTTAGGGTACATAAAAAGGCAGTTCCTTGCTCCCAAACATCATGCTAAATCCACATAAGAGTTAAACATTCCCCTGGGAATAATTTCCAAGAAATGGGTTAACTCACCTGTTCCCCATCACTGCTTCTGTCATCCTTTCCCACCTTCCTGCTGCTCTCAAAGAAGAATAAGACGTGGTCCTGCTTCTAGAAGACCTATGGAAAAGAAATGGATGGAGGTGGCCCTGGATCAACAGGACAAGGGGTGATGGTTCAGAACTGCTGCTGGCAGCTGTCCCACCCCTGGAGCCATGGAAGGGGAGGTGGGATGGGGCCCTGAACAACCTGACCCAGTTGGAAATGTCCTGCAGGGGTTGGGTTCCAATGGCCTTTAAAAGCCCCTTTCAACCCAAGCCATTCTGTGTTTCTCTGGCATTCTGCTCCCAGTATTTGCAGTCATCTCCCCATCTTCCTTCTCTGCCCAGACAAACAAAGCCAGAGAAACTCCTGCCCTGAAATACCTCAGGAGGGAGCAGAACAACTTTCCCAGCATCACTCCAAAGGTAGCCAGAGGATTTTCTCCTCTTTAACAGACAGAGTTAAAGAGACTTCAGAGTCACCTAACCTGCACCTCTGGCAGGGCTCAGCCTCCCCAGAGCATCAGCTGGAGGAGGCTCAGGATGGAGGGGGCCTGGGTGGGGCAGGAGATTTCACTGCCCATCCATTAGGAGGCTTTGTTGAGTGCACACATGCTCTGCAATATTAACTCAACCAAATCTGGGAAAAAATCTTCCCCCAGTGCCAAAAGACACATCTGCAACAGGGCTATTTAGCAGGGTGCTCCCTGCTAACTTTTGAGAGCCTGTTCAAAGTCAAAGGCACGCTGAAGCTTTCCAAAGGGAGGAGGGGTCCAGAATCATTTGCCATAGGTAAAACAATATATTTTTCCCCCTGGCCTTGTTCTCAGAAGCTGTTTTGGCTAAATTCCTTTGGCTGGAGTAGCCAGGGAAACCCAGCCTGTGGCATGCACCCCGCATTTCATGGGGCTTTGCTTCGGTTTTGACAGCACTGAAAGCAGCTGAAAATGGGGCTTTAAAGTGAAAAGTTTCAGGCAACCACAAGTCTAGATGTTCCTACCTATTCTGCCTCTAATGGCAAAACCATAGTAAAGCTGTAACCAGATCTGCACTTTGCAGCTTGGGCACTTTTCCAGCACTTATCATGGAAAGTCTGGGAGATGGCAGTCTGCTTCAGCTAAGCCCCAGCCAAGGATATAAAACTGTTTTCCCCATTTGGGAATTGTGAGCTTCTCCAGCCCGTGGCTCCTGCTACTTGTTGGCCAAGATCTCATGTTCTGCTGCACTAGGATTTTTTGGGTTGGATGCAATTTGCAGGACCTGCCAGCATGCCATGGGCAAGGGGTGGACTTGAGGGGTTTTAAAGTATTTTAGAACCAAAAATGATTCCAGTGGGAGGAAAGGTTCAAAAGAGCAGAGCTCCTCTTAACACCAATGAAGCTCCCATCCCATAGAGCAAACTGAGACAAAATACAGAATGATGGGGTTGGGAGGGCCCTACAGACCCCCCCAGGGCAGCCTGCTCAGAGCAGGTCCTGCAGGTGACAGGGGTAAGAAAACCCTGGAGATATTTCTGGAGATTTCCCATATCTCTTTCTCTAGCCTCAAAATCTGGTGGCCACAAGAAGTCTGAATGGATTTCTTGAGCACAGACACTCCAGAACCTCCCCAGCCAGAGCCACTGGGCCATGGGAGAGCTGGAGTCACCCAGCTCCCTGACACCCCCAGAGCACCCCAAACTATGAGGGCCCTAAACCTGAGCAAGGCAAGAAGCAAACCCTGAACCAGTTCCTAGACAAGAAACAAGCCCTGAACTAGTCTCTAGGCAAGAAACAAACCCATTCTGTGCTCAAAAGCTTTACTGGAAGGGGCTTACCTCTGGGTTGGGGTTTCAGAATGAAGGTCACAAGGAAGTTGGCAGCTGGGATACAGAAACCCAGCAACACCTCCATCCATCCCCTGAGCAGCTCTGGGTTGGTAAAGCAGCCCTGATGCTGGGTCACAAATTAAATCAGATTTGAAAAAAAAAAATGAAAAAACAAAAGCAAACAAAAGTTGCTACGAGTTGCCCCATGAATGTGAAGGAAGGAAGGCAGCAGCTCTCAGGACAAGCAAGCAGCACCCAGCTCACAGGCAGCTCCTTGCACTTAAATCATCCCAAACCCCCCAATACTCTGGGGAAAATCCTGCAGCATGGAAGAGGCTGCTGGAAACCATTGCTCTTCCTTCCCAAGATGGGGTTCAGAAGAGCAAAAAGCACAACTACTCCTCCTAGCACTGAATTTAAGCCCAGCTCTTGCAGGCTCCTCCCAAATTGCTCATGGGTGGCAGCTGTGCCCGAGCTCCAGCTGAACCCACTGAACCCACTGATTGACCCGATGGGCTGGGAGTGCAGCAAACAGCACCTGAGAGGAACCTGCCCCTACCCATCCATCCCATCACCAGCTGTGCACCATTTACATCACTGCCTGATCAACAGGGGGGCTTGGCCCTGGTAGCTCTTACTGAGGGGGTTAAATGAGCATCACCTGGGGTTAATTGAGCATCAGCTGGGCCTTAGGGGGGCTATAACGGGAAAAAGTGACTTAATTTGGTCTGGAGGCTCAGGGTATTTATTCTTGTAGCTCAGTTGTGCCTGGAGAGGTTCCTCTCTGCTGCTGTTCCCCTGCTCTCCAGGAGAGGATTGGGTATGTTGTGTATTAGTCACTTTGTTTAGTGTAGTTTTTATTTTATCTTCTGGGGCAGTGCATATGTAAATGTGGTGGCTTTCCTATTTTGAAGTTGGTGGTTTTTTTTTTTTCAAGTTCTTAGCTGGAGCACTTTAATTACTGGTAAGGAAAAAAAAAAAAGGGAGATGGGAAGGTTTGAATTCTGAAATCCTGTGTGTAGTGGGGTTTTTTGGGTGTTTTTATGTATTTCTTCTTGTTCTTGCTTGTTTGTTTTTTTTAATCTGACCACAGCTTCACCTTGAAGCATGGATGGTCTCTGCCTTACCCAGGTGTTGCTCCCTGTTCCCCCAGGACCCTCCAGCTCCCCTGAGTTACCTGAGGAGCCTTCTGAGGATGCAGCCTGAGAGTGCCCTGAAGCAGGTTTGTGGGGGGCTTATCCCAGAGGTTCTCGTGCTCTTGGGGAAGTGTTTTAACTTGGAACAACTTTCCCTGCCCGAGGCATTCTGTGTTGTCCTTTCCTGGTTTCACTCCCTCCATGGATATTCCCTGGCTATGAATCCCATCCCCTTCTCTGCCTGCTCCCAACCTCCCTGGGCTCAGCAGCTCTGCTGGGTGAAGCAACAGAAATGGGTACAAGCAGAAATTAAGGGATTTATTTCCTGCCACAGCAGGAGGCTCTGGAGAGATATTCCCCAGGACAGTTTGGGATCTCCACTGGTGACCTGAATGAAGAAATACAGATTTTATGTACCAGACCTTAAAGCACCTTCCAGTGCCTGAAGGGGCTCCAGGAAGGCTGGGGAGGGACTTGGGACAAGGGCCTGGAGGGATGGGATGAAGGGGAAGGATTTCAGGCTAAAAGAAGAGAGGCTGAGATGAGATTTTAGGGAGAAATCCTTTGGGGTGAGGGTGCTGAGCCCCAGGTTGCCCCCAGAAGCTGTGGCTGCCCCATCCCTGGCAGTGCTGAAGGTTGGATGGGGCTTGGAGCACCCTGGGCTAGTGGGAGGTGTCCCTGCTGAGATGAGATGATGTTTAAGGTCCCTCCCAATCCAAACCAGTCTGGGTTTAGGTGACACTGGTCAGGGCTGGGGAGTCCAAAGCAAACTCCCCAAACTGGAGGAAAACTCAGGAAAAACATGCTGCCAGTGCATGAGGACAAACACAAGTGGCTGTGCTGAGGGAGGGTAAGCAGCCTGAAAGGGCTGGAGGGAGCCTGGGGAGGGCCAGCATGAGGACAAGGATTTGGGGTTTACAATGAGTCCCATTGTGAGTCAGCAATGTTCTGCTCTCCTGTCCTGGGATGGGTAAACACAGCAGAACACTGCAGGACAAAGCAGCTTTTCCACTCTGCTGGGGGAAGATGTATGAGGTGACATCTCTGTCCTCAGGGCTCGGTGTCCTTTCCAAAAGAGAAATGCAATAAAGGGAATTTAGGTACTAGAAGGTGGTCCATGGTGACCACCAGGAGGGGAAGGAGGGGGTTTTACCTTGAGAAAGAAAAAGACAACCTGAATTTTGGCTTTCCCAGTTGTTTGGGTGGTTGACTCTGCAATCTTGCCAATGTCCTTGAGAGCTCTGCAGCTCCATGTCTGCTGTCAGCATTCCTCCCACTTAACAGGAGTTACAGGGACTGTCCTGTGGCATCCCAGTGCCCATTCTGTATCTCCTCAGGGCTGGAGCAAGAGACCTGGTGTAGGAATCATGAAACCATCCTTGGGGAGGTCTCTGAGAGGTCACTTGGCACCTCCTCTCTTCTGGAACCAGGGTCATCTGGGTGTAAGAGCCTGCCCAGGTGTTTGGATAATCTATTTTTAAAAACCACCAGGACTTGGAGTTCAACTCCTGAGCTGACATTTGTGTCTTAGTGGACTCTTTCTACACCCTTCAGCTGTTTTTGTTGCTTTTTCCCCTGTCGAATCAACAAGCTCAGGTTAGCAGATGCCTGAGGAACGTTGTGCTCTGAATCCAAAGGAATAATTTTGTTGCCTGTGTGCAGGTGTTGGGTTACTCATGGACTTGTCCTCCTGACAGCCCCCCAATGCTGCCTGGAGAGGCAGAAGTCTTTCAAACCTTGTCTGGTACCTGGACGTGTTGGTACAGGCAGCTATGACCTGAACTTGTGGCACTGGATGGGGTTGGGATTCAGGGTGTGATAAAGCAGTGCAGGAGTGCATCAGGTTGGCTGGGCATGAGGAGGAGGCTGCTCTGCAGTTCCTCAAGCACACAGCATCTTCTGGAGGAGGTAGGAGCAAAAGTGTCCCCTTTGGCACTGTGTCCCAGCTCTGTCTCCCTCTTTCTGGGCAATACTCACCTGCTCTGCCAAATATTTTATCTAAGTGACAGAAACCTCCTGTTGAAATGCAGGTTTCCAGCCCAGGGACACCTCCCACCAGCCCCATCCACCCTTCAGCACTGCCAGGGATGGGGCAGCCACAGCTTGAAAACAACCTCCAAGGGGCTTGGAGGAACTGGACAATGTCCCAGCTCCTTTCCTTGGACTTCCAGCCCTGCAGCTTGCAGAGAACCCTTGGCTGGGAAGAGGAGGGTCTGGGGAGGCTGTGCTGGGGAGGCAGGAGGAGCCTGGCTGGTGGCATCCCCTGCTCCTCTGGTGCATGGCAGGGGAGGGTTTGGGGCAGAGCTGGGAGCATCATCTGCAAGGAACGTGCAGCCCCCCCCTTTCTCTTAGTGGGTGGTTGGGTTTTTCAGGCTCATGGATGATTGCTCTATTTATTTTGCCCCTGTCAAAAAAGGAAACTCACCGGCTTCTGCCAAGTAATTTTACACCTAAGTATTTCCTTCTGTTTGTCTTAAAAACAGCTTAGTATGGATGTTACCTCCGGGGGCAGGGGGGGAGCATGGATTTTTTTGGGTCTCTGGGAGCAGTCCTGGAGGTCCTGGTTGTCTGGTGGAGCAGAGGGAACTTGGAGCCTGTCTGAAAAAATGCAGCCCTGGAGAGCAGGGATTTGTCCCTTGGCCCCAGGTGTGTGAGGACCCCGAGGTGCTTGGGTGCTTTCTGCAGGGAGAGGAGCTCAGGCACCCCCAGCACGGGGCAGCTTTGGGTTTTGGGACAAAAGTTTGGGTGTAGGGGATCCCAGCCTGGGGGTGATGAAACCATCCTGCCCCCCAGAGCTGTCTGGCTCTGCTCTGCAGGGAAAAGGATCCTGCCTGGCTCAAAGGGGGGTTTTGGGGGCTGCTGAGAGGTGAGGGATGGAGAGGGAGCAGCATGGGTTATTTCTTCAGAGTGCTGGCACCACATGGGTCTCCAGAACCCTTTTGTTTTTTGGGTGGGGGATAGAGCCCATCGTGGGTCCTGCTCACCACTACCTGGGCTTTCTTCTGCCCAGTCAGACTCGGGGAGTTTTGTGCTAACCCCAGCTCAGGGTGAGCAAGAGCTCCTTGAGGTCCTGTCAGGCATCCCTGCAGCTGGGGGGCTTCAGAGCAAGGGCACAATTCCACCCTGGTGGGAATACACAGGACACACTTGTTTGGTTTGTGATGCACCACTGAGTGAGATTGCAAGAAATAATCCACACCATCAAGAATTCCCATCTAAAGGTAAAAGGAAGGTTTAGAAGTAAATCCACAGAAAGAGAAAGTGATGCTATGGAGGTGACAAAAAAGCCCCTTTTCTGTCTCCTAATCCAGCACTTCATCCATCAGGGCTGCATGCATAGCATTTATTTTCTGTCCTCTTTCTCCTGTCTGATGTTGACAAATGGCAAGTTTTTATTTTTATTTATTTATTTTTAATCACACTTCTCCTCAAAGTGGAGGAGAGGCAGAAGATGTCCCTTGCAGCCTCGAAGGGCAGCAAGATTAATGTTGCAAACCATCACCCCTGGCCCTGGCTGTTATCAGGAACAGCCGAGTCCAAGGAAACCCTGGAAAATCTCCTAAGCAAGCTGAAGGTGAGAGCCCTGCTCCAGCCATGCTCTCAGAGCTCTGACTTTCAGCTCCTGGAGGAGCCAGGTCCATGCTGCTCATGTGGCTTTAAATCCCAGGTTGTCCCTTCCCAACCCTGCTCCTCAGTTCCATGTCTGCATCCCTTTGGACACCAACCCCAGAAAGGATGGATCAGCCCCTGAGGAGCCCAAGCTCCCTCCAGCAGACCTGAAGAAATTGAAGTCCATGAAGCCAGGATCTGCTCCCTGCAGGTCTGGAAATGAACCTGAACCCTCTGTGGGCTGCAGCACCCCAAAAATCAGCCTCTGGCTGGCAACAGAAACTCTCCAGCAGCAGCAGCAGCAGCTGAAGTTGCATCACTGTAGGAAAGGGAGGAAAACAAAGGGCTTGATGCCCATAAACAAGGGCTATTGTTAAATGTACTTGAGGATTTGTGCGGAGACAGCATCAAGTTTCAGGCTTCCTGCTACTAAGTAAACTCTCTCTGATACGGGGAGGCTGCTGCTGCCTCCGAGGGTGCAATGAGAATTGTTAGTATGTTAAAAATGTCCCAATTATCTGCCTTCCCCTCGGTATCTGAACTTCAACTTGCCTTGAACCAGGTCCGAGGGAGAGAACAAGCCCAAAGGAAACAGAGATGCAAACTCCAGGGTATGAAGAACCCCCCGTGGAAGGCTGAGAGATAAATGTATTTGTTCCCCAGCTGGGCTCCAGGTCACTTGTGCCCTTTTAACCTGGTGCAATGTCTGTGTGTGAACAAACAGGGCTGGGAACCCCTCTTGGGTGTCAGTGGGTGCTGGTCTGGGTGTCAGGGAGCAGCCAAGGCTCCTGGAGCATCTCTTGGGCTGCATTGCCACATTCACCAAGGTCCTGGCCCATGTCCCATCATTACTGTGCTGGTTTGCTCTGCTCTCTTCTCATCTCCTCCCAAAGATGCTTCAGGTGAGCTCTGGGATGGCTGAGGTGATGGAATCAACTCCTCGCTGGCTGAAGCTGTTTCCAGCCTTGCAGGAGCTCTGGATTGTGAACTGATTTTATAGATTTCAAATATGAAGTGAATTAATTTTTTTTTTGGAGGGTCTGTATTGAAATTTGTGCCTGTTTTCAGGCTCTTTCCTGCTGCACACCCCCAGATTTACACCTTTTCTCATGAAATGAAAGGCAAATTTTTCCTTGGGTAAAAGATTCTCTTGGGCTAAGAAGGCTTTAAGCAGGAGGGAGTGAGAGAAGACAGGAAAGGTTTATTCAGAGGAGTGTCAGAAGAGAGAGAGGTTTAAACTGTGTCCTCTGCACAGGGTGGCAGAACTCCCCAGCACGGTGTGGAGTTGGTTTCTCCTCTCATTTCATGGCTGGGTTCAATGTCCTGGTCATGATTTATCCTCAGCTCTCCCCTGCATTCTGATGGTCCAGGGATGTGCCACCTCAAGCACTCTCAGGAAATGCTTTGGGTTGGAAGGGACCTTCAAAACCATCAAATCCCAACCCCTGCCATGGGCAGGGACACCTCCCACCAGCCCAGGTTGCTCCAAGCCCCATCCAACCTCCAACACTGCCAGGGATGGGGCACTCTGACTGGGAGGAACCAGAGATGTGGAGGAAAAGTTCCAGGGATGGAGAGCAGCAGATGCTTTAACAGCTCCACTCAGTAGCAACTGGGATACAACTGCAGCATCCCCAGGACTGTTCTGGGGCAGTGGGACAAAGAGCTCTGGGGAAAAGCCCTTCAGAAGACCTTTGGCACCCCTGGATGAGGCTGTTCCTGTTGGTGTGCAGTGCAGATCCCCCTCCCCCCCAGTCAGCTCCTTGAACCCTTTCCCTGGAAACCCAGCCTGATCTCCCTTCCCTGGGAGAAGCTTAACACAAGCATCCCAGGGCTTAGAGCAAGACAAAAGCAGTTCCTGTAAAATCTGTCAGGACTGATTGGAACCACATTGGCTGCTTCAGCTTGAAAGGTCTGAGCCTGCACGGGGCAGTGTGAGGGCTGCAGGATGCTGGGCTTGGTTATCTGGAGCTGCTGGATTAACCTCCATCCCTCTCCTGGGAGCAGCCACTGGGTGTGTGCAGCCCAGCTCAGGATCAGGGGGAAGGGAAGCTTTAGGTTCCTGGTTGTCTTGAAAGGAGCCATCAATCATCCCCTCAAGAAAACACCCCCTTGAATCTAAACAGCATCCAGAGCAGCTGCTCCAGCCCTCAGCACTCATTCCCCCTGTGCAGAGACAGAGATTCTGTTGTATTTGTATGTTAAAAAAATATTAAAGGGAAAAAAAGAAAAAAAAAAAAAGAAAAAGGAAAGAACCTGAAGCTCTGAAAGTTCACTCAGAAGACACGTTCAGGAGTATAAGACACCCGTGGCCCGTGGCCAGCTCGGGGTGACCTCTGGGCTGCTCCCCCAATGGGACTCGGATTACACTGCCCATCCTGTTCCTTCCAGCCAGGACCATTAGTGCTGGGGCTGATCCATCATCCCACGGCTCCTCTCCCACCAGAGATCCCCTCTGCACGACCACCACCTCCCCTGGCCCCAGCCACCCCTCACCATGTCCTGCCCAGCTCCAAGCCTGGCTCCTCTAGGCACTGAGCTCTTCCCTCTTTCATTGCATATTTTGTTTTTCCTTTTCTTTTCTTTTTTCTTTTTATTTTTTCTCTTTTCTTCTTTTTTTCTTTTTTTCCTTCCCCTTTTCACTCCCAGGCTGCTGACATGTAGATTTATAGCCAAATGTCAAAGCTCTCTGAGTCTTGGACTAGTTCAACTTACTCTGGGAAACTTCTGGAAAAAGAATTCATGGGCTGGAAGGGCTTAAATGCATCTGTGGCAGATTCAGCTCCTTGCTGTTAGCACCCTTCAGAAGAGCTGAATGCAGGCCAGGATTTGTTTATTTTTCCTCTAAATCCCCCCCCCCCCCCACACACACACCTTTTTTGTCCTCTGGTGGGGGAGAAGAAAAAAAAACCCAACCACAAAACTAAAAGTCTGGTGGAACCTCCATCTCCTCATTCCATTTCTTTGCCTTTCAGCATCTTATCAGAATTGCTCCTACCTCCATCACCTCCCTCCCTGGCATCCCCATGAAACAGGCTCCGTGGCTGCTGGAATTTCCTTCCCATCCTGAGGATGCCATAGCAGTTAGCAGGTCCTAACTCATGCTCTCATGCATGGAGATTTGGCTCCTGCAGCTCTCTTCTCACCAGTCTCAGGGTGGAAATTCCTTGGGAAGCTGCAGAGCTGCCAGCCAGCAGGGTAATGACCCAGAACCAGAGTCACCACGTTCATGGCTGGTTTAACAGCTCCTTTTATTGCCAGCACCACACACTCCTTGCCTAACTCTCTGAGGTAGCTGGTTTAAGCCCCATTTTAACCTGAAAAGACCAAACCTCTTCTTTGTTAATGTCAGATTTCAGGAGAAGCTCTGAAACCAGGGCAAAGTGGGGACAACTCCAGCTGGAGAGGGCACCAAGGTGCAGCAGGCAGCACAACCTCTCCTTTCACAAGGGTCTGGGTCCTACAGCTGCCTCCCCCCACTCCTGTCCCTCATGCACTAACAAAAAAAAATCCTGCAATTCTATCCCCTTTCCCTGCCCATGGTAGGGGGATTTTGCAACTAAATGGTCTTTAAGGTCAATTCCAACCCAAAGCATTCTATGATCTGATGATTCAGTTCTATACATCCAGAGGTGATGGCTCAGGAACAGAACCTCCAGAATCTCCCATGTCCTTGAGGAAAGCCACACAAGCATTCATCATACTGAAACCCAAGGGAAATCAGAGATTTCCACCTGAAGTGCACAGAGGCAGAGATGATCCCCTCCCCACAGCCCTCACCCTCAGTGTTTCTTATGACCACAGCTGGAGGTTGAAGGAAAGGATGCCCATGACAAACGCTTCCTTAGCAGCCCAGCAGCTTTGTCATTGCCAAGGGGCAGGACCAAGGGAGCTTTAGAGGAGGCATAAACCAGGAGGAACCCTTGAGGGAGCAGGGAGCAGCGTGTGCTAAAGGTTTTGGGAGGTCTCTGAGAAGGGTCACAAGAAAGTCGTGACAGAAAACCAAAAACCACCTTGTTCATGCTCCCTCGAGGCAGGGGACAGCCCCTGGAGGTGTCATTGCCTGCTGTCACCACTGCAAACCTCATCACTTCTACTTTTCATCCCTATTTGTCCCATCTGCAATCCCCTAGCAGCACCTTTGGCTCGATAGGGAAGGTGAGAGAGCCCTGGGAGGGAAACAGGCTGCAAAACCTCATCCAGCTCCCACCTGAAATCCTGAGGCCTCACGATGCTGGTGAGGAGCAGCACACAAGTAAATCATCCCCTCCTGAGGGATCTGGGCTCCTTGCTTTCTGTCTCTTCCCATTTGGCCCTGGGGAAGATGCCCTGTGGAGGTGTTTGCTGGCCAAGCATGGCACTGAACTTCTCAGCCTCAGGGTTTCTCTGCAAGTCCTGGTGCACTCCTGGAGCCTCCACTTCTGACCTGGTGCTCTCAAGCAGTTTCCCACTTTGCCAGTGCTCAGAACAGAAGAGGAAATCCACAGCTGAGCCAGCAGGGCAGGACTGAATGCTTCTTACCCTCACTGGACTCTCATTGATCTTTACAGCCAAACCAAGAAGCAACAACCTGAATACTCCTGTCCCTCTGTGCTGCTTTTGTCTGCAGGAGTCAGAGTGTTTCTTGAAGCATTTTTTTTTTTTTTTTAAGAAAGGAAAAACCCGAAACCACCGTAACATGAGCAAAGATTAATCAAATAGATAAACCCCAGAATAACAAAGAAAAAAGCCAGCTGCCCATGCCTTCTGCAGAACTGCATCTGGAGGAGCTCAGCTCTCAGGGAGATGCTCAGGGAGGTGGGAATCAGGTGCAAGGTCCCCAGCCCAGCTCTGCCTCCTCTCTGCTGCTCAGCAAGGCTCTGAGCATGGTGTGAACCAACCAGAGCTGACTGGTGACACTGGGGGACAGCCCAGCCACACATCCCCCCTCAGCACTCAGCCCCTCAGCACGGGATGAGGCTCAGGGAAAGCACCAGCACAGGAGGCTGAGTCCTCCCAGGACCAGAGAAACTCAGGGTGATCCCTTTGCTCTCTCTGATCATGAGCAGGGTGGGTTTTCCTGCTTCCATCTGCAGGTGAGTTTTTCAGGCCTGCCTGGAAATTTTGGGTCAGAGCACCTGGATTTGTTGGCTCATATTCCTCCCCCTCCTTGGCTTTTCTTCTTCTCTGAGCAGGACAGAGGCTTTGCAGGCATCTGCCACTCACTGCTTAGCCAGAAAGCAGAGACAGGGATGAAGCCACAAAGGTTGTTTGGGGCCACACCTGTATTTTGAGGCATTTAATAAGAGGAGGTTACGTCCTCCCCCCTTCACCCACAGCACCAGACGTGGTTGTCCTGAGAGGGGATTTCTAGGACAATTCCACCTTCCCTTCACGGGGCTCTGGCATGATCCTAAAACCAGCCACCCAGGAGGCAGTCTCCAAAATGCCTGATGCAGAAACTGCTGGCACCTCCCAGGGATTGTTGGAGCCTTTCCCAGGTGTGGAATGATTCCCCCCCCCATGGACAGTCCAACTCCATCCAGGCAGGGGCTGCCCCAGAGCTGCTGGCTGGAGAGGGGCTGCAGTCCCTTGGTGTGCTGGGGCTGGGGCTTGTTCACAGCTGCTTTTTTTTAAATTCAGTCTTTAAAGGGGGAATCTGACCGAGGTGCTTTGGCCTCCCTCAGCCTCAGCAACTCAACTTCCCTCCCCGTCTGAATCCTCCTTTCACTCCGCTGACATCCAGATGCTAATTTGTTCTCCCCCTGACCTTGCTCCTTCCCCTCCTGATTTGAAATTAGCTTACTAAAACATGTTTTCTTTTAAGAATCCACAGCCTAATCCAGAACAAACAAAACACATTTTCTCAAACCACCAACTTGCATGAACTCCTGCCCTGGCCTTGACCGCACTCTCTCCTCCCCATCGCCTCTCAGCCCCCCCTGGCCCCCCCACTCCCTCCATCACCATCTGACTGAGGTTTCCAGGAAATTTTTTTTCTCTGACGAATACAGTTGCAACAGCTCAAAAAAAAAGAGGAGGAATTTTCTCTGGCAGCTGCAGAGATGTTATTTTATTTACTTTCCTCCTGCATACATGGCTTTGGAGCGGGGGCTTTGGAGACGTGCGTGGAGAAGATGAATCTGCACGCGTTGGCTTGCTCCAGAGTGTGCTGTAGGTGGAGAAAAGCCCTGAAAAGGAGAGCTCTTCATTCTTATTAATCTTAGGGGAGGAGCTCTTAACGCTTATTAACCTCAAGGTTTCAGAGAACAGATGGTTTGGGACTTGAGGAATTGAAAGGAGAGGGAGACGAGGCTGTTTGAACAGAAAAGTCAATTATTCCAACTGCACACAGGTCAGCACTTGCCCTTTTTTTTTTTTTTTTCCCCCCAGCATTTCCTATGAATGGCCGGGCTGTTTTCTTGTTTACCTTTTTGGTTAAGAAGCAAACAGAACACCCAAATTCAGGCCCAAAGAAGGAGGTTGGATTTCAGTGCTCTGCACCTCGAGCCCCCCTTAAAAAACCTTGTTGTGACTTCCAAACCAAGTAGTGAGTGGGGGGAAGATCTCCCTTTCTGCCAGGATTGTCACTTCTGGGAATATCAGCCTTGCCTGAGGCCAGAGGTTGGCAGCTCTTCTACCTCCAGCCAGGTATCAGTGATGGGTCAAGGATGATCCCCTGCTCAGAGGAGATCCCAGCACCCCAAAATCTGCTGTGCCTGCTGCTGCACCACAGGCTCCATCCCTGCATCCCTCACCCTCCTCTTCATCCCTGCAGCTCAGCTCTTCAGGTCCTGATTTTGCTAAACTCAAGATGAGCTGAAAAGCTCTGCTTGCAAGCCCAGAAACCCAACCATGTCCTGGGCTGCATCAGGAGAAGCAGCAGGGCCAGGGAGGGGATGCTGCCCCTCTGCTCTGGTGAGACCTCCCCTGCAGTGCTGGGTCCAGTTCTGGGGTCCCCACCACAAAAAGGACCCAGAGCTCTCATAATGAGTGCAGAGGAGATCGTGCAGGTGATTTTGAGTTCTGGAGCAGCTCTGCCCTGAGCCAGGCTGAGGGATTTGGGGTGTTCAGCTGGGAGAAGAGAAGAATCCAATGGGGAGACCTTAGAGCACCTTCCAGTGCCTGAAGGGGCTCCAGGAAAGCTGGGGAGGGACTTGGGACAAGGGCCTGGAGGGATGGGATGAAGTTCCAAGCTAAAAGAGGGGAGATTTGGATTGGATCTTGGGAAGAAATTCTTTGGTGTGAGGGTGCTGAGCCCCAGGGTGCCTCCAGAAGCTGTGGCTGCCCCATCCCTGGCAGTGTTGAAGGTTGGATGGGGCTTGGAGCACCCTGGGCTGGAAGAAGTGTCCCTGACCATGGCAGGGGGTTGGGAATGGGAAGAGTGACAGCTTGGCTCATCTGATCTGGTATTCTGCTGGGAGGAAAGAAAGAGGGGAGATTAGAAAGGGATGGGATGGAATTACTCTAAGACTCTTTTACTGCATGGTTAAAATAAGCATCTCCAAAGAGAGGAGTTTGTGGCCAAGTGATCTCAGTGTCTCTCTGATCTTTGGCAGTGACCAAAACCTCTGCTAATGATTAATAAGAGTCAGGAAATATAGGCTGTTAAATTCCTTCTTACAGCTTCTCTGCCCTTCTGTACACCAAAAGTATCTGCAGAGCATTACAACTCATCATCAAATGTGCCTTGAAAACAATTAACCCAAACACCAGGTCCCTGGCAGAGTCTGAAGGATACCTGACTGCAACAGCCTTTATCCAAACCCAGAGCACAGCACAGAGCACACAGATTAAGTGGTTTGGCCCAGTTAGAATCAAGAAATAGCATGAAAAGGTTAAAAGAGACTCCTCTCACCTTTCAGCCTATACATCTCTAAAAAACCCCACAAAAATAAAGCAGAACTCCAGCCAGGTTGTCAGGGAAAGCAAATATTGTTTTGCTAAATGTTTTCCTCTGCTAGAAATCCAATTTTCCAATGAATAACCACGCTGGGGGGATGTTTTCTGCCTGCCCTGTCACCCCGTGTGAGGCAGCACACAGAGCCCTGAGGAATGGGGTGTCAGGGGGTGGTGATGGGGGTGCCCTGCCTGCCCCCTTTGCTCCAGCAGCTTCACCCTTCCTGCCTGCCAGGCTGCTCTCTGGGCTGGGTGGCTGTTTCAGCTCCTCTTTCTCCAGCACTCTTAACTTTTCTTTTCCAAGTGGAAGATTTTGTGTGTTCATTTCCTGACCACACTCCTGAGCCATCCAGAGCCTTTGCTTGACTTTTTTTTTTTTTTTTTTTTTTTTTCCCTATCCAGATCCTCATCCTGCTTTTTAATTACTGGGGTTTCTTCCTTTGTCCCCTTGACTCTTAAAGAAGGAATTAAAGAGTGCCAGGTCAAAATGATCAGCCTCTGCCTAAGAATCCTCAGCCAACAGGGCAGATGTAGTAACTGATGCTCTTTATATGTGTAAAAAATAAGTTTGTGAGCACAGAGAGGGGGAGTGAGTGGCACAAGAGGCTGAGGAGTGTGGTCTGCACCAGGGGGATGCCAGTGCTTGTGTGTAGGGAAGGTGGCAGCAGGAAAAATAAATAGATAAATGTCACTTTGGGCATTTAATGCAGACAAATTGCTCACAGCCCCTGTAAAGGGGAGGATTCAGGGAGATCGTCCCAAAATCTCAGCCTCTCTCTTCCTTTCTGATGGCAGAGAGAGAAATCAGAGGAGCCAGAAAGAGCTGACACTGCCCTGAAAAGCCTCCCTAGCATAAATCCTGATTGCAGCTTCATCAGGTTGTGTAAGAAAAACTGTCCCTGGAGGTGTTGTGTCTGTGCCATGAGGGAGCAGGGAGCTCCCAGGGAGCTTTGTAGGGCCCTGGGTCATGGGGCAACAGCCCCACCAAGGTCTCAGCAGCACCAGCACCGACTGCTTGCTGAAGAGACCACCTAGGAAGGAGAAACCAGGCTCCTGGTGCAGGCTGGACAGCCAGGGGAAGCCCTTGGGAGAGATGCTCCAAGCCCTGATGTGCCCCAGCTCTCTGGCAAGCACTCAGGAAGAGTCAGGATGCTCCAGGACAGCCTGGGCTGGCTGGCAGGGGGCATCTCTAGGAGGAAATGTTCTCCATACACCACAGCTCAGCCTTCTCCCAGCCAGGACATGGCCAGCATGCCAGCTCAGGCACTCCTGCAGCATCAGGAGGGTCACTCGTGCTGAGCATCCTGAGTGGACTTTGCCTGGGGCTTAACTAGGTCACAGCATCTGCTGTGAATGAGCTGCATGGATAAAACACTAAAAAGAGGAGAAAAAAAAAAAAAAAAGAAGTAAGAAACACTGACACTGAAACCTTGCATCACTGGATGTGCTGGTGGAGGCTGTGGAAGGAAATGAATGAGGTTCTGATGGCAGCCCCACAGCTTGGTGTCTGAGAGGTGTTGTGTCCCTCCTGGGGCTCAGTCACCCTCTGTCATCCTGGGTCACATCCAGAACTTCTCTCTCCCTCTGAGTCAGAGCTCCCTGGGAGAGCTGGAGCTGGGTGAAGGTTGGGGGATTGTCCTCTGGGGGAGGATGTGGGAGATGCTGAGTCCCCAAGGCTCCTTCCCAGCAGCAGCAGCAGCCTCACCAAACAGCAAGCTGGCTCTGGAGAGCCTCTCCCCCTTTCCATCCCACCATCAGGGCTGGGAAGCAGCTGTGGCATCTCCCCTATCTGATTCATCCCTTCCTCCTTTGCCTAGGATTATATACATTTTATTTTATTTCTTTTTAATTTTTTTCCCCAATCCTTGGGCTTCAGCCCCTCTCCTGACACTCCTCCTCTGAGGCACAGCCAAACCCAACACCCTGGTGTCACCCCAGGATGGCAGCATTTACCAGCTCAGGATTTTCAGCTCCAGAAGATGCTGAAGTGCTGGGGGTGCTGCTCTCCCTGCCTGAAAGGAGAAAAGGAGAAAAGTCCCCAGGCCCTGGAGTCCTCAGGGTGGCACCTTGAGCTCTGTGGTTCTGCTGGCACCATGGCCATGCCAGAGCTGGCTCCAGCACCCACTCACCCATTTAGGGAGGGGATGGAGGTAGGCAGGAAAGGAGGGGGGGAGATTTATTTTCCAAAATCCCAACCAGCTGGGCCCTGTCCCTACCACTGCTCATCCCTGAGGGGCTCTGACTCAGTCTCCTACATCACTACCAGAAGTTTGGGCTCCCTGCAGGACTTTTCCTGGTGACCTCAGGACAGCCAAGGGCTGAGGGAAGGCTCCAATGGGACCTGGTGCTGCTGCATCCCTAGCAGGGTGACTGATGGTGATGGGTGATCAATATGTCAAGGCAGTCCCAGCAGGGCTGGGGCCAGAGGATCTCTGGAAGGCTTTTTCAATGGAAATTATTTGCAGCTTCTAGGAAACCCATATTCTTGGAAAAATCAGGGGCGTGTTGATAGTGGTCAGATTTGTCATCCTGAGAACAGATTGTTTATTTACTTTTTAACAATTAAAAAAAATATTTTATATCCTATAGATCTTTTTTTTTTTTTTTTCTTTTTTCTTTTTTCTTAAGGAATTACTGCAACTTTCTACTTGGACACACTTTCCACAAAACAAAGCTTGGTTAGATTTTTCTGGCTCCTAAAGACCAGGGATGAAACCCCTGTCTCCCCAACCTTGACAGCTCAGGGAAGATGCTACAGGCTGCTCCCAGCCTTTTCCCAGCCAAGCCCTGACTGAGTGCCAGCAAGCTGAGCCCAGCTGCTGAGCCCACTCAGCAGCCCAGACACCAAGTGGCTTCACCAGATCCCTTTGGCACATCCAGAGGGGCTGCAAACGTGGCTGCTCTGCTGCCTGAGCAGAGGTCACTGAGCAAAGGGTTTTTCCTCTGCAGGTGCTGGTGCTGGAGGCAGCTTTGCACTGAGCTGAGGGTCCCCTGGAGCATCTCCCCATGGCTGGGAACATCTCTGCAGATGGAAGTCACCTCCCTTCTACATCCAGAGGAAGCTTTGGGTCCTGGAAGCTGCACCAGTGTGGGACAAGCTCTCCCATGAGTCCAAGGTCAGAATGGTTTGGGTTGGAAGGGACCTTCAGGATCAGACAGTTCCAACCCCTGCCACAGGCTGGGACATCTCCCACCAGCCCAGGTTGCTCCAAGCCCCATCCAGCCTGGCCTGCAGCACTTGTTCCCATCACAGGATGCTTGTTCACTCCCACACCTCTCTGGAGTGGCAGTGAAGGTCACACAGGGTGTCCCAGGGTGTCTGCGGTGGTGCCAAGGGTTGTGTTTTGGGAATCAATTCCTTTCTGACTTACCCTGAGACCTAAAAGACCCCATCAGACAATTCCTAACAACAGCCCTTAGATACCTGCAGTAAATCTGCTCCATCCAAGCTGGGCTGGAACACCTCCAGGGATGGGGCAGCCACAGCATCCATGGGCCCTGTCCCTGCAGTGCAGATGTTGTTCCCGTGGTGCCATTTTGCCCCATCTGCATCTGTTCCATGCTCCTGAGGCTGTGTTTGGTCAGAAGATCTCCCTGGTTAGAGAAGAGAGGAGAGGAGAGGAGAGGAGAGGAGAGGAGAGGAGAGGAGAGGAGAGGAGAGGAGAGGAGAGGAGAGGAGAGGAGAGGAGAGGAGAGGAGAGGAGAGGAGAGAAGAGAAGAGAAGAGAAGAGAAGAGAAGAGAAGAGAAGAGAAGAGAAGAGAAGAGAAGAGAAGAGAAGAGAAGAGAAGAGAAGAGAAGAGAAGAGAAGAGAAGAGAAGAGAAGAGAAGAGAAGAGAAGAGAAGAGAAGAGAAGAGAAGAGAAGAGAAGAGAAGAGAAGAGAAGAGAAGAGAAGAGAAAAGAGGACATGGGAAGTCCCTGCCCTGGAAGAACACTGTGCCAGGATCAGAGCTGTGACTGTCCCCTGCTACTCAGAGTAGAAGCAGGTTCAGGATCAGTGCCTGGGGCTCTGTATGGGGTCACCCCCCAACACTTGTGCAGGATTTACCATCTAACTCCCTTTTCCACACGTGGGTGACCAAGGTGCAGCAGAGCCAAAGGAAGGGTTTCCCTGCCTCTGTGTCCTTCTTGTGTTATCAGCTGTGGTTGGGCTGAGCTTCAGCTGCAGGAGGACCAAGGGCTGAGTGCCCATCACAACCCAGCCCCTGGTACCTGAGACCTTGGCAGCTCCCAGACACCAGGTGGGAGCAGTCAGAGAGGTTTCTGTAACCCATGCTCTGTCCTGATGGCAAACCAAGTGTTTGCTCCCTGAAACGATGGATCTGTGATTTCCTGTAACTCTTTTCCATTGGGAAAAAAATATAAAACAACAGCACCAAAAAGTGTAACTGAATTTGGGCTTTATTCTAATGAGCTCTTTCTGAAAGAGCAAAACATTTCTTGCCTGGTTTTCTCAGTCAAGGCTGTCTGAAGCAAATGCACCCATAATAAGCAGTCAGGGGCTGACAGTTGTCCCAGTCCAAACCTCTAAAATTTCTGAGATTTACCAATTGTATGAAAAGTCTTTAATGTGATCTGTCCATTTCTCTGGAACTCTGGAAAAAAAGACTTTCTGAGTCTGAGCTTATGCTGTAGGATGCTTAGCTGCTATTTTTTTTTTTCCTATAGCTGGAGTTCAGTTGAAATATCAGAATTTGGATCCAAACTTCTTCAAAGTTCCAAACACTGAGGATTTTTTTTTTTTAATGAACAGATTTGTAAAGGGCCAGTATGATCATCCAGCAGTAATTTTCCTCTTAACTCTAGGATTTCATCCATTGATTCCCACTTACTTTGAGGTCACTGTTTCTGGCTGAGTGGTTCTGTTTCAGACGTGTGATCCAACCTGGGGACAGACAGCTCTTCCAAAGCCAAGAGCCAGTCATGAAGGTTAGATCCAAACACAACCATTCTCTTACTTTTGGACCGTCCAAATTTATATATTCTGGGGTTTCCAGCACTTTTGTTTAGGAAATCTTCCCGTGGCTGAATGGGAAGAGCCAATTCCCCTTGTATCCAGACTCCATGTCTCATCCATTCCACCCTCCACAAATGATTCCCCTTCTCCACTCCCCTCTGTGGCTCCTGCTCCTCGTGGAGCCCAGGCTTTCCAGGAACACTGGGACTGCTGATGGTTTGTCTTCATTTCTCCATAATGGGCCTTGTAGACTTTTGTCTGCATCATCTGGCAACCATCTCAGCAGAGCCTGAGCAAGCTGCTGGCTGCTCTCACTGGCTTGGGTTGCAGGTGAGGGGCTCAGTGGGGTTTTATAGGGACCAGGATGCTCTGAAACCCCTCAAAGCCAACGGGGCTTACACGTGGGATCCTGGGTTTCACATCACATCCATTTTCCTTTTTTTTTGTTTTTTTTTTTTTCCAGTGCTGCTGAAGACTGTAGTGTTCAGACAGGGTTGAGATCCAGGCTGAAGGGGAGCTCCTGATTCAAGAGGGGAAAGTCAGCTTGCTCTCTTTTGCACAGAATGTTTGGGACTGAGGTATCCAGAGAGGAAATGAATTCAATATGGGCTCAGGTTTTGGTTGATGTTCACAAAGGGAGAGGCAGAGGGGAGAGCAGAACTGCAGGCACTGAGAGGCCTTTGCAGCAGAGCTCACTGCAGTGAAAACCCAGATAAAAAGAAATCAAAACCTCCAAGGGGTTTTGTGTGGAGATGCCAACCTGGGCATCTGTGTCCTGGTGTGGTACCTCTGCAGAAGACACAAGGAACAAGGAAAAACCATTGCAGGCTCCTACAAACCCTTTGCTTGTGTGCTGAGGCCATGCAGGGACTCTGCAAGGACAGCACCAGGAGGGTCCTTGGTGTTCCCATCCTTGACTGCTCACGGGTAAAGGTTGAGTGCCATGGTTTGAGGCAAACCTCAGCCATTCCTCACCTTTTCCTCAGCAGGGGCAATGGAAGGGAGCAGAAACCCAGGGCTGATGAAGCCCTTGAGTATCCTCAATGTCCCTTGGCAGTACCTGCTACAGAAGGAGTCTGTCCATGAGCATCTTCAGGGTTGTGTTGAACCAGCAAGTGATGGGATTGGATAAAGGATAAAGACCTGGATCACATGGGAACACTACACCACCTTTTTTTTTGTTTGTTTTTTTCCCTGGAATACCCCAGGCAAGGAAAGGCTGCTTTGAAATGCTATTTTTTCACATGACTTAAACACCAGAGTGGCTGGAAATACAACTGCCTGCATTCCCATCAGGGCTGGGAGATGCCATCAGTTTCCTGGGCTGCAGGCTCAGAGATTTTCCGAGGGATAACCCTGAGGTGTCTCTCAAAGTGCTTCCAGGCAAAAGTGTTCAACATTTTTTACTCAGGCATTAGTAAAGAGAACTCTCCCCATTGCAGATGTATCTGGTACCAGAGGAAATTCCCTGGCTCTGCAGAACTCAGGTTTTTCTCCCCTTGGACAAGAAGTTCTGAGAAGCAGGAGGTGTCAGCCCCACATCTGCCTCTGGGCACGACCTCTTCTTGCCTTTGAGCTGAGTGTTTTAAGGGACAGAGGAACTCCTTGGTTGACATCAAGCCTGAAGGGCTGCAAATTGCTTTGTTTTGGTGTTTTCTGGTTTTATGAATATGACATTTTAAGTGGCCAAACTTTGTGGATTTTTTTTTGTTTGTTTGAAATGAAGACTAATTGCACCAGAAGTGCAAACATAAATCAAAATGTTTGAAATAAGCTTTTTAAGCTTTCTTTAAATGTTCCAACCCAGACAATTTCAGCAAAGCCCACAGTCCTCCTTTCCCCAGGACTGGACTTTTGAGTGTCAGCACTCCAGATATTTCAGCTTTTTATCACAATTTATGATGAGAAGCTTGCTGAGATTTTAAAATAAAATTCACAGAATAGAAAGGCCATTTCACACCCAAGTGTAACACCCCGCAGACAGCCTGTGCTCAGTTAAAGATGCTCATGTTGTGAAAAACAGATTTCTTCACCGCCTTTGGCTTTTGTAAAGCAGAGAGGAGTGTGGGATTTGGAAGGATCTGGACTCAGGTCACTCTTCTACATCACCACCAGGATTGTTTACTGAGCTGGCTTCACATGAATACCTTGTTCACATCTGCTAATAGCCCAGAGGTAACAGGCTTAGAGCAAGCCAAAGTCTGAAGAAAGTGATGTCTCCCAGGTGTCTTGGCTATCTGTAAGGAGGCCAAAAATGAGAGAAGCAGAATCTACTGGGAAGGTGAATGGAGCTTCTCTGAAATCCTCCCTGGGAGATGGAACTCTCCCCTGTCACCATCACTGTGCCCTGAGAAGTGGTACCCCCTTGTCAGAAGTGTTGTCCCCAGGTCACTGAGCAGCTGGCTGGAGGAAGAGCACGAACAAAACGCTGCCTGGTTTGGTTGTCACCCCTGGGGAACACTCACAAAAAAAAGTCTGCCTCAGAGTAAGAGGGGAAAAAAAAATAATAATCAAAATTTGACAACCCAAACCTGCCTGTGGGAGGGAGCTGATTTGCCCCAAGGATGCTGTAACCTGAGCTGGAAAATCAGAGCACATTTGGGATGGTTTTTACCTCCCCTCTGTGCTAGGAAAAGGAGGGAAAGCAGTCAGATAACTCGTGCCCAGCTCTGCCCAAACAACTGCTCTGAACTCCAGAGTCAGAATGAGAACTTGATTCAGTGCAGCTTGCAGCAAACTCCTCGTTAGCAGGATGAGGTAATTGGGAGCCCAGACAGGCTGCCTGATGCCTTCACAAATGGCCCTTTTGAAGCTTTCCATCTTCCCAGGGGAACGTGGAACCTCTATCTCCTTTTACTAGAGGTTTTTAGATGAACTCCAACCAAGCTGCAGGTTGGCCCCACGCCACAGTATTACTAACACAATCTGGCAGGAGGGCAAACAAGCTAACATTAAAAAGAAGAAATATCCTTGTGTTATAACAAGTCAATTCTGTTGGAAAATTGCAGCTGATTGTCCTGTGCCAAGAGCACCCAAACCAGGTAAATCATTGGCTTTTCTTTGAGGGCAGCTTTGACTGGATAAGAACTTAATAGCAAAGTGTTTGGAGCCATCAGCCTGGGGCTGAGCTCCCTCATCAGCCCCCAAGGTCTGAGGTCTTGCAGGAAAACCCCAAAACCCCACGGGGCTGTGTCAGGTGAAGGGATGAGGAGCACCAGGATTACCTGGAGTCAGATATTTTCCACCGTGCTGGCCAAGAAGGCCCAAGGACTGATTTATCCCTTTGGCTTTTCCCAAGAGGAGAGCTCAGCTGCTCTGCTATCTTAGGGATCAGGGTAGGAAGGGAGAGGGGTGGAGGAAGGGGAGCCCTGGGGGGAGGTTGTGATGGAAAATAAGGAAGGAAGGTGATATGGCTGAGGGCTGGAGCCTGAGATGTTTGGTCTGAGGTCCTGCTCAGGTCAGAAGTGAGAGCAGAGTGATCCCATCACTAAATCCTTTGGGATGGGATAGCAAGAGCTGCCCTTTGAGCAGAACATGCCTCTTGCATCCTCAACTCCTACATCAAGCCTGCTCTTCTTCCCCCTCTCCCCAGATATGTGACTCCTGCCAACTGCTCATGGGCTGCCAGGCTCAGGTCTGCTCTGTTTGAGCTCTCTGGCAGATGATGCCCAGAAGAATTTACCATTAAGATCCCACAGTTGAGTTCCCTGGGGAGCAGGAACGTGAGGTCTGATGGAGGAGATCACTTCTAGAGTCTGCCTGGGCTCTGTCCCTATTCCATCCACACCCCAAAAGACTCATCCTTGGCCAGCCCCAGCACCCTGGGTGCCTTTCTGAAGGTGAGGACAGGAAGGACAGACAGGAGGACAGACCAACTGCCCCACTATCTCTCCAGATCTCCCTCTCAGCCTTCAGCCAGGTCATTGCTGTGAAGTAGGAATCATTATTATCACCGTGGATATCTGCTGCTGTGGTGGGTGGGATTCCTGGCTGGGATTTGGGTTTTCACTGGACAAAGTTGTGTGGATGCATCTCCCCTGCACTGCTCTGTGTCTTCAGGTATTTTGTGTCTGGATTTTTCAGGTCCTGAAGGAAAAGCATGAAGGTGTTCCCAGGGCAGTGGGGTGACCATGGCTGTACCTGCAGCTCCCTCTGTCACTCTGTCTGGTAAGGCTGGATTCTGACCTCTCTTTTATTAAGGTAACTGGCTATTTTTTTTAATTTTTTTTTTTGCCTGCCTGTTTGAAGGCAGGAACACAGTTATTGGGGTTTCTTAGAAATGCCATCCCACTATGAAATGGAACTGCAACTGGTGAAAAAGCTCAGAAGTTCTTAAGGGAAGAGAGGGAGAAGGGTTTGGCAGACAGGCAGATGCTCACACTGCTCCTTCTGTTGGGAAATGGGAGCACAGGACAAGGGAGATGCAACCCAGCAGCTGGGCAGGGCTGTGAGGAGAAGATGCATGAGGCTTGGGCTGGGCTTTTTTCTGTCAAAAGCTCATGTTCCTCCAGGTGTGAATGTTCCCTCTTCCCAGAAAGCCTGAAGGAATGGAAAGTCTCTCCTCATCCGGGCTGAAGCTCTTTAAATATAAATATCACTTGAAGGGTAGGGATGGGGAGACAGCCTGAATGTCAATGAGTGGAAATGACCTTTCCCTGCTGAGGCTCAGTGGATCCATCCGGGTTTGTGGATGCAAGAAAAGATCTGAGGTCTCGTCCTGCTGAGGCAGGGAAGGCAAAATGTGTGTGTCTGTGGGGATGTGAGTCCAAATATGTGTCCAAAATATCTAGGTGGCACGGAGTCCTGGCTGCAGCCTCCAGTCTGGATTTTCTTGATGAGACATTAAGGCACCAGGATTATGTGTTTGTGTAAGGAAAAGGAATGGAGAAAGGGTGCTTTGTTTTATTGTTATTTTTTATTAAAATAAAAAGGGGAAAACATATTATGCTAGGGAATTAGGAAAGCATTTCAGTTTATTTCTGGAAGGCAGCACCTTGCCCAGAGCTCTGTCTCGGTGTGGAACACGAAGCTTTCCCTGCAGAGCTGGTAAAAGGGGAAGTGGAAGGGGAAAATGAGCAGCACCACAACTCTGAAAGTCCCCCCAGGGAATTTACCTTCCCCTCAACAAGCAGGAGGAGAGCCCAGAGTGACAGGGACAGCAATGGTGCTGGGGCAGAGAGGGAAATAATCCCTGGCCCAGAGGGATGGCAGAGAGACCAAGGGATGGCAGAGGCTGCTGAAAGCCCAGGCTTGTTCTGGGATGCTGTAGGCATCTCCATGGGGAAGACTATTGGCCTTCAAGGGGAGACCACTCACTGATGGGCACCTGGCCCTGGCTGGCCCCAGCTGCAGCCTCCTGCAGGAATTCTCCTCTGCTTCAAGCCTGAAAGCAGCTTTCCCAGGCAGTACTGGGAGGAGGTTTCATTTCCAGGCTCACTGCTGGGGACTCCTTTGCTTTTACTGGGCTCTCGCAACACTGGAGCCTTCCCAGGATCATGGAAATCCATTTGTCAGAACTTTTCCTGACAAAACAACTCTCCCTATCAATGCATCATCAATGTATTGAGTCTGCTCCCTTTTCTCCTCCAAACCTTTCAAATCTCAGATGGATCAAGTTGGGCACAGCAGTGATGAGCTCAGGGAACAAAGGAGCTGCAAACATCCCAGGGGCTGAGTGTGGGATTGATGCCTCCAGGGCAGAGATGGCTCCTCTCTGGGATGGGATGGAAGTTATGAGTCCTCCCATCAAAAGAGGTTATGGAGAAGCACACAAGGCTCTGCAGAAGACACGAGGAGCACAGTGAAGAGGTCTTGGTGAGCAGAGAGCACCCTTTGAATTCACCTTGTGCCCAGATGGGACCCATCACTTCACGCCTCACATCACCACCCAAAATCAAGTGCAAAGGGGAATTCTTTTACAAGGGCCTGGACTGGATAAAATGCAATGCCTGGGCTCATTTTCCCAGAGGTTCCATGGCCCAGTTTGGAGATAGGAATGCAGCTTGGTACAGAGGTTCCTCTGCTGAAGCAGTGATGGTCAGATCCTGCAGGAGGCAGGACAGAGGAGTCACTCCTTCCTCTGCTTACTGGATTCTGCCTCCAGGCTTCCAGGTATGTCCAGAAAATCACTGAATCAATGAATGGTTTGGGTTGGAAGGACCTTGAACACCCTGTAGAGAGAATCAGCCATGGCCAGGGACACCTCCCCCAGCCCAGGGTGCTCCAAGCCCCATCCAACCTTCAACACTGCCAGGGATGGGGCAGCCACAGCTTCTGGGGGCACCCTGGGGCTCAGCACCCTCACCCCAAAGAATTTCTCCTCCCTGCCCAAGATCTCCTCTCCATCTCCCCTCTTGCAGCTGCAAACCCTTCGCCCCTCATCCCATCCCTCCATTCCCTTGTCCCCAGTCCCTCCCCAGCTTTCCTGGAGCCCCTTCAGGCACTGGAAGCTGCTCTGAGGTCTCCCCATGGGATTCTTCTCTTCTCCAGGCTGAACACCCCCAACTCTCTCAGCCTGGCTCAGAGCAGAGCTGCCTCAACTCTTTGGTGCTTATTAAAGCCCATATCCTATTTTTGCCCCCCTTAAAAGCCATTAATTAGCCTGTGGCTTGGTGGGGATATTGTGCACACAGAGATAAAATAATTCCAGGCAAGGAAGTGCTTTCCTAATGGCAGCCCTGGAAGTCTCACCCTTCAGGACACAGCCACATCTGTTAATTCTCCCTGGGACTTACAGGGAGAGCTGAGTGACTTTTATTTCTTTTTTTTCAGTGGTAATAGGACTAAAGGATACTGAAATTCAGGGAATTGTTTCCCCTGGGAGAAGAAACACTGCAGAGGTAGTTGTTTTGTTGCTGTGTTTTGTAATTTTTTTTCTATTTTATTTTAAGTAATAATAATGAAGCATTTGGAGTCCTCTCTTTTAAAACATTTCCTCATCTCAGCATGGAATTTAAGCAATCCTTTGCAAGGATTAAATAAGCTGAAAACAAAACAGAGCACCTTGGAGTGAAACAAAACATTTGGGGTTGCTCTGTAATAAAAAGATGGTATTCTTGGTGCTGCACAACAAAAATAGAAACAAATCTCTGTTTTGCTTTGACACCAAGCTGGTCCAGTGCTCTACCAGCTCAGCTGCAGCTCTGCTCACTGCTTTTTTGGGAAAGATGTGGAATTTTAAGAATAAAGGCACCTTTTGCTGGCATCACAGGATGGGCTTGAGGGGGCTGCCCAGGAGAAGCCTCATCTCAGGACTTAGAGATGGAGTGAGAACAGGTGGGGGATTTTTCCCATGTCAAACCTGTCCTGTGGATAAATGGGAGGAATTCCTCCCAAGTCCCCGTGCTTCCTGTGGAATTGCACGAGGGAGCAGAGCAGACCCAGTGGAAAGAATCATAGAATCCTAGAATGGGCTGGGTTGGAAGGGACCTCAGAGATCATCAAGTCCAACCCTTGATCCACTAGAGGTGCTGGAGGTGATTTTTTCACATTGCTTACTGGGAACCACACCACTTCTGTTTTATCAGGCAGCTTCAGGTTCTGGGGGCAGATTCTGAGTGTGCAGAACCCATCACAACGCAGGAATCTTACTTTCTTCTTTTTCTCCTCTCTCAAACCGGGATTAACCACTTTTTTTGCTGAGTACCTTACACACTGTCAGCTCTGCTGCCAGGTCATCCCTTTTCCTTCCTTCCCTGAGCAGCCAGAGCTGGAGCCAGCACTGCAGGGGTGGCTTTTGCCAGAGCATCCCCTCCCTTGTCCTGCTGGTGGCTTTCTGGGCTGCACCGACCACTGCCACTGAGCAGTGCTTCCAGGTGCTGGATCCATGGGATGCCATGGAAGAGCTGGTGATGGTTCCATTCCTGCTTGAACACCACTTGTGTAGGGATCAGTCCTTCACCTCCTTGCAGGGCTGTGTCTGAGCAAATCCCTGCCCACCAGGAAGCTCAAGTGGCCAAGAGTGATGGAGCCTTTTCTGGCCCCAGGAGGGAGGATGCTCTAGGAGTGGAAAATATGAAAATATCCTTGAACTCTGAACTGTACTTCCCCATCCACCTGTGATTTTCAGTTCCTGAGCCTGTGGAAAGATGGAGCTCGTGCAAACTTTCTGGTCTGAAAAAGCTCTTGTGCCTCTTGATGTGCTTGGGGCAGCTCATGAGCATCTGGGAAAATCTGAAAAAAAATGGAACAAGAGCAACCTTAGGCTTGGTTTGAAGTCTCTGGCAAGAAAGAAGTTGAGAAGTGAAGAGCCCAAGAGTGTGCTTGTCATCTGAACACAGCAAAGAGCTTCTAAGGAGGAGCTGGCAGCAATTCAGAGCTTCAGCAGAGCTCTGGAGGCCCAGGAGCCCGGCTTGTAGCCCAGTCCTCCCATCCAGCTCCTGTCTGAGCAGCTTCTAATGGGAAACAGCAGCCACTGGGAAGTTCCAGTGGCCAAGGCTAGCTGGGAAGGTTGCTAGAAGCTACTGCTCTGGCAAGTCCTGCCCCCCAGGGCCAGCAGCTCCACGGCACTTTCCCTGGCAGGAGATGCAAAGCATCTGAAATGTTCATTAAGAGGAGGTGGATGCAGGCAGGGTGAGATGCTGCAGGAACTAAAGGGTCCTGCAGGGTCTGTGGGACTCTGAGCCTTGGGCTGGAGGAGAAAACAAAGGCAGGGGCACTAACAGTGACAAGGGACAGGGGGAGAAGCCAAGACTGATGGCTGAGTCCACCAGGACTCTGAGGACACAGAACCCAGAGTCTCTCCATCAGGGATCCCTGCCTGGAGATGTGGGGCTCTTTGCCTACAGAGGGACCTCAGGAACCCAGAGTTTTGCACAGCCCATCCCAAGCCCAAATGACCCCCATGCCCTGGGGCTGAGCAGCCCTTGGACCAAACACAGAGCTGTGGTAAAACCTGAGGATGGAGATGTAGGTACAAGACCCTGGCCATAGCTCTTTCCACCCTCTCTGTCAGGCAGAAACAACTGAAGATTATTTTTTTTTTTTTATCTACTCCATATCTCTGAATTCTGGGGCTTTCATCACCTGCTTTTGAAATGAAGCCAACAGAGATGCTGAGCACCTTCTGAAAAGAAAAACGTGTCCCCCTGTCCCTTGCCTATGGGCGAGTTCATTTCCATGCTGAAAGCAGCCAAAAGACCAACTTTGCCTTGAAGTTTTATTCCATGGTGGGTTGGCTTTGCCTGGGAGTGAATCTCCAGCTTGGGGAGATTTTCTGGAAGGTGTTTCTGACACAGCTGGAAGCAAGAAGCATTTCAAGAGGAAGCCTGATTCCATGAACTTTACGGTGCAGATTAGCAGAGGATTTGGTTGGCATTCCTGGCCTAATCCTAGAAGTGCTTATGTGGGCTTTGTGCTGGCTGTTTGCACTGGATTTGGAAAATTGGATTGGATTCAGAAGCATGACATGTTATTCCAGCTCTGGCCTGCTGAGAGGAATGTGGAGAAGCTGGCTCCCCCTGCCTCAGTTTCCCCTATGCAGAAACCCCCCTCATTTGGAAGCTGTATTGAGCTTTGAGATTAAAATTTTTAAAAAAACCAAACAGAATCATAGAATGACTGAGGTTGGAAGGGACCTTAGAGCTCATCTCCTCCAACCTCCCTGCCATGCCCAGGGACACCTCTCATCCAGCCCAGGGTGCTCCAAGCCCCATCCAACCTTCAACACCTCCAGGGATGGGGCAGCCACAGCTTCTCTGGGCAATCTGTTCCAGAGTCTCATCTCTTCCTCATACCCACTCTAAACCTCTTCTCCTTCAGTTTGAAACCATTGCCCCTTCTCCTATCACTGGGCACTCATGAAAAGTCCCTCTCCATCCTTCCTGGAGGTTCCCTTCAGGGACTGGAAGGCAGCCAGGAAGGTCCCCTCAGAGTCTTCTCTTCTCCAGGCTGAAGATTTTCATCTCCTTCCTCAACTCCTGAGCCAGCAAGATCCCTGTCCATCTGTTTCAGCCTCCTGCTCTAGAAAAAGGGTCAGAACTTGCTGAGATTCTGTCCCTACAGCAGGCCATGGCCCTCTGTAGGAAGGCAGGGCTGCCAAAGCATCTCCAGTCCTGGAGGTGCTGGGCCCAGCAGTGGGATGCTCTGGATGGACCTTTCTCCAGCATTACAAGTTCCTCTGCTGCAGGTCTGCATCCTGCTCAGTGGGATGGGGGAATTCCTGACCCTGAGACTTCAAGAGAGCATTTCAGGAGCCTTTGTACCTTCAGCTCTCCACCTTCCCATTCCCTGCTTGCCCCTCTTTGGAAATGAACCCAGCATGGAACCAGGACCTCGGGACCATCCCTGGGTCACCGTGTCCCTTGCCCAGAGGGAGGGATCAGCTCAGCTCAAGCCCTGAGCAGGAACCATCTGGCCCTAAAGGACTTGTTGACAGGGGAAATCCAGGCTGGGCTGGAGATCTGAGATGAGCCCCGTGCATTGTTCAAGCCTGGCAGCCAAACAAGATGCTGCCTTTTTGCTGGCATCCATCACTCAGTGATTTTGCTTTCAGTTTTTTAAACTTTTTTTTTTTTTTTTTTTTTCCCCCCAAAGCGAGTTTCTGGCTGAGCCAGAGGCAGCAGTGCCATGCCAGCAGTTTAACAAGGCTTTCCTATAAATATTTCTCTTTTAGCTTATGATAAAGGCAGTGTCTACTCACAGGGAGGGGAAGGGAAAGGCTGGGGAGATCTATTTGTTTTCTCATTTAAGTAAAACCACACATCCTTGTAATTATAACCAGGGAGGGAGGCAGCATCCTCTGGCAGTCATGTTCCTCTTAATGTGCTTTTTATTTTTTGTTTCTGGAATTATTTATGTCCTTTTAGTGGGAAATATACAGAGTATGGTGATAGTGGGGAACAGCCTTTAACTTCTGTAATGTCAAATGGTTCCCATTTGTGGCTGAAAAGAAAAAGGCCCAGATAAACAAATAGAGAGCAATTGGTCTTGCAGTTTGTCTGAACATCTGTAGGATTACATTAGAACTGCTGGTTGGAAAAAAAAAACAAAACCTTTTCAGTCCTTTTCCAAATACTTTCCTTATTTTTTAAAATCCTTACCTTACGTGTGACAGTTGGGGTTTGGGGATTTCTGGTTTGGTTGTTTGGTTTGGTTGTTATAGGGTCGTTTTCTTTTGCTGTCGTTTTGTGGTTTGGGGCTTATTTGTTGGTTTTTAAAAATTTTGTATTTTTTTCTTGAAAACTTGAGTTAACTGCATAGGTGGCTGTGGGGAAAGCTTAAAAAAAAAAAGAAAGAAATTATTATAAGTATTGCCAGCACTTCTGAGCATGAGTAATGTGTTCAGAGAGTTCAGACAGGGAAAATCAGCTGAAAATCAGGAATGCCTACAGTGATTTCCCATAGGATATGAGTCTGCAGCCCTGTGACTGCTCACTTGAACGTCTTGTGGTCTTTTCTTGGCATCTTCTGGCTTCCAGCACCTCCAGGAGACAGAATCCCAACATTATCTTCCTTGCAGACCTCCGGGGTCCAAAGAAGGGGAAAGCTGGGTTTTGGAACGGGATTTGCAGAAGGAAGGGATAAGGCAAAGCCCTTGGTGGATCCTCTCCATGTAGAGATTCCCAGCTCCCAGGCTGATCCAGGAGTTCAGGCACAAGGATCAGGTTTTCCTGATCCCATCAAGGGTTTCGCTCCCATTTTCAGATGCTCGGGTGAAATTATTCTTCCCCCAAATCATCTCCCAGAGTCCAAAGCCCGACTGAATCTGCTCTTCTCTATTCACTCCATACTCCAGAAGAGGCGCCTTGGGCAGATGTGGCTCCACACCTGGGTTACTCCTGGTTTAGGGGCTTCTGATCTCTCTCTGTATAATAAAGAGGTTTCTGCACCCCCGGGTCAGAGCTGGCTGCCAGCACATCCCCCCCTCTCATTTTCTTTTTCCTTCTAATAGAGAATTGTATTTTTGTCAACCAGTTCTTCCTATACCAAGCCCTCAAGTTCTTCCACTCACACAGAGTCCTGCTGATTCCTTGTAGCATCAAATGGCTTTTACCCCTGTTCCTTTTTCTGGGAACTTTCCAGGCTGGAAAAAACCCAGAGAACTAGAAGCAAGGATGACAAGAGAAACCCTGCAGAGAGCTGGTGGCAAGGTCCTGACACTTGGTCCCTCTGCAGGCTCTGGTGCCACTGCCAGGAGGGCTGCAGGAGTGTAACTCTTCCCAGGGACACAAAGACTTCTTAAATAAAAAATATAAATAAAAACATAAAGCCACATCCCTCTGCTGGAGGAGAAGCAGCTCCCAGAATTGCCCTTTGGAGTTTTTAGTGAATCAGCAGAAGGGATTCACAGGGTGAGCCGGGTGGTTTATGGATTTATTACCAAGAGATCCAGGCTCCAAAATCCAGAAAGTCTTTGTGCTCACATCCAGATTTTCTGTTGGTCTTTTCATAGCTGGAGGGCTCCTTTCAGGCACTGTCTGAGCAGCTCTGGAAGTGGTCATGGCCCCAGGACTGAGAGCTTCCTACCCAGCTCCTCTCCATGTGCTTGGGGTCGGAAGGAGATGCTCTGGAAGGTTCCTCCCAACCTCATCACTTGATGGTTCTGTGATTCTCTGAATCCCACACAGAGCATGGCTGCAGCAACAGAAAACACTTGTGGTTCTGATGATTTGCTTTCTATGGCTGTGAATTAGTTTTGAGAGCTGGCAAGTAATTATATAGTTCTTTTGTTGTTGTTGTTGTTGTTGAAAAATTCTGATTTGTCTCTATCAATAACTTTCTCCCAGATTGTGCTGGCTTTGATAAAGATGTCAACAGAAACATGGCTTGAAAAAGAATATCAATATTTTTCCTTTCAAGAAGATAGAAGTTATTTCCTGGGTTGCAAGTGTCTTTTTCTTTTGGAACATAAGCTGAGAGTGCAGAGCTATATCTTGTGGTCTGAACAGCAACAGGATGCTTCCTAGCTATTAAAATGAGATTACTTAACAGATTTAGATTTGTTTTCCTCACTGGTTTGTGGTTTGAGATTATTTTGGAGACTCTTCTTCCCCTTGCCTTCATTTCAGGAAGGGGGGGGGATGTTTCAATAGATCAGAAACGTTGGGGAAGGGGCTAAGGGGGCTCCTCCTCTGCACTTCTCTCCCACAGATGAGCAACGTGGAGAGGCATGGGGAGAAGAAATCAGTCACCCAAAGCCCCAGGACAACAAAGAGAGGTTGTGTGCCCACAGACCCTGTTCCTGCACCCCTCCTTGCCATAGCCCATTGCCCCAAGGAGCTGCAAAAGCTTCTGCAGCCATCTGGGTGATTAGCTGTAGATCCTGACAAGTTGCTGTAACTGCTGAGTGTTACATTAATCTTACAGGAAAGGGCTGAGGGTTTTGGGGACAGATGTTTGTAATATGCATCTATTGATTACAAAGAACTCTTGGGCCCCACCCTCTGGGCAGCTGTGTTTCATTGTAAGGAAAAACCTTTTTTTCTCCCCAAATCCACCCCGTGGACTCTTCCTGAAGGAAAGGTGGGCATGAAACCATCTGGGGGTCACTTCACCTCTCTGTGCTTCAGCTCCTTTACCTGTGGAACGGGTCCAGAGCTACCAAAGGTCATTTGCAAGGTGTTGGAACTTTCTCCTGCTGGAGTGATAAGATTTGGGTTTCTAATCAATGACCGTGAGAAAGAACAGAGAGCAGGAGCTCCAGCCTGCAATAAATAACTCCAACATAGCCAGCACGGACAGTGTGAGAAAACCACTTCAAATGAAGTCACCTAAACGTCAGCTAACACCATTCTCCTCTGTATCATTGCCCAGATTGGACGTGATGGGAAAACATTCCCCACCCCAGCTCCCAGGGGCTGCTCAGAGATAAAACCCTGGTGTCCCCAAGCTCCTGGACCCGTGTGACTGCCTTGGCACTGCTGTTCTCAAAGATGAAGATGACCACATCTGTTATTCTTACTTCATCCAGGCCACGCTGCAGAGCCCGGCATGGAGAGCTGGCTCTTGGAAAGCACCTCTGTTCATGATTAGAATTATTTTCTTTAGAAAATCCTTTATGGACAGCGTGGGTTTAACTTTTCCTGCCCTGAGACCCAGGTGGGTTCAGTTCTGCATGTGGTAATCTTGGGCATAAATCACTCATCAAAGAGAGAGAGGTTGGTGGCTGGGGAGCAGAGAGCAGGCACCCAAACCACCATTGTGTGGCCCCAAGGTTTTGTCTGTGTGTTCCTCTCCCCCCAGCTCTGAACATCAGCAGAAAATTCAGCCCCACCGTGGTGCAGGAGTGGGTCAAGAGCAGATAAATGGGGTGATGGAGAGCTGGGCTTTGGGTCACTCTTATTCTGTGTGTCCCTGGGTGAAATAAAGCCTGCTCTGACAGGAGCACCAGTGCTGGGAAGGGGGAGGAATCCTGGTGAGGGTCAGGGGATGGCAGCAGCCTGGGCATTGCGGTCTGGCTCTGGTCCAGCAGCACACTGAGCATGGACAAGTCCAGCCTCTCCTTGGACCTCCCATCCTTCAGCCACTTCCATCTCTTTGTAGCCTCTGCTGAACTCTCCTGGTTTCACAATTTTTTTTTTTTGACAGGGACCCAAATCCAGGCCCGTGGAGCAGTGGCCAGCAGAGCACATCCCTGATTGTCCCCTGTGGAACAAAAAAGCCCCTCTCTTCCTGATTTTTGCCAACAGTTTTTAACAGCCAGTGTGCACAATCCCCCTGGGGACAGGAATGTTTTATTCTATGCTTGGACACAGCTCCTAGCAAAAGCATTTCCTCTCCAGGACTGGGCTCAGCAGTGGTAGCAATGAGGCAAATGATATTTGTAATAGGAATAATAATAATAACAATAATAATAGAGCATTGCCACCTGTAATAATGAATAATAATATTAACTGGCAATAGCATAGCACGGTCTCCTAGGAGCAGTGGGAATATGCAGTTTCAGGGATGGATATTTGCTCTTACTGCTCCTGGTCCAGAAAATATGTAGGGTTTTGGCCTTTGATCTGTATTAAATCCCTGAAAAACATTGTGGCAAAACCCTCACGAAGTTGCCTGTGTTTTACTGAGATTTTTCAGGGCCCCACTTCTGGTGAACTTATTTCCCTTACAAGGAGGCAAAACTGATTCTAAACTCACTGTTTAATTGCTTTAATAATAATATAAAAGGAGGGGAAACGTGGTGACATTTTCCATGAAATTGCCCTTGTTTATAGCTTGTAAAAGGAGAGCTGTGCAGCTGGGTAAGATTTCTGGATGTCGAATTTTAAGGAAAAAAAAAAGAGCACTACAAAGAACCCTGCCTTTTGAACACAAGGAGCATCCTCAGGAGCCCATCACACTGAACCAGGGTTGTGGTTGGGCATCTTCAGCCAGATTCTCTCTGCTAAACCATCAACTGCTGCTCCCCAGGGAGCTCCTTTGGAAGACCCAGGACAAAGCAGCCAGGCTGCCCTTTGGGACTTTGCTTCCAATCTTTCCCCTGTGTGGAAGGCTGGGATACAGGTAATGGTAGGAACAAGCTCCAGGGAGTACAGAGAGCAGATTTTGGCTGCCAGAAGGATTTCTCCTTCTGGGTTTCTCTCAGTGAGGCTTCAGCTGGATTTATTCATTGCCAAAGCAGCTCCCACAAAAAGAAAAGCTGCTCCTTGTCCCTGCTGTCCATTCCCATCTCTTTGCATCCATTCATCTCTTTGGCTGAGGTACATTTCAGTGGGAGGGGATGCTGAGTTACCTCCTGCATCCCAACACCTCTGTGTGGCTGCTCTAAAACTGCCCCATGTCTTCATAAACCCAAATATTTCTACTGATTTTTCTTTTTTAAGTGTTAGAAGATCCTTACCATAACGACCACTATCTGAAAAAGAGTCCCCTAGGGAGGTTTGCTCTCCCCATGCTTCCCCTTCTCTTGGAGCAGAACCAGAGGCTGGAACAGGGAGCAGGAGCCCCAGGAACCCCCAAGGGTGCTGAACTGAGCCAGAGAGAAGTTGCAAGAAGGTCTGGATGTAATGACAGCCAGAAGCCTGGAGAAAAGACTCAAAGAAAGCTAAATTGTGCCATGTCCTTAGCCTGTGCTACTCATCCATCAAAGCCACTGCTGGAAACTGGTGAAAAAAAGGAAAAAAAGGAAAAAAAAAAAAAAAAAAAGCTAGATGGACCTCTCCTCTCATCCCTGGCCAGGTTTATATTTGTATGAGCTGGCTCCTTCCCAGGCAGGTTGAGGGACCTGAGAAGTCCACACATTCCTTTCACAAGTGTGAGGAGCAGGATGATGCAGCATGACAGAACATCTGACTTCCTGAACGGCCACAACTGGAGCAGTTTGTGGGATCCAACACCCAGAACACTTCTTGCTCTGACTCCAGACAAGGCACAGGAAAAGGGAATTCTTCCTCAGGGAAATCCTCACCTTTCCCATGAAACCTCCTCACTGCCACCTGAGTTAGAGATGAGGAAAGGGGAGGAAGAGGAATGCTGCTGGGCTGATTAAATCTGCACACAAATCCACACGTGACATTGCTGAAAAAGGAGAGAAGGAAGAAGAAACCAAGGAGGATAAAATCTGGGAAAAATGGGACCAAGAACTCTTGGTAATTCAAAGCAGTTGTGGGAGTTCTGAGCCCATAAGCCATAAATGACTAAAACATGTCCCTGCATTTTGGATTATGAAAAAGATATTAGGGTGGGTTTTTCTCTTTTTTTTAAATGGGATTTGATGGCATGCCAAAACATCAGTTTGGGGCTTTCTTTTTTATATTTTTTTAATATATTTTTTCAAATGGCTCAACTTGCCAAACGTGCTCATGAATGCAATTTTCTCTAAAAACACCCTGACTTAGGAGGAAAAACACACAGACACACACAGATTGTCTCATGCTACTCGGCATGTAAATCTTTTTCCACTTGTATTCTTTGTTTTAAAAAAAAAAAAAAAAAGAACTAAAACATAAGTCCTCCAGCAACCCAGGAGGTTTTGCTTGGAGCTGCTGCTGCTGGGGCCTCCTGGAAGATGGGAAGAGCTCCTGGTAGCTCAGTGAGTCCCAGTTCTGATGAAACGTCCCCTCCCTCCCCCTGCAAGCTTCTCATTTCTGACTCCATGTCACCAGCTCCCTCCCTGCCCCTGAGCACATTCCCAGAGCTACTGATTCCTCAGGCTTTGGTACTCAGGGACTTCCACTTGCTCCCAGGGACTTGGGAGATGGGGGGAAAGCTGCTGCCTGCAGGGATGGATACCCAGGGCCTTTTTTGGGCAACTCCTGGCAGGAGAGGGGGTGATGGGCAGGGGTAGTGCCTGGTCCTGCCCTGGGAAAGGGCAGCAACCAAATCTCATGAGCTACAAATTCCACCCCTGTGTGTGTATTCAAACTGTCCTGAGGGTCCCAATCCTCTGCCTGTCAGAGAAACACTCACTCTCTGGAGAGTGGAGCTGTGTTCTTGGCTCCTTGCCGTAGCATCCCTGGGCAAGTGATGCTGCAGATACTTGGGAATCCTTGGAGCACCCCAAAGGTGGAAGCCCAAGGTCATCAAGAGGTGTTAACTTCTTGTGGGAAAGCCTCAGAGCACTCAGTGAGGATGGCACGTGGCAATACCTGGAGCTCTCAACATCTACAAATAAATAACTAAAATCAGAAAGCACTCCTGCAGGAATGCCCTGGGGTCTCTGGAGTGATGCTGTGACAAGGACCAAAATCCTGACTCTGCCTTGCCACAGTTTCTCTGTGGCTTTCCCACAGGCATCACTTCATCTCTAATAAACAGGTTGTAGTCCTTTGAAAGACCTTGTTCAGTGCCAGTTTATGGAGGATGTGACCAGCAGAAGTGATGGGTGTGCCTGGGGATCAGGTGCTGCAGACAGTCAGAAAGCACCATAAATGCTGCAATGTCCTGCACTGCTGGGATGGCTGATGCTCTCTAGCTCTTTCTGAACAGCTCACCAACTCCCTAGAGACTGGTCACAACAAAACTCCTGGGTTTCTGTGGGGCCAATGAGTTGCTGCAGGGCTGGAGGGTGGCCCAGGCTGAGGTTTTGCTGGTTTGATTCTATGAAATTGTCTTCTGCTAAACCAGAAAGCTCCCCAAAGCTCAGGGTGCAGCCACAAAGGGAAGAACATGTTTGATAAAGGCTCAGCAGTCCCTTCCCTGGCTGAGCAAGCTGGAGAGCTGTCTGTTCATTCCTTTATTTATTTCTTGTTAATTCATTTATTTGTTTATCTTGGATTCCTCTAACAAAGCCAGTATCTAATCCAGGACCTTTGGGCACCCTCACACATCATTAACAGCACACTGGTGCCTCAGCAGTGATAAAGTCATCCTTTGGCATGAGCTCAGGAGGCAGAAAATGTCCTCAGCCTTATCAAAACCAACCTCAGAGCCTCTCCAGGCATCTTTTGAAAGCAAATGGGGTGGTTTTGGTCTCGGTTCCACCACTGTCCATTGGTTTCTGAAACTTCAGCCACTCACAAGATCTCTCCTCCAGCTCTCTGAGTCATTTCCTTGGGAAGAAGCTCCAAGAAATGTGAATATTCCTGTTCTGTGAACACAGCACACTAGCAGCTAGCCAGGCTGTGAGTGGCTCACTTGGTTTCTGCAGTAGCACGAGGGGCAGCTCTTCTGCTTGAAGGAAAAGGCTCGATAAGCCAGCAGTTCATTTCTTCATCAGGACAATGATTAAAAACACAAGTTGGCTGGGGCAGCTCAGGGCTTTTGGAGAGGTTCATCTGACAGATATTCTGCCGGGGAAAAAAAAGAAAAAAAAGAAAAGAAAAAAAGAAGTTGCCCAGCATGTCAGACAGAGCATCCTGGCAAACATTCTGAGCTGCAGGAAATGAGAGCAAAGAGAGGCTGCAGAGCTGCAGAGAGGCTGCTCTCCTGCCAAGCATGCAAAATAAAGCCAAGCATGGCTGAATGTCCTGGAAAAGGAATTGCCTCCATCCTTCTGACCAACGTGGCGAGAGAAAGGGCAACCTGTCAGCAAGAAGGTTCCCCCAGGTTCCAGAGCAGGAGCTGGGGACTTCCCTGCAGAGGATGGGCTTGGTGGTGATGTTTGGTTATGGATGGAGCCTGCCTGGTGGGCTGGGACACAACTGGGAGGCTGTAAACCCCCCCTGATCAGCTGCAAAGCTCCCATTGACGTCACCCTGATGAGATGGGGGCCAGAATCTGCAGCACAGAACATGGAGCTGTTATTATTTACTATTTGTTGCCCACAGCCTGGCTCAGTGGGAAACTCCTCTGCCTTTAAGTGGCTGCCAGCATCTTCCCCTTTGTCTTCTTCTCCACTTTTCCTTGGGGCCTTTCTCCAGACCTTCTCCTTCCTTATGTCTCACCTCTCTTTCTGGAGGTTTCCCCCCTCAGTAAAAGCTTCATCAGGCACCAAGCCAACACTTCCCTTCTCTAAAAGCCCCCTGGAGATGTTCTTCTCCACCCCCCTCTTCCTCCCAAGCCTTCAGACCCCTTGAATGGTGCTTTGGTGGCATCTCCAGAAGATATTTCTGTCTCAGCAACCCAGAGAGAAGTTTCTCTGAAGTTTCTCTGTGTGGTTTCTCTGGGAGACAGAAACTCTCCCCGTTTTGTACCTGGAGGTGAAGCTGGGTAGGGCAGGATGAGGAAGGTGGGAACATCAGGCACCCAGAGGCAGATGTGGGGCTGGGGCTCAGCTGCTGCAAGCTGTTTAGGTCAAGTTATGGGGTAAAAGGTTATTTTGTGCAGAGAAATAAAAACCTGAATGTTTTGTACCACTGGTTCCTATGCTCACAAATCCCAGGGCAGCACTTTCTTCCTCTTCCCCCAGTGAGCATCCCCCAGTTGCCTTAAAAAACCCTGAGTTTAGGGTAAAAAACCAAACAGCTGGGTTGGTTTTGTTCTTCCCTTGGCTTCTGAGAGCTGAGCAATTTCTACCAACAGATGGGCTAAGATTCTCACTGCTGTTTTGAAAAGAAAACTGAGATTCTCCAATGTCATATCACTCTGGCTTGGGATCCAGAGTATCTCTAGCAGAAGATCATCTTAAACAAGCTCTAAGGGTTTCTTTATCTAAGAATGGATAGGGTTGGACAGGACCTTAAAACTCACCTATTTCCACCTCCCTGCCATGGTCAGGGACACCTCCCCCAGCCCAGGGTGCTCCAAGCCCCATCCAACCTTCAACACTGCCAGGGATGGGGCAGCCACAGCTTCTGGGGGCAACCTGGGTCTCAGCACCCTCACCCCAAAGAATCTCCTAATGTTTAACCTAAATCTCCCAGTTTTAAGCCATTTCCCCTTGGTAATCAGAACTCAAACCAGCTGGGTGCACCAGGGTTTGAATTTTGTGCTGCCAAATGTAGAATAAAATGATCAATGAATCAAATATTGCTTCTCCAGCAGCCTGCCTAACACAAACCTGCAGAGGGGAAAGGGTTTTACTGATCAGCTCCTTGATCCCAGGGGGGCACAGCACCTGCATCCCATTTGGAGCTCTGCCACCATTTGGAAGTTTGCCCATCAGTATCCAAAAAGATGTTCTAATTACAAGTCCCTTTCTCACCTCTAATTCTGGGGATTTTAGGAGGACAGCCCCACGCTGCCTCAACTCCTTGCCAAAACATCCAGGGCATGCCCAGGACTGTGCTTTTGAAAGAATCTGTGGGATTATGTCAGACAGTTCCCAGTGAGCCAACATCAAAGATATTGGGTTGCAGTTTTTAATAAAGCTTAACTGATGGTGACAGGCAGCTCCTTGAGTGGCTTTTTGGAGCTGACAGGACAGATTGGAGGAAATACCCAATTAGAGGAGATCCTGCATGTGTGAGGACAATGGGTGCTGCTGGGTGTTGTTTTTCTTGAGCATTAAAGAAAAAAATAAATAGATTGAAACAGAATTAAAGATGGGGCTGCAAAGGAAATCCCAGCAGAAGGTGGGATGGATACCTGGAGTTTCAGGCTTTGTGTTAAACAGGTTGGGAGTGAAGAGACAGAGGAGAGATTGAAAGATAAAGCCCTAAATATAAGCTGTGCTCAGCCAGGGTGGAACTGACAACCTTCCCCTCAGCCCCCTTCACTTACAATAATTTTACCAAACCCAGCCTCTTGCCACAAGCTCTTGCTGCAGCAGTTTAATAATTTTAAAGGGTTAACCAGAACAAAAAGTAGTTTTTATTCTGTTTTACCCCTTTTATTAAAGGTATGTTCTGGCCAGGTACTTTTTGTACCAGTGCTTCTATGAAAGAGTCCCCTACTCACAGTTTAAATCAGAAATGTTATCCTAATTCAGATCTTTCAGGTTGGTTTGGGGTCAGGTTTTTTTGGTTTTTTTATTTCCCCCCCTCCTCTTTTTTGATGACAAAACAGCTTGTTTGGGTGCTTTGCTTTCTTGGGAGGTATTTTAGGAGTTCATGAGCCTAGAGTTTCATAAATGTGCCCCAAAACTCTATGTCTTTCCTCTTCATCTTCATCTTTAGCCTTCTCCCCCCTTACTGGTTATTTAGAGACTTTGCCAGTCCAACAGGTTGCTGTTTCCACAGCTATTTTTTTAATAATTATTTTTCATTGACATGCACTCAAGCTCACTTTGTACTCCTCTATTTTATGAAAACTTCTTGCTGCTTCTTTTTCAGGAGATATTTTTTAGCTCTGTTCCATTCATTTAATTTCTTTCCAGCAGTGCCCCAGATCCTCACTGATGCAGCTGTTGGGTATGGTGCTCATCAGCCCAACCAGCCACAGCTGCCCTGGGGTGATGACCAAAATCTGCCCATGGTGACTTCCTGGGGTGGACCTGAAACCTCACAGAGTGTGAAATTTGTTCTTCAGCTCACTTCAAAACTGCTTTTTTCCCCCCCCCCCCCCCCTCTTTTTGTCTGTTTTGTCAAGGTTCAGAGCTCGACCTGGGACGATCGTGTGTCAGACAGACTTTTCACCCTCAGAACAGCCATCAAATGAAGTATCAGATGGCAAAATCCACACTGAACTGATGTGAAAGAGGCACTTGGAGGATTTCTTTATGGTTGAGTTTGGGCTACCCTGAAGTGCTGGGGTGTTCCAAGAAAAATAATCAACATCATCAAGTCTTTTTTTAGCCAGAGAGCAGCTTTCACGGGTCAAGAAGATCAGCCCTGAGCCTGGATCTTCTGTCAGACCCTGATGTGAGCAAAGGGTGAATTACAACACCTCTCCTGGCTGGTACCACCACTGACTTCTCTAAGGGAAAGCAGAGATATTTCAGGAGGAGATGACCAAAATATGGAATTTTCCCTGGTGGGAGCTCTCTTGAACCAAATCCTCGTCCAGCACCACAAAATCCATCCTGAGGCTACCACCTCCTGATGAAAATAAGAAGAGAGTGAGATTCCCAGCAGTTCCCAGCTCCAAGACTCTCTTCTAGAGGGCAGAAGGTTACAGAAGGTGAACTTATTCGTGTAGCTTGGCAGAACATTGATTGGTGAGGAAATTCAACAGGAAATAATATCACAAGTTGGCAAAGCAGCTGCTGATATTCGGGAGCCTGGATCACTGAGAAACCTCTAAGCACCAGCTCAGGCTCTGCCTCCTCAGCTCAGATGTTCTTTCCACCTTCACACACAGATGTGAGTGCTGGAAACCCACCAGAGGTATAAACAAGATATCTCAATGCTTTGGAAAGCAGATGCCTGAGGAAAACAAACCAAAACCCTGAGGATTTAAACGGAATGAGTTGGTAAGGAACACTGGGATTCCTCAGGCTTTTGACAGCCCCTTATCTGCAGCAGGATGTGTCTGAGCTGGGTGGAAAAAGAGAAGGCAGAGGTTCTGCCCCAGCAGGTGGGAAAGCATCTGAAAGGAGCTGGCTGAAAGAGGAGAAAGATCAAAACCCAGTCAAGTGGGGAAAAAACAGGGGAGTAAATGACAAGGGGGACATGGAGGGAACAACAGAGAGTAGAGAAGGATGGAGAAGCTGGCTTGGACTTTAAAGTTTCATCCATAGCAGTGAAAAACAGGAGCCAAGAGCCAGACCTGAGCAATAATCTGATGTCTTGGCAATATGGTTACAGATAATGAGTGTTGGAAAGGACCTCTGGAGGGCTCTCATCCATCCCCCTGCTCAAGGACAGAGATTTCACCCATTCTCTGGACCCCAGACCACTCTTTGGTCATCCTTAAAGCAAAAGTATTTTTTTCCTAGCATGTAATCAGAGTTTCCCTTCTGTCATTGGCTCTGGCCTGTCTGCTGGGCATCTCCATGAAGAGTTTGTCTCCTTCTTCTCCACAGCTCCCTGTTAGGTGGCTGAAGAGAGCAGGAAGATCTCCCTTTAGCACTAAGCAGGAGTTACTTTTGGAGTAACTTTTTTGAGCACAAGAAATTCACCACATCAGCAGCTGTGTGCTTCAGCCCAGCTAGGTGAACATGCATGCAAAACCAAGTTGTGTTTGTTTTGGTTTGATTTTTTTTTAAAAAAAAAGATATATAAATAGTCAGGCCCGTGTGCTGAGCAGTATGGAGAGGAATGAGCTGTCAGCCAGACCTGAAGAACAGGATCCAGTCCTCCAGCAGCAGCTGAACTTGCAGCAGTCACCAGCTGGCATAAATTGAAATAACTCAAGTCTCCAGGTGATAGAACTCAGCTGAGTTCCAGCACAGCTGATCCTGGTGTAGGGGATAAATCCGTGTAGTGCTCACATTGGCTGGTTCTGGGCTGGGGGTAGGTGCAGCTGAGCCTCCAGGCTAAGGAAGGTCTTGCCAAGCAGGGTTTTTTTTTTCCCCCTCTTCTTCTGGTGTTGGGGAGAAGCCAGGTTGTTCAGCAGGAGCTGAGCATCCCAACCTCCAGCATTGCTGTAACAGAAGGAAAGAGGGGAAGCAGGGCAGAAGGGAAAGGCAGAAGGGAGGTATTGGAGGCCTAGGATAAAGAGAAAAAATAATTGTGAGATGTGGAAATGGAAAGGAGGTGACAGGAAAGAAAGGGGAAAAGAAAGAGAAAATACGAAGTAAAAAAAGGGAAAATCTGAGCAGTGGAAAGGGGGCAGGAGCTGATGTGTGGGGGACCTGAGGTTTCAAAGAGGGTGACTTGAAGAATGGCCCAGGAACAAAAGAGAGGAAGGATGGAGCAAGGAACGACTGGGAGGAGGAGGAGGAGGAGAGTGGCTGCAACCTTCCCCAGGTTGTGGGAGGAGGTGGGTAGATTTTTTTTGTTTTGTTTTTTTAAGGAAAATTAAGTCTCTTTCTAGAGATAATGGTGTCCCCAGCCAGAGCTCAGCTCAGTTCCCTGTCCCTGTCCCCCATCCCCTCCCCTGGGATCCCTTCTGCCATCCACGTGGAGCTGTTTTGACCCAAACCAAAGGCCAAGCCTGGGTGACCCCCGGGTGCCCCTCGCTCCCTCCCAGACCCCTGAATTCCTCCCCAAACAATCCTGGGGCTGTGTGCTGGGTGTGTGTCCTTTGGCTGCCCTGGAGTAACCCCCAGGAGCAGCGGGATTAAAGCTTTTCCCTTTAAATATTGTCCAACAAAAAGTGAAATCTGGGGGGAAAAAACCTCCTGTGGTGTGTGGGAGCTGTGGGGAGACCTCCCCTGGTGCCCCAAACCCCCCTAGAACCTTCCCCTGCCCTGGGACCAGAGGCCGAGTTTAGAAAAAACCCTCCTCCTGGGCTTCCTTCCAGCTTTAAAGATATATTATTTCTAGTGCACAAATATCCACGGGGATCTTTTGTTTGTTCTTTCCATCTGTCCCGTGTAGCACCAAAGTCCAGGCTGCAAGGGGATGATGCTGGGGACACGGAAGGTGATGGATGGAGATCTCTGGACTCCTTGCAGAGAGGTAGGAACTGGTTGCAGCCAGGCTAACCCAGTCACTGCTCACCTCAGCTCTCGGGAAAAGGGCTTTTCTTTGGCTTTTCGTTTGTTTGTTTTTCCTGGGAGATGGATAGAAGGTAAGCCCTGCAGAAAGGTAGAAAATCTTGTCTCCAGGTGAGGAGAAACCAATGGCCAAATATTTTGCCTGTGCCCCTCTGATGCCTGCAGACCCAGGCCAGCTGCTGCTCCAAGATGCAGCCACCCCAGCTGAGATCTCTGCCCTGCTAAACATGCACTCTTTCCAGCCAAAAGTCTTTGCCCCTCTGTGAACACAGATTCTGGCTCTGAAGCCATCTGCCATAGATGTGTGTCCTGTGCTTGCTGCCCTTTGGCCATGTCCCCTGAGCTCTCCTTCTGCAGCTGGATTTGCTGCAGACTCTGGCACTGGTGATCCCTTGCCTGGAGCAAGAAGGTGTTTTAGGTGCCTCCTGGCCTTATCTTGTACTTCTTGAAAGACAAAGAGGAGAGCTTTGTAAGACAGGACACAGGATCCTGTCTGTCACCAGACTGCAGAGCTAGGCAAGACCATAAAATAATTGGGGTTGGAAGGGACCTCCAAAGGTCGTTCAGTCCAACCCCTAAAGATCAGTCTCCTCCAGCTGAATCCCTTCTGGTGTCCTCTCACACTGTGGTTCACCTCGGTTCACTCTGACCCCAGCTGTTGTGTATTTACCTTTCTCTTTTCTCCAGCCTCTGAATGGAGGGTATTAGCATCATGTGTTTGACACCCCCTTTCCCTTCCCCCCCCAAAGTCCCTCGAGAGAGAATGAACACATCAACACCTAGCAGTGACTCAGAGAGGCTGAGGGGGAGGGTGTTGATTTTAGGTTGGAAAGATTGCTAAAATTAAATAAACAATATGCCAGACCAGAAAAATGTCCCTCGGTTCAGAACTCCTCGGATCCGCTTACAAAAATTTAAGCTCACCATAAACCAGATCTCTGTTTGGAGAGGGAAACACGGAAGGGAAACACTGAGATGTTAGCTGACACGTACAGAAAGAAAAAAAAAAAATAATAATAGAAGTGAACAGAAGAACGTGGAACCAGAAAATCCTTTCTGGGCCAGTGAATCCACCTCGGGCAACCACAAAGTATCCTTGCTTTCCTCAAGTGATCAAGCCTGTACTTAAAATGCTGAGATGATTTGCTCCAAATAGCCTTCTCGGGACACAGCAGCAGAATCTCCTTGCTCCTGTGGTCACAAACTTTCATCTCCAACCTAAATTTATCCCCAGCCAGTTTGTGGCCACTCTGCCAGCAAAGCTTCTCTCTTGGTTTCATCACCCATGGCTGTGCCTAAAAACCAATCATTGAGTTTCTCAGCTCTCCTTTTGCCAGCTCAGATAAATCAGTGTTATACAGGCCCTTGGTGGCAGAGGGTTTCTCTTTTTCTTGGTCTTCTTTCTCGTGTCCATTCCTTCTGTCTGGCTGATCAGAAACCTCCAGGACTTGGTGCAAGGTCTGAGACCCACAAGAAAGGCAAGATGCTGCCAGAAGCACCTCTTGAAAAAGCTGAGTTTTGCTCAAGAAGCATTGCTGCTTCAGAATCAATTAGTAATTAATTTACAATGCTGCTCCCACTATGCCCTGGCTGGGTGGTTTTTTCCTTCTTACCCATTCCTGCAGACTTTCTCTGCAATAAATGTGTTTCCCAGCTCTATCTCGGTGGCAGATCTCATCAGAGCACACCTGAGGGAGGTTGTATGCAGTATATTTGATTCTGACACATATCCTCAAACTGCCACACTAACCTCTTTCAAGCCTTATAGAGTGGCTTTTCACAACACGTATTATCTTTTTTTTCTTTTTAGCCTGTTTTGATGCACTTTCCGTTTATTCTGTCTTGGCAATGAAATGCAGCCCATGTGTCTTCATGTCTGAACTGAACTCTGGACACACAAGATCAGCTTTATTTCCTTTATTTATAAAATATTTCCCTTTTTCCTTGCTGAGATAAGAACAGCAGAAACCTAAATGTCCCATAAAGTTTGTTTTCTTAGTTTTAAAGCAAGGTGTCACCTTTGCTAGAGTGCAGCAGAACGTTTCATCCAGTGCTGATCCTCATCACCCCTTGCCCTCAGTCAGAAACTCTGCAAATGTCTTGGTGATACTGAAGGCATTCGGGAACCAAATGGAATAACTGGAACTGCAAGATATGAAAACAGACATGAAAATGATGAAAGGAACTTGGTGGAAAAACAAATCAGAAACGTCAGTTCTTAAGAAAAGGCAGAAATACAGAAAAAAGGGAAATACAACCTATATTTGTGATGTGCTTGATTGGAAAGAAAAATTGGCATTTTTTTTTATTAAGTAACTTCACAGGAAGCTCAGGAGGAGGGGCAGAGCCCAGAGTTCTCTCCACAGGGTCAGTGTAGCCTTGAATGAAGACAGCAAACTCTGCAGAATCAGAACCCCCAGGAAGCCTGCAGGGTCCTGCTGGTAGGAGAGGATTTAGCTCCAGCTCTCCCCATCTACCTGCTTCAGCACATGGCCAGGGAACTCCCTGTGAGATGGGGTAGCCTAAAGGTTTAATCATTAAAATGCCATTCAGTCTGCTCCTTTCTTGCCAGAAAATGCTGCACACAGCCAAGGTAGAGCTAAAAGAGGTGAGGGGGACTTTGTTGGGAAGGTTCTTTCCCCCTTTCCTTGTCATGTCTGATGTGTGTCTTGCAGGCACACACTGATTTATGATTGTGCAGTTCAATCATACATAAATTATCCTAAAAGACAATAAAGCTATTATATTCTAGCAATACATTGCTTTCAAGTGACCCCTTTACATCCCTGTCTCAGCCCTAACTTGGAAATCCTTTTCCTTGCTAAACATCAATTCCCAGCCCTGTGCAGCCACAAGCTCTTTGTTTAGAAGATAAAGGAATGAATCACTTTAGAAATGCTCAAGTGGTTTACAATATGCAATGAAAAATAGACCTTGTGTTTAAAATAGATGGCTGCAGAGTCTATTTATTTTATTTTTTTATTTTTTTTTTTATAAAATAGTGTTTTGCAACCCCTATCCCATAGAGGACAGCGGGCTGACAGCAACAGAAACATGAACCCAGTGTGAGTCAGGGTCAGCTTAGATTCAGTACGTGGATTCCTCCATCTCCTCAGAGAACCATGCTGTTGAGGAACTTAAAAACCAAAAAACAAAACAAAAAAAAAGCCTCAACCTTGTCTGTGTGTGTGTCTCCTCATCCCCAGGACACAACAACTCATTTTTTGTCCATTGGCTCATCTGTTTATAGCACATCCAGGATGGCTCCAGCACACGTCTTCCTGACTCAAGGCCACCTCAGTTTTTCCCTCTGGAGCAGAGGGAGGTTCAGGGTGGGGTTAGAGGAGACATCAGCCTGGAGTCAGGACACCACGAGACAGCACCAGACAATACAGACCTCAGCTGGTTCTCTCAGTCCCTGGAGGAAGCATCTCCAGCCCCTGAGATGTTTTGCTGGGGGTAATGAACTCTTCAGGTTGTGAAGGCAGGGCTCCTGGCATGCTCTGCTCATGTTTTCTCTCTCTTTCCTATTCCCTTCCTGTTAGTGTGCTTCCTGAGCAGGAGAAAAGGTTAAATCCATGGAACCTAAGTTTTTAAAAGCTTTGGAAGTCGGAAAGGGTTGGGTTGCAGCCTGGATGATGGGACAGCTGCCTCCTTGGTCTTGTCCATAAAAGCTCTGTGTGTGGTCTCAGAGAAGTCACTGAAAGTCCAGATTTTTTTCCACCTAGAGAAGCTGCTGAAGTTAGGAGCCAAAGATGGGATTTACAAGAGCTCTTCTGAGCTGTTGAGAAGTGAGGTGACTGGGCAGGAGGGCTGGCTGGATTCTTCATGTCATCAGTGGAGAGAGACTGAGTGGTTCCAAAGACAGGTTTGGTGGGGTACATCACACCTTGGTGGGCTCCATCACTCCTTGGTATAAGCCACGTGTTGTTCTTTCCCCATGGAGAACTAATTTGGAGCACGTTACCTATGTAAGAACTTCTGGTAGGATTTCAGAGGTAGGGCAAAATCCATCTGGTTCTTAGAAACCATCATCAGGATATGATCTCAAGACTCCTGGACAAGCTCTGGGAGCAAACCAGTAAGTCCCCATGGCACCCTGTGGTGTTTCCAGTCTTCTTGCTCAGACAGAGCCCTCTCTGATGCAACAGGAAGCCCCAAAACCTCAGCATCCTCCTGACACTGAGCAAGAGGTTCTGTACTTTAAAGGACAGACTGGCTATAAAAACTTCAGAAGACATCACTCAACGAATCTCCCTCAGCAACCTCTGCAAGTTTGCTACAGCCCAAGAAAAACTCTGCCATGGGGGTCCCAGGGAACCCCTCACATTGCTGCAAAACCCCCCCCAGGCTGCAGCCCTTGCCAGGGGCTCTTGCTTCCCACTCAGGCTTCACTTCTGGGTTTGGTGCAGCAACTGCCCCCAAAATGCTGCAGATTTAAAGATCATCTGTGTTTGCATTGCTAACCCCGTGCTCTGACCTTGGCACATTGCTGGCAAGTAGAAGGGTGAAGGTTCCCCCCAGGACAGGGGGGCTTCACCTCCTCCCCTCCCAACTGAACCAAACCCTGGACTAACTCCCTCCTACCCTCCTGCTTGGCTGAGCTGATACCTCCAGCCCAGCTGATCCTGGGCAGTAAAGTTTCTAATTAAACCCGAAATTAAACCCAGTAATGCCACCCAGCTCTGTGCTTTAGGCTTGCAACAGCAGAGGGGCAGCCAAGGGGGTGTGTGTGCCCTGCTCCTTATCTACTCCTACCTGTTGGAGGCAGCTGAGGGCTCTGGGATTTCTGCTCAGAATAAAAACTTAGGAGCATTTAAAGGGAAAGCCTAAAATGGTCTCGTGGAGTGCATCCTGTGGAGAAGCTTTTTGAAAAATTTCAGATTCCATTGATGGCAGACTGCAAAGAACTGGAGTGAGGAGCTCAGCCTGTGTCTGTCTGGCATTTCTCCTTATCATGCCAACTGAACTGGAGTCACCCTGGTCCTCTCTGAATATTCATCCAGCTCCTGGAAACTGCCAAGCACAGCAGAAAATGTGAGACATTATAGCAAGAAAAATAACTGTGGAAAGAGAGCTCTGTGATATCCCCTCATGACACAAGACAAATCACGTTTATGAACTGAACTGGGGAGGGAACAGCTCCATTCACCGGACCTAAAACCCGGGCTGAATCCTGGAGAAACCCCTCCTGAGTTATGAAAACACGGGGCAGACATTAATTCTGGTGGTGTTTCTCCCTCCACCCTCTCCATTTTCACATGCTCTGGTATTACTGCAGTCTTCCAGGATCAGACACAGAGTCACCACATCTCCGGAGAGCACTTTGCTTTCCATTTGTCTTGAGCCAACCATTATGGATTGTGAGTTTTGGAACCTGAGACCTTGCCTAAAGGGCTCTGAGTAAGTGCCACGCTGAACCCTTTTGCCTAATAACATTTTTGCTTTGTTGAAACTAGACATGATGGAACCAGCCTTCCACAGTCTGCTCTGGACCATTTTGGTCATGTCTACACAGAGGAGAAGTAGGTACCTAAGTCCTCAAGACCAACATCAAACACCTCCAGACTGGGCTGCAAGTTTCCTCTAGTTCCAGGGGGGTTTTGGTGATGCTCTGTGCCCCACATCCCATCCTTGCTCCTGCTGCAAAAGTCCAGATCTCTCGTTTGGGTAAGGATGCTTTTGTCCTTCCTCTCCCTGAGGACCAGAGCTAGGCTGAGAGGTCATTTGAGCAAAACCAGAAGTCTTGCCTTCTTCTATCTTCCTGCAGTTATTGTCTCTGCTATTGATAGAGTAACAAAAGGGGTTTTGCTGCTTTGCAGACTTGCAGCCAGAAAAGCCTGTCCCTGCCCCAGGGAAGGAACAGCCTGATGACCCAACAGAAGGAGGAACCACAGGGAGTGGGCTGGAAAATTACACCCAGACTCAGTGGTGATGCTTCACACATGCTCCCCCAGTTAAAATACTATATCTTCAAAGGAATTGTTCTGGACACGTTTGTGGTGTTCCCTCTATGGTTGGGAAATGCTCCTTCCGAAGGCAAAAGTACATGTGCTGGTTTCCCAGCAAACTGGTGCCTCTCTTGTTTATCTATTTATCTATTTATCTATTTATCTATTTATCTATTTATTTTCCCCTGAAACAGCAGAGCAGTGCTGTCAGCATTTCCTCTGAACAGCAGAGCAGTGCAGGGGACTTTGATTTTCCCAGTTATTTCCAGCTTTGCTGACCAGATACAAGCCTTATCCCTTCTCAACACTATTTTTAAGCAAATATATTTCAGCCCAGTCTCGGTGTAGCAGCATTGTCACAACACTGGAAAACCATAAATGGCAAAAAAAAAAAAGAAACTGAGGTATTTCAGGTGTGCTGGAATGGGTTCATTCATTCAAAAAAGAAAGAATTGTCACCTTCTTGTCTCACCTCTGCACCTTTATCCAGCTGAAACAGAAGAGCATCCTCTTCGCCTTCTGCTCTCCTTCTGGTTTAGGGATTTTGACTTGCACTGTTTCTCCCTTTTCCTTAGGGTCATTAAGAATCACACCATTTAACACTGAAAAATATTTGACTTGAAACCTTCTTATTTTTTTTTTTCTGGAGGAGCCCATATCTTTTCTTTCTTTCTGTTTAGTACGAAAGTAAAAGAGATCAGTTAAGCCATGAAATGTCAGTAACAACGATGGTAACAAAAATCTCCCAAATGTTCTCAGGGGGAAATAAGAGTTTCCCAGAGACAGGTTTGTGAGCTGTAAATTTCCCTGTATAAAGGAATTCAGTGCTGCCTCCCACCCCAAACTGGTGCCACCCACTGCTGAGGAGCTCCAGGCAATGGTGGGGAAAACAGGGCCAGGATTTAATGGTGACCTTGAGCTCAGGGAAACCTCTCCCTGCTTCACCTTTCCTGACAGCAAAGTGCAGCCCTGGTGGGAGGTTGGGGGTGTGAAGGCAGTGCCTGGGCTGCTCCTTACTAGAAGATAAACATTCTGAGGAGTTCATTCATATAAACAGCTGAGTTGTTACTTAGGAAACTCCTTTGCACTGGACAGTCCTTAGCCACTCAGTGTCACAAGCACAGGGATGGGGAATGACCTCTTTTTGTTCCCCCAGAAGGCAATCAGCCCCTGCACAGGAGCCCTCACCAAAGCTTAGCTCTGAAGTGGGGCTCAGGCATCTTTGGGTCTTTATTTCCCCAGGGCCCAACCTCTCTGGTCTTCAGGGAGAAGGAAACTGAGGCAGGAGCAGCTGTAGCAAGTGGCATCCCCAAGGATGAGGTTCCATTCTCCCATCTGGGTCCTGTAGCTCCAAACTCTTTTAGGCAACATCTCCAAGCAGCTTATCTTTTTTGTTAAAAAAAAACCCCAAAACTCCTCTTGGCTGCTATTTGGCTGATGGCTCCTCTCCAGTTCTGGAATTTAATTGGAAGACTCCTTCAAACAATTAAATAAATACAATAAAGTGACTCCTCTGAGCCCTTTTCTCTGCTACCCTCCAGATGCCCTGGTGAAAGCTTCACAGCTCACACACGAGGCTGCTGCCCACAGGAGTTTTCCTGTGTTTGGGTTATTCTGATTATGGTTTACTTTTACTCCTGGATTTCTTCCTGCTAGGAGCACGTGCCATTTCCTGATCTGCTCCTCTGACCTCATCTGGGGATGGCACATCCCTCCTGTCCTTGCAGGGCTAGCAGAGTTCAGTGTGGGAAAAGGATGCTCAGAGTCTCTTGGTTCAAGAGGACCAAAAGGTTTCAGATGGAGCTGGAATGCTGCAGCTTCTGAAGGCACCAAAATAACTTCAGAAGCCTGAGCAATAAAACATGTGAGTTATCTTGTACTGTTCAATGTCTAATATGATGCCAGCTCATGATCCCTTCAGAAAAGGCTCCCAGAATTTAGCTGGCACAGCAGGAAAGCTACCAGTGATTTCTAGGAATAGGTTCTAGGAAGACCTATCAAGGATGCTTTAGGAGAGCTGTGATGGGAGATGTGTGTGAGGAGGACTAAATCTCTGGATCTCAGCCCATGGACGTCTGGGGCTGAAGCTTTATTTCTAAACAAGGCTGTGAAGCAGATTTCAGTCTGGAGAAACTGAACCTGGAGATCTTCAGGAGCAGAACTCCTGCAAGGTGTCCCACTGGAGCACCAGCATCCACAACAAGTTGGAAAAGCCCTGGAACAGGAAACCTCTATTTGCCCAGGGTTTTCATCACCCTCAGCCTAACACAAACCTCACTGAGATGTTTCAGGTTGTTGGAGAGCAGAGGTGCTGGGCCAGCAGGAGGGAGGGTGCCAGCCCTTAACCCCCAGCTCCTGCTCTGCAGCTGAGGACTTCGGGTTCCCTGCAGCAGAGGGCAGCAATGGCACGTACACAGCAGCCTCTTCATTACAACTGGATTGGGGAAAAAAAATAAAATACATATATATATGTGCAATCTGCCTGAGGAAAAGAAAAAAAGAGGGAAAAAACAAAAAATGAAAAAAATAAAACAAAAAACCCCAAACCAACCCAACAAAGCAACCCCTCCTAGCTCAACTGCAGTCAGATCTAAGGTCAGGGCTTTTCTTTATTTTTGCAGTGATTGATTTCATTAACATCTAAAACAGTGGGAGGAGATCAAGAGGGGAGACTGGAAGGACCAGGGATGTGGCACTGCAGTCCTTGTGATGGAGCTTTCAGATCTCTATGAACACTCACACAGAAATGCCAAGGGTGTAGAGACACAGAGTCACCCTGACATCCTCTTGGAGACCTCAGGGGCTGAACTGGCTTCTCTGAGGGCTTTTGACAGATCAAGTGGGAAGAGCCCATGGATCCCTGCAGGTTTTTAAGCTGCAGCTTGGAAACCAAGTGTCCAAGTCATCCATTATTCAGGTGCCATGTAGAATTTTTCAGTTGAATTCCTTTGGTTATCTTCTACTTAAAGGTAACCTGGGACAATCCTGATTCTGCCCTCAGTCCTGGAAGTCATCTTCAGACCCATCTCAGAATAAAAGTGACTGTTTCCATAGCTCAACAACTTTTCTGGAACACCGTGGGCAAAACTCCTACTACTAAAAGCTTCAGTAATGGAGAGTGCCTGCCAGACTGAACAGCACCCATGGAGGCTTTTCCAAGGTCAAGGTTTTGTGCAAATATATTTTTGTTACTGCATTTTATTCCCGAGGGCATTAAGTAGATAAAAAAATATATGGATAAAGTTGAAGACAACATGGAAAGGGAGGAGCTACCTGACTGTGGGAACAGGAATCAGACTGGAGGGAGTTGTTCTCGTTGTCCTTTTGATTCCAAGGCAGAAGATTTTCCTAGCAGACATTTCATCTGCCTGCAGGTTTCTCCACAGACAGATTTATAGAGCTCTCCTGCCCTTTCACTCAGGCCAACTGTTCTTCTAGCCAGAGCATCCATCTCTCCTCAGCATGGATCCCACTGCCCGGCCCATCACCAAGCCATTGGTACCTCCACAGGATTTACCTGCCATTCCAGCTCTCCACTGCTCTTTGTGTCAGGCAGACCTTGGAGAGGTTCAACCATTTTCTTAGGTGTCCAGTTCCATAACCAGAGCTCCACGACTTGAAACCAAGAAGAAAAAGGAGGAGATCTCACTGTGCAGGGACCTGGCATCTAATCCATGCCTGAAAAAGCATTCCTGAAGGGAATGTCACAGCCTGCCAAGGCTGCCAGACAATCTGACCCAAGCTGGGACCATCAAGGAGAAGCATTGGAGGAGGTCTATCCGTGTTGCTTTTCCACACACGTTTCATTGTGTTATCAACACTTTTCTGATCCCTTTCAAGATGAATGCATATATTCCAGATTCGATTCCCTCCCTGCTTCTTTTGTGGCTTCTTAGTTCAAACCTGCAAGGAAAAAGGAAACTAAATTAAGTTTAAGCAGCTTGAAGCTCTGCAAGGGATGGCACAGGGGGGGTGGTGGCTCCTGGGCACATCTGGAGAGGCACCAGATTCATGCAGATGAACAGGGAGGTGACAAACATTTACTGCAGAAGCTCAGCTGTTCATTTCAGAAGGGCCAGAACACCCCTCCTGCTCCTCCACTGCCTCCCCCTCCCGTAATAATAATACTAATAATAGTTATAATAATAGTAATAATAAGTGATTGAGGGAATCATATTTGCAGAGAAGAGGACTGGAAATGGTTCTGTTGCTCTTCAGCAAACTCTCAAATAAAATAAGCACTTCCCATTATTAACCCTGATCGTGGTGTGGAGTTCTCCCACACTGAGCAAAGAGCTCAAGCAGCATTCAGGAAAGAAGAGATCCCAGGAGGCCACACAGCTCAGGCAAACCAAGAGTTTTTTCCTCACCACTTTCTTGATGTCCAGCTCACTCTGGGATGACTCCCAGCTCCTGGACTTTTTGGGTCTGAAGGTACCAAAGGAAATGAGAGGTCCCAGCCAGGTTCCTCTGCAGTTCCAACAAGTGCATGAGGAGGCAGCTGAAAGAGATGGGCTGGAGGTGACTTTCCCTTTCCCTTTCCTTTTCACTTTCCCTTTATTTTCCCTTTCTTTTTCCCTTTCCCTTTCCTTTTCCTCCACCTGCAAGTGCATAAATATAAACTGGACCTCTCTTGAGGAATGGGACTTTTACCTGGTTATTAAGTGCTGACTGAGCCTTTCAGGGAAGGAAGGAAGGAAGGAAGGAAGGAAGGAAGGAAGGAAGGAAGGAAGGAAGGAAGGAAGGAAGGAAGGAAGGAAGGAAGGAAGGAAGGAAGGAAGGAAGGAAGGAAGGAAGGAAGGAAGGAAGGAAGGAAGGAAGGAAGGAAGGAAGGAAGGAAGGAAGGAAGGAAGGAAGGAAGGAAGGAAGGAAGGAAGGAAGGAAGGAAGGAAGGAAGGAAGGAAGGAAGGAAGGAAGGAAGGAAGGAAGGAAGGAAGGAAGGAAGGAAGGAAGGAAGGAAGGAAGGAGGAAGGAAGGGAAGGAAGGAGGAAGGAAGGAAGGAAGGAAGGAAGGAAGGAAGGAAGGAAGGAAGGAGGGAAGGAAGGAAGGAAGGAAGGAAGGAAGGAAGGAAGGAAGGAAGGAAGGAAGGAAGGAAGGAAGGAAGGAAGGTGCAGAGGTAAAAAAGAGAAAAGAAGGAGACACATATCTGAGGGAGTCCCCAGTGAGAACCTTGCCAGTTCTTCCCTGAGTGCAGGACAGGAAGAGATGAATATTTCACTCAATGGAAAGCACACAGGGGATCTGAGCTGCTACAAATACATTTGCCATACCTCCCACCAGCTCTCTAGACATAACAGGAAACTGAACGTTTTATGAATGTGCAAACCTACCTGCCTATAAATAATACAGAACAAATTAAGCAGAGAGTTAAAAGGGGCAGAGCAGGTTGAAAATGTTACTGATCTCTGCCCAAAGCAGTAATAACCCATCAGGCACTGTCTGCTAAGGAAGGGCTTTCCTACCTGCTGAGCCCTCTGCACCATGATCCATCCCTCTTGGAGGTGAAGCAAAGCACAGACCTGGGTGGTTGGAAGGGGGTTTGGGAACAGCTGGAGTTCTTCTAGGAATGGGCTCACCTGGAGACCTTCATGACAGCTGGGAAAAACAAAACAGTGGTGCCAACAAACCCCAAAACATTGCCAGATTTTCACCTCAGAGATGGCAAAGGAAGAACTGATGCTGAGTGGCTGTAGAGCTGAGGTCTGGGTATCATCCCAGCTCATCTCTGGACTCACTTCAGCATCTCGGGGTTCTTCTTGTGTTGAGGACCCAGAACTGGACCCAGCACTCTATGGGGAGGTCACTACTCACCACCAGAGACTCAGCTCTTTGGGGCAGTTCCTACATATTCTGGCCTCTGAGTCTCAGTGGTGATTTGCCATCTGCTTCTGTCCCTTTCTGTTAATGGCACCAGGATTTCCCTTCCCCTCAATGTGCTGAAGCTCCTCAGGAGCCTGCCAGGAGCATCACGTGTGGCACCCACGTTCCAGGCATGAGGAGTAAAAGACAGTTTAGGATTGAGAAAGTCTGGGTTTGCCCAGGAGATTGTGGATCACCTCAGTCCAGTGGAGATGTGGGTCTGGGCTGAGGTCCCGTTTCTGATGGGGAATTTATTCCACAAACCCCACTCTCTCAGTTGGCCACTACCAAAGGGCACCTGGATCCAGACACAAATATAAAGACAAAATTTAAGATCTGTGGAACTTCAGCTCCACCCCCAAACATTCATTATTTAAAAGCATTTCCTAATGCATTTGCAGATTCACTCCTGGTGTTTGGATCACTTCCAGTATTCATCCAGGGCTGCCTTCAAGTTTAATTGTAGAATTATATTTTAAAATATATGCTCGCTGGAGCTGATTTGATGGCTTTTTCTTTTCATGTTGAGATTTCTTTACAATTGCTTTAAAAATGACTTTTTGACCAAAGAGAAAAAGCAAGAATAGTTTTTCCCTTTCATTTTTGGGTGAACCTTTATAAGTTTTGAAAGAAAAAAGTAAAAGAAGCCTCTAAAATCCTAAAATCTTTCAGTGTATATGTTCTTCCTTGTTTTCAACAAGACTTTTTAATTTGAGTGTGTTGAAACACCACAGTCCTGATCCAAAAGGCTATTTTTAAAGCAGTTTTTGATGTGTGACATAGCTGTTATTTTATGAGGAACCCAAAACATTTAATTGGAAATTTTTACTGGAGAAAAGAAAAACAAAAAGAAGAAGTCCAGTATTCAAACTCTTGAATAAATGGGATTCTCATTCATCCAGCTCTGGTCTTCACCCTCGATCTCCCCCTGACAGTCAACAACAGAGGGCAAAGCAGATTAGCTGAGCTGATGGAGCAGTAGAGATAAATGCAGGAGGAAATGCTCTCTCTTTTTTATCATTCTTTTGCTCCTACTTGAGATAATCCATGTCAGCATTTTTGGGTATGGAGCTCATCCAGCTGGAGGGATGGAGAAAAACAAACCTGGGGGAGCTTGGATGCTCTCCTGTCCCAGACCATCACCTTCAGAGCTTATCCCAAATCCAGGACCTTGGTGAACTCCTCCTTAGGGTCTGGGCTGGCTGCTCCTCTCTCCTCCACACCAACTCTTTTCTCAGCCTCTTCCCATCCCAGTGCTGCCTGCCAGCCCCAGCTGATGGGGATGCTAAGAGGAGGAGGTGTCAGGAACATCTCCCTGATGGGGGTTTATAGGCACACCCCAGCCAGGCTGTGGTCACTCCAGCCCTGGGAGCATGATGAGAGGAAGGAAGGAAGGAATGTGTCCAGGAGAAGAGGCTGGTTGGCAAGCAGATGGAGGTAGCCCACAGGTCCAAAATTATGGAATCATAGAAAATCGAGCAACACTCAACAAAAAAGACATTTCCAGGGGGCAAGGCTGTGTCTGCCCCCTCACCTCATCACCACTCACATTCCTGACACACAAGGTGCTATTGTTTCCCAGCCTTTGATTTACTCTTCCTAAGGGTGCTGCTGTCTGGAATTAGAAATGTGGCTTCTATTCTTACTGGCCCCCCACAAATCACCCCTTGCTTTCCAAAAGCATCTCCCCCCAAGCACAGCTCCCCCTCCCAGCAGCCCCACCAAGTACTCAGATTTCTATTCCTTCTCTTCTCTTCTCTTCTCTTCTCTTCTCTTCTCTTCTCTTCTCTTCTCTTCTCTTCTCTTCTCTTCTCTTCTCTTCTCTTCTCTTCTCTCTTCTCTTCTCTTCTCTCTTCTCTTCTCTCTTCTCTTCTCTTCTCTTCTCTTCTTTCTCTTCTCTTCCTCTTCTCTTCTTCTTCTCTTCTCTTTCTCTTCTCTTCTCTCCTTTTCTCTCTTCTCTTCTTCTTCTCTTCTCTTCTCTTCTCTTCTCTTTCTCTTCTCTTCTCTCTCTTCTCTTCTCCTCTCTTCTTCTCTTCTCTCTTTCCTCTTCTCTTCTCTTCTCTTCTCTTCTCTTTCTCTTCTCTTCTCTTCTCTTCTCTTTCTCTTCTCTTCTCCTTCTCTTCTCTCTCTTTCTCTTCTTCTCTTCTTCTCTTCTCTTCTCTCCTTCTCTTCTCTTCTCTTCTCTTCTCTTCTCTTCTTCTTCTCTTCTCTTCTCTTCTCTTCTCTTCTCTTCTCTTCTTCTTCTCCTTTCTCTTCTCTTCTCTTCTTTCCTCTTCTCTTCCTCTTCTCTTCTCTTTCTTCTTCTCTTCCTCTTTTCTCTTTCTTTCTCTCTTTCTCTTCTCTTCTCTTTCCTCTTCTCTCTTCTCTTCTCTTCTCTTTCTCTCTTTCTCTTCTCTTTTCTTCTTCTCTTCTCTTCTCTTTCTCTTCTCTTCTCTTCTCTTCTCTTCTCTTCTCTTCTCTCTCTTCTCTTCCTTCTTCTCTTTCTTCTCTTCTCTTCTCTTCTCTTCTCTTCTCTTCTCTTCTCTTCTCTTCTCTTCTCTTCTCTTCTTCTTCTCTTTTCTCTTCTCTTCTCTTCTCTTCTCTTCTCTTTCAGAGCAAAATCTTTGTTAGGGGGTATGATAGGGGTAATAGTCCCCCCCCCTGGCCCACAGGGAAAGGCTCCAGTGGGTGCTGCTGCTGAAGGGTGCTCAGTGGGAGCAGCTCTGGGGGTGCTTCAGGGTTTCCCCTCATGCAGAGAGGAATTGTGGAGGAACAGAGGATCCTTCCCGGGGGGATTCTACCTTTCCCACCTTCTGCTGTCTTCAAAGTGAGCTGTAATTACACAGTACTTCTGTGAGGCTCCCCAGGATTTAGTACCTGGTAGCCAGCCAAGTCATACTCTGCTCCCAAGTGTCTCTATTTATTTATTTTTATTTTATTTAGGCATCTTCCCTTTGTTTATTTACTAACCCATTAATAGATATTTAAATGTTTCATCCCCTGTCCCTGTAGCTGAAGGCCAGATGGGGTGACCTTATAGCACAGATGATTCTGCATCTTTCCCATATCTCTGTTTACAATGTACTTTGGAAAGACATCAAACCTTCATGTAAAGAGAGCAGCTCACCCAGAAGGTGGCATTTCCCCTGAGAAGCAATTTTAGATGATTAATTATTGTGAAAAAAAAAATAATCTCAAAAGCTTTTTGGATTCTAAACGTATCTGAAGTGATGATTGGGGTTTTTTTTTGTTTGGTTTTGGTTTTTAATGCAGATCAAAAGCACCCACTTGCTGACTCACAAGCCAGCAGAAGCAGAATCACTAATTTCTATGGGAAGATTCCTCTCTGGTGTTACTGGAATGCTCAACATGGTAAGTAGGCACATTCTGGAAATATGCTTTTGATTGGAACTGGGATGATATAAGGTGAAACTTCCTTACAGAGCAGTTGAACTGGTTGGGATTTGCCTCTTGGTCCATGAATGTCATTAAAAGTGAAGATTTTCAGTTTTCCTCACAATATTTGGTTTGTGTCAAAACTTCAAGTGTTCCAGAGGTTTTGGTGGAAAAAAGAAAAACAAACCTTTCATATGTTTGGCAAGAGAAAAATGTTAGGGGGAAGAAAACCAAAACTGTCACAAGCAGCAGAAAGTCAGGTTTTTGCATCTATAATTTTTCAGGGGAAACCTAAAAACCTGTCAGAGTTTCATGTGCTGGTGGAAATCTTTGTCATGATGCAAATCCCTGCCCTGTCAAAACAGATGTTTAAAGAGACCACTTGAACCAACTGCTTTCTGTCCCTCGGAGCCTCTCAGGGTCTGATCTGCTCACTTTTACCAGGGGGTTTCTGCCTCATCTTGGGAAGTTTCCATCAGAGATCAGGACTTGGCTGGTTTGGGTGCAGGTACCCAGCCTTGCTTGGTTTACACAGGTCCCAGAGCAAACTTTGCACTGGTTCCAGTCTGTGATTTAGGAGAACTTCTCCCCTAGACCTAGAACTTTAGGAGAGCAGCTCCCCTAGATCCCCTCGAGCTTCTCCCCAGATCAAACAGAGAACCTAAAAAAGAAGGATTGTAGCTCAGTGAGGGATCTGATGGATTCACAGCTCATTTCTGGGGATGGAACTGACCACACCATGAAGGGAATGAGCTGTGGGAGATGGATGATGAGGAAGAATCATGGAATGGTTTGTGTTGGAAAGGACCCTAAAGGACCCAAGCCCAGGGTGCTCCAAGCCCCATCCAACCTTCAACCCTGCCAGGGATGGGGCAGCCACATCTTCTGGGGGACAACCTGGGGCTCAGCACCCTCACAGAGAAGAATTCCTTCCTGAAGAAGAGAAGAACCTTCCACAAGGAGGGTTAAGCCATGTCCAGCAGTGGGAAAGGCCCACTGGGTCTCTCCTGTATTGATAGTGAAGCAAAAATGAGGGTGAGGAGTCAGCTCTTCTTGGCGAGGATAAGAGATGATAGCAAATATCTGTTTAGGCACACTGAGGTCTTTCTTTTTATTCCCTAATTCTGTGTATTCCCTAATAGGAGTTAACCAAAGTCAATCTGACCTGCTAAGGAGAAAGGGATCTCCAAAAATGCACCTGAGCTGCTCCAAGCTGTGCAGATAGGCAGCCAGGAGGGGGCAAAGGAGCCTTGAGGGCACCAGAAAGTCCACAGAGGAGCTCACCCTCCGGGCATAAATCCCTTGAAAACTGAGCCCTGGGGCTGTGTCTTGCTTATAAATAAGGACTCAGGTTACAGCAGTAATCTGAGCAGCAGGAAAGCAGAGCCATGCCATGGCTGCACTTGTTCTCTGCAGAGAAGACATAAATCCCCATCTCCTGCTCTGTGTAACACACAGGGAAGGCTGGGGACAAACCCAGCTGTAAATCAGGGCTGGCTTCCAGCTGCTCTTGCTTTCCTGATCTTTGCTGAGCTCTTTGGGCTTGGCTGCTTGCAACAGCATTGGCCTTAGGGTTGGAGGGGTGAGGGATCAGGACCCATTTTTGGGGGGGAAGCAGGGAGGGAGGATGCTGTGAGCCCTTGGTCTTTCACAGCCCACACTCTTCTGCCCAACAAAAGTAAAAGTCATTCCTAACAGGGCATAAATTTATTGCCAAATTAATTCTTCACTGCTGCCTTTGGTTTGGGTTTTGGGAAAGCAGCAAATGAATAGTGAGCCACAGAAAAGCAGCTGAAGGGAAATAAAGGCAACAAAGACTGGAGCTGGCCAGAGTTCAACAGGAGCAATTAAGAACAGCTACTTGCAGGTGGGGTGGCTGTGGGGTGAAGTCCTGCAGTGGGCACTGAGCAGCCTCATGGAAGCACTGGTTATTCTGCTTGCATGGGGAAGAGTTTCCAGTCCATGCCAGGGGCCTTTGCTGCAACCACAGCTTCTTTTGGTTTAGGTAACTGCAAGTTACACTTCTGGGTGCAATGCTTTACCTGGAGGCCAACGTTTTCTGTGCAAAAAAAGAAAAAAACCAAACAAAAAACCCAAACCCCAATATATATATTGACCTTTGCTGTTTCCAGTTAGCAGTCAGTGTGGTGTTGGGTTCACACGTGTGCATGTTGTGGGCTCTTTATGTGGGCCATGAGCTCTTCAGACTTCAATGAATGAACAGGAAGGAATTCTCTGGAGTCTCCTCCAGAGCTGAGCAGAGGCAGCAAAGGGAGCAGCTTGGTAATTCCGAGCACATTCCTGGCTGTGTCTGAGCACACATTCTGCTCCTCTCCCAGGCAGCTCTGTTTGCACTCATGTTCATGTGTAGGGAACAAACCACAGGTTCCAGGGAAGCAGGGAATGGTGGTGAGGACAGGGAGTTCTCTGGGATCACTTCAGATGGCAGCTGCTGGATTGAAACAGGAGGCAAGGAAAACCCCATGCTCTGGTAGCCCCTTCCAGGCTGAGAACATCACCTCTGTGGTCCACAGCAGCTCCAAGGCTCCCTGTCCCAGGCTCTGCTGATCCACATCCCCTTTGCAGACTGCAGGTTGGAGGGGGCTTGGAGCAACCTGGTGTGCTGAGAGGTGCCCCTGCCCATGGCAAAGGGGTTGGCACTGGGGCAACTTGAAGGTTCCTCTCAATCCAAGGTTTCTGTGCTTCTCTATTTCTCTGGGTTTCTCCAGGGATGGGTGATTCCTCTTCATGTCTGGCTCTGAGCTGCTGCAGCATCAGACAGGGATAACCCTCACACAGCAGCTCCATCAGTGTTTGGTGGCAAACATCTAGAGGAACCTTGGGAAAAGTGAGCAAAACTAATTTCCTTGGGGATAAAAGGATGGAAAACCAGGCAGTGGAACACTTCTGTTCTCTGTCTTTCTGTTCTCTGGTAAAGACCCTGAGGGTTTGGATCTCAGACTCTGCTCCCTGATGTCCTTTTTTCTCCCGTGAGGCTTCGTCATCTTTCATGATGGGGAAAGAAAGTTGAGAAACAGATCCCAGAGTGAGCATGGTCAGGAAATAAAGGGGGAATATGGGCACAGGAGTGGCTCAGGGAAGAGGATGGTACCTCCTGGGAGGGACAGTTTCTGAGAGAAGCATTTATTGAGGAAATTGCTCTGGGAGGCAAAGGGGAAAATCCTGCTCCAAGAGGAAGACAAAGCTGGTTCTTCATGGTCAGCAATCAGGCCAAAAACTACACCCTGACAGTGTCCTCCCATGCCAGACCCCTGTATCTCCTCCATAATGCCCCTACAAACTTGGTTCCAGAAGATCAGCAGCCTCACAAGGTAAAATATGGGACAGGTAGGACACAGCTGGTACCCAGTGCCATTCCAGGGCTGCTCCAGCTGCAGGGAATTCACCAGGTCAAAAGCCAGGGGGAAAAATTCCATTAAAAAAAAAAAAAAAAAAAAAGAAAGAAAATGATCCTCCTTCTCCAAGAGGGAGATAGTTTGTTGGAAGCTGTGCAGTCAGCCCTGGCAGTGAACTTGGCCAGAGAACGACATTCCCTTTCCATGGATGCATCAGTCACAGTTTTTGCCCATTCCTCAAGTTCCTTCTCCCTGCTAACCAGCGTCACTCCTGCCTTCTGCAGCCTCAGCCTCAGCAGGTTCCTTCTCATCCAGCTCCCTGCAGAGGCCTGGCCTGGGGGAAGCCTGGGGACGGCTCTGCTTGGGGTGTTTTTTTAAGCATTGTTTATAGTTTACTCCTCCTGAGCACTTGTGTATTTTTGTTTCAGCCCACTCACACGCACAGCTAGCAAACACCCAGGCCAGGGCTCCACGCAGCCCCTCAGCACCCCAGGATGCTGCAGCCTCAGCCGAGAACCCCAGGAGATGACTTTGATTTGCAAAGCAAACAGCTCTGTACGGCTCATCCACACCCCCCTGCCCCAGCCCCCCAGTCCCTGCTCCCTGTCCTGAGCCTTTCCTGGAGAGCAGCTTTGCATTCCGAGCCTAAGACTGCTCCTGAGGTGCCAAAGGAATTCGGTTCCTCAGCTCCTAAGGAAATACTTTGAAATTAGGTGTACACAGAGCTCTGATGGCTCGGAATGTTGCCACCGATAAGGTTGTTCAGGGGACTCTTCCTCTCCCAGCCCTGCCAGGGAAGGTAAGGATGTCCTGACAGCCAGGAAAGAGTCTGATGTCTGATATATGATGTCTGAGCTAAGACATTTCTTCATCCCAGCATATCCAGACAGCAGCAATCCCTTTCCTGCAGAGCCAGGGGAAAGATGTCACAAGGTGAACACCGATTCCCATCTTTTTAGCACAAGGAAACGAAGCCCAGAGGGAAATGCAGTTGGGAAATCCCTGCCAGAAGCCCCTGGGATAGTTAAAGGTTAAATTCAGATTGCTCCAAGCCAATGCAGTGACAGCACTGTAAGGTACCTCCTTCCATGTCCTGGGTTTTATGGCCCTTCTGGCCACAGGGCTTTGCTGGACAAAAAGGGGAAGAGGACTGTGGTCTTTTTTTGGGAGATCTCTTTTGGAGACCGTAACACTCACAAGAACATCAGCCCCAAAGAGCCCATATTTCTGGAAAACACTGTTTGCAGTAACTGTGGCCAACCCTGGCTCGGAGCTGCAAAGCATCTTGTAAGGAAGTCCCTTGGCTGCCCCAAGGTCCCCTTGGGCTGTGATGCTCCCACTTGCAGCCATCCCTGCACACATGTGCACAGCCCATGGTCATAGCAAGGGCAGAGGGTCACGAGATGAGATGAGATGAGATGAGATGAGATGAGATGAGATGAGATGAGATGGAGGAAAACTTGGATGTGCTCTCAGGAAAATATTTGTCAGGGTGTATGTGCAGAGCTGGGGAATGGTCTCCCAGTGGGAGCGGTGGCAGCTTCTTGAGTAGAATCATTTTAAAGTGGCCAGGATGAAGCCCTTGGGACTCCACAGGACGGAAAATCCTGGCATGTCTAGGGTCAGCGGATGGACCAAATGACCCACTGTAATGGGTCTTTTCCATCCCTGATTCCAGTGAGTCTCTGAGAACCACGAAACCAAAGAGTCATGAATAAAGCTCACATACCACAACGTTAATGTCATTGCCAGACCTTTGGTCCCTTTGGCAGAGCTAACCCATGGACCTGGGATTCCCTCCAGCATCTTCTTTGGTGGCTTTAAGAGCTCTGAATGTAAGTCTTAATCCAGACATCCCCGCAGATCAAACTTTACAGGGTGAGGAGAAACAGTAATAAAAGCTCCATAAATTGTTCTTATCGGTTTCACTTCACATCTCAATTCAGAATTTTCTCCTTCCCAAGGTTCCTAAGGGTGGGGACACAATCTGCTTGGCTACCTGTGTGTGCTCCTGGCCTGCAGCAGCAGCAGGACTGCAGTGCAACGGGTACAAACCTCCTTTACCTCCTGTTCTCCAGTTCTTTTCAGTGGAGACTTGGGCAAATTCCTGTGGAGACTGAAAAGTATTTAGTGGAGCAAAGGTGTGAAAATAGCTGAGGACTCAGTGCTGGAAAAGTACTGCTCATAACAGCAATTGTTTGTTGCTCTCAGGAGGAAATCTAAGTGCCATAAGACTGAAATGACAAGTGGATACAGCTTCAGATTTTACATCCTGTCCACGTAATGATAATTCCAGCAGGCACAAGGTTGCTTTGTGTCAGGCAGAGATCTGCTACAAAGCAGTTCTGCTCTGCTAAGGTTAGAGGAGTTTCTGAAGGCTTCTTGTTCATGGTGATCTTGGGTCAATCACAGCCAATATTTTCAAAAGTTCCTGGTGATTCAGATGTTGTAATTTTGAGGAGCTAAACTGCTGAGAAAAGGCAGTAAGTTATGTGCGAGATGAACCTCTTAAACTGGAGGGAACTGGGAATTTGTGACTGGAAGTACCTGAAAACTGTTGACCACTTCAGAATATCTTGGTGTGCCTGGCACTGCCCCCAAAAAAACCTCTTCCTTGGCATGACCACAGTGACAGAGAGCTCTGAGCACATCCTGAGCTTGTGCACAACTCACTCAGCTCAGAAAATGTGTCAGGATTCAAGGAGGAAGGAATAATTGCCCAGACAGAAATGAACCCTGGATGTGTCAAAGCAATACAGAGTTTTAAAACCCTCTCAGGATGGAATTTCCTAGTATGGTCCAAGGAGGTTAAACCCAGGATTAGAAGGATTAAAGTGTGTAATGGAAAGATGAAAAAATATTTCAACACTACTAGGCAATAGAATTTGTTCTGACAGAAGGTGACGGGTGACCTACTGCTTGGTTGCTTTAGGAGCAAGCTATCCAGACCTGCAACATTCAATAAATGTCCCTAAGACTCTTTCTGGGCTGGCACCAATGGCAAGGATCTGCCAACTTTTGGAGCATGAGACATCCACATGAAGTAACCCATGGTTATCCTCCATTGGAGGCCAGTAGCATTTCTCCCGGGATGGAGAAAAGGCTCCTTTTACACAAACATCTGATTTCTGCATGCTTGTCCAGAGCCAGTTCTGTGTCTGCTCAGTGTTACGAGATGGAGGTCTCTGTGGCCTTTTTGCACCCTGTTTTCCTCTCTTGACATCCTGATGTGAAGTAGCAGGGTGCCAGGAAGGCACAGAAACATCCTTGGGTAGAAGCTAAGAGAGCAGCAGCCCGGAGATGAGGAGTCCAAAGAGACAGAAAGGTTTCCAAGCTGGGATGGCAGGAACTCACTCCTTGAAAAACTTTACCTGAAAAAGCAATTACCAGAGCCATCATCTACTGCTCTTATTTCAGGGGAATGAGGCAAAGGACTAGGGAATGGGTGGGATTTTAGGGTGGGAACCCTCTAAGCACAAATTAACTTTTCCAGAAAGCGGTGCAAGGGATGCAATAAAAACTTCTGTTCTCTACTGGTACTAAATATTTTGGCCAGAATTAATTTGAGGGTCTTTTGGTAAGACATAAACCAAAATCCCAGTGGCCGCTCCCAGTCGTCCAACTTCTCCAAAGTCTCACTTTTCTTCAGTAAAAGTAGGTGTAAGCTGGTTTTCCAGGCCAAATTCTGATTCATATTTTGCCTACCCACACTTATTTTTACTGTAATTTTAACTGGACAGAGTTCTTCTGCTGGATACAATCATCCCCTTCCCTTCCTGTGCTCTACTGATGTTTGGTTATGGTTGTGAACTTTCCAGCTCCAAGGCAGCTGCATTTAGAGTGGGGCAATGCAGCCCTTAGATCCAGAGGATCGACTGGAAGTTCGGGAAGGATGGAATGGATATCACTATGTGCAGGGAGCCTGTAGAGCTACCACAGTGCCCTAAGCAATGATCACCTCTGGAAAGATCTGTTTGCCTTTCTCTTCTCCATGGGGAGCACCCAAAGGAGGCAACACTCACTTGAATTTCTTTCTATGGATCAAGTCAGGGAAAGGAGGTTTCTGTGAGGCCAACTCAACTGTTCCTTCCTTAGAGTGTGTGCTGGCTCTGGTAACCTGAGGTTCTAGAAGCTCAGCTGATGGTAAGAGACAAAAATCTAGAGAACTGAGTCTGTTTTCTGGGAAAGCTGGTTGGGAAAGAGCAAGCACTAATGAGAAAGAGGCATTTGATGGGATGGAGTGGGCAGGTGGAAGCAGTGAGTCACAGAGGACCCAGGGATGGGAAGAGAAGTAGAAGGAAAGACTCTGTCACGCTCCAAGGGGCTGTGTTCCAGTCCTGGACCTCCTTGCCTTTGGGCAAGTCATTTGGAGTCATCTCTCAACTCCTTGTCCTTAACAAACAGGATCAAAAGTTGTCACTACTTGGAAACTCGAAGAAGTTCTGGGACCTGAGTTCTTCCTTTTAAACACAGCCTACTAAGAAGTACTCCTAATTCTTTCCTTCTTTTCCACCATCTCCTTGCCATCTTTTATTTAACAGCAAGATCAGGTTGGAGATTCACTGAGCATCAGGCTCATTAGGAGAAACTGAGCCTCTTGGAGGTTGCCTGGACCTGCAGCAGGCTGGGGATGCTGACAGGAGCTGCCACCAGCTCGCTTGGCAGTTCCTAGTGAGGAGCAGGGAGCAGCTGGATCCCTGTGCTGAGAGAAGCTGCAAGCTGAGCAGGAATAGGCAGTGGTTTCTATCAGGCAAGGGTATTTTTTTTCTTTTTTTTTTCTTTTGCTCAGAAAAATCCAAGAGTGTTCTTTGCTGTAAGGCACAGATTTTTCCTGGGAGAAGGGCTGTGCACACCCAGTGATTCCAGTCGTCAAAGGCAGTCCCAGGAGTGGGAAGATGCCCAACACCATCTCAGCTCTGGGCCCACCAAGGGCAGCATCAGAAGGCCAGAGACTTCCTTTCCTTTCCCTGCCTGCAGAAATGGCAGCTTCTCCTCTTCTCTTGCCCTTGCCCTCTGCTAATTCAGCAGAAAAGACAAATCCCTGGAAACTGTCAGCTCCCTGGGAGCTCCTCAGTGCTCCATCCCGGGGAAGCCTGATTACTGTGCAGCAGGGTTCCCCAGAAGAGGAGGGGAGAACCTCTCTGTTTGGGGACACGGATGGCACTTTACACCCATGGAGGCACTTTCTGCTCCCAGCCCATCAGAGCTGACATTTCGCTGTCTCTGACTGCAGCAGAAATGAAGCTCCAGCTCTTCTATTTTTATTTTTCACATGGTCTTCCTTGTTTGCAGAGCTTTAATCAAGGAAAAGCAAAATAAAGCTTCTCCCCATCAGAACTCAGAAAGCCCCTCTGATGGAGGAAGCAGTTGGAGTCAGCAGACGTATCAGTGAAAGAATGAAGGTCATACTTTGCATAATATATTTATCTTGGAAAAGATAATTTTATTCAGGCTATCCAAGAATTCAAGTGCTGAAACTAACACTAAGTCAACAGCACTTATAGTAATGAAATAAATTCTTTATAACAATCCAGCAGAAGGAGTTGACAAGGGTTTTGAATGGCTTGTTTTTATTAAAATTCTTTCATTCTTGCAAACCAGCATTGTCTGTGTTTCTTGGATGTGGCCATCGTAGAGACACCGTGCAAAGTCTAAGCTGGAGTTTATTTAGTCTGCCTGCCTGCAGCAAAGAAAAATAAAATGCTTAATAAAAGATTTCCTTCTGTGGGAGACCCTGCAATTTGCAGATTGTAAGATAAGGGGGCTGTTTAGAGGAAGGTATAATTCTACATCTAAACAGAGATGGCATTCCCAGTAGAAGTTAATAGGAATATATCTTCAGCCTTTGGTTAACCACAGACCTGAGTGAGAGCCACTAGAACTGAAAGCTTAAACTGTTCTTAATTGTGCTGTAAAGCTCAAATGAAAATATTCTTTATGCTCAGGCTTCTTTAATCTAAACATGATTTAAATTCATCTGTACTATTTACCTGCTGACAGTACTATATCAAACCCTGGTTTCATGACCTCTTGGATGCATTTTCTCCAGGTGCATGAGGCTCAATTTCCAGTGGCCCTGAAACTCTGACATTCACTTGGGTTACAGCTCCACTGCTTGCAAAATGGAGCTTCCACTTCTGATCATTTGCACTGTGCCTGGAGAGATGTTTGATCCTGAAATGATGAGATGCCACGTGTGGGTAATGGGTGCTTTGCTCAGGCCCTGTGGGCAGGGCAGATACTGGGTGAATGATAAATTCACCTAGGGAGTGATTTATCTTCTGCATTCTCTCTTCATAGTCCCCATGCTGTTGGATTTTTTGGACCAAGTGTGATTTCCAGAACCCCCCATTGTGTTGGCTTCCAGAACCAGGTTCCCATTCACCTTCCTGCCCTCTTTTCCATAGCAATCTCCTTTTTGTGCAGCATTTGTGCACCTTGCATCTCTATCACCAGGGCCACTAGGAATTCATATTTCTGTGCTGCCTCTTCCTGGGGCCAAATTTTGCTCTCTGAGCCTGGACTGAGCACACATCATCCCCAGGTGGGCTCCTTGTGCCAGACTTTCTGTGGGTACAAGGGCTCTAACCCCTTTGGTACACCTCCATGAGAATGGTTTTCCTTAAACCAACAGCAGCTTCCAGGAGCTGAGGTTCCAGCTGAGGATCCTGGCACAGAGGGTGATGCCACCTTTGGAACCCTACCCTGTCCTTAAAGCCACTGTGCTGAATGTCACCTTCTTATACACAGCTGTTCCCTTGATAGGGAGGTTCCAACTGCTTAAAGGATGTCTTTATTCTCCCTAAAATGTTGGGAGTTTGTCCAGTTAGAAGAACCTCAGGTCTCCAAGCCCAGGGATAAACTCTGAGTGAGTTCTCTTGGTGAGCACTACCACAACCTGCCTGAACACAATTTGATCCCCAAACCCCGAGCTGGGCTCCAGATAATTAAGGAACACTGGAAATAAATCAGCTCTCTATTTCAGAAGGAAAAAAAAAAAAGCCTTTCAAGGGCTGCACCCCCCCTCTCTACTGTTCTGGCAGTCCCTTTTTAAGAAATACCTGGTATTTTTGGCCATGCATTGCCAGAGTGAGCTCTGGTAGAGGCCAGCCTAGGGTAGGAGGATTGGGTCTTGTTCTTGCACTTTCAAGCCAGGGCACAGTGTTGGATCAGTGGTTAAAACAAACACAGGCTTCTGTAGTAGGAAAGAATGATGGAGCAGAGGGCTTGCTGAAGTACAAACTGTTGTACTGAAGTGTTGCTTGGCCCACGGAGCCCAGGGATCCAGCGTGAAGCATGAAAGCTGGGGGAAAACCAGAGGAAATTAATGATTGGATAATGGGTTCCAAATGTTGCAGTTCAAAGTTAAACCCTAAATAATACAGTCACTTTAGGGTACACGGAGCTCCAAAACAGATTGTTTTTCAAGGCAGGGTCGCAGCAAGGAGGATGCTGGGTAATACTATCCCAATTCCCAGTAAGGTAATAAGGTGGGGATTTAGCTGCACCAACCACTGCTCGGGGGCTGTTTGCTTCCCTGCGTGCAGGAACAATCATGGAGAGCCCTTCCCAAGGCTTTGCCTTCTGCCTCGACTCTTAATCCTGGTGGCAGGTGGCTGCCTGCCATCTGGAACATCTTTGCCCATTAAGATTCTCCCAGAAAGAAAGAAAATAGCTTCCTTAGTAGCTGGACCAGGTTTTCAGGAGAGTGCTTCTGTACAGCAGCCCTGGGTCAGTGCTCATGGTTAGATGGGTTGGCTCAGCCCACTGGCTCAGCACAAGGGACTGCTCATTCCCCTCTTCCAGGGAGGATGAAACAGCAAGTCTACCTAGACACTTCTTCTTCTCCCAGATCCTCAGTTCACCTCCTTGCTGTACTTTTCATGAAGTTAAGAGGGGACATGAGCCCTTCTTCAAACATAAAATCTCTCTGGCTTTCCTGATGGATGACCACGGGTCACCTTGTCCTTACCAAGGCCAGGCTGGATGGGGCTGGGAACAATCTGGGCTTGTGGGAGGTGTCCCTGTCCATGGCAGGGCCAGGGCTGTGTTTGGAATTAAATGATCTTGAAGGTCCATTCTAACCCCAACCAGTCTAATTTCACAGAATCACAGAAAGTAAGGGGCTGGAAGGGACCTGGCAGAGCAAGGTCACCCACAGGAGGTCAGACATGGTCCTCAGGAGAGAAGGAACCTCCAAAACTTCTGAGTCAAAGAAATTCCATAGGGTTTGACTCCCTCATTGCTTTTGCTTCCTTTTTCCTTCCTTTGCTTATACACAGAGGGCACAAAGCTTGGCACGTGGATGCACGAGCAGCTTGAAGCCTTGCAGGCATTTTGCTGGCACTTGGCAAGGAGCAGCAAGGCCACACCAGGCATCCAGGCAGTGAGTAACCAGACTTCACTCAGGTTTCTGTGCTGGAGAGCAGAGCTGTGAGGGCTCTGTACCTTGTCCAGAGGATTTGCACAGCACAGAGGAAGTGGTGCTCCATCTCCTCAGTGTTTACTGCTTGGCTTCAGCCCAGTCCCTCATCAGATCTCAGCGTCAAACAAATTCTTGGAGGCGATTCAGTGACAGCTTCAACTGGGAACTGCACTGGTTCAAAAACCAAATGAAGAAATCCCCAAGGAACTGCCAAAGATGGTGGAATTGTTACTTTGGACAGGAGTTCAGGGGGAAACAAAGCAAACCCCTTGCTCCTCTCATTGCAGAAGGAGAGCAATGAGTCTGAGGGAGCTGGAGAAAATCACATTCTTTCCTCTATTACTCCTTTTCTTCAGATGGCTGCAGAAATAGAAACAAACCCTTCTACAATGGGCTCAGAGAGGTCTCCTCCCAGTGCATGTGGTTTCCACTAAGTCAAGAGGGATCTGGGAGTAACAGTAACTGGGAACTAAGGTGCCAGGGATGTCCTTACACAAGGCTGCCTCTATTGTCAGCAGAGAAGGAGCAATTTTTTTCTACCCAAAATCTTGATTTTGAATCTTTAGAAGCTTTTGAGGCTTTAGAAGCCACCACCTGGCTTCTCATAACCTACAGCAGGAATCAGTCAGGTATCACAGTTAAGTGGCAGAAGCCAGGTTAAGAGGAAAAGGAAAAAGGTCAAGATAGGGATGGAGATGGGATGCTTTGTACCAAGCTAAGACAGAGCTTGCAGCAGGACTGACCCTCTGCAAGCTCACCCCATAAGGAACCTGTAGCCCCAGTGAGCTTTGGGAGAGCCTGGCCTGGGGTCTCAAGGTCTCCGTCCCTTTATCAGGTGTGTCACACCAACAAAACTTGCAGGGAGACCCAAGCTGCCTGACCTTGCAGACCTCAGGGTGGATTTAACTTGTCCCAGCCCTGCTAACTCATCCTGCTGACTCTAAGGGAATTGAAGCTGCTTTCAGAGGGGCCAGAGCAGAGGAATGTGTTTTAATCTCCTGATTTAACTAACTCCTCCTTAAACCCTTAAAACCTTTTTTCCGGCTTCTTGGAATGCAAGTCCCATTTGTTCAAGCTCCTGCGTGGCTGTGGGGAGACCTTAGAGCACCTTCCAGTCCCTGAAGGAACTCCAGGAAAGCTAGGGAAGGACTTTGGATGAGGGTCTGGAGGGATGAGATGAAGGGGAGTGGGTTTAAGCTGCAAGAGGGGAGATGGAGAGGAGATCTGAGGCAGAAATTCTTTGGGGTGAGGGTGCTGAGCCCCAGGGTGCCCCCAGAAGCTGTGGCTGCCCCATCCCTGGCAGTGTTGAAGGTTGGATGGGGCTTGGAGCCCCCTGGGCTGTGGGAGGTGTCCCTGACCATGGCAGGGGGTTGGAACTGGATGGTCTTAAAGGTCCCTTCCAACCCAAAGCTGTCTGGGATTCTACGACTAAAGGCATTTGCTGAAATAATCTGTCCCTTGAGCTCCATCCCAACACAAGGTTGCTCCAGTGCTCAGCACTTCACAGGGTCAGGCCTTATGTCAGCAGGAACAAAACAACCCAGGTGGCTTTCCTAGGAGCCTGGATCAGATGGAGAGGAGCAGATATGGATCAGAACCCCTAGATGTTTCTCTGGACTCAACACAAACCACAGATCTTTTTGAAGCTGGCCCATCCCTGTCACCAGGAAACAACCCGAACCCAAACCAGGAGCCTCAGAAGGATCCTGAGCGTTATGCTGTAGCTACAATAAGCTGAAAAAAAAAAAAAAAAGAGTGCCAGATGGAAAAATAAAATATGCCAGCTTCCCCCTACAACGTATAAGCTATATTTGTGCTGCCTTGACACAGCCCCACTTCCTAGCACCATTCTTTTATATCCGGTTGACGGATATTTTTCCATCGAGTGGTAATGCTAATCTTGGCAGGGGCTGAGAGCAAATATAGAAGCTTCAATGCGTGCCCGGAGATTTCCAAGCCATCGGGAAGCATGCCTAAGAACAACTCAAGAGCAGCATGAGGAAATATAAAAGAGCTGGAGAACTGGAGAGAGCTTGTTTCACATTCACAAATCCCCCGGTGCCACTCGATTTTAGAAGGTGAGGGGAACCCCACCATCTGAACTGATAGGTTACTGCAGAGCTGGCTGCCAAGACATACCTTGGCAAGGTTCCTCCTCAATTATTATCTTATTTCTCTTTACTCCTGCTCCTGCTCCAGATATCTGGCCTCCATCGTTACAATATCAAGCACCCCACTGTCTTTAATATATTTATCTTTACCACATCCTCTGAGGCAGGCAAGTGTGCTGATCCTCAGATTACAGAAGCAGAAAAGGACCGGAGAGGCCCAGGCTCACAAAAGGACTTAGACACTTATATTTCATTTAAGACAGACTTTGGACCCCTAAAGAAGCAGTTCATAAAATCCCCATCTCCCTGCTCACACTGCATTAGCTCGGGATGCACAACTTGGACTCTTTGCCTCTGTTGCCACTTGCCAGAGCAGCCACTGCCTTAAATAAACTGCATCAGCACTTCAATCCCTGTCCTCTCCTGTTCTGGACCATCCTCAAGGAGATCCCACCAAGGATCTGCAGCCCTGGGCTGGGGGGTTGCTGCTCAGATATTCTGTGGTTCTGCATCCTGGCAGGAATCACTGGCAGAGTCTGCACGGCTGAGGGTTTTAAAGCCCAGAGACCTGTGGGGAAGTTGATCTCCACTGATTTTGTAGGATGAAATACCTGACCATGGGAGAGCCTCTGAACCTTGTTGTTCAGCTGCAGAATGATCACAGGAAGAGCTGTACAAGCCCAGTAAGAGAAGTTCTGCTCTTCCACAGCAAGGAAATCGATGGGGGGAAAAGAAATAGTCTTGATTTTCAAACGTGGAGCCAAAGCACTGGGAGAAAGGATGATCCACCAGGAGTTCTGCAGGTCACTACGGGAATGAAGCTGCCCACTGCCATCCAGGCACATCTTCCCAACCAGCTTCCCAGACTTTCCAGCATCCATCTTTCTCCATGACACACGTTGGGACCACCCCATCAGTTGGTTACCAGCAGCCAGTAGCTGTGTAGCCACTGCTGAGCTGGGCCAGCTGAGGTGATGCTGCTGAGGGGAAAGCTCTGTATCCCCTTACCAGTCCCTGGGCTCTGTATCCCCTTACCCATCCCTGGGCTCTGTATCCCCTTACCAATCCCTGGAGCCCTCCAGTCTTCTGGCTGCATTTTAACACCAGTGTGCTTGGACAAAGCAGGACATTTTTATTCTAACAGGAGCAGCCAGAACTTCAATGCTCAAATGTAAGGAGGGTCTGAGGGAAGAAAAAAACCCTAAAAAACTAAAAAAAAAAAAAAAAAAAAAAAAAGCAAGTTTTGGATATTCAGATGCTTTATTTTTGGAGTCAAGAGAAAAATGTTGTTGGTTTTATTTTCTGTAAGTATCTATTTCTGTTAAAAAAAAAGAAGAAGAAGAGAAAGGGGGATGGAACTGATGTTTTATTTCTGCCAAAAAAATGTAATTCATTTCTCCTTCATTGTTTCCAGAGTCCTTTGCCATTTCAAGAGGTTCTCACACCCACACAGGAGTCTCTTTTATAGCCAGGCAGCAGCAGACTCCTTCTGCATGACCCTTCGGCCGTTGTTGATTTATGAATTATTATTATTAATAGCATGCAGAAAAATTCCAAAACTTCAGGACTTTCCCTTCTTGCTCTTACAGTACAAATCCAAGAGTCTCCACGGAGCTTCCTTCATGTGTTGCGAGAAGTCCAAGAACTTTTCCATGCTTAATAAGGAGAGTGGATTTGGGGAGGAATGACAAAGTGTGTGCCTCTCCTTAGCCCTGCTTGTTATTGATTTATAACCTGCTGCTCCCATGTGCTCTGGAACCAGGATCAGATCAAAAGAGCAGTGATGTGATCACCTATCATTCTGAGGTGAGCAGGCAGTCTAGACTTAAACCCATTTCTGGATGACAAACAATTGCAAGCTCAAGACTGAGCAGATCTTGAATTTCAGATAGCCCAAACAGAGCCGTTCTGCTCAGCTAAATTCAGACCAGACCCAAGTTTGGATCACCTCTCTTAGCTTGCTCTGAGAAGCTGTTCCCCTGAAAGATAAACAGCCTGAACTTTCAGGAGAGTGTCCTCAAGCTGGCGTTTTAGGAGCAGGAGCATCCTCAGCCAGACAAACATCTCTTGATGAAACTAACAGGTGTCAGGAGCAAGCGTGGAAAATCCGGAGGGAAAAACCACGGGGGAATTGTTAGCAGAGCTGAGAGGGCTCGGAGTGACAGCCACGTAGCTGGTCTTGTTTAGATTAGCAGCTGAGGAAGGGAGTGTCCCCGAGGAGAATGTGTGCTCCTGGAGGAATCAAGGTGACCTCCCAGCATCCAGCAGGATGAGGTGCAGTCAGTTTGGGAGAAGAGACAATAGTTCCCTTGGATGTGGTTCTAGCCAGGTGTGAGTGGCATCGTGCAAAGGCAAGGGTAGAATGAGCCTTATCTTAGAATGAGAAGTATGGGAGGAATCTAGGGGAGAGGGAGAGAAACTGGGGAGTCAGAAGTGGTTTGGATCACCAGGATGGGTGAATTTATCTGTGTTGTCTCTACACATGCTCACCCATGCAGATGAACCTGCAGGTGTTTGTGTACCTCCAAGCCTCTTTTTAGAGGCTAATTTATTAATATTACATTTATATTTTGTGCTAGATTAATAATTTTACTATTTTTATCCTTATTAAATGCACTTCTAATATTACTATTCATGTCACATTCAATATTGCATCAATTTAAATTAATGTCAATGTCTCTTAAAAAAAAAAAAAAAAAAAGACAGTCTGGAATTTCATTAGGTGGAGCCAACAGAGGATATCAGATGGGAGAGTCCTCCTGAAAGAAAGCACAGAAATGAGTGAATCAAAAGGACAAGAAGTGGGAAAAGTGGCCAGATGGCTTGGCTGCAGCTGAGGCAACAAGGAGCAGAGTGAGATTAAGAAGCTGGGCTGCACATCAGAAAGCATGACCCTGTCAAGGGGAATTTTCCTTATTTTCTTCAGGGTATGCTCTTGGCATCTCAATGTAGAGGAGCAGAGGAGGTATCAACACCACTGGAGGCCAAGGTTTAGTTCTGTGGCCAAAGTTCTGTCCATCCTGGGGAGGAATACTTTGTGTGAGAGCCACACACCTCAGTCTCCTGCTCAGAGAGGTTTTCTGCATCCACCTGGGTACCAAAGAACACAAGGAGATGTCTCAGGTCCCTCTGACAGGATCATCTGTGGCTCTCCAGCTTCAGCAAGGTTCTGCTCTTTGTGGCTTCCAATGGAAAGTGATGCTCTGGGGGGAGAAGGCACTAGAGTGCTTTCTGCTTGAGTGGAAGATGTGTGGAAGATGTGTTCTGTGCCAGGCATCCCACCTCCAGGGGTGCCAGAGAAGAGATCCCAGTCCTCTCTTTCTCCCTGGATCTTCTTCCATTCTTATTCCCTTCGTAGGTCTCCCCGGTGCTGATAAATGTACCCAAAGATATCTCTCTGTCTTCTTTTTCTATTATTTTTTTTTTTTTGGTGCAAGCTCCATATCCTCTTTCAGAATCTTCCTCAAAGCCAAGTCCTTCTGGTATGACCCCACTTTTCTCAGCCAAAGAACAAGCCAGGGCACGGATGGTGGGTTGAAAGCTGGGTAGGAAAATGTTAGGTTGTACTGGCTGTCACCCAGCCTAACACTGGGCTCATCCAGCCAACCAGAACAAAGTTCACAGGCTGAAGGAAGGATGTTCAAATAAAGCAAAACAGAGCTGGAGTAGGAGGCATAATTGCCTCGGCTCTTCTTGGCTCTGCCAAAACCTTTGAGGGAATTAATCGCAGTGGAGCAGTGGCCTCTTCCCCAAAGTGGGGATAATTTTCATCTTCTGGAGAGGCAGAGTAAGTGCTTGGGAACAGAAAGCCTCTTGCAAACCAAGGAGGTAGAGTTCTGGCTCAACCCTTTTCTGAATCAGCTCCTTTCTACTGTTGCTGCTGTGCAGAGATGGAAGGGGGGGACAAGTTGCTGTCCCCGAGCTCATCCCTGTTCCTTTTCCACAGCAGTGGGGGAAGTGATGCCAAGCAAGGGGAGCAGGACCTAGATAGTTTGTCTTGAAGAGCAACACCTCTGCCTGCTCTGTGGAAAACCAACGACAGGAAAAATAGATGCAAAAGATCCTCCCCTATCTGTTCCTTGGCTCTTTGGGCTGGAAAGCAGCGTGATGGATTCTGTGGCCGTTTCCTAGACATTCCCTCCTTTAACCTTTCCTCCTTCCTGACCTCAAGAACACAGCCACCCCCCCAAGACGTGTCCCAGCAGTGACCCAAACCCAGCCCACCTGGAGGCTGTTCCCAGGACACAGCTTTCTCCCTTCATCTCTCCCTCCTACAGCCAGGATGAGCAGCTCAGGGATTAGGGAAAGATGAAATAGTGATACGAGGGGAAAGGGCCTCAAGCTGATCCAGGGGAGGTTAAGATTGGAAGTTGTGAATAATTTCTCCCTGGAAAGGGTTGTCAGGGCCTGGCCCAGGCTGCCCAGGGCAGGGCTGGAGTCCCCATCATCCCTGGAGGGGTTTCAGACCCTGGGGATGTGGGGATGAGGGACATGGGGTGGGGGTGGCCTTGGCAGTGCTGGGTTCAGGTTGGAATCAATGATCCTAAAGGTCTTTTCCAACCCAAATGGTTCTGTGGTGATCCTGTGATTCCCTCTGTCCTGTTTCCCCCTTCTCCCACCCCAGCACCAGGCTCTGCATTCCCACACCAGGAGCATCCAGCAGCTGGACCACCTCCCCCACATCCCCCTCCCAACTGAGCACATGTGGGACAGCTGGATGCTCTCTCCTCCCTGTCCCCCCCTTCCATCCTCCCTGCCTGCCCTCTCCTTTCCCTCCCCAGCCTGGAACTCAGCTTCCCCTGGCCAGGGCCACCCCAAAAGCCCCCCCAAAGCCTTGGAGGTGCCACTTTAGTTTCAGTCTTTGCAAGGATGGCTCAGAGCAGAATTCCTCCACCTCTCCTGTCCCATCCTACTCACAGCCAAGTGGGATGATGAGGACACAGTAGGGCCTGGGTAGGTTTTTTTGCTCTGTCTTGTCCCTCAGCCAACCTCTTTGACCTCTGGTTGAACCCAATAAAAGAGAGTGTGTTTGGAGCCTGTCCCTGCCAGTTTTACATCTGCGACCAGTTGCAATTTAAATTCCCTTTCTGTCTGGGAGAGGAAATAAGAGAGAAGCGAGGAAGAGTGATAGTTAAAATAAAATAAAATTTAAAAAAAGGTAAAAGATAAAAATTAAAATTTAAAAATTAAAAAGAAGTCGGATGGGAAGAAACCAAATCCAAAGAGATCTGAGGCAAACCTTGTGGTTGGAAAGAACTCGGCAAAAAGATGAATAAATCAGCCTTTCATAATACATTAATATCTTTCCTCTAAGAAAACAGTGGAAAAAAGTAACAGGGCTTTATCTTGGGTCCATTACTACTTCACGTGTAACCTCACAGCATCACTGTCAGGGTGAGAATGTGCTGAACATCTTGCTGACACTGGCTGGTAACGTGCTGAAAGCCCTGGTTTGACAGGTCATCAAGGCTCAACCCAAAGGGCAGGCCAGCACCCCAGTCGTGTGTCCATCACTCATCAGTCCATCAATATTTCACCACTGGCTCTGCTGGTGGAGGCCAATCTCATGAGTCTTGTTGCTTAAAACCCCTCTTGCCTCCTGCCAAGAGAATAAAAGGGGCACCCTCAAGGTAGCAGCAGCATCACCCCCAGACTGGGGTGGCTGGGGAGGGGCAGAGAGGCAAAACTTGCCCCGAGATGAGAGAGTTTGGACTCACTCATCACCAGATTTGTCACTGATCCTCTGAGAAAATCCTCTTGTCCTGGGGTCACTGAAACCTCAGAAAACAACTTTGAGCCCTGCCTGAGAGGCAAGATGGTGGAGTAGGAGAAAAGGAGATTTCTTCAGCTGAAGCAGCTTAGGAGCAGGGAGGGCACATTTCCCCCTGGAGGAACATTGCTCCTGAAGGCTTGATGCAGGTCTGGTGATTTCCTTGAGCTGTGATGTGTTCTGGCCCTGGGTGTCAGATCTGCCCTTCCCACTGTGCCATTGTTCTGCCTTTAGCCAGTGGCCTCCTCTGCCCTCCCTGAATTTATTCTGTCCTGCTGATGCTCAGATTTGGAGCACAAGAATTGTTGCTTCAGAGCCAGAAGTCCCCTCACCTGTTGCTTCTGCTTCTCTCCCAGCCAGACATTTGTGAAGAAGGGAAGGAAAAATATCTGCTGCACGTCTGATCTTTGCCCTGCTGCAGCTCTGCCTTAGATGGAGGTGCTGAGGCCCAACAGGAGCATCCTGTAACCCGGAGGTGTGCTGGCTGAAGGTAATTCAGGCTATCAAGCTGCAGATTTGTAAAGCCCTCAGTATAAATACACAGGAAAGGCTGGGTGACCAGGAGTGACAGAAATAGAGTGAAATCCAATAGTGCAAAGTGAAGCACTTGGAGACTGATAACAGGAATAGCTGCTCTAGGCTGTGGGCTCATCCAGTGGGAAGGTTGGAGCTCCAGGAGAAGGATGTGGTGGGTGTGTTCCTCCTGGCTCCCAGGCATCTCTGGGGTGGTGATCAGTGATGGAAAAGCAGGACACACAAAAGCTATTTACAGGGAAGTGTTAATGGCATGGGATAAGATCTCCCTTGGCACAGCAGAGACTGTTCTTGTGCTACATCACCAAAAAAGGGGAATTTGAACAGGAGCAGAGGTGGCAAAGGGCTCCCGTGGTGCTCAGGGGGACAGAAAGCCAATCAAAGGTGAGGGAACCTGGAGAGCTCGGGATGCTGAGCCTAGCACAAGGATGTGTTGCTCTCTATAAATACATCCTGGAGGTAAAAATCACAGGGAGAGAAGAGTTATTTAAGTGAAAGGACAGTGCTGGGAAAAGAACAAATGGGTATAAACAAGCCGGGAATATATTTGGTCTGGAAATTAATACAAGGTTTCTAAAATTCTCATCAGCTCTGAATATCTCTTCTGACTCCATCCTTCTCCCTGGCTTTGAACCCCAGGAAACAAATTCCTCCACTGTTGCTACGAGGTCATTACCCTCTCCTGTCTCTCTGCATCTTTCCCTGGGTATTTGGGTTTTTTTGCACTGGTTGTGTTGCTCAATTTATTTGTTCATATTTTCAAAGCCCTTCCTCCTCCAGTAACACCAGACTCAAACCCTCTCTCTGTTTTGTTTTTTCTTTCTTTTTTCCCCAGTTTCTGAGCTTCATCATCCCCACTTGTTACATTCTGAACCTGTCTGGGAAGCAAGGTTCCCAGCCACCTGGAAGCAGAGGGAAAAGGCCACAGGCTGTGGCTCAAGGTGTTCAGCCTCAACACAAAAACCTCTCTTCCATTCCAGGGAGCAGCACTGGGACAGGATCCTCAGAGAGGTGAGAAAGGAGGTGGCATCTCCATCCTCGGGGGGTTCCCAATCTTGGTTAAACCATCTCAGCTGAGGTGTTGGCAACCATCCTGCTCCAGGTGTAGTCTGGGCTGGGTTAGCTCCAGATCCCTTCCAACTGATGCTTCAGAGCTGCTCTGAAATCAAAGGGATCTGGGTGAGTTCTGCCCACGGGCCAGTTCTTCTCATGGCATCACCAGCCCAAGGAAAGTGATGGCTTTCTGAGTCACTTTTAGAATAACCAGGGGGCTGGTTGTGAAAGAGCTGTGTCATCTCCAGGCTGGTCCTGGGAGACCTGTGAGGATCTCCTAAAGGCATTGTGGGCTGCTTTATGGCAAGCAGAACAAGAATTTATAGGACTTACATTTGTAAATATATTATTAATAGGATTTATTTCCCAGAGAAGGACATTAATACTCAATTCTAAAACTTATATTAAAAATATTGCTCAGGAGTCCCACTGTATTTGCAAGACTGGCCACAGACAGCAGGACCAAGTGCATCCAGGCATGCTGAGAACTTAATAACTTAATCCCCCCCCCTTTTTTTTTCTTTTTTTTTTTTTTGGGATGGATGATCCATGTTTTGGGGCTGCAGACTCCCAGGTGGTGTGAGCTTGGGGTAGTGGTGGGGCTGCCAGGTTTCCTTTGGGAAACATGGGAAAGAGAGTCCCTGGGATTCCTGCCTCCTGGGGGCAAGCACTGCCCTTCTGGAGCTGATGTCAGCCCGGGACAAAACCTCGTGATGGTCAGGGCACATGATGTCATGTCTCCCTGCATCCAGTTGTCCTCAGGAGGACTTGGTCACCACCACCAACAAAGCTGCCCTACAAAACCCAGGGGCAGGGACGTGACAAACTCACCGCGCTCTCCCCTCCCTCTCATCCCTCCCCCTCCTGCTTGCGCAAAGCTGGGGCAGCAGCGGGGTGGGAAGCTAACAATTATCATTTTTGTTAATTAATTCTTGGCAGCCAGAACCCCCCGTTAATCACAGCTCCCTGCTTCAGCCCTGTTTCACTGGCTGTGACTTCAGAAAGCAGAGGGAGAAGGTGCCAGCACTTCTCACCCAGGTCCTGCAGGGGCAGACGCTACAGGATGCCCAGGCTCGGGCTGGAAACTCCGTGGTGGCATTAGCTGGAGGACAGCAAGGCCACAAAGCCTTGTCAGAGCATCCTTAAAATCCCTCTGGTGGATCAGACAGGGCCAAGGATCAAAGGGGAAGCTGCAGTCACCCCACTGTAAGATCCTACAGGAGGGAGCTGCACCCCAACCAAAGGAGAGGAAACGGGGACTGGAAGGCAGAGCAGGACCCAGCCAGCCTCACACACAAGTTCAAGGGCAGAGCTGGGAGCAGAATCAAAGGGTTGTGGGTCCTAGCACCAGGCTTTATCCACTGAGTGACATCTCCCAGCTGTGGCTGCAGCTCAGAGGGTGGAAATGCATTTCAGTACCAGGCATTGAATCCCTGGCCTGGCAAAGCAGCAACCTCAGCTTGAGCCTCCAGGTGCCAAATCACCCCTCTCATTCTCCTTCCTCCTATAACCTTTCCCTGCAGTAGTTTTGAGCTGAATCTCTTTGATTTTTTTCAAAATCAAAACTTGACCTAGGGAACTGTCAGTTTTGACACTTTCTTGTTTGCAGGCAAAACCAACCAAACAAAAAGCCCCAATCAACCACCCAACCAACCACCCAAACAAATATAAAAACCCCACAAAATAAAAAAAACCAGAACTAAATATTCTGACCCTGTTGAAACAGAATGCATTCACTTCTGTTCACCAGCTTTAAAAATGCTCCTATCAAATGTGACAAGGTCAGAGCCTGGACAACATGGCTCAGTTTTTAGAAGAACAGATAATTTTTATTGTGATTTGCAGGAAACTTCGGGCACAGAATAATTCTGTGTTTGTGTGTTCTTCCACTTGAGAACAAAACCAGATTTCAGCCTTGTGGCATTTCCTACCAAATCAAACGGAGCAGTTCCCACACAGCCATCCCCTTCAGGAAAGACAAGGAAGGGTTTGTTGAGTCATTGGCAGGAACAAGAGTTATCCAAAAAAACAAACAAAAAAAACCTAACCCAAACTTGAGCCAGGAGAAGGTTTGAACAAGGTTTCCACTCCAGCCCCAGAGGTCAGGTCAGCCCTGAACTGCTCTGTAAGTGGGAGCTGTGCTAAGAGCATCCCAAAGCCCAGGCAAGAACCTCGACACTGCCCACCCCAAAGAAGCTGGACCACAAAAAGTACCTTCCCTGCCTTCTGCTTTGGGGAAAGCTTTCCTGGAGGTGCTCTTCCAGCAGTGGAAAGGGAATGAGGTTGCCTACAACCTCCCCAGCAGCTTTGCCTTTCCAACCATTCACATTCCCTGCTCTGCTTTCCTTGGTCCAAATGTTCTGAAGCCTCCTGGGGGGAGAAAAAAGATGCAGATCCATCCTCACTCCTGCTTAGAGTGTGACTGCAGAGCAGAAACACAGAGCTGCCCTGGACTCCTGGAGTTGCACTCAGGTGAAGTGAAGATCAAGCAGATTCCAGGTCTCCTTTTCCATGCCAATCTGCTCTGCAGCCCTTGCTGCCTCCAGCCCCTCTCTCTGTTACTTTGGCCATGTCTGCTGAAGGGTGAGTTCATCCTGTGCTCCCCAGTGAGCTTAAGATCTCCTTGTTCCATAAATAACCTTTAGCACCTCATAAAAACAAACCATTTTTTAAAAAAGAGAAAGATACAGGCTGGGGAAATTGAGGATCTGGGGTTGCATGATGTATTAAAGCCTGTCCTGAAGCTTCTCCATCTCCTGTGCTGATAACTACTTCAATCTCAAGCCCAGGAGCACTGAGAGAACTAGAGATGGGTTTCTCCAGCCCCTGAAACAAAAGCAGGAAGAATCAAAACCTGTTTTTCACAGCCCTGACCCCCTGACCAACCTAATGATCCAAAAATCCATTTTTAGTTGCTCTGGGCCAGCTACAAAGACCTATTCCAGGTAGCACTGGATGAGGAAGGTGGTTGGTTGGTGTCCTGAGGCTCTCCTGGGGGGATGTGCCACCAGCCCTGTTCCCTCCCAGTCCCACAGAACATCCTCCCAGTTTCCTGGCTCCCTGAGGTGCTCACCCTCAAGGGATGCTCACCAGATCCTGACCCAGCTCACAAATCCTCGAGTTCCGGAGTGCCATAAAACACACATCCTACAGAGATGTGTCCCTGGCCTCTGCTCCCTCTCAGCTTTGCTTCTGTTTTCTTGAGCCGAGTCTGCATGATTTTCTCCAGTAGTTCAATCATATTTATTAGGAATTTATAGTTCTCTGTAGGGTTTTTACATTTAGCTGCCTACACTGGAAAACCACATTTTTATAGATGTTGGATACCACACCTTTTTCTGTGGCTCCTCAAAGCTTTTTTTTTTTTTTCTTCTCCCTTTTTGTGCTTAATATTCAGTTTCTGTAGCTTAGCCCCATTTTGTCTCTACCCTTTTGTTCCCATCCACCAACACTGCAAACTCCTTATCAAGAAAACAAACACCAGGTCATGTTTAAATGGCCGCAGTTCATCTGGGATTGGATCATCCTTGGCTGTCACTGCTGCTTGGCTCCAAGAGGGACCCAGAGAAGCAGGAAAAAGCCCGATTTGACAGCATTTGGAAGAGTCCAGCTGTGCAGGTCTGCAGGGATGGGAAGGGTCCCATCAGTCTGTAGGGTAGAAGCTCCCAAGGCTTGGTCTGCTTGGCAGACTTTTGGGGTGATGCTCAGGCTCGATGCTCTTCCCAACACTGGAGGTCCAAACCTGGAGTAAATCCCTGCTGGTCAATGATTATCTCCACTCTGCAGTTATTAAAAGCCTGATTTTCCATGAGCAAACAGACTGAACAGGGGCCAGGACCTTCTGAACCTCAGTGCCCTGGTTGTTTGGCTGGCAGCAGGTAAAATGGGAAGATAAAACACACCCATGGGATCTGCACCAAGGGCATCAGAGCTGTAAATCTGAGAGAAAAACCCCATTGGTCTGTCATTTCCTTAAGGACTCACTACAAATATAAAATGAAAAAGGAATGGCAGTGAGCTCATTCTGGGCAGAAGTTCAGTCCATTTAGCCCCTCCATTTAGCAGTGTTTAAAGGGGGCAATGTCATTCACAGTGTAGGGGAAAGAGCTTGGAGAGAGCCTACCCCAAGCCTGGGAAGGTCTTTCCCATAAAACTCAAGAGTAAATGTAATTTATTTCCTCAGAGACTGAAATGAAAAGGTCAGTGCAAAGTCAGCTTCAAGCCAGACACCCAAGAGGAGATTTTATCTCCCTGTGTACATCCATCTGTTCCACAGATCCTCCTAGGACCCCAAAACAACAGCAGAACTCTGGGAAAAGCTTCTCTGGGGTGTCTTTTTTTCCTGGTCCCTGTCAGAGTGATTTTGCATTTGAAGGGTTTGATGGTTTGGGTGGTGCCACAGCCTTTCCTAACATCACCAGTGGTGTTGGGTAGAAGATGAAGTCAAGGAGTCCAGGCTGGGGAAGTTGGATAAGATGCAGAAGTCCACATCCTTCACCAGCATTAAACTTTCACACTTGCTTGATGGGTGAGATCATAGCAAAGCCAAAAAAAAAAAAAGGGGGGAAACCAAACCTAGGGGGGATCAGAGAGGAGTGGAGCTGCTGAGGTACAACACAGTCTCAGGATTAAACCAGCAAACTGGAAGGCAGCTGGTTTTTTGCAGCCCCACCACCACATCTCTCTGTGAAGTCCTTTTTGCTGCTGTTATTTATTTGTATATATGAAATTTCTGCCAAAATAAGGAGCTGGTAGAGCAGATATCAGAGATCTATGTGCTTCCAGGGTGGAGCTTGGGACTGTGTGGCTACAAAGAGACCTGGTTCTTATAATCACAGACTCATTAGGGCTGGAAGGGATTCCTGGCATTTCTGGAGGTCTCCACTCACATCCCCAATGAAGAGTTGGTCTAGCTTTGAAGTCAGATGCAAATTCATCTTTTCTTTCTTTCTTTCTTTCTTTCTTTCTTTCTTTCTTTCTTTCTTTCTTTCTTTCTTTCTTTCTTTCTTTCTTTCTTTCTTTCTTTCTTTCTTTCTTTCTTTCTTTCTTTCTTTCTTTCTTTCTTTCTTTCTTTCTTTCTTTTCTTTCTTTCTTCTTTCTTTCTTCTTTCTTTCTTTCTTTCTTCCTTCCTTCCTTCCTTCCTTCCTTCCTTCCTTCCTTCCTTCCTTCCTTCCTTCCTTCCTTCCTTCCTTCCTTCCTTCCTTCCTTCCTTCCTTCCTTCCTTCCTTCCTTCCTTCCTTCCTTCCTTCCTTCCTTCCTTCCTTCCTTCCTTCCTTCCTTCCTTCCTTCCTTCCTTCCTTCCTTCCTTCCTTCCTTCCTTCCTTCCTTCCTTCCTTCCTTCCTTCCTTCCTTCCTTCCTTCCTTCCTTTCTTTCCTTTCTTTCCTTTCTTTCCTTTCTTTCCTTTCTTTCCTTTCTTTCCTTTCTTTCCTTTCTTTCTTTTTCCCCATTCTGCCTTTCCAAAAGGGGCCCCCTTGTTGTTACACCATTTCATGGAGCTACCAAACCATCAGCAAAGCTGTGGAGAAACAGCCAAGCAGAAATCTGAAGATGCTGAAGGTCATGCTACCAGCTACTCACACAGGGAAGGTCCTGGGAGGATGAAATGATGTTCTCAGGGCTACTCATGGATCCCGAGGACACTTGGAAACACACCTGGGAAATGAAGCTGCACAGTTACAGCTAGGAACTTAAATATAATGCAATTTTGCCCTGATCCATTTCTCTTTTTCTCCCCAAGCCTATGCCATCACCCATGGGAAGAATTAAGAGCTCCAGTAAAACTCCTGGGGAAGTGGCACTTTGTTCTGAGGAGCCAGCAAACAAACCAGGCTGCTCCATGGATACAACCTGGGAAAATCAGGAAACCTTAACCCCAGGAACACCCCCCCAGCCCTGACAGCACTGGGATCACTGCTCTGTGCTGGAAGCTCTCAGCCATGACCTATCTAATAACGCATCACTTCTTTTTATTAAGAGCCTGGAACCTACCAAAGCCTTCCTGTTCCCTTAATGGTCTTGGGTTAAATGAAAGAAACCACCAACAGCTCATTAATACCTCATTAGGAGGTGTGAATACAAGATGTAAAGGGAAGGTACAGTAAAGCAACCTTGAGGGAAAAGAATTGAAAAATCCAAGCCCTCCCAGCAACCTCCCATGCCAATTTATCAGTAAAGGCCACATCTCATCACTTCTGGCTTGCAGACACAAGCTCCTTTATTTGCTGTGAGTCAGACTGCAGAAATCATATTTATTCTGTAGTTCTGGCACAACTGCAGATACCAGGGGTAGGAAATGACACCAGCCAGATTTCAGGATTTCTAATTCACGGGAAATTTTGGCATTTGGAAATTTGCTTTTATTCTGACTAAGAAAATAAAATTCTTTCCTTCATCATTGCCTGTGACTGGAAATTCTGACTGAAAAAAAACCAACAAAAAACCCAAAAACCCCCCCAAAAAACCCAACACCCCCCCCCAACTTTGGAAATATTGACCTGAGAACTACTGTGGAAATCTGCAGTATTTGTAAGGCAGATCTTTTTAATAACAGATCTCCTTCAGCTGGGCTATTCATCTATTTCATTTCTTTTTCTTTTTTTTTTTTTTTTTCCCCTCAGGATTGTTTCTTTTCTATCATAAGAGAAAACAAACACGTGTTCTGAACACATAGGTTGAAGCTGATGGCAAGAGGAGCAAAAATAGAGGCAGTGGTCACCTTTCAGCTCATGGATTGTTCCTGTCCAGCTGAAAAGGTTCCACTGGGTATTTCTGATCTGATGACTTCTTGGTGCCTCCTTTTCCTGGCTCTAAGGACAAGACCAGTCCAGCTCTTGGTGTGATAGCAAGGAAGATTTAATCTCAAATTCCTAGGGCAAGAAATGAGAAATTGGCATTGAAAAAGAGCCTGAATTTTATGTTGTAAATAAGATTGATTTCAGCAAAAGCCTGAGCCCTGAGCACAGAGCTCATGGTGTCTGTAATCCCTCAATTCAACCGTGATGGCAAAACCTCTATAAAGTCACCTGCAGCCAGAGCAGCCCTGGGGAGACCAAAGCCATTTCTGCAAAATGATGTGTTGAAAATTTTGAAAAGCAGGTCCCACCCTTATACCTTGACCAGGAGGCTCTTTCACCAACCCTTCCAGTGTTGGGATAATTAAATAAAGCTCCTCCTCTCCATAGAGCACACAGGACACCGAGAGGCAAAGATGAGGCAACGCTGACGCCTTTTTTTTTTTTTTTTTTTTGCCAAAAACTTCCTTTTTTTTTTTTTTTTCAGAGTCCTCGGTTCAGTGGAGATAAATGGACTCTTCAGCACATAACTCATCTCCTTGTAGCACAGATATTCCTGTTGGGTCAATGATTCAACCCCTGGCTGTGCCTCACACCCTGCCCGAGGGCGCCTGCGATGACTCTGCTGGGTGCATGAATCTGCACTGAGGGAAGTTCAGCTCATCCAGCTGCAGGGGTAAGATTCCCATTCAGATGGAAACAGCAATTTGTAGGAAGGCTGAACACCACCTCTGCGCTGCAAACGTTTCCATTTAAATCTAAAAATGGGGATTTTGAGGCAGAGAAAGGAAAGCTTTACGTTGTAAGGAGGTTGCTGGGAGGGGTTGAGCTTTGGGGATGGGGTGGCCCATCCCATTGGAATATCATTGACATCCCGTTCCCAAAGCTTTCTGTCAGTGGAAAGACGTGATAAAATGGGTCCTTTTTGCAACAAAGAAAGAAGCAAATGACAACCAGGCTTGCTGGCTGTCACGCTGCACCTCAGGAGATCCTGAGGTCCTCCAGACACTTTCTTCCTACAAACATCAACCAACGCTCCCGCCACAAAGAGGCTGAGGAGCAACACTGCACCCATCACTGTCGGGATGTCCTCACTGAGCTCAACAGCTGGATTTCCAGAGACGCTGAAAAAAGCAGAGGAAGGTGTTCACCTTGTTGGGGGGGAGCAGAGGAGAAGGGGGAAAGAAGAAGGAAAAAAAGTAATCAAACAGCTTGGGACCCCTGCAGCTGCCAGAACGATGCTGTTTGTGATTCCCTGTTAAAACCTTGTCAGCAGCAGTGCTCCTGGGCTATCGTGGGAAGGCCATGATCTAAAGGCTGTTGAAGTCAGTAAAAAGACTCCCGTTGACCTCAGCGGGCTGAGTTTTATCCTCTGAGCCCAGGAGGACTCCAGCTGCGGTTTCAGAGCTGCTGGTGGTCCCTGTGCCTGTGGTGAGTGGGCTGCATCTGGGCCACAGGAGCACATTAAGCAGAAAGACATATGAGCTACCAAGTCTGCATTTCCGAAGCTTGATTGGGTGTGCAGTGGTTTGCAAGAAAATTTGAGGGTTTGGCAAGGTTCTTCCAAAAAGAAATCTGGGAATTTGTGATCTGGTACCTTCTCTAAAGGCTTTTTATGGGGAGCATGTGCCAGGACTGTTCCCTGTATTCTGACAATGCTTTCTCTGAGGCTGGGCATAGCTTCTTGACCTTGTTCCAGTCTCTGCTTTCCTAGAAATCCCTTATGGAGCCCCAGGGAAGAGATAAAACTCAGACCTGCAGCCCGAGCCCGGTACCTCTCATTCCATCACCGAAATGGTTGCCCAGAAGGTTGGGTGAGTTTTATTTTCTTGTTTTCCCCTTTCCTTCCATGGGGTGTGTGAGCCATAGGTATATACCCTTGCAATCCCTTTTAGCTTTTCATTCCCTGCATAATTAGAAGGGAATGAACTCCTACTCACCCGTCCCTTGATTGAGGGAAAACTGCCTCATGCCCAGGCTTTTCTGAGTGAAAATCCCCTCCTGTTACAACATCTCCCTGTTACAGGAATCCCAGTTAAAACTAAGAGTTTCCTCTAATGATCTTCACACCAGACTTTCCCTGATTGGCTCGAAGAGACTTGAGAGGAAAAGATTTCATCCCACAAGCTCACCCCGGGACCAAAATCAATCCCTTTTAGGTTTTTTAACATCTCAAGCGTGGACATCACCACCGTGGGACCAGATTTGAGCAGTGGGCTTGGAAATGCCAATGGGAACAGGGCTGCTGTAGCCATCAGGTCCATGCTCACCCATCCCAGGGCTTCATTAACCCTCACCCACAGCCTTTGCAGAGCTGTTCCAACACCACAATCCCAAACTGGTCAAGGCTGCTGCTTTCCAGGGTGCCTTCTCCAGTCTCCTGTGATTTGCATTCTTCATTTCCCAACTCACTGGCCATGAGTTTGCCTGCCTTGTAAATCATAGGCTGCAAAACAAAGGAGGTGCCCAAGGGATCCAGAGTGCCTGGGTGCAGATGACCTGGTCCTGATGGTTTTCAGCAGGTTCCTGGGGACTGCAAGGTTTTAGGTGGTGCCAGCAATAGCTCTTGGATCAATAAAAGATGTTGGTAAAGGTGTTGGATAGAAATGGGATGGGGTGGATTGCTGTGAGGCCTCTTGTAGGTGTGTTTCAGGCAGATCCCCTGCACACAGATCATTTCTGAGATCCATCCAGCAGCCAGTTTTAACCCGTTTCAAAATCAAGTTCTGTGAACCTTACCAGTAACCTCTGAAAATTATTCCCATTCTTTTTCCCCATTTCTCTTCCTCACCAGAGGTTTCCTACACCACACAGCACCACAAAGAAAGGATTCAGCATTTAGCATAACAGGGAGGGATGGAGCTGGGAACAAATGGTGGGTGCTAGGAATCTGCTCTGCTGCCAGCAAGGTGGTTGGTTTCCTTGGCAGCTCACCTGCTTTGGGAAGTGCCAGATTCTGCCCATTTTTTTTCCCTTCCTCCCACCCCCTTTCCCTGCTGAACTGTGCTGTGAAGGCCAACTTAACTATTCAAACAGACAGAGAAATGTCTCTGGGAACACTGAGCATCTTTTAAAATTATTCCAATTGTTTCTCATTGGGGAAAATGAGCAGCAGGGATCCAGGCCCCGGTTAGGAGCTCCCTACAACGTGGCTTCCATTTCTTTTCCATAATTCTAATGATTTGGATGCATCTCTCTTCCCTAACCCTATGTCTCTCCCTGTCAGTTGGAATCTTCAGTGATTTCCTTCCCAGTTCTGAAAGGGACTTTAGGCAGGGGTCACCCAGCCTTGCAGGGACCAGAGGAGAGGTAGTGAGGTCTGCAAGAAATTAAATTGTGTCATAGACATCTGGTGAAAAGCCAACTGGCATCCCCTTAGCACCCCCATAGCTAAATCACATTGATCTTCAGGGTTCTCATGGCCATGCATTCCACCAGATTTAACTTCTCTCTCTCTCCTTTTTTTTTTCCCTCTCTCTCTCTTTTCTGCAAGCACATTTTTGTCTATCAACCCCCGTGCAAACCTGTCTGGAAAAGCAGTCATATCCCTGACCTTCATTCCAGCCTCAATTCTCCTATGACCCTGCACTGCTCTGACAGACAGATATTAATTTTCTTTCAGCTTGTCTGCCTGGCTTTCTTTAAATAGTGGCAAGAGGAGCTTCCTCCTCTCGTCACTCAGAAATCAGACAGCACACAGAAACCTGAGATTTTTAATTCCTTATACTCCTCATCCACATTCTCACTCCGTGCTAAACACTCCTCTGTGAGGCATTCTTTAACCAAACATGTTGACACCTAGAAAGGGAGAAAATAAAATAAAAAGAAACCAAAATTAAATAAATTTTCAAAAGCCCAGGCCCTAAATAGGGAAAAATGAAATATAAATCCCAGCTTCAGATTCATTCCAGGCATCTGAACCATGGTGAGATGTGTCTCTGCACGGTGTGGGCACTGTGTGCATGGCAGGGAGAAGAGGGATTGCTCTCCCAGGGTGTCTGGAAGGGCACATTAGCTCCAGGAAAATTCCTACCAAGTTGCACATTCCCTCTTTTGCTTATGGATGGGATGGAAGGGCACGAGGCAAGGATGGAGAGCTGCAAAGCTCTGCTTCCTGGGGCTGATGTAGGAATATGTAGGATATATCAGGGATATCAGGAGTGGGACAGGAGAGAACCCTTCATGCCCAGCCCATGAAGAGCAAGCTTCTCACCACTGAGGTATTTATAATATAAATAATGCAGCAGAGGACTCCTAGTGAGAGGGCTTCAAAGGTAGATCTGACACAGGGAGCAATCATGTTTGGAAAGGGAGGAAAAAAGGCTTTTTGGGGGAGGTTCAGGCCTGCTGGCTGCATCACCTTTCCCTTCTACATCAGAGACTGGGATCCAGTCGTGCCCTCAAAACCTTCATCATCTCCCTGGGCCAGAAACCACAGGGTTAAGCCAGGCACAAAAATCAGCCAGGTTTTTGCTGAAAGAAACAAAAAACAAAACCAAAAAAATCAACAACAACAACAAGAAGAAGAAAAAAACAAACCAAAACCAAACCAACCAACCAAAAACCCCAACCAGAATTACAATTAAGCCCCTGCTTAGAATTAAGAATTCAAATCATTATCAAATGACCAGTTTGTTTTCCTGAAGGGCTGGGTTGGTACCTCGTGGGCTTCAAAGGCAAATGCTGTGTTTGGTGGCAATGAGGACTGAGCATCCTTGGTCCCAGCCATCCTCTGCCTCCCATCCCCACTTGCAGCTCCCATGGGAAGGCTTTGCTGGGTCTGGGTGGATCTGGAGCCTGGGTGGTTACCTGCTGTGGCAGGAGTCACTAGATGGCAATGTTACCCATGCTCACCACAGGTTGGGTTTTGTTCTTGTGATGAAGAAACACTTATTTTTGCACCAGTTTGTTGCTTGGTGGTCCTCGGAGAGAAGCTGTGGGAGGCAGCACAGGATTTCATCCCCGTTGTAGCTGTTGAAAGTAAATTCTTGGAAAGAAAAACCCAACCCGAGGAGGTTGGTGTGGAAGGTGGTGTCCATTCCCAGGGCTGCAGGCTGATCGACTTCATTGCTTTTTTTCCAGACCAGGGTTCAAATATAAGAACTAAATGGACCCAAATTACCCTGAATTCCCTCATGTAATTATTTCTTCACTGGCTGGACAAAGCTTCATTTTTCTCTACCCCTTATGCTGCATATTCTAGTAAATTAAACAGGGACAGGGCACAAGAACTGGGTCATTGAGTCCCTGACATTGCACAAGGCGTCCCTGGTCACCTCCAGCCCAAGCCAACCAGCTCATTCCCAGACTGTTCTTGGGCACATTTTGGAAGTTAGTAGAGCCCAAGGCCCAGGCCTGTCAGGGAATCTGAAGGCAGCCACCTTGTCCTGGAAAATGAGAGAGTTTAATCACACAGATGTGATCATTCTGTACCGATGGATCCAGGCCAGGGAATGGTCCCAGCTACGTTGAGCTTCTTAGCATCCACGTAACCTTAGTGCCTGAAATGGAGCAAAGCAAAAGGAGGAGACCTTGGGGTGGCCACGTAGCATGTTTTGGAAAAAACAACAACAACAAAACCCAACAAAACCAAGAGTGAAACAGAAGATTACTGCTTGATATATGCTGAGGCTCTGACTGTCTGACTATCTCCCTTCCCTATGTGTTTCAAATTAGGAAGCTTATCCAAGGTGGATTGAAGAGAGGCTGAGCTGCCGTCCCAGTTGCTGTCATCAGATGGAGCTTGATGTATCCCAGGAGCAGTTTGGTGGCAGGCTCCTATTCCTGACAGATGAAATTATTCCGTAATGAAATTAGATGAGGAATTTAGCTTTACATGGGGAGGGCTGGGATCTGCCTCTCTACGCAATGTAAATCTAAACTCCTGCTAATTTCTCCAAGTCCCACTCTCCTGAGGGGGAAAGGGCCTCTCTCCTCCTGTTTACATTTTCCTAATTACCTCATTTGTTCTGTGTTTACTGAGGGATTGGGTTCTTAAGAGGCCAGCAGGAGACATCACAATACGACCAGGATGGCCCTTGATTGAAGAGGCCCTGAGCAGACCTAAGGAGAGGATCAGATGGCAGAGATGGGGATATGCTAATTATCCACAAGAATGTCAGGGCTTTAAACACCAGCCATGGAGCTGGGGGCATGGAAAGAGGCAGAAAAAAAAAATCCAAACCATCCCAGGCCATGCAAGAAGTGGGAAATACTCCCTACCTGTGCAACTGCATCAGTGGAGGAGAAGGCTCCAGGGAGCAGATCCTGGGAGATTTTTCCTTCCCAATCGAAGTCCCCAGACAGCAGGAGCTGTGCTTTGAGTCTCCTGATTTAGCACCAACAAGAAACGTGGAGCAGCCCAAAACAACCCAAGGCAAGGACCAGCAAAGGTTGCTGAGGGCACAGCATGGTCAGTGTGGCCCATCTGCTGCTGGGGATCATCCCCATGTTGCTTTCCTGGCTCCAGGAATATCTCCCCTGCATCCTGGACTCCCTTTGGGTGACACGAAACACCCCAGGAGCATTCTGGTCACTTTCTTTTGGGGCAGTTTCCTCATCTTTGTTTCACTTTGCATGAGAAGTGTGAGAGACACTGGTCCAGCTGTGAAATCTCTGAGGACTGGTCAGTTGTAAAAGGAAGCCAAGCTCAGACATATTCATGGTGCTTTGAAACATCAGGGCCTCGGGTTCCAGCTCCAGGCTTGATCAAGTCTTGCTGAGCAGCTCTGGTTGGGTAACAGGGATAAAATTCACCAGGAGAAACTGCACTCAGTGGTGATCCCAGTATCTCCCAGTGCCTGGTGCTGGGACTGAGGCTCCCAGTTTGGGCTGGGCTTTTTGTGGGTTTCAAGAGTGGCAGCAGACTGATCCCTGGGCTGACCCATGACCACAGGGGTCCAGCAACATCATCTCCACACCAGCATCATCATCTCCACACCAGCATCATCATCTCCACACCAGCAACATCTCCACAGCAAAACCCTCAGCCCCTTGCTGGAACCTGGTGACCTTGACATGAGCTTGTGGTTTTTCCTGGAGAAAAAGGGACAATTCAGTTCAAAGTACTCAAAATAACAGTGAGGCTGCCTGACACTTTCCCAGATCAGTTTATGAAGCACTGTGGGTTTCCCATGTCCTCAGGCAAGGTATAAACACATGGCAAGCTGAAGAGTGGGAAGCAGGCTGGGTCAGACCAAGTGGGTAGTGCTGGAGGGTTGTCTTGAAGCAATGTTCATCCTCACTGTCTGTCTGCTCTGGAGCCCTGAGTGAATGAACTGAATTTCTGAGTGAAATTGTGTCCTTCACAGGGAGAATCAGCAAGTTTCCTGCAGTGTGGAATATCACTAGACCATGGGTCTGGGGCAAAACAGGAGTTAAAGAGAACCTGTAGACATAGATAATGAAAGAAGAATCAGCACATCCCCTGTACATTATAGTCTTGACCTCGTTTCAACCAAGAAATAGAAGATGTGGATTCAAGGTTTTCTCAACCTGAAGAAGATCAAATCCATAGCTACCTATTTTTAGAAGCATGTTTTATTCTTGGTGCTGCCCAGGGGGAGAGATGGGTCACTTAGAGTGTCCTGAGGGACAGGGGACAGGTATGTAAGTGGGGATGACAAACTCTGTGGCCAGGGGACATGTTCTCCTCATTACCTGGACAAAAACCTTAGGTGACCACGAATCACAGGAGCTCAGCTCCTCCTGAGAATCCAACCCTTCCTTGCTTTCCTTCTTCTTTTCCAAGCCTCACAAGTGGCTAGGCTGTAGTTTCACTGACCAGCTTGGCATGGGAGATAAAGTCAGGAATCTTGCTCTGCTCTCAGCCAGCATTGCTGGTCCTGTTGTCCTCTTGAAGAAACCAAATGTCCACACTTCCATCCCTCCATTTGTAGAAGAGATGTGATGTGCACCAGGAGGGAACAAAGGCTCATTTCTCAGAAAGCCTGGAATGATGGGTGATTTATTCTTTAATGTCATTTTTATTTTATTCAAATCGAGTTGCTCTCACTGTGGTTTCAGCATTCAGTCCTAATGCCCCCAGTACAGTCTAGAATGTGGATAGCTTTGTGCCTGTTAAAATCAGTAACTGAGCTTTGCAGTGAATCAGGACCAGAGACCTCACCAGAAATCCAGGAATGGTCTCTAAGAGAAAGATTTACAGCTATTCCAGCTAACAAACAATCCAGGGCCCCTGCCTGTCCCTGGGGGGACCTGGCACGACCTGGGCTCCCCCCACTCACCTGAAGAGGTTTCTCCCCTAACCAAGGTGTCTCTGTGTGTGTCTCCAGGACAGCAGCCACCTCGGGGACTTCTGTCTGTGTGCTCTTCCCACCCTGAGATCCTGCAGAAGACCAAGCATCTTGGTGTTATTTACCATCAGTCACACCAGGTATGAGTGGCCACAGGAATGAATCCCCTGGAGAGTTTTTTTCTCTGCATCCACACTCCTGGTGTTCAGAGCATTCACAGGTAAATTGTACCAGGGTTAGCTAAGGTAGGACTAGGATTAGTTTCATTCCAATTAACTTAACACTGTCTGTGGAAAAGCAAAGTGATTGATGCTTCTGTCAAACCCAATCATCCTGTGCATCACACTGTTATGACTATCTCTCTCTAAATTAAAAAATCCAAACCTTAAAAGCTTTAAAAATCACAACTATGGCTAAGGTCTGGCACCTGCTTTGTGGATATAAGACCTCCATCTGTAAACTCTTGCAGCAGAAGCATTAATAACTCTTTTCTGTGCACATTTTGGTCTACACAAGCAGGAACACCAAGTGTGCACCTGCCTTAATGAAGAAGCAAAGCCATTTTGACTCCTTTGCTGGAAGAGAGGAGCTGTTTCCACATTCCCACTCTTTCCAGCAAGTCAGGTCCCTTTCCTCAGCAGCCATGGCACTGTTTGCTGTTCATGTTATCAGGGATCCCTTCAAAACGCAAGTGGAGCAGAACCAGAAAAGCAGTAAGCAAGCCAGGACAATAGCCTATAGACCTGGGTGGGCCACTCATTCCAGTAATGGTAATTTTTAAAGTTTAGGATCTTCAAGGCCAGCTCTCTGCTGTTGCAGTCACCACCTCATAAACTTAGCAAGTTCCAGGAATTCATTTATTTGCTCCCCTTGGAAGACTGGTCCAAAATCTCACTGCTCCAGTGGTTAAAAAACATCTTCCACTTTCCAACCTAAATTTATTCATGACCAGTTTATCCCCATCTGTTCCGATGCCAACGCTGTCTTTAAGTTTCAATAGGTTTTTTCTTTTCCCCTCCCTGGTGCTGAACTCCTATTTATAAAGTGTGATCATATTTTCTCCAAGCTTGTGTTTTGCTGAGCTAAACAACTCGAAGTCCTTTGAGTCTCCCAAGCAGGGCACTCCCTGCCTCTGATGCTCGGTGTTGCCCTTCTCTGCACCTGGTCCAGGTTGAATTCTTGGTCCTTAAACACAATAACCTAAAATTAAACCTTGGAGTCCAGCAGCTTTGTGCAGTGCCACTAACTCCAGGCTGGAGATGTCCCTGCTGCAGACACCTCCCTTTCCCAGTCACCATGCTCCATCTCAGGCTTGGTACAACCCTTCCTCTGCTGCTGGGAGACTCCTGCCTGGTCTCCACCTTTGCCATTTCTTTTCCTCTGCCAAAGCAGCTCCAGTGTTTTCCTAGAACTGTGGGAAAGCCTTTACCTGAACCATGGGCAGACTGGTTATGCTGGTGATGGTCATCCTGAGGTCAAACAGGCAGAGGAGGGGACACAGAAATGATTGGAGGGCTGAAGCATCTCTGCTGGGAGGAAAGGCTGGGAGAGAGGGGGTTGTTCAGCCTGGAGAAGAGAAGGCTCCAGGGACACCTTATTGCCTTCCAGTGCCTGAAGGGGACCTATGAGGAAGATGGGGACAAACTTTTTAGCAATGCCTGTAGTGACAGGACAAGGGCTGATGGTTTTGAATTGAAAGAGGAGAGATTTAGAATAGATATAAGGAATAAATTTTTCACAGTGAGGGTGGTGAAACCTTGGCCAAGGTTTCCCAGAGAGGTGGGAGATGCTATGGAAGCATCCCAGGTCAGGTTGGACAGGGCTGTGAGCAACCTGATGTCCCTGCTCATTGCAAGGACTATTGGACTAGGTGAGCTTTAAAGGTCTCTTCCAACCTGAACCACCCTATGATTCTAATATCCAGCATCTTTGTTTCCCCCACATCAATGAGGAAAACTCTTTCCCCCCACTTTTAGTGTTGGGTCCTCTTGTACTTTTAATTTGAGAAGCCCTCCTGCTCGTGGTAGCCCAGCTCTTCATCCACTCTGCCTCATTTGCTCCTTCCTTAAAAGGGAACCCAAGCATTTCAGTCCATATTAGAGCAAAATATGTGGTGTGGGTGATCTGTGGGGGCAAAGTGGCAGAGCAAGAGAGAAAGGAACGTGTTTGGTGGATGCACAACGTTACCTCTGAGTCCCCTCAGCACCAGCAGACATTTCACATGATGCTGAAAATGGGCAGAACCCGGAGGTGCCGTTTCCTCCTCCCAGTAAAACAGAAACCAAGTCCAAGAAGCTTGGAGGAGCCCGTGGCATGGATCCCGGGGATGGAGAGCAAATGCCATGGTCTTTCCAGCTGAGCCATTTGCTGTGACTCACTCCTGTGACTCAGAGGAGCAGAGAGGAGAAGGGGAGGAGAGAAGGAAGAGCTGCCACCTCTTCCCTCAGCCTGGTCCCCAGAGCTGTGTTGAGCAGAATTTATCATCAGGAAGTGGCACAAAAAGTCCATTTCAAGGCACTAAAAGGAATTTACCTTCTGCTGACATGGCAGGAACCTCTCTGTTCTGTCCCTGGCCACCAAAGCTCCACGTTCTGTGGGAGCCCACAGGGGGTTCTGTTGCCACTTTAGAGGTTGGTAAACTGAGGCACGGGTGAGGCTGACATTGCCTACCAGCCAAACCAGGGGTGCAGTGCTGCTGCCTCTGCTCCTCAAGGTGTTGGACACTTTGAACCCAGGCTGGGTTCTACTCAAATCTTCTCAGCTGTGGGAGTGTTGGAGGAGGCTCAGTCCCCCCTCCTGCCTCCTCTGGAAGAAAGGGGAGCTGACCCCCCAGGAGCTGGGTGCCACCTCATGTCCCTGTCACCCTACCAAGGGGAAAGTGTCCAAGCAGAAGTGACAATGAGGGCAAGGTGCACTCTCTGAAGGGAACACACACGTTTGCTGCTCATCTTGCAAGCCCAAACCTGACACCCACCAGGGGAGTTTCTCTCTCCTTCTTTTTGGTTCTGGATGAGGAACATTTCTTTCAGATTTCTCTTAGTTTGTTTTTTGTTTCTTTTTTTTTTTTTTTTTTTTCTGGTTCTTTTCTTTAATGCTTCACTTGAGAGGCTATAGGCAATCAGGGCTATAATACAGGGAGCTCAAGGAAATTGCAAGTGACTCAGGAGGATGCAGAACATTTCATCTAAACAACTCAGCTCCTCACTGCAACATTTTCCATAGTCAGAGCCACATGGCTCTGGAAATCCCACCAAATGCTGAAAGGGATGGAAAGAAATGACAAATATCTTATGAACTTCTCCTTGGCCTGGCACTAGAAACAGTCATGGGCCAAAGGCAGGTCAGAGGGGATGGAGCCAACTGTGGTGAAAAGCAGAGCAGCGAGTTCACAATTGTTCTTTCAGGAATACAGGACTGGTTGGGTCCTCCTTGGTTACTCAGTTGTCTCTTGGGGAAGGTTTTACCCAAGAGGTAGAGCAGAGGTGTTGAGCTTTCTCCTCTTCTGGCAAAAACTCAGAGGAACATTAGGGAAATAAGTTATTCCTCTTCCTCCATCAGCAAAATGGAGAGCTGAGTCTCCATGAAATGAAAAAGGCTCTGGAGCCAACTGGAATGCTCAGGTGGTGTCAGTGGAGAGAAGCATGTTTCAAACTTGGACCAGGGTTTAGTTTGCAGGTACCCCCTCCTCTCACCTGTGGAAAGATTGGGTTGGACATGGAAGTCACTGGGAAGCCAGTAAGTGGATCCTCAGAACTGGTCCACATCCCCCTAAAGCACATTTGGGGATGAGCTTTCCAGCAGTGCCTGCAGTGACAGCACAAGGGGTGATGGTTTTTAACCAAAAGAGGGGAGGTTCAGACTCGATGGAAGGATATAAGGCACAGGGAGGACATTTTTACAGTGACAGTGGTAAAAGCCTGGCCCAGGTTGACAAAGAGGTGGTAGAAACCCCATCCAAGGCCAGGCTGGATGGGGCTCTGAGCAACCTGATCTAGTTGAAGACACCCCTGCTCCCTGCAAGGGGATGGGACTAGGTGGTCTTTAAAGGTCTCTTCAAACCCAAAGCATTCTCTGATTCTCTGACCCTATTTACTTTGCTCTGTGCCTTTGTACCTCAGGGCACCACAAGGAGCTCTGGGCACCTCTGTAGGGACAACTGAATCACCCCAGACATCACAGCCACCACTGCCACTGGGAGGAGCAGGAGTCTCATGGGTGGCCAGGACAAACCCAAGGTTTTTGTAGCTGAAGGATTAGGAGGAATTGAGGAGAATGACAGGAGAGTTGCTCAGATGAGTGTTCCCTTCTCAGACTGACCCATCAGAAGTGTTTGCCACCACTGCAGGGGAATCTGGCAGGATGGGAGATGGGGACCTGCCCTGCTTGGCAGCCACTTCAGAGCCTCCTCCATGGAGTGCACATTCCCACCAGGAATCCTGGGCAGCCTGACCTCACCACCCAGGGCCAGCGTGGGGCTGGTGTGTGACTGGCTGACTGGCAGATTCCACCAAATACACATCAGGAAGGTCCACAGCTCTCTCTTTTTCCCCCTCCTTTTCCCGCCTTCCCTTTTTATGTCTTTATAAATATAACTCGCTGCCTTTGCGCCAATAAAAACCAGTAAAAAAAAAAATCAGACTGTTCCCTGCAATTTCAGTAGACATGCCCAGTGTTGGAAGCCTCCCAGCAGGGTCATGAACTGTTTTCTATACATCCTGCACCTCTATTTTTAAACTGGCAGCTGGCACTCTGACATTTAAATTGCTCTTCAAAGAGGACATCCAGGAGCAGAGGGTCCCCTAAAACTCCACTGTTGTCACACAGCCTTAAGAGACTTGGACCAAAGTGTCCATCCTCAGCTTGACACAGGCAAAGTCAAGATGGGTTCCAGTCAAGCTGATTGGATTTTAGAATGGAATAGAAGAGAACAGAACCAGAGTACATTAGAATAGCTCAGTTGGAAGGCACTTAAAATGATCATTTAGTTCAGCTTCCTCATCACTGAGGCTATAGCCAGGTTTAGTTAAAACGGGATAATGTCATGAAGATAAAGTAATAATCAGGCAGTGAGGGTGGGTAGAAGTTTGCTAACCGTGATGTCTGAGACCTGCCTTGAAAATTAGCATAGGGAAACCACTTAAATACTTTCAGAGAAAATTGTCTGGAGTGAACTTACCTAAGAGGACACGTGATTTTACCTCTGAAAATACGGCTGGAAGAGAACTGTTGGGCTTGTCTGATCCACCCTTTAGCTCTTTCTCATGTTCTTTCAACTGTGGGTTTATTTGAACCTTTTGGATATCTCTGAACTCTGCTCTTACCTCAACAATGGCTGAAGCCTGCAGGCTGCAGAGCCAAAACAAATCACTGTGGTCAGTTGCCCTGCTCTGCCAAACACATGAGAAAGGATTTTACTTCTCAGCACTGACTGCTAAGGGTCATACGTGAGGTGTTCTCAAGATATAGGGGAATACCTGAATTTAATAACCCAGGTTGTCTCTGATACCCCCACAGTACCCTGACTCTCTCTACAGTCAAAGGACAGGGACAGATGATGAATTTCAGCTTTTAGCTCCTCTTTCTCAGTGCTGGATTTGCAAAGAGGCTTGGGCAAAATTTCTGTCATTAAACCATTTCCACAGAGACAGCTTTGAGGAGATGAGATGCCACTTGCTTACCCAGCTGGCTGAGCTCATTCAGCTGGGCAGAACTTGTCTGATGGCACTTTGGGATTCTTTGCCTCATCTTTTAATGCTGACAGAGATAGTAAATCAAAGCAAAATGACACGGTGTCTTTATGGTGTCTTTGCAAACCCTTTTTGTCCCTCTGGGTCCTGGCTGGAACTTCAGCTGGATGAGTCTGGGCTTAGATCAAGTGGTAGAGGAAGATTTCTTTTACTCATCAGTGAGAGAACTGGTGACCCCAGCTCAGTACCAATATTTCTGCACTGCCTGTGGGTCACACAGGTCCACGCTGGCAAGCCCAGAGGAGTCCCAAGTGGCATCCTGGCAGGTAGCCACCCAAGCCATAAATCATAACCTTACTCTCAGGGCACCATGGAGCTGAGGAAACACGGCTGGATCGGTCACACCCAGAACAAACTGGAAGGTGAGGGCAAAAGAGAGGAAACGGTTGTAGCTTTTCCAGCTCAGCAAACCCAGGGAATGTTGTTACCAAGAGTTCTGACCCATATGCCTTACCCTAAGGGCCCACATACACTGTCACTTCCCAGGGTGCCCTGAATCCCTTGGAGGGCTCAAACCACCACTCATTGGTACCAGCAAGGGGCTGCCTGCACGTACAAATACAACAAAAAAAAAACCCAAACAGCCTTGGAGGCACATTTGTTTCCTTTCTAGGTCCCCACCCAGGTTGACTCAGCCTCTGCTCCATACCTTTTCCCTCTTTTCCTCCAGGAGCTGACAGCAAATGGAGTTTTCTCAGCCAACATCTGGAGCTACGTGGCGCCTGCTCCGTGCTCCCAGCGCAGCCACACGAGGGACCTGCTTGAGTCATCCCCTCCCTGAACACCCTTCTTGGCTGCAGCAGCTGCAGAGACAGTTTTGCAAAGGTCAGAGACCCAGAGATGCTTTCTCATGCAGCAAACACAAATGCAGAAAACAATCCCAGGCAAGGAGGGGTATCTGCTGTAACTCAGTGGGGTCCCCCTGATTATTCTCCCCTGGTTTAGCGTGCCCACCAGGGCAGAGGAATTCCTGAATTCTGCCTTGGTACAGGAGCAATGAGAAGAAGTAAGAAACATGGGCATGAAGTGAGTCTGGAGGAGGGACATGAGGATGACCAGAGGGCTGAAGCATCTCTCCTCTGGAGCCAGGCTGAGAGTTGGGGGTGTTCAGCCTGGAGAAGAGAAGAATCCAATGGGGAGACCTTAGAGCACCTTCCAGTGCCTGAAGGGGCTCCAGGAAAGCTGGGGACGGACTTGGGACAAGGGCATGGAGTAGTTTTAAGGCAGGAGAAGGTAGTTAGACATTAGGAAGAAATTCTTTGGGGTGAGGGTGCTGAGCCCCAGGGTGCCCCCAGAAGCTGTGGCTGCCCCATCCCTGGCAGTGGTGAAGGTTGGATGGGGCTTGGAGCACCCTGGGCTGGTGGGAGGTGTCCCTGACCATGGCAGGGGGTGGGATGGGATGGTGTTTAAGGTCATTCCTGCATTCTATGATTCTATGAACAGAATGAGTGGCATCTGGTTTATTCTCCCAGTCCTTGATCCTTACTCTGGGAGGAATGGGAGGAGGATGAAGAAGCCAAGGAGAGATTCCCTCTTATCAGTCAGGGACTACGTAGGAAAACCAGAGACCACAGGAACAAGTGTGTTGATAGAGAGGAGGCTTTGCTTGCATAACCCAGTGAGTCAGTACAGTTAGCAGCAGGTTACCCAAAGGCAATTTATCTAGGGAATCACCCTGCCTGTGGTTTGCAGTTCTCCAACCACCACTCTCTGGGGCTGTGAGTTTAGCAGCTCTGAGCACACACACATGGTCAGAAAGCAGGATCCATCCCTGCAAACCTTTCAGAGGTGGGAACCATGCCTGTGTACAGTTAATAAAGTACCTGGGACACTTTCTTTTTCCCTTTCTCCCCAGCCCAGCTCAGGAAGGGCTTAAGTAATGAGGGAGAGTCCCTGGTCCTGTGTTTTGCAGGTGAATCAGCTTTGGGAGGCTGTGATGAGGGAAGGGAAGGGGAGGCATCCAGAGAAGGTAGGAGCACAATATCTACAGAAAACAGAGCTGGAGTAATGATGGTCCTGCCTTTTGTTATTCTCCTGGCACTGCAACACCCTCTGAAGGGACTCCCAGCAACTCAGGGGTGTGATGCAGCATCCCAGCTGCCCATCCCATCCCATCCCATCCCATCCATCCCTCTCCAGATGTTTGCCAGCCTGTAGCAGGCTCAGCAGAGTCCAAGCCCCAGGTCCTCCTCAGCTGTAGAGCTCACAGAGCAGCTTCAGGGTTCAAACCACCATTGAGGTTCTGCACCTCTGCCAGCCCTGCCAAACCATTGGGAACCTCCAGCAGCAGGGACTGAGAGGTGGGGACCTCTGCAATCACCCCCATGTGAGTTGCCAGAGGTCATCTAGAGAAAACCTACAGCTGCCTTTCATTGACTCCTTTCAGGACTCAGCTGGAATAAGCTGCTTTCTCTCCCTCTCAGCTGGTGTCTCTGGGTCAAAAAACCCAAAGCCCTTTGGCAGGCAAGTCCAAGAAGCAAGAGAAGGCTCTGGCTGCTGGCACGTTACCTGCTCTGTGGGTACACAGAGGAATTCAATCTGCAGGGCTGTCTGCCTGGCACCTCTAGCAAGCCCTAAAAAAGTCAATCCACAGTGAGGAAGGAAACAGAGGAGGGTTTGTGTGGGTCTTCGCCCTCTTGTATGGAGAGTGGGGGACAGTCCCTAGGAAAGGAGATATTTCTCAGGTAGGAAACAAAGACTTTCACCCTGCCTAAGACAAGTTGTACCTACACCAGGCTTTCCCCTCTGTTGACCTGAAAAAAACAGGTATTTACATTAATTTTGCAGCAGGATGAGGTCTGAAGGAGGCTTGAACAAAGTGCCCCAGGGCTGTATCGAGGCTGTTTATTTACTGCAGTGCTGGAAATGGGTTTAGACTGGAGCGTGGGAGACTCAGCTCACCGAATTTCAGATTTCTACAGTCCAGATACCCCAACAGGAACACTCACCTACAATTTCTCTCCATGGACATGGAATACAAAAAAAAAAAAAAAAAAATTCATCCCACTTAAAGCAGCTGATAAAACCTCAGCTCTTCTGCTGGCGATACCTGCCTGTAGCTGGAGAACAGCGTGCCTGTTCTGCTGTAAAAAGCCAGCAGGATTTCTCAGATGCCCACCAAGATGTCCAAGCACAGGAGAGCAACAAGCAGTGCACAACACCTCCTGCTGAGGTTTGCCAGGGTCTGGCTCCCTGCCTGTTCAGTCAGTGGAGAGAAAGGGTCATGTTGCTTGCTGAAAACATCTGTACTAAATGAGTGGCTTTCATTCCTTACCTCTCTCCCCTGGCTGTACAGAGAATTAGGCTCAGATAGTAGGTGGTCTGAATCCCTTTGCTCTTATGAATGTGGCCTCTTAAGAGGTGGGTCAGACACAGCTCCCAGTGACACAGACATACAAATGGACCTGAAAGAGAGCTGGGCTCTGAAACCACTTCACTTACATCCACATAAATCTGTGTCTGAATGGGAGTGCTCAGGGAAAGTGAAGATCAATCAAGCAGAGGCGTGGGGTCAGCGTGCCTGTGACTCAGAGCACGTTTAACCCTGGTTTGGATTTTTCCTGGAGAAATCAAGCAGATTTAGTTCTGTTTAGTTACAGCAAGCCTGGAAAGCAGCATCTCTCCCTGGCTGGAAATGCCAAGCTTGTTTTAAATGAAAACCTGGACCCAACAGCTTGGCATCTGGGGCCAGCTACAGCCAGAGGGAAGGACTGGGACAGCTGGAGATGCTGCAGAAGCAGCTTATATTGGCACTTATTTTGGGGATTTCTTGGGTGTTGCTTCTACCTGGTGCCTGAGACCTGTGTCAGCTGGAGGCAGCACAGGTGTCATCCCAGCACCCTGCACCCAGGACAAGCAGTTCTTTTCCTTTGGGACTCCAGGCAGGGAGGTCAACTCAGCAGTCTGCTTTTGTGCTTTTGGATGGACTCAAGATTTTCTGGGCTATTCAAGATTTCCTGGGCTATTCACCACTGCCATGCCCAGGAAGCCCCAGGAGCCTCGAGGCAAGAGGAAACCAGAGATCAGTTGGAAGAAATGTAGAATCACCATACCTCTGCTCTCAGGGTGTGATCTGAATTGGTGGCTAAAGTTGCATCTCCCCCCATCCCCAAAATTAAATTTCTCCATGTCCTGAGCCACAATTTCTCCCAACCCCCACAGTTATGCACATAATCAGAGCCTGCTCTAGCACAGACAACATACAGACTTAGTGTTTGAAACCAGGCTGGGGGCCCAGCAGGACACAGCATGGTTACCATCATTGTCTGACTCTGGCAGGACAGGAAAGCTGAGTGGCACATCCCTGGCATGAGCTTGGACTTAGGTGCAAACTCACCCTGGGGTCTGCCAGGAGTTGCTGGAACGTAAACAGGATGGGATGATGCTGGCAATGGCCTGGAGATTAATGTCTGTTCCTCTCCTGCCCTTCTGAACCCTGTGGTTGCAGAAGAACTGGGTACCCCAGAACCAAGAAACACCAGAATGCTGCCCAGCAGCAAAGCTGCAGCATCCCTGCTGCAAGTGGGGAGGGAAGCCAAGCTCAGAGAAAGAGGCCCAGTTATTCCCAGCACTACTTCAGCTCACACTAATATCCCAATAATATCCCAATAATATCCCACTCTGGCTCCTTTGGCTGAGGTGGTGCTCAGGGAAATGAACTGGTTGGCTGGGATGGCTCAGGGAGGAATTCCTTTGGCCACTGCCTCCCAAGTGATGCTCAGAGAAGCCGTGGGACTTTTCTTCCAGTTCCTTACAGAACTGAGCTGAAGTTGAGGGGATTACTTGGAATGGGAACCCACTGACAAGGGAGGTGGCTGATTCTCATGCTGACTGCTTGTGATGTTTGAGTTGGCTTCCTTCAGCAAGCCCAAATCCCACTGTCCTCATCAGGGCATTCTATGGAGTCATGAAAAGAAGATCAGGAAAAGACTAATTAGATGATTTTGTCTGTTCACCCTTGGCCAACATAAAGCTGTTCCCTACTGTATATTCCCCTGGGCTTTCTTCTGAATGACTCAAGACCAAGGGCTTCCACTGCTCTCCTCCACAAACTGTTCCACAGCTCGTTAAGTTCAGGCACTTTTCCTTCTGCCTGTTTTCCAGGACATGATTTCACACCATGACTCCTATGTCTAGTTCCCTTTTCTTTCCTAAGCAATTTGTTTCTCTGCTTAGTCCTTTGCTACTATTCCTATTCAGACACAGGACTCAGATGTCTGGGAGGGATACTGTGAGATCTTCCAGCCTGCCTTCTACTCCCATATTTTGGTAGATGTGGCTCCAATGTCCTCCTAAAAGTGGTGGAGATGCCAACCCTGCTGCCAATAAACTCTTACTGTGCCTTGCAACCCTTAACCTCAGGAAGGTGGTTCTCTGGGCTAACCTGATTAAACTTCTGCACATAAAATATTTCCAGGTTCTTACATACTTCAGGTTTGCAGCTGGATGATTTTTTTCAGCCTTTTCTTTTGACTAAGCTGATTTGATCATTACTGCTAAATTCTTGAATCATCCTCAGGCTCTAAACGGACTCTCCAGTTCATCCACATCTTTCTAGCCATGGAGTAGCCAATACTGACTGGAGCAGAATTCTTTCATTCCACTGGAAAGTTATCTTTCTGCTAGTACAACTCAATACAATACTGCTTTTTTTTTTTACAACAGGAATTTCTTGATTTGTGATCAGTTTGTCATCCATCATAACTCCCCCAAAGCTTCACTGCAGAGCTGAGACCTGCACCTCCATTTGACATTTATCCAGGCAATGAATCTTGCTCAAATATAGCCTCACACGTGACTCCCTTAAACATCATCTGCTTTTTACATCTAGAATTTTACTGCTTGGCTATGAATTTGCTGCCTGGGCCAGGAGAGTCAGAACTGCTGGCTGTGATTGCAGCAGGAAGCTTTGCCACTCCTAAAGAACCTGAAATGAGCTCAGTGATCAAGTCCCTGTGAAGGATTGATATTTCAGGCAGAATAACATCATCATTACCAAGCTTGATTTCGCTGTACCTGGATAGGTTTGGCCGTAAAAAAATATTCACACAACTTTGCCTTCTGCACATCCCACCCACCACTAACTAATGGCTGAGTTCCTACAAGAAACCTCCACTGCTTCAAACAAAAAGCACATCCGTGGTGTGGGTTATTCTCCACTCCAACTCGTTAGGCTGGACACAGGGAATAAAGAGATGTGGGCAGGGAAAAGCTGAGGAGCCCCTCGGGATGATCCTGTGAGATCAGGGGATGCATGAAGGGCAATACCCGGAGGCAACTGCCTTGCAGAGGCTGAGGTGGAAAAGCTTTATTGCTGGAGAAGACCCAGGAGAAGAATGACCTTGGTTTGACTCATGCATTCCCAAGATGAACTTGAAAAAGCTGCCAGCTTGGAAGGGAAACATCATTTTCCTTTCAGACGGAGCCCTCCCAGGTACAGCAGCTCCCACTGCACCAAGCTGGAAGCACAGACTGTCCCACCAACCATCCCAGCAAGTCCAGTTGGTGTGGAGCAGTCTCCGCAGCAGGAAAGGGGTCACTGACCTCACCAGCAGCCTTTTCCCCTTGTCCTGCAGCCCTTGCATGGCCAAAGATCCCAAATGGCAGATCCAGGCTGGCTGCCCCACCAGGGCAGTGCCCTGAGCCCCGGGCACGTTCAGGCACGGGGCTGCCAAGATATTGGGGACTTAAAGCAAACCACATACTTCACCTACCTTCCAAAGGACATCACCAAGTTAAAAACAGATGGAGAATTTTCTTCTTCTTCTTCTTTTTTTATTGCATTTTATTTTCTGTTTCCACTAATGATTCAGAAGGCCAGGAACAGCACTCTGGCCCTGGCTTTGGACCAGCATATCCTGTTGAGTCACGGCTGATGTCTGCACTCTAATCTTAACACATGTGGATGGGCTTGTTAGAACTTGTCATCCATCCCTGGCTACCAAAATATCCTCCTGCTTGACCTACCCCACGTATTACACAATAAAACTTCTATGTTTGTGCAGGCAGGGATGTGCACAGACGTCTGAGAGGGCAGAAGCAGCTATAGCTGGGGATGCCATGGCCTGGGGAGGCAGCAAGATGAGCTGCCCTTTTGTGGCCCTCTCCCTTGACCCACTTCAAGGTTTTTTTCTTTAAAAAAAATAGTTGTTTCGGCCAGAAACACGTTGAAGGCTTCAGCATTTCTCAGTCAGGGTCTGCCACTTGTTTTTCATACAGCTGCAAGGAACAGCACCAGCTAGATCTCTGACCAGCCTGGTTTCTACCACTGGGTGATACTGTATGTCCACAAACAACATAGGAGGTAAGGCAAGCTAGTGAAGTTGACTAGTCAAAGTATTATCAATGTTAAGATATTTTTATAATTAAGGATTTCAAGTGATGGGCAAGTGATTTTTAACGTTTATTGTTATTTATTATTGTTACTTGCTTGCTGTTATTTGCTGATCCTGAAGAATTTCCCAGTGGAAGAACCAACCCCTGTAGAGCAAATCCAGGTCTGGCTGGCAAGACCTCACCCTCTTTGTTACACTGTGCAAAGTCAGCAAATAGCCCACAGAGCTTTCCTGCCTCCTCCTCCCCCTGTGGACAACCAAAGATGACACATTTCAAACCAATATTCTGGGCAGATAGGCAGATAAGGAGCCAAACAGGAGAATGCAGTGATGAGATGAGATGAGATGAGATGAGATGAGATGAGATGAGATGAGATGAGATGAGATTAGGACTCACCCTGCAAAATGTACGTGCAGACCCTCCCCACTTCAGAAGTACCCAGATGGAGGATTTTTCTTGGCCAGTGTTATAAAGATAAAGCACATTTGCAAATGCAGATCCAGATTGAAGTTCAAACGGTCCCAACACTCAGGAATGTTCTGATTTGTGGTTTTGGTTTCAGTCCACATCAAACTTTAAAACGAAAGATGAAGAGAGATTGCTCTTGAGATAGCAGGAGATAGACTGATGTGACCAGGGCTCTCCTGGTTTGGGCAGTAGCTGAAGCTCTCCAAAACAGAATTTCCCCTTCATATGCAAAGCTACAGAACTCTTAGCACTTTAAATTTTTTTTTTTTTTTTCTGGTGGAACGCTGGGAGATTTGCCATTGACTTCAGTGGAGTTTGGATTCCCTCCTAAACATTTAATCCTCCATATGGGGTAAGCATTTTTCAGACTTTTTTGCAGATGGAGGAATGGAAAGGAATCACGTTGGAGCTGCTCAGCCCAGGCCAAAACACGGTCAGTGTGAACTTGGAGTTTCCTGGTGCTGAGCCCCGTGCTGGGACCTTGTGCCATGATCCTCCTGGAGTAGAGGATGCCCAGGGCCACACACGGTGTCTGTGTTCCCACTTTCCAGGAGCCAGGAGAACAAACTCTTCCTCTTGTGCCTTTCTCCCACCACAGCCAAGATGCCCTCCAGCCAGTGGTGGTCTGTACACGTGGGGCAAAAACATCCCAACAACTCTTTCTTAAATAACCTCTTGGTGGTTTTGCCCAAATGAACCAGAAAATGGTTGTTTGTTGGGATGAATTTGGGTCCTTCTGCTGAAGGAGCTGGGGGTGTTCAGCCTGGAGGCAAAGGGGAGACCTCCTCACTTGGAGATCAGTGAACCCAAAGAGCTACCACTGGGATGAAAAGGCAAATGAAACCACATCAATAACTGGGTTGGATCCCAAGCAGCTCTGCAGCAAGTGGACAGGACAGGATTTGGCCTTGGTGATTCAACCTGAAGAAGAGATTCTGAATTTCAGTCTGTTTCATTACTCTCCAGTCCAGGCAGATTTAACAAGAAACCCAGAGCAGATCTTCATCCAGGCCCCACTTTCTCTCCGTGAAGAGAGAGAGAAACCCACAAAAGGCAATTCAGGCTTCACATGAGGTTTCTGCTGCCTTCTGTAGCCCTCTCCCTACCAAGGGGCAATGGGACCAGTGATGCTCCCTGTGTCAGACCCTTCCCTGTGCCTGCATGGGATGAATCGAGGGGATTCAAGCCAAGCCCAGATATTTTTGGTTGTTAGGAAAGGAGCCAAGGTGGACTGGGTGGTGATGGCAAGAGGATCTCACTTCTGTTTCAACAGGTGGCCTCAAAATATGGAAGGGAGCTGGAGGAGCAGAAGGAATCAGCTTTTTGAAGCTGACATCTGTAGCAGTCATGGCTGATGATGTGTGGGTTAGAGGATCCCAGCTGATAGAGCTAGAGATGTCATCTAAAATACCAGAGGAAAATGTAATTAAATGTAGCATATTTCAGTCTTCCTGTACTTTTCTTTTTAACCTAGCTGGAAATACTTCTTTGAAAGCTTTGGTGATGAATGATGGACTTTCAAAAATGTCATTGAAAGTTTGTTGTTGTTTTTTTTTTTAATTTGCTCAGATTTTTTAAAGAAAGGAACTCAAAACTGAAGCCAGTTCCTCCAGTATTTTCCCTAGACTATTAAGGTTGCCTGGGCATTTTTTTTTTGCAAAAAGCCCTAAACAAGAACAATTAAAAAATAATAGAATGCTGATTTACACTGGTTTAGATTTTGACTTGCTATGAGGAGGGGAGTGATGGAATAATATTTCAAGAGAGGGGTGATGAAAATGAAATGCAACAACACGTTCAGTAAGTATTTTAAGTCTAAAAGGAGCCAAACAGGAGCTCCTAGTCCAGGTTAGACAAACCTCCTTCAACCTCCCCATTGCCAGGGAATTAGAGCTTTTAAAAATGGGAGGTCAAAAGGGGTTGAGACCTTCAGCTCTCACTTTGAAACTAATTCAGCTCTGGGCAGGAGAAATGGACTGGGCAGCCTCCAGATGTGACTTCCACCACTGATTTCTCCTTGATTTCTAAACGACATAGGGTGATACAGGTCTGAAAAGTCTTAATATTACAATATACCAGGAGAGGAGACAGAACTTCGACCTGGAGGAGGGGATCCTTTGGTGGTGGATCCAGTGGCCATGACCCCTGGTATCAAACTCCTCCAGGCTTCAGCAGGAACTCGGGGAGCAAAATTTAAATTCTTTTTCTGCTTTTTGCAGGAGGTGTCTGCCTGGGTGACTGTCAAACAGAAGGCAGCAGATGCAAGATGAAGTCATGGTTTGCTCTTGTTTGAAGGACAACTCCACTGGGGCTCAGCTGTCTTCTGCTGTCATGGTTTCTCTCTGTCCTGGGCACCGAGCCAGATCTGAGGCTGAAACCTTCCAAAACAGCAAATGCTTCAGAGAATGGGAGCCCAAAACTCGTAGACACAACAAGACGTGGAGTAACTCACAAAGAGAGCAACCCAACACCTCCAGAACTTACTTAGGAAAAAACCATACAACAAAATGAACCTCTGTCACCTTCTGCTCCTGCTCCGTTGCTGTGGTCTCCTGGGTCCCTCCCGTGTCACCACTGAGGTCCAGGTCTCAGTCCCCTTGGATTTATCTGCTCTTCCTTTTTAGTTTTGAGAGCACCAAGTGATGATGCTTCCACCCAAGATGCTGCCCTCTTCCTCGTGGGTTTTCTCCAGGACTTTTCTGAGGAGGGAGAGATGGACGCTGCTGGCAGAAAAAAAGAAATAAACCAAGAAAGCAGCAACCTAAATCCAACAGCTTCTGAGTGCTCCCTGTTTTGCCAGCACATGGCCAGGGAGGATGTGTCAGGAGCCACCATGCTCCCACCTGAAAGGAGAAAATCTGGACTACTTACAGAGCTCCTCCTGAGGCAGGACAGAAACTTCATTTGCTGGGCACCACTCTGACCCAAGTGAGTAAATTCAAACTGGTGAGCCCAGCCCAGGACACTGAGAGCTGTCGTCAGTTTTGTCTGAATGTGTATTTAGAAAATGTGCATAAAAACCTGGTTCTGAAAGCCCTGCTCTCCTCCTGGCCCATTACTGGCACTGTTGGGGTGCCCCTGGCTGTGGGGTTTGGGATCCAAATACCCAACCAGCAGTGGTAGCCAGGCTCTGCATCACTTCAGACTGGAGGCCTGAGAAGATGAGCCCAGGTACATGTTTTGGGATTCTCCCACTGCTTTTAGCTGTTGTTGATGTATTTGATGTGCATCGGTGTCCCAAGGAGTTGCTTGGGTACCAAAGCCCCAAGAAACCCAACACAGCCCAAAAATGGACCTTGTCACATGAACCTCAGGTAACTCCCTCCATCTTCTAGGGCCAGGTCCCCTTGTCTGAAGGAAAAGTGATTAATTATTAAGGAAATAGTAAGTTTTATTTCAGCCAGAAACAGAACGGGGAACTCCTGCCCTGTAAGGAATTCTGTCATGATGAAATTTAAACTTTTCCTCCCTCTGCATGTGAGATTACACAGAAATCTGCTCCATATGCAAATATTTAACTTTTTCTTTTTTTTTTTTTTCATGGAAAAGAGAGGAAATACGTTGTCTTTGAAATACTTCAGAGGAAAACAGAATGCTTTGACATTTCTGAATCAGACAGTTTTGTTTTGCTTCACTGAACCAAAAGGAAAGTTTGCACTTCAGCTTAACCCAGAGCACATTCAGGTTCTGCAGAAGAGGCTTTTTGGATGAATTTGCTTTCAAAGCCAAAGGGCAAACAGGATGTCAAAAAAAAAACAAAAAACACATAAATCCCAAACCAAATCCATCCTCTCCATCTTTCTGCCTCCAACAAAGAGATTTTATGGTCTTGAGCTGATTTTGCAATGCAGGGGTAGGGTCTGAAGGCTGCAGGAGTTCTAACACATTTATTCTTGTTTTGGTGTCCATGGAGTGGGAATGAAGCAGAGGTCGTTCCAGCTGAAGGAGCATAAAGTATCAAAGAAAGGGATCCAGAATCAATACCAGAAGGAAGATGAGAATTTGGTGTGAAAACAAGCAAGGGGAACCATAGAAGATGGCTGATTTAGAGGAATGGGCTCGTAGGAATAATGCTTAAAACCCAAAGAGCATGTTCCTGGTTCACGTGTTGACTGGGAGCAGAAGGGAGAGCAGAGCAAGGGGAGGCTGCAGCCACTCAAAGAGAAGTCATCTGATTTGAAGCATTAAGATGTGTCCACCAAAAAGATGTTTCACCCTTAAAACCCTCCCTGGGGAGCCCACAGCTGGGTCTGCCTGTGCCCAGGTTCTGAATGTCCCATCCTGCACGGGAGGAGATTTGTCCCAGGGCTTGGGAACACCCTGAGACATCCCTGCTGCTCTGTGAAGAGCTTGGTTAGGGATGCTCCTGGGTCTGAGCCTGAGAGAGGCCAGCTGGGGTGAAGAGATTAGTGGGACATCTCAGGAAAGGATGATAAATCAAATCAAACCAAATAAATAAAATAAAACTAAATTAAAAAATAAAATTAAAAAACAACCCAAACCGAAGGAAAATAAGTCAAAGGATTTCTTGTTTTTTTAGAAGGGGTCCTGAGGACCTCAGGGTCTGAAACTTCCCTCTGATACAGCAGGAAGGGGGGGGGGGATGTTTCTACAGGATCTCAGGACTATTCAGAGACACTCACCCTGCTAGTCAGGTGGGATTTTAATGCTCCAAACACTATAAATAAACACAAGATTGTTATCTGGGAAGAAGGAGCCGACACGAAGCAGAGGAAACCTTCAGTGGACTGGTCAGGAAACGTTTCTCAATGGTGGGACAAAGTGTCAGCCTGCAAAGGGCTCTCCTGGGGACCTCCAGAGCCTTTCCCTTGGTGACTCACATTCTGTTGAAGTGGACAAAGATGTCAAGAGCACAAGGGAGAGGAGGGTCCTGAGCCAGCAGCCAGGCTCATGGATCTGGAAGAAGTCTTGGCAGCAGCTGCCATTCCCCATCCTGCCTGTTTCATCATCTGCCATCAGATTCAAGCCCCTCAGCACTGGTCTCATGTCACCCCTAAGCCAGGGAAAGGGGTAAATCCTAGGAGCTGAGGGGAGTTCTGTTCTCATGGAAGAGCTGGAGATGAGAGGCAGATAGGGCACACCTCAGCCAAGGGCTGGATGGATAGAGAGCAATCTGCTTTACAGATGAGCTGTTTCTTTTTTCCTCTCCAAAATGTACACGACAAAAATAAGAAAGGAAATTGTTATATTGTAATGGAAGCAAATTCACAAGTACCCTTAGTGTGTTTGTTGTTTTTTTAATTAAAGGTCTAAATAGGCTTGAGCCAGGTATCTAACCAGATACACACAGAAACAGGAGTCCATTTACAGCCATCTCCCCATGAGATAATCCTCAGGGCATGCAGCCATGGCAAAACAGAGGTATCTCCAAGGCATTCCTCAAAAGCAGAGTTCAGAACCATTTATTGATGCCAGCAAGGGAGGACTTGAGAGTTTGGACACTTTTGGAGAGGTGAATTGAGGATAAATCACCAAGCTGACACAAGCTCCTGCATTGCTGGATGGCTTTGAGCATCTCTGCTTGCCCCAACCCATGCAAGACACTCCCCAAATGAACATGGAAACACAGAATTATTTTGTTTGAAGAATCATAGAATTATTTTGGTTGGGAAAGACCTGGAAGTTCAAGCCCAGCCATTAACCTTTCATGCAAAAAATCAGTGAGCCACACCAAAAGGGATCTGTAAGTAGCTGCTCCTCAGCCCTCACGTACCCTTCTTCCCATCAAACACAGAGAAACTCCAGTGTTGGCCAGGGCAACGAGTTTGTTTGTTGACTGGGACCTTCTCTTTCCAGGAGGTGTTTGAAACAAATCCCATCTCCTATGGAACACCAAGTGACCTTGTGCCCTGAGCCGTGAAAAACCAGGGGATGTTCCTTGGCCATTTGAGTTGTCTGGTTTCCTGGAGAAATTCAGGAAACTTTATGGACAGTGTGAGTAATTCTTCATTTATTTATAATGTTGCTTGGGGTTTGGGGGTTTTTTGTTTGTTGGTTTTTTTGGTTTGTTTTCCTCAGTAAATGCTCCCAATAGGCAGGACAACAAAGCAGAGCTCCAAAGGGAGGTTGAAGACATTTCTAGAGAAATTTACTGATAGATTAGGTCCAAGTCTTTTAAGGAAGCCATAGCAGGTCCTGTCCTGGGGAAGGGCCATGTTCTAGGGATCTCCTGAGATCCCTTACAAGCCCCTATTCCCTGCTGCCTCGCATGCCCACAAAGCCAGATGGGGTTTAATTTCTTGCTGAGGGTTCCCAGCCCATCCCAAGGGCCCAGAACTGCTGCTTCCATCCTCTCCCATCAGCTCATCCACCCTGGGACCATGCTCATAAGGTTGCCCGTGTGGTACCCCAAAAATAAAGCACCTGTGCCTGATGTGGCATTGTGGGAGCATCCCTGGAGCTATCAGAGCTGATAAGAAGGCTGATTAATTGGCACCAGAATAAAGTCAGGCAGAGGAACATCAGCTTCTGCATCCTAACATCCATCCAGGCAGGCAAAACCACATAACTTCTGTGTTTCCCTTAAAGCAAGGAATTTCCAGGGAGCTGCAGGAGAAGCCTTCCCTGCATCCACCCAGCCTTTCCTGGATAACATCTCTGAATCACCAGAGCTCTGGGCTGCTCAGGCTCTGCCCCCACCAGGGAATTATTATCATTATTATCATTATTATCATGATTATCATTTCTGCCTCTGGAGTCAATCCAAGACAACGTTTCCTCTGCTCAGTGACACTGATTATTATTGCCCTTGGATGGGGGAGCCTCACGTGCAGACCCAGTGCCTCCAGCACTGCATGGTGGGCAAAAAAGCAGCCAAAAAAAGAGGTTCTCAGCCCAACAAGGTCTGAGTCACTTCAGCCTCCCAGTGCTGCTCCCATTAACTGAGGCATTTTGAAGGAGCCTCTCTGGGATACTTTGGGCTGTTTATGGAGGTCAGAATACTTTTGGCTTTGGGGTTCCCAGGTACCTTGGAGGACAGGGGCCAGGAGGGACAGGCTCTGGGATAATATCTGAACCAGGGGCTCAGCATGAGTTGGAAGTGCAGCAAAACTGGAGTCAGAACTGGGTAGAGAACCACAGCGTCTGAAAAGGGTCCAGGATGAGGTCTGTCTGAGAATAGGTGTAAATAGAATGAATTTAAGGAAAGGAAAATTTAGGTTGAATATCAGGAAATGTTTCCTGACAGCAAGAAACACCAGGGTGTGAGTTGCCTCCCCCAGGGAAGCTCTGGGAAGGTCGTGGTTTGACTCATGTCACTGCTGAGCTGGACAGAGCACCAGATAATAAAATGCAAAGGAACAATCCCAGATTGCTCCCTGGGGTGTAAGGGATGATCTCATAGGTGTTCTTTCCACCTCCAATCTCTCAGCTATCAGTCTGAGGGCAACTGGAAACGTGGAGATCACACCCTTCGTATCCTTCCCTGGGGAAGGGAGAAGAGCAGAGGAGGTCAGGAATACTTCAGATGCCAGAAACCAAGGAGAGGTGAGAATGGGTTATTTCAAACCCACTGGTATCCCAAATTGTTGTTATTTAAGAACAAAGACAATTTTCCTGGGGAGGGGGATAAGAGAAGGTCATGGAAAGGGTTGTCAGGTCCAGGGCAGGGCTGGAGTCTCCACTGTCTCCATCGTCCCCATTGTCCCCATCAACCCCATCGTCCCCATTGTCCCCTTCAACCCCATCGTCCCCATCATCCTCATCATCCCCATCATCCCCATTGTCCCCATCATCCCTGGAAGGGCTTCAGATCCCTGGAGATGTGGTGCTGAGGGACATGGGGTAGTGGTGGCCTTGGCAGTGCTGGGGGAAGGGTTGGACTCCATGATCTTAAAAGGTCTTTTCCAACCCCAACATTTCTATGATTCTTCATATCACAGTGAACTGCAGAGAGAGCAGCTCCCCTGCCTGCTGCTGGCATCACGAGGAACACTTCAGAGTAGGAAAGGGGATGGCTGATGCTGAGCCAGCTTCCAGGGGATGCTGCTCCCTGGGCAGCTGCAAGAAAGGTGCTGGAGCACTCGTGTGTGTGCAAGAGAAGCTGGCACAGGGATAGCTGCAGCTTCTGCTCTGAGCTTCTTATAAAATGAATGCCCTGATCCTCAATAAAGGGGAGAGGGAGCAGAAATTTTATGGGGGGAAAAAAAAAAAAAAGAAAAAAAAAAAAAAGGTGTCTCTTCCTGGAGAGCTGTAAAGCCCTTCCATCCACCAGAGAGGCATTGTTTGAAGTCCTGGTCTCTGTCTGGTTGCTGTTGTTTGTGTTGCCAGGGCAGACAGTCCCAGGAAGGGAGGGAACTTGGCTGGCAGACAGACAACGTGTTTTCCCTTCAAAGCAGGGTGTGAGCTGGGGCTGCTTACAATAAACTTTCCACTTTCCCCTTTCAGGGATCTCCTTTGGCTCCAAGTGGCACCAGCAGGATAAACACAGCAACAGGTCAGTGGCAGTTCTTGGCTCCTGGGAGGAGATGACCACAGCACTGGAGAAAAAAAAAATCCTACGTGGAGCCTGACCTGGCATCTGACACCTTCCCTTGGGCCATCAGTCCTGGGGATAAGAGTGTTCCTGTCCCCAGCATCCTCCTGCAGTTTGCCTGCAAGCACTTCATGGTAGGATCATCCTTTGTGATGATGGTGGCTGGGACCTCCCTGTGGTCCCCAGTTCACCAGGAGACCCTTCCTCTGGGGGAGGATGTGCCCATCCTCACCTCCTCACCTCCATCCCCCACCCCAGGAGACACACCTAATGTTAACCTGAGGAATGTCTTCCCCAGGGGCTGGGGAGAATGAATCAGTTTCATTTCTAGTTTGAATTCTGCATGATAGAAAAAAGAATTCTGAGCTCCACCCTTCAGAAATTGAAGCTTACTCATTGCCCTGGGCTCCCCCAGGACAAAACTCCCTGCCTACCTCACCAGCTTGAAGAAATCACCCCAGATCACTCTGGCTCAAAGCAATTTGGCTGCGCCCATCAGCCCAGAGTGTCCCCTTCTTCCCACCACCACTTCCTGAAGGTACCTTTAATCCAAAGGCTATTGAAGGAGACCTGCCCAGATCCTCCCTTCTTCCTCCCTTCTTCCTCCCTTCTTCTTCCTCCCTTCTTCCTCCCTTCTTCTTCTTCCCCTTCTTCTTCCCCTTCTTCCTCCCTTCTTCCTCCCTTCTTCCTCCCTTCTTCTTCCTCCCTTCTTCTTCCTCCTCTTCTTCCTCTCCTTCTTCCTCCCTTCTTCCTCCCCTTCTTCCTCCCTTCTTCCTCCCTTCTTCCTCCCTTCTTCCCCCCTTCTTCTTCCTCCCCTCTGCAAATGCCCTTCCCCAACCCCAGTGTTTTGGGGTTGCAAACTGCAGCATTTGTCATTACTGAGGTAAATTCAGGCCAGGGGACCTCAAGCTTAATTTGTTCAGACCTGGTGAGGAGCTGGAACCTTCTGAATGAACTTACTTTGGAAAAGGGCTGAAAGGTGAAGAAAAAAATCATCAACATCTCCTGTGAAATTCTTAGAGTCAGTGTTTTTGCCAAAAAGATCCCAATGCTTTTAATATCACCATATTTTGTTATGATTCTATTTTAGATTGTCCTCACTTTTCCCACTCAAAATCCCTGTTTTCTTTTGTTTGGGATGCCGGAAAAACCTGGCTGTGAAATATTTTGAGTACTTCCTCACAACACGTTCAGACACAGAGTAAGATGTCTCGTCCAGGTCCAGGGAAACTTTCCTACTAAATATAGAGTTTATGGGACCAGAATTACAAGAAGTGGAGACACATCAGTCAAAGGTACTGAAAATTTTGAGGTCTTTTAGAGAGAGATTTTTTAATTCCCTTTTGTTTTGGTTTTTTTACATATTCCCAGGTAAACTGACATGCAAGTCTCTGGGTGTGTTTGAAACTGCCAGTTCACCCCAGCTTCATTCCCAGCTCCTCTGTCAACCACCAGTGTGATTTGGGTAAATCCTTTGTTTTCCAGTTCTCAAGAGCTGTGGCTGGGGTGGTGCAAAGCCCAGGTCACCAAAGCTCATACAGCAAAGGTTGTTTGCTGATGCAGGTCCAACAAGGGCTATCAGGTACCTGCTGTTCCTAGCCACTTGGCCACCAGGACCTGACCTTTGATGTCCCCAGATGATGGCTGTGAAGGATGTGGGAGAGGTGAGGACATTCCCAAGAGCAGTGGCTGCTATCAGGGCAGTTCTTCCTGCTCTGCACTTCACACACTTCAGATATTTGTAAGCTCTGGTATCACCCACTGGTCAGAGTCCATTATTCCCAGCTTTATCTCTTTTTATCTCTTTTCCCCTTCCCTTGCTGCTCAGCCTCTCCCACCAGCAATCTCCTGCCTGCTCAACCAGGGGCAAGTCATGGAACCACAGAATGGGTTGGGTTGGAAGGGACCTTAAAAATCATCAAGGTCTTTTCCATCACCCTGCATGGCCAGGGACACCTCCCACCAGCCCAGGCTGCTCAGGGCTCCATCCATCCAGCCAGCCAGCCAGCCTTGAACACTTCCAGGGATGAGGCATCAACAACCTCCCTGGCAACCCATTCCAGCCTCTTACTAGCCTCATGGTGAAGATTTTTTCCCCAATATCTAACCTAAATCTTCCCTCTTTCAGTTTAAAACCATCACCCCTTGTCCTGTCACTGTCCTCTTGGGTGAAAGCCCCTCCCCAGCTCTCCTGCAGGCTCCCTCCATGTACTGAAGGTCACTATAAGGTCCCCTATAAAGCCCTGCTGCCTTCCCAGGCACTCCAAGCCCCCTCTATGAACTCTGTGTACATGGAGCTGGTTGCTCCCTCCTCCCATCACCCCCTGGCAGAGCAGGAGGGAGGTGACACATGTAAGGACAAGGAACAGTGACCTAATCCAAGCCAATTAGCCTGGGATCTGAGGCTAAGCTGCTAATCACCTGTAGTTTTCAAAAGGCAAGACTGCAACTGTTCCAGTGCTTCCTGGAACCTCTTTCTCTCTTTCTTTCCCACTTGTCTTTTGTGCCCTTGGACAAGTCTGGAACAAGCTCCTGCCCAGGCTGTCTCCAAACTAAGCCTCCTGGAGCTTCCCACACATCCCATTGATGTCACAGCACTGCCCTGCTCAGGGAGGGGAACGTCACGGGGGGATTAGGGAAGGCAGAGCCAGAGTTCACCCTCTGCAGAGAAGATCCAGCTCCAGGTTTACTCATCTAACACTGGGAGGCTGCTGGAAACCAGGTGCTCAGCTCCCTTCCAGGAGATCTGATGCCTCTTCTGCAAGTCTGCAGCTCCTGACAGTGTCCAGCATCATTTGGGATGCTCTGGGACATCCCAGCTGGGCTCTGGTTGCCACTCCAGGAGGGATTCATCTTCTCCATGTCAGGTATTCTAAAGCTGATGTGGGGATCTGAGACACCTCAGGGTGCATCTGCTGACTCTTTATACCTGTAATTAAGCAGCTGAACTGAATCCCTGGGCTTGGTGAAGAAAGAGACAACTCTGAGGTGTCTTTCAGATACTTTGGTTTGGAAGGGGAATAAAGAAAGAGAGATGAAGGAGAGAGAAGTGACAGTGCCATGGATTGATAGATGAGTGGAGGATTTCCCCTTATTTCCACAAATCACCCTCCTAGGTGACTGAGGGTTAGGTAAATGGAGGACACACTTCCAGCCAATGTTTTATACCAATTCATGTGGAAATATATCATGGAGGGTTTTGGTTTTTTCTCAGCTAACAATAGTTTCACTTTAAAGCTGTGCCTGCCCAGCCTCATGCATGCCACACACTTAACAAGTACAAGCTTGGGATCAAGTCTTGTTTTCCCCATCTCAAAACCTCAGCTGAGATCAATTGGTTGTTGGTGGAGAAGTGGGAGGGAAAGGACCTGAGGAGTCAGGATGAGAGGAGAAGTAAAAGCTTGGATCCAGAGCTGGCTCTGGTGCTAGAAGCAAACCAAGAAATCGGATTTTCCCCATGGAAAAAGTCAACAGTAGGAGCTTTGAAATGTTATATCAGGTGTTTTGCCAAGCAATGGGTTGTATAACAACTTGAAAATGGAAAAGAGGGGTCAGGTGGCATCTTAGCTCTTGGAGAGGCTTTTGGAGGAGAAACCTGCAGTCACCTCCTCTCAGCAGCATTACCTGACAGAGTTCACCAAAAGCAACCTGAAGAACAAAGAAAACACTGGAAAATAATAATAATAATAATAATGATAATATTAATATACTCCTGGATAATAATAATTAAGGTCAATAGAATTAAGAATAACCATGTCCCTACTGCAGGTCAGCACTCCATCCATCCATCCATCCATCCGTCCATCCATCCATTCAGGTACCCCCAGACTCTTCTTATTTCCCACCCTCTGCCTCTGCACGGTCTCTGTTCTGCTTTGTGTTTCCATCCTTTTCAAACTGGTAAGAAAAGCAACCCACAGCTCCAAGCAGAATCACTGCTTTTTCTGTATCCCTTCTCTTCCCAACGTGGGTGAAGAGCAGGGCAGAGCAAGGAACTGAAGTCAGGAGTGGGTATGGGGCAGGGAGAAGCCGTGGCCACCAGGGATTGTCCTTTGGTCCCCTGTGGCTGATGCTGGCACAAGCACCAAGTTCCTTTTCTTACCTCTGCAGAGCCCAAACTGCTCCCACCACCCTCACCTCTTGGGCTGAGGAGAGGAGCAGCACAATCCCCTGCCAGCTCAGGGCCTGAGGGCTTCCTGAGCAAACAATCCACTGCATTTCACCCCTCAGAGCCTTGGATTTGCTCAGTAAAATATAGATAAGACCCCAGGGGACAACCGTACTGAGCCAGCTCATCTTGCACCCATGCTGGTCCCCCCCAGCCGGGCAGACACCTCCCTCCTGTGCAGCCTGAATTTCCCCCATCTCCCACTGCCTCTTGGCTGCAGCACCACCAAACAGGGCTCTGCTCTTGTTTTGCTTTCAGAAGAGACTTGGAAAAGTTGTCATCCTAAGCACGCGCTGTTGTTTTGCTTTAATTACATGGGATGCATTTTATTTTGAACTCTGTTTGGCTTTTTTTCTGATGGATGTTTTAGAGCTCTCTGGGTATTGGTGTTCTTGTTTATGAAACAGCCGGAGAGCTGTGGCTGGTGGGTGCCATAAAAATCAAATGCATTATTATTGTTATTATTGTTATTATGATTACGTGCTGGCTAAGCATACACAGCTCAGGAATGGAAAACATCTCTGCTATGTCAGGAATGGGGAGCAAACAAATAGACTCTGCAGCATTGTAAAAAAAAATAATAAAATAATTGTAATAATAGAACAAGAGATTGCTTCAAATAGACTCTCAATTGGTTGTGAAAACATGTGTATTTATGTAAGCAAGCAGTGTCACAGATAACCATCTAGTACATGGTTAATTTGAAATGAACATGTTTCCAATAATCAGTTGATACTTAAACACCTGATAACTGCCTTATTAAACCTGGCATCAGATTGATAAGATAAGGATTCTGCTCTGCTGCTCTTTCAATTTGAGATGATTATCAAAACCAGCCCAGCCTGAAGATTATAACGAGTGTTTTTAGCACTCCCACACTCCTTTCATTAATCCTTAATAAATCTGCTTTCAGTAATCATTTCTAAATCTCTAATTGTTGCTTTATTGCCTAGGAACCCAAGGCCAGCCTGCCAGGGGAAGAGCCCAGAGCAGCTCCTCTTCTCCAGACACTGCAAGCTTTGGGGTTGTCCAGCTTCCCAGCTCAGATCTGGCTGCCAGAGGTGTTACAGAAGATCCTCTGCTCTCAGGAACTTTGGTCTCTGGGGTAGGAAGAGACCTGCCAAGCCCAGCTGGTCTGCAGGACACCAGGGAGTGGTTGGTGTATGGGACAGAAAACTGTGAGTAAATCCATCTGCAGGACTTGTCCACTCTTCTCTGTTACCTGTGCCACAGGTGCTGCCACCCTGCCCAAGGGACTCATCATCCAGACATCATGTCCTGAAGTCAGGATGGTCCCTCCAAGTGGGCAGCCCTGAGAGCAGAGTTGGGTCTGTCCAGCACAGACCCAACGAGTCCAGAGCTGGATGCTCCTTGGGGAGTGCCAGTTTCCTGCTGCAAGCAGTGAACTTGAGAGCAGGCAGGGCTCCAGACATGTCATGCTTTGTTCCAGGCTTTGTTCCCTGCTCCTATTGCTTCCTCTTGGCAGCTCTTCATAGCCATGAGCTGGGTGCAGAGGTTCAGCATCTCAGAAGAGTGTCAGGAGAAGCAGCAGAAACAGAGCAGGGCTTGACCAGGAGCTGCTGTGTCTCCACGGGGGTGTCTGGCTCTGGTTTGGCAGAGCTGTGGGTGCTCTGGGGCTCAGCCCCCAGTTCCAACACGAATCTCCTTTCGGTTCCAAGGCAGCTCAGGATGGCCCAGCCCTGGGAAGAGTTACGTGTTGACAGACCTATGCTTTTCTACCAGTTCCACTCTGTCTACACAGGCTGGAGCCCAACGCCCTGCACCCCTTCCTAGGTGAGGTTCCCAAATCTTGAAGCCCTGGGGGTGCAACACTGCTCCTAGAGAGGACAGAGGCTCAGGGAAACCATGAAACCCAAACCAAGAGAAACATTTGCTGCAGCTCTGAACTGCTCACCTTGGTGTTTCACAGGGCAGAAACAGACCCTCCCAGGCATGACCCTGACCCCAGATGAGCACTCACTCACCTCTGAAATTTCCCCCTAAATCCTGAGCACTGGTCCCACCCTGAGGTCCAGCTCCCTGCGCTCCTACCCCAGGTGGCTTTCTCCATCCCAGCTCCTTCCCTCTGCCCTCTCCCCTTCCAGCTCCTGCTGGGCACAGCTGGGCTCTGCCAGCCCATGCTTGGAAAGGGCAGCTCAGAGCAACCCCAGCCAAGAGGCAGTGTTTGCAAAAAAAAATCCCTTTCTGAGGAGCTCAGGGGGGGATTTGCTGCGTCCGCTGCTCCGCACAGTGAGGGCGAGGGCAGAGTCAGCACCAGAGACAGAAGCTGCAGGTTTTTTTCTCTCTCTCCTTTTTTTTTTTTTTGTGTGTGTGCTCTTCTCTTGTTTTGCTTTCAGGCAAGCTGGGCTGAACTCGGAGAGCAAATGCAAACCCTGCTGCTTCAGCATTTTCCCCCTCTCCCTCCTTCTGCTGTCTTCTGAATAGCACTGGGGCTGATTTCTTACAGGGAGGAATGAGACCTGACACTGAGAGAAGGGGAAAAAGCAGTTGTTTGATGGCAGTGAACAAAATATTCTACATATTTTGTTTTTTGTTTTGTTATGTTGCTTGTTAGGGTTTTTTTTTTTAATTATTTTTAAATTAAAGAGCTTATAAATATTTGGACTTGCTTGGTGGCTGCACCAAGAAAGTGCTGGAGATGGGAGGGCTCAGTGAGCAGAGCAGGAGAAGGGAGAGGAGAGGTCCTGACCAGCTGTGGGGAGAAGCTGTTCAGTAACACAGGACAAATTCACCATCACTTGCTTCTCAGGATGCTTTTAGATCGAGATATCATTTTGCTGAGAGCAGATTTTCCCCAGAATAAGCCTTTCAGAGATTCCCTATCTGCCTGTCATTCCAGGTGGGAGTAATTTAAAAACTACCCTAAAAAAGAAAGTGATTTTCACTGGTCCTGCAACCTCAGCTTGACCAAAGGAGTTTCAGGCTGTGATGGGGAGCAAAGGCAGGGAGCATCTTCCTGAGTATTCTTGAAATTAAAATTCCTTTTTTTCTTTTTTTCCTAGGCAGAGCTCTACATTTCCTTCCTGATGCCATTTATGTCCCTCCTGGGAGTTAAGACCAACTCCCTACTGAATATTCCTGGTGTTCCCAGCCATTCCCAGTCAAGCTGGATGATGCCAGGAAACAGAGAGGACCTGCAGAAGCCAGCAGGTTGCTGAAGCAAGGAGTTCATCATCTTTGCCTCATCTGTATCAAAGGGACAACAGGGAAAATAAAACAGTCATGGCAGTCAGGGGCTCTGCACAGGCAGGGGCTCCATGGGAATCCCTGGCAGGCAGCAGAACCAAACATTGCCCAAACTAAGGGCTTTTTTTTCCAAGTATTTTCCTCTGCTGGGATCATGTCAGGCTAAGCAAGGTGTGAGCACATTAGAGGCTTTGCCTTCAGGTCAAAAAAAAAAAACCATTTTTGTTTGGGGGTTGTTGGGGAATTCCTTTTTTTAGGCTTTTGTTGATGTTTTTGTTATTTGGGTTGCAGGGAGAGGGAAAGTTCCTGCATTTTGTGTGAGGTTCCACAGAATTAACAAAGAATTAACATCTGGAAGATTGCTTTATTCTAAGGGATGGCACTTTGGCCTCTGAGAAGACTAAGGACACCAGGATTTGAGGTTAGTAGTAAAAGAAGGGAATTAAAAAGTAAAGACAAATGAGATATAAGTAGGCAGAAGCCCAGCCCCTGCCTCAACTCTTGGTTATTTTTAAGGTTTCTCTGCTTTCTGCAGATCTGGAGGAAAAAAAAAAAACAACCTGACAAAACAACTGTAAAACCAACAGGTGACAAAGAGCTCTGTCACAGAAAGAGCCTCTGGTGGTTTGGGGACCTTCAGAAGCAATCAGTGTTATTTCATCTCCTCTCATCAGAGACTTCTTGGTGGTTTGTGCTTTGGAAATGTCAGCAGCAGTGCCCAGAGCCACCTTGCCAGGAAAGGTCAACCTGGTGTTCCACCAGAAAGTGTCCAGAATAACATCAGGATCTTTAATGGAGCCACCTGAGAATATAAATGCTTGGTGGTTTATAACATTGGTTTGGAAATCACCTTCCCAGGGGAGTTTTAGGGGCTCTAGAGCTGGGATGAGTTTCTGCCTTCACTTGTTCAACGGGACCAAACCACTTTTAGTTCTAAAAGTGATGGGAATGAACCCTGGGAAAAGCCTTTGTTCCTTTGCCTGATCTTGGACCATGGGAAGAGAAAGTGAAACCTTTCCCTGCCTAAAGGCACAGCCAGGAAGAGCTGGAATCCTGGGAGTGTTTAATCTCTCTTTCCAAACAGGCCTGGTAGCATAAAGCCCAGATTGCACTTGGGGATTGCAGAACTTCATGGCTGGCATAGAAAGGAAAGCCTGGAAGTCAGGTGAGGTTCTGGAGTTCACTCGAGAAGAGATTTACAGGGTAAGAACTTTTCCTGCTGGCAGCTGCCAGGCACAGGCATTTTTGGCTGGAATTGTGGTCAGAAGCAACCTGAAGTTTTCCTGCAGGTTTGGCAACAGTAAAACACATTCAGGGAGTGCTCTGAGGGGCACCAAACAGCCTTTCCCAGAGAGATATTTAAAAAGCATTTGAAAACATGAGTAGAGTTCACCTTAAAATTGGAAACAAGATATGCCAAGGGGTTTATGCAAAACCCCACTTGGCTTTTTGTTCCTTTCCACACTGGTGTAAAATTTGAAGCTCATCTGAATTTTAAAAATCCAGGTGACCATAACAGCTGAAATAAAATACTGAAATAAAATACTCCTTCAGTTTGGATTCACCAAATAGCTTGAAGCACGTTTTGTCTCATTAAGTCCCAAACTAATTTCTTATTTATTTAGAACTTCCAGCTAACTGTAAAAATCAATTACTCACAGGTCAAGTCTAGATGATGAAGTACTTCAGAGGTCAAATATTTGTCAAAACGATGACTCAAGGAAGGGTGAGGAGATTTCTTCTAAATAAACTAACCACAGAAGTCAATGGAATCAGGTTTCCTCCGATGTGTTGCATGCCCAAACACAAAGCTGCCCATTTTTGGCCCTTCAGAGAACAAGTAAAATGTCAGAGCAGAAGGAAAAGCGTTCAGCAAGTCCCATGCTTTGCAAATGGACAGCTGTCCAAGGACAAGGTTCAACCACAGAAATTACCAGATGACGTCCTCTGGCCTCTGCTCTGCAGGAACTGAGGCTCAATAAGTGTAATTGCTCTGCTCTGGTTTTAGAACAAAAATATTATGATGCCTTCGGCGTTGGCCGCCCCCAAGGCTGGGGTTTCAGTCTGCCCCAGGGCTCAGGGAAAACACTCATTTCCAGAGGGAAAAAAGATTTCCAAGCTGGGCTTGCAGTAAATCAGCAAGAAAACTGAAGCTCAGGAGAAGCTATAAATAAGTTTTTCTAAGTGGCCCAGAATATTCTGGAGCAGGAGTTTAGGCAATGCAGTGATGGGCTCACTGCTCTGTCCCATCACCTCCCCATCCAGGGCAGTGCAGGTTTGGGGTTTCTGCTCCTCTCTGCAGTGTTCTGATTCTGCAGGTCCAGTCCCTGGGCTACAGAGCCCACCCAGGTGATTCATTCCTTTTCTCCACGTGGCTCCTTACCAGGGTGGGATCTGTAAGGGAGATGTCTCTCAGGAAGGATTTAATTATCTCACTAGGATGAGAAGTAGTTAAGGATTATTACCTGGATGGGGTCTACAAGAAAGCTGGAGACTTTTTACCAGGGGATGTAGTGATAGAATGAGGGGGAATGGTTTTGAGCTGGAAAAAGGGAGATGTAGATAAGATTTAGGAAGAAATTCTTTGAGGTGAGGGTGCTGAGCCCCAGGGTGCCCCCAGAAGCTGTGGCTGCCCCATCCTTGGCAGTGTTGGAGGTTGGATGGGGCTTGGAGCACCCTGGGCTGGGGGAGGTGTCCCTGAGCATGGCAGGGGGTGGGAATGGATGAGCTTGAAGGTCCCTTCCAACCCAAACCAGTCTGGAATTCTGTGAGTTTATGATTCTGGGACTATATTGCATTATAGGATCATGTTAAAACCAAATGAAAAAGGAGACAATTGAGCACTGAAACCCCTGCAGCTGAGGTTTGTGTCCCCACAAAAACCCAGCTGAAGGTGATGGGCTCATTGTGGGGTGAGGGCCCTGAGGAAGCTGCAGGGACCACCTACCCATTCCTCTCACACCTCCAGGTGGGTGCAGAGCAGATTTAACAGCAGTGCCTGAGTGCAGGATCCAATTTCTTGGCCAGAGTCAAACCAGAGGGTAAAAGGATCCAGCCTGCTGCTTTCCTACCCCTCCAGCTGCCCACCCACCCGAGTCCTGAGGCATCATCCATCAGAAATCCACAGCAAATGGATGGAAAACCTGAAGGAGGAGCTTCCAGGTCTGTGAGAGTTATTTCACTTGATAGCCTGGGAGGGTTCTGAGGGTTTGCTTTTCTGAGGCTCCTGACTGCTCCCTTGTTCACACACCAGAAATGGTGACACAGCTGAGATGGCTTTTATTGCATGGTCACTGTGACAAAGGGGGTTTGAACATCTGAGGTGGGTCTGGACACCAGCTGAGAAAATGTGTGCATTAATCAAGTCTAAGGAGGTCCTTTCTGGTGCTCCAATTAATCATCCTCTTCCTCAGGAAAGGTGGGAGAAAGCAAGTCCTTTAGCACTCATTAATCACAGCACCCGCTTCACAGATGGAGTCTACAGAGAAGTCTGCACAGAAAGTAAAAGAACATGAGAAACACTAAAAGGTTCTTGAATGTGGTGGGGGTCTGGGGGCTTTTTTTCATCTGAAAAAAAAAAAGCAAAAAACAAACAAACAAACAAAATCTGGGGAAAGAAGAGACAATGTCAGACAAAGTTTCTGTGTTGCAGGGGCTGACACGTGGGGATGCTTTCTGCTTTCTGCTCTTCTGTCCTGGAGGTCTCTGCTGCTACAAAAGCCACTTCTGGCACAGGTAAGTGCTCAGTGCCCAGCTCTGCAGGCAGATCTTGCCAATCCATCCACACTTCTCAATCTTCCAGGAATTCAGTTTGCTTTGTGTATGTAGGCAGAAAGGTTTCTTCAGGTCCTCTGTTCCAAGGCTACAGCAATCATCTTAACCAGTCCAAAATGTCCATCATCATCATCCCAGAAACAAGACAGCCAGAAAGAACTTGGGTACCCAGTCACATTCGGTGGTTTTGATGTTAATTCCTTTGAAACTTGACAAAGACAAATGAGCCTCATCTCAGCCATGCTACAAGGTGATAGCACAGCCAGGAGGGACTGAGTCACCTTGCATGGTGAAGGGAGGGATGCCAACACCTCTGCAGTGCAGGTAGCTTGATGCTGATGAGACTTGGAAAAGGCTGAGAATCCATGAAGAACCTTGCTGAAAAAGAGAATTCAGCAGAACTGCTTCCTCTGATGTCCATCTGTGGCCTCTTGGGTCAGGCAGATCCTAAGGAGTTCTCAAATTCCTTAAAATCAGCATCTCTCTGGGACAATATCTCCATGAAAGAAGAGACAGGAAAGTTTCATCATTTTAATGTTTCCTGATGGAATTAAAGGGTTCATTCCAAGAGGGTCTTTCCATCCATAGCCATGGAGTTGGTAGCCATGCTTCTGGGGCCCCTGCTCAGTATTTGGCTTTGGCTAGGGAAGGTAGATAGGCACTTAGAGGTGTTTTTCCATTAAGTTACTCAAATGGACACCCAGGTGCCCCCATAAGAAACCTGGAGATCCAAGTCAAAGCTGAAGATGCCAGGAGGTGACAGATCCAGTGCCAAATGCATCCACATGTTCACAGCACCTCACTGCTGCTCCTCTCAGCCAACCCAGACCCCTCCTTAGTGCCAAGCTTAACACCCATGTTGAGTCCTGAGCTTTCCTGTGCTAAAACGGGACCTTTTTAACCCCAGTGCAGAGCTAGCTAGGTCCCAGCTTCCCTGCTCCTCAACCCTCATCTTAAAAGCATTCATTCCCTTTAGGGATAGTATGGTTCATGGGGGGTGTTGCCAGCAAAATCCTCCAACAATCACATAAAAAAAAAAAAAACAAAAACCAAACCAAACCAAAAAAACAGAAAAAAATAACAAAACTGATCCTTATCTAGAAAGGAAGGTCTGATATTGCCAAGTTGCTGCTATCTGTCTGTCTGAGTTTCCCAGGAGAGGCCAGGATCATCAGTCTGCAACCTTCTTGGATGAGGGATGTTGTGTTTGTGTCTGTGATCTCTGATGCATCCTCTGGCAGGCACTGCAGTGTCAGCTTGCCTGTTCAACAGTCCCTTAAATCTGTCACTTGGTTTCTCCCTCCTCCAATTCATCATACAGAGAGTTTCTCCATGCTTGAGATGTCCCCGAGCCATAGGTTGGAACTCATTTATTATTATTGTTGCTATTGCTAATATTATTACTATTATGAGTTTAATAATTGCATTTTCAGTTGGTGCCTGGATTAAGTGTCTGTCCCTCTTCCTCCCTTGACCTGTCCATAAAATCACCCCTGTTCCTCCCTGACCAGCCAGCCCCGAATCTCTGCAGGAGGGAGCAGGTCCCCCCCAGCCTGCCCGAGTGCATCCTCACTGCATAACTCAAGCTGCAGTGATTTCACCAGCAGATTTACAGTGGATTTAAAACAAAGGATTATTTTCACTGCTGTGGGGCCAGCAACAAATTACAGAGAGCTGGAGGTGGCAGAGGGAGCCGCCAGTGTGGAGACTAATTGCTATTAACCCGTGGCTTCATCACTCAGCTTCTGAGCTGCAGGAAAATTATTGTTCCCGGGGGCCCCTCACACTTAGGCATTGAGAAATATTGTTGGGAAATCCAATCAGTCATGGAGTCTGGACCATAAAACAATGCTCAGGCTCAGGGCTCTCTCCACGCAACGGGCGCTTGATTTTCTTCTTTTCATCATTTCTTTCTTTTCCTGCTCAGGGTTGAATTTATCAAGCAAATAAGCACCGTGCCTGGAAGTCCTGGGCTGCTCCCCTCAATCCTCCATCCCCTGCTCTCACTGTGTCTCAGCATCCCCTGGGTTATTCCTCCTTGGCTCCTCTTTCAGCATCATCCCCTCTCCCAGCCCACCAGCTCCGCTTCCCTCCCAGGCTGCCACCACAAGCTGAACTCAGCCTCTGTCATTCCAGTTCTGCCAGTAACCTTTCCTGCACATTTATCCAGGAAAAAATGAGCTGGTAATGTGACAGCACTTTCCCTGCTGTCTGGTGACACCTTTGTTCAGGTAGCACTGAAGTCTCTGAGTCACAGAGGGATGGTGCTTGTGCCAGGACCTGCAGAGGGAGCCTGGAGGGCTGGGCACAGCATCCCTGCCCTGGGACACTGTGACAAGTGCTGCCCAAAGTGTTTGGCAAAAGTTCCCGGGTTAGTTGGGATGCTGAGCTCCACGTGGATCAGGAAAGGCAATGTTAACCTTGCTAACAGCACCAAGGTTCACAGTGTCAGGACCTACAGGAAAGCTGGGGAGGGACTTGGGACAAGGGAATGGGGAGATGGGATGAGGGGGAAGGGTTTCCAGCTGCAAGAGGGGAGATGAGGAGGAGATCTTGGGATGAAATTCTTTGCTGTGGGGCTGGTGAGCCCCTGGGTGCCCCCAGAAGCTGTGGCTGCCCCATCCCTGGCAGTGTTGAAGGTTGGATGGGGCTTGGAGCACCCTGGGCTGGTGGGAGGTGTTAGGGTTGGGGTTAGGATGATCTTTAAGGTCCTTTTCAACCCAAACCAGCCTGGGCTTCTCTGATTCTGCAGCCAGCCCCAGCAGAGCATGGGGATGTCCAGAGGAGCTGGGCTCCTGGGAGCCACTTGTTGTCTATAGCCCTGAGACAGAGCTATTATCATTTTTGTGTGCACGTGTAGGAGGGGGGTTCAATCCCAAGTGTAAAAAACCAAAGCCTGGGCTGTGTTGCAGCCTGCTGGGCTGCTGTTGTGCAGAGCATGGTGCCAAGGGTGTGTTTTGAATGTCCTGGGGCATGGCATGAGCCAGCAAGGTAACAGGGGTTGAGTGCACTGGAGCTGCCAGGATGGTCTGGAGGGACTGGGGGGGGGAACTAAACTTTTCTAGGTCTTATCTGCACTGCTTGTGGGGTGATTGCTGGGGTTTAATCTACCCAGAGCATCAGCTGAGCTCTGACTCAGGGTAAAAATCATCATTTTTCTCCAAGGTGCTGAGGGATATTGAGGAGCAGGAGACAACTCGTGTGCAGATAGCATGGATAGTAAGGAACCAGGGAGACAAAGGGATTTCTTTTAGGATTTCAATGGGAAATAACTCTACTGGTGCCAGCCAAGGTAGAAGGCTGCCAGAACATCTTAATTTTTATTCAGTTATGGGTTTGGAAGAAAAAAACCCCACATTACAGATTATCTTACAGATCCACAGAAGCACTTCCCAGTGAGACTCTTGTGTCTCTTCTTGGTTTTTGATTTCAGTGGTCTGAGTCCAAAATTCAAGCACCCAGAACAGACAGAGGGAGAAAGGAAAGACTAAGTTGTTCCTGTTGGAGTTGCCATCTGAGTGTCCTGGGTGAACCAGATGAACCTGAAAGATGGGGAGGACTGAAGGAGAAAAAGAAAAGGCAAAAATCTGTTAGTATCAAACCAGACCAAAAATGTTTCAATGTGGGTTTTTGTTTTGGTTTGGTTTTGTTCTAAAAGAAATTTGCAATACCCATTTTGATTCAAACCAAGAGACATTTCCTCTAATTGGCAATGAATTATTGTCAGGTTATTTACCTTATTTAACTTTTTAGGGGAAAAAAAATAGTAAATGAAGGCCAGTTTCCTATGAACCACCATTTCAAAACAAGGATCATTGACCAAGTTAGAATATAATAGTACAGTGTTTCTGAAACAAAAGATTTCACTCAGGAAAACGATGCATTTGACATTTTCATATGTTTCCCTCCTGCTTTCTTTCCAGCAGTCATCAAGCATCACATTTTTACAGCTTTGCTCTTCCCAAACCTCTGTGGCTGGTGAGGGGAGGGGGAAGGTTTCTATTTCTCAGAAGGAAAATGCCTGGCTGCCATCCTGGGCAAGCTCAGCAGGGCAGCAGCACCAGGATGGAGGGAGGGAGGGAGGGATGGATGGATGGATGGATGGATGGATGGATGACCCCATCCCAAAACAGGCATCAGAGTGTGGGTGATGTCCTGGAAGGAGTGGAATATGCTGGGGGCTGAGGAATCAGGATCAGGACATGGAGGTGGATTTCAAGCCAAGGGTGTGTGTGAGCTTTTAATATCAGAGAGGAGGTTGGAGCCAGGGGGGGTCGGGCTCTGCTCCCAGGGAACAAGGGATGGGACAAGAGGAACTTTTGGCACAACTCAAGCTGTGCCAGGGGAGGTTTAGGTTGGAGCTGGGGAACAATTTCTCCCTGGAAAGGGTTGTCAGGGCCTGGCCCAGGCTGCCCAGGGCAGGGCTGGAGTCCCCATCATCCCTGGAGGGGTTTCAGAGCCTGGGGATGTGGGGATGAGGGACATGGGGTGGGGGTGGCCTGGGCAGTGCTGGGGGAAGGGTTGGACCTGATGATCATAAAGGGCTTTTCCATCCAAAAGGATTCAATGATTCTGTGAACACATTTCTTGCAGTCAGCAGATCAATTCCCCAAATGAACATGGGAACTTTCCAGAACTGAGGATGGGAAATGTTTAATAGAAATCCACAGGGCTGTGACTCAGGGGCAGTGCAGGTTCTACCTTTGCAGGTGAGTGGGATCTGGGGCACTCACTCAGCTGACACGTCCTAAAACATGAAAAGTGATTTCTACTTACTTTTTGACCATCTACACTGTGAAAGCCATGGCCAGACAGACCTTTATCCACCTGCTGATCACTGCTGCAGCCTGAGAAGAAGCCAAGAAGAAACTCCAGGTAGAGGTTTCATCCGAGCTCTCCAGATCTGCATGGTATTTATAGGAAAAAACTCCCTGGTGGATGCTGTGAAGCTCTGTAGGACACCAGGCTGATTGCTGTCAGTGCAATCAAGTGGTATTAGGGAGTGGGGAAAAAATCCAAGTTCAAAATAACAGCTGAACTCTTTCTCAAATCTGTGAGTTGGAGGAGATTTCTCTACACTTCCAAGTTTGGTTCAACTCAAAAAAATAAAGAGATCAAGTGCAAAATGACCTGGGAAGTCCACCAGAGACATCTGCTGCTAATGTCAGCACCAGTGGTTCCAGGATGGGAGAGATGAAAGCGTTTATGGGAATCAAACAGGAAATTTTTAAGGCAAATGAGATTCCCCCAGGTTGTGAAGCCCTCTCGGTTTCACGGCCAGAGACGTCTCCAGCTTCCAGGGACAGATTCTGAGAGGCTCCACTGTGGTTTCCAGTGGGAATTCTCTCCATGGTGGGTGTCTGGAACTGGTTTCTTTCCATCAATCATGTTCATATATGTGTACGAAAGACTTTCAACCCAAAAGCTACAGGCTTGTTTGGTGTTAGGAAATCTTGACTGTCAAATAAATCTCAGGAACAATTATTTTCTTAAAATATATTTATATATTAAAAAAAAAAAAAAGGAGAGAGAGAGAGAAAGAGAGAGAGAGAGAGATGAACAGATTTTGACTGCAGTTGGCACTTGTTTAAGGCAACCTAACAACCACTGGGGGAACAGAGACTCCATTGTAATCCCCTATATATACTGGCCCAGTAGCCAAAAGCAACAAACAAGCTTGTCATGAAATGGATGTGTAAAGGAAGCAATCAAAACTGGAGAGAGAAACAGAGAGAGAATGAGAGAGACACAGAGAGAGAGGATTTGGAGTGAACTTTTTGTTCAGGAAACAGTAATATTAAAAAAAAAAAAATCTCATCATTTCTTGGCCTGACTCTGAGGGGCTCCTGTGCAGTGAAGGCTGCAAGGAAGAGCACGGAGCTGTGTGATGTTCTGACTGGAAATGCCCTGCTGGCCTCTTCAGAAATGGAATATTCCAGCAATGAAGAAAGATCCCTCTGCCAGGTTACAGATATCAGTGTTGGCCACCAGCCCCCCAGCTTTTCTCCTGACACCCCGAGGGGTTCCATGCAGAGAGGAGATGAAGCAGCTCTGGTTCCTCTCTTAGATGGCAAGAGGAAAGAGAATTCTTCTTTAACTTCATCCTTGCTTGGTTCCAGCTTGCAGCTGAGGCTCAGCTTCATCCCTGCTGTTGATTTATTGCAGTTTGAGAGTCTCAGAGAAGTGGGGTTCAGCTCTGCCATCCTGCTGGCACAGACACCAAAACCTCTGCTGGGGACCTGCCTGGAGGTGAGAAGAAGAATTACAAACAACCATGGAGAAGCAAGAGACCTGTGATGGCCTTGTCTTCTGTTCAGCTCCCCACCAGGCTGGATGAAGGGGACAGCACTTCTGGAAGTGCCAGCTGGGATCCCCTGGGCTGTGACTCAGTTTCCCCAAGGCGTGTGGTGGAAGGGCCACTCTTTGGCATTTTGCAGAGCACCCTGCATGCTTGCACTTGCCAACAAGGCACCAGGTTGACTCCCTGACCTCCTGACACGAGGATTTAGCAGCTTTTTGATGTCAGGACATCAGTTCCCTACCTACCTTCCTTCCAAAGCCCATCCACGACAGCAGGTACCAAACTAGGAATTGCCACTATGTCTCTGAACAGACTTGGCCTCCATTTCTACCCCCTCATCACGTTTCTGCAAAATTAATAGTGACATTTTCTTCAAAAGGGTCCTTGGGATGCGAGTGGAGTGGAAGTTGGAGGAGTGAACTGTGATCTGGCCCATCTGGAAGCCTCTCCCACTGACACTTGCAAGAACTTCAAGAATCACGTTCCTGTGGTCACAACTTTTCCAGAAGTTACCTCCCTCTCGAGCCCTCAGTTCCAACACCAGAAAACTGGTCAGACTTGGTCAGGCCTCCAAAAGTCCATCTCAGTTGTTCCCTGTCTCCAGCAATCACCAGGAGACGTTGCCCAGAGAAAAATAGAAGACTCAGTGTAATGTGAAGTGGCATTTCCCATGACAGAGGCTGAGCTGAAGCTTGAGGGCTTCCAGATCAAGTCAGGGAATATTTTTGATTAAAAAACACCACGAAAATTTACTCTGTGGATTTGACTCAGTTTTTCTGGAATCCCTGTTCTTTTAGGCTCTCCGTGCATGTAGTTTTCATGCAGCACAGGAGCACAGGATGAGTTTTCTAACAACTTCTATCTCAATAACCTGCAGGTTTTCTTCCTCTTCTGACTGGTGGTGGTGAGCTGGAAGGAGAATGATGGTCCCTGAATCCCATAACTCCTGTTCCATGCACAGAACTGTACAAGAGGGATTCCTGGAACTCCACAGCCTTTCCATAGCACCAGGAATCTTCTCAGCCTTTAGTTTGGGCATTTCTGATGTGTCAGAGAGCTCTGCTGGAACCAAGACTTTAGGTTGGGACCTGACTGAAGTTTTTCAGCTGGTGAAGAGCAGAGAGGTCTTGGTGGGGGGGGTTTTCCCACCCCATCCTTCCCTCAGAGAAGGGGATTCCATCAGGTAACAGTTCCCAGGACTACCCAGGTGGATCCCAGATCAGCAGCCAAGAACCTGAGTGCTGCAGCTCTGTCATGGGGACAGAAAAAGTCAGAGAGTGAAAGAAAAGGACAATAGGTGGAGGTCTTTTACTTGGCCACAAGCAAGGATTTCCTGTAGCTGAAATTAAACTCTGTGAGGATATTTTCAGCAAAAAAAATCTGTGATTTCTGTCATCTCCACAAGGACCTCTGTGTGCACCAGCCCCAGCTCACCCCAGGGCAGGAGCCAGAGGGGAGGGTGATGAACAGAGCACAGTGATGGGCAAGGTTGTCCTTCTTCCCAGGTGTGGGAGGAAATCTGGAATTGGCTCCTTCTGGGCAGGCCAAGAGTTGAACCAAAAAGAAAGGTCACTTAGGACTTTCCTGTAGAGGAGCAGAGATGGCTGGAGCTGGCACAGCAGACACTGGAGACATCAGGAGGTAAGAGGCAAGCTCAGCTCATCCCTCCTGGCAGGGACAGGGTGGGCTGGGTCAAGAGGCTTCCTCAGCAGGGTCTTGGGCTCCAACCTCAGATCCTGAAGGTCTGAGGGAAAGGGAGAGCTTTACTCTTCACCCTTCCTTTTTAAATTATTTTTTGTTAATTTATTTTATGTATTTATTTATTTATTTATTTTCTCCCTGGTGTCCCCGTGCCTGGAGAAGAGGCCTCATGCTGAATGACACCTTGCATTTGAGAGCATTTCGTCCAGACCAGATCCCATAGACCACGGGTGCTTTCTCAGGGGTAATCAATTAAGAAAAAAAAACAAACCCAAAAACCTGCAGCAAGCAGGGCCAGGCTTGTGAGGGATGAGAAAGGTCCCAGTGCCTGGTGAGATGGGCAGGAAACTGCTGCTGGGGTTGGGGCAGAGCTGGAGAGACCCATCCCTGGGGGACGTGGTGACCTCAGCTCCTGTCCTGCTCCTTTTCCCAGGCAGGGAATCTCCACATATTGATCCCAAGGAAACATTCACTCCTCAGTTCCTTCCTGCCAGTTTCTGTTCTCAGGGAAAGCTGGAGCCCAGCCTCACCCTTTCCTGCAGCCCCAGCACGAAGCAGGAGAGCATCAGAATCCTGCTGGAAATCTCTGGGAATTCTTTGGTTTCCATTGAGCTCCCATTCCCAGGGCTTTTGTTGTCACACCAGCACAGATGTGCAGAGCAGAAGATCTTTCCAGGGTGGATTATTTTTACCTTTCTGAGCAATGTATGGAGCTGTGCTGGTCAGAGACACTTCTGGAGGTACAGATCCTACAGCATCTGGGGGGTCCCAGTGTATCTGCAGGGTAAATGGGGAGAGATTTGAGTTCTTCCCAATTTAACATCTGATTCAAGAAAAATGAATTCAGGGACTTCTTGGTGACCTCCAAGCCTTTTGGAGCAGAGTGCTGCCAACTTCCAAGCTTTCTTACAAACTGCAATTTCCCCCCAGTCAAGCATGAGCTGAGCAATCCCCTGAGACAGCACAGCTCTCAATATTGCATAAGTTTGGGATTATTTGTGTCCTATCTCACAGCTCTCTTCATGTCTCAACACACAGGAGGCAGGAGACAGGTTCAGCTCCTTGGAAAAGACTCAGTTCCAGGCTTCCCACTTCCCTGGGCAAGGGATCTAAGCAGTGATGAGCACAGATACCCTGTGTACATACTTCTGGATGTCTTTTCTGAGTGCTTGCCCTGCTATATATAAAAATGTTGATCAAATCCAGGCTTGGCAGCAAGGCTGCTGGAGGAACACCTAGTCTGTGGGTTTTGGCAGGGCTTGTGGATGAGCTAAGCAGCAAGTACTCATCTCTGTTTTGGATGAAGCTCTCCATGGCTTCTTGTATCAGACCAATAAGCAGAATTTCCCCAGCACAGAAAAGGAGACTTTTAACATAGAAAGGACTCTTTTTCTTAGGCAAAAGTTCAACCTGGCTTTCAAAGACTGAAAAAAAAAAGAGGATAGGGAAAGGGCTGGAGTCTGGGTTCTCTGCAGCCATGTCCTCATGGCTGATTAGTCCCTCATTGCCCCCAGAAGCTGTGGCTGCCCCATCCCTGGCAGTGCTGAATGTTGGATGGGGCTTGGAGCACCCTGGGCTGGTGGGAGGTGTCCCTGGGCATGGCAGGGGGATGGAACTGGGTGAGCTTTAAGGTCCCTTCCAACCCAAAGCAATCTGGGATGCTATGATTCAATAGCTGAGAGTATTTTAATGGGTCACAGGAAGGCTTGACACAGGTAACAGAGCTGGCAGCATCCTGGGCCAGGGGGAGCCATCGAGTGACCTTGGGGAGGGTGTGCACGATGGTTTTTCCCCTCTTGGGGAAGGAGAAAACCTGCTGTGGGGGGAATGGACCACAAAAAACTGCAAGAGCTGCAGTCATCTCCACCAGACTGGCCACGATGTCTGTGCCAGGCTTCTGGCCAGCAGAGGGTTTGGCTCCTTGGGCTTTGCCACCTCTTCATATAGCTCATCCCACCTCTGCCCCCAGCAGCAAACCCCTCAGTCTCTTCCTAAGGCCCTTTTAGGCTAAAAGTGGTGATGTTTCAGCTCAGGAGTAGCAGTGCAGAGAGTGGAAGATGCTGCTCAGGGTTTCCTGCAGTGCTGGAGCTCCAAACTGTACTTTCCAGAGACAGCACCCACGAGCCCTGCACCCTCACACCAGGAGCCACCCCTCTGGCAAAACCCCCTCCAGCAGAGCCCCAAATCCCCATCCCTCCAGCAGCACCAGTTTGCCCAGGGCTGGTGGGAAATGAGCTTTTCCCCACCCAAGCCCTGCTCTCCTCCAGCTCCTGGAGGTGCCTGGGGTGCAGCCCCCAGGGATGTGTCCCCAGAAAGGGCAGAAAAGTGATGCAGAGGCTCCCTGTGAGAGCTCCTCCAGCCTGCTCACTCCAAGAACAGTCTCCCCGGGTGAAATTTCACCTGACCTGAACTCTCCAGAGTTTCTCCAGCCTTCGCCCTGACAGTTTTCAGCAGAGCTGTTTTTATGCCTCCCAGTCCAGACACCAAATTGGAGCCGAAGTGACGTTTATTGTTTCAGCAGTGTTATTATATGAAGATTGAGCTCATTACAAACATGACCTGTTTTCCAGCCAGGACACATATTAATTTGGATAAAATACCAGCTGTGTCCTCTCTCCATATGGCCTTATCAGAAAACAAACCGGGCTGAGCTGCGTTCCAAAGAACAGAAATTTAATTGAATACTTGCTCCGTTTGAGGAAACTCAAATAATCATTATCACCCCAGTGTCCCTGCTGAACACAGGGGAGAAGGAGGCAGAGGGTGTTTATTTCTCTCTGGATCTAAAAATAAACCCAAGCATGATCCCTCCAGGGGCAGCCTGAGGGCAGCATAGGGGAGAAAGTTCCTCATCCAACCTCTCCAGGGTTGTGGTCCCAGCTTTACCCCATGTCTGGTGGATTCTGCAGTGGTTCCGTGGTGGCTTCCCCAGAGGATGCAGGGATTATCCTGGGATTATCCTCTGCTCAGCAGTGCAATGAGGGGTGCTTGGCCTCAGACATCCCCAGGGACACTCTGGAGGAGCAGGAGGAGTTTGGAAGCAGTGGGTGCTCCCTGTCTGTCCCCAGACCTGGTGCCTCTGTCACTCTAGAATAAGAAATAGAGCGAGGTCCTCCCAGTCCTTTGGTGGTTTCTGGCCTCAGCAGCTCCCAGAGCAGCAAACTGAAAAATAAAATGGAAATCTGAAGCAGGTGGCTGGGGAAAGGAGTCAGTTCAAGCTGGCACTGAAGATGTCCCTTTGAAAGATTTCCTTGGGCTGAGCTGGGGGAGAGCTGGGCAAGGAGAGACCCTCAGCTGGTTTTTACCTTCCAGTGCCAGGGGAGACAAAGAGCAGGGCATGAGTCCCTGGGTGCCCTCAGCCACCTGTGGGGATGGGATTCCTTCAAGCAGAGGCAGCAGTTCTGCACATCTCAGCTGCCCATAGATCTTTGTTCCCATAGCTGGGACCCTGCACAGGGAGAGTCCCTGATGTGATGGAAGGGGGGCTTCGGGAAGCTCCTCCACTGTCTCTTCCAGCTGGCAGTAGAAACATCCCATCCCTGGGAAATCAGAGGTGCCAAGGTGACTGGAGAGCAGGGGACCAGTTGCAGGGGACAGGTTTGGGAAGAGAGGATGGATGGGCTGGAGGCATCATCCCAGGTGATGGGGAGGAGGAGGATTGATGGGGAGATGAGTGCAGAGCAGAGGAAGAAAAGGAGAGAACAGAAGCAGGTTGTGGACAGCAGCTGGGTTAGAGCTCCTGTAACATCTCAGGGAAAGGGGGGACACTTCACCCATGCATCTGGACTGAAAAATAAATATGGCAATGCTCTTTTTCCAGTAGAGTGTTTGGGCTGTGGTCTGGCTTTTAGTTCAGAAACTAAAATAAATGTTTTGTTGTTCTCAAAACCTAGATTCTTTTCCTACCAAACCCAGGCCTGGGTTTCAAACCAAACTTTGATGGTAAAAATATAAAAGTTGGGGTTTGGTTTTGTGGTTTTGTTTTTTTTTCTCAGCTTTATTTTACTTTTTCTTTTAAATAGGGACTGAATCTTCCAACGGAAAGAAATCAGAAGTCCCCAGCCCAAATAAGTCTGCTGCCCTGGAAGTTCATTTACTGTATGAATTCACACCTCACCTGGAAAATCTGCAGCAAGGAGAGGTGAGTGACATCTTTGGGGACCTCCCTGTGGCCTGGAAATGTCTGCTCAGAAAGAACCAAGCTTGGAATCTCTGCCAATGTCTGCTCAGGGCTTGGTTCCCTCTAGAGATGCTTCCCTAAGCCTTGGTTTTCCCTTTCCAGGTAACTCTGAGGTCAACCTGGGAGCTCAGAGAAGTCCAGGTCCAGCAAAAGAGCCCTGGGAATGGGGGGCTGAGGTGAGAGCAGAGCAGGGGGAACCTGAGGGCTTTGCAAGGGCTGAGATGCAAAGCAAAAAGGCAACAGGGGTGACACTGAAATGAGGGAGTAATTAAAAAGCTGAAGTAGACAGGATAATTGGAGGCTTTGCACAGAAGAGTTCTTCTCTGAGCTGGAGAAAAAGCCATAAAAACATCCCAGAGCTTAAGAAGAGAAAATCTAAACAGAAAACAAGTGACTCCCTGGCCTTGCCCTCTCTGTCCGTGAGAAACTGGGGGAAAATTAAGTAAACAAAATTAGAGAAAGTAAATAATCCTGAACATCTCTGGGAGCCATCTGCAAGGTGGAGCTGCTCTGCTTTCCCTGGATCCAGGGCAGATGCTGCTTTTGTCACCAAGGGGAGGCAGCTGAGCAGAGGCTGAGGAGCCCAAGGCTGATCCCAAACCTGAGCCTGTGACCCACGGTGGCTGCAGGAGCTGCTGAGCCCCAGATCTGCTGCCTCAGCACCTAAAATTGGGCTTGGAATGGACCTGGGGTTCTTCACTCACAGGCTGTGCTGCAGGCATCAATATTTGCATTTTTACCCTGCAGAGATCATCCCGTGCCCATGGAATTTCTTCCAGCAGAGGCAGGCAAGCTCCCAGCCCCAGCATGGAGGCACTTTGCTCCTTCCTGTGTGTTGGTTTTTTTTTTGTTTTTTTTTTTTTGTTTTTTTGCTGTTGTGACACAAAGACATTTTTCCAAATCCAGATGGGTCTCCCAGGAGCCATTAGGTCCATGTCAAAGCAATCCTACTCAGTTGGAGGTTTGCTCTCAGGATCCCCCCCCTATCTGGATCTCATGTGGATGTTCTCACCCCAGCTCCAGAGGTGGCTCAGAGCTCAGCCCTGATCCCTGCATCCACTCAGCAGCAAGGATTTCTGACCCAACCAACAGAAATTGGTTTCTGCAATGCACTGGGGTTTGGCTGCAAAATAGACATTTAAAAGAAACAGCAGCTATGTAGCTGTGAGGTAGAGGCTCTCATCACCCACCATCAGAATCTCATCTCTGCTACACCTGGGCTTGATCAGGAAATGCTGCTGGACCTGCCTGCTTTGCAGTGTAATTAAAACCCTTTGGGATGTGGCATCTGGAGCTGGTGGGGCTCAGTTTTGCCTGAGTGAATGAAATTCCCCCCGAATTTCTTCTCACCCAGCCGAGCTGCTTCCTACTTGCTAGGAGCTCTGAATGCCTTTAAACAATGAGGGCCTGACCCCAAGCTGGCTGGAATCAAGGAAGAGACTCAGGCCTGGAATGCTTTGGCCAAAAAACCCCTCCTTTCCCTGGGATTCCAGAAGGAAACTATCTCCATGCTTATTTTTTTCCTTTGACCTCTTCAGTTTTCCGGCGAAGGCGGTTGATGGGGAATTGGCATCCAAGTTTCCTTGCCACCTGCTTCGTGTCCCTCCAGGGCAGGGCTGTGGACAGGAGACCTGGAGCTCAATCCTCCACTTGTGCCTTGGCAACACCGGATAAAAAAAAAATCTCCATGAGGTTGTAGCCTGGCTGGAGCCCAGTGCCTGGTGCTGGACGACAACACGTCTTCCACAAAGGCTCCAGCCCCGCTTTCAAGATGCTTTCAAGTGCTGGATAATCCATCACTTTCCCTTTTCATTTACTCCATTGGTTAATCACCCTCTTGATTCTTTATTTTTAACTGGTATGTGTGCTGCTTGCCTTTCCTCACTGCCTCCCCCTCCGCAGATGAAAGTCAGCAGCGGTTCTGCCTTATCCGGGTCTCTTCCATCCCTGGGAGCTGGGGGCTTCCTTTGAGGTCCAGTTTCCCCTTCTCGTGTCTAATAATTCCCTCACCCCTCAGAAATTACTCCTCAAGTGGAAGCCTTCTCCTGCTCATTTCTTTTTGTTTTTTTTTTTTGTCAGCTTGGCAAGACAAAAAAAAAAAAAAGAAAAATGCCCAAGATTTCCTGCATGGGCTTGGCTGGATTCAATCCCTCAGCAATGCAATCAAACATAGACATCTCTAAAACAAAACTAAACAAAACAAAACTAGCCCTGTTTTAATTTGGGGTGTTTGTTTGTTTGTTTGTTTGTTTGTTTTGTTGTTTGTTTGGGGTTTTTTTTGGGGGGGGGAGGTATCTCCATCAGTGTATCCCTTCCCTGAGAAAAGCTGACATTTGGTTTAAGGTAGAACAACATTCCTGACACATGGGACTGTGATCCCTTACAAAAGGGAACCCACTTCCTGGATTTAGGCTCAGGGACAGGGTTCAGGCAGGGGGCAAGCTATATATGTGTCAAAATGAGCAATGTCTTTTTGGGTCACATATACTTTTGACTTCAACACTGCTTTATGTAGGCTGTAAAATTAATAGGTGGGAACTAGATTTATTTGTCCCTCTGGCCTGGTAGTTGCTTGTTAGGTTAAACTCACTGATTTCCTGGTACAAAAGTGCTTGTTAAAATAATCTCCCTGAAAATATTCCTCCGGGACTACTTTATCTCCTGAAATCAAAAATTCCTAAATAATGAAATGTGTGAGATGTGACAGACGGGCTGGAGCAAAACACAACAAACCCCCTCAGATAGAAGAGCTCCTTCCCATAAACACTGCTGGGGGAATTCAGCTTGTTCCTGGGGTTTGGTAGGGGATGCCAGCATCCGTGCTCCGGGCAGGAATTCTCTTACTCACCTGTTTCTCTTTTATCCACAGGGCCTCATTCTGCCCTCCCCAGTGACCCAAGCTCCTCCATGATGTAATTCCCATCAGGTTTATCTGGTTTGCCTCTCTCCTCAGTCACACAACTTCCAATAGCCCACCAGGACTGTCAGAAGCAGGTGATGAGAAGGTCACTGTGCTCAACAGCTCCCTTGGCCTGGGTTAGAAGAGGGATTTTTCCCAAAATGTCATTTCATCACTGTCTTCAGTGGCATGGGCATGGACCTTCAACCCTACTTTTTGCTTGTTTTCTGCCCAACCATGAATCTCACCTCATAAATCAGGGCTCCATTCCCTCTGTCTCCTCATCCTCCTCAGCATTCCACCAGCTCCATCCTCCATCTTTAAAGCCAACCTTCATCCACCTTCATCCACCTTCATCTACCTCCACCCTTCCTGGTCTCATTTTCCCCCTACACACCACAAACCCTTCAAGCTGGGCTGAACCCCCATCTTCTGCCACCAAAGACAATCTTCTAACCTTGTCCCCATGTCCTGAGCCAGACACAGCCCTGGTGACCCCAGGGGGACAGATGGGACCTGAGAACCAGGTCTGTACACAGCAGCAAAGGGTCCTTGAGCAGGGACACCTTGTACAGTGGAGTCTGCCCTCTGAATTAGGAATCTCCACCTGCAGATTCCCACTGGACATGATCCTCCTACCCCTGGAGGTGGACACAGTCCCAGGATTGGCCAGAGGGCAGATTTAGTGACATTTCCTTTTCCATCAAGGACAATTTCATACCAAGGTGCTAAGAACTCTCTCCATCAGTGTGTTGGAGCTGCAGAGCACTGGCCCAGGCTGCCCAGGGCAGGGCTGGAGTCCCCATCATCCCTGGAGGGGTTTCAGACCCTGGAGATGTGGGGATGAGGGACATGGGGTAGGGGTGGCCTGGGCAGGGATGGGGACAGGATTGGACTCAGTGATCTTCAAGGTCTTTTCCAACCAGAACTATTCCATGATTCTATGACCCAAGTTAGCACCTCTGTGTGGTTCTTCACTGTGCAGATTTTATCCCGTTTTTAACTGCTCTGGACCTTCTTGGGGTTTGTTGTGGGGGCTTTTTTTTTTTGGTCATTTTGCTTGTTTTGTCTGGGTTTTTGGTTTGGTTTTGTTTAGTTGCTTTTTGGGTTTTGCTGTGGTTTTTTTTTTCATTTAATTTTATTCGTTTGTTTGGGTTTTTTTAAACTGTTTGGTTTTGGTGTTAGTTTGGGTTGGTTTTTTTTTTCTTTTTTTGTTTGTTTCCTCTTTCTTAGCAGCCGAAGTGCTGTGTGTCAGCTGGGCAGAGCCCACCTGGGGGATTCTTCCCCCAGCTGAGGCTGCACAAGCTCATCACACTCTCAACCCTTCACAAGCCTCCCTGAAGCCCTCCTCCCTTTTTTAGGGCAGCTCTGAGCACCCTCGCAGCCCCCACAGCCCCTTTCCCACCTTCTCCAGGGGTGGGGGTTGGACCACAACCAAATCCTCTCTTTGGCAAAAGGCGATGGTGATGGGGGAGAGGTTTCATTTAGGGGGCTGGAGCTGGGCTGAGGGGGAACCTTCCTGCACAATGCTCCTGTTGTGTGCCCACCTTGCTTGGAAGAGGAGGAGGAGGAGGAAGAAGCAGCAGCAGGAGCAGAAGCAGCAGCAGGAGCAGCCTGGAGGATGCTGATGCGCGTCGGGATCTCGGAGCTGAGAGCACAAAGGTCACACGGAGAGGGAAGGGGGGGACACACGGGGCTGGGGTGTTCTCCAGGGACATTCTGTCTTTACCTAGGAGCAGAGATGGAGGAGCTGGGCTGAGCTCCCCAGACATTACATCAGCCCCGGGCCTCCCTCCCATTGGTCCCCTCGGTTCCGCACCGGATCCTTCCCGTCCCCTCCGTGTCCTGACCCGTGAATCACGGCTGGATCATTCCTCGGGAGCTGGGCGAGGAAAAGCTGGGCAAGGAAAAGCTCAGCACCTCCTCGGCTTGGAGAGGAGAAGGGGGAAGGCAGAAGGAAGAGTACTTTGGCAGGGGGAGTCATTGGTTTTAGTTTTTCCTTTCCCTCTTTCCCTCTTTCCTTTCCTTTCCCTCTTTCCTTTTCTTTTTCTCTTTTCTTTCCTTTCTCTTTTCTTTCCTTTCTCTTTTCTTTCCTTTCTCTTTTCTTTCCTTTCTCTTTTCTTTCCTTTCTCTTTTCTTTCCTTTCTCTTTTCTTTCCTTTTCCCTCTTTCCTTTTCCCTCTTTCCTTTTCCCTTCTTTCCCTCTTTCCTTTTCCCTCTTTCCTTTTCCCTCTTTCCTTTCCCTCTTTCCCCTTCCTCTTTTCCCTTCCCATCTATTATTATTATGAGACCCTTTTTCCTGGTAAAACAAACCTCCAAGCCTCTGTTCACCTGAGGTGAGCTCCAGCTGCACTAAAGAGGCTGGAACTCCATACCAGGAAAGCCAGGAAAGGAAGGATGAGCTCTGCCCCAAACACCTCTTGCTCTGCCCAGATAGAAGAACAGCATCTCCTGCCCCTCCAGGGTAGAAACCAAACCACAGAGAGATTCTTCCTTAGATTAAGGCATAATTTACAGCCCCAGTGAGCAAATAAGCCAAAGGGTTGCCCCAGGGTCCTCCGGTGAGGAAGGAGATGGTCTGAACCCCATCCCAGTGTTCCTGCCTGTCTGAGGAGCAGGATGCATCCCTGGAGGAGCTGCTGCTGGCCCTGTGGTCCTGGTGACTTCTCCCAGGTCACCCAGAGAGATGGTAGGAATCCTCTCAAAGCCTCTCCAAGTCTCCACCCTCTCTCCAAGGGGATGATTCCTGTGATTTTTGGGCAGCTCCTGTCCCCCCCCTCCACCCCAAATTGTGCTCTTGAATCCTCCAGTGCTGAAGGAAAGGCAGATTCTTTGGCTCACGTGGATGAGTTTCTGTCACTTGTAGCCATGGAAAAGGATTTGAATTATTACTCAAGTGTGGTTTTAAGCTTTAAAATATGAAGGCTAAGTAAAAGAAACAATTAAGAAAGATAATCTCTCCCTAAGGTCCTGTGGTTTGGGATGAAGAGGGCTCACTTCAGTGCTCTGTCTTCTGGATAGATTGTTTTTTCCTGTTCTCTTCCCTCCCCATAAGAAAAATCCTCCATTAAGGATAAACCAAGCATTTGCCTCCAGGTTTCTTCTGGATCTTCTCATTGTCCAGGCACACAGTGAGCATCCATCAGGCTTAGCTAATACTTGTCTTTAGAAAACAAACTAAACCAAACAACAACAACAGCAAAAAAATCTCCAGGCTTTTCACTCCAATATTTCAACACAAAGAAGTCACATCTGTGGCTGGCTGGGGGCCTGGGAATGCCAAACCTGGGATACTGAGTTCAGATTTGACCTGGTGCACAAGAGCATCCAGCTGAAACCTGATCTTCTGATTCTGATTTTCCTGATCAGTCCATCTTGGGCTGGCTCCTTCTTCTTCTTCCAGAGCTGGCCCAGCTCATGGTGACCATTAAAGAGGATCTGCCCATGATGTTTTAATGCAACATCTGTTTACAACAACAGCTGTCTCCAGCTCCAAACAACTCCTGATTACTTTCACATTTCTGATATATAGATAGAGCAGCTCAGAAGCTTTGCTCTGAGAAGGTTCCCAGAACATCTTCCTTAAAGGACATCATTTGGAGGTAATTGTGAGGCTGTTGTTGTAAACAGCCCCTCCAAAAGCTCCCAGCAGAGCAAGCATCTCTTATTGAAAACAGTCCCTCCAGACAGGGGTGTTTGGCAGTGATGAGCTGCAGGGCTGCTGGATCCCTGGACCTTTCCTAATCTGCAGTGGTCACGAACTGGGCTGCTTTGGAAGGATCTGTTTGAAGAATCAGGGAGAGGAGGACTTCCAAATAATAATAATTAAAAAAAAATAGACTATCACCCCAGGAGTGCAGCCTGTTCCATTTATTTCACTTTCCCTTGCTAATGAGGGTGATCTGTGCAAAACAGGAGGCCCCAGAAGGGGTGACATGGTGTCTTGGAGGCCAGCTTTGAAAAGGACACAGAGGGCTGAACTTTCCTTGCAATCTGGGTTAAGGAAGGGCACGTACTGGGAGAGCTGCCACCACAGTGGGGTTTTTTTCTGTTCAGCAAGAGGAGAGCACCTTAAAACTGGTCTGTTCTACCTGATACAGGATGGGATCCTCTGCCCTAATAACAACACCACCAACAACAAAAAAAGAAGGCAGCCAGAGCAAAGAGGTTTATAACTTCTTACACCTCTGTTAAGTGTCTGGTTAGCTGGGAGGACCCTGAGCCCTGCAATTAGAATTGCTTTTAAGGCTCTGTCCTCAGCCCAGCCAGCAGCTGGGTCCCACCAATTCACCTCTCCTGTGGACCAGCAATAAAGGAGGGGAGTAACCCCCCAGTGCTGCCAGCTTTTATGATTTTATTGGACATCTTGCAGTTGTCAATGTTCTTTCCATAAAATCCCAGCTGCTGTTTCCAGGGGACTGAGTGGAGAATCTCAGGTTTTGTTCAACAAACATCAAAAGGGAAACAAAACAAAAAAAACAACAAAAAAACAACAAAACAACAACAACAACAACAACAACAACAAAAAAAAAAAAAAAAACCAAACTGTCCACCCTTTGAGATTATAACACAAAGCTTGGAAATACCAAATATAAAGCACTCTGCAAGCTGTAGATCTGACAGGAACATAAAAAGGACCCAAATTTGATAATTTTTAAGACAATCCCAGGATTTGCAAGACTCTCTTTTGGGTTTTGGTGGCCAGAGTCCTGGTGGATAGACTGCAACTGGCAACTGCAGCTCTCCACATCAGGATACTTGGGGTTTAGTCAGAAGCAATGGAATTAAAACCTTTGTGGATGTTGCCACCTGTGAGCTGAACACCTATAACCAATCGTGTGCTGCTCTTATGTACTTCAGGCAAAAAAAAAAAAACCCACAGAATAATTTTTTACTCATGAAGAGCAAAGACAAAAAGAACATGGGAAATATTTTAAATTTATGAGGGTTTTTTTGTTTGTTTTGGTGTGGGCTCAGGGAGATGCATGGTGTCAGCAGGGGTGAGAGGCAGTAATTCATCACACTGATCAGCTATCAGTCTTCTCAGAAAACTTCTGCTTCCAACTCTGTAGGAAAAGTCTCTTTTCTTTTAAGATTGAAGGCCACCAGGGCTGGTATGGAAGCTCCATGACACAGCATGGCCAGGGCTAGGGGCAGCCCAGGGGACCTCCAGGGTGCAGAGAGGTGGAAGACCCCAGACTTTACCCTCTTCTTGTTGGTGGTGCTTAGGCTCAGATTTCTTTGTTTTGGTTGGAAAAACCCTTTCAGCTCATGGAGCCCATCGAGTGCGAGGTCCTGGAGAGCTGGAGCATCCCTGGTGGAGCAGGAGGAGGGGGCGGTGGGTTCAGCAGGTGGCGCTCCTGCCCTGGTTAATGCTGGCAATTAGCAAATTAAGTTAATTAGGCAGTGCTGGGGACTGAGGTTCCCTCTGCCTGCTCACACTGCCTGACTGTGTGTGGGCTTTTTGGTTGTCCAGCTGAGCAGAAGAGAGCCCTTTGCAGCCCAGCCCCAGAAGGGGATGGGGATGCCCTTGCCAAGAGGCTGTGGAATGAGGTGTCCACTTGGGATCAAGGAGTGACCCCCAAGGTGAGCCCGGGGGGGACATCCCAGCAAGGTAGGAATCAGTGGGGGACAAACAACCCGGGAGCAGAGAGGGCTTTGGGTGTCGGTCAACTCATGGCTTTCACCCCAAGCAAAGGATCTGCCTCAGTTTCCCCATTCGGGCTGCTGAGATGGATCGAGGAGCCCGGGTGAGGAAGAGGAGGAGAGGATGGGAATGGGAAGAGCTGCCTGCTGCTGGCCTTGCCTTCTTCCCCCATCTTCCTCCTGCGCTGGCATTGGGAGGAGAGCTCTCTCCTGGGCTGCTCTCCGGGAGGGTGAACTCTGGGTGCCCTGCTAGCACACTCTGCCCTTTGGCAGCTAATTGCCCGGGCTCTCTCATCTCGTATGTAAATAGGCTCTGAGGCTCCGTGTCGTAATGCGAGGCATTCCTGGGAGCCTGGGCTTCTGTTTCATGAGCTCCAGCCTTAGGCAAAAACAGCAACAGCAGCAACAACAACAACAACAACAACAACAAAAAACACCCAACCCCAAAACAAAACCAAACCAAACAAAAAAAACCAGGCAGAGCCTTTGGCTGCGTTTCTGGAGGCTCCATAAAGGAGCTGCAGAAGAAAGTGTTCTGGGCACCCGTTCAGGGCAGGCAGATGGGGAGAAGGGTGTGTGAGGAGGCTGAGGGCAGTGGGGAGGAAGAGGGAGAGGTTTGACAGCAGAGCTGGCCCAGCCTGAAGCCCCCATCACCTCCAGCAGCCTGGGCTGGGCTCCTGCTCCTGCTCTGTCCCCTCTGGAGACCTGGGGTTGAGTCTGGGTGTTGCCCCATCACACATCCCCCTGCAAGGGCTGTGCTGCTCAGCAGTGGAGAAAAAGCTCTGCCAGGTCAGGACCTCCTCCTTGCAGCACTGTGTCAGCTTTTCATTCTCCCTGGGCTCAGTAGAGCTCCTCACCACCTTGCTGGGTGCCTCCCAGCATGAGGCATTGGAACCTATAGATGTTTAAGTCAAGCTCTTGGCTTTTAAGGAGCTGGGAAGCTCATGTGGCCAAACAGCAGTGATGGGACACATCCAGAAAGGCAAATGGAGGAGCATTTCACTCCCCGTGCACCTTTTAGAGATGCTACAGCAGCAGAACACACCGCCCAGGGCTAACAGGCAGCAAGGAGCCAGTTGCTTTCTGAAAAGATCAACAGCCCAGGCTTTTCCTGCACACCCAGCACATCTATTTTGCAGTCAGAGGTGGTCTGAATGGGTCTTCTGCAGTGTTCCATGTCCTGCAGGCAGCTCAGGAGATCAGCATCCCAAATGGGCCAAGCAGGATCTGACCTTGCTCCCCAGAGCATCAGTGTTTTCAAAGGGTGAGACATATAAAGGGAAAAAAAAAAAAAAAAGGTAGAAAAACTTCAAAACTCTAATTATACCACAGGCAAGGAGAGCTATAAAACAAATGAGCAAAGTCCCTGCTCTGATAAATCCACTTAGAAATCCTTACCCAGTAGCAACAGTGTAATTTATGTCCCACTGAAAGAGGTCCAGACGAGAATTGATGAAGTCTCTTATTTGTGTAATAAATCAGCTTCCATTAATATAACCAATATGCATATTTATAAACACAGCCTGGACCCCAGGCTGGTTATTCAGGTCCTTGGGAAGGGGGGCTGGGGAGCAGAGGTTCCTCTGAACCATCAAGTCCTTTCTGATAAATCCAGCCAGACAGTGTGAAAAGATAGTGGCCTCGATTTATGACACCTGAAAAAGAGCCAAGCTTGAGTAAATCTTCCATTCTTGCAGAAATAAATCTGGTCAAGTCCTCTTCTTCGTTCGGGGCTCTGGAGGGGGCCGTAGAGCCGGTGAAATATTCCAGATAATTTCCAACAGTTGTTGGCTCTGACCACACCTCTGTGCTCCCACTCCCGTAAATCCCCTCGCCCACGCTGCCGCCTCTTGCACACCCTGAGCAGTGCTCCTGTCACAGCTCTTCCTGGGGACCTCCAGGGTGCTTTGGTCTTGGTGCAGGTCCTTCAGCTCATCCTCCCACATGGGGTGAGGTGTGGAAGGCCCAAAGGACCATCCTGCTGGCCTTGGGGCAGAGGGGGAGCCATGGGATTTAATGGGAAGATGTTCCGTGAGTTGGGCAGAGTGAAGAATGAAAAGTTCTCACATCCCTGGGGTGATTTGTGGTTCTGGTGGAGCTGCAGCCCCTGGGGATGTTGTTCAGAGGATGCACAGCCTGTCTCTGCTGTGAAAAGGGCTGTGGAGCTGGTGCCAGCCTGACCTGGAATGGCACAGCCCAGAGTAGGGGCACAGAGAGGCAGGAGCGGGTCTGGGAGCTCAGAGGGCAAGGGCTGCAGCCAAGGAATCATGCTGGCATGAGAAAAGGTCCTCCCTGCCCTATGAGTAGGAAGCAAACCTTGCAGTCTTGCTTCTTGGAAGAGCAGAGGGGCTTGAACCTCCATGATTTTGGTTTATACCAGTATAGGCTGCAAAATGGAGCAGGCAGGGAGCAGACAGTTCCCTGGGTTTGGCAGGCAGGCTCTGGTGAAAAGGCTCAGACCCAGGGCTTGACCCTTGGCAGGGCTGAGGAGTTAAATGCCCATGGCTCAGCCTGTCCTAAGAAATGAAGCAGAGCCAGGACATGGGCTCACCCAGCACTCCACTGCCCAGGGGCCAGGTTTGTCCCTCCCAGTCAACAGTTCCCTAAAAAAACCAGACACGTTTCAAAGGATAGCAGAGGCTGTTCTCAGAACTGTTTTCTTGGGGAGTTTTTTGGGTTTGGGGTTTTTTTGTTTTTGGTTTTTTTGTTGTTGGTGGTTTGGTTTGGTTTGGGGTTTTTTTTTTTTGGGTGGGGGAGAGCCCAGGCATGTGGGCAAAGGCATGAAGCTGAGATGTAAAAACCCCCCAGAGGTTCAGGAGAGTCATCACTCAGGGTTTTGAGATCTTGACTGGGATCCTGAGCAATCTTGCTGATCTTTGAAGTCACCCTGCCTTTAAGGGAAGGTTTGGGGTTGTGACATCCAAAAGTCCCTCCCAAACCCAGTTAATCCCCAGCCTTGTGCCACGGGGGTGTGTGTGTCCTGGGGAGCAGAGGAGAGACGCCAGCTGGGTTTATTTATGAGGACAGACTCAGCAAGTGTGACCCAGCTGCCTCTTTGTGATGCCAGGAAGAGCTTGGTGGCAGACAGTTTGGTGATTGCAGGATCACAGAGTTATTTAGGTTGGAAAAGACCTTTAAGGTCATCAAATCAAACCATTCACCCAGCACTGCCAAGTCTACCACTAAACCATGTCCCTGAGCTCCACATTTCCCTGTCTTTTAAATCCCTCCAGGGATGGTGACTGCACAGCTTCCCTGGGCAGCCTCAGCCAGGTCCTGACAACCCTTTGGGGGAAGAAATTTTTCCTAATATCTGATCAAAACCTCCCCATGCTGCACCTGGACTCTCAGGTCCAGCCCTACTCACAACCCAGTCGAGTGTCAAGGACCTTGCCTGGGTCTGCAGGAGATTGCTGAGGGGTAGATGGCAGCAGGAGATGATTGCACAAACCAGAACTGCAGAGCATGAAGGTGCCAGAGAGCCCAGGGGCATTTGGGTCCCTCCCAGCACCAATTCCTGATGCCACATGGGCCTGGGGAGCCTGGAGGGGGAAGGGATGAGCTTGGTGTGGCTTTCCCTGAGTAGGGAAGGCAGAAGCTGTGGCCAAGGAGTGCCCAGCATGGGGGTTGCAAGCTGCCTGGGGAGCCTCTTCCCAAGCCAGAGCATGGCCAAAAGCAGCACTGGGCAGGGATTCCAACCCTTCCTTGGCACCTGGTGGAGAGTTCATGGGAGCTGCCCAGGGAGTGGAGGGGGTGCTGGGAATGTTGAGAGCCAGGAGGCAAACCCTGGGGTTATCAGAGGTTCCATCGTGAGACTCAGGCTTGTGGTCTAACGAAGCTGAGTGAGCTCAGCAGCATCTCATCACCCAGAGAGCTGGGGTGAGGTGCTGGGCATGGTCACCAAAGGAGGCTCAGGATGGTTTCAAACAAAGGGATGAGGCTGGAGGAAGAGCAAGCAGCAACACTAGGAGGGGACTGAGGACTGGGAGAAAAGGATGTGGACAACAAACTGAGTCACCCCAGGCCTGAAAGCCCCTTCCCAGCCTGAGTCCCACAGGGGCTTTATATTAGACTTTATCTTCAGACTTTATATTGGGGTCTGCAGAAAGGAATCTGGCAAGTGACTGTGGGGTCCATGCCATGGTGGTCCTCTTGGCAGCCAGGCAAGGACACAGGGAAACTCAGCAGGAGGTCACAAGGTAGGACAGCTCGACCCAAAGCTTCTCCTCTGGGAAAGCTGCCTTCAGGGACTTTCCCTGAGGATGGAGAGAAACTCCTGGCATTTCAGAGGCCACGTTCTTGAGCTTTGCCTTAAGGTTGTGCCAAACAGGCTTAGACTGTAGGAAGCCTTAATCCAGATGCTGGTGGCATGGTTTCTGTTTGAGTTTTGTTTGCTTTCCATGAGCCTCTTCATTGGTGCACAGGAGGGACCTGCTGGGTCATTCACATTGTGTTTAGCCCTCCCTGGAGCAGCAGTTATAGGGAGAGCTTAATCTGAAATCTGTGGAATGAGCTGGGTTCTACCCCTCAACCCAAACTGAGGTCCCTCTGGATCCTCAGCTCAACAGGCTCCAAGAGAATTTCAGGGTTTTTTTAAACTGAAAAACCAGAAGGAACCTACCACAAGCATTAATGGAGAGCAGATAGATGGTGTTCCACATCAGTTCTCTTCCTGGGACCCTCAAGGACCCAGGCACCCACCCTAAGCCCCCAGATGAAACTCCAGGGCTGCATCCCAAGGCTCATGAACTCCTCCCTGGGCAGCTCTCACCTGATTTCATCCCTCAGTGAAGGCACAGTCAGGAATACCTGACACAAGCTTTAGCTTCCAGGTGTCAGCAACACTTTGTCTTTCCCAGAAATTCCTTTTCCCTCACATTTCTGAAGGACAGGACCTTAAACTTGTTGTCATCTGAAACAGCTGTTTTCTCTCTAGCAATGGGTTTGGGTTTTTTTCTTTGTTTGTCATGACAATAGGGTGGAAATGGTCCCAGGAACCCCCCTCACTCTGCCAGAAGTATCAAGAGCCCCAAGTGGGCAACCCCTGTGACTTCCCTGAACCATGAGTCTCCCAGCCAGCTCTTCTCACAGAGCTCCATGAGCCATCCCTCAATCTAGTGGGAGATCTACAGCAAATTCCTGGGAGGTGAGGGCAGACCCATGGGTTGTGTCTGCAGCTTCCTGCTGAGCACCAACCTTGTCCTGCCTTTGGGTCTGCTCTGGTGCTGGGCAGGACCTCAGTCTGGGAAGGCTGCCAGGATGCTGAGGAGATGCTGAGCTTGCCCAGGTGTGAGCTTAGGGAGTTTCTTATTCCTTCTCTCCAAGGAGCTGATGCTAAATGTGCTCCTTTGCTTTATTCCACTCCTTCCCTGCACTGGGTCACTTGTACAGGGTTCCTGAAGACAATTTCTCCCTGGAAGGGGTTTTCAGGGCCTGGCCCAGGCTGCCCAGGGCAGGGCTGGAGTCCCCATCATCCCTGGAGGGGTTTCAGACCCTGGAGATGTGAGGATGAGGGACATGGGGTGGGGGTGGCCTTGGCAGTGCTGGGTTAAGGGTTGTCTGGGAAGATCTTACAAATCTTTTCCAACCCAAACTGTTGCATGATTCTTTTATGTGAGTTAAGTGATGATCAACCCATCTTGAGTGGAAACACAGCCCTTCTGCTCCTCCCCATGCAAATGCAAACCCAGCAGTGTAAAACTACACTAAATGGTGAAGTAAGAGGTTTAAACCCATTTAGCTCCACCAGAAATCCTTGCCCCTTACCCACAACTCTTTGGCTTGCCCGTAGCAAGAGGCCACAGCTCTGCCAGGCCCAAGAGGAGCTGCTCTACCAGGAAAGACCAAAAGAGGACCATGGCAATGGAGAGATGCTGCAGGGCTTGTCAGACCTTTCCCATCGGCAACTTGAAAACGCCCCGCGGATTCCAGTGGCCCTCTGAGAACATTAAGAAATGCTTTTGGCCTCGGTTGGAAATTCAGTTATGACTTGACTGGGGTTTAATCCTGACAGTTAGTTATGCAGCACAGGGGATCATCTTCTGTTTTTCCCCCAGGGGCAGTAAAGTTCCTCTCTTTGTTACCCGACGCCCTCCCGGGGCGCACCAAAGGCGAATGGGGCGCCGACAGCCCCGTAATCCTCTGAGCTGGGGGAGATGGATGCTGATGACTAAGGCTTCAAATCTACCTGCTTTGTACAAGGATTTCATCACCAAGTCGCTGCCTTTCCCAGCGAGCTTAAAACCCATCAAGGGCTGCTTGAAAAATGCTTTGATGAGGAGTTCTTAATTGTTTTCGTAGCTCGCTCTGCATTACCTTATTTATAGGTTGAACTAATTGCACGGGGTAGTCATAATAATTCATTGGGAGTGAAATCCTGGGCTGCTTTTCCACTTTCCCAGAGCTTTGTATGGTTCTTTAATCCTCTTTTTGCTAAGATTTCCCTTACTCTTGCTGTCTCTCCAGAGGCAGATATGTTTTGGGGAGAGGTGTGGTAAAAATGTTTTAAAAATCATGGTATAATGTTTGACATGAACACAGAGCCATAAAAAAGAAGCTAATAAGGGGAAGAAATAATAGGGCAAACCCAGCAGATTTCTCTGGATGTTCCCAAATTGAATTCTTGGACACATAAATATCAAAAAATAGCACAAGCTGTTCTTCACACTTGGCTTCTTTTGTGGCTTGCTAAGGTATCTCCAAGTTTCTTTGTCTTTTTGGAAGGAATAAGCTCAATTCTTTCATCCCAGAGGACATCTTTGTTGGCATTTGTCATCTTTGCCAACAGCAGATTTTGCACCTGTGTCGCAGGATTTCCTGTGAAGTTCTCTTGAAGCATAATTGCTGGGGAGCAAGGAGAAGGGGGAAGGTTTTTAAAGGCTTGAGGCTTGTGTCCATCTGTAGGTGTGCGTGTGTTGTGGGGACTGAACGAGGCAGAAGACAAAGTCTTTCATCTTAAAGTTCTGCCTGACACCTTTTCCCTTCCCAAACAGCACAACAAAATTTCCTGTAGAGCTGAAACGAGGAGGGAAAGAGCAAAGGGATGGGACTTTTTCCCCAGAGGACTTTCCCACACAGCTAAAGCTTTTCTTTTGTATTCTATGGTTTTAATGCCTTTCAAGTTGAAACAAAAGTATTTTGCGGTGGAATACGGTCCGTGTGCTGACTTGGAATTCTGTTTTCAGTTTGTTAGTGTTTTTCAAGGTAAAATTGCTAATTTGAGAGCCAGCCAGGCAGGAAGACACAGTGCCTGCCTATGGAGGGACCTGTGCAGGGAGCAGCCCCGGGGGGGATCCCACTCAGGTGCAGCCTCTTTTGGAGAAGAGTTAATGGAAAGAGTTAAATCCCCAAATGTGCCATGCCCAGGCTTTGATATCTCAGAAACTCACCCTCCAGATGGTCTAAAACCCCCCCAAAAAAAGAAAAGAAGAGGGGCTTTAAGTGACACGGATCAGGCAAATACTGACTTGCCATCCAACTTCTTGCAGCTTGCAGGTAGCCCAGCCCCACCAGTGGAGAATCCAGGTTTTCAACAATAATCTGGGCTCTTAATTGTTGCATTTTAAAGGCTGACACGTGAAAAGTCTTAGAATTGATTTAATCTCATGTACTTTTAAGAACAGAAGCAGGAAGGCTTGTTAACAACTTGCTGCAGACCAGGGAGGGGTGGTGGGTTGTGAACAGCTTCCATCTGGCCACAAGTGCTAAAAAATAGAAGGTTTTGGATGCTAATTTGCAGTTATCCAAAGTTCTTTTGCAAACACCAAAAAAAGCAGCTCCAAGGACACAGGCAGAGAGGTGCAAGGAGAAAGGTTGTGGCAGCTTTCAGGAAAGCTGACTTGGGTTTGGGTCTGCTGCCTTCGTGATGGCAGATTGCAGGAGAGGTCAAGGATTGGCCAAAATGTTTCTGATTTCCTCTGGCAATCTGCAGGAGCAGTTTGTATTGCACGCAGAAAACAGCAGCTAATGAAATGGAAAAGTTGAGAAACGGAGTGCTCAGAAATGAGGAAATGCAGAATTACAAATGTAAATTTAACCTCCGAGCCATCCATGGGCTGCTCCTCATTCCTTAGGGGCCTTTCTTGTCCCAGCTCTCAGCTTGACCAAGCAGCAGAGCTGCTTCCACAGCCCCTTCAGTAGAGATGTGTTTCCCTCTGCATCTCTTGTGTGTTACAAATCATTCCCAAAGATGTTTTTCAGTAGATCTGTGCCTTTTCCTACTCAGTACTCATCATGGGAAGTGCTGGATTAAAGCAGAGGACTTTCAGTGCTCTGCTGTGAAGCAGCCATGGGCTCCTTGAGGAGGTGCTAGCTCTGATTATTTGGTGAGACAAAGCCAGCTTTTCATGTGGCAATGATTTCTGTCCACTCTGGAGGGGTACAAAGGAGTGTGTCACAGAGAGATGGCTTTGCAGTAGATGGAAGGCAATGTTATTTAAATGTCAGCATTTCACAGCCTTTTTCAGCTCACCCGTGCATGGCTTCCCCTTCCTCCCTCCTGCAGCTCCCAGTTCATCTGACAGCCAGGACCTGTTTGCTGCTCTTGGGTTAATTTTCAGTAAATCACTCACAACCATCTGATGGCCAGAACCAGTTGGGAGGAGGTGGCAGGGCCATATGGCCAGGTGTGCTCAGAGGCCACAGCTGCCCTTTTTGGCAGCTCTAGCTTAGAGCAGCCTCATCCAGATGGGAAATTTCTTTTTTGCCTGGAGGCACCAACCAAGGCCACTGCTCCATCACTCCCAGTGTGTGGAGACAGGAGGTTAGGAAGGGTCAGACACCTGCCCAAGGTTGCATGGGTTCTTAGGAACACCAGGAGGTTCTCCTGGCTCCTTGTCCTCTACCTTACCAGCAAACCCAGCAGTGACCAAGGTTTTAAACACCTCTGCAACTGGAAATGGAGCTGTTCTCTGTCAGTCACCTCCACGTGGCACAGGAGGGCTCCCAGGTCCCTTGGGGAAGATGTTAGGAAAAGCAGAGGAGCTTTCTGCCAAGAAAAGGGGTTAACCTGGATGGGTTGTCCTGGGGAGGGGACTGAATCCACTCAGTGGATCCCAGGGCAACATGAGGAAGCCAACCAACTACTTTTGGGTGCCAAAAGTCTTTGCCTGGAGTCAAGGCCAAAGCAGAGCATCCCCTGAGCAGCCTCAGGTTTTGGTCCTTCTGCAGGGCAGCTGCTTTCAGGGTTTCCAGAGAGTGGCTCAGTGCTGGTGTGGAGCTGCTTAAGTGATAAAATAGGTCAGGGTAGAGCCTGGCCCTGTGTTCATCCTGCCCCTCTTCATCCCAGATCTGGAAAAAGCCAGGAATTTTGGTTCAGAGATTCGGGAGCCACCTGGAGCAGGGCCAGCTGAGGGCTGCTTCCTCTCAGAGGTAATAAACCCTCCTGAGAGGGGCAAACTCAGATAGCCCAGGCTGAATTGCATGGAAGTGGCCTCCCCGGAATGTCTCCTGTCTCCTCGTTCAAGGAAGAATCTTTCCACAAGGGACATCATGTCCAGCAATCCCAGTAAGGTTTAACAGTTGATGGAGTGTTTCTATTGTTTCATTTTGTTTTCTTAATTAAAATACACTGGGTACTGGGAAGAAAAAAAAAAAAGAAAGAAAGAGACAAAAAAGCAAGGAACCAATTTATTTTATTTTTTTATTTTATTGTTCTTTCTCATGGAACAATCTTTAGGGAAATGGAGGAGGTTACAAATAGAGAGGAACAATGTCCAGGCAGAGGCTGTGGGTTCCTGTAAATTAACTTGGTAAGGAGAGGAAGGGAAAGTAAAAAAAAAAAAAGAAAAAATAGGACTGAACTGCTGGTAAATGAGTGCCAGGTTTGTGAGTGTCAGAACTGCTCAGTGGGGTCCTTCTGGCTGGGCCCCTTTGTGGGGTGGAGAGAAGAGGCTTTGGGGAGGTGAGTGTCTTTGGTTGGTGTCTGAGGACCAGAGGGAAGGGAAATGGATGAACCAGCACAGGTTTTCCAGGCAGGAATGGAAAATGGAATAGAGTGTTAGAGCCCCTGGCAGGGAGCAGGGTTGGCCATGGGAGGTGAAAACCCTGCCCAGCCCTGGGGTTGCTCTCCTGAGACCCCTCTGAACTGCTGGGTCCAGTTCTGGAATCTCCAACAGGAGAAGGACATAGAGTGATTGGAATGAGTCCCAGAGGTGGCTGCATGGGAGGGAGATGGAGAAGGAGAAATTCTGTGGGATGAGGGTGCCCCCAGAAGCTGTGGCTGCCCCATCCCTGGCAGTGTTGAAGGGTGGATGGGGCTTGGAGCACCCTGGGCTGGGGGAGGTGTCCCTGGGCATGGGATTGGAAATAAATGTTCTTTAAGTTCCCTTCCAACCCAAAGCAGTCTGGGATTCAATGATTCTCTGACTCTGGCAGCTCCACAGAGCAAACCCTCCTGCCCTGTAGCGTGAGCACAGATTTTCTCCTGTGTTTCCCCAGCCTCACCTTGAAAGCTCCGTGCAGACCATAAGATTTTTGAGGCTCTGGAGCTTTCAGCCTTTCTGCTGCAAGTCCCAGCAGGGTACCCGAGTGGAGGATCTCTGTACCAGGACAAACAGGATCCTTCAGATCCCTTTGTGTTAATTGATGTGTCCTTAAATGACATGAGTTTGAGGGCTGTAATCTTCCTAGGCTGGGCTGGTAGCACATTTCCAAAGTCCTCTATCTCCCTGTTCCTCGCTCAAACCAGAATGACACTTGCTGGGTATAATTAATTCTAATCATTTGCCCACTATAAAACAACCTGCATTTGAGGAAAAGGTTTAAAAGCCAGATTTTCCCAAACAGCTGGGGGGAGTTTGGAGAGAAGGGAGTGGTTTGGGTTTTCTTTACTGTGCTTTCTCTGTGAACTTGTCTTTGAGAAAGTATTGAACCGAGTCTCTAAGTGCTTTGGGGGAAAAAGAAAAAAAAAGAGAAGTAAAACAGTAGCTGGGAGTAATTTCTAATCCTAACATACAATCTTCTGAGAGGATTCTTTCCCTGATGAGCTAAGCAAAGACAGACATTGGGTCAAATCTTGGTTTGGGAAAAAAACAGCAAATCCCCCCCAAATATGAAAGTGTCATTATCAATGAGCTGCTAACAAGCCCAGAATGATCAGAATGAGCCTTTCTCATCCAGCCTAATGAACTCCTCAGATTGCAGAGCTCGTCCCACATTCAGTTGTCTGAAGAAAGTAAGACTGAGGAAAGCAAAGATTAGTGTCAGGCTAGAAGTATTAGCTGATTAGCATTGTTTTAGGAAGCAATCTGAGATGTCAGCTGGAGATACGCTACTGAGCCATCTGGGGCAGCAAGGGAAAAAGACAGAGAAGGGAAAGGGGGGAAAAAAAACCAAAAAACAAAAAAACCCAACCAGCAACCCTGTTTTGTTTCTCATTACTGCTCTAATTCTGGTGTAATTGAAAACGGGCTGAATGTGTTTAGGAACATGTAGGACATCTGGTTCTCATTGGGAGAGCTCAGCTTTTTCGAGTGGCGCCTTCCATCTTCATCACAGGCCAAAGATTCCCACATCACGACTTGTCCTCTTTCTTTCTCTCTTTTTTTTTTTTTTTTTTCATCTTCGTCCTCTTCTTCTTCTTCTTTTTTTTTTTTTCTCCTTTCCAGAAAATGTGGGGTTGAACTTTCGACTCCGTGTAAAACAGTTGGAGAGAAACCATGATAAGTCCTGGGGGACCCATTGAGCCTTTCTTCCCATTATCCTACTTGATTCTTTGCAGCTTCTCAGTTCTTTAAATACAGCCCTGAGCTATTTAATGCTGGTGGCATGAAGGAAAAGGGGAAGGGACAAGAGGAGGGGGAAGAAAACAAAACAAAATAAAAAGTAATGGAAGGACAATTTGTAAAGTCAGACATCAAAAGGGAGAAACAAAGACAACTAGACTGAAAGCTGTCCTTACACAGGGCCAGGACTGTGCTCTGCCAAAGGGACAGATCCACATAACTATTCCTGCATCCAGTTCTGGCTTTCCTATGTGTATGAAACAGTGAGGAAGGAGCCTGAGATCCAGGAAGGTTTGCTTGTGGGCTAAACCAAAGGGCAGCATCCTAATTCTCCTCCTGGACCCACACACCAAGTCTCCAGTGTAAGTTTTGGTTTGGATGACTCCAGCCCTGTCTCTCATAGGATACTCTGGAGGCCCCAGTGCTTAGAGAAACATCACAAGTGGAGTAGACAATAAAGAGGTTGTGGGAAACATCACTACCTTGGCAGGAGATGGGCTGCAGGGTCTGAGAGATCCTGATTCCCCACCATGTGGGGAAGTTCTGGCTGTAGTGAGAGGGAGCGAAGCAGCAAGATGCAGGAGTGCAAGGTAGGAACGTGTCCTGATTTTAGAATTCTGCTTTAATAGCACTTCATCCATCAACAAGGTTAATTCCCAACCATCAGCCCACGTGAGATGGTGACTTGGCTTCCCCTGCAGCCCCACAACCCTCACCTCCAGGTGATGAAGGAGAAAGGAGAAGTCTCTGGCTGCACTGCATGTAGAAACAAAACCACAGGGTGATGGAGCAAGGACCTTGGGAACATCAGCCAGAAACACCAACCTGCAGGTCAAACTTTGGCCTCCTCAATCAACTGTTAAGAGAAATCCCATGGGACAGGGTGTTAGAAGATAAAGGGGCTCAAGATAGCTGGTCAATATTCAAGGACCACTATTTGCAAGCACAGGATCAGAGCGTCCCTATGGTTAGGAAATCTAGTAAGGGAGCTAGGAGACCTAGGGGTTATCTGCAGGATACCCCTAGGATTCTGTGATTCTGTGATTCTGTGATAAAATTGAAAGAAGTTTAACAGATAAAGATGAACTTCGGGAAGTTAGATAAAGGGTGCCTGTCCCCTCTTCCATGGCCCCTGGTCCTATGCAGATCTGGTGTGGGTATGAGAATGGTTCCTTCCTGGGAGCATCCCAAAGGTGTCTGAACAGCAGCAGAGGACTCTTGTGCCATCTGGATTTTCATGCTTAGCTCCTCCTAGCAATGCTTTTCAGAGATGACTTCTGCTATGAAAGGAAATAAAACAAAATATTAGTTAAATTGAGGTCATAATTGTTGTGAAATGAGGCAACCAGGTGCCACTAATTGCCAGGGAGTGGCATGAGCTTGTGTCAAGCCCACCTGTGCCTAATTAGTGTGGGCCCCCACTGCGCATGAGCAGGATTAGGGGGCCAATCCTAATTAGGCACAGGTGGGCTTAACAGAAGCTCATGCCACTCTCTGGCAATTAGTGGCACCTGGTTGCCTCATTTCACTACACATAACTGAGTTCATCAACATTCAACATGATACCCACTCAACTTGACCTTTTTCTCCTCATTCAGGTACACATTTGCATTATTCTGCCTCCCCTTAGCATCACGTTATTAAAGGCTGTGAAAAAAGGAGCCTTGGCTTAGCCTGACTTAGCTTGGCTTGGCTTGGCTTGGCTCCCTTCCTTTGCTCTTGGAAAATGTTTATTTCTGTACAAATTTCTGACTGCAATTCTGGAAGGGACCTGCAAGTGATGGATGAGCAATTTCCTCAAGGCAACCTCATATTATCAGACCAGTGGCTGCAAATCATTACCAAACCAGGAGAACCAGGAGATGCAACCAGCCCTGGCTCTAATCCCCACCAGGAGATGGAAGTTGCACAGAGGTCCCACCTCTCTTCCTGCCATGAAAAGCTTTCCCAGCACTGGTTGCTGCAGATTTGGCCTTGCAGGATGCAGCCAGTGATGTCTCCTCCTTGCTCAACAGCAAGATCCAAACATGGAGCAGATGCCTTGGCTTCTGGAGGATGGAACCATGGGCTTGGGAAGTGTAACCTCCCCCTTCTTGATGGCTGAAAAGAGCCCAAATTGCTGCAAGGGGTGGCCCTGGGTATTTCCAGGGGAAATAAAAGTGGCTGGGGACATGGTCTCTGGTTGTCATCTTTATTCAGTGCAAGACAAGGAGCTGAAGCAGGGGCAAGAAGAGACTGATGCTCACACGTTCCCATTTTCCCAGGAACTTTTACTGTTTTCACTTGGAATCAGAACAAAACCAACTACTCTTGAAACTGCCTGGATGAGGGAATTTTTCACTCCAAAAACACAGTTCAAGAAATTCTTCGGTTGTTTTATGGGATTTTAATAGTATTTTATTATATTTATATTATCTCTTCCTATGTTATGGCAGGTACTCCTGGCATGCCATAATGACCAAAAATTGTTTAAATATTCTATTTTTATTTTCTTTTCAAAATCATTATGAGCAGCTGCTCCTCAGCAGCCAGTGAAACACTTTATCTTTCCTCCCAGATCAAAGTATCTCCTGTTTGTATTGTAATTACGGCGTTTCATTACTTATTAATTACAACACACACAGGAGACACTTTGATCAGAAAGGGAGATAAGAGATTTCAGACAGTGCTAAGCAGCATTTGCCTTCAACGATTAGAAAAAGGCAAACAAAAGAAAAAAGAGAAAACTTCCAGGGCTCTATTGTCACATTACCTGGTGCTCACATTGCCTGATGAATCCTTCACCCCATGGAAAATTGTAGAAATGTTCAGCCCTGAAGAAAGGTAACACAGGCAGAAGGAAACTCCAGAGATCTAAAAGGTGGTTTGAAAATATTGTGCTTTTTTTTCTTCTTCTTCTCTTCTGCAATCCATTTTCTTCCACCACTCTTCTTTCTCTGGGATCTTTCGCCAAAATCTCTCTGCTTCCATGAAAAAGGCTCTGGAGGTGGTGGTGGGACTCAGCTGTGTCCAAAATACACTGTTCTCAGTTAAAAATTATTTTGGCAGCTGTTTTTTAACCAGGTCTCACAGCCAGGCCTGGGGCTGGCTGCCCTTTCTCCAGTGCTCTGAGGGGCTTGTACAGGAAAGCAGCTTCTCCCTAGGACTGAATCCTCCTGCTCCAAACTTCTCCTCATCCCTTGTGTGGCAGACCCTGCCCCAGAGGAATGCCAGCAGGGTACTCCTCCTCACGAGACACCTTTATTTAATGGCACGTTGAAGACTGAAGTATGAAGGGCTCTTTCTTTTTGCTTAAGCACTGACCAAACCAAAAAAGAAAAAAAAATAAAAAAAAAAAAAAAAAAAAACCAAAAAAAAAAGGTTAACTGAGTCCAGATGCTTAAAACAATTAAAACAGAGGTTGGGGCAGAGGCCAAAGTCAAAAGTGGGGAAAGAACTGGCTCCACTCTTTAGCTAAGTTGGATGCACCGGGGTAAGCAGGTCCTGGAGTACTCAAGAGTGATGCCAGGGCTGTCTCTGCCCTGTTGGTGATTATCTGGGTCAGCTCATGCTCTCAATACCAAGTGTGAGGGCATCTCTACTTGCTGGGCAGGTTTTCTTTAAATATCTCTTTAATTTTCCAACCTACAGCTTCCTAATGTGGCCATCACTGTGGAATCTAGGCGCCAATCAACCAATTTCTGCTCTGCTTGCCAGGACCATCCAAGCTCATCAGATGCTCGGTGACTCCCCGGATGGTTATGGATGCAAAGTCACTTCCCAGCCCTTTCATCTCCAGTCTCAGTCTGGGAGGAGATAAAGCACAAGGTTGCAGTTTTGCCCTTGACTTTTGACCTTGTGGTCTCCTACACCCTCCAGCTGGAGTCCACCAAGGAGTGGCTGAGAGTTTGAGCACAGGAGAGCTTGAGAAGCTGTGGGAAAGGTTGGCATAAACTCTGCCTTGGAAAAAAAAAAAAAAGGTGAAGGGAAAGGGAAGAAAACTCCAAGTGATTGTAGAGCAGTGACCTGAACTTCAACACCAACAGAGATGCTGGGAGGGCTGATTGGGCAGAGCTCGTTCCACCCCGGAGGAGAAGGAAATGATAAGGAGCAGATTTCCTCCCATCAGATCACGTCAAACCAGTCTGATTTCCAAACCTGGAAGGTTCTCAAGCCTCATAGATCAAGAGGAAGCAATAGCAGCAAATCCTTCACTCACTTCAGTGAGTCTGGGGGAGCCCTCCCAGGCTCTGCTTTCCCAAGGCACTGAAGGGAAGAGTTATCCAAACGGCATTTCCCTGGAGCACAGCACATGGAACTCAGAGAATCCCTGTCAGTGGTTTGGGGTGGGATGCAGACCAGAGATCACCACACCTCTATTTGGGTGCTTGCACCTGGGCATCCACCCAGCTGCCCAGTGCAGAAGGTCCCTCAAGCTGGTCACCAGCAATGCTGCAGGGTGGCTACAGCAAGGCAAGAGAGGTGACAAACAGCTCCTCACTGAGCAGCTTGACCTGGGACAGCCCACACAGCCACAGGGGGTTATTTTAGGTGGGATCTGAGGCCTCCAAAGGCTGCTCCAGAAGGGCACAAGTCTCCAGCAGGTCCTTAGCCAGCCCCATGCAGGTATCTCACAGGCTTTGGAGCATCTCAGCACCATTCACCTGTGTGCAGGTTCCCAGCAGAGCCCTAGATCCCTGCTTACTCCAGGGGGAACCCTCAAGTCTGGGTTATATGGAGGTGCCTAAACACTCACCCCTAAATTTAGATCTCTATAGATATTTAGATATTTTAGCTATTTAGATATTGCAGTTGCCGTATTGATCCCACTTTGAGGGTGGGATTCATTATCCAAACACAGACACCCTCATGCATCCCAGCATAGCTGACAAATCCACCCAGGACACCCCTTAAAGGAGACTTCATTTTGCTGGGAAAGCAGCTGAAGGGAAGATTCCTCTCCCTGCCTAACAGGACACTGGATGTCTCCGTGGACAAGTGCACCTGACTTGTGGTGCCAAGGTGAGAGGACAGCCCAGGTGAGTTTAAGCTGAGGTTTGGCATCCACCTGTAGTGCTCAGCAGTGACCTAAGGACTGAAGTAAATACATATAGAGCCATGTACACCATTTTCAGAGGGTGCTAAAGTTTGCATCTCTCAAACTGAAACATCTCACTGATTCAAGTGTTTCTTTTCCTCCCATTCTGCCCTAGGTGCAATTTAGGTTCACAAGAGCAACCAGTTGGCTCCTGTAGCTCCTATCTAGCTGGGACCTGTGTCACAGGTATTCAAGTTCTCTTCCAAAAATATCCTGGTATCTCATCTTCCTTTTGAACTGCCACCTACTGTAAGTTCACTCTACCACATGTTCTTTGAGGGCCTGATGTCCTCCCTGCCGAGAACACGTTCCACCCAATGGAGATGAACTTTCAGCTTCATTGCCTCAGCACTCTTTGTGCAACCACTTGGCAAAGTTTCTAATCATTTGTAGGGTTTTTTTATCTCTCTGTTTTGATATGGGGAATAGCTCAAAGGCACTGTATATTAAATTTCTCCATCCTTGGCATTACCTTGGACGGGTCCCTTGCTGCATCCTCGAGCAAGTGGATATTGCTGCAACCATGGTGAGGCTTTGGGCTTCTGTCTGGCATTAGCCTGGATCCAGAGATGGGCTGAAACCTGGGAAAGCTGAAAACTTCCATTCCCCTAGGGATTAAGCAGGGCTTTGCCTTGCCTGGACACGGGACTTGTACTGCATCTGCATACTGCACCATGCTCCAGCTGTGGCTGGAATATTGCATTTACACTGAGGTTTTTCTCATGTCTCTTTGCACCTTTTGCTGTCTCTGCCTCCGTGCTCGCGTGCTGCCAGACTGGGAGCTGCAAGAGCAATAAAAGAAAATTTGCATCATTCTTCTCACTTCTGGCACAAGAACGTTTCCTAGTACTACCTCTCTTTTTTTCTGAAACCTTAGTGCAGAGCAAGACCATGACCTGGAAGCAACCCCACAGAGAGATCTTCCTTGCAAATGACTCCTTTGGTTTCTTGGCCCTGCCTCTTAGCCTCTCTTTACCTCCATTTCCCATCTGCTGATGGGGCAAACTGGATCCAAGTCATGAGGAGAGTGGATGAAAAAGTGAGCAGCTCCAAGGTTACAAGCCAAGAGCTCAGCATTTCCAAGTGGAATGTTTTTTTTAGAGCAGTTTCGTGGGCCTTAGCTCTGGAAAGCAGTCATGAAACAAACTGCTTTGATTTTGCACAGGGGATTTGGTATTTCTTTGTAGAAAGTCACAGCAGCAGCCACTGTAGGGCTGGTAACTCCTCTTTGCTGTCTGGCTCTGAAGAAAAGCAGCAGAACTGAGATGTCCCTGGAGAACTAAATTAGAAATATGGGTATGGGTATGGATATGGATATGGATGATATAGATATGGATACAGGCTATGGGTATGGATATGGATATGGATGATATAGATATGGATACAGGCTATGGGTATGGATATGGGTATGGATGATATAGATATGGATACAGGCTATGGGTATGGGTATGGGTATGGATGATATAGATATGGATACAGGCTATGGGTATGGATATGGGTATGGATGATATAGATATGGATACAGGATATGGGTATGGGTATGGGTATGGATGATATAGATATGGATACAGGCTATGGGTATGGATGATATAGATATGGATACAGGCTATGGGTATGGATATGGGTATGGATGATATAGATATGGATACAGGCTATGGGTATGGGTATGGGTATGGATGATATAGATATGGATACAGGCTATGGGTATGGATGATATAGATATGGATACAGGCTATGGGTATGGATATGGGTATGGATGATATAGATATGGATACAGGCTATGGGTATGGATATGGGTATGGATTTTCAGTGGGCACCTTGTCACCCATTTGAAAACGTTGCAAATTTGGACCCTGTTCTCCTGTCTCCTTTTTCCCCTCAACTTTATAGTTTCCCTACAAATCTTTGGTTCAAGACCATAACTTGCTTCCCAGGCTCCTGAGCCTGCAGCAAGTGAGGGATGCAGAAGATGAGGTGAGGAGATTGGTTCTATCATTAATTCTAGAGAGCCTTACCTGGGCTGCTCGTGGCATTTGGGTTTTCTTTCCCTTCAGTCTGCAGTTCCTGGCACCATATGATTTTTGAGAATATTTCTGCTTTCTTTCCTTTTTTCACAAACTTCACAGTGACTGTGATCAGAATGTCCCTTTGTGTCTCAGCCACCAGGGAAGAAAACACAACCCAGAGATGTTCTTCTTCAAGGAAGCAGCAAGGAAGCCAGGAGTGGGATACTTTTCCTTTGTAGGAATTGACAGTTCTCTAACAACCTCTTCTGGACTGAGTACCTAGAAAAAAAACACATTTATTTGTCCTGTCTCTGCCTGAATCAGCAGAAGCAGGGTTAAAAAAAACAAAAAAACAGGACTCATGCATGCTGAGCTGGCACAGACTTCCAAGGGCCTTGAGGCTAAAACAAACCAAAAAAAAAAAAAAAAAAAAAAAAAAAAAAAAAAAAAAAAAAAGAAACGTTTTGTTTCCAAATAAACAAGTTTCCTCTCCCCTCAGGTATGGGGCTCACTCAATTAAATTACACTCATCTGCCAAGGCCTGTGCTCCATGTGGATTTGGTTACTGTCTCTGCAAGAATTTGTGGGATGCTCCAGGCCCCACGGAAGGCTGAGGCTGAGGCTGAGCCCACCCCTCCCCTCCAATGCCCTTCTCCAGGCAAGCTGAGCTGCATTGGCTCCTTTGCTGCCAGGCTGTTTGCTTTTTATTTTTTTTTTCCTGTTGTTCTGTTGTTGTTTCTTGTAAGCCAAGCCCAGCCCTGCTTGATCTCTTCACCTTGATGTTAATTCCTCCCAGTTAGGTACCACCAGTGAGCACAAAGCTTCACCTGGTGTGAGGGGAAGGGAGGGTGGGGTGGTCTTCCTGCTTCATTCATTTCCCATTCTGGTCATAGAACCATAGAGGCATTGAGTGGTTTGGGTGGAAATGGACCTTAAAAACCATCTCATGCCATGGGCATGGACACCTCCCCCAGCCCAGGGTGCTCCAAGCCCCATCCAACCTTCAACACTGCCAGGGATGGGGCAGCCACAGCTTCTGGGGGTAACCTGGGGCTCAGCACCCTCACACGAAACAATTTCTTCCTAATGGTTAACTTAAATCTCACTCTTGCAGCTGGAAACCCTTCCCCCTCATCCCATCCCTCCAGGCCCTTGTCCCAAGTCCCTCCCCAGCTTTCCTGGAGCCCCTTCAGGCACTGGAAGGTGCTCTGAGGTCTCTCCATTCCTCCCTTCTCTTCTCCAGGCTGAACACCCCCAACTCTCTCCCCCTGTCCCCAGAGCTGCTCCAAACCTCCCAGCATCTCCATGGCCTCCTCTGGATTTGCTCCAACAGCTCTGTGTCCTTCTGGTGCTGAGGAATCCAGAACTGGACCCAGCACTGCAGGGGAATTCTCACCAGAGCAGAGCAAAGCCCCGTTGTGCAATATCACTGCACTCATTTAGTTTTATTTTTATCCAGAATCACCTCTGTTTCAATTCTTGGGCTGTCATCAGCTGTGACTGCCCTGCCCAGAAACATCTTTCTGAAGCAGAATAGCAATAAAAAAGGGCCAAGTCTTCTCCTTGGACCAGTATTTCCCCTCTTGAAGTTTATCTGCCATCAGACTATCAGGACAAAACTTTTAAGGTCTGAGGACTTTCAGCACCTGAAATCCTCAGTGAATTGAGGATTTATTCATGCAATCCACTGCAGGAATTAATACACCTGAGGTTCTGGGTCTTGTTTCACCCAGGTGTGCTCATCACTCAGCTGTCACTTACTGCTGAGAGACTCAGGTGTCCCCTGAGCTGAGGCAGAATGTAAAATGTTCCTGGGTGTTGTCCTGGTGTGCATGGGAGGCTCTGACAAGGTCCCATCCTTTCTATCAGAACAGAGCAAATCATCTCCATCAGGCTGCTGTTCAGCACCTCTGAATCCCTGCAGTGTCATCCTCAGAGCTCTCACCTCTGTCTCATTTTGTTAAATCGTTCTGATAATTCTTTTTCTTCATAAAATTATTATTAGTATCCTGTGTTACCCCCTACAGCTTCTTCCAGATCATCCGCTTACACTTCTCATGGGCAAAGGGAGAGAAAACTTGAAGAAGCCACATGGAGATTTCACCAAAAAAAACCCAATAATTAGGTGGAAAAGAGAGCCATGGGTCAGCACACCCTCAAAGAATGGTCAAGACCTTTTCTGGCCTCACTTACCAGCCAGCTGACCAGGCAGCACATTCTGGGTAACCAACCAGCATGTTCTGAGCAGGGATCCACCAGAGCATCCCCTGCTCTTTGTGTCCCTGCTCCTGGGGGAAAAAAGCAGCAAAGCATAGAAATCTGAAGAGCCAAGCTCTGGAAATCCCCTCAAACCTTCATCCTCTCATCATGCACCTGCAGTCAGGTGGGATGAGCTGTTCCCTCAGCCCATTTTGTGTTTGGGAAGGAAACTGGACCTTGCAGATTTGACCTTTCTTCTGGTTTGATTCTCTCCTTGGTAGGGAACCCCCTGTTGACATGAATAATGTTACTTGCAGGTGAAGGACAGGTAAGAGCTGAGTAAGGACCTTTAGGCTGGGTTCAGGATGAGTAAGTGGAAAATCCCTGAATTTAAGCCTGGCTGTGTGATTTGTTCATCTTCCATGAGAGGAGTTCCTGCCAGCTCAATTTTCCTGGCTCTCTGATGGGGCAGCAAGGCAATTAAGGATGGAAAAGTGCTTTGGCTCCTGTGATCCCCACAGATGATTCAAAGCATTTTTGTAGATCTTAACTAATGAATGGACACAATCTGCCCTCCTAATGGGTCAGTTGGGTGTCTCTGGGTAGGAGCTGAGGCTGAGGGATGACACAACACGTCCTCAGCTGGACAGCTCTGCTCCACAGAGGGACCCGAGATGCCACCCCTTCCTTGGGGTGTTCTCCTGGGATGCTGAGGCAGATACCACCAGCCAGGAGCTGAAGGATGAGGTTGGGATCTGGGATATTTTGATCTGCTGGGTGACCCAAGAAAAACATTGTTTTGCTTGAACTGGACAATCTTTGGAGCAGCAGCTGTGTAATTTCTGCCTTCCCCTACCAAACCCATCACAGAGGGATGCCCAGCTGGCTCACTGCTAGCAAACAATCAAGGAAGATAAAAACCAGGGCACCCTTGCTAAAGGATCAAGTCTTCTGTTTTCCAGAGGTGTTTGCAGCAAGTGGGGAGGGACTGCAGTGCTGACAGGGACCAAGACACATTGTCAAGGAGGAGAAGATGAAGTAAGAGGTGTCCCGAAGAGGTGATAGGACACACAGATAGCAAACGACACAGAGAAAGGGATGGAAAACAAGGCAAGTTCAAGGCCCCAGCTGGAGAAGGAGCCCAGGGAGGTGGAGGAGGTGTGGGATTGTGTTGAAAGGGGTGTGGAGGCACAGGGTGTGGTAGGCAAAGTGATTCCAGAGACCTCGAAGAGTTTGGCAATCTGTGGGTAAGAAAGGGCAGGACAAATTGTGACAGGGTCAGGGGCAGCATCTGTCCTCTGTGGGATGCTCCAAGGCAGCACAGTGGGGAGAGCAAAGGAGCAGCCAGCAAAAGAGCTGCAATATCCCACCCATTTCCCACGCCTCCCTGCAAGGAATCAGCCAGGGAATGCAAAATGGAAAGTGGGGCTGGGAGTCTGAACCAAGAAACCAAGATTACCAGGTAAAAGAAGCTCCAGAAACCCTGCAGGAGCTTCTTCCTAATGCTGGGACACTCTGAGAACAGTTTAACTGTCACAGAATAAAATAAATCTATATTTGTGAATTCAGGACCATTATCTGAGTTGCTTTTGGTAACAGATTTTTTTTTTTTTTTTAAAGCCAGAGGAATGAAACAAAGACAAAACAGAATGGTTTAACTTGCCCATCTGAATTTCGTTCTCCTGAAATTTAATTATGGAAATATGTTTATAGATAAAAACCACTGTAATTCATCTTGGTCAGAGGGTGCAATCGTTTCATCCTGAAAGAGGCTTCTAGTAGCTCGTGTGGTTGAGAAACTCAGAGTTTTTTCTTGTGTTTTGTTAAAAGCTATCTTTTTTTTCCTTTTTTTCTTTTTCTTTTTTGGTTCCCAGATCAGCAGCTCACACATGAAGTGCAGGGCCCTGCCCTGATGACCAGAGACACGTTTGGATGAAATGCTAAGCCTCATTTTTTGATTCAAGAGGTGAACAAGTTTCATCTTGCCTGAATTATGGTTCCTACAGCCCATCTAAAATGCCCATCCTGCTTTGGATTATCTTCAGAATTCCCTTAGGAGGGACTCTCTCCATCAGGGCCCAGCACCTGGAAGCAATGAGCATCCTAAGCAGTGCCAGAGGTGGCTGATGCCACCACCACCTCTCCAGGGGCAGATGGGGGATGTTAAAACAGCTCCTTCAAGGCTCCCTCCTCCACCCCAATATAAGGACAGAGAGGTTTTCTCTAAAGCTCTATCAGTGGCTTCAGTTCAGAGAAGCAATAAAACTGAACAAAGAGAAGGAGCCATCTGGGGGTTATGCTGCTTCCCAAAGTAAATCCCTAAAACCTCTGGAGGACAAGGAGTTGGTTCTCTAGAACCCTGGAGTGGTATGGAAGGCCAGTAGGTTCCATGATAAATATCTGAAAGCTTTGCCTGAAGAGCAAAGAGGGCAGAAAACCTCTGCCATAGGTGATATCAACCACCTGCAGCAACACACAGGAAAAATCCCATGATATTGGACAAGAAATGCCTGGTGGTCAAGGCCAGGGCCTTGGAGGTCTGGACTGCTCCATCTGCCAAGATGCAGACAGGTACCAAGACAAGGAGAAGAGAAGGCTCCAGGGAGACCTCATTGTGGCTTTTCTGTACTTGAAGGGCTCTTAAAAGAAAGATGGAGACAAACTTTTAGCAAGGGCTGTAGTGATAGGACAAGGGGTAACAGGTTTTAGCTGAAAGAGGAGAGTTCAGATGAGATATTGGGCAGGAAATCCTTCCTGTCAGGCTGTTAGACAGTGGCACAGTTTGCTCAGAGGAGCTGTGGATGCCCCATCCCTGGCAACCCCCAAGATCAGGTTGGACAGGGCTGACCCAACTGGTCCAGTTGAAGGTGTCCCTGCTCACTGGGCATTGGACCAGATGACTTCTGAAGGTCTCTTTCAACCCAAACCACTTGTGATACTACAATTCACCCTTTCCCCTTTCCTTGGGTCTCTCCTTGTGTACCCATGGCTCCGGGATGGCTCTGGAAGCTTCCCTGGGGGCACAAGGACATCACATCTTGGATAAGCGCGGAGAGAGGTGATAGCAGGAGCCCCGAGATTTTTGGGGGGATAGGGAAGGGCTGTGCAGGCATCCAGACAGGCTGAGCCTGTGGGGGCAGGTACTGCCTGCCCTGCCATCCCAGGGCTGCCAGGTATGGGTGCAGACAGGTCTTGAGGGAGTGGTGGTCAAATCAAGGGAGTTTTAACAAGGCAAGGGTGAGGTGGAGGCTGTGAGGATGTGTCTGTGTGCACGCACAGCTCCAGAACCTGACCAAATGAAAAAATCCATGGCCTCTCTCTCCCCAGACCTGGTTTCTCCTGTCTCCATCATGGAGGCTACAAGGACACTGCTAGGGAGGAGGAATATGAGGAAATGAGTCCAGCATATCACAAATAAAGAAAATATCCTGTATAATTCCACAGGGAACCTCTGGCTTGGTTGTAGTGGGCACTTCTAGGCTCCTAATTCAGAGAGGGTCCATCAGAAAGGGAACACATCACCATCCCTGAGGTGACAGAGGTGACCAAAGGTCTGGATAGCTTTGGGGTGAAGGTAGAGTGGGAATTAAGAAAGCAAACCCTGGGTGGGGAAGAAGGGGAAGGGAACAGAGGTGTGAACAAAGCCATGGTTGCCCTGGAGAAAGTGAATGAAGAGTGTGGCTCTTCTCATCATCTCACATCCCTCAGTTCCTCTGTTAGGAGCCCAAAGACACAAGGACTGCTCTTTGCCACCATAGTCAGGGACTCATTGTCCTCAGAGAATGTTTGGATTCAGAGAGGGATCAGACAGAGTGAAAGGAAAAAGCTCCCAAGGGAGGCTGAAGAGGTGGATCTTCCTCATTAATAATCTGCATGGATGACTTGGGATGCCTGACCCCAGTGGAGGAGGAGGTGAGGGTACACATGGCATAAATTCTCCAGGGAGAAGGAGAAAAATAAAGAAAAGATAGATTAGGAACTAAGGAAGGAGAAATCCAGCTGGATAGAAGACTTGGTCCCCTGTATCTCTGACACCTTCATTAAACCCTTTGCTCCTTCTACACAGGAGATGAACTAATAAATAAGAGCAGGGCTGAGTTTGCAGTTGGTACCAACCACTAAGAGGGACCAACATCTCCTGAGCTGACCAGAGCTGAGCCCTGAAATCCTGATGCTCTTTGGGAAGGACCTTCACAGGTGGGCTGTGAAATAACATTCAAGGTGAGAAGCTCAGAGTGACCAAGGGTGAGCCATATGGGCATCCTGCAGCCACTTCTCCTTTGTCCATCCTTTCTGAGCTAGACAGACCACGATTTCTGCTCCTTTGCAGCAGCAGCAGCAGCAGCAGTCAAGGAGTAATTCCCCTTGGAGAAATTGCAAGGGGGGAATTTCAAGTAGGCAGAAGGTAATTACCCAGCCTGGAATTTCTCCAGGCCATTCACTTAACATGCAAGACAAGGAGAAAGAAGAAAAAAAAAAAAAAACAAAGAAAAGTGCAAGGGGATCTTTGACCACAAGCAGTCTGAGGAAGTTGGCCTGAGCACCCTCCCTGTGTGTGTCTGAGCACCTGAATTGACACCAATTGCTCTGAGCACTTCCCAGGTTTGAGTCAGAGAGGACTGTGGTGTGCCTGGGCTGCAGAAAGCCTTTCTTCCCCAGCCTGCTGCTCTGCTGGGAGCAGACACACCTCTGATAGGAAGGCAGGTGCCCGGGGTAATGGGGGTGGGGAGAAGAGTGCATGTCAGGGTTTTGTAAAATAACATGTCCACCCAAGCCGTGATTTTCTTTGGAAAGCCAAGCAGGGAATTTTCCAACCACCTGGCAATCTGTCCTCATCTCCCAGGAGCCTGGGTGCTGTGTCCTGCACTGGCCTCAGCTCCCCAGCATGAGAAGTGAGAGGGAATTGAGCTGGAGACACCTCTCAAGCCAAGTCCCAGCTCTGCACCTCCAGGTCCCCAAATGCCCCCTGCTCAGCCAACCCATCCCCAGGCAAACGCAGCTCTGGGAGCCAAGAGCAGGGGGGTTCTGAGCCCAGACACACACGGAAGGACCCTCTGACCACCTTGTATTCAACACGAGCACTTCCCCAAAAGGAGAGGTTGGTCCCAGCTCATGGTCACCCACTGCCTTCTGGGTGAAAATTTAAGGTTCCACTAAAAGCCAAGCTCAGGTGTCAGGTTGGGTGTTGAAGCCCCCTCAGAAGGACTGAACAGGGTGACATTTCTGTTGTCCCCTGCGGGTTGGTTGTCACGGTGCAGCCTTCAGCACTTCACGTGTCTCAGTGCTTGGATGCTCTTGCCTGGGCACCTCTACAGCCCGCACTGTGGTACCACCACAGAAAGCAAGGTAAAGGGAAAACAGAGTCCTGCTCCCCAAAATGAACCAATTCTTCCCTTATTCAGAGACCTCCTCTTCAAGAAAGTCCAGGTATTTCCTATGGTTACCACAGGATACTTTGACAAGATTTCTAATCTCCACCTGCTCACCAGCAGGTACAAGGAGAGCAGAAGAGCCCACAGAGGCTTTGGCTCCCACCTCTCATAGAATCAGGGAATTTTCAGGGTTGGGACTGTGAAGATCACTTAGCTCCAACCCCCCTGCCATGGGACACCTCACACCTTCTCCTTGTCACAGCCATCCCCCAGCCTGTTGTTGGGCCATCCCCCAGCCTTGATGCCTCCCCCACAGCAGAACAAAACCTTTCCTCTCAGATGTTCATTGAGTTTGCACTCAAAGCCCTCCCAGGCTGGAGCTGCCATCCCCTAATTCTCACTCTCTCCATCCTCACCACTGTGCTCGTTCCTTTTTTCTCTTTTCCCTAATCTCAGCCTCCTCTGCTGGGATTGCTTCTCCCACCCACTGGAAATACAGATTGCAGCTGACATCCTTCCTCCTTGCAGCTCAACTCCATCCACAAAAGCAACATCATTTCTCTTCTCTAAAAGCAGCAGCATCATTTTCTCACCCCAAGACATCTCCTTCCTCTAGCATAACGATGTGCTGGAGATAATATTGTTGTATTTATTTATTTTCTTTATCTCTCCAACATGCAATTGCTTTACATCCCTCACAACAGACCAAAGGCTTCCCTTCCTCTCCAGATAAGGAGGGAATCACCCTCCTCCTGCTGTAGTGTTTGATCACACAGAAACAAGAAATCATTTCCAACTTCAACACGTGGTGCTCCCAGAGCTCTCACAGGGCAGGAGTTGATCCCAACAAGAGATGAAGCACTCCCAGCCCAGGTGCTGCAATGCTCCTCTCTTCAGCAGGAGGGTGGGAGACTTCCATTTGGGATGAATTGCTAAGCCTTGGGTTTTATTTAAGAAGAGAACAAGTTTCATCTTGCCTAAATTATGGTTCCTAGAGCCCATCTAAAATGCCCATCCTGCTTTGGATTATCTTTAGAATTCCCTTAGGAGGGACTCTCTCCATCAGGGCCCAGCACCTGGAAGCAATGAGCACCCTAAGCAGTGCTGTGCCCTCCCCTGGGGTTGCACTCAGAGCAAAATATTCATGTGCTCCACAGGGGATGCCCAGAGGGAACCTGCTCAAGGGTAGAGGATGAATCTAACTTCTCAGCACACCATGCATGGGACTAAAGGACCCTTTCAGCCCAAATCTGGGGCTTTTTCCTGAGTGCCAGCACCCACAAGCATGTTTTGGAAGAGTGGAGGAGGTGGATATGGAATTGATGCTTCATCACCCCCTCCAGCTGGCTGCTCCCTGGGTCCACAATCAGTTCCCCGTGCTGAGGCCACCCAGTCCTGCTCTGAATTTCTTTCCTTTCATCTTCTACATTATTTTTTTTTCTGCTGCTCTGTGGCACATACCAATTGCAGAGCTAAAAGGAGCATTTAACTTATGGACCTAATGTCTGTGCTCTCCTAGGAGGACAGGACAGTGGCTTTAAACCTTCTCCAAGGATCTCAGCCCAGGGCTTCTCCTACCCAAGTGAAAGCTCTACCTCTGATATAAAAGCTGGATGATATAAAAGCTGGATGATATAAAACCTGGATGATATAAAAGATGGATGATATAAAAGATGGATGATATAAAAGCCAACTTGTTACCACTTTCTTTGAGAGGTGCATCCTACCCTTGAGTGGCAGAGGGTTGAGCTGAGGACCTGTGACCTGAGCTCCTCCTTTCAGCTTCTTTTTGGGACACCAGCAGTGCCTGGTATGTGCAAAACTGGCTTCCTGGGGTGTTTTGAGCTCCAGGCAAACAGAGGGTTCTGCAGAGGTGAGTGTGTGGCCCAGGGGTCAGACAAGGAGGGTGGGGGAGAGGGCAAGGTGAGGGCTCAGCACCACTGGGGCTCAGGATGTCTCCATCCTGTCTTTGTCATCCTGAGCTCATGACCTGGGGGAAGCCACTTTGCTTCTCTATGACTCAGGCTCCTGGGAAGTGGGACTCACATTTCTCTCCCTCAGAGGAATAAAGCAAAGGGAGATGTAAAAGATGGCAATCACCAAGCTGGTGAGATATCCAACCTAAGACACCTTTATAAGCTCCCAGACAGCTTCATAATGCAACTTGCCTTGGCCCCAGTTGGGATTTCCAGATGTTTTCCAGAGGTGTTGGTCCTTGCCCCCAGTTCCAGTTGCTTGAGGAAGGGCAGAACACAGCATCTCAGTCTCCAGAGCTTTGCCTCAGGATCTCAGCGTGATGGGCAGACTGAAATCAATGGATGGCTTCTATCCATCTGCTTGCAGGGAACAGAAAAGTGATTAGCTTTGCTCTATTGCTTTCACCAGAGTACAGAGAAACAAAATCATTTCAGCTCCCTCACACAGAACACCCCAAATACCCCAACAATCCTGCTTAACATCTCCCAGGACTTTGTATAAAGAGAGCAGCAGTCAAAGTAGGGAGAGTCCTTGCTCTCCAACTTATAATTGCTTAAGGAGTGTCCCCTAATAGAATTAACGAGGGTGCTTTAATTAAGAACCCAGAGTAACGACGCTCAAAACAACTCCATCTGCCGTGCGGGGGGAAAAAAAAGGGGGACAGATGTATGAAGATATCTATTATGTACTTTGTATATCTAGAAAGAAAGGAGGCTGTGGCAGTGAGTGCTAGCTCCAGAGGGTGAGGATGTCAGCCTGGTCCGTGTCTATCATTATGTGCTGTGAAATCACCCAACATCAAAGGAGCATGAAAGGAATGTGGTGAATGCCGCTTCACCATAATTGTCTGGAAAATTAAAGTTCAGTTGTGCCAGCCATTGTGTGTTAAATATCCTTAGGCAGGAAGGTCGATCCTGGAACAAGTAGGTGTGTCTGGCAGCCAGGCAAGGCAGCATTTCCAAACAACTGGCACTTGCCAGCTGATCCCCTCCCGTCCTGCTTGGACGTTTGGGTTTCGTTGCCCTCTTGGCAAAGGGTGACCCTGGGGCTCAAGTCATGAAGATGGAGCCTAAAGAACAGAACTGATCCTCCATTCAGCCTCCCTGGGGTCAAAATCTCCATCCCTGGAGGTTTTTAAGAAGAGACTGAATGTGGCACTTGGTGCCATGGTCTGGGTACTATGAAGGGAGTGGATCAAGGGTTGGAGTTGATGATCTCAGAGGGGTCCTTTCCAACCCAAATGATTCTCTGGGATTCTGTGAAAATATCAACTGGAGTTTCCTTGACTAAGAAATGAGTAAACAGCTGCTGAAGCCAGGGAGTTTAGCCAAGGGGTTGCTGAGGGAGAACGTGAGGATTTGTCCAGCAAAGAGCCTGGCTGGGGTTCTCCTGGGGTGAATTTGGGGTGAGGGAGAGGGGCTGAGTGACACCAACACCTTGCATGTCTCAGCTCAGGGCTTTTGGCCCCATGTGCCACCCCAGAGGCCTGGAAGGGTGAGTGGCTCTGCAGAGGTTTGAGGAAAAACCCTTCTCCTTCCCCTAGCACCAGCTGGGGCTTTCCAGCACCCCAGGTTGCAGAGCTTGGGGTCAGGAGGTTTCTCTCTACTCGAACCTACTTTTTCCAGCCCTGGATAAGATGATTCCAACACCAGTTCCTCCACAGCTTCCTGTGGGGCGAGAGCCTTTTCCTTCTCACCACAGATCTCAGATGCTGGGCCCTTCTTTCCTGACCTGAAATGACCTCTGGTGGAGGGATGCTGATTCTAAACGTTTGGATTTATTTTATTTTTTTTTTTGCCACTGCTTCACAGGCATCCTTAAACCTGGGGGGGTCTCCCTGCAGTGTTCAGAGCCCAACCCCTCTTTGCTAGCCTTGCATCTCTTAGCCCAGATGTCCTCACTCCAATCAATCACCCACATCACATCCACTCTTGGAAGGATGGGAAGGGGCTGGGGGTGTCTGAAGAGCTGACCTGAAGCATGAGTGAGACAGAAGCTGAGGTTCAGGCTGGTGGAGGCAGAGCTGCTCCTTCCAAGGCTGCACAAATCAGTGGCTCAGCTTTTAAGAAATCTGCACAACAGGCACAGGAGATGCCGTGGCACTTTTTTTTTTTATTATTTTTTTTTTTAAAGAGGAACATTACTGCGTTCAGCCCTGGCTGGGCTTCAGCTCCTCCATCTCCTCCTGCTTGCTTTTGCAGTTTCGCTTGGAGATGTTCCTTTACCTCCCCTGGGATGTTTTAAAACTAGTCTGGACAAAGTACAGGACAGAGGAACAAGCACGTAGGGGTTAGAGGGATGGAGTAAATTACTTAATGAGTTTTTTCCCAGCCCTAACGCCTGTGATCCTATGACTTCACCTCCGAAACAAGCTGTTGCTTAACACAGCTGGCACAGAAGGGCTCCTGCATTCCACCCCAGAGATGACCACATTTCCACGGGAGGTGAGCAGGGCCACCTCCTCTCTCCCTCCTTTCCCCCCCCCCTCTATTTATGGTCTGCAAAATGATTTATGATCTATTGGAATGAAAAGCACAAGGCGAATGTCAGGTATTATAAACTGTTATTACACTCCTGCTTCTGAAAACTCTCCCCCTTTTGAGTTTTTGAACTGTTTAATGGCAAGATAATATCCACAGCAGCAACCCAAATTACAGGCTCCTCGAGGCAACTCATTAATACTGTTTTATAAATGAACATAATATTCCTGGGCAAAAGTTGAAAGCGCCTAAACCCTCTTCTTTTATTTTTCTAATGGCAAAATACCCAGAAACAATTTTCAACATCCAATAATTATGATTATTAATAACTCACATTTATGTAGCACCTTTGATCCCAGAGCACATTACAAACAGTTGTGTACCTATGCAGGCAGACACACACACACGTGCAGAACCGGTATCTCAGCATAGCAGCCACTATCAGCCCTCCTATCACACACACAGCACCACAGAGCCCAGAACTCTCCTGGAGAAGCCTGCAAGATTTGCCCACATCAGCTTACGTCCTTAATGCTCTGATAATCACCTCTGCCCACTCCTAAAAAACCCACCCCTCTGCAAGGAGCTTTGAACGACTCCCGTGTGCAACCCAAACTTGCAGCAGGAATGTTTTTGGGGGTTGTTCTTTTGATTTGGGGTTCCTTTATTTTTTTTTTTTTTTTTTCCAGGCTGCAATGGGGTGAACAGAGCTGGAACCCAGCCAGGGGTAACACACCTACTCTTGCAAAATCAGCAAAGGGGACTGTGAATGATTATGTGGCCAAAAACTTGGTTTTTCCACCTCATCCCAGGATGCTTCTTGCTTCACTATCACCCAGGAGGGGCCAGTGCTGCTGCTGCTGCTTCAGGAGAAGCAACCCAGGGGCTAAATGGGCAGAGAAAGGATGTGAGGCTGTCACACAGACACAACCTGAAGACAAGGCAATCAGGCTGAACAGCTCAGACAAACTGATGCTGCTTTGTTGGGGTTTTCTTGGCTGCGTGCGTCTCATCACCTCTCGTCAACTCTGCGTGGGGTCAGAGGGACTTTGGTACATGAGATAAACCTGACACCTTCAGCCCTGTCCATGGGGCTGGGTTGGTGGTGTTTCTGGAATAGGTTTTATAGGCAAGATCCTGGTGGCTGCTGTTTATTGGCCTCCTCTTGGCAAGGCTTTCCTGGAGAAAGCACTGGAGCTCCTGACCCACACATGCTCTAGGTATTTCTATTTCCAATAGATGTCCAGTACCTAAACCTACTCTTCACCAGGTTCTTGATATCCTTGCAAGCTCCTGGTCCAGCCAAGATTTAAATTTATGCTTAATTTAACCACCAAACAGAGGCAGCATCTGACTCACTGGGGCCAACAAGCAGAGATTAAGGCAGAAGCCCTGGACCTCCTCCCACCCACACCCTGGATGAGTTACCCTGATATTTATCTCGGCCTCCTGGGGTTCCTTTAGCCTCAGAAAATTACCCTTATGGCTCACCCCTAAAAGCAGCTCAATGATAGCCCTCCCCAAGGCAAACTGGCCCAGCGGGTCTGCAGGAAACAGGGAGTGAGGATGCTCGTGGGACGCTGCCCTGGGGCAGGAGGGATGGAGGGGCTGAGAGGAGAGGAGGAGGTGAAAAAATGGGGAGGGAGATGCTGAACAGGAGAGGGGGTGAAGCCAATGTGACAGCCAGTGTCTGCCCACACACAGGGCAATGATGTGCCAACAGGCCATGGAGAAGGGGCAGGAGCAGAGCCTGCAAGTGAAGTGAACAATCCCCTGAAGTCCACCCTGCTAGAACCTAAAAAAGAAAAAAAAACTGGGAGATTTCCAGGAGGATGCTGACCAATTGAAGAAAACCCCGACTGGAGCAGGGGGACAGAAGATGTAGACATCATAGGAAGAGTGAAGGGCACAGGGGTGGTTTTTCCAGGAAAGGCAATGGGTGAGAGATGGGAATCAGCTCGGGTGAGGAAGAGGATAACCTGAACCCCATGGGGGGGGGGGGAATCCTGAGTTTAAATTTCATCAAGCAAGGCTGATGTGAGAAACTAGGGGAAACACAGATAAGGAAAGAAAATATTGGAATAGGTTGTCAGGAAGGGGGTAAAATAACCATCAAAGGAGGTTTTCAGGAATATTCAGACAATATCTCTCAGGAATGACGTAGGTAAAGCTCATCCTGCCCAGGGGCAAGGAGGTGGACTGCACAACCTCTGTCTGGACTTCTCCCCCACTCCTGGTTTTGGTGCTTTGGTGCTATTTAATGCCTTCATCTCAGCAAGACCCTGGCCCATGTGGGACCACAGACCCAAGCAAAGGACAACCCACCAGGGCAGGACATGGAGATGCATCAGACCCAGAAGCCCAAAAGGTTTTGAGCACTGGGGGTGGTGTTCACTCCTCAAAGTGCCACAGTTCAGGGCAATCCCACAGGAATGAAGATCTGCCTGGATGAGGCATTGTGCAAGCTGGTCCAGTGGGAGGTGTTCCTGCCCATGTAGGGGTTTGGATCTTGATGACCTTGAAGTTCCCTTCCAACCCAAATTCCAACCCAAACCATTTGGTGATGCCCTGGTGTGGTGGATCACAGGCACAGCAGGACAGCAACACCTTCAAAACCAAACAAACCTCAGCAAGATGTCCCCTGGGCTTCCTCCCTCTCCCCTCCACTGCCTCCAACCCATTTTGCATAGAAATGGAAACAAGCAGAGCACAAACTTGGAAAAAGAGACTGTCCCTGTGCCCCCTGTGGATGTTATCCTTGCCCTGCTCAGGAAAGAATCTGCAGAAACCTGAACTGGTGGGGGTTTTGTGTTCCTTGTTATTTACAAGGATACTATAAATATAAATATAAATATTATAAATATAAATAATATAAATATATAAGGTGCTAATAATAACAGACCAGTGCCAGAGAGGAGCTGGACAGATCAGCAGTGGAAAGCTGCTTTCCTGACCTGGTGGGCCAGGTTTTCTTGCATGGCTGAAGCCAAACTCCCCCCACTGTGCTCCTTCCAAAGAGACCAATTCTCACCCACTGAGGGTAGCAGAGCCAAGCTCATTTACACCAGCTGATGAGCTGCCTCATGACTGTCCAAGATCCCAGATGTGCATTTCACAACAGCAGAGCCCTGGTATCCTGGCCAAAATCTAATTTGAGTTAATTATGTTCTGTCTCCCTAAATTCCCCCTTAAGGTTTCAATTGGATTCCTCTCCACTTCCTGCCCTAACCTGTTGTGTAGCATTGATGTGCAGAGTTCAACAGCTGCTTTCTTCCATCCCACAGCTAACAGCTCCCCAGACAGCCAGGGCTCACTGAAGAAATCTGAAATTGTTTCCTCATTATCAGGAAGGTGCATTTCCAGAGCTACCTAAAAGAAAAAAACAAACAAAAAAACACCCAAAGGCAGATTCTCCACTGCTAAAACCACCCCCACCACATACTGGTGGGTGCTGCCTGTCCAGCCCACTGACTTACTGGGACCACAGCATCTCCTGCCAGTGCTGGATCCACTGGCTTCCTATGGAGCTGAACACTTTGCCACCAGTCAGGGCATGAATTCCAGATTTTAGCAGCCATGGGTCAGTTTCTCCTTCACCAAACCTCACCAGAGCCAATTCACACCAGGAAAGGCTGCAGCTTCCATCCTGCCTACAGTTTGATGATGTAAATATGGATTTTTTTACACTATAAATGCATCATTTAGTGCAAGAGAGACATCTTAAATCACCTGAACCATCCATCTACCCAACCTATCCCCACACTATGTGTTTTTCACTCAGCCATCCCCAGTTCAGTAGCAAGTTAAACAGCTCAGACCCTTGTGAGTCCAGTCCCCTGTGCACAGAGCAAACAATGCTGGTGAATTATTTGGTATGAATTAGTTGTCAGGTTCCCTTCTCTTCCCCCCTCTCTTTATGAGCTGCCAGAGGACACACTATGATTTTCACCCATTTATTCCCAATTCTCAGTGGCTTATTTTTAGCCCAGAGGTTTCTTGCCAGCTTTGCACAGCGTGTCCTCAGTTAATTATTCAATGTGTCAAATCTGCTCCTCGAGATGTGAGAGGAGGAATTAAGGAGAGGTTTAAAAATAAGCACAAGGCTCAGTGCTTTCCTGAATTCAACTCACAAGCCCTCCTCATCCTCCAGGCCACTCTGTAATGATGTGGGCTAGGAACCTATGGATTTATTTCATCATCCGGGTGCTACCTGCCCCATCCAAGCCCTGTGTGCAAACTACTCTTGGTCTGGAAGGTTTTCCAGGTGTCTGTCCCCCAGGACCTCACTGAATGAGGCAGATTTCCCCTTCTGATGGTCTCACTCCTGAAGGTGATGTCAGGACACTTTGGGATTGACCTCAAACCCCAAGCAGCTGTTGCAAGGGGTCACCTTACACAAGTGAGAAGCTGGGCAGCTTTTGGAGAGTCTCGTCCCAGCTTTGTGGTGGGTTTTATTTTTTGCCCTTAAAAGATAGGAGTCTTTCCTTGTCTGCTGGCTTTTGGATCCCCCCCCTCCGTGTCTGGGAGAGGAAGGAGTGAGAGGAAAAACAAAGATGATGACAATGATTTCTCCAGAAGGAGCTGCTGCTTTTCAGCCTTCTTTTCCTCTGCCAGGGGTGTTAGTGACACTGGGGATGAAATAACACCTCTGTTTCTTCTCTTATGTCTCAGAGGAGGGCTGGGCAGACAGGAAGGGAGGAACAGGCTGACTTCTGGTTGACTTCTGCTGGACTAAATCTCATCTTTACACCCAGCTGAGGCTCTATTCATGCACAGCAGACACACCAACCAGCTCAGGATTCGAGTCCATCCTCCCAGGTGCTACCAGGAGCCTCCCCTGTCCCCATCTGACCACGTTTGGATCACATGGAGCTCAAGAGCAGGGCAGGAGACCAGTGACCCCAGACGTGCCCAGAAAACAAAGGCAAGATGATGAGGGCTCAGAAACAGAGCAGAATTAGCTGAAAAAGTCCCCAGCAGCCATCAGCGGGCTGGGGCACCAGGCTGTGAGCTCAGACTGGCAAAGCCAAGGCTGAAATCCATCAAAGTCAACCCCTGCCCTGAAAGTCAACCAGAATTTGTCTGAGTGAGGGGTGAGCCAAGAGGCTTTGCATGACTAAATCCCTCAGGGATGGGGAGTGATGGGAGGAACAGACTCCATGGGAGGGAGGGTGGTGAGGGGCAGGCAGGGGGAGCAGATGCAACTGGAATTTTGGAATGTCCTGACTGGGAGCTGTAAATGGTGTTGACTGGAAGGAGCCAAAGGCCAGCTCAGCTTCCAAAGCTCTGGTGAGTGGGAGAGTTTCCCAAAACTGGGCACAGCAAGGACATGGGGAAGCTGCTGGTGTGAATGGGGAGGTAGGGGGGACAAGGAGGGCTGAGGGGAGAGGGAGACTCATGTCTTATGGCACCTCTGAAGCTGAGCTTGAAGGGGATGGGTTTTTGTCCTTTTCTCCACCTCCCAGCACACAACCCAAGGCACACAACCCTAAATATAATTCCCTGCCATCTCCAAGAAGAAGTGGGTTCTCAACCAGACCTGTTACCCAGGTAACAGGTCTGAGCATCTCCAGAGAGAGGAGAAAGAAAACAGCACCAGCCCAGGAGTCGATTGATGGGTTCCTTCTATTCAGCTCTTGCTTCACTTCTCACCCTGGGAAGGAGGAGGAAAACTGATCCTGGGGCTGCCATCCCAGGCAGGGTGTTCAGCAAAACTCAGCTGGATCCACGTGAAGGTTTCTCACCGGGTTTAGCTGCGTGTCCCCACAGCTTGCTGAGAGCTCCCACAATTATGGGATTGCAGCTGCTCCTCACAGCCACTCAGGACAGGACAAGAAGGCAGAGATTAAGTTGCACCAGGCAAAAGGGATTTAGATTAAGCCCAGTGAGAAATTTTCCAGCAGGGAGGAGAAGGAGGTTTCTAAGGAGGTTTCTAAGGAGGTTCTGGAATCACCAGCACTGGAAGGTTCTTGTCCTACTTCTTTTTCTGAGAAAGATTAGAGAGACATCTGTCAGAGGTGGATTAGGGAGAGCTGATCCTGCCTCGGAGCAGCGGAAGAACCTGTGGAATCTCAGATGGTCCCTCAGCCCAGTTTCCATCCCTGTATCAGTCACAGGCACAAGACAGATACTGGCACTGCTGGTGAGTGGGTGATGTGGCATAACTCCAGCACCTGGTCCACAGGGAGGGTGAAGGATCTGCCTCTACAAGTGCTCTCTGCAGGAGAGGCAGCATCTCCTCCAACCCAGGACTCATTTATCCCTGAGCAGGGGGTGGCCAAAGTCTCTGAGACCAAGGCAAGTTGGGGTCTGGCAGAGACAGAAAGTCAGAGATGTCACGAGTGGGAACCTGAAGGACAGAAACACAAGTGAAGTAGCAAAACACAGACTGATTTTTACCTACAGGGCAAGAAAAGGTTTCTTAGATCATTGCTAAGACGAGGGTCCCACCTGTGTGGCAGCAACAGGATGGCTGATGGCTCCAGTCAAGAAGGTCCCAGAGGATGGATCCTGTCTGGTGACACCAGCACAGCCAATCCCATCTCCAGGTGGGACACTGCAGGTCACTGCTTGTCCTTGGTGACAACAGGCAGGCACTTTGGCCATCACAGCTTCTCCTCAAGTGTAAGGTGGGTGTGAGAACACAAGCTGAGCAGCTACAGTCACTCTCATCTCTCCACCTTCTTCCTCTCTGTCTCCTCCTTTGCCCACCTTCTCTTCTCCATCCTGGCCCAGTTTCCCAGCAAGATCCCCTCTGCAGATGGGCTCAGGCTGGGAGCTCCAGAGGCTTTTCTCACCTGACCTTTCCCTTTAGCACATCAACCACAGCCTCCACTCCTGCTCCAAAACCAAAATCAGGTCCCTGGGAAGGCTCTGTGACCACTGCCCTCCGCTATGCCAGAGTGAGAAGGGAGAAAGCTGTTTTATTAGGTGCTGGTTTAAGTCCTGGTTTGGATAGATGGAGGAAGAGATGGAAGCAAGGATGCCATCCTGAAAACCTTAGGAGCCTCTTGCCAAAGTCACCTGAGGGGACATCACAGATTGCAGGCAGAGTTTCACATTGAAAGAGCAAATCTCAGAAAATGGATCTGGGGAAAAAAAAAAAAAAAAAAAAAAAAAAAGCAGAAGGTGGTGGAAAGACCCTCCCAGGTTTACAGCTGTTCCCAAGAGTGGAGAAGAGTGTGGATGATGAACCACCCGGGTCTGAGAACATTCCTGAGTGATACCTGTGGGAGAATTAATATGTACTGGAGAAGGGCCAAGATGTGAAGATCAGCCTGTGCTAGTCACAGACTGCTGGTGCTGGAACCAGCCCCGACTCCCAGAGCATGGGCTGGGACACTAAAACAGGTCCCAAAGCAGATCCAACACCAGTGGGAGAATGAGATGAAGAAGTGAGGTGTCCAGGAGCACCTGAGCTTTTACCCCTGGCTTTCTTGGGTCACAGGTAGGGTGGCCCAAAGTTATTCTGTGACACAGTGAGACCTGAAACAGCCACTCCTAAAAGTCACACGAAACTAAGCCTAAAAACTTTCAGAGTTTTGGTTTGTTTCAAGGAGCTCACATTAAAACTCCTCTGAGGTGCTGAGGGGAAGGATGGATCCCCCCTCATGGTGGGATCACCCCTCGTGGTGGGATCACCTCTTATGGTGGGATCACCTCTTATGGTGGGATCACCCCTCGTGGTGGCATCACCCCTCGTGCTGTTTGCAGAGGATTTGTCTGTGGGCAGATACAGCCCTAAAGCTGATGGACACCATGGGCTCCATCCTGCTCACTTCTCCCAAGGACACTCAGGGGCCTGAAACCCATTTTTATTGCATGCAAATCACTCAAAATCAGAAGCTCAGGCACAGATCCTTCCTGGATGCTAAATCCCACTTGCAAATTTGTTGGGAAACAAATAAAAAGCTTTAAATTCCACCTCCTGCCCAAACTCTCCCCCCCAAGAAGGGTGAAAATCAAACTTCATTTTGCCACCCTAGAGAAGTCTCAGAGTTGAAATGCAAACAGCAGTTTTCAGAGCACTTTTAAGAGGTTTTGGAGTTTGACCCTCAGCAAAATGCTGGACAGAAGTTTCCTTCTCTGTCACTCTGGCAATGAGTTCCATGGATGTGCTGCAGGGGGAGGAGGCAGAACTCAGAGCATCCCCAAAGCCTGAGCTGAGCTGCCAGCCTCTTGCAGGAGCCAGACAGCACCTTTTCCTGAGCCAATTTCACCATGATTTTGTCCTGAGGTTCTGTGATCTGATGGCACCAAAACCCCAGTAAAAAATATACAAATTAAATCATTGGTAAGGCTGGAAACTGATGAAAACAACCAGCCAGACTAAACCAACCAACAAAAATAATAACAAGGCAGCTTTTGACCTGACCTTTGAATTCTGAAATGCAACTTTTTCACCCCTGCAAAGTCTCTTAGAAGAGAGCAAAGCTGTGCTGCTGGCTGTCCCGTGCCCTCTGCCACATCCCTGTGTCAATCCAGGGCGCAGCCTGCACAGAGACACATCCAGAGCTGCTCCAGATGGATGCTGTGATGTTTCAGGCCAGGAAAAACCTCAAGCTTGCAATCAGTCAGTGTGGGCCCAGCTCTATCTCCATCCCTATGAAGAGCCAGAATCCCTGGGAGCAGGATGTCAGCCTGCCTGGTGTCAGCCACCACCTCTCCTAAAACAGCCCCAGTTTCCTTACCCCAGGGCAGAGATCAGAGCCCAAAGCAGAGAGGTTACTCTGGTAGGACATGAGCCATGGGCTTCCTCTGGGCACCAAAAGTCAAGGTCAGAGGAGCTGGGTTGCCTTAACCAACACCTCTGTTCTCAGGAACACAACCCAGCCACAAACTGCCAGGGGTAAAGCAGCAACCCCAAAGGCAGAGCCCCCAGCAAAGGCCACAGCTCTCACCCACAGCAGGGAAATGAGGAAAAAAACCCACATTTCTGTGAATAGCACCCAAGACCATCATTCCTCCTCTCACCATCTTGGCTCTGTCACCAAGTGGGATGAAGCTGGAGCCATCAATTACCATTCAGATTTGGGGGAGCTTTGGGTTTTCAGGTTGCTTTTTGTTGTTTTGTGTTTTTTTGTTTTTTTTTTTAAAGCCAGGGATTACAAACTTATTGAGATAAAAACCTTTCCTTTTAGTTTCTTTTTTTTCTTTTTCTAAAGAATGCCTCCAGGGACAGGAGAGCTCCAGCATAAAATCAAGATACAATCTCTTACAACACAGAAGCCATCTGTCACTCAGATAAGCACACAGACTATTTATTACCTGGCTGCAGCAACCAAAAAAATTAGTCAGAGATCCAACCAATATAATCTTTCATTAAAAAAAGCGGTTAATGAGCTTCCCAAGAATGATAAGAAATGTGTTGAAACCTGACAGAAAGGAGATTGTTGGGGGTTTTTAAGTGCTTCTTCTGCAGAACAAGGCAGAGCCGGTTGGGTCTGTATGGAAGTTGGGAAGGTGTGAGGTGTTTAAAGGCTTCACAGAGTCACTGGGGAGCTCACTGGGACAAACCCAGGGCACAGGTTGAGCCTTGGGGTCCCCAGCTTTGCTCTGAGCTGCTCCAGCACCCAGCCATCACCAGGGGGTTATTTGGTGGTTTTGTCCCTGTTCTTCAATCTTCCTGCTCCCAATTCCCCCACCCTCTGGATCAGAAAAAACACAGCTGGGCAGTGCCAGGACCTGAGTGGATGTTTGGACAGCACTTTGAGATCCCCCAGGTGAAAGGTGGGAACTGCAAAGAGCTCTCATTACTCCAGACAGGCTGCCAGCCCAGTCCAGCCTGGCCCAGTCCAGTCCATCCCAGTCCAGTCCATCCCAGTCTCGCCTTGCCGTGGAACCTCCACCCCCAAGCTCGCTAAGGCCGAGGAGCCAGGAGCCACTTTGCTCCCTGTTCCCAACTGCTCTTCCCTCTGATGGGAGCAAAAAGGAGCAGCTGGATCCCTGTGTGTGTCCCGGTGCCCCCTGCAGCCCCCCCTGCCCACCCACCCCTCTCCTGCTGCTCCCCAACAACGACCCCAGGACTGGTGCTGCCAAACGGCAGCAAACCCAGAGCAGAAAGAGGGATCTGGGGGCTGGCAGCATGGATTCACCTTTCTTCTCAACCTCGGGGCAAGTGGCAGGGATAGTTTTCCTAGGGATCCTGGAGCTCCCATCCCCTGCTCCCTGACATCTCCCCCAGCACCTTGGCCACGTCCTGGCTCAGCCATTTCATAGAATCACAGAATCACAGAATGGGCTGGGTTGGAAGGGACCTCAGAGATCATCAAGTCCAACCCTTGATCCACTCCCACTGCAGTTCCCAGCCCATGGCACTCAGTGCCACATCCAGGCTCTTTGGAAAGATCTCCAGACACGGAGAATCCACTACTTCCCTGGGCAGCCCATTCCAATGCCTGATCACCCTCTCCAGAAAGAAATTCTTTCTCATCTCCAACCTAAACCTCCCCTGGCACAACTTGAGACCCTGCCCTCTTGTCTTGCTGAGAGTTGCCTGGGAAAAGAGCCCAACCCCCCCCTGGCTCCAACCTCCTTTCAGGGAGTTGCAGAGAGTGATGAGGTCTCCCCTGAGCCTCCTCTTCTCCAGCCTCAACACCCCCAGCTCCCTCAGCCTCTCCTCATAGGGTCTGTGCTCGAGTCCCTTCACCAGTCAGGGAAGGTTGATGCTGAGCACGGGGTCAGGCTTCAGACCAACAGTTCCAGGGCACAAAACCACTGCAAATTCCTGACATCACCAGCTCCAGGAGGTCCTGACACCCCTGTCCCAAGCACCAGTCTGCCAGGAGCCCAAGGGGACACCTTCTACCCTTCTCCTCTAGCAAGAGATGGAATTGGGACCCTTTTGGTCCATTTTCTCTGCTGCTATAAATCCAGGACAGCAGCTGGTTTGGCTCTGCCCCTCTTTGCACTGCTGGAATCCCAAGATCAGCTCTGGTTTATTCCTTTCCTCCCTGCCTGGGTACCACTCTGGAGGCAGGGCAGAGATGTGCAGTCGAGATGTCTCCAGGTGTGCATCCTCAATAAGAAAAACAAACGTTTGAAAGATGCTTTCCAGGGAAGGGAAGAGCTTTATGACAGGGAGGGCATATTCTTCCCAGGGCATCAAAACTGCAGTATCCTCTGACACACACTGGCATTTTGCACAAGCAGGGAACTTTGTCCCACTGTCTCCTCTCTGACCCTTAGCAAACCTCAAAATTTGCTTGCACTTGCTTCCAGGAGGCTGGTTACACCTCTAGCCTCGACTCTGACTTGCAAATCTGATGTTGTTTGGTCTTCCTCTACCAATGCACAAAAGATTTATGGCAGGGTGTAGCCTTCCGGATGTCTTAATCCTTTTCCTTTGCTGAAGACACCCATAAAACCTACCTGTCTCCTGTATTTTTTCAACACAAGTGCAAGAAGAAAATAAATAAATGAAATTAATCACAGCAAGGAGGGAAATATTCCTGGCACACTGAGCCCCACTCTGCTGAGCCACAGTTGGAATCAGGCCTGGATTAATTATTATTTCTCTTCTTTTAGTAGTCACTAAAGGCAGAAATCAGCCCTGAAGTCAATCAGCTGAACAGTTCCATGACTTTCAGCAAGAGAAGTGGCACAGTCACCGAGCTGGAAGGACAACAGCAACTCCACCACTAAAACCCCGATTCTGGGGCTCCTTGGGGACTTCTCAAGATCCTGCATATCTCAGCACAGGAGGTTCCTCTCATGCATCACAGGGACCAAACTTTAGAGGCTGAGGAACATCACCATGCAGGCTGTGGCCAATCATCAAAATGTCTGCTGCAGGAAGGGTATGGGAGAAGCCATTAAATCAAGAAAATAATAAGGAAAAAAAAAAAAAAAAAAAAAGAAGTGCCTAGGAAAGTCATCCCCTTGAACCTCTCCCCTCACCTTCTTCCCTCTGAGGTCAGCTCTTGCATCAGATTTTTCTCTCACGTCTCCTAATTCTTCCTATCTCATGCATCTGAGGGTGGGTCTCAGCCTCACTGCACTGGCCTAAAACCTGACTGAGTTCCTGGACTCAGCATTTCCTCCAGGCAATGAGGTCTGCAGGCCCAGAGTCACAGGCAGGTTCCTACATGATGCCCTGGTTATGCTCACAGATCCCACAGGCAGCAGCAGGGCTCAGGGGTTCAGCACTACCCAAATGAAGCCACCACTACTTGTCACCTCCCTCTGGTTCCTATCAACCTCCTCAGCCACACTGAGCTCTTTAATTACCCGTCCAACCTCCCAGGTTCTCTAAGTCTCTCCCAAACTACATTTCTGCCTCTCCAGGCCCCTCCTAGAACTGGAGGAGATGACCTGGAAGTCCCACTGGTGCCCCTGATGCTCCATCAGGGCATCAGCTCCAGCAGCAGAGTTGGAGCTCATGGCAAGAAGACCTTGAAAGGCAAAGTCATCTGCAGGCAGGCATCTGACCCCCAGGAGGATGCATCTGACCTCCAGGAGGATGAATCTGACCTCCAGGAGGATGAATCTGACCTCCAGGAGACTGCACCTGACCTCCAGGAGACCGTATCTGACCTCCAGGAGACTGCATCTGACCTCCAGGGAGGATGCAATCACTCCAGCCCAGGCTGTGCAATTCCTGGGATGAGCAGAGCTTCCCTCCAGCTGTCCTGTGCCTGAGGAGCCAGCAGGCACCCAGCAGAGGACATTGACTAAAAATGTCCTGGGGGTTCTTCTGATCTCAGTGTAGAACCAGCCTGGATTTTCCAGAGCCTGATCTCAGTCCCAGAGCAGCTTTTCCATCAAATCCCCAGTGGTTCAGGTTGGAAGGGACCCTAAAGCTCCTCTAGTTCCAACCCCCCTGCCTTGGGCAGGGCCGTGTCTTTGCTTTTTAACCTCAGCTCTGTTCCTGGGTCCCAGGTGCAGGATGAAGTTGTTGATTTGCAAGAGCTGATGCAGATTCTCCCCCACTGAAAGGCTGGAGGAGAGAAAGCAACCTTCCTGACCTCTCTCTGCAGCCCAGCCCAGTTCCATACACAAATCTCTGAGACATGAGTGAGTCAGAGCCATGGCCAGGTGAAATGCAAAAGGTTTATGGAAAAGCAACAAACATTTGTAAATAAATAAAACTAAAGCTGATTCAGCTGATCTGCTTGGTTAAAAAATCAAATCAAATTTGTGCTGCATGGTAGAGGGACAAGGACCAGACTGTGATGGTTCAAGAACAAGGGCTGTAGAAAGTTCAACAAGTCCTTTCCTACCAATGTCTCCATCACAAGAGAAGAGGTTATTGGGTGCATGGAGGTAAAACCCTGTAAATCCCTCTCTGGTTTTATTGCATGGAATCATTTCCTGCTGAGGGGATTCCCTGCTCTGCTGGTGGACAAAACCATCAAGAAGTCACCGTGGAGAAGGCTCTGGTGAACCCAACTCAAGTTTTACACAGTGTGAAACAGCATTTAATCTATGTGGGCTAGGAATATGAGTCCTCTTCAGTATCAAATCCTCCAAGCATCAACCTGAGCCTTCCAGAGATCTCACTTGAGACATAAGAGGAGGTAAACCACCCCTCGCCACCCTCTTCCCCAACAAAACACTCCATAAGAGTGAAGTCATTTATCCCAGCCAGGAGAGCTTTCTAAGGCATTAACCTGCAGGGGAATTCTGCCAATGACACACTCAGGATCCAGCTGCAAGAAGGGGAAAGGAAAGATTCCCATCTCTCTCTCAGATAACTCACCTGCTCCTGTGATTCAGCATGGATCTGAGCAAGCCTCAAAACCTGACATGCAAACCTGCACACACACGCCAGGTTCATGGGGTAAAGCTCTGGGACTCAGAAACCTCTAGTGCCTGTGTGTGCACTCCAGCTTAAAGCTCAGCATCCCAAAAAAAAAAAAAAAAATTCCATCAGGGTGCTGTGGTGCAAAAGGCAGAGCCTCCCTCCACACCTCTGTGCCTTGCCCTCCATGCTGGCAGCTCAGGACCTTGCAGAAGGTTTTTCCCTTTCTTTCCCATGGGATTCCACTCAGAAGTTTCCTACCAGCTGCAACCACAGGGTTTCACCTGGCCCTCGGCCAAGCTCAGGGACAGTTTCTGTTTTACATCAGTGAGTGGGTGAAAAGAGAATCCAACCAAGCCCCAGGAAGGGTCCATTCCTCAAGGTGGAGCATCCCCAAATCACCCTCCACCTGCTGAAGGGGAAGGGAGATGGAAAACCCTACCTCTAGCTCAAGAACCATGGAGAGAAGCTCTTGACACAACCTGAAGCCAGGCAAGGAACCTGCACTCCCAATTTAACCACTGAGCCCATTAACCCCCCGTCCCCAGGATCTGTTGGGAACTGGGTGGCTGTGGGGTGGCTGGAAGAGCAGCACTGCCCCTTTCTCTGCCAGGTCCAGACATCCCCCAGTGGTCAGGAAACCTCCTTTTCAGGGGTGAATGTTGGGATACAGATTTCTCCAAACCTGAGAAAAGATGGGGCAGGTGCCTCCCCAAAATGAGTGCAGCCCAGAGCCCAGCTGGGTGCAGGGAGAGCTGAGCCAGAAGTTCTCTCTCATACGTAATAATTAAACCAACCACTTCAGTTCTGCTCCATGGACTCCATGGTCCATTTCTTGGCAACTTCAGGATTCCTGCTGAGGGGTTTGCAGAGGAACCAGCTCCCGTGGACCCCTCCATTCAGCTCTCCTGACTTCTATGTCCCTGCACAAGTAAAGAAGCAGCAGCCAACACTGCTGAAACCCCAGGGTACAAGGTGGGACTGAAACAGGTAAAAGGAGGGGAAAAAATCCCAAGAGACAGGGCAGAGAAAAAAAAATATATCATTTTTTTTTGTCTCCTATTTAAGAGAATAACCCAAGTATGCCAGGCAAGGCAGTTCATGTGCCAGCTTTCATCCCCTTCAAAGTAACCTGGGGATCTCAACTTCACTGCAAGAAGATCACATAAATCTGATCATATATATCATTTTTTTAAATAAAAAAAGCTATAAAAGAAAATTATTTCATAGAGGCCACAAACTCAAGCTGGAGTAAATCCTTTGTACAGTTTTGGATAATTTAACTTTCACCAAATGTCACAATAATGGTTAAACTAAAAATGCCATTGAAAATTAGAAAAAAAAAAGTCTATTTGGGAAAGGCAAATTATAATTTCATTTCCAAATGAAGCTGCTTCAAATTTGGAACACATGATCAGAAATATTTTTGATCCAAGGGGGTATTGAGGTAAAATAATTTTTAGACAAAAACCCCAAACGAATCCACTTGGTTCTCTTCATTCCCATTGCCCTAAATTTCAGATTCTTGGTTCAAAAGCAAGGGCCAGAGCAGGTTTTGGTTTCAGGCTGAAGAGAAATGACACCAAAACCTCTCAGAGGTGTTCCCATGAATCTTTAAGCAGCAGAGATATCAGTTTTTTCGTCTCACTTGGGACACTTCCAGACCTGGAAAAACTTGTTCCAAGTGAACAACAAAAAGGGTGTATTTGTTGCCAGGAAATTCAAGCACCTCAACCCACCCAAGAACTTCACAGAGGGGCTGCAGACCCCAGATTCCCCTCCAGGCCTAATCCCTAATCTGGAAGGATTTTGATTCTCCTTGGAGGAGAATTTCTCACTGCCAGTGCTGGGATTCTCCATGGGATCCCTCCTGTGGGTCCCAGGTCTCTTCCCAGCTTGGAAATGAGCACATCAAGAGGAGCAGAGAGCTGGAGTTGACATCTGTCACCTTCTCTGCAGAGGAAAGTTTTGCCCCAGGAAAAGATGTTCAGATTGGGCTGGGCTGCATGTTTTCCAGTGGGTTCCAGTCCCTATCAGCTTCACCCATTTAGTAGGCTGGTGTTAAACAAGTTCAGAGGCAGGTGTGGCCCCTGTAAGGAATTTCTTTGGCTGTGGGAAAACTTGCACTGAGAAACAGTTTTTGTAATGCTTGTCAGGGCACGTAGGAAGCCTGTCCCCAAAGTCCCATGAGAGCCTTGGTGGGAGATAGAAGGTTGCCTAATATACACAGCAGCACCCAGGAAGAACCAACTGGTTGTACCCAAAGGAAGGTTTGAGACTACAGAAGAGCAGCCAATGGATTGGGTCAATTAGAAGCCTCATTAGCCAGGAGGTGAGAGGAAATTGTAACCAATTCTGAGTCTTCCACATCTCTTCTTACAGGTGGGACTGTCCGGCAGAGTTTTCCGAGCCAGTTCCCTCAGCTGCAGAAGGGCAGAACCCAAAAACCTTCTCACAATCATAGAATCAGAGAATGCTGGAGTTTGAAAGGGACCTCTAGAGATCATCTCATCCAACACCCAAGGTCCCTCATGCCTACATGCTCGTGCCTACATCCAGATGCCAAACATGAGAAGAAAGCCTCTGCCAGGAGCATCTTTACCCAACTTAAGTGCAGGCCTCAGGAAAATCAAACCAGCTCTGGTTGCCTTGATCCAGAAGGACCTGCCTCTGGGTTATAGCATGTTCTGAGGTCCAACCTGCTCTTTACAAACACACAGAGACTCCTCCATCCCTCAGTCTGGAATGAGTGGATATTGCAAAGGCTGGATGACTTCCCACCTGGTCCATAATCCAACCTTTGGCTGGTTTCTTCCTGTGGGGATTACAAACACCTCAGGTCAGGGACTGTGTGTTGGGACAGCACCCAGCACAAAGTGGCCATGACCTTTGCCTGAACCTCCCATTATTTCTGACATACAAACCAGATGTTTAATGATGTGATTTCAGTGCCTGATCAGCTGTGCTGACAGCAGACCTGAGCCACCATCCCCAGACCATCTTGTCCTTCCACTATGGGTAACCATGCTTGGCCCCAGAACCAGTACTCCATGCTGACACCTGATACAGACAAGGCTGGTATGGCCAGGAATACAATTGAGTCATGCCAGAGCCTTAGGTCTTACAGACATCTATTTCTGTTTGCTAAAAGTTTGGGACAAATTACCCTTTAAACACAACTATCCTGGGAAGCACCCATATAGAAGCATCTAGGTGATGGTTCAGTGTCCAACTGGTGTAAAAAAAAAAATCCCAAGTAGCCATGAACCTACAGCATAATATCCACCAAGCACAGAAGAAATGGGGGTGATTTCCACAACCTTCTTGGCCTCACACAGCCCAGGAGGACCTGCCACCCCTTTTCTATTTCTTGTGTTTATGAGATCACCAAACGAGTTCCTCAGCAAGAATTAGTGCTCCCGGGTTATGCAGAGCTCCTGCTTTGATGTCCTCAACTCTCTGCATCAGCACCAATGTCCCCAATCAGTGGTGCAGCAGAACAATGCTTGGAGGTGGGTTTCTCACCTGAGGTTTTGCAATTACCTCTCTTTTGCAGTTTAAGCTCTTTTGTATTCTCCACTAAGCCTGATTAGCATCTACAGCCACTTTGCTGCACACTGCTCCTCCCCAGGCTCAAAGGTGTTTCTTTTTCCTATACATTAAATTATAGGTGTTTAACAGGCAGCCTGAAAGGTTTTTCTCATCTCCTCTCAGCACCCCATGGGACATAACCTCCCTCTGCTACCAGAACAAGCCCCTGGCCTGGCCTTGACCCCTTGGAGCCACTCTGGACACTCCAGAGCTGGGATTCCCAGTAGAACCCCAGCCCCAGGAACCAGCTGAACCCTCTTTCTCATTGCTCCAGATTTTCCATAGAATCACAGCCTGGTTTGTGTTGGAAGGGACACCCTCACCCAGACGAGGTTCCTCACAGCCCCATCCAACCCCACCTTCAAAGTTCCCAGGGATGGGAGAGCAGCAGCAGCATCTCAGGGCACCGCAGCATCCAACCCCGCCAAAGGGGGCAAAGAAAAAAATCCTGGAGGCTGAGGCTGGGGGTGAGGGTGGGCAAACAGCCTCGGGAGGAGCAGGCAGGAGTCGGGCAGGGTGGGTGTGGAAGGGACCGGTCCCTCCAGCGGTGTCCCCGGGTGGGACGGGCGCTGTCCCATCGCTGTCCATGGTACCCGCAGCCTCCTCGGGGTCGGCTGATGGGCACCCCCAGCCCTCACCCCCCCGGCGGCTTTTCCAAAGCTACACAGAAAGAAAAGGATTGGTGTCACCCCCTGGAAGCTCCCAGGCTTTCCCTGTGTTCAGTGCTCATCTCTCCAGAGAGGAGAATCTCCCATCGGAGTCTGCTCTGGTGGCCTGAAAAGCCAACGTGATTTACAGAACAATCCTAAGGATGAGGTACATCCTGAAGGGGATTGTTTCCAGCTTTCCTGGAACTGCCAGAGTAAAGTTACAGCTCCCAAAAAAGGGCCACAAAATGATCAGAGGAACGGAAAACCTTCCTTGTGAGGACAGGCTGGGAATTGGTATTGTGCATTCTGGAGAAGCAACCTTAGAGCTCTCTCCAGGGCCTGAAGAGGCTCCAGAAAAGCTGTGGTCAAGGGCCTGGAGGGATGGGATGAGGGATAATGGCTTTAAAATGGAAGAGGGGATATTTAGGTCAGACATCAGGAAGAAATTCTTTGGGGTGAGGGTGCTGAGCCCCTGGCTGCCCCCAGAAGCTGTGGCTGCCCCATCCCTGGCAGTGTTGAAGGTTGGATGGGGCTTGGAGCACCCTGGGCTGGTGGGAGGTGTCCCTGCCCATGGCAGGAGGGTAGGAATGGGTGAGCTTGGAAGTCCCTCCCAGCCCAAACCATTTTATGATTCTATGACTCTCTACTTTTCCTGATGATGCTCATGGACCTCAGCAGATGCCCCAGTGTGACTTCTTCTTTTCCAGGGACACATCACCTAACCAGAGAAAAAAGGGATTTCCTCAGAAGTGGGAACTATGGGATGTGCTGGGCATCATGTCTTTTCTCTGCTACGGAATCACTTAAGTTGGAAAAGCCCTTTCAGATCATCAATTCCAACCACACAGATCCAGGGTTCAGACACCAGCCTGAGTCAGGGAGTGAGTTTAGTCCAGCTCAGTCAGCCCAGTCCAACAGGCAAGGAGAAGCCTCTGCTTTCACCCCCCTCAGCTAAAGCGAGTTTCAGTCGATAGGAATTGGCTAAAGAGGCAAGAAAAAAGCCACCCTGAAAATGAGGTAAGTGTGCACAGTGTGTTTTCCACCTGTTTTACTAAATTGGCACATGTTTCTCACGTAGACAAGGCCTCATTTACTTGACCTTGGGCAAATCCCACAACCTCCTCCTGCTTTATGTTTCCCACTTTGTAAAATGAGGGGAGCTCTGTACCTGCTTTTTGTGGAGTGCTCAGAGATTTATGGAGGACGAGGAGGAGGAGGAGGAGCAGTGCTACATGAAAGGGAACGAGGAGGCATTATTTTACCTTGACACACCACCAAAAAGAAAGAAAAAAAAAAGCCCTAGCCCTCCAAGTCCAGTTCTCCACTATTTTACTAGCAGAAGCAAGAGTTTAGGGAACAATAAAAACAAAGTTAAAGCGTTCTCAGCTCATTACACATTTTCTCAATGTCTTTTCAGACGCAATTAAACCAAAGAACCCTGAAATTAACTGGTTTCCAGCCCGGGTAACACTGGAAACATTTATTTCCTACCCTCCATGTCTAATTAGTGCCATTTAGTCAAAAGGGAGCAAAACTCCAATTTGTAAGTGAAACTAGACGTATATTAAAAACACACTGGGTAATAATGCCCCAGTGCTTCTGTAACGCTTCATGCCTTCAAAGGGCTGAGCAAGTATGATCTCATTAATTCTCACAGGTAGGTAATTTGGGGTTATTAGCCTTGTTTTACAGCCAGATCTTAGAGAGGTGGAAGTGATTTGCCCACAGGCACAGACTCCACGCTCGAGACTGAACTAGAACCTGGGGGACCGACGGTCGTAACCGGAGCTGGGGACCCTCCACATCTCCAGAGGGGACCCCTGGCTGGGGCAGGAGATGGCTCCTGGGGGATTCAGGGGTCTGCTCTGAAGACCATTAAATATCCAAAGAGAAAGCTGGGGAACGTGGCAGCACCAAGCTTTTCTCCTTTTTCTCCTCGCCCCTCATCCCCAGTGCCAGCAATATCAAAACCTTCCTGTTTATGGCTCTGCTGTGGCTTTTCCTGCCAGGCTTCAGACCAAGGGGCCTCAATGCAGTTTTGCTGCCATTGGAGACTGGCAAGAGCTTTGCCCAGGATAAATCAACAGCAAGAACACTCTCCCACAGAGGTCTGTGCAGCCAAAGCCAGCATGTTTTGGCCACTGACATTCAGGATTTCATTCTCACACCCTTGCTCACCTGCCATGTCACCTTGGGGGCATTGCAATACATGGAAAAAAACCTCCATTTTTTTTTACAGTGAAGGCCCCCAGCCCAAAAGCACATCCTGGGGACATTCTACAAAGTGTCTGAGTCCATGCAGACCATGCCTGACCCACGCATTGTCCCTCCTTTGTGTCACCAACCAAAGTCTGGTCCGTAGGGGTTTCCATCACGTGCTTCCCACATCTCACACCCCATGGCTCCAGAGCTGCCCGTAAAGCACAGGATTAGGAGGCAAAACTTGTGCACTCCTCTCCCTGAAATGTTAGTGAGCATTCCCTGGGTCTGGGGAACCTCAGCTCAGATTCCTCTGACACTGGAGGCAGAAATTCTGCCAGCAGTGGGTAGTGCCCCAAGAGCAGGGCTGGAGAAGGGCTCACACCCCCTAAAACCCCCTCGTTGGAGAAACTCTTCATTAGGGATGGGGGGAAATAACTAAATAAATAAATAAAACCAAAACCTGCAGCTCCAGAGGGCAAGAGTGAGCATGACTCCACAGCCCTGGGACTGGGGCACTCCCCTGGGAGTGGGGAGACCTGAATTCCAGTTACCAGCACTGGGGGTTGTTTCCTTTTCAAAGACACAAACAGCCCTTGGAGCTCCGGCTGCATTTCCCCAAGCTCCAACACCACCAGCCTGGCTTGTTCTTTCTTGCTGACCCACTGGGGATGGTGTTTCCCCACGGAGGGCTGGAACAGCTTTCCCCTGATGCAATGGGAGGGGAAAGGAGGCAAGAGGACACCTGCCACCTCGCTGCATCGCCCCAGGAGGGTGGGAGGAGAGCGCGGTGGGAGATGTGGCTTGGACCCTTCCAAAAAACAATAAAAAAAAAGGGACCCGAGCCCACGTTTCCCCTGTTGTGGACACGTGTTGGGGCTGGGGAGGGAAAGAACTGCTGATGCAGGAGGAGAAGCCTGATCCCCTTGCAGTGATGCCAGCAAACATATGGTTTTGGATAAAAAAGGGTTTACATGCTGTACGTGCTGCCCCTGCGTTTTCGGCCACGGACACAGCTCCAAGGAGAATCTAGCACTTGAGTTGGCTTGAGGAGCACACTGCTGGCTCTAGGAGGGGAAAAAAATAAAGCCTATCACACCACCACCACCACCAAAAAAAAATACTAGAACAACTTCACTCTGCTACAGGAGTTTGTGAAGTCATCTTCAGGCCAGCCCTGACCCCATGGGACTCTGCTGGAGCCTCTTCCATGGCCTTTAGGGAAAGCAATGGGCAGTGGTGGGGATGTTGCGTTCCTCCATCTCTTGAAAGCTGCCCAAACCCTGGCAAAAGGAGGCCATGGGAGTGAGCAGGATGTGTTGAGCTCCCCTAGACATCCATCTGCACCTGCCCTGACCTCCAGCACATCTCCTTGCAGCCAGCAGAGCTGCCTTAGCCAGACACCAGCTCCTCAAAACATGGTAGAAGGCTCAGCTAGGAACCTGGGCTCCTCCAGGTGCCCAGAGACCTCATAACTTTTCAAGATATGGGTGATTCTTCTGGGGAACTGGGTACTATTAGGACTCCAGAAAGGGTTTTCAAAGTGTGGGGATGGAAACGCAGGCACAGTCTCACACACACCTCACACCCACACACACTCACTTCCAAATATTCTTTTCTCACACCCACAGACAAACTCTGTCTCACACAGGGACACTATCACAGCATCAGCAGTTCTCCTGCCCAAGTCCCCTCCCTCTCTTGTCCCCCTACTTCTGCCCTAATGCCTGGTGTCTTGGTTCTCCCTTCTCAGCAAGTTCATCGCCCCAGAACCATCCAAGCATTGGGTTGAAACACCTTAGACAAAAAGTTTGGGAAGAACTTAATAAAAGAAGTTTCCTTTTGCTTGGGGAGGAAGACTAAGGGTCATGTATGGCACCTCCATCACTGCAGCCTCCTCATCTGGCACCAGGTCCAGCTCTGTCCCTTCAATCTGGTTTTTGCTGCTGGGATTAAGGCTCAACACATCTCCACCAAACGCCTGAGTCACCTATTTCTACTTCCCCTGGGTGCCAGGAGATGGTTTCACAAAGTGCATGGCAAGCAAGTGGGACAAGGACAAGTTTTCTGTCAAATCAGGTCCCTGGTCCAGCTCCCCACATAACCCTGTGGCTAATTCTGCCAGAGCAAAGCTCAGGGATGAGAAATTCAGCCTGGACAATCACAGTCACCATCAGCCCCTCAAAACCACACACATCTTCCTTCTGCTGCAAAAGAAAGGAGTTAGAAACTCCCCCAAACCAGGGATGAGGTTTCTGGCTGGAACTGGAGAAACCTGGACCCAAAGATTTATTTAATTTAAAATAATGGGGTAGTCAAAGGGCAAGAAGCAGTGGCTGGGCAGTTCCCTCACAACTGCAGCCTGGGCTCAATGTCCATCCTAAGCCTTTCCAATATGCTCCATTCCCACCCTGGGGAGTCCCAGAAATGCTCTTGTTTAGGTAACTCTGCACAGATCCACTTCCTAAACCCTGGGACTGAGCAGTTCAGGTCTTCCAGACTTGTAGGGAGGGAACTGAAGTCTGAAGAAACAATAATAATAATAATAATAATAATAATAATGATAATAATAATAATAAAGAAAACCAAAAAGCCCAAATACTCCATTGATCTCTGATGGAGTTTGCAAACTGAGTGATGGTGCCAAGTGCACATTTTCCTCCCCTCTCTGCCCTGCAGAGCACAGACACTGCCTTGCATTGTTCAGCTCAGGATGAGCACAGTCTCTGGGTCTCTTTTATTAGCTGCCTGCTTCCCAGATCCTGGGCCAGCCCATCCCTACCAGCTCTTCATTAACTTTTTGGTGAGCATCCCTCTCACACGCACCCCATCACCACACAAAGCCACTTGGGCTGACATCTCCCAGCAGTGCTGCTTCTTCAAAACATCTCTCTCCATCTTCAGGGTTGGTTTGGGTTTTTGGGGGCTTTTTTTTTGTGTGATGTTTTCCTTTCAACCCTGTGGTTTGCCAACCACCCCTCCCCTCCCTTCACTAATTGACTTCTCAGGAACCACAGCTGTAGCTTGGCACGTTGGATCCCCTTGGTCTGTCAGCCACAAAATCACCTCCCCTCCTCCTTCCCCCCCCCCCCATCTTTCCCCAGCCATGCTCTGGGAGGGGAAATGCCTTCCTGCTTATAAACCTCCTGCCCCAGCTGTACTCCATGTGGGGAAATAAAACACACATGAGATAAGAGATGCAAGAGGCCAGGGCCATGCCCAGAGAGGAGAGAGACAACTACCAGGAGATGGAACAGCCCCAAAATGCTGACAGACAGCAGGGACCCAGGGTTATCAGGTTCCTACATCCCTCAGGCACTTTAGGAAATAGGTCTTCTACCCAGAAATCCCTCAGGGAGTACCTGTGCTGTACCCTGACACCAAAAGCAGGTTCAGAGGAGCCACCCAGAGAAGAAGGAAGGAGGGATTTGGCAGGAGCTGATTTATTCTGCTTCCCAGGCGTGTTTGCAGCCCACACGTGTTGCTGCAGCTGGGTTGGTGTCCAGCCCCAGCACCAAGCTCAGACCACAGTCTCAGGACAGTCCCTTGATGTCCCTGCCAGCTCTAGATACTCACTACCAACACCCAAACCACCAGTGCCTTAGCAAACCAATCTGCACCTAGGTCGTGGTCCTCTGGCCATCCCCACCACATCTGTCAGCTTCTTCCCACCTCTCTATGGGGTGAACCAGTGTCCTCTGAGGTGAAACCCAGGAACAGCTGGAGAAGTGTTTTGCTCCAGGTGTTGCTCCCTGTTCCCTGTGTGGATAGGTCCCAGGTTCTGTGCTCTCCATCCTCCACAACCACCCAGCCCTTGCTAACACCTCCCTGCACCCTCACAACAGGCTGCCAGGTCAGCTCTCCTGCAGACTGAGACATGGTCCTCACCTATTTCAGGCATTTTTTTACTTTAAAACAGAAACAAGAAATAAAAATGAATTATAACATGGGGTCACAAGGGGCTGAGAAGAAACACGAGCCAGCTACTACATGGGGTGGACTTTGCAGCACTGGCTGGGGCTGCTTGGTGGCAAAGTTACCCAGAAGCATTCCTGCAAATCTTATCTGCAGCAGCTCCCCGGGGAGGTCCCAGTTGTGGGGAGGAATAAATAACTATGTGTACATTAGTCAGAGATGGGCAGGGTTCCAATCCTCTGTTTGGGACACAGCAGCTCCTGCTGCTTCCCACTCTTACAGTCACTTCACCTTTTCCTTCTCATTGCTTGTGTTCCCTGCTCCATCACTCCCCTGGCTCAGGAAAGGCATCTTCAAACCCTTTTTATTTGCATTATTGGCTGAAGGAAAAAAAATTAAATAAAAAAATGTCCTTTTTGGTTTTAGAGTGGGGGAGGATAGATTATTGCTGCTTTCTCATCATTTAATTTATGGTGAGTTCTCTATACAGGGCTCGAAATTAAAGTCTAGAACCCGTACCTGCCATGGAGCTGTTTGCCTAAACCCACTGCTGGGTTCCTCCTGGCATGAAAGGAAGCCTGGAGAAAGGTAAGGAGGCTCATGGAGCCTTCACATCCACCCTACCATGATGCACTTTGCCATCAGGCATCTCTGAGCCAGAACCAAAGTATGAAACTGCATGGACCTCACCCGGGTCACCCATCACTCAGAGCTCATTCTCATAAAGACTGTGACACAAAAATAAAAAAAATTAAAAAAAAAAAAAAAGGAAGATGTGTTGATTAAGCAGAGACAGTTTTCATAGCCAGACCCCTCCCTGTAACTAATAAAATTAGATTTCAGATCTAAGAAGCTACATGGGAAAGGAAAATAAAATGAAGCTCCTTTCAATGACCCAGCATTGCACCGGGTAGGAAAAACCACAGTTATTTGATTGAGTCTGGTTGGCTGCCTGGTTAACCAGCTGGGAGACACAACAGATAAATACTCTTATCTTTCACCCCAAACCCCAATATCTCTGAACCTTCTGAGCTTCCCACCAGCCCCATCAGCTCCAGAAGAAACAAGGAAGCTTCTCAGAGCAGAGACCCAGCTCCAAAATGGCATTTTGGCCATAAATTCCTTCTGATTGCTGAGGGACCTCAGCACCTAGAGGCCTTTTTTGAGCCAGAGCCAAAGGCAATGGTTGTTGCAGTGGGACCAGGACCAAGGAAGTTGTGTCTGCTCCGTGCAGAGGAGTCAGAATGGGGGAGAAATGGGGAATCATCTCATAAACCATTGCCAGAGGCCAAGTCTGATGGGCAGCACCTAGAGGTGGGAGCCCAGAGGCTGAGAGTGCCCTCAGCTCTCTTAGATGACCTGAACAAGTCCTTTCATTTCCCCAGATGGGTTTAAGAGGAGGCCCAAGGTGGCCATGCTGGGCTGGGAGGCAGAATGTCACCTTTATGTCTCAGCTCACTCCTTGGACACCCTGAGATCCACCCAAAGCAGAATCATAGAATCATGGCTGAGTTTGGAAAGGACTTGAGAGTTCATCTCCTCCAACCTCCCTGCCATGGGCAGGGACATCTCTCATCCAGATAAGGTTGTTCCAAGCCCCATCCAACCTTCAACACCTCCAGGGATGGGGCAGCCAGGACATCAGTGTGCAATCTGTACCAGAGTCTCACCACCACTACAGAACTTTTTCCTAAGATCCAGTCTAAACCTCTTCTCCTTCAGTTTAAACCCATTTCCCCTGGTCCTGTTGCTGGACACCCTTATGAAAAGTCCCTCCCAGACTCCTGTAGGTTCCCTTCAGGGACTGGGAAGCAGCTATCTCTGAGCAGACCAGGAGCATCAGCTGGAGGGGGAGGATACAAAAACCCATGGTTATCACCCTCCTGCATCTTTGGATATTCTCTCCAAACCTTGCCCTAAACACAGGGCCTCTTGAGGAAAGGGTATCATGGTTACAAAGCACAGGCCCCAGAGCCTGAATTCACCATTTCCATCCTGGCATAGCTCCACAGAGAAGAGGGAAATTCTCCTGCTTTGGGAATGTAGGTCTGGAAAGGATCTCCTGCCACTGGCAAGCAGCACTTTTCCTCCATCGTAAACGTAATTGAAGCAGGGTCCCAACTTCCACCCCCCAGCAGCCACTCAGCCCCTAAATTGCCCAAGACCTGAGAGCCTGTGGTTCTCCTGGCTTGGTGTGAAACCAAAGCAACTCCAAATAACTCCCAGGTCAATCTGGATTCATGGTCCTGTCCCACCTCATGTCCAGCAGAGTCCCACCCACGCGTGGGTGTCAGCAGAAGAGATTCAGAGCAAAGTCCTTGTGAAACCACTGCCTGGACACCAGCAAACAAACTCCTGCAGACACCAGAGCAGCTGAGCATCCATCCCCCTCCTACTCAGGAAATAATAGTTGTGAACGTTGTTCCTGTTATGGCCCTGAGTATCTGAAATCTGAGTAGTTGTGACGGTATGAAAATTGCATGCAGGAGAGGAAAGTCAGAGCTTAATTGTTAGGATTCCAAATACCAGTGTTCTTTCCTTAATCTTAACTATCTGAGACAGAGGAAAATATCCGACAAATGTATTTGGTCTGCGTGTCTCATCTGCAGAAGAAATTAAGAGCTGTCTACCTTGCTCCTGAAAATATGTGGAATCTGGTTGAAAATAGATCAGAGGTTTCATGGCCCACAACTGCACCTCAGAATGAGAGGTCTCAGCTGGAGGAATGTTGAAAATAAAAGTCCTGCTCTGTTTTTATTTGTGCCCTGGGACCAGATGTTCATCTCAGGTCAGTATCCAGGCAGAAGAGGTCCCACTATAGGAACAAGGCTTGGAACTGAGGCTTCTCTTCTTTCTGCCCCTATACTCAGCCCTGGTGAGGCCACACCTCGAGTCCTGTGTCCAGTTCTGGGCCCCCCAGTTCAGGAAGGATATCGAGGTCCTGGAGCAGGTCCAAAGGAGGCAACCAGGCTGGTGAAGGGACTTGAGCACAGACCCTATGAGGAGAGGCTGAGGGAGCTGGGGGTGTTCAGGCTGGAGAAGAGGAGGCTCAGGGGAGACCTCATTGCTGTCTACAACTACCTGAAAGGAGGTTGTAACCGGGTGGACGTTGGTCTCTTTTGCCAGATGACTTTCAACAAGACAAGAGGGCAGGGTCTTAAGTTGTGCCAGGGGAAATTCAGGTTAGATATTAGAAAGAATTTCTTTCTGGAGAGGGTGATCAGGCATTGGAATGGGCTGCCCAGGGAAGTAGTGGATTCTCCGTGTCTGGAGATCTTTCAAAAGAGCCTGGATGTGGCACTCAGTGCCATGGTCTAGCAACCGCAACAGTGGTAAAAGGGTTGGATTCGATGATCTCTGAGGTCCCTTCCAACCCAGCCAATTCTATGATTCTATGATTCTCAGGCCAGACCCATTGGTCCTGATGCAAGAGAGACCTTGATCCCCCCCAGCAGGGTACAGCTATGATTCCAACTTCACAGCACTTCAGGAAGGTCTTTGTTTTTCTGAGCATTTCTCCATATCCAAAAATAGTAAGAGCAGTAATGACAGCTAATGGGTCTGGCATTTAATGAGTTCCTAGATGAAGAGCCCTTAAGCTCTCAGATCTTCTAGTAGGTCATTAACTGTCAGAAATTATCTAGTCATCTATTTTAGGGCTTGCTTTTGGACTCATTCCTGTAAGATTCATGTGCTTCAAGGGCCTGAGCCTCTGCCTGCACTTCCCACTGATTTTGGTTGCACAGAATCAGGCACCAGCACCCTCAAGAAATGTGTGCAAATCATTTTGTTTCCAGCACAAGTTAAGTCCCTACATGTCCTGCAGAGCCAGGTGATTCCCAGGGACAGCGAGGGCTGCAGGATCATCTTTTGGGGAGGAAAAAAAACCCTGATGAACTGAAAAGCTGCAAAGGTGGAGGTGCAAAAACCCCATTGCCCTGCAGAGACTCCCACTCCAGGAGCTTTAGAGGAGATGCTGTGCCCTGAGGTGTTTGTTGGCTGCTCTGATGAGACAGAAAATAAGAACATGTCACACTTCATGTCACACCGCTGAGCACAAGGGAACTGGGAGAGACTGCACATCCTTGGCTAGATCCCTACTGGCAGAAACCACCATCATTTCCTGGTGCTGGCAAGGCTTTTCTGATTCAGACCAGCAAAGGGCTTGACTCAAGAAACAAACAAACAAACAAAAAAGCAAACAAACAAAACCAAACCAAAAAAACAAACCCAAAAAACCCAAAAAACCCAAAACCCAACCAAACCACAAAAGAGACAATTTTTCCTCAAGAAGTGATAGATGCTAATGCTGCCTCTGCCAGCCCATGCCTCAGGAACACATCTGGGTCAGTACTGAGAATAGGCAGTGGTTGCTTTTCCCCTTCTTCTTGCACCTCCAGGGCTGGGATCAGGAAACAGAATCTATGTCCTAATATTCCCCAGGCAGGCCTCTCCACATCCTTTGGCTTTTCTCCACCTCCATCACTATTTATCCCATTAGGATTAGGTCTGCTAAGGAAATCAAAGTCTCAGGGACAGGGACACCATCATCTTCACTGGGTATGGACTACAACAGTCCCAGAAACATTTTTTGGGCCAAGCCAGATGATGTTTTGCAAACAGGAACCAACCTGAGCCAGGGACCATCTGCAGCAGCCAGCTAGGACTCAGCCTCCTCTTCCAGGGGACAAAGAGAGTCCAACAGCAAGGACATTGGGTGTCCTGGGCCTCTTGGCTTCAGGACCAGAGAACAGTCCCAGGCACATCAAGTTTATTGGTATAGATATGGGCAAAATGGTGTCTTACTGTCAGCAAGGGAAGGGAAAGCAAGACACATTTAAACATTCAAAGAGAGCAGAGGGGAAAAAGAGAACACCTGGATATCTTGAGCATCCCAAGGAAAAAGTTCCTTAAAAATATATATATATATTTACATATCTATATATATATAGTATAAAAATGTCCATTTTCCAGTGAGAACACCAATCCTATGGTGTCCCCAACCTCTCTGACAGATTTTGCCATGACACTTCAGTTCCCTACACTGGTTTTCAGACAAGAACCCCCAGCTACACCCCTCATTTCTACAGGGGCAAGAAAAGAATTCCAAGCTCATCCTCCTCAGACAGCAAATCCAGCCAGCTCCAAGCCCCAGGGACCTGGGAGAGCTGCCTGCAGGACAGTTTGTTCCTGCAGGACATCACAGCCCTTCAGGACAGAGATTCCCCAAACAAGTCCCAGGATCTGTGTCCTGCCAGCCCAGCAGCTCATCCCCCAGCTCACCTTGGGTGCCCTTTGCCAGGCACAGGGGACAGGGGATGAGTTTCCTCCTGCTTACATTAGTGTGTCTCCATGCACTTTGTTGTTATCTCCTGTTAATCCCAAAGCTGTTCCCTCCCAAGACTCTGTCTCCTTCCTTCCCTAACCTCTCCACAAGTGTCAATTTGCCCTTGGCTGCCTCAGCACAACCAAGAGAAGATTTTTTCCCCCCAAAGTCATCACCATCACCTCGTATAAACTGCTCTGACCACCCGTGACCTCTCTGGCCACGATTGCACCATCTGAAACAAACTCTACCAGGAACTTCATATTTCCCTCCAGATAATTTGGGGGAGATAATGTTGGATCATGGATCATGCACAGAGCCCAGGGGGCTGGGAACCACTTGTCTTGAGTCCCAGCTCCTGCAGCATCCACATGAGCAACACCCAAAAAGGGCTCACACATCCCCACACTGCCTCTCACACCACTGGGGATATTTCTGCCAGGGAAAAGCACTTTTTTTGAATTATTTTTTTGAATGACAGCTGAACTTTTCGTAATGCTTCTTGTTAGGGTCAGGTCATTTCTTGCAGCTCAACGTTTGGCCACAAGTGGCTGGTTCAAGTTTATTGAAATAGTTCTTCAAGTTCAGACTGTTTCAGAAAATTGCTGTCATTAGAGAGATTTGGCCTCCTGTTTGTTTGAAAAAAAAAATAAAAATTAAAATATTATGTTTCTTAGGGGAAATGGTTTCGTTGAAACAGAAATGGTTCCAGTGATGTTTTTAGGGTAAAGATGTATTAGGTAATAGCTTTTTTTAAAAGAACAAACCAACAAAAAAACCCAAACAGAACCAAGAAAAACAACAACAAAAGAAAACAAACCCCAAAGCACCAGACCTTAAATGACTTCCAAACCCCCCCTATAATGCTCACATCCATGATGTTGCTTTAACCTCCCCGTTCCTCTTCTGTTTTCTAACTTTTCCAACATGAACCTTTCCAAATTATGTTTGCTTTTGGGAAGCCCTGTGCAAAGGGGACACTGTCCCCTCGGGGACACCAGTGACAGAGTGGGCACCAGCAGAGCAGCAAGGTCAACAAAAAGCAGGTTTTTCCCAGGAGACTTGAAAAACACATCCCAGCAGGAGGGACCAGAGCAGTAACAGCCTCATCTGAGCAGGATCCGTGGCCCTGAGTGCAGCTACAGCATCCCAGCTGCTGCTGTGCTCATGAGGAGCTGTAGGAGCCTGGGGAAGGTCCTGGCCCATCCTGATGAGGACAGGAGGCAGCAGTGCTGATCCCCACATCTCCTGCTCCTGGGGGCTCCACCAAAGCCAACACTAAAGGGATGAGCCCAGATTCCATGGCCTGAGCTACAGCTCCATGCTCAGCACAGACTCACTCACCAATGTCTGAGCATTTAAACCCACTCAGGGTTTGCTGCCAGCCTTGACACGGGTGTTTGATCCCCACAGAGTCCCTCATCACTGCTGCTGTCACCAAGGAGCATCCCACAGGACAAAACTCTCTATGGGGATATTATTAGGCAGGGCCTGTAGTGTTGGGGTTTTTTTTTGGTGAGGGTTTTTAACTGAAAGAAGGGAGATTCAGACTAGATAGAGGGAACAAACATTTTACAAAGAGAGTGGTGAAGCCCTGGCTGAGGTTGTAGAGAGGTGGTGGATGTCCCATCCCTGGAAAATGTCAATGGTTGGGGATGGGGCTCTGAGCAACCTTCTAGTTGCAGATGCCCCAGCTTACTGCAGGGAGATTGGACAAGATGAGATCCAAAGGTCCCTTCCAAGCCAAACCATCTGGGATTTTATGATAAGGGTAAAGACTGAGAGGAAAAGCTGCTGCATTCCTCTGTCTCAGGACACTTCCCAACCAGGTTGCAGCCTCATCTCCTCTTCCCATCCCCCTCAAAAACCTTCTGCCTTTCAAGCCTGCTGAGTCCCAGAGCACTGGGCAAGAGCAGTTTTCCCTCCATCAGCTCTGAAGCCATCCCCAGGGGCTCCATCTTCCCAAGGAGCAAGGAGCACCCCAAACTTCTCTCCTCTCTGCCATTCACACAAAGCTGGGAGAGCAGCACGAGCACGCTCTTGGATTTCATCTGCAGCCTGTCAGAGCCAGCAGCCCAAAGGCTCAATGACCTTTCTGGCTTTTCTGAGCCTGAGGAGCCCCTCTCCATCCTGCTTCCCACCCACCTTGCATCCCAAGCTCATCCCAGCAGGAACGCGCTGCCTCGGAGCTGCCACCATAAGGGCTGGGAAGGCTCCCAGAAAATCTCTCCAAATCCTCTTGAAATTGAAGGTTTGCCTTGAGCAGGTAGTGATCCTAAATGCACAGCAGTGGGAAGGGGGGTCAGGAGGGGATTTCCAAACCTGGAACCATTTTTTTGACAAGGCAGCAGCAGGGACCAGAAGGGATCGGTGTTAATCTGAATTTAACAAATTCCTAGGAATGCCCCTGGTTTTCAGGGAGAGAGGAAATCATGCAAATGAGTCCTGTTCCCTGGCTAAACTCTGCATGCAAGCTCAGCTCCAGGAGGTGTCTTTGAAATGGATATGAGGTGAAGTCCCTAAATGCCCCAGCCCTGGGTTTGCCTCTTGGTTCCCCCAACTTCACAACAATAAAAAAGAAGGAGAGGGCTTTGTTCATCCCAGCACAGAAGTGAAACAGACATCATCTCTTTCAGCCTTTGTCTTCAGGACACACTGTTTATAGGTTCAGATTGCATTAAAAAAAAAAAAAATCAAAAAACCCAAAACCACTGCTCTTGTTTAATTCCTATTAATTTGCATTATGCTCAGAAATCAGAGCCCATCTTGGGAAGGAGCTCTGCTTGGAAATCATGGGGTGGGTTCTAGAAAGAACAGGTAAATCTGGCAGATGCAATACAATTTCTTTCATATTTTTCCCTTTTTTTTTTTTTTTTTAATTTTCTGGAAATTTCCTTCTTCCCATCCTTAAAAAAACCAAACCAAACCAACCAAACCAACAGAAAGCCCCCCAAAACCAAAACACCAAACCAAAAGCCATTGTAGGAGAAAACATCTATCTTGGATAGATCCACCTTTCCCAGACAGACCCACCCAGCCTCCCAGAGCTCAGCTCCAAGCTCAGCTCCAGGCTGCATTTGGTCCATGTGGGCTATAAATCAAGAATGAGCAGGTGGATATTTGATATCTGGGTGAAGAGCATCAGACTTGGCCTCTCCAGCCCCCTGGACTCTGCTTTGCACCACAAGGTCAGTACCACCATGGGTTACTCTATCAGGTTTCCATTTGCTTTTTAGAACCCAGGAATTTATTTTTTTTCCTCATTCAGAAAAGGGATTCTGGGGAAAAGGAGATCTTCTGAAGTCGAAATAGAGTGGGTTTGTATTTGTTAAAACCCAAAGCTGTTACCAAGCTGCAAAACATCCTCCCAAGAGCCTCTTACACAGAGCCACCTCCCTCCTTCCCACCAGTGCCACCCCTTGCAGTCTCAATAAACAAGAAACAAACCTCCCCAGCTCATCCAGCAGCTACCAGAGGTGATGGATTAATTTGGGATGAGCCTTCAGCCTTGTCCCAGCCAATGACTGCTGCTGGCACGACTTGGGGAGGAACTCTTGTCAGACCTTGTAAAACCCTGCACTTCAGCTGCTGCAGTATTGATGCTCTGGGGCTGTTTCAGGCACCACTTAGGAGAGCAGGCTTTGAGCTTGGCTTGTGGTTCATCTTGGGGGAGCAGGAAGAGGAGGGAAAAGAATGACAAATTTAAAATTAAATCAAACAAGGAGAACAAAAATAATTATCATTAAAAAAAAAAAAAGACCCAGCAGCCAACCCTTCACAACGGCCTGCTGGGAACTCCTTCCTTTGACTTCTGATTTACAAGTTACATATGGCGGGTTGTTTACATTCTGGTACTGGTTTATGTTCTTCCAGAAAGGAGAAATTCCTCCAGTAGATTTTGATTGCTTTCCTGTATGCCTCTTTCCCCCGACACCCCCACCCTCAGGATCTGGTTTCGCTTAATATGCCCAGAGGTTTCCGGAACAAAAGAGGTTGTTGGATTGACTTCTTTTTATATATATATCTAATTTTGTTGGGGGAGTTTATGGCTAAACAAAAAAAGTTGGACTATTTTTCCAGGAAGATTTAGGTTGATTCACATTGTGTGACTGGGACTCCTGGCTTTCAGACTCATCTCTGCTTCCAGGCTGTTGAGGCAGCCCTGTCCTGGTGTGCCACAAGGATGGAGAGCTCCAGCTCCATGTCCTGGAGGCAACAGCCAGAGGCATCCTGCTGGAAAAGCTTTACCCTTTGAGCATGTTCATATTGTGGATTTTCCCAAGCTGAAGTCTTAGAGTCCTGATCTACAAATTCAGAATCTCTGTAGGCCAAGAAAAAGGGCAAAGTAATATTGGCTTTCACATAATGAGAAAGAAAAAAAAAAAGAAAAAGACAGAGGTTTCTTGACTTTCCAAAGAATCTGAAGCAGAGTTAAAGGTGGCTCAAGATTTCCTGAATCAGAGGTTGTGTGCAGAACCATAGAATGGCCAGGGCTGGATGATCCAGCAGGGATAATCAGTGATAACACAGCCTACCCAAGCGGGTTTTTCTTTAAATACCTCTAATGAGAGCACTTAGTTCATGGATTCATGGAATGGGTTGGATAGGACCTTAAAGCCCATCCAGTTCCAACCCCCCTGCATGGCAGGGACACCTCCAAGCCCCATCCATCTTTGGAGGTGTTCAGGAATCATCTGGAAAAGACTGTGAGCAACCTGATCTATTAGGAGAAGTTTGGGCAGGAGCTGAGGCTAGATGACCTCCAGATGTGCTTTCCAACCTGAATTGTTCTAGGAGTCCATGAATCCTAATTTCTGATGTCTTTAATGAGCAGGCCAGGTGCCAGCTTGGCATTCCTTTGCTGGCTGGAAAGGGAAGGGAAGTTGGGGCTGAGGAGTTGGCTGTAACACACTGAGCAACCTCCTTTCAATCCCCACCATTTTCCAGTCTCCCAAGGAAACAGAAAAAGGAAACAGGGCAGATTGGACACTTTCAATATTCAGCTGGAAAAAGTGCTGGACCATTTTTCTAGCCCATGCTTTTGCCAAAAAAAAAAAAAAAGGTTGGACCAGATGATGCTTGAGGTCCCTTCCAACCTGGCAGTCTCTGATTCAGGTGTCAGAGCTGAGCTGACACATGCACCACGTCACTGGGGTCATCCCTAACGTTGTCCCTTCCTTCAGCAGTGTAAACATCTGCTTTTGGAAAGAGGGTTGTAGACAGTGCCACATTCAACAGGATGGTCCTGGAAGCTGGAATTTATTCCAGGAAGAGGTTGCCATGGCCATAAATGTAGCACATTTAGAGATGAGAGTAATTTTTCACACCCTGGACAAAGCAAGGAGCCACTCCCTGCCCTCTTCATCCACCTTCCCAAAGAAGGGAAACTGAAAAGTGAGGCAGTGTGGGGAAAACCAAACCAAAAATAAAGACAATCTGTGTGAAAAATAAGTACCCATCTCTTTAGTTCAACAGAGAATTGGGTTTGACTGCCCTGGGTCTGGAAAAAGAGAAGGGTCTCACATGTTGTCCCCAAGACAGGACTAAAAGGATAAAACCATAAGAAATCTCAAAGGAACTGTGCTGCAGTGTGTGTATTTAAATATACATGCTCAATCATACCAAAAAAAAAAATCTGGTTTAAATAAATTATCCTGCTCATTAACATAATGGCATAAATGTTTTGACAACCAGCAGCATTTGTGTTGTACACTGCCCAGGTAAGAAAAGAAGAGAAAACCCAAACTGAATCCACCAAGAGTCTCTTTCACCCTGAACCTCTCTGACATCAGTAAAGAACCAAGGAACTGGGGAGCAGAAAGAAAAAAAAGCCTAAGATGTGAGGGCCTGCTAACCACCAAGAAGTACAACACTCCTGCCTAAAATCATCAGCTCTCCATGTGTTGTAAACCAGAAGTACAAGATATCTTTCCTCTGCAGTGTGCCAGGAGAGGAGAAATTATTAAAACATTAAAAAATGATTTTCTGAGGATTAAAGTGTAAGAACAACATTTCATCCATGGCATTCATTTACCCAGGTCATTGATGGCCAAACTGGAGATTCACATGCATGGTCCTGAGCATAAAAACATGGAATGGGTTGGGTTGGAAGGAACCTCAAAGGTCACCTCATCCTAACCCCTCCTGCCATGGGCAGGGACCCCTCCCACCAGGATGCCCAGGATGCTCCAAGCCCCATCCAACCTGACCTGGAATTAAAATAATTCTTAATTAGGGGCAGAGGGGCACACCCTGAGCTTTGGAAGAGGTCAGGAAAAGGCACTGCACAAAACCCTGCTTGCTACCTTTACTCCCAGAAACCTTCAGCTTCAGCCAGCACCAAACCAAGCACAGGAGAGCAAAGCTTCATCACCATCCCCTGCCTCATCCTCTGCTGAAGGGGTTGGGAGAAATCTGAGGAAGTGGAGCCCATCCCATGGAGCACTTTGAATAAGGAGCTCATGGAGCTGAACGTTGTCTGAGTCTTTGTGTCCCAGCCCTGAGCTGTCCATGGAGTGCTGGGAAGGTCACCAGAATGGAAATGGTGCCAACTGGGGCACCTTTCAGAACTGCTCCCTGCCTGAGCACATCAGGGACACTGCAATGGATCCCCAGGAGCCAGGGCAATTCCCAACCTCAGAGTCCCCATCTGGATAGCGCAGGGGATGCCTGGGAACCTCCTAGGAGCCATGAAGCTCAAAGAAGGTGTGAAAAGGCCAGAGGAATGCATGGCCTGCAGGGCTTCCCTCCAGTAGCCTTCTCCATCAGTTTGAATCTTCACATCAACAGAAAAAAAAAATAAAATAAAATCCTTGCTACCATGACCCTGTGGAGACACCAGAGTCCCCTAGGAAGCAAGAGCCCCATTTTTAGACCCTTTTCTTCCCAAGCTGGACCAATGGATTCAACTCAACTGAAGTCCCAGGACCATTTCTCAGTCACTGGGGGCATAATTTGTTCCACGTTGGGTTTGTGTGTCTGCAAAGTTACAAACTTTTTAGGGAAAAAAGAGGCTGCTTGGGTTGTTCAGTCCCTTGCTACACCTGGAGTCCCAGCTATGCAGAAACTCAGGGAATGGAGGGAGAAGAAAGGACTGAAACGAAGGGGAAGATGGGCTCCTTTGTGGAGAGGGTGGCCTGAGGTTTTTATTTGCCTTTTAATAAGAAGCAATGTAGATGGAGCTGCATCTACATTGCTTGTCTGGTTTTTATTTACCCGTCCTCCCCTCTTTGGAAAAGCATCACAGAGCAAAACAGCCCAGAAGGAAAACTTAGCCTGATAAATAGACCATCAAGAGAAATAATTAGTCTAGATAGGAAAATTAAATAGGGGGAGCCACTAATCAGCTGCTCCCTCTGCAAGGAGGAGGCTGGGAAAGTAATTTAAAAAACCTTTTGGAGGAGACTCTGAGGCAGAGCATAAAGTAAAAATACAGATGGCCAGAAATTAGAGCAAGTCTGTGTGCAGGGGAACAGGTGGAATTGGTTAGAGGCAGAGCTCCCTCCCACCCTGCTTACCCCCTCCAATTCTTCTCATGACTTTACCTTCTGCTTGGCAGGGCTGGGAGCTGGGAAGAAAAAAAAAAATAAAATAAAAAATAAAAATAAAAGATCTCTCCCTCCAAGCTGGGGGAGATGCCTCCAGCTGGGAGACTGCACTGCAAGCTCTGCTCCTTTCCCAGGGGCTGCTCACAGAGCCCCCAGCACCACAAGACTGAGCCTAATTCTGCTCCATCAGTGCTGGCCTCACAAGTAGAGGGGAACTCAGCACCCCCAGAGCCCCTGCCAGCATGAACTGGGAGGGAAGCATCTCCTGAACACACACACACACACACAAAAAAAGCTAAATAAAACCATTAGAGCCTCCCTGCTTATAACCCTCCCAGAAGATGAAGCTTTGCTAGAATCAGGCTGAGTCAATCCACCACCAAGGCAGGAGAGAGCAGACCACAAGCTCTTCTTGGCCCACCCCAAACTCTTTGTTGGTCCAGGACCTCACTCACTGTTCCTCCCATCCCTGCAGGAAGGAAGCACCAGCTCTCTACCTGACATCACCTCCTCCTCCATCACCGTGGCATCAGCTCACCTGGAGAGCCCGTGGTGATGCTCCACAAACTCAGAGACTTCACCAGTGTCAGAGAAAAGGGGAAATCCTGAAGGGAAATTGGGATAGACAAGGCTTTGGAAGGCAAATAAAATTCTTCACCCCAAGGAAGTTTGGATCTTCAGCTTCCATTCAGTTGGGGAAACTCAAGCTGAGCGAAGCCCAGGGCTAAGCAACCTCCTGTCTCCCAGAATGGAATCCATTACCAAGCTGGAATGCCTCTAATTATCCTCACACTAATAACCTGAGCTACTAAAATAGCTCAGAAAAGGATAAGTTACAAACGTGGTTTTCAGGCTGTGGGTTTCGAATGCACAGAGGTTGCCAGGAGGGGTTGAGAGCAGGGACACAACCTACTTTCCTTTCACTTCCACCTAGAAACTCACCCACTGCTTTCCAGTCAACGTAAAGAACAGATGTTTCAGTTGCTGTGTAGGCACAGGGAGAAGTGGCTGGGCTTTCAGGAGAAAAGACCTGGAAGATTTTTCTCTTTTTCAGATAGTGAGGGTAAGAATTGTTTGTGCTGGATGGGAACGATCAGGTTTCCTTCCACTTTCTATACGTGAAGTCATGGACCTTGTGAGTGCTTTCAAAAAACAAAAAAAAAGGAGAAAAAAAAATAAGAAAAAGGAGCTAAGGAGGTGGGTTTTTTTTTTTTGGTTCTTTGAAAAACCACCAGAAACCAGACTTCTGTCTACCTCACATAGCAAAGGGGAAGTTCATACCAGGTTACATCTGTCAGTGCTCAACAACCAGGAATTTGTAGGATGCCTCTGCCCCCCCAGTGAGGTGGGATGGAGGATGACCTGGCTGCAAGTCTCACCCCAAGGAGAAAACAGGAGCCTGAAGAAAACCTGTGCCATATTTTACAGAGGATTTTCTTTGGCTAACGGGAAAGTTTTCCACAGAAAATTAAATTCCCACCCAAAATAGGGTTTACTCTCCAACTAAATCCTCTCTGATTTATGGATTGGGATGATGGTTGGTATTTTTTTTTTTCTCCTAATATTATAGACAGGAGAAATTGCCTCCAAATGCAAGTTTCAGAGGGAAAGGCAGAATTTTCTTTTTGCTCTGTTTCAAGGGTTTTTAGGAATGAAAAGTGTTCATTAAAAAAAAAAAAAGAAATTGAGATTTTGGAACAGTTTCTGTTCATCAGGGTGTCACTTGGAGATTTCAGACTAACCTGAAAGTTAAACCCCAAGGGACTGGAATGGGTAGAAACAAAACTGACACCTGTGACACTTTCATACTAAGGCAGGGACCTAACAAAGGGCAGCAAGTGGGTGACCAGATCACCAAGAGGGAAAAGAGATTTCATGACAACAGAGGACTTCACCTCACAGCCTCCAACTGCATTAGATTTTGGAAGTCACCCAAGGAAGGTGCTCCTCAAAGGGATGGGATGATCACAAGGTGAAAGAAGTTTATTGTGGGATGGAGCTGACGGTCCTTGAAAGAAACAAAACGTGGCTCGACGTGTTTGGAGGGGCTCTGAACCATCCCAAGGACTTTGTGCTCCTCTTTCTAAAATACTTCCTTTTACCAACACGACCAGGAGATGCTCTCCAAGGTAAACAGAGAGATGTCATCACTTGGAAGTTACCAAAACATAAAGACACTTCATTGATGAAAAGAACACAACCCCCAAATAAAAAAAAAGAATTAAAGATCAATCCCCCCCCCGGGGCAAAGAACATGCCCTAAGGAATGAAAGAACTATGGCTTAGGAATGGCTTAGATATGTGACTTCATTAAAAAGAAAAAAATAAAATAAATATGTGGCTCAGGCCCCTGCAACAAACCCAGAAGTCATCTGGAGGCCAGAGAAAGAGTGGATGAATTAAGACAAGGCTAAATGATCAGAAAAAGGAAATAAAGGTTTATAATCTGTCTAACCTGCCTAGAAAGCACAGGTCTTTCCTACATCAACATTCCTGAGCAGTTAGTAAGAGATAATAACATGATTATTATGGGGTTTCTAGAGACAGCTGAGGCAGAAGTAAAGGAAATTCATACTGCCACAGCAGAAAACCACAACAGAGGGCTCTGCAGTTAAAGGTTGTCTGCTCTGGACTTTCCAGCTATTCATTGAGCAAATATTAGTAGCTGAAATATTCAGGCTGGCAAGGGATTGGGTTCAGATCTGCCTGAGGAGAATGATTGAACTGAGCATTTACACAGCTTTCCTGAGAGGGACTGTGTCTGCTCAGGGGGGAGGAGGGGGGCAGACAGACCCCTGCCTTGGGTTTCACCCATGGACATCACCACCCCGTGGATTCTGCAAGGGCAGAGGAGAGATTTTTTAATTCTTATTTTTATTTTTTTAATGAATAATTTATTCGCTGAAAAAAAAAATAATAAAAATTTGGGTTTGGGGCTTACCAAAAGTATTTGCAAGCTCAGTGAATAGTTTCCACCAAAAAGCCTGAAAACATTTCAAGGAAGCAGAAGCTTTGTTTAGACTTTTCTTTTTCACTCCTCAACCCCCCCACCACTGCTTGAAACTGTACTTGGAGGCCACATCACTTGACTTGAAGCAGACTGAGCTCAGAGATGCTTCCAGTTCACCCTGAACACTCTCAGCACAGAGCTTTGGGGGCCAACCCAAAGACACCAATGATTGGAACAGTTCTGGTTTCCTGGGGTAAGAGTGGATCCAGTGCCAGGAGACCCAGCTCAGGGGAAGACACAGTGTGACCTGGAGCAAGCAAGAAAAATAAAATAAAAAAAAGAAATTCTGGCTCTGGGCTACTCAGGAACCATGTGGGAAAGGCTGGGACCAAGAAGGAAAAGGTCCCTTCCAAACCCTAACATTCTGTGATTTTGGGAGCATGCAGAGTTGAGAAGGAGCATGAAGGAGCCCAGCTTGGCACTGGGGAAATGAAGAGAAATAAAGAAGAAGAAACACAAATCCAACTGAACCTGTAGGAGACAGCTTGTGACAGTCCCCTAGGCACCTTGTAAGCCAATAACTTATCCTTAACACCAAGATCTAGGAGGAAAATGCTGAATTCCTAAGGAGATGTTCCACCTGCTGATGCAGGCATGGTGCTGGTGGGTGATGGAGCAGTGGGGAGGTATTCCCACAAAACCCTAAGCTCCCAGAGAGCTGCCAGCTCTTTCCAGGCTTCCTTCCCAGCAAATGCCTCCCAACCTTCCCTCTCCACCAGCCCCAGGGAGCCTGGTCTCCCGATTTCCACACCTAAACTAAAGGTTCAAGGGCAGACCATGGGATAACCCCACGTTCACTTCTCTTTGGTGGTTTCCAGCAATGAGGAAAATGTAAAAAAAGATCCAGACAGGCAGAGATCCCACCCCAAAACATTTCTCCAGATTCCAGTTATCTGCTACTGCTCAGGAGCTTCCTAAGAAGCCAGAGGTGCTGTCTTTATATTTAGCAGCAGTTGATGGAGTTTTATTGCTTTTGTCCATGTGGCTCCATGCTGGAGAGAAGTGGGAGGAGAAAATCCAGCTGGACATGGGCCAGGAATTGTGTCCTCAGATGATGATGTTCCTGCACACAGCTCATTCTGCACTGATGAGGGCATGCTGGGGGTGACTTGATCTCATTTTGGAGGTTCAGGATTTTTGGTCATCACCACAGAGATCTTCAGGACATGTGCAAACACCCCCCAATTCACACCACCTCCTAGACATTTTTTTATTTTTTTTTGCCCAATCATGGAAGGCAGAAACAGACCCCCAGCCCATAAATCAGGTCATGGTGTGTTTGTCCCTGTGCCATGAAGAATTCTCTGTCGATCCTGCAGCTAAAGGCAGGAAATTCACAGCTGAGCCCAGTTCCAGGGCTGGAGCCCAGGCAACTGGCAAGCAACTGCAGCGAGAGATTTTGGAGTTCTTGAGCTGAGATTTATTCTGCTGGAATTCATCACAAATATTTTGCTCTCAGCAAGAGGTGGGAAAGAGGGAAACATGGCTTTGCATGAGACAGCTCAGTTATGCAGGGCTGCCTCTCGTCTTGCTTTGGAGGCATCTTTGAGAGGCCAAGAGCTGCAGCTCTGCAGCTCCATCCAAACCCATCTCCAGCAGCCTCCTGGAACCCAACTCCTGATGGATTCTCCCTTAGGGACACCATCAGTGGCTTCTCTGCTGCTATCAAAGGCATCCCTGGCTGCTCACCAGTCAGTGTCCTCAATACATCTCTTCCTACTAAAAAAAAAGAAAACAAAAATAAAATCCCAGCAGTGAGGGAGGAAAGGATCAAAATGAGGTGGAAAAATTCCCCCTGTGCTTGGCTGCACCTGGAATCCTGGGGTCAGTTCTGGGTCTCTTGGGACAAGAAGGACAATCGAGGGAAGTGATTGCCCACCAGTAACTGGTGCCAGCCTGTCCCTGTGTGCCTCACAAGCATTCAGGGTAGAAGATGTTGCTTTACCCAAGCTGAGAGAGATGCCACAGCACCATATGGCTGTGCCATCAGTTCAAGCAAAGAGTTTGGAAGAATATAGCTTTAGAAAGGCAGCTTTGGGGGATGCTCTTGTGCATGCAGCAGAAGGCAGGGATGCACAGGTTGTTGTGACTGGGCACACTGGAGCCAGCTGGGCAGGCTGGCATAGTCCTGTACACATGCTGAGGGTCCAGAGGAATCTCTGCTCAGATCCAGCCAGGTCAGAGTTAAGACCTCTCCAGACATCCATACGTACAGATAAAGCAATTTTAAGTAAAGCTGCAGTGCCCATATTTGAGTGGCTGGTGCTGGAGCTATACCAGAGGTGACAACCACCACCCCCTGCTACACCCCTGTGCCAGGTATCACCCCCCCTGCCGCCAAGAAACTGGACACAAACCAGTGTCTGGGATGTGAACTCTGCAGTGTGTGCAGGAGCTGCAGAGGCCTCTGTCACCCCAGGGAAATCCAAGGAGAAGAATGAGTCAGCCACCTGGCAGCTCCTGCCAGTGACATTTGCAAAAGCAGGTTTCATTCTGTGAGCCTTCCTTTCCTTTTCCCTCCTCCTCCTCTTCCTCCTCCTCCCCCCAGCTCCCCACCTTGTATGAGTAACCCCAGCTAAATGCCTGCCTCTGGTTACCCTTGCACAGCCCTTGATTTGGAAGGAAGTTGCTCAGATGAGGCAATACTTGAACTTTGACCTTTTCACTCCTTTTGCAGAGGTATTTTATTTTATTTTCCCCCTTGAATATTTAATAACCCAGGGAGCATCCTGAGCATGTCACCAGCACACAGATCCCCTCCATTCTGAGCACCACAAAGGAGCTTGGGGACACCAAGGAGAACCAGAGAGTCCCAACGTTCCCTGCCCAAAGCGTCTCGGGGTTGCACAACTTGTTTACGATGGCAAATGTTGGCAGCCAGCAGAAGGAGCTGGGGATGGGATTCCAGTTCAGCTCGAACTGCCTCTCAACAAGTCCCAACAGAAACCTTCCCCACTCTCAGCTTTGCCACGCCAGGTTCAGGCTCCCTCTTGGCTTCAGCTCCACGCGTGCTGGGGACACTCTCACCGCTGCCTCCCTGTTCCTCCCAGCTGAGTTTCCCCATCCCAACCTTGGAGATCGGTTTGGGCAAGGAGCAGGGAAAGCTGAGGTGGCCTTTCCCCTTCCCAAGACCCACCAAGGTTGAGCTTTCAGCCAAATCCAGTGACAGAATGTTGGTGAGGAAGGTCAAGCATCAGTTGACCCTAAGTCAAGGGGCATGAGAGGAAAGGTTTCCTGCTCCAGTTCCCTGGATCCTTCCAAATGGATCCCAGAATCACAGAGTGTTTAGGTTGGAAGAGACCTCCAAGATCATCAAGATCAGCCCAACCTTTGACCAACACCATAATGTAACCACAAAACCCTGTCCTTAAGGACCAGCTCCAAATGCCTTTTAAATGCTTCCAGGAGTGGTGACTCCAGTTCTGTCCTGGGCCCTTCCAGTGCCTGAAATGTGTGATCTGAGCACTCCTGTACTAATTCCTCCTTCTGTTACTGGTGACAAAGAAGTGGCACCTGCCTGCCAGTTGGTGTATTTCTCCCCAAATATCCCATTTTTCATAAAGTCCATTCATTACCACTGAGCCAGCTACATTTTCCAGCACAAAAATTTACAAATAAAATAAAATAAAATAATTCATCAAATTAGAAGTTTGTTGTATGTGGGGAATATTATTTTTCCCCCCACAAAAGCAGGAGGTTTCCTTAGCCATTAAGCCATGGCACTGTGGGGCATTAAGGTGAAGCAGCCAACCTGAACTGGTTACCTGCTTGTGAGGCAGGTGGAGAGGAGAATCTGCACTGTCTTTGCTAAAGAAACCTGAAAGGAAACCCCAAGGTTTTGTTTCAGATTAGACCAAAATGTTTTGAACCATTTAGGTCACACTTTGGGTTGATGTAAACAAGTTTTCCCTTTCATTTCCTGGCCTTGTCAAACTGTAGAGTTTCAGGGTTCTGTCCATACTCACTGGGTAGGCATTTCCCCATCTTTTGGGTCTGGCCACATAAATTTTGGTCTTCTTTGAAGGTAAAAAGCAAAACAGTGGTCCAGGAACTCCAAGCAGAAATCCATAAGTAATGGAAAAGAGCAGATTACAAGTGTGGGAAGAGGGAAGTTTTTAGCTCCCCATTTTCACAGTGTATTAACATGGAATATTAATATCAGTATTAATACTGAATGCTGATCAAATCCTCAGCTCATGCTGAGGCCATTCAGTGCTCAGGCAAAACTGTCCCAGCAGCATCATCAGACTCAGCATCCAAACAGCCAGGAAACACAGAGTGAAAAATGGGAAGTGGGCAAAATACTTTGCCCAGGGTTGGCAGGAAAGCCAACACCAGATCAGGGTTAGGAGGCAAGCTCTGCAACACCCCACGAATGCTGTGCTGTCTCCACAGAGAAGAGAAGATTGACAGAGGACAACAAGTGAGGTTATTACACAAGTATTTGCAGAACTAAACAAATCACCCCTTCATAGGGCATTTAAAATCCATCCTTGAAGAAGGTGACTTTCCCCAGACATAATGCCCCAGCTCCTGAAAAGGAAACATGCCAGGAATGTGAAGTGATGGGTATGGTTTCACAGAAACCCTCTCAGAGACCTGCAGCTTAGCCCCAGCCCTTCCAATAACAAAAAAATACATCTATGGAAGGGGAGAAGTCTTCAGAGCATTAAGTCATTTAACTTTCTTGTTCTTCAGCAGAGAAGCAGGGAAAAGGAATGTGAAGCATCTCCTAGCAGGGCAGGAATCATTCAGAAATGAAGTGAGTCCATTAATTACAGAAGTAAACACAATTAACACAGCCTCCAAAGAGTTTACATAAGCGTCTTAAAAAAAAAAAAAAAAACACATTTAAAAATATCCCCTTCTACCATGCAAGAGTGTCTAATTTAGAAGGGAAATTAGGAAGCTGGCTGGAGATCAAAGGAGCAAGGAGACGCTTTCAAAATCAAGTTCCTCGCTTGTGCTGGAGAAGAGAAAATGCTACCAAAGGCACCGAGGCCGTTAGCACAACTTAGCAAACCTCTGAGTGCTTGGGAGAAGCTGTAAAGTAACAGAAGATGAAAGCCAAAACCCCAATAAGTAGGTGTGTGAGGAGAGAGACACCATTGTCCCCAAGATATTGGTACAATAAGGTAAGAAGCAGCACAGGAGGCACTAAACTGGTGACTACTGCTGAAGGACACGTCCATGTCTGCTTTGGGGTTGTCCACATTTGAGCTGGAAGGGTCCAGTTGAGTTCATTTCCCTCTCCTAGTGCAGCTGTGAAGCTTTTCTTGAATCAGTTCAAATGCTGAACTCAAACACACTCAACTGCCTCCTTCTCCAGAAGAAATTGAAAGCCCTTCACCTGAAAGCCATGTCCAACAGCCTGTGCTGCACATCCAGCATCAGGAAACCGTGGAAATGGAGGTGGTGCTGACTCTTCACATCTTTAGAATTATTTTGAGAGTCTAGAAAGGGTAAAGAAAAGCTTTGGACAGGTGTGTGGAATCACCCGAGGGGATTCACAGCACCTTCACACCAAAACCTCCCAGTGCCTGCAGGGAAAACACCGGTCATTAACATCACACCTCCTTCCAGCAAAGCAAGGCTGAGCTGCTTGAAGTTACAGCCAGGCCTGGGATGTGATAAAACAGATTCAGAATGAGGAGAAACATTGGGCAATCCCTGCCCCCAGGAAGAGTCTGCAGCCCTGGACGTGTCTTGATGGGTGACAGTGGCTGGACAGGAGGGTGGAGGCTCTGGCTCCAAGCTTGTGGTTACAGGAGCACAGGCTGGGACCAGCCTTGGGGATTTCCCTTCCACAGAAGAGTGCAGCTGATGTTTCTCCTCTGCTGCTGAAAGGACAAGGCAGGACACCAGCAAACTCTGCTACATGTCCCACTGGGGCTGTGCTTCTAATGTCTAGGAAAGCAATCTCAGACAGGCAGGGGTTGGAAGGGAACTTCAAGATCATCCATTCCCAACCCCCTGCCATGGGCAGGGACACCTCCCCCAGCCCAGGGTGCTCCAAGCCCCATCCAACCTTCAACACTGCCAGGGATGGGGCAGCCACAGCTTCTGGGGTAACCTGGGCTAGGGACTCAGCACCCTCACATTGAAAAAGCTCTTCTTAATACCCAACCTAAACCTCTCCCAGTTTAAATCCTTTCCCTCTTGTCCTATCACTCTGTATCCTCGTCAAAAGTCCCTCCCTCAATGCTTTGCACCTCTATGACACCATTTTGGAGACAGCTTCTCTCCTGAGGAGCTACTTGGCTTCTACACCAGACCTCCAAGCCTCTCACTGCTTCCTAATAGAGAAATCCCAGCCTGACAAGGTCCCAGCCCCCAAGCCTGTGTGGTGCTCACCCAGGAGGGGTTAAGGTTTTGAGCAGATTTCTCCAGCCTCTGGTGAAGCACTGCAGGGATCCAGCAGGGACCCAACTCCAGGGTAACCCAGCCAGGCCCCATCCAGACGTGGCACAACACACCCAGTGCTCCTAACCCAAGGCTCACAGAAGGGAAGAGGCAGTTCTGGTCTGCCTACGCCAGGCTAGACATGCCCTTTGGCTATCAGTTTTGTAGGTGTGGGGCTGCACCCTCCGAAGGAACCTTTGCACTCCGCTTGCCCTACAACCATGACAAGAGGCAAAAAAAAAAAAAAAAAAAAAAGATCCGGCTCTTCTAAAGGATGAAGGCAGTCACTCAAAGGATTAAGTCACTAACTTCTTCCTTCCTTTCAGAGCTGGTGAACCATGCAACGATGCATGTCAGCTGTGTTGGTTTTGAGTCGGGAGCCAGAACAATGCCGCTTGTCTTTCCTGGTCTGCACCTCCAGGGAGGATTCCCGCCAGCCTCCTTCCCAACAGGGGAACGTAGGTGGCAACACAAAAGAGAAAAGCCCTTCAACTTTTGACCCTCCTGGAGTTTACAAATTGCAAAGAGCTCGTGTCATGGTGAATGAGTCAAGAGGCATCTCGGGGAGACCTTGGGCCCAGGCTGCACGTGCCTCTTGACTTTGTCACCTCCTGCCTTCCCACCACGGAGCAGGGGGATGGGGGCAGAGGGGTCCTGGGATGTTTTGCCTCTGGATCTGCCTGGCTGTGGTGGCATCAAGTAAAAGAAGCCCTGGGGTCCAAAGCCACATCTGTGAGCAGATGCCTCGTGTTGATTCACAGGGTTGACAGCAGCTTTAATAAAGCTGGGGAGATGTATTCCTCTGGTCTGCTTGTCTCCAAAGCAACTCAGACACACACCTGGCACTGGGGTGGCCCAAGGGAATCCATTCCCAAAGCAAAAACTGCCTGGAAGCAGGGAGGGACACCGGTTTTGCAGGTGGGGAAAACCAAGCACAGGACAGAGATTTGTTCCAGATTACCCTGGGAGCCTATGGAAGGGTAAAGAACTGGCACAGCTACCCCAAAGTCCCACCCCAACACCACTGCAGCAGTGTCTGTCCTGTTAAGAAGAACCAAAAAGACAGAGTAACTCGTGCCTGGATGGACAAACTGAAGAGATCCCAACGGAGAGAGACTTCCACATGCAGTCAGAACCACACTCTCTGCAGCTCAGTAGAAGTTTTCGTTTCTTTGGGGTTGTTTGGGGGATTTCTTTAAGCCAGTTTTTCCACTACACACTTTGCTGGGTGTTATTCTGATACACACAAGGGGAACAAGAGCAAAACCCAGAGCTCACAAGACTGGTGCAAGCCTCAGCCTCCCTCTCTCAGGGAAAGCTTCTGCCAAAGCCATTGTACCTACAGAGCATCCCCACAAGCTTCTGACAAGTTCATTACAAAGCGTGAAATGCTCCAGAAAGTCACCGCCCATGTTTCCACACATGGAGGAAAGTCTAACAGCTTTCTCATGGCACCAGGACTGCCAGCACTTGCCAGCTGATGTGGGCTAGAAAATAATAAAATTATATTTATATGGAGAGAGGTAGAAAGGGGCAGGAACGTGCATCTGCATCTCTCTGCATTTTCCTGGGAGAACGAGGGCTCTTCCAGGAACAAGAAGAGAATCAAAAGCCCTCTCCATCCTTTGGATACACCATCCAAAGCATTTCCCAAGGCTCGTTTTGTACCTTCAGCTGCTGCCATCACACTTCCTGACAAGCAAGCATAAGCCAGGAGGGACGGTGTAAAATATAAACCTTCATTAAAGGTTTTGTAAGAAGTCCATGAGGCCAAAATAACAGAGGATGTAATAGAGCCATAAATATCTCCCACAGCCATAAACACTTCTACCTGCTGCAGCCTGGGCACTTTAGAAATGCTTCAGGCTTTCAGGTTCATGTTCACACTTATTCCAACATTTACCATCCAAGGAGCCATTTACCATCCAACCTGTGGTGCCATGCACAGACTGGTTTGGTTTTTATTATACCAGCTCAGGTATCTCTCCTGTACTCTCCTCTCCATGGCTCAGGGCTCCTGCTTCAACTAAGGGGTGTTTAGGATTCCTGGCTTAGCTCAGCACCCATTACATTCAGATGAAGAGAGACTCCAAAGTGTCTCAGAGGAGACTTTCTCCAAGCAAATGGGTTAGAGGGGAGAAGAAGATTCTGAACAGCAGGTTAGAAACAACAAACCAAACATCAGGATTTCCCCTAAGCAAGACTGGTATTACAAAACCCACCTTCCCAGTATGTCTTTTCTTGATTGGTCCAGCAGTGCCAAGAAGGTTCTAGAAAGTGGAGAACACTTCTCAGGCCACTGAAGAAGGACAGGCAAATTCCCAGGAACACCAACCCACAGCAGCATCTCCTCCAGTAACATGGGGAAGTGGTCTTTGGCTACACCAAGAAAATTCCTTCCTCTGCCTTCCAAGCACCAGCTGTACAGAGCTTAAATCCTCCTGGCCAGCCAACTTCTTGGCACAAGGCTTCAGACTCCCATCCTCCTTCCCAAGCCTGGAGTTTCCAAGTAATGACCAACATCATTGCCCTCACACCCCACCCCTTCCAAGAGACACAGGACAAAAGCTGAAGTAGTTTAGCAGTAGGCAGATGGGTTGAAGAGTCTAGATGGTCAAGGGGTCTCCAAACTACAATATTCATTCCCACCAGTCACTGGTGTACTTTTTTATATTACCCAAACCCCCACGTCTTCCCCTAAAAACAAAACAACAGAAACAAACAAAGAAACAAACCAAAGGAAAAAACCCATCAGACCTCAGAGCATCTACAGTAACAGAATCACAGAAGAGTTTGGGTCGAAAGGGGCTTTTAAAGCTCATTTAGTCCAACCTCTCTACACTTAGCAAGAACATCTTCACCTAGATCAGGTTGCTCTGAGCCTGGAATGTTCCCAGGGATGAGGCATCTCCCACCTTTCTGGGCAGCCTGGGCCAGGGTATTCCCCTGTGTCCTATCAGCACATGTCCTGCTAATGTTACCAACTACTTCAGAATCCTCCTCAGACATTCTACAACCTTCCCCATCTCCCATCATCATGTTTCCAGAATCTCCAAGGCTTACAGGAGATCTCCAGCTAGCTCAGCTCCCTTCATTACATTCCCAAGCTGCTCCAGCAGTGACTGCAGATGGGGTTGTGTAGTGCATGGCTGGAGCCCATGGCAAGAGGTGGAGAAGAGGTTTGAGGAATGGAGCACCTCTTAAATATTCTGTACAAGAGACACAGAAACAGGCCTAAAGTTCTCTGCCATGGAGTCTGAAGGCTGCTGTGCTTTGCTGAGATCTCCTGAGAGCACAACTCCCCTGGAGGCTGAGGGCCAGGTCAGCAATGGGACATCTGCCAAGTGCCCTGGAGTCACCTCCCTGAAAGCTGCAGATGTGAATATGGACAACCCGAGGTGGATGCTCTTTGCTCCTTTAAGTCCCCACAAGACCTTGCCAAAGCTACCTTTGAAGGCAGGTTCCAGAGAAGAGGACACGATTCACCTCCAGGGGGACCTCAAGGTAAGTGACATTTGCAAGGCTTAATCATGACCTGGTGAACAATGGGTGAATCAGAAAGCTGAACTTTGCATCACTCACCCAGATTAATGTGGCTTGGACACCTCCTTCAAGAATCCCAGGCCAAACATTAGTGAGTTCTCCCCTGGATGATTCAGAACTGAGATTAACAAGAGAGAAAGCACCAAGCCAAGCAGAATTATTTGCAAAGCTTAGTTAAGCAGGAAATGTTTCCTTCTCCACGACTCGAGGACCACATTGCCCCCCCTGGTATGTGTCCTTTGGGATCTTTCATAAATATGGGAGTGTTGAGGAGCAGGAAGGAAGAAGGAGAATAGGTCAAGATATTAGGGAGCTCACATGAGGTAGGAGAGCAGTTGTAGCCCTCTGCCCTGCATGAATCCCACACCTGAGCTGAATCCTAATGCCCAGCATGCCAACCCCACCATCAGAACCAGCTTCACTCTGGCCAAGCACATCCCCCTGGGTGGCTTTATTAATTCATCACCAGGAATCTCCACAAAGTCCTGGTTCAACAGATCAATGTTTTGCAGAGAAACACAAAAAAAAACAAAAAAAAAACTAAACCACATTCCAGAATAGTATTCAAGCTTCTTTGCTTTTACAAGAAACAAAAGGCTCCAGATCTGTCAAAAGCCACAGAGAATCACACGTTGCCCAGTGTTCACCTTTGTGTTTAAGCCATGCCAAGGACCTGGTGTTAACTTATGGCAGATGCTCCAACTTTACTGACTCAACAGTGAAGATAAGAACCAGGTTACTCAACTTGCAAAAAAAACCAGCACAAAACTTCAGTTCCTACTTCAGCTGCTGCCATCACACTACTTCTGACTGGGATCTTCCAGAGAAGAAACCCCCTCCCCAGCTGCTATCTTCTTAAATTCCTTGGAAAAAGGAAAAAAAAATGCTGATTGGCTTGCCTCGTTAACTCATTTACACCTGAGGTCTTCCCACTCTCATTAGCTCCCAGGTGAAGCTAATGAGAAATTTATCACCTACTCTGGTGCTTGGGTTTGTTTTTTTTTTTTTTTTAACTATACCTTCTAGGAAGGGAGACCAAAAGCAGAAAGCTCAGCAAAATCCAGCTAGACCTGCCATCCAGTTCCACACCACCCCACGGAGAGGAATTTGCTTGGAGAATTCAGAGTTGTGAGGAGCAGAAGTTGTTGCTGTTATTGCCCTTGGGAATCGCTTGGGAAGGAGGAGAAGGGGCCCGGGGTGATGGGGCTGGAGAATTCCTAACAGGCAACTGCATCCTGAGAGGGGCTGGGGGCAGTGCCAGGGGTGCAGAAGCTCTTTCTCTCCTCTAACAACCATCCTCTTTTGCTCAAGGCACCACTCATCACATCAATTGCTGTTCTTCCTGTGCATCCAAACTCTTTGTAATTAATTTCCCTGTGCATTTCCCTGAGCTGGATAAATCCAAACCAAGCTGAGGACTCAGGGATGCCTTGAGCTCCAAACTCCTCCAGGCAGGTTGATTTTCTGACCCATGAGATGATTTGACACATGGAATGACAATCATAGAATGGTTTGGGTTGGCAGGGACACCTTCCCCAGCCCAGGGTGCTCCAAGCCCCATCCAACCTTCAACACCTCCAGAGATGGGGCAGCCACAGCTTCTGGGGGCAACCTGGAGCTCAGCACCCTTACCCCAAAGAATTTCCTCCTCAGATCTCCTCTCCATCTCCCCTCTTGCAGCTGGAAACCCTTCCCCCTCATTCCTCACTCCAACAGCTCCAGTTTAAAGACATCTCTGCACTGGGAGACCAAGAGGTATAAGCAGCATCTGCTGCACCTTCCTTTCTTCTAAGTGGAAGAGTCCATGGCCAAGAATAAGCAACAACCCAAAATGGAGCTGCAGAACAAGACTGACCAGAAGGAAAGGTGTCCCTGAGAGCAGCCGCAACCTTCCCTAAAAAAAAAAAAAAAATGGTCAAAGCTCCCCAGCAGTTCCAGTGCAGCCCTATTTAGAATTCTCACAACAAGCAGCATCCAGAAAAGTTGGAAGCTGAAGGATATGGATCCATCTGTCAGCTTTTGGTGTCCCCTTCAGCCTAGACCTTTTTTTTTTTTTTTGCTATATTGCTCTGTGCTTTCAGCACTGTGGGCATTGTCTGCAGGGAGACAGGTCTCAAAAAATGAATAAAAAGAGGCAGAGAGAGACCATCACTGTCCTGAAGAACATCCAACCCCAGCAGTCTGGTACTCCCCATACAGAGTCCCCACTTCAAGGCCATGGCCCTCCTTAGGCATCACTCAAATTTCACTCTAAACCAAAGGGGAATAGGATGGAAAGACCTCAGAAGTCCACTGCCCCTTGGCTCAAGTGATTTTCATCCCCACTGCAGTGGGCTGACCAAGCCCACGCACACCTCGCGGAACCACGCAGGAAAGGCGGCATTTGGTCCCCTCTGAATTTATGCAGCTGGGGTGAAAATCAGTGGGTAAAAAAAAAAATAAAAAATCCTTCCTGCCTGCTTCTTCACTGCCTTCGATTTTGTAGCCTGATCCCCAGCTTAGCCTCCACTGAACCACATAAGAACAAACAGTGGCCACTCGCCTCCCCCCTCCTCCCTCCCCGGCAGCGTTGGCTTCTATTTATGGGTCCCTGGGGAGAAAACAGTCGTGCCATATGTATTTGTTTTAAGGGTTTTCTGTAATTTCCTTGGTCTTGACTGCAGCCTCTGAGGTTAACCACAGCCAGCTATTGTTGGCTGTGTCTTCAATCCTCCCCTATTGTTCCGCACTAGGTGGCTCTGCCTGGCGTTTTCTTGAGGTCGGGAGATGGTTTGTCCTTCCTGCTGGGTGCTCGGTGAGAGAGGGTGATGGAAGGAAGGGAAGAGAGAGAGAAGGGGAAAAAAAAAAAAAAAAAAAAAAAAGGAAAAAAAAAAGAAAAAGCTGCTCCTTTTTTAGGACTGTGGTTTCTGAGAAAGACCAGTGTCACGAGCAGCTAAGGTCAGCCCGAGGTTGCTTAGATGGGATTTGAACAGCAGGAGGCTGAAGCCAGCTCCCTGCTTTGATAGATTCCTTGAGGGGTTTCGAGAAAAATGTCAAGAATCCCCCACTTCTGGCTCTTCCAGCGGGTGTTCTGAAAGCCTTGTCTCCTGAGAGAAGCAGGAGAAGGCCATACCATATAAAGCCTTTCCCCTGCTGGGGCAGGATTAGCCACATTTGCACCAAGCCCTGACCTTTTGCTACTGTAATGCTGAATTTCTGCTGACTGCCAGGGGCCGTCCCTTCTCTGGCTTCCAGTTTTGCTCCCTCATGGGAGGACAGAGTCATTCTCCCAGCCACATAGAGACAAATTCTTCCCAGCTCGTCTCTGGCAGTGCCTAAGACTGGAAACTTACCTCACAGGGGTGAGTCCCAGAGCCAGGGCTTTGGAGTCTGATTCGCTGCCTAGAGGGAAAAGGAAGGAGCAGGAGAGCACGACACAGTTGACTTCACCCCAATTACACCAAGCAGCCAGCACAGGATCTGTGTCATCTAAAGCACAGGACAGTGGAACAAGGAGTGAGGCCAACCTGGCCTCCAGCATTGACATCACAACTTCCTTCATTAGTATTGCAAGCCATTTAGCTATGAGTTTTATTCCCCTTCCACCCTTTTGCTGATGCCTGCTCCAGGTCGCCACTCGAACCTTGGTTGAGTTTGGCATTTAGGTAACTCATGGCTTGGAGAGAAAAAGACACTGAAGAAATTACCCAGCCTCAGCCCGAAGTTTTTTTTTTTCTACAGAGCTCAGAGGAGGTGACATAGATGTCCTCCAATGCCTCTTCCCCACCCTCCTGCTCTCGGTGGGAGAGTATAAGAAGATGCAATAAGAGGTCTCAGGAGGCAGCAGTTGTCTGGGGTTGGGGTGTTTCACACTTGGACTGGAGATCACAACCCACCTGCTCAGTGCCACAGCAGAACTGCTGCTTCTGATAAACCTTGCTGCTGTGATTTGAACAGAAGCAGCTTCACATCTCTCATGGTTACAGCACCTGCTGCTCAGGAGCATCTGAAGAAAGCTCTCAGCCACACAGTTTAGTTTTAGGTAGTCCTGTGAGAGAAGGGGAGTTGGATTGATGATCCTTAAAGGTCCTTCAAGGTCCCTCCCAACTTGAAATATTCCAAGATTCTATATTAATCAACGTATTACTTACAACATGACAGCTTGTACCACTACAGATTTATGTGGATAACCTCTGAGCAGCCTGATCCAGCTGAAAATGTCCCCAAAAGGAGTTGTACTATGAGAGCTTTAAATGTCCCTTCCAACCCAAACCCATTTGGTGGTTCTTGTACTAGAAGTTTGACAGGATTTTTGTAAGCAGAGGTGAGGGCACTTTACCTCCTGTATGGCTCTGCTTGCTGCTGCTGGATTTGTCTCACACAGCCTTGGGGTTTTGAGTGACACTCAGAAGCTTGGCAGGAGAGGGGGGAGACCCTTGCAGGGCAATCTCAGGCAAAGGAAATTGGCTTCGTGTGTCTCACAGGCCACTTCTGGGATCTCAAAGCAAGGTCAAGGGTGCTTGAGCAGAGACAGAGAGGCTCTTCTTGCTAACATTCAGCTCCCAGTGCGTGTCATGCAGCTCGTTGCATGGCCAGGGGCTGATGATGTTACACACTGGGATGGGTGACTCATCTCCTTTGCTTTCGTATCCAGTTTTATTTAGGATCATGGGAAGATGGACCCCATGGATTGCTCCTACAGAGGGAGAGGACAGAAAGAAAGGGGAGAATGGAGACAGAAGTCGTTTGGGAGAACCACCGAATGCCACTGGAGGAAATGGAAAGAGAACATCTTCCTACCCTGGTCCCAAGCCAGCCCCCAGCACCCAGTCTGGCTAGGAAAGGAAAAACTGCCCTATTTCATTGGCTTCCCTGAAAACTTCTCCTTTCTGCTTCTTCCCAGAGAACCCCAGTTGCACCAGTCTGCACCAGCTTCTGGCCTCCAGAAAACCAGCCCTGGGCATTGCAAGTGCTGCCTGAAGCCAAAGCTGAAAGCTATCATTACATTTGGGCAAGGAACCAGGGCTCGAGCACCCTTGGCCAGGCTGCAGAGGAAACTGGCTGAGGATCAAGAGCTGTGTCCAAGGAGGTCAATGCTTGCTGCACTCCAGCACTGCCTTGGGCCCCCAGCTCGCCCCACAGCCTGGGCAGAAGCATCTCAGACCCCTGGAGGGGCAGGTCCAGGAAGGACCTCCACACTCCCATCCTCAGTTGCTGAGGTTTCTGCATTAGATTCTGTTTCACAGAAAACCAAACTGGTTTGGGTTGGAAGGGACCTTAAAGACCATCCAGTTCCAGCCACCTGCCCAGCTCCAAACCCATCCATCCTGGCCTCCAACACTTGGAGTTTCTCTCCCTCCCCAGATCTTTGGTTTTATTTGCAAATCTGCCAGGAGGATAAATTTATCCCTGAGGTGCCCAGGAACTGGGCAAGTCACCCTGTCCCCAAAACGTTGCCTGAGCAGCTTCCAGCTGCAACAGAGCTGACATTGGAGCTCAGACACCAGGCAGGGGTCAAGCCCAACTCCAAACTGCATCTGAGAGATGTGGAAAAGCTCTGCCACAGCCCAGCAAGGGCTTGTCACCCCCGAGTGACAAATGGTGTCAGCACATCATTAAGGCCAAGTGCCTTCATGCCTCTACCCCCAGCATCTCAGCCAGGGAACTGCAGGCACCACTTCCATCCTGAGACAACAACAAAAAAGAAGACCAAGAAAAAAGGGAGAAAGAAACATGGAAAGGGAGGAAAAAAAAAAAAGGGGGGGAATGGGGGCAGGAGAAAAAAAAAAAAAAAGCAAAGCAAAAAGTCTCTTTAGTGTGAACTGACAGTGACCTGTCAGAAATATGTTGCATTCAAACTTTCCCATAGAGCACTGAAAATTTGTTCCTTATTAAAGGTTGGGGGGGAAGGCATATCCAGTTCAAAGGAGAAGCTGGAGCAGAGAAGAATTCTGTGGCTACTACTGTGGTGTATTTTCTTCCATTTGCTTTACCCTTCTTCCCCCCCCCTCCCCTTCCCCACTCTCTTCCTTTCCAACCCAGTTCCTGTATGGTCAACCTGCATCTAACAGTTGCTATCCAGGGCAGGAAAAAAAAAATAAAAATTGAAAAGTTGGGGGGAGGGAGGAAATCTCCAATTTGTGGGAACTGTGGTGGTGTTTTAGTGGAATGCCAGAGAGGGGTTTGGATTTTCCATGCTTTTAGCTTGAAAACACTATTTTGCAGTGCTAATTGGACCACAGGGAGAAAGGGGGGGGTGAAGAGATTTAAAGTAAGTGTAAAAGCGAGTAAGTAAGCTTTAAGTGCTTCTGGAGTGTGGCTGTGATTATAATTCACTATTTGAATCCTATTTAGTGCTTCAGAGTCCCCAGGCAGCCTGGATTGCTGTGACACAAACCCAGGACAAAGTGACCCCTGATCACTTAGGAGGCATTTTGTGACTCTGTGTCTTACTGTAAATCTTGCCTCAGGGGATGTAATAGCACTGCACCGAGGGATGAGAAGAGTGGAGATCAACCTGAAGGGCTGAGATCAACAACGAAGGGGGTATCTGGAGCCCTGCAAATTCTCTGAAGTGTTTAGAAAGCACCAGGTATGTACCAGGAGTTTCCACAAAAGCCAAGAAGGACAGGGAGGTTACTGCAGGAGTAAGAAGCACACAGGACTTGGGCTCAGAAGACACCCCTGGAGTGTTCCGTGTTCTCCTCCAGAGCCCAGACACATTGCTTGAATCTTTCTCCAGGAAGGAGAGGTCTCCCAGGACCCTGATGTATCACCACTGCCCTCTGCATCACAACTATGTCCTCAGGTAGAATGGAGGTTCTGTGGGAAGGTTTCCACTGTCCCAGAGCTCATTTTCCTCCAAGCTTTCCTCTTCTTGAATCCCACTCACTCAGCATTTCACAAGAACCAAGTTTCCACTAACTGGTTCCTTACCCAGGAGCCAACTCTTGGAGGCAGGAGGAGATGAAAATAGAGATGGGATGTGCTACACAAGGCTCATAGGAGAAATGTCTGGGAGGCAGGGCACTGAGCAGCCTGCAAAAGAAAATAGGGCAGAGATTTTAAAAAATTCTAAAAAGAAGCTGATGTTTTTAGTAAGTGTCCTATTTTTAAAAGTGGCTGAGGAGCAAAATTCAGAGGTTGTGTTCTAAAATCTGAGTTTTTCTGATGGGCTGACCTACAGTAATCTGCAGTGCTGGTGCAAAGTGCTTGCAGCTGCAGTGACCTCACCAGGACTGGAAGCCCTTCACATTTGGCACTTGGATGGAAATAGAAATGCCTGGAACGGGGCTGCTGCTGCTGCTGCTGCTGCAGGGAAATGCACTGCAGCCCTTCAGCTGCATCAGTGGGGGGAAGTATGAAGTTTAAAAAATAAATAACAAATAAAAAAAATCACCTATTTCAAGCCATTCAAACACCCTACGACTTGGGTACCACAAAAGTCCTCCAGCTGGGACTGAGCTCCTGGGGAAACCTGGCCCAGCTGAGGACACTTCCTCTCCAGCCTCACATTACAGTTCCTTATCACTATAATGATAAAAAAAAAAATAAAAATTCCCCTCCTCCTCCTCCTGCCTTGCCTGCTGTGATGGCACAGTCATTTTTTTCACTCCCAGTGTCATTAAATCCTCAGTCACCTGGGGCAGGCTCTTGGCTGAGGCTGCAGACAGAGCTCCCCTGCAAATCACAGACGCCGGCACCGCCAGGAATTCCAATCGGGGCAGAGAATCTCGGGTGGGAAGGAGCAGTCTGGGGCAGAGCTTTGTGCCACAGGCATAAAAAGGCAATAACTGCATCACCACAGCATCTCCTCCTCACCACCCCGTGGCACCTTGGGCTCTAATTAAGGCCCAGACATTACTGCTCTGCTGGGAGGGATCCAGAGCTTCAAAGGAGCCCTGACCCCTGCTCCTCTGAGCACTCCTCAGCTCAGCCCTGCAGGGTGCTTGGCTTCTCATGGGGAAGGGGGTGAAGAGTTTGAGCGGCTGTGAAAGCAGCAAATCAGGCTCCACAGAGGGATAAGCACCATGGTGTCCTGTTCTAGAGACCCCAATAGAAGAAGGATGTGAGGATGTGGAAGCAAGTCCAGAGGAGGATGATGAAGGCAGTGTGAGGAGTGCAGGACCCCTCCTGGAAAGCCAGGCTGAGAGTTGGGGGTGTTCAGGCTGGAGAAGAGAAGAATCCAATGGAGAGACCTCAGAGCACCTTCCAGTGCCTGAAGGGGCTCCAGGAAAGCTGGGGAGGGACTTGGGACAAGGACAGGGAGGGATGGGATGAGGGGGAAGGGTTTGCAGCTGCAAGAGGGGAGATGGAGAGGAGATCTTGGGGAGAAATTCTTTGGGGTGAGGGTGCTGAGCCCCTGGCTGCCCCCAGAAGCTGTGGCTGCCCCATCCCTGGCAGTGTTGAAGGTTGGATGGGGCTTGGAGCACCCTGGGCTGGTGGGAGGTGTCCCTGACCATGGCAGGGGGGTGGGAATGGATGGGCTTTAAGGTCCCTTCCAACCCAAACCAGTCTGGGATTTTATAATAATTCCTTTGAAGAGACAAAAGATTGATGTTGGCCCAGGATCATTTACATTTATCCCAACCTGTGCTTCTTAAGCTGCTTCTCTCAACTTTTAACAAGGAGATTGGAGAAGTTTGGGGTTTTTTCATTAACAAACACATATTAATACTCAAAGACAATGAGGTGAGCATCAGCTTTGTTTCAGGAAACAGAAAACAACTTCCTTCCCTTTGTGTTTAAACAGAAAAAGGGTCCTATGGGAAGTGGCAGGGGAATTCTGGGCTCTTTCTCTGTCATGACATGACCTTGGCTGGGACAGACCATGGCCCTTGATACCAAACCCCTTCAGGGCATTTATCACCACCTTTCCTTGGGCCAACCTTTTCTCCTTGTGCCCTCCCAAACAGGAGATGACAATAAAATGAATGAAAAGGCAGCAGGGCAGAGCTGCTCGGTGTTCCCAAGAGCCTGGAATCCCTGGAACATTTGAACAAAAATTGGCAGCTTTTCTCCCAGCCAGGTCTCAGGGGTAGCACCAAACCCCTGTTTTCCACCCCAAGACCAAGGAGATCGCTGTAGGGATTTTCTCATAAAAAGGTTTCTCTGTCAGCTTCCTCCTTGGGCTGAGTCACTGGGGGATTGGTTTGATTCTGGGCACTTCAGCACTGCTGGAATGCTCCAAACTGGAAAGAAGTCAAAGTGGGACAACTCAGATGAGTAAATGACTGGAAGGATTGAACTTATGAGGGAAAAAAAAAGGCAGAAGGAGCTAAATCTGTCTAGTTTGGCTGGAGGACAGTGAAGGAGGACAACTGTCTGCTGAAAAGGCATAAATGTCGTGAAGGGGAGGGATTGTTTAGGTTAGCCCCTACAGGGGAATAACCAGGAATCACAGGATGGGATTAAGAAATGGAAAATGAGCTCTGAATATCAGGGAGGGGGAAACATTCTTAGCAGTGAGATCTAAGCCAGTGGGTTGTGGAACATCCTCCCCTGGGGCTGTGGTGGAAACCCTGCTCTTTCAGACATTTAAAAATGGACTCAAGCACTGCCTGTTGGGAATAAGCCTTTGCCTAGAGATGGAGCAGATCCAGGCAGGGTGTTCCCTGCAAGGAGCATCTGATGTGATGCTGAGCACGCCTGCAGCCTGGGAAGGTGCTCAGAGAGCCCTTTGCCCCAATCCAAGAAAATCCAGGCATGGAAATCCACTCTTCATGGCTGGGAAAACCCACTGGGAGGGTCTGCAAGAGGAGCTGCTCATCCTCACCCATCTCTCCCAGGCATTTGAGCATAAAGGAAAGTCAGATATAAAGGTGGGCAATGCTGGGAGGACTTTTAGAAGCTTTTCCAATCTATGGAAAGGGCCCCCATGGATCCTGACCCATAAGGGAGGCTCTCACCTCTGTGATTCACAGGGGATTTTCATGCCTGCTGGCCTGGCCTGAGCTTCAAACTGGCCATAAAAGTTATTTATGGCTTAGAAGTTTGTGTCAAGGGAAGGATGCTTGTCTGAGCTCCTTCTAAACAGAAAAACAAAACCACACACAACAACAACACCAAAAAAAAGGACAAAACAATAAAAAAAGATAAATCCCAACAACCATGCCCATTCCCCAAAAAACAAAACCAAACAAAAACCACCACAAAAATCAAGAACTTCCACTGAGGAGGAGCTGGAGTAAAATGGAAACACACCAAGATGGTGCTAAATAACAGCAGTAATTTTAACTTTTCCTGATAATTCTGGAATAACCTCAGCTGCTCCAAAGGCTTAAGCAGCCCAGGACATGGAGGGCAACATAAAACCAGGAGTGTGGAGTGTGGAGTACCTTGAGGAGGTGACAGGGAGGATCCAAGAAGGGGACAGCCATGGTACAGCAGCACTGGGCCTCAATTCATCAACTTTTCCTCTCATGCCAAGCTGATGTGAGTCTGAACCCAGTTCCAGTCCCAGCTTGGTCCATGTTTGCCTGGGGATCCCTGTATGAGCCCTCCTGGTGAGGCCAATCCAGCCTGGAGCTCCTGGATCTCTTCTTTCTTGCCAACAGAGAAGGGTGAGAGCACAAGAGGTGAAGGGCAGTGGTTTCAGAGACATCTGAGGACATTCAGACACCTGGATAAGAAAATGGATATGAAAGTGTGGTATTTAAGGCAGAGACATTGGCATCAGCACCCAGTGTGATGCTTTTGGTGCCTCTTGGCTGCAGAGAGCATCTCTGCCCTCAGAAGCAGCAGTGGGGTTTGACAGATCCAGGCAGGGAGTTTTAGAATCCCAGAACCGTGGAATAATCTCAGTTGGAAGGGACCTCCCAAGGTCTCCAATCCATCCTCTTGCTCAAAGCATCAAGATCAGACCAGGTTGTTCAGGTTTGATCTTGAAAACCTCCCAGGGTGACCAACCCCATGGTGTCCCCCCTCTGCCCCTAAGCCAGTTCTGCAGCCCCTGAACACTTTGGTGACCTCCAATAAACTCCATTTAATGAATGTCTTGGCTCCAGAACGGGGCCACTCTCTAGCTGAAGTCCAACAAATGCTGATTAAAGGAGTGTTTTAGGCATTAGATTCAGAAACATCTCCAAACACCAACTCCAAGCAGTGAATCCACCCAAAACTGAGAAGCGAGGTGATGACGGGCATGGAGGGGAGGGCTTTGCACTCACCAGGGAGTGAATTTGTCTCATACTTTCTACTTCTTTAGGTACAGACATACCTGTGGGTTTCCCTTCCAGCCAGAGAGACTCCCAGGTACCTTGTAGATGTTTGTTCTTCTTGCTCTTCCCAGGCTGGCATCTGGCATCTGCCCTGCAGAGGATTCCTTCACACGACCATTCCTGATCATGTTTTCTGGTTTTTCAAGGCAGAAGTTACATCCCAGGTTCCCATCTCTAAGAGCACACAGCAGAGCAGAAAAATTGGGATCAGAATCCAAACAACTTCAAAAGTCCACAAAAAAAAAAAAAAACCAAACTGGAAGAGACTTTTGACAAGTCATCTCATCCCTTCTTCCCCCTTATAGGATTCACCTCTACCAAAAGACATTTGCTGAACATAGGGGACTTCACCCTTGCAAACCCTCCCCTCCTCCTGCCCACCCCAAGTGCTTTGCTCCTGATTAGGATGGAAATGTGTTGCAGGGGACTCAGGGAACAGGTTCTCCCCTTCCATTCCCCAGTACCCTTTTACATACTTGTAGGCTCCCAGCAAATCTCCCTGCAGTCATCTCTCCTCCAGACTAAACAATCCAAACCCTTTCAGCCCTTCCTTGGAGGTCATGTTTTCTGGACCTCTGATCATTCTTGCTGTTCCCTCCTGGACTGCATCCAGTTGCCCTTCATCTGGCTCCAAATGCCTGGTGCTGGACACATGGGCTCCAGCTGAAGCCTTTGGGGACTTCTCAGACCAGAGATCTCAGCTCAGCCCATTAGAGAGGAAGACTCCAGTTACTAAGTCTGGATATGGTTCTGAATCCACATTTCCTCCACGCTTCGGATGGTTCTGCTGCTCCCACAAGAGACCATCCCTGGAATAAAAATATCTGAAATGCTAAAATATTTGAGAACAGCTCCTGGATACTGAGGAAAGATGGAGTAGGAACTCTTCCTGACTCCAGGTCCTCAAAGCACAGCACAGCTGGGGACTTTCCAGCTCCTGATAGAGGTACAGGACTTGCTGGGATGGAAAGAAGGGAATATTGCTGTACCCAAATATCACTTTTTTTTCCATAACTGTGTCCTTCTTACTGCCAACATGCCTGCAAGATGGGAAAAGGAGTGAAAATCAAACCAATACAACCAAAAAGGCATTTCCACTTCCACTTCCCTTAATCAATAGCAAACAAAGTTCTAAGAAGAGAAACCAATTCCCATGCACCTGAAACGAGACCTTGGTGCCCAGAGCCCACATCTCACACATCTCTTAGAGCCTGCAGCAGGTCAACATTTCCTGGGGAGGGGGGAAAAGGGGGAAAAAGGGGGGAAAAGACCCTCTGCTCCTGTGCTCAGTGTCTGTCCTGTGTTGGTACAGCTCCCAGGGACCCTTACAGAGCTCTGAGCATCCATCCCCCCCTGGCCATGCCCTTTTCCTCCAAGGGAGGGCTGAAGCATCCCGTGTGCATTTCCATCCTCATCCCATGCAACTTTCTCTCAAATTTATCACTTGTTTTCAAGGCATATGCTGTGGGAAACACAAGACTTCCCTTTCCAGCTGGGATGGTGCACAGAGCTCAGGGATGAAAGCCCGTGGCTAGCTGGCAAGTGGAGGAGTAGCCTGGCAAACCTTGCCTTGGCCCAATCATCTCCCTGGATGAAGAGAAGGGAGAGGGAGAACGTGGAGTTGTGTGCTGAGGATTCATCCTACAGCTTCCCTGAAACTCCCTAGGCTGTGAGTCATGAGCATCCCAAGGGGAACAGTGCATTTCCCAACCTTTGGAGCAAGGCAAAGCTGTGCCAGTGTTTTTCACAGGAGTTATTACCTGATTTCACTCGGGTAGCCCTATGCAGCCTCACTCCAAATTAATCCTTGCTCCTTCCCTTCAGTCAATGGAGACAGGCAGGCACTTCCAACCAGCAATCATCCTGCTGCAAGACAGATGTCTAAGGTAGATTAGGTGATTCAGCTGCTGGAGGGCTGATCTCACTGCTCGACTGCTCAGCAAACCTTGGCAGCTGCTGTGGATCAGACAGCAAACTGTTATTTGGTTAAAGTCAGGCCAGGTGACACCTTGCAAAATAATTACATTTGCAACAAATGTCAGTCAATGGCTCCTTTTGCCTTTTTTTTTATTTATTTATTTCATGGAAAATAGGCCTGATCTCATTTTCTGACAGAATCACCAGTCCTGTTCATCAAAGAGTCTCTTACAGGCACAAACTTTCATGTGGTGCATGACTTCACATTGCACAACCTCTTGCTGGAGAGCTTTCTGCTGCACTCCAGAAACAAAAGGTGCATTCAATAGATTGGGACTGGGCAGCTTGAGGAAGCTGGGAGGGATTATTCAGATTATTCACCCCTGGTCATCAGGATCTCCTGCCTTGCCCAGAGGGAGCCAACATTGTCATCAGCTCTCATGAAAGCAAATACCTTGCTTGGAGCTGATGTCAGCCACTGAGGTCACTGATGCTGACACAGCTGTAGGGAAGGAGCAGGGCAGAGCTCTCTGCTCCATCAGGACTCTCAGCTTGCAGCTCAGATGTGTATTTTAGGTGGCAAAATGCAGTGTGATGAGCAGATGACAAAGAGCATCCCCCATGCCCATGGAGCAGAGAACTGTGACCTGAAGGACAAGGAATTTTTCTCCTTTTTTTTGAGAAGGTTAGAATGGGCAAGAGAGTCAAGTGCTCACCTAGAAGGTGATGGCAGAGAGGAGGAAGGAAGAGTTTCTGTGTCAAAACCAAGACAGATACTGAAATGCTGCAGGCAGTTTGCAGGGCATGGTGTAGAACACACTTCTAAACCCAGAGGGAGCTGAAGTAAGAGCCACAGAAATTAACTGGGATTCATCCCACCTGCATTTGGGAGTTTCAGAAAGCCAGAGGCAGCCCAGGCTGGACATTTGGCTTCCTCAAGAACCCACAGAGAGTGAATGGCATTTCCAAAAAGCAGATCAGCTCTGGAGAGGGTAAATCACTCTCTGGAAGAGCCAGTGCTCCAAGGGGATTAGAAACCATTTCTGACCCTAACTCCACAAAATTCCTGACAGAAACCAGCAGCTTCAGGACTATCTTAGCATATCCAAGTCCTTTTTAATGAACAATTACCCCAGCTCAACCTCACCTGTCTCCCTTCTCCAGCCAGAGGAGCACCAGAGATCCCAGTAGGAAGACCATGTCCATCTTGTGCCATCCTTACAGTATCTTTGGCCCAAACCCATGGAATTGCCCTTCCAGCCAGAAGGAAATTCTTCTCCTTCACCCAAGATGCTTTTGTTGTCTCACCTCCCACACCCACCTGAAATCTTGCTCATCAGGAGCTCAGTGAGCAGCAGCAGCAGCCCAAGTGTCCCTTTCCAGGTTGGTTTCCAGTCCCCAAGCAGATGTCTGCTGCCATCTCAGCATTCTGGTTTCATTCAGCACATTTCTCCAAGGAATTTGTCCCCAGTGGGATTCCAGCAGAGCTCTTGGCTGGAACTCCCAGAGAAGGCTTCATCTTCTGCAGCAGAGCTCTGGCTCAGCAGTGCTGCCCAAAATCAAGTCCTCAGTGGAGAAAAAGAGATTTAATAAATCATTTGGACACCTGAGGCAATGGTGTCCCCCCTACAAACCTCTCCAGTGGGCCACCAAACCCCCAAAACACAACTTCTCTTTACTTATGGTGACTGCCCAAGAGAAACAACAACCTGCATGGGGCCATCTGTTTAAGTAAAACTCCCTAAAGTGTAGACCCTCTTCACCATGGGAGGAACAAGGAATTACTTTCTTTCCCATCCTCTGTCCTACAGGTACTTCTGCATCGCTTGCACTGACCAGGAAAACCCTTTTTCTCCCAGAAACTTCCAAGTTCATCCAACTTTGAGCAAAGCCTTCAGATAATGAGCAGCTCTGCTCTGCCTTTGGCTGGCTTTGAAGTGGTGATCTCCAGCAACGGAGGCCACATGAGCCATCTCCAAGCCCAAACCACCACATTTCAGAGGATTCTGGTGGTTGACCTGAGCTACAACCCAACAAAACAAACAGAGCACTGTGAAGGCTTCACAACCAGCACGTAGGCACACGTACCCCTGGTGGAACAAGGGACCCACATCCCAGCAGAAACAGGGATGCCAAGCTGATAACTTGGCTTTTTTTTTTTTTTTTTTTTCTTTCCCCATTATTTTCTCAGGCAGGCTGAGACAGCTCAGTGCTTTTCAGTCTGGAGAAAAGAAGAGAGGAGGTGTTCTTGCCCACCATGTGGTATCAATAGGTTGGTGGTAAAAAGCCTCTTGCTGCCAAAGAACACCAGAAATAACAGTGTCAAACATGTCTTTGCTGAGCAATTACAGTAAATATAAACACACACACTTATTAAAGATGAGAAACAGTAAAATATATATATATATACACATATATATATATTGGCCTCCTGCTTCTCATCCATTCTTCCCCAGGCTGGGATTAGAAACAGATTGAAGTAGCCTGAGAAAAAGAAATCCATTCATGGGTCCTAATGCTCTCATTAAACTGTAGGTGGATCACTGGGCCATGGGGGACACATCCCAGGCTTTGCTGCTCCCCATCTCTTCTGCTCCCCACCCATCAGAGGAGAATTTCCCAGTGAATTCCCCCCAGTCCTTCCCTCTGGCCCTGCTTTCCCTTGCTGGAGCAGCACAGAGCTTGCCCTCTGCACGTCCCTGGGGCTGCAGGGAAAGCCTCATGTCTGGTCCTGCTCACCAAACCTCTGCAGGCAATTCCAACTGCAAAAAGAAAAATAAAAATCAGGCAAATCTGCCCAGCTTGCTGCTGGGCACCTGTAACAATTTGTGCAAGGTAACAGCAGAATTTTAGTGATGGAACTGGGAATTAAGGGATGGTTTTTAACCCGGGAGAGTTGAAAACCATCTTTCCCCTGCTGCCTTTCCCCAGGAATGTGATTATTTGAAGATTACTCTGATTCCTGCTTGGAGTTTTTCCACCCAGGTCCGAATAAAACTCGGAAGTACAAAAGGAGAATGCAGGAAACCCAAAAAGTGAACAATTTCAGTCATCTCTGAGGATGTTTTCGACCAAAGCAAAGATGATTTCTGGTGCATGACCTCTCTAACTCTGGCTGGCAAACCCTTGTCCTCCTCCTGACCAGCTCAAACCACAATATTTTACAGACATCCCACAGAGCCCTACATAGCTCATAGACTGCCCTGTGCTAACCTCACCCCTCCCAGAGCATATTCCAGGGGAAATCTTCTCATGTCTGCATTCAGAGGAGCAAAACCATGTCTTGTGGGGACCAGTGGAAGGGAAACCAGTGGATCCAAAGCTTTTCCAGGGCTCCTCCTCCTCCCACTCTGGTGAGCAAGAAGCAGCTGGAGCTGTGGCTCTGCTTCCCCCCAGCACCAGCTGAGCCAGCACAAGCCAGAAAATCATCAAGCAATCAGCAGAGATGACCTCTCCTTGACCCACACCAGGGTCAGGACTGATTGAAGGCCTCAGAGAGCTGTTTGCTTTGCTCCTTGGCAGCTGCTTGGGGCAGGAGCCAACCTCCTCACCATGCTGCTGAGCACACCTGGGACCATCAGGTCAGCAGGATTTATCCAGATCACCTCCAGGGGAGCAGGCAGCAAAGAGGGCAAGGTCTGCACCCTACAGATCCTCCCTGAAACCCAGAATCCACGCCACCCCCCTAAAAAAAACCCCAAACATCCTTTTGCAAACATGGGGTATAACCTTCAAAGCCCACCAGAGAAGGCAAGGCAGTGCCTTCTGCTTTAAGGTCCCCCTCCAAAGCACATCCCAGTGGAACAGAGCCAGGAGTGTTTCCAGCTGAAGCTGATGAGGTTCTAATGAGCCCTGGGTTATGTGGTCCTCAAGGTGCTGCCCTCTCAACAGATGTCCTGAGGACACTGAGCATCCCTGGCACAGGAGGGGAAGCAGAAACCCCATGGAGCTCTTTTGAAGAGCCACCCAGACCATTTCTTGTGATACAATTTGGGAAACCAGGCTTGAATGAACTTCTCCTCTTCCAGTCCTGGCCAAGACTGTGGTTTTTGCAGTGAGCAGGGAGGAGGGGACACATACCTTCAGAATTGTCTCTGTGGATGGGAATTCATCGGGGTTTACTTTCTCAAGGCTCATGGCTTGTCACAAATCCTTTTAAAGTCATGAGGCCTGGGAGGGGAGGGAGAAAAGAGAACGTTTTGGTGTTATTTTTGTTCAGCTAGGAAGGGTTAGGAAGTCCTGATCCCATGGAGTAAGCAGTTACAAAGCCATAGCCCCTTGGACTCTCTCTCGTGGTGAGGTTGGGAAGAAACCAAGGACAGCAAAGAATGTCCCTCTGCTCCTCACATCCCCCCTGAGCCCACTGCTCCAGCTTCTCCCCACCCACCCTCCTGCAACCTGCAGCATTTGGGAAAAACCTGAGTGGGTTTGCTCTTTCTTTAGCTTGCCTGAACCTTTCTCTCTCTCTTTGACACCAGGCAAGGTGCTTCAGCATCCCAGTCCTCTGTGGTGCTGCTGCTCCTCCAAAGATGCCCCAGAGACACGAGTCCCCCATTTCAGTCCTCAGTGGTAGCATTTCCCTCTCATCTGCAGCTCAGGACCTGCAGCTCCAAGCATGCAACATCCTGCTGGAAAGTTTGTTGTGTCTCCTGCACCTGGGGAGGAGCAATGAAAGCTCAGGCTCCCAGGAGGACAAATGCAGTGTGTGAGATCTCTCCCCTCAGCTGGGAACCCTCTCACCTCCCTCTTGGCCAACCTGCTCAGCCAGCCAGTCCCAACACCCATCAGAGGAGTGTCACCTCCTGGGGGGTGACATCCTCCTGGGGTGTGTAAGAACAACACAGGGAGAGAGATGGGGCTGACCTGGGCTTAAACATTCACTTTGCAGGCACCAGTCAGGGTGTCAAACCTTACACCCCCCAGGGACACTCACCCAGGGACCTCCTCAGACAAGGATGCTCAGAAAGGATCAACCCAGGCTCTGGCTGCTCCATTTGCTGCCATCCCCCGAGGTACCACTGCCTCTTCATTTAATATTCCTCAGCTCCATGGTTCCTGAGAGAATCACCTTCCATAACCACACCAATAAATCCTGACTTGAAGACCATTTCCCTCCCAGGTCTCTCCTGTACCTTACTGAGCTCAGCAGAGCAGCATCCAGTGACCCTGTAGACCCTGAAACAGCCCAGTAGAGACACAATAATTTTACTCTCAGACCTCAGCAAGCAGGGGCTGGGACATCTTCCTCCTGATCCACAGCAGCATCTGTCTCCTGGTGGTTCTCCAAATATTCATGAACACTTCTCCACAGCCAGCACAGGATGACTTTGCACCTCAGCCTCTCTCCCCCTGCAGTAAATCAAGGGTATGAAAGCCTCAAGTGATGTCAGAGGGATGCAGGTGACCATCTGACCTTCTTGAGGTTGTAAAAATGGCTGTGCAGAAGAGGTCTGCTGAAATTTCTGGGGGCTTTCTGTAGAGCAGAAGTAGTGGAGAAGAAAAGAATGAAAAAAGGCCAGAATTTCCAGCCTCAGACCAGTTTTCCCCCCATAAACACACATTTTTTTGAAGGTTTATGCATGAAGGTAAGTAGCAGAAACTTTCTGGAGCACACCCTCACCCTCTCTCTATAGCACATGAAGAAGCTGATATGAGTTGGAGGAGCATGTGGCAGCAAAGGGTGGATAAAACCCCAAAGTCCATTTCCATGACCATAGGAGCATAAAGAATTCTGCATCTTCCAACAGTCTGACCTCCTGCAAAAGCCAGGCAAGAAAACCTCACTGGGATACTCCTGCTCCCACCATAACTTCCAGGAGATTTATGGCACATGCTTCACACAAAGTCTCCCAAACCTGCTTTAAAATCCTCAAGTGCTTATGGACCCACCATGACCTCGAGCTTATTGCCTGGGCAGCTCATCAGACAACAGCTCCCCAAGAGAAAACACAGAAGAGACAACTCCTAGACACTCTAATGGATGTCCTGGCAGGAAAGCTGAGTGAGAGGTAGAGGTCCTGGCCTCTCTTTTCCATATTTTTTTTTCTTTTTATTATTTTATTTTCTTTTTTATTCTATTTTTTCCAAGCTATGGCACTCAGCCTGAGGCAAAGCCCTCTGAGTCTTTCCACGGTCAACGCTAAGTCCATTCATCCCACTTCCCGTCCAGAGCTCCCTCTCCTTCTCCATGCCAGCACTTCCCATCACTCTGGAAAAGCTCCTTGCAGCCCCGCTTAGCTCCTGAAGGTTCATTCCCATTTTTTTTTTCTTTTTTTATTTATTTTTTAACAGGCCCAAACCGCAGGATGCCAACTAATTGCTTTGTGAATGACCCCAGTGTTAGGGGCTCCGCCGCCATGGCTGGGAGGCCCTGCCACACGTTTGTGGTGCCTCACACTTCCTGACATCTGGTTCCAATCCGAGCTGCCTTTAGCTGCTGCCAGAGCTGAAATGAGCCCTTACCTGTCCAAAGGTACCAGCAAGCCCTGGGGCAGGCAGAGTCTCACCAGAGCTGCTCCCTCCTCTGCCTCCCATGCCAAGCCCCTGCTTCATCCCAGGTTCAGAGCCATCAGATCCTTTTCATGCCACCCGCCCTTTCTGCAGCCTTTATCTTCCCTTTTATCCATCTATATGGGGGGTTTATTAATTTGGGGGGTCCTTACTTGCTGCCCCATCCATGACATCTCAGGATGGCACTCACCTTTATGAGCTAGAGAGGGCTCTGATGCCCCTCCTGCAGAGGCAGATGTTGAGCACCAGCCTTGGCCATCAGCCTGGCCACCACGAAGCCTCCAAGGTAAACTGCAAGGTGAACCAGGGAATGGGTGACTTGAGCCTGGCAAAAACATGGGCACTTGGAGACCTGAGGAGGTGCAGATTCCCTCAGCCACCAGCTTCAAGGACCAAACACAACCACACGTGTCCAACTGTGAGCTGAGTGTATCCACCCCGTGATTAATACCCAGCAGAGGAAATGTTCTGCTTTATTAACAGACTCAATAATGTCTGTCTTAATGAGACCCCTGCAAAAGCAGTTCCAGTACTCATGCCCTTCTGTTTTTAAACAAACTCCTGCAGAAGCTGGAGGCTCAGACCAGCCAGAGAGGAGGTCTGGTGCTGGTTGCTTCTGGGATGTGAAATTCTGCTGTACCCAACTCCATGGGGTGATGTGGGGACACCCAGCACGTCCTCCACGAGGCTTGGGACAAGGTTCTGGGTTTTGGTGGTCTCAGAGAGCTCAAGATCTACACTGAGAGCTCCAGAAGAGGAGCAGACAAAATGATAGAGAGCATCTCCATCAACTAATCCTGGTGCTCCAGCAGGCCAGGACCTACCCAACCAATCTACAGACCTAATCTAACGTTTGGCCAAAAAGTAAAGTTCTGTTTACCCCATTTATTTCCACCTTTCCCTCAATAATGTTACTGGCCATGGTCAGAGGCAGGGATATGGTACAAGAGGGTGCAACTGCTGCTCTTGCATCTCATGAGCACAACTGTGATGGTTTGGAGCTGCTTGGGGCAATCCACCCCCTTCACAGCAAGCCCAAAAATCAACCTTTCCCTGCTGGGCAAAACGAACCTGTGGAGCTGTAATTGGACAAATATTGTTCAAGGAAAGAAAGCTCTACGGGAATGTAGACTAAACATGGCTCCTATGCCAGATAAAACCGTGCTCCCTACACTGCAGGAGGAACTGCTCATGCCATAACAAGTGGTCAAACCTGATACTTCAGAACAAATATACAGAGATACCCCATCTGTATTTGCAATGTTGAAAAAGCCTGATCCAGCTTCCAACACAGGCAGAAAATCGTGGGGTTTAAATGTCAACTGAGACCAGAGCTAAAGGTCTACCAGGGTTCCTAAAATTGTCTGGGGGAAAGCAATGCCAAGAAGCCACCTAGGCTACCTGGAAACCCTTTGCTTCCTCCCAGCTCTGACTTTTTTGACAATTCCTGTAGATGTTATTTTATCACAGAAACCCAGACTGGTTTGGGTTGGAAGGAACCTTCAAGCTCATCCATTCCCACCCCCCTGCCATGCCCAGGGACACCTCCCTCAGCCCAGGGTGCTCCAAGCCCCATCCAACCTTCAACACTGCCAGCCACAGCTTCTGGGGGCACCCTGGGGCTCAGCACCCTGACCCCAAAGAATTTCTCCCCAAGATCTCCTCTCCATCTCCCCTCTTGCAGCTGGAAACCCTTTCTCTTTGTCCTCTCACTCCACGCCCTTCTCCAAAGCTTTCCTGGAGCACTGGAAGGGGCACTAAAGTCTCCCCAGAGATTTTTCTCTTCTCCTTTAGTAAGACTTGAACTTTTTGCACTATTCCTTTGATCCGAGAGCTGCCTCACCACCCCTTTGGAAGGGCAGAGCCTTGAGCTTTGCAGCTCAGAGCCATGGTTGCACCAGAGGGGCACAGTCCTGCCCCAGCAGCCCCTTGCAGGCTGGAGGAGGAGGTGGAGGGGGGAAAAGAGAAAAGAAAATTAAAAAAAAAAAATCCCTGTGTGGATACACACCCTCTCACACACCTTTTCTATGTGCTCACAGACAACTTTTAAAGAGAAACTTTCCAAGAGTTCAGCTGCAAGGGGGTAACATGAGACTCAGAGGGGAACGGGGAAGGAGCCCGCCCGACCAGTGCTGCCATCAGCAGCTCCCCAGAGGGGAAAAAACCAATAACCCCCCAAATAAATAGATAAATACATAAATAAGAACACTCCCTGCTTCTGCTGGAGCCAGGCGAGCCGCATCATCTCCCTCCAGGGGTGGTGCAGCTCCCAAACCATAAATTAAAATTAATTAATTAACAAATAGAAGCAAAGGGGAAGGAAGGAGGGAGGGGAGAGGGGAAAGAAATCCCCAAGAAGGCCACAAGGAAATGACCTCCCCTGCTATTAAATAGGTGAGTAGAGGGGTATTATGAACACATCATGGGTTGGAAGGGTGAGGAGGTGACACCTCAGTCCAAGCAGAGGCTGGGAGGGGGACAGGATGAGCCCAACTGCAGAGGGAGTTTTTGGGGACAGCCAGGACTGCTGCTGGCAGGACATAACCAGGAGAAGAGAGGCCACAAAGCACTAAAGGGAAGGAAAGGAGCCACAGAGCCTCTGGCTGCACCAAAGGGACACAGGCTTGGGTTGCATGGTCAGATTTTCCAGCCAACTGCCAAAAAAAATAATAATATAATGCTCCGTTAAGTCCTTCAGCCTCCACTTGCCTTTGGATGGGTTGGCAGAGCAGCAAGATCCCATTCTCCAGTGCTCCCACCACAGCCAGGGCACCCTCAGGGATGGGTTTTTATTGGGAGAAGAACAAGGAGACAGGAGTTAATTGCTTAAATAACAATTTAATTACTCTCAGCACTCCCAGCCCATCCTGTCTCCACTCTGCCATGGGTGCGACTGAAACTCCCACCTGTAGCTTCTCCTCTCCCATCTCATGCAAAGCACCTGGTCCCACCACCCAAGGCCAGAAGTTCCCACAGCTTTTGGGGTTGGAAAAGCTCAAAGCAAGCCCCTGCTCATAGAAAACTCCAGGACACAGATCTGCTGAGGAGATGGTTGCTGGAGAAGTCAATCTCCCAGTGGCCTCATCAAGACGATGATGGGAGGGCTGAGGACGACCCCGTCTGCTCCCACCCAACCTACAGCTGCTCATCACACGATCCTTTATCCCTCATCTACCCTTGGGAATTGTGTCCTGTCTCTTCCAATCCCCCACATCCATCCTGTCCGTGCAGCTGGGAGTTGGGTGCATGTTCCCCAACCCATGGGGTGCTCTCCTGTGCTGCCTCTGTGGTCTCAGCTCCTGGAAGGATCAGGAGCAAAGCCCAGGACACACACACAGAGCTGGAGACAGGAACCTTCCCCTTCCCTCCTGCTGGTTTTTTCCACCCTCTGTCTCGTGTTGGAGAGGGGTTGGGCCAAAAATTGGGTATTCCTGGAGCTCCCCAAACCCTCAGGGTGGGATGGACCTCAGAGTGGGTCAGGCTGAGCAGGACCATGTCCAGGTTCTGATTAGCTCCAGGGGTGGAGGCTCCACCTTTGGGCAACTTGGTGGTGTTTGGGCATCCTCCCCCCAAAAAAAGCTTTTTCTTATGTTTAAGTGGAATTTCCCTGTAGTTCAAGTGGAATTTCCCTGGAGCTCAACCCCTACCCACCAGTGGGGCTCAACCTGGCCATGGACACCAACAGGTCCCCAGGTGGGAGGACAAATCCCACTTGGTGGGTGCTCCAGTTCCCAGGAAGCCCTTGTGAACCCTGAGACCCCAACCCAGGTTGAGAGATGTAGATGAGTAGGAAGCAAAACAAAACAAAAAAAAAAAGAAAAAAACCAGTTTGGAGATCCAAGTCTTTTTTTTTTTTTTTTTTTTTATTATGGAAGTCTATAAAATAGCCACATGGATTACTTTTGTTTGTTTGTTTGTTTTTTAAGATCACAAAATACACAACATTCATTTTAATATGCAACACAGAATATTATATACATATTAAAACCCACATGACTGAAACACGTGTTCACGGCACCAAGTTCAGAATGAAAGAACCCCACAAGTGCTTTTTTCTTTTTTTTTTTTTTAATATTAAAACCAACTGTGATAAAACATATTAATATTTCTTCAAGACGATGTTTACAATAAAGAGGGGGGAAAAAAAATCATATTTTACTAAATAACAAATATTTAACAGCAAAAAAACCTTTATACTAAATATCTATTTTGAATTATAACAAAAATAGTACTTAGAATAGTTTATAAAGACAGACCAAAAAAAAAAAAAAATTTGTGTATAAAATAATATTATAGCAAATTGGACTGTGCTAAGGAAAAAAAACCAAACCAAACAAAAAAACAAACGATTCTGAGATTCAAAGTGCTTTATTCTGCAAAACCACTGCAGCAACTTTTTTTTTTTTTTTTTAGTCAAGTTACATTAGTTAGGAATGGAAAAAAAAAATAAAAACAAAACAAAAAAAAGCAAAGCATGGCTGAGTGGTGCCCAGATGAAATACTCACACACACAAACATTATATAGAGAGATGACAGGAGCAGATATATATAATGGATGTATGCACCTCGTGTCACTGCTCTCCAGGCAACCACTCACCCAAAAGCATGTTTGGTTTTCACTTTGTCATGACATTGGAAGTTAAAATTAAAAAAAAATAAAATAAATGTATTCAGCAAAATCACCTTCACTGCTCTCCTGTGGGACTGAGCCCATTTGGAAAAGTCAACCCCAAAGGGATTTTGCTGGCCACAGAGAGGCACAAAGCCACCTCTGAGCTTTAGCCAGAGCTTTTTAACCTTGGTGTCTTCTCCAGCTTTCCCCTTTTTCAGCCTCCACTCCCCCAAGCACATTGGGATCCCCTGATGGGGCTGGGATGGAAAGAAGAGCTCCTGAAAAGCACCCACTGCTGGGTTTCTGGAGTTTTGGGGTTTTTTTTCCCTGTCGCCCATCCACCTCCTGTCCTCATCCTTATATCCCAAGGAGCTCACCACCCACAAAGCCCATGGACACCCTCCCATTCCTCTCACCTTTCCCCACATGTTTGTCCCTGGGAGACTCACCCCTTCCCTTCACATTCAGGTTTAAGTTCTCCTTGGGATTTTGATTGCAATTAAGCTCCTTCTGTCCCCCAGAAATTCTCCTCTCCATCATGGACAAGGACAATGCCCAGAATCTCACCAGTGTCAGACCTACTGGTGTTTCACTCAGCATTTCCAGGAACATGGTGCACACAGAACCTCCCGACACCTTCCTTTTGGGTTTGGCACCTTGTTTACCAACCAGAAGCCAAGGTTTGAATCTGAATGGCATCTCCTAGAAGACTGAGAGTTTTCTGTCAGGTTTTATCAACCTGAAAATCAAGTTATGCACCCCAGTTGGGAAAGGGGGGGGGACAGGACACCATCCTCTGGGATGTTCCTGGGTGGAGGGTTTCTGGCAGCTTGGCTGACAGCAATCCAACCTCAAGAGCTTCCCTTGGCTAAAAAAAAAAAATAAAAATACTGCCTCCCTTCTCCTTGTCCCCACCAGGTGATGGGCTGGCAAAGGCAGCCACCACCATCACTGACTTGACACTTCCTTCAGCCTTCCAAAGAGGCACCCACTCCTCATAACCTGCAAAGCAACCCACACCTGCCCCTTCACCCTTCCTTATTGCAACCCCTCCGACTTATCTGGACACCTTTAAAGCTGAAAGCCAAGCTGCCCACCCCAAGCACAAGATCTTTCCCCATGGTGGTCAGGAGAGGGCTCAGCCATGGGCCTTGTGTTGTTCTTTCCATCTTGGAGGGCAGGAGATGGGAGAGGAGTGGGGCTGGGGAGAGATGCCTCAGGTCCAAGAGAAGGATCTCCCAAACTGGGGCTTGGTTCTGGTCTGAACCAAACTCCTGCTGGGGAGTTCAGGGGAGAGGAGGGGAAGGAGGAGGTTGGCTTTTGTGCATGGCCATGTCTGCTTTCAACACAACCAGCCCACTCCACACTCAACCCAGAAGCCTCTTGCATGCAAAAAAAAAATAAATAAAAATCAAATCAAACCAATTCACCCAGCAAATGGAAGGTAAGATACCTCACTGGCCACTTGCTTGTGCTGGAGAAGCGTGGGGCAGGACCCCTCTCCTGGGTTAGTGGTGGGATGGGGTGGGCAGCGTGCAAGGAGCCTGCCTGCTCCTTCTCCTGCTTGCCAGGCTCCCTCTGTCACCAAACAAAACCCAAAGACAGACAAAGGATGTGCACGTTGGCTTCTTTATGGAGATCACCTTTAATGCAAATCAGCTCCCGGGGATGGGGATGCACCAGGATGAGCAGCTCCAAGCAGGATGTGCTCAGAGCTGTGGTGGGGCCATGGGGTAGGAGGCTGGTGCCTGCACCTTGAGAGATAGAGAGCAAAGGCACCAAAATGCCCTCCCTCCCCCCCAAAAAAATTAAAAAATGGGTGCCTCTGCAGAGGGAAGGGGTGCAGACAGGCCATGTAGCAGCAGCAGCAGGAAACTCAATGAGAAAAAAAAAATTAAAACAAAATAATAATTATTAAAAAAAAAAAAGGACATCCCACCGCCACCCAGATCCCCAGATGCATTTTGCAGAATGCAAATATGCACTCGCCCAAGGCCTCAGAGGGACAGCTCAGCCCAGGACAAGACACCACAGGGTTTTTCAGTCCCGCAGCAGAGGTGAAACAGCAGCCCCGACCCCCCCAGCCTGCCCCGGCACCAGCGGGAGAGGGGATGGCAACAGGCACCACTCATCTCCTCCCTCACCAAGGAAAGCCTCCAATGCCCCAAAACAAAAAAAAACCCAACCAAACAGATGAAAAAAAACACAAAAAACCAAAACCCAACCAAAAAAACCAACAAAAAAAACCCAAACGCACAAAGCAACAACAACAAAAAAAAACACAACAAAACAAAACAACCCCCCAAACACTGTTACCACCAGCTAATTTAACACTGTTAAAAAATAAAATAAAATAAAAAAAAAAAAAGGCCAGAGGCCACCCAAGAGCCCCCCTAGGACACCAGACCTTGGATGGCGTCTGATTTCCAAAGCCTTTCCCGCAGCCGGGCCCTTTGCAGCGCTCCTCCTGGCAGCAGAAGTGTTTCATAGATATTTATATATATATATATTTATAATATTTAGATACTGTGTATGGTCAGGCATCGTTTCCCAGCTCGACTTGGGTCCTGTGACTCCTCCTCCACATCCGAACGAAAACGAAGACGCGCGATGCCGCCCCCGGCCTTCTCCGGGCCCCGCGGGAAAAGCGAAATGGTTCTGGCAGCTTCACCCGTGGAGAAAGCAGTCCCGACCCGGAGGCTCTGCGAAGCCAGCGCCGTGGAGAAGTTCCTCATCCCTTTCTCCTCCCCTCCTCTTCATGCCCCTTGCCCCCAACCCCACCCCTCCGTCCCCCGGCCGCCCGTCCCTCGCGCCCACCGAGCCGTCGGCCTTTACACCGTCGCTCCCAGCATGGCGTCTGTCCCCGTCAGGATCTCGTTCTGGTTGGAATCCAGTCCAAAAAATTTGACCTTCAGTCCGTCGACCGGGTGGACCACGGGCACCAGGGTGATTTTGGGGAAAGTCCTGGTGGCGAGCTCGAAGCGGCTGGTGCTGGCCAACTCGATGGCCAAGGCCTTGAGGAAGAGCTTGGCCAGGTGTTTGCCCAGACAGGTCCGTACGCCGCCTCCGAAGGGCAGGTAGTGGAACCTCCCCTCCTTGTCTTCGCTTCGGCCTTGCCCGAAGCGGTCGGGGTCGAAGACATCCACGTCCTTGAAGACGGGGGCAGTGTCATGGGTGTCCCTGATGCTGTACATCACACTCCAGCCCTTGGGGATTTGGAAGCCCTGGAGAGAAGAGGGAGGAGGTGGAGAGAAAACCAGAGAGAAAGTCAAGCCTACTGGAGAGGAAACCAGAGCGAGCCAACCCAACTGCAAAGGGAGCAGGAGAAACATAAAAGCCTTTTTGATTCACCTGCTTTACTCCCATTTTTTTAGAACCACAGAATTCCTGAAGGGTTTGGTTTGGAAGAGACCTTAAAGATCATCAAGATCCAAACCCCCTGTGTGGGCAGGGACACCTCTCACTAGACCAAGTTGCTCCAAGCCCCATCCAACCTGGCCTTCAGACTTCCAGAGATGGGGCATCGACAACTTCCCTAGGCAACCTATTCCAGTGTTTTACTCCCCCAACAATGAAGAATGTCTTCCTAATACCTAACCCAAAATCTCCCCTCTTTCAGTTTAAAACCATCACCCCTTATCCTGTCACTATCCCCTCAGGTGAAAAGCTCCACCACCAGCTTTCCTGTAGGCTCCCTTCATATACTGGGAGGCCTCCTCAGAGCCTTCTCCTCTCCAGGCTGAAGACCTCCAACTCTCTCAGTTGGCTCCACACCCCATTACCCTCCTCTGAGGTCCTCAGCAGGACCTCCCCGAGGTCTCACCTAAGCCAGGCTGGAACCAACTTTGCACCCACCCACAAAGGGCTGTTCGGGGGAGCTTGGGGAGAGAGAGATGGCAAAACTCACATCCAACTCAAAGGTTTGCAGCACCGTCCGGTACCCCCCGGAGATGGGGGTGAAGAGGCGAAGCACCTCCTTGATGACACAATCCAGGTAGTGGAGGCTGCTGATGTTGTCGAGCCGGAGGGAGCCCTCGCAGATGCAGCCGTTGTGGAGGATCCCCTTGCTCCTCAGCTCCTCCCGCAGCTTCTCCAGGACCCGGGGGTGTTTGAGGAGCTGCATGATCAGGGAGGTGCTGGCGCTGGCAGTGGTGGCGTAGGCAGCAAAGATGAGCTCCAGGGTGCCATCCTGGAAGGCAAGAGCAAAGCCAGGGTAAGACCCAGGGGGTGGACAGACAGACAGACAGACAGACAGACAAGCCAGTCAAGGGATGTGTTTTTTTCCCAACAGCCTGGTCATGCCTAACTCCAAGGTTTCTCCTTGTGCAGGCACAGGTTTTGGACACCCACCATGGGGAGCTTCCCACTGAGCCTTGGAGGGTGCTGAGGGCCAGGCAGGTGGAATTAAAAACCTGTGGATGGCTCTTGATAGCACATGAAGGACACATTATGCCATGCCACTGCTGCAGATAACAACCAGCTAAGGGCTTACAATCCCTGCAAAGGAGCCACCATAAAACTGGATGGGTGAAGGGATGAAGCTGAGCAAGGCTGAAAGCTTCAGCAAACTCGTCTGGACTTTTGGTCTTCCCTGGAAATACTTCTTAGAAAAGGTTGAACACAAGCTGCAAACAAATAAGGCCCTTAGGAGAACAAATGGCACCATGATCCACCAGACCAGGATTCACCTGCAGCTCCAACAACACATCATGGAGACCCTCAGCTCTCACTGCCCATCTCAGGTCAACCCCCCCAAAAAGATCCTCCTGACAGCAGCTCACACTTTGCTTTTTGAGGAACCCCTGCCCAGCAAGGCCAAGGTGACCATGGGGAAGATCTTTACCTTCAGCTCCTGCATGGTGAGCTCCTTGCCATGCTCCTTGCCACTCTCTATCAAGATGTCCAGCGCGTCGGCGTAGTCCTTGCCCTGCGTGTTCTGCAGTTTCTCCTGGATGGCTTTCTCCAGCCCCTTCTGCAGTGTCTCGCGTGCCCGGATGCCCTGTGGGGCAGGAAACCATCAGACCACGTAGGACACAACCACAGAACGTCTTAGGTTGGAAGAGACCTTCAAGATCATCCAGTCCAACCGCTGACCAACACTGTAAAGCTCAAAGATCTGTAAGACACGACCACCATCCCCAGCCCAGCATCCCCAGGAGCTGGAGAAGTTTTCAGGACAACATTTCCAAGCAATCCAACTGCAATTGCAGGTGCTCAAAGAGAAGAATGCTGATGTTGTTCCCTGGGCAGGAGGAGCAAACCCCGAGCGGGTGAGATTACAGGCAGGAGTAATCAGCACCTACGTGCAAATGACAGGGATGCTGTGGGAGCCCCAGGACTGCACCAGTTCACAGGCATCCAGCTTGCCCTGGGATGGACAGGAGGCCCTGGGAAAACTTGTTCCTCAAAGGAAAGTCAATTGATCAGCAAGGATCCTCTACCTCCGACCCATTTTATCACCTGGGCTCAGTAAAGCAATTCCCATCCCAGTGCAGCTGCAAACGCTTCGGGGCTGCAAATGATTTGGGCTCAGGCACGGGGTCAAAGAACAAGAACAAAACTGGCAGCAAGGATCATAAAAAAAAAATTAATTTCCAACCTCCCTCCTTGCTCCCATCCCCGAATTTCTGTTGCTGAAATTTCGTTGTCCCCCCCCCCAGAAAAAAAGATAATTTTTTCCCCATTTTTTGGCCTGCGTCATTCATGGAAAAAGGAGAGTAGCTCATGGAATGAGAAGGTCCAGTGTCCTGTTTCACCATGGGGACAGGAGGGAATTAATAAAAAAACCAAAAAAACCAACCAAACAAAAAAACCCAACAAAAAACACACACACAAAAAAAAACCACAGCAAAGAAAAAAAAAACCAAAAAACCCAAAAAATCGTAGCAAAACTGCCAACTACAAGTGAATAAAAATTAACAATTTAATCTAGGAAAGTCCTGACTGCAATTCTCCCTTTCATCAAACCACACAGTCCCCAGCACTCCAGAACCCTTGGAATGGATCCCCACCTCCACTCCTCCAAACCTGGATTGTGCAGCCCAAACCAGACCTGCTTCTAGAGAGCGGAGGGTGCGAAGCCATCACACCAAGAATCTGTAGAGGCAGGCGTCAGCCACAGCCCCATAAATCCAAATCATTTGGTGGTTATCAGCTGGTGGATGGCTCTTACCCTCCTGTAGCCACTGAAGGGCAGATCCACGGGCAGGGAGAAGACGTTCTCCACAAACTGCTGGTAGACCTCGAAGAGGCGGTTGAGTTCCTCGTCGGGGATGCGGAAGCCCAGCAGGACACGGATGGCCATGCGGAAGGTGAGCTTCTGGGTCTCGTGGTAGACATTGATGGACTCAGGGTTGCTGCTCCAGGCCCGAAGGGTGTCTTTGATTACCAGCTGGATCTTGGGGAGATAGCTCTCCAGGGCCTCATGGCTGAAGATTTTAGAGAAAACCTACAAAACAAGGAGTGAGGTGAGGTTTCCACACAGCCCCAACACAACGCTCTTTGCCTTCTCTAGTAACCAGCTTCTCTCCATGAAAATGGACATCACGGGTCTCCTTGTCATCATCCAGAATCACCAGTTCCTAAAATAGGTGCCAAAAAGGGGTCAGTGGAGAACTACCAGCTGACATGCCCTCCACAGGCTGATCCCCACCATGACCACCGCAAACCATGGACAACAACACGGGGCAGACCAGGGGTGGGAGGAAACACTTCACCCTGTGCACACCACGATGGATGGAACCAACTTCCCCACAGCTCCATGTCTTGTGGCCTCCCTTTACATTCACCCCGTGGTTTGGAGGTTGTTAATTCCCCTCTTCCACAGGGATTCTCTAGTGTCTAACATTAGGGTTGTGCACATACACGGAGAGATGCAGGCTTTTCCCTCAGTGGCAGTTCCTCCCCCTACCAACCATGTTCCTTTTAAATATACACCAGAAAAAAAAAAAAAAAAAGTAAAATTATTATTTTGAGGCCTTTGGGATCTCTGTGGAATCTGGCTGAACTCCGACAGGGGTTCAGGTGGGGAAGAGCAGCACACACATACACGGCGGCTGTGACTGCACATGGCTCAATTCATTGGGAAACTGAGAAAAAAAGAAAAAAAAAAAAAACAACTCAAAAAAATCTCCCTCATGTCAGCAGACAGTATTAATTTAAGCTCTGGGAGTAAACACTGTGTGGGCCTGGGCCTCCCCAGGTCCCCAGTGCTAAGGACTCCCTGCTCCAATTTGGGTCAGGGCCCGCGCGTTGCCCGAGGAGCTCAGCAATGCCAGGAATGTCCCCTCAGCCCTCCCCAGCACAGCCCACAAGTGCAGGCTTTCATTCAGCACCCCTGGCTGCATCCCTCCCAGAGTGCACCCGAGGAAAGAAAAATTAAAAAAAAAAAAAAAAAAAAAAAGTGCTGTTTGTTGATTTATTTTTTTTTTTTTTATTGCCCTCCACACGAGCACGCACGGGGCAGCACGCACACAGGCAGCACCCCTGGGAAAATCAAATTAAAAAGAGGGAGCTGCAAGTCTGCAGAGCCACCACTGGTGGCCGGGTTCCTGGTGGGGGGGCTTGGAAGTTATCAACCCAAGGAGGAGAGAACTCAAAGCCACCCCCTCTTTCCATGAGCGCCGGACTCGCTGGAGCTGTAAATGTGAGAATTTCCTCCGCAGTCAGCACTCAAAAGGGAAAGGTAATATTTTCCTGGCTGCGACCCCTCGTTGCTAATGCACATCGTTCACCAGGATTTTGTTTGGTGAAATAACAGCCCTGTCCCCTCACAGCCCCGGGGTGGGAAGCTCTGCAGGAGCGGGGCTGAGCCCTGAGCAAAACTCATCACAGGGGACGGGGTCGAGCAGAGCTCAAGAGGTTTCTTCCTCCCCAAGGAAAACACCCGGTGCAAATCCTGACAAATCCCATGGTATGGGCAAGAAAAATGCAAGCAGAGCAAGGGAGAGATCTGCCTGCAGACAGACAGACAGACAGACAGACAGCCCCAGATGGCTCCGTGGAGGCATGAATGAAGGGAATGAATGAATGAATGAATCAGTGACTGAATGAATGAATGAACAGCGGGGTGGGGAGAGGACGGCGAGGAGATTCCTGCTGCCTCCCTGCACTTCCCCATCTATTTTTAAGCCTGGAAAGGGCAGTGACACTCGGGCAGAGCTGCCTGTGTTGAGAGGTGAAAAAGCTCAGAAAAGGAAAGCTGGAGGTGCTCAGCTGCCCCAGGGAAGGTAGGAAGGGAGCTGGGGAAATGCTGGTTCCTGGTGGCCGGGAGCAGGAGCCCAGGCTTTGACACAGTGTGGGTTGAAGGAGAGCTGGCAGGCAGCAGCTGCTCCACAGGGATGGGACAGCACCTCCTGAGTGGGGCCAGCAAAGGGACACCAATGTCCTCCCAGTCCTTCCAATATCTGCCCTTCATCCACACAATTCTTATCCCAAACCCCTGAGCTTGGATCCAGCAGGATCCCTTCATTCATGTCTCAGTTTCTCCAGCTGAGAGCAGGGCTGGTGAGGGGACAGCCTCTGCTGTAAGGATGTTGCCCTACTGGGAGCCACCACCCCCATGGAGGTGACACCTGGAGCTCCCAACCTGGGACAAACACATCCCTCCTCCCCTAGCTCTGCCCAGCACCTCCCTGGGGGAAGAACCTCAGGTGTCCCCTGCAAGAAACAAAGCAACCTAAGACATTCCTCTGGTCCTGCTGTGCAAAATTGCTGCTGCACTGCAGAGAACCAGTCCTGGGGCCTGATCCATACCCTGCACACCAAGCCAGACCCTGAAGAGGTGAGTGCCCATCCCCAGGAGTGATGCTCAGCCACAGAGAGGAGAAGGAAGTGTGAGCCTCCAAAGGGGCCAACACACCACCAGCCCAGCCTGAAAAAGGGGGAACATTTATAGAATCATAGAATAATTCAGGTTGTAAGGGACTTCTAAAGGTCATCTAGTCCAAGCCCCTCCCTGCAGGGACATCCTCAACCAGATCAGGTTGCTCAGAGCTCATCAAGCTTCACCTTGAATATCTCCAGGGATTTAGCACTGGAAGGCAGGGGGAGATTTTTTTTTTTTTTTTTCTTTCTTGGCCCTTTTTTTTTGAGCTGTCCTTTTGCTCTTGGGCTCTTCCAGCCCCATACAGCTGCACCCTACAACTACCAGAGCCTGAAGGTCCTGACCACAGAGCTGGCCAACATCACAAGCCCCCGGCCACGCTGCCGGCTCCTTGCAATGTCCCGGCCACACTGCTTAATCCCAGATGTCAGCAGATCCTTCCCCAGCCAGACACAAGTCTGGATCCCCTTCCAGTCACCTCCAGTTCAACCCTGCATCTTTCCAGTTGATTAAAAAGGAGGAGAACGCAGCCAACTTTCCCCGACGGAATCTCCGCCAGTTTCTAGCCTAAAATTCCTGCGCCCTCTAGTGAAGCCGAACCGAACATCCCACTCACTGCAGCAAGACCGGGAAAAACCACGGAGCATTAAAAAAAAAAAAGTTGCTCCAGAGCTGCCAAAGGACAAAAATCAGCCCTAAGAGGATGCCCAGCTCTGCTAACACCGAGATGCAGCAGCCCAATCGTTCTGCGGGTCTCGGTGGCAGTGCTGGGGCAGCAGTCAGGACTTTTGGGGGATGCTGGAAAAAGCCCCTGATTATTTTTATTCACATTTTGGTATGTCCTAAAAGACCCAAGTCTGGGAATTTGCTCCATCCGGGGGCATTCATTCAGACCATGCATCCTCTCACCCTACAGCAAGGAAGACACCACCACCCAGCAAGCCCAGCTGGAAACTTCCAAATCTGCCTCGCAGTGGAAAAAAGGATATTTAAAGACTTATGGTTTTCCTAAGGCACAAAATTCCTCCACTGCTCTGGGCTCTCCTGGAGAGGTCCAGCTCCACATGATAGCAAAGCACCTCCAGCCTCAGCTGAAAAATACCTCAGCCCTGTCCTTAAACTATACCAAGGAGGAGAGGACAATCAAGCAAAGAACCCTGAACTTCAACCCCCAGGGATTTCATGTGTAGCAAAGGCTTCATTTGGTGTCTGAGGTGGGGAAGAGTTAGCAGGAGTGATGCTTTTCATGGTGTCCCCCCTCCTGGGTGCTGGCCAAGCACCAGCTTCAGCCCCTGCCTTTAGCTGACTGTGATCTCCCCTGCTCCCACCCAGCACATCAGCATGGCAAAGAGGGAACAGAGCTTTCCCTCCCTCCTCTCCAGGAGGAAAATTTACACCTTGGGGTCAGACACCTGCATCTCATCCAGCCTGCACCAACCAACCAAAAGTAACATTCAGCACTGAGATGTTTTCACACACCAGTTTGGCCCCCAGCAGTGGTTTGGCCAACAGGATGTGTCAGGAAGCACCCAAAGCAGCATCTCAACCTGGAGGTGTCCTATTTGTTCCTCTGTTTCAAAAGACCAGGCAGTGTTTGTCCTGGCCCTGTCCTGTCACCACAATATAATCTGTGCCTGCTTCTCCTAGATGCAGAGCCCATCACCATTCTCCAGAGGGCTTGGAAACCCTGATATTTTAGAAGTGAGATGATAAGGCTCACAGGCAAGAGGCTGCCCTGGCATCAGAAGCAAAGTGAAAACACAGAGAAAACAAAAAACCAAAAAAACCAAACCAAACCAAAACAAAACAAACAAAAAAAAAAGTTGTGCAGACTATGGAAGCCACCACCAAGAGGAGAGGACTTCCACAAAAGCCCCAACACTCTGCCATCTATTTGGTTTCACCTTTCACAGTCACCTAGCAAAAGCCTGAGGCCTTTTCTCTCTGTGCTGTAAGTGGAAAATGGAGCACACAGACCACTTCAAGGTCTCCTGCCATGCTCCATCATGTAAGGAATCCAAGCCCATTGAGAGGGGAAAAAGTTTCAGCTCCTGATGACCCAAAAGGAGTGATGCTTGGGTTGAAAGCAAAATGCTGGAGGTGGGGTGAAGGTGAGGAGCAGGGGTGTCCTGGGGGAGCTGAGGGCAGCAACCTCTCCCAGGGAGAAACACAAGAGCCTCACAAATGGTGCAACCTATCTCCAAAAGGTATTTTTTACTGAAGTTCAAATGACTCTCAAAAAAATGTGCTGGAAAAGAAAAAAAAATAGTAATAATAAAAACACAGCCTTCTGACAAACCATCCACAGACTTGGGGTTCAATCCAAACCCCTCTAAGAGGCCATCAGGTCACAGGGGCTGGGATGCAGAGGATGGAGAGGAGAGCAGAGAACCAGAAGGACACCCTGCATCTGCCTGAGCACCCTCCTCTGCCACACTGCCTGGGATCTCATCAGGAACCAGGGCCAGCACCAGCAGAATGCAACCACCCAGCAACCCGGGCTGCTTAGCACACCCTGCATGGGGACACCTGAACAGGCTGCTCTTCATAGAACCAGCAGATTGGTTTGGTCAGAAAAGACTTTTGAGGTCATCAAGTCCAACTGATAACCCATCCCTGCCCAGGCCACCCCCACCCCATGTCCCTCATCCCCACATCCCCACGCTCTGAAACCCCTCCAGGGATGATGGGGACTCCAGCCCTGCCCTGGGCAGCCTGGGCCAGGCCCTGACAACCCTTTCCAGGCAGAAATTGTTCCCCAGCTCCAACCTAAACCTCCCCTGGCACAACTTGAGGCCGTTTCCTCTTGTCCTTTACCATCTCCATGCCTACACCACCTCTGACGTTCTCGTCCATGTGCCCTTCCCCTCCAACTTATTCAGGAGGAACCAGGGCATCCAAGGAGAGCCAAATTCACCTTCCACTCTTCAAGGAGGGAATCAAATACAGGATGGGAAAGAGAAAGAAGATGTGTGACAATGAAAGGGGACCTGTGTCTAGCCAGAAGAGCTTAGAAAGATGGGATCTGCTGGCCAAGAAGAGGTCCAACAGGGCAAGGACACAATGCCTGTGGTTGGTGTCTTTGCTGTGGAGCTGTGGAGCAGCAGCATCCTACAAACCCACAGGCAGCATGGTCAGAGCAGCCATTCACCCCCAGCAGATGGTCACAGGGAGCTGGGATGGGCTCTGCCCTTTGATTTTGGCCCATGTACCAAATCCCAGCCCCGGGATGTGGAGATGAGAGTTTACTAAAGAGAAGGAGAGCAGCTTGCCCAGGCAGCAGGGGCACTGCTCTGTCTGCTACTGTGGAGCCAGTGGAGGAGAAATATTACCAAAAAAGTCTCCTTTTTGCTGACCCCCTGCATCTTCCTGGTGCATGGAGGTGGGAACCTCACAGAGGGAAGAAACCCCACGAATTAAAGTAACCCAGAGCATGGACTCTCCTAGAGTCCAGAGAGAAGCACACACCAAATGGTGCAGATATCCCTACTCCTGACCATGTGAGGCCCTGCTGACTATCAGGGGCCTCATCCCAAGGATGAGATGACAAGGGCTGAGATGACTCAAGGCCACCTTACAAAATGAAGGAGAAGAAAGGCTAAGCCCAAGCTGGCTGGCAGAGGGACATCTTTAGTGGTAGAAGTGCCACCTGAGAAGAAATGGAGAGCACAGTTAATCCAAAACAAAGCTCCCAGTCCCCAGAAGGATAACTGGGATACTACAAACCACAACTCTGCAGGCTGCTCATACTGCTTGGGAGGACAGAGCACAGGAACACAGAACAGTCTGGGTTGGAAGGAACCTTCAAAATAATCTAATTCTAACCCCCCTGCCACGGGCAGGGACACTTCCCCATAGAGCAGGTTGCTCCAGGACCTATCCAACCTGGCCTTCAACAATTCCAAGTGGAATTTTGGCTTCAGCCTGGGGAGAAGCTTCATCTTCTCCACATCCTAGGACATCCAGCAGCCTCCAGCTCAGGTGACACAGGAAGAGCATCCCAGGTTACAGAGGTTCAGCTCCAGGGGATCCTTACATCTCCTGGGCTGTAACCACACTGGGACACAGCACAGCTCCTCCAAGCATTTTGGGGTGGAAGGTGCTATGAAGAGGCAGGAAGTTTTTCTTTCAGCCAGGAGAGCCTGTACTTTGCTTTTTTGTAGGTTTTTTTTTCTTTTTTGTAATAATCCATTGGAATTACTCTGGATTTACACCAGGGTAGATGACAGAGCTCTTTGGTCTAAAGTCAGTGAGCCAACCCAGCTGACAAATTCTTCCCCAAGACCACGAACGAGAGCTTTTCCCCATCAATGGAAGCCTTTTCTCCAGCTCCAGAGCCTCTTGCCCCTGGCTTAGAGCTCCCACATGGAGATGCCAAGAAGGGGCTGGCAGCTGGAATCCTTGAGCTGACTGATATGATTCTGGGTGTCAGAGGGGTGTGGGGGGGGGGTGGCTCAGATGGAAGGGGATGGTTTCTTTTTCAGAGGGTGGTGGGATTGGGTGGAAATGCCAAAAAAAAAAAAAAAAAAAAAATCAACCATTAAAAAAAGCCTCTAAACAACTTAAATCAGACTTTTTTGCAGGGTGAAAGGTATGTTCCCACCACCTCACATCCCTCCTTCCTCCTCACGCCTCTCTCCCCTCTCCCTCCTTCCCTCCCCCCCCCCCAAGCCCCAGTCCAGCCCACAGCAGCTGGTTTATATTTGGTTGTAAATTTATGGCCCCTTTTGTGTTCTTAATCCTCTTGCAAACTATATTAAAGCCTCAGACCTTTCTACTTGGTGCTAATAAGCTCAACACTTGTATGCCTCCGAGGCAGAACATTAATTGTGGTGTGTTAATGAATGATGTAGTTTTGGACAGTGAGACAAACCAGGCCATTTCTCTGCACCACTGTCTGCTTCCTCCTGCAGTCGCCGGGTCTAGGATGTCTACCCAGCCCATGGACTGCCTTTATTTTATTCTCTTTCTTTCTTTTTCCTTTTTTTTTTTTTCTTTTTCCTTTTTTAAGCCAGCCGTGCCTATTTTGGGTTTACTGTGCTGGAAGACAGAACAGACCCAGCAAGTCCAGCTCTCCTGCCAAGGCTGGATGCTTCCAGGGAAAGTCTGAGTCCCACCTACCCCGTGGCACCAACTCTGTGTATCCTGCATGGGGAAACTCCTTCCTGGCCCCAGGCACTGCTCAGGCTCGACCTAAAACCTAAAGGCCATGTGTCCTGCTCGTTTCCAGTTCCCATTTCCTTCTCCACTGGGATGCTGGGGTCCCTCACAGGCACAAGAGGAAATCCCAGACTGGTTTGGGTTGGAAGGGATCTTAAAAACATCCATTCCCACCCCCCTGCCATGCCCAGGGACACCTCTCACAGCCCAGGGTGCTCCAAGCCCCATCCAACCTTCAACACTGCCAGGGATGGGGCAGCCACAGCTTCTGGGGGCAACCTGGGGCTCAGCACCCTCACAGAGAAGAAATACCTTCCTCAACCCCCTCTCTTCCATTTTAAAGCCATCTCCCCTTGTCCTACCACTCCATGTCCATGTTTAAAATCCCTCCCCAGCTTTCCTGAAGATATCTACATGATCCAGGATGAGATGGGAAAAGGATTGAGTGAAGAGCCAGGTGTGCACAGGGTATGGTCCATGTGCCACCAAAACAAGGTCAGGATGGAGAGAGACAGAGGACCCTCATCCCCAGTAACCCTTTCCCCATGAGTTCCTGCAGGAGGTCCCCTCTGTCACGACATCACGTCATGACATCCATCCTTCATGAGCTGGAGGGAGATCTGCCACCAAGAAGTCAGGGCAAGAGCTTCCCCCGTGCTCAGCCAGATGCAAGAAGGACGTGGCTGCTCCTGCCAGTAACCTGCAAGGTGACTGTGACCAAAATGCCACTGCAGAGGCACAACCTGCCTGCACCACAGCAGGGGTGGCCCAGCTCCTTCTATGACACCACCATAAACCCCATGACCCAAGGGCAGTCCCAGCCTCTCAGAAGATACTGATCTCAGGAGGGAGGTTGAGGAGCTTTGAGTTGCTTTTGTTGACTACTTGTAAACTGTTCTTATCAACCAGCTCCATCTCAGGCCAAGGACAGAGCCAAGGCTGATGACATCTGCAATAAACTGATAACCCTGCTGTGGGGTGGGCAAGCCCTGCTCCCAGCCCTCTCACCCAAGCTGTCACATCCCCAGGAAAAGCTGAGTTTATCACCAGAGACCTCCTCTCAAATACTGGAGAGTTCATTTCCCAAAAAAAAGAGGAAGTTTTCTCCAAATGATATTAACTTTGACAGCTTCCTGCAGGGGAAAATTAGTACCTATGGGATGGGGAAGAAGAAAGCTGCCATAGCTACCAGCTCCTCAATGTGCTGCCACCTCAGCACCTTTCCAACGTGCATCTTGGAGCCCATGGGACTAAAACCTCTGGGATGGAGAAGAGGAAAATCACCTGCTTTATGGAAAGGGATATGGATTCCACACAAAATCCTGAAGAGAAGCTGAGACAGGAACAAAAGAGAGAAGAGCTCCAGAGACTGAGTTGCCCAACCTGATGGCTCTGATTCCATCACCATCAAAGTGTCCTTCTGCAGGACACAGGAATAGCTGTGATTTGCTGACCTTGAAGTTATGTTGAAGAGCTGAAACTCTTTGGAAAGCTTCAGATCATGCAAAAGAGGCAATGGCAATGCCAAGCCATCAGAAATATTGTGCAAGAACACGTTGGGCTGAAAGCTCTTTGCTAGAGCTTGTCTTCACATCTCGGTGGCAATCTGTCCCACCAAGAGGAGACCACAGCTCAGGTGCCAGAGAATGATAAAAGATTCAGTGCTGCTGCAAACAAAAGCAACTCCCCTGGCTCTTAGAAAGACAACAAGGACTTGTCACAGGTGGTGACCATGTAAGGGTTGGTGGAACAAGAGCCAGAGATGACCCCAATGGTTGGAGCTGCAGCAGAAGGTGAGCACATGGGTTTCATGCTCCACCTTCCCTTGGGTTGGCCAGCACCCCACACCACAAGCAGCCTGACAAGAAATCATCTCAGGTACAACTTCTGGCAAGACTGGAGGAGGAGGAGAAACCACTTAAAAGCAAGGAAAGCCTCAAGCTCAGAGATGAGGTAGAAAACAGAGATGGATGGAGCTAACACTCCAGAAAGCCCTGCGGTGCTTTAAACTGAATTGTCAACAAGCTAGAAGGTTTCCCAGGAAATACCACTGCTCTTTTCCATGGAGCTTGCAGACTGCTCCAGTTTTTCCGTATTTTAATTAATACAAGCACCCTTACTACAGAAGTTGGTCAAGCCTGTGAAGAAGGTGGCCTTCTGCCAAGAGCTTCTTTGCTCAGTACCCCAGAGGAAGGCACAGAAGGCACCAGAGAGAAAAAAACTACTGAGAAGGAGCAAATTTCAATCTTAGATCTGGTGCTTCCTCCTCAGACCTCTCACAGTCTTGGGGTGGGCAGAGTTAAAAGTCAACACCATTCCACAGCAACAAGAGCTCAGGGCTAATCAACTCCAAGGACGCCGGTGGCTTCTGCCAGCAGAAGGCACCTGGCATGGAAAAAGCTTTAATCTGGTCATCACAATCTTGCCAAGAACAAAACAGTTTCTTCTCTTCCTGCTAGCAGCAGGTTCACCTTATCTCCACGTGCACGACTCACCAGGTTCAGGGGTGGTTTGCACAGGGGAGAAGGTGACTCAAGCAGCTGCTGGGGTCAGGGGCCACCCATGGGTGCCTGGTGCATGAGATGCTCACCTCCACTACAACAGCAATTAAGAGACCAAGGGAAGGAATCATAGAATGGTTTGGGGTTGGAAGAATCCTTAAAGCTCATCCATTCCCACCCCCCTGCAATGGGCAGGGACACCTCCCACCAGCCCAGGGGGCTCCAAGCCCCATCCAACCTTCAACACTGCCAGGGATGGGGCAGCCACAGCTTCTGGGGGCAGCCAGGGGCTCAGCACCCTCATCCCAAAGAATTTCTTCCTGATTCCTAACCCTACATCTCCCCTCTTCAGGTTTTATCAGGACAACCTCCTGGTTTATCAGCAATCAGGACAACCTCCTGTTTGCCAAGGGAAGGGAAGGAGCTGAGCCCAGTGTACCCAACCCAGTGCCACTGAAACTGAAAGCTGAAAAAAATCATTAACTCCATTCACATCCCCTGTCCCACTGATCCAGGGAAAGCGTTTGCTCTGGGGGATGTCAGAGCTCAAAGCAGAGGTGAAGGGTGCAAGCAGGAGCAGGCATGGGTGACCAGGGTCATCCCAGGATGGGGTTCTGCCAGAGCACCTTTTCTCAGGAGGCTTTAGCCACCCCTTAGGGAGGAATCAGGAGCCTTGCCAGCTGGGGATTGTGCACGATGCCAAAAAATCAGGAAGGCAAAAGGCTTTTGAGGAGGAGAATGGAGATCCAAGCCAGGCTTTAGGCTCGGAAAAATCCCAAAGCATTTGGATTCACAGTTCAAGGTGGGACATATATTTCTCACTTGGTTAAAACACAAAAGTGAGAACATCAAGCATAAATATTGAAGGAGAAAGTCTTTCCCCTTTCCACACTGCTGGCATTGCTCCTTGCTGGCACTGGCACTCCCCATCTGAGCTGTGGTACAAATTACAAGTCCATCAGGATACCACAGAGGTCGGGCCTCCCTTTTCCATGACCCCATTCCCATAACCCACGCTCTCCTCTCCTCCCCCAGCATCTGCTCCTGAGGGCTGAATTCCGCGGTTTTATCGGGGCATTCTCAACCAAAGGGCCTTCAGTCACCTCCTTCCAGTAGCAAAAAAACCATTATCTTGCCAGGCAGAAGGTAAAAGCAGCAGAGAAGGGGAGTAAAGGCACCTTCACATTGCTGCTTTAACCCTTCCCTTAAAAACAGGGAAATAAAGAGTAGGAAAAGGCATCACTCCCCATGAGGGCAAATCCTGCCCTGCAAGGGAGGGAGCCCCAAGAACTGACACCCTTTCTTTTTGACAGCAAGGTCAGGAATAAATGCTCACTTTCCTTAAGAAAACCAACTCCAAGTAGCCTGGGTGTAGCTGCAAATGCTGAGTCTGCCCAGGTGAGGACAGTCCTTGTGGTATCCCCCCAGCTAGTGGATGTCATGGGATGTTTGTTTTCTCCTCTTCCCCCCCTCCCCAGGAGAAAAGAGGGAGTGATTTGGTTTGGTAAGGATTTTTGTAGAAATATAGATGCCAAAATAGAAAATCCTGCTGGACCAGAGAGAGGACCTGGCCCCAGGGCAGGACTGGGACAGCCCCTTGGCTCTGGGTACCAGCTGGCTGTGCCAGCAATGCCATCCCCACACCACAGAGAGGGGGGGGACAGACACAGTGCCTCCACCCCAGCCCAATTCAGCCAGGAAAGCTCCTGGCCTGGGGAGGACAGGATGCCAAAGCCAACATCCACCTCACTACGCCAGCCCGTGTGGGCTGTCACCTCTGCCACCACCTTTGCTGATGGGGGGAGGACATCAGGGTGATCCCTGGCAGCTGCTTGGCCTCAAAAGCCCCACACACCCCCCAGGCAGGCTGCCCTGAGCTACCCCCTGCCTTAGGGGGTCTCACCCAGAGACCACTATGGGGGTTAAGCAAGGTAAGAACACACGAGGGTCTCAGCCCCCCCCCCCCCCATTTCATCCCTGCACCCCCCAACGGTGCCCCACTTTCCCTGAAATCCAACACAATGCTCAGAACCTTAAAACCCCCTCCCCAGGAGTACCAACCCCACAGATCTCCCTGCAACACCCTCCTGGAAGAGCCTGGAAATAAGGGGGAGGGGGCCCACTTCTTCACCCCCCTCCCTTGCCCACTGGCCACATCACCTTTTAAAGAGCCCACCAGGACCATGCTTGCCCCACAGCTCCCAACAGAGCCCCACACCCCTGGCTGTGGGGGGGGCAGAGGGGCAGCACCCCAGCATCAATTTGCATGTGTGTGTGTCCCCCCCTTTTAAATTCCTCAAAGGCATCGAACGGGGACACCAGGAGGAGGAGGAGGCACCCAGGAGGGACCCCCCCCCCCCCCAGGGACAAAGGGTCCAGGGGGGGGGATGAGGAGGGGGACGAGGAGGGGAGACACAGAGAGGAGGGGGACAAGGGACAAGGAGAGGAGGGGGACAAGGAGAGGAGGAGACAGAGGGGACAAGGAGCAGAAAGGGACAGGAGACAAGAAGAGGAAGGGGACAAGGAGAGGACAGGGAGACAAGGAGATGAGTGGGAGGAGGCGAGGAAGAGGTTAGCAGGAAAAGGGGGCGGGGTGTTTGGGGTTCCCCCGCCCCAGGCGCGCACCCACGCGTGTCCCCGTCTCCCTCTCACCTTCCTCTTGTGTCGGTGGATGTCGCCGATGGAGTTGGCCACCGTGTTGGGTCCCAGCAGCATGCGGGTGCTGCGCGGCCACTCGGTGCTCACCAGGTGATGTTCCCCCATCAGGATCTTCCGCACGTTTTCCGCCCCCGTCACCCGCACCAGCGGACGCCCCAGCAAGTGCGTCTTGAAAACGTTCCCGTACTTCTCCCGCCGGGAAGATTGGAAGCAGGAACCCTGGGATGGGGTGGGAGAGGAGGAAGGGATGCAGGGAAGGGTGAGAGGGAGAAAGACGGGGGGGTGTGGGGAGGGGGGGCGATGTTACCGCACGGCTACCACGCGTGGGGATCCCCAAGGGGCAGCTTGGGGGGGCTATTGGAGGTTTGGAGGCGAGTTTTTGGGGGGCAGAAATGGGCGATATTGGGGTAACCCCGACATCCCCTGCACTCAGCCGTCCGACGGGGCGCCCGGCGCTGCCCGCTCCTTCCGCAGCCCCGCCGGGGGTCGGTGCCTTCCGCTCCCCCTTCCTCCTCCTCCTCCTCCCTTTTACTTCTACCTTTACCTCCCCTGGCATTTTTTTACGCGTTTTCTTCCCCCCCCCCCCCCCCTCCTCTCTCTCTCTCTCTCTCCTTTTTTTTTTTTTTCTATTTTTTTTTTTTTCCGCTCGGGCTGAATTTACTCGAAAGGCTCCAATTTGCTTAAGTAAATCTCCAGATTGGGGCGAGTTTTAATAACTTTCCCACATGCTCCGGGGGCTTTTGTCGGCAAAGAGGCGGGGATGGAGCCGCAGGGAAAGAGAGGGGAGGCTGGCGGTGGTTGTGTCTCCCCCTTCCCCCCCGAAAAAAAAAAAAAACCCCATCCCGAGCAGGGAGAGAACTGCGAGCCCCGGCACCGGGCTGGGAGCGCGGGTGTTTATTTTGAAACAAAAGCGCGGTTGTGAATTTCAGATGTTCAGGTGACCCTGTTTCTTGATCTGCGTAAATATAATTAAAGTCCTTTTTGTGGCATTAATAAAGAGTTATTTGTACACCATTTCCAGGGCAGCACAAAGAGGACCTTTATGTGGGTGAAGTTTCGAATGGAGTCCAATTTATACAAAATTTTGTATTTTTAGCCCTTGGACTCTGTTTGGACGGAGCCTGTGGAAAAGCGAGAACCCTTTTCTGGTCCCCCTGTAAAAAATCTGATAAATTTCTTTAAAAAATAAAGCCCTATTGAGAGAGGGCGGTTAACCCCTTCGGCGCCGCTGGAGGGGAGGGGAACGGGGCCGCCACGCCGGGCTCCCACGTCGGGGCTTCCCCTGCCACGGGGGAGGGGACACCGGGGGACACCGCAGCCCTTGCAGCCGGGACCGGGCTGCCCTGCCCGGCTACGGGCTCTGCCGTCCATCCCCTCAGCGGTCCCATCAATGAAACGCGATTTCCACTGGCGGGAGCATCCTTACCAGCTTCCCATTTACTTATTATTATTACGTTAGGATTATTATTTTTTTTTTTAATTGTTATTATTATTTGGCCCTGGGAGGGAATGGGGGTGGGAAACTCTCGGGCTAATTTGCCTCGGAGCTTCCCTGCTGGGATGCTGAGAGCCCGGGGGGTGCCCCCAGCCCAGCCAGCGGCTCCCCCCCCCGGCTCGGGGCACCCCTCGTCCGCCTCCTCCCTTCTTTATTCTTTTTAATTTTTTCAATTTCTTTTTTTTTTCCCCCTCTCTCCTTTCTTGGCAGTCACCCCCCCCTCCAGCTCCCGGCACCGCGGGCCGAGGGGATCCCGCTCCTCCCGCCGCTGTTCAGCATTTAGCGAGGTTAATCCCGGGTTAATCTACCCATTACCTCCACGGGCTTCCCCAAACCCGAGCCGGGTGGGTTGAGAACCCGAGGGGAACATCCCCAGGGAGGGGACTGGAGGCGAGGGGATAGAATATTGCCACGAGACAGGGGGAGGACACAACCCACCACGAAGTCCCCTCGTCCTGCCCGGCGACATCCACACCCTCACCCCGGGGCTACATCCCACCCGCGCCTTTATATTATTTAAATTTTTTTTTTTTTTTAAAGAGCTTTTCGGGGAAGAAAAAGAGATTTTTGGCAGTGTGGGGAAGAGCCCAAAACCCCTGTCCCTGTGTCTATGTCCCCGCACAGGGGAAGCTCCCAGCCGGCAGAAGCCGCAGCGCGGTGGCCGCTCCGGGGCGAGCCCAGCCGGGCCGGGTTCCCTCGGTTCTTTCTCCGCCCCCCTAAACCCCCCCAAAATTTAAAATCTCCTCTCCCAAACCACCACCAGCTCCCCCTTCCAGCCCCAGCTACCTCCCCAGCTCGCCGGGAACCCGCATGATGCAATCGAAAAGAAAAAAAAAAAAAAAAAAAGGAAGAAAAAAAAAAAAAAAAAAGAAGAAGAAGAAAAAAGCCTTTTTTTTAAAAAAAAAAAAAAAAAAAAAAGGAAAAGCAGCAGCAGCAGCAGCCGGTCCTCCCAGCCCACCTTCCAGGGAGGGAAGGGAATCCTCCTTACCTGCAGGAGCCAGTGGAAGGTTTCTCCGATTAAAGGGAATCCCATAGAGCCTTTAGGGATTGGTAGCTTGCAGGTTTTGTCGCGGGTGGCAGCCCAGCGGAGCTGCCACAGCTGTTGGGACACGGCCAGCAGCAAAGTCAGTGACACCAAGCACGCGGCGAGGGTAGCCAGTGCCGAGACGAGATCAAAACTTGCAAAAAGCATATTTGGAAGAAGAAGGAGGAGGAGGGTGGGGAAGAGAAACAGCCCCTTTGACAGGCACCACACTCGCACCCACACACGCACGCAGGAAAAGAGGGCGATTGCGGAGCTGCCTGGGGGGTCCTGGGGCGTGGGGAAAGGAGGGGGTGTCGGTTCGCCCCCCTCTCTGCTGGCAGGTTAGGAAAATAACAGGAAAAAAAAAAAAAAAAGAGGGGTGGAGGGGGGAAAAAAAAAGGGCCCCCCCCCCCAAAAAACAGTTTCTCCTCTGTCCCTCTCTGAAAACTTTGTTCTTGTTTGGAATAAACTTGACAGAGTGACACAGGCGGGGAAAAAAAAACAAAACAGAAAAAAAAAAAAGGAAAAAATAAAACCAAACCAAAGCCAACAAAAAACAGCCCAAGCAAAACCCACACAAAGCAAAAAAGAGAAAAATTAAAAATAAAAGCAGTAAAAGAGACCCCTAAAAAGGGTACGGGAGGAGGAGAGAAAAAATCGAGAGCAAAAATGAAAAAGAAAAAAGAAAACACCTCGAGTGAATGGGGGAAAAAAAAAAGACCCCCAAAAAAGTCCAAATGTAGATGCTCTGCCTGTCTCTCGCTTTCAAGGCAAAGCCACACACACCAGCAAGGGGAAAAAAAATGAAAGAAAAAAAAAAAAAAAAGGAGCGAGATTTAAAAAAAAAATATTAAAAAAATCATAAAATAATTCAGCCACGACCTGGAGAGATGGAAGAATTAAATAGCTATATATATGTATCTACACACACGGAGCGAGGTGGATCGGTTTATATCTCTATCTCTCCCTGTATAAATATAATCTCTATAAATATATCTCTCTACATGCCGGTTATTTGTTAGCCCCAGACTTTTCACCAGACTTCTGTAAAGAGGGAGGCAGGGCTGCTGCTGGGTATAGCCCCTTCTCAACTCAGTTTGAGTAAAAAAAAGAAAGTCAATGTGTGTTTATATAGAGGCGGGGAAGCCGGGGCTGGGCCGGCCGCCAGCTCGGCTGCTCCCCCCCGCACACCCACCCTCACTTCAGAGGGCTGCGAGGGGGAAGGGGGGGTGCCGGGGGGTGGGGGGGTTGGGGGGGGCCGAGCCGAGCCGGGCTGGAGCGTGCGAGCCCTGGCCCGCCGCCCGCCGCACGCTCACGCCGCGCTCCTCGCCTTCATCCTCCTCCTCCTCCTCCTTCTCCTCCTCCTCCTTCTCCTCCTCCGCCGTCCTGCCGAGAGACAAGCGCGGCTCAGCCCCCTCCGCCCGATCATTTACCCCCTTCCGAAATGATCCCCCCCCCTCCCCAAATCACATCTCTCCCTCCCCCTCCCCAATATTTAACCCTTGGCGATGAGCTCCTCGCAGTGATTTCCTCCCCCCCCTCCTCCCCAATCATTTTTCCCTCCCACTTACAACCCCCCCCCCCTTGGTCATTGCCCCTTCGTGTTGCACCCCGAATATTTAAGACTTATGAAGCCCCCCTTTCCAATGGTCCCCCCAATATTTAATCCCTATTCGCCCCTTGCAACAATCCCCCCAGTATTTAACCCTTATAACCCCCCTTGTGACAGTTCCCCCAATATTTAACCCCTATCACCCCCTCTTCCAATGGCCCCCCCAATATTTAATCCCTATTCACCCCTTGCAACAATCCCCCCAATATTTAACCCTTATTACCCCTCTTGCAACAGTCCCCCCAATATTTAACCCCTATCACCCCCCCTTGCGATGGTCCCCCCATATTTAACCCTTCAGTATTTCCCCCTAGCAGCAGCAGCAGCCCCCCCAGACTCAATCCTTAATGATTCCCCCCTTCGAAATGGTTCCCCAAACATTTAATTCCTATTTCCCCCTTGCAAACGGTCCCCCCCATATTTAACCCTTATGATCCCCCTCACAATGACCCCCCCCCCACTATTTAACCTTTAATGATCCCCACCAACGTTTAACCCTCAATCAATGACACCCCCACCTCCCCCCCATATATTTAATCCATATTAATTCTCCCCACTGGGATGATCCCCATGCTGTATTTAACCCTTAATGGTGCTCCCCTACAGTGACCCCCCAATAGTTAACCCTACATGACTTCCCTCTCCTAATAACTCCCTCTCCTTCCTAATGACTATCCCTCTCACAATGCCCCCCAATATTTAACCCTTTAACTCCCCCCTGCAATAATTTCCCTCAGTTATTCCCCCCCTTTGCAATGACTCCCCCAGATTTATCCCCTGATAATTTCCCCATTTCATTGATTTACCCCCCCATTAAATTGCCCCAGGCAATCATTAACCCCTTCCAAGAATGTATACATTTACCCCTCTTTATTTACTTACTCCTCTGAATTATTCCCCCTCTAAGAATGATTCAAGACCCCCCCCTCTCAATTCCCCTGCTTGCACCCCCCTGCTCCCCTCCTGACCCTTCCCTGCTCTCAACGATTCACCCCCTGCCACCATTTGCCCCTCCTCTGATTTCCCCCACCAGGATTTACCCCCTGCCATGATTTGGCCTTCTGCAGTGAGCCCCCTCCCTCAATTATTTGCCCACTTGCATTGATTCCCCCACGCCCCCCCCTCCAATTATTTCCTCCTGTGTAAATCATTTGCAATTTGCAATGATTTACTCTCTCCCCCCATAAATATGTTTTTTTTTCCAGGGGGATCAGAGCTGGGGGATCCCCACTTTATCTGAGGGTTTTTTCCAGCCTTTCACAGGAGGTTGCAATAACCACCCCCTCCCCAAGCTCCCTCCATCCCCCCCCCCCCAATGCCCCCTCTCCTTCCAGCCTCCCCCCCCCCTCCAGCCCCAGCAGCGATGGAGGCAAAAGCAGGTATCCGGGCTGCCTGGTTACAGGCACTTTTGCAAAGCATTTGCTTCAGATTACAGGAAAAACAAAAGTTCATTGAGTTCCCCCCTTCTCCTTCGCTACCCCCCCACCCCTCCGCCCACCCCCCCTCCTTCCCCAAGTCCCCCTTTAGCCTCCCCAGCTGGTTTCAGTCCAGTGCCCAGTGAAGCACAGACTCCGAGGGGGTCACCCCCTTTCCTATGGGGTGACCCAGCACTGGACCCCCCTTTTTCCTGCCACATCTCGGGACGGGGATCCCCCCCGGCGTAGGTGTAGAGACCCCCACCCCGCTCCCCAGCATCCTTGGGTACCCCAGGGACACCCCCCTCCCCCTTCCCCTTCCAACCTTCCCCCTCCGCTGCATCCGGGGCTACAACAAGACTCAGGGGGTCCCCCACTCCCCTTCACCCCCCTAGATTGGGTGCTGCCTCCCCTCCTTTCCCCGTGTACCCCGCTACAGAGACCCTCCCTCCCCCCGCAATGCATCCCCCCGTATCCCCTCGCAGGGAGTTTCCATCTCGATGGAAGGAGACCCCTTTACCCCCATCCCCCGGGTTCAGGACCCCCCCTCTCTTTCCCCGGTGCCGTACCCCGGCAGCCCCCCCTCTCCTGTTCCCCCCCCCGGGTACCCGCGCTCACTCTTTGCCCTGTTGCCCCACCCGGTGGCCACTGCTGGCACTGCAGGCGACCGAGCGCAGGTGGACGCGGATCCCCCGCACCGCTCCGCTCATCCCCGAACAAGACCCCCTCCTCCATGCAGGGCGCTTGGCCGGCTCTGCCCGGAGCCCCCCCACCCCCCAAAGCATCTTCCCAAAATAAGCATCTTCCTAAATACCCTTCCCCAAACATCTTCCTAAAGCTCCCCCCCCCAACCCTCCCTCCGGCAAAGTATCTTCCCAAAACACACACTGTCCTGAAGCCCCTTCCCCCAAAACATCTTCCCGATCCACCTTCCCGAAGCATCTGCCTAAAGCCCTTCCCCAAAACATCTTCCTGAAGCATCTTCCAAAACCCCCATCCCAAACTCCTTTCCTCAAGTGTCCCACACCACCCCCAAGCAGCTCTTCCACCAAAATCCCTTCCCTAAATACCCTCCCCAGGACCTTCACAAAACACTTTCCCCAAGTGCCTCACACTTCCCAAGGTGCTTCCTCAAGATCCCTTCCCCAAACACCTCCCCAAAGCACCTTCCCAAAGCATCTTCCTAAAACACTTCCTCAAAATGTGTCTCCCAAAAGCACCTCCTCAAAAATGCCCCACACCATCCAAAGTGCTCCCCTAAATCCCTTCCCAAAACACCTCCCCCAAACCCTTCCCAGTGTCCCCTGTCCACCCTGGGATCCCCACCAGATCCCACCACCCAGTCCAGCTGAGCACCCCCTAGAAGGGAAAATGGGGAGAAAAAGGCTCAGTTGTCCCCTTGTCCCCCCAGATCAGTGTGAAGGGGGACACCAAGGATAAGGGGGGTGACACCAAGCTCAACATCAGCCCTGGGCTGGGGGAGGCTGAGTCACAAAAAGACATTTAGGGGAAGAAAAGCCACCAAGACCTTTGGGGTGGCACCTGGATGGCAGCACCTGCCACAGAAAACACCCCAGGAACCCTCCAGCCACGGAGTCTCTTCTCCACCTTCCTTTCCTCTTCCCTGTCCCAAGGGAAGAACCATCCTTGGGATGGGCTCACACCACCACCACCTCCCCCCAAAACCAGCAGCATGCTCCTGCCCCAAAATGTCTCCCACAGCTTTGTGTGAAAATGTCCCTTGGAGGAACACGGAGAGAGGGACAAGACTAAACCACCAGCATGGATTTTTGTTTTTTCCCTAAGAATTTCTTTTTTTTTTTTTTCCTACTGGTGGAAATTCAGGGTTAAAGGGCAAAACCCTAAAGAAATACTTCGGATTTTTTTTTTTTTTTTTTGGCTGTTTAGGTTTTTGTTTTGTTTCTTTCTTGCAGAATTCCCCCATCCAGAGATAAAGCCAGAGGGAAAACTGTTTCCCCAAAGTCAACGACAGAGCTGACCCCAGGTCACTGGGGTGCTGCCCAAACCTCTTTGCCCCTAATTTCACGGGAATCTGAGTAATTTTACCATCACCCAGAAATCAAGACCAAAAGCCCCATGAAATTGCAAACGGGGTGGAGAAGGTAAGGGAGGAGCAACTATTGACCAGGAGGAGTGGGGTGAAGGCACCCTCAGGTTGGACAAACCCAACCCCAAGGAGTTTTTGGGGGGAGGAGGATGCTCCCACCAGCACTGGGACACCAGGGGAGAAGCCAGCAGCAGGTTTGGGGCTGGATGCCACCAATTCCTACATCCCAAGGGCTGGAATCCCGATTCCCACAGGAGCTCAGACCCAGGAGGCCAATTCTGCGAGAGAAACAGCCTGGGGAAACTTTCTCCCATGGAAGGGGAGGGAGGAAAAAAGCAGGAAAATTCGATTGAAAGAACAACCCTCCCGGGGGGAAGCTCCCTCTGGCTTCTCCCGCTGACTCCGTGCCCTCAAGCAACAATTTTTTTTTTAATTATTTCTTTTTTTTTCACCCCAAATTTATCGGGTTTTGCCATCCCCCCGAGTGGCAGCTTCTCTGCCGGCAGCTCCCGAGCCTCTCCAGCGCTGTTGCGTTCCGGCTGGAGGGAGCAGCAGAGAGTCCCCAGGTTAAACCCAGCGCTGCGCTGCTTGGGGAGCTCCATCCAGCCTTAGGGTCGGGGTGGGGAGATGTTGTCCTGCCTTTTGGGGTCAGCCCCGGCTCCCCCGTTATGGGAGGGTCAAAAAAAAAAAAAAGAAAAAAAAGAAAAAAAAAAGGAAAAAGGTGTTGGAGTTGCTCCCTGCACACATCAGCTCCTTCCCTCCCTCCCCATCCCTTCCCGACCGTGTCCGTCTGGATGGAGTGGATGCCCTGAAATGATCCCGGAGGAAACAATCTAGGTAATATTTAATTTTAATTGGGTTTAATTCAATTTTTTTAGGTTGTTTTGGTTTGTCGTTTTTTTTGTTGTTTTGGTTTTTTGGTGGTTTTTTTTTTTCTTTGTGTTTGTTTTTCCCAAAGGGGAAGCTGCTGGAAACTGCCTTTTCTTTTTCTCCCTGTTTTCTTTTTCTCCCTGTTCAACTCCTGTCCCATATTTTTCATTTTATTTTTAATGCACCAATCCCTCCTGTCCCTATCCAAAGAGGTGAACTTGGAAGAACTACAAATTCCCAAGTGGGATTTTTGATTCCCACATCCCATCCCCAGAGTGTTTTGAGCATGACACTATTCCTAATTTTTTTTTTTTTTTTTTTTTTACATCAAATTCACCCAAATAAACTCTGATTTCTGAGCCAGGGACACCCTGCTATGGCTGCTGCTATTTTCTTTCGGCCTGCTGGTGTGTTTTATTTCTGATGGGCATTAATATCCTCTCCTCCAACGCCACTTTTAGAGCTTATTTCATAACTTTGCTGCCATGGATCCCAACCTACTTTCAAACTGCTCAACCACCTGCACAGCAAACACCTCCCACGGGCACAGCCAGGATGTATGGGAGCTTTATGTCCCATCTCCAGCACCTCTCATTTAACCACTGTCCCTGCCAGCCTATTAATAATGGGGGGAAATAACCCCAAATCCCTTCCTATTTCTAATTTCCTCTTTTCCAGCCAAGTCTGCCATGTCATTTTTGGCCACCAAATTCCCAAGGAAATCTTTGCAGCCCAATTTCCAGTGGCATTTCTTTCTCTCTTTTTATTTTCTTTTTTTTTTTTTTTCCCCTTTTTTGTTTTTTCTTTTTTTGGCCACCGTCTCTACAATACACAAGTTTTTGCAACCAAATCTCCAATCGAGTATTTTTGGGGGTTGTTTTTTGGTTTTTTTCCCTTTTTCATCAATTTGGTTATTTTTCCCTCCATCTCAAAAACCATCCCAGAGCCCCAGGGTGGGGGTCCCAGCAAGCAGCACGGAGCAGAGCTCCACTTCCCCCACCTGGGAACAGGCCCCCAGCTCTGGTTTAGGGCTTTGTTTTGCTTTCTGTTGTCTTACTATTTCTTATTTCTATTTAAAAGCCCTGCCATCAAATCTTGAAGCTGTTATCACTGCTTTTTTTTCACCCCTGACATGAAAAGCAAACAACACCAAACCCAGCAGCGGTTCAGTAAAAACCAAGGGGAGCAAAGGAAGGGGAAGAGATTAATTTGGGAGCCACTGGGTGCAGCACTGAAAACCCAGCTCCAAAAAACCCATCATCATCATCATCAACTGATTTTTCTTTTTTTTCTCTTTTTTTTTTTTGCCACTTACCAAACCTTGAGGTCCAAAGTTGCCTCCAGGCCCCCCCGAAGCCGCAGGTCCCACTCCAGGCTCCCCACGCCAAGGAAACCCACAGCATTTTATAGCCTGAAAGCTGGGGTGGTCCCCGCCCACAGGGTGCTGCTGGAAAATGAGTATTCATCAGCATTTGGGGACGATGACAACAGCAAACTTCCCCCCCAGCTCCCCCAAGCCCCCACTGACACCCCCAGCCCAGCCGAGCCCCCTCCACCCCGCTTCTCCCTCTCCTCCATCACCCTGCTGCAAAAAACCCTGATTTTTGTTTAAAATCATCCAACAGGCTCTCAAATCCCATGTCCCCCACTTGCACCCCTTGCAGGAGCAGCTCCTGGGAGAGGCCTCTTTTTTTTTTTTCCTTTTTATCATTATTTTTCCCTTCTCTTTCCCTTTCTTTTTCCCCTTCCTTTTATTTTTTCCTACTTTTTTTTACTTCCATTTCTGTACTTCTATTTTTTATTTCTTCTTTTTTTTTTTTTTACTTTTTTTTTCCGTACTTTTACTTCTCTTTCTGTATTTTTTCCTTTCTGTATTTTTTTTTTTTTTTTCTGAAAAGCCTCGGAAACCAGAATGTTTCTGCAAAGAGTTTATCGAATTACATTTGGGGACAAAGAGCTAAAGTGCATTTTCTTGAAGGGCTGACAATTGGGGGAGCCATCAAGGAAATGAAAAGAATGACAGAAAACCAAAGGCTTTTGTCAGATGGAGAAATGCCATCAGAAAAGCCAGGGTTGGGGGGCCTTTATTTTTGGTTTTGGGTTGATTTCCTCTCAACTTTCTTTTCCCAGGTGTTAAACTCAGGGCTGTGGGGAGGGCAGGGAAAAGCAAGGAAAAGCCATTGGGTTTGGGGGGATTAAAAATTGGGGGATTTCTCCTCGGGGTTTTGCTTTGTGCTATTTTTTTTATTTTTTTTTTTAACAAGATGCCAGTGTTTAAAAGAAAAATGAAGCCCCTTTAGAAACGTGAAGCTGCTGAGATAATGACTGCGATCTCTCTAAGACTGGATGGGAACAGGTGATATTTTTTTCCTCCTTTCTCATTCCCATCTGTCCTTTGTTCCACGGGAGAGACACAAACGAGATCATTTTGATATTCCCTTTTTTTTTTTCCTTTTTTTCCCTTTTCCTGCGCCCGCCTTTCTCCCAAGGAAAAGAACAGCCAGGGGGTTTAGTAGAGAGATAGACAAATGAAATATAAATAAAATAAACCCCTTTCTTTTTGAATTTTGCTTCCACAAAGCCAGAAGCAGAGGGTTTGGGTCTGCTCGGCACCTGAGCTCTGGATGATCCCTCGGGAAGATGCTCCAGGGACACCCGGGCTCATCCCACTGAACCTTTATTCCCTTCCATGCTCCATTTTCTCCCCCCCAGGTGCCACAACAGGATTTTGAGGTCCCTTTCAGCCCCCCCAGAAGCCACCCTGTCCCTCCAGCCCTCCTACAGAACCCAGCACTGGGGCAACAAGCAGCCCAAAGCTCCAAGGCCCCTTCGGAGCATCCCGACTCCCACCCCGATTCCCAGCTGCAGACACAAAGTTGGGAGTTTCTGTTGCTTTGGGGGTTTTTTTGGCTCAATCAGGAGCATTTTCCATGTTTTCTCCCCCCACTTCTGCAACCAGAAGCTCCTCAGACAAGTGGGGATGTTTTGCTCGGCGTGCTGGCAATATTTTCTGGATCTTGTGAATAATCTCAGGTATCCAGAGTTCTTCCTGAATGTCTCCTGGCTTGAAATATCTTTTTTTTTTTTTTTTTAATTTTTTGCTCATCTCCTATTTAATCTTCCTCTGCAAAACATTGCTCTAACAAATCTGGTTTAAATGCCTTTATATAAAAAAAAAACAAACCAACTCTCCAGCCCTGGCTGGGATTTTTTAATTTGTATTAATTTTTTCCTATTAAACTTTTTTTTTCCTTTCTTCATTCTGCCCCCAGCAAAAAAAAAAAAAAAAATCTCCCAAATTTCAGCCCTTTTAGAAACCTACCTGGCTTTTCCTCTTGCCTGGGTCTTTGGCAGGGGGCAAAGGGTGTTGGGCTGCAAAGGGTTTGTGCATCCTTGCAAGAATACAGCCACTGTTGTCTTACCAGCCACCCAGCCTTCTAGAAAATTAAAAAAGCATTAACAAGAAACATCTTACACTGCTCTGAAGGTAAATAAAATACGTTGAAGCTTCTCTGTTCATCTCAAAAAAAAAAAATTAAATTAAAAAAAAAAGACAAGAAAATGGCAGGGATTGGGGGAACATGGGGGTGAATTTCTAGAGATGAGACTATGAAGATGCTGCTGAAACACTATTGATATCCCAGACCTTTTGATACAAAACACTGCCCAGGAGAACACATGGAGAGGGAATAATTCAAGGTTTGCTCAGGAATCTCTGTTCTCAGACCAGAACAGAGGTCTGAGGGGGGAGAAGGGGATTTCAGGAGCCCGGGATTTTCATCCTTCTCCCCACGCTGAATATTCCAATCAGTTCCTTTTCTTCTCCCTGCCCCTGTCCCCTCTCCCAAACTTTACCAAAACACCAAGAAAAAAAACAACAATAAAAAAGGTGAATAATATTCAGGGCCCATCAGCAGCTCAGGGGTTTCAGGGCTGGAGCTCACATTAACCTGCTCAGGGCAAAGCTGCGTTCCCACTGGGAAAAACATGGGAAGAAGGAGGTAGGGAAAGGAGGGGTGTGGGGAAGGATGGAGGGGGAGAAGAAGTAAGGAAAGAAAAGAAAACAAGACCCAAATGAAAAACACATCAAGCCTCAAACAAGAGGATGTTCAGCTTGGGATTTATCATCTCCCCCAGCACCCAACCCAAGGGTTGGGGTTACCCTGGGCACACGCTGCCCCCCAGACACCAGCCAGGAATGAAGCTGGGTTCCTCTCCCCCCCCAGGAGATCCTTTCCTAAAGTAACCCCTAAAAAACCCCAAACTTTTCCCCTCAGTACATTTTTAAACATTTCTCAGGCTCTGGGGTTGGTGAGCAGCTCCAGAGAGCACCCATGGGTGATGGGGGGGATCAGGGTGTTTGGGGTGAATCTCCCCAGCAGTTGGGGCTCCAAGGATTTAGGGCATCCAGCAGAGACCCCACAACCCCCCACCCTAAATCCCCTGCACCCCTCTGGGCCACGAAGCCTTAATCAGAGAGAAGATGCCCTGGGATGGGGTCACCCTTTGCCTGCAGAGTGATGGGGTGAAGCACCCCAGCACCCACTGGTGACCCAGAGGGGGACCCCAGGGTGGAAACTTCACCTGGGGGATCCTGAGTTTGTAACCTGCTTGAAAAATGGGTGCCCAGGGGTGCAGGATGGTGCCCTGGGGCAAAGGATGGTCCTGGGAGCTCACCCAGCCTTGGGGACAAGAGGTGGCAGCTCCTGGTTGCAAGGTGTTTGGTGCCACAGTGGGGTAACAGCAGGCTGGCATCCCAGTTAGGCACAAACAATTATTGTTATTTTTGTCAGAAATAAATAAAGAAAAAGCAGCTTTTTACCTCCTGAGAATTCAGTGGTTTTCAATTTATCATTGACATTTATCATTAGTTTCATTTAGTTATCATTGAGCAAAGCAAGCAGGAGGGGACAGACACCTTGGTGTCCAGAAAATGGGAGGGAAGCTTGGGAGAGAGGAAAGGTGTTGGGGAAGAGGAATTTTCCCATTTTTCAGAACTTGTCTTTCTAGTTTGGGGAAGTTTGGGGAAGTTTTCCACTTCTCTCAAGGACACGTGGAATAAAGTTGAAGCGACGTGGCTCAGTTTCTAACAAAAAGGTTTCCTCCCCTTCCCAGCAGCATCACTTTGAGTCTTGCAGATGACTGGTGTCACCTTATAACTCAAAGAAAAGACAACAACCCCACTGAAACCCCCAGAATAATTGGGTATTGCACTTCTAGGTTCATGCTGGCTCTGGAGATTGTTGTGTCTCCTGTGCACCAGTGGTCTCTCAGTGGCAGGGAGGTTTTCCCATTCTCCTTGCAGAACTCAGTTTTCTTTTAAGGAAAACTTCCCAAAAGCCAAAATCAATCCAGGCTCCCACTTAAAAATCCAGGTAAAAAATTCAGACCCACTTTGAGCTGCATTTGGGGTTCCTCAGAAGGCAAATCCCAACTCCCTGCATAAAACACTCTGGGGTTATGATGGGAAAAGAAATGAGTAGGTGCAGTAAGAAGCACCTTTGTGGGGTTCCCTGTAGGGCTGGTGTGGGGGGGCTGGGAGAGGGTAACTGGGAGGCATCACCCCTCTTCTGCATCCCCTCCTCTTGTTCACAACATAAACCCAACAATGAGGATGCAATATCCGGGGTGACAAAGCCTCAGAAAATAAAACCCAACAAACAACAAGAAATAAAGAACCCACAAACAACCAAAAAACCTTTGCAAAGGTCTTTTTTTTTTTTTTTTTTTTTTTTTTTTTTGAGGCTCTGGATGCAACCATATCAAATCTCAGGTTCTGGCAAGCAGCGTGGGGAGGAAGTTGTTAACATTTTGGTGTGAGAAGGCACCTGCTCATCCTTCCAGCCCCCACCCTGCCCTTCACCATTCAACCCAGGGCACGTGAACCCCAGTGGGTTAAGAGAACAAAACCTTTGCACAAAAAACACCCTCCAGTGACCCAGTAGCTAAAAGCTCATTTGCATTCATTACCAGTCGCCAGCCAAGTTCTGAGCTATTACTGAAGAGCTGCTCCATCCCCCTTCCTCCTCCCCATCCCCCCTTACCTGCCCCATGAAAGGTCCCTCCTCTCTCTGGCTGAAGCTCAAGGGATCGTGTTGGGCTCCAGACCTATCGAGTGACAGAGAAAATAATTCACTCAGAAAGAGGATTCATCCCCAGGGCTGGGAGCTGAGGCCTCCAAAGAGGTGGCTCAGCACCACACTGGGAGCTTTGGCTCAGTCAGGAGAGGCACGGATGCATCCCAGTGCTTCCAACTCTCATGGTTGCCCGTGGAGCTGGGGAAAGAGGTGGGAAATCTCAAGATGAGGTGGGAAATCATCAGGGATTTTATTCCCCCTGCCTTCTAACGGGGTTTAGACCTAGGAGAGACAGAGCATCTATGTTGGCATGAGTTCAGCAGGCAAGGAGTAGGTTTGGTGACATCTGTCTCCTGCGGGTACCCCTTGCCTCCCTTGAGGGTCTCCAGGAGCTCTGAGATGCCCTCTGGGACACTCTCCCAGAAAGGTCTCCCCAGGTGGAGCTCTCCCCTGGCCCAGGTTGCCCCCAGAAGCTGTGGCTGCCCCATCCCTGGCAGTGTTGAAGGTTGGATGGGGCTTGGAGCACCCTGGGCTGGGGGAGGTGTCCCTGACCATGGCAGGGGGGTTGGGAATGGATGGGCTTCAAGGTGCTTTCCAATCCAACCCAGTCTGGAATTCTGTGATCCTGAAGAAGGATCCTGGGCAGCAATGCTGCAGGTGGCTCAGGGTGTCCATGTCAGCACCTGCTGTCACCATCCCCACAGCCCCAAAGGCTCCTGATGCCCCTCGTGTCACAACGTGGGTGCACACAGAGGACAGACCCACGGAGAGGCTCAATCCCCCAGGATGAGGCACTGGGATTGGCACCAGCAGCCCAGGACCACACCATGCTCAATGCCAGGGCCTGAAGATGGGCAGTGACTTGCAGGGCTGGGTCCTGGTGCTCAAAGGTGCTGGAAAATCCCCAGGGTGCTGGGGATCAAACATCCTTCTGCCTCTCACACTCTCTACCTCTCGTGCTAGACGGTTCTCATTAAGCCCCACAACTGATCTCCTGTCTTTAAAGGAAACAAGAAAGAAGGAACAAACCCCCAAAGAAAAAAAAAAAAGAAAAAAGAAAAAAGAGATCCTCCTTCCTTCAGCCCAGGGGAAGGAAATCTGGCTTTAATTTTTTTTTTCTTTTGTCATTCCAGTCAGGGATTTCACTTTAACGATGCTGCCTTCCCCATTCCTCTTCTTCTGCTCTTCAAGAAGCAGGAAAGTCCTCCCTCTGCTCTCGATGTTGCCTCCCTTTGTTCTCCACTCTGCTCCTCTGATTTATGGAAGGACTCTTCTCGCCTTCCATCTTTCTTCTTGGGAGTCAAGGACCCCCAAAATGTGGTGGTCCCCACCCCAGCACTCAGAAGAACCCCTCTGTGCCTTGCTCTGATCTTCCTGCCTGCCACTAAATATTCCATCTCCATTGGGAAGGTGCTGGAGGACCACACCTTTGGAGCTGTCCTGCAGGAGGAGGCTTCACATTTATGCTACCACATGGCTTTGACTTTCAGAAACAGGAGAAAATCCAACAGAATTCATACCCCAAACAGGTAAGAGGAGGTGGGCAGACCAATCCACCTGGATCAGCATCTCCAGGAGATTAAATCCTGCATGGAAGTGGCTGCTGAAGACCCAGGAGAGATGGTCCAAGTCCCTTCCCTTCATCATGGTGATGGGCATGGAGGGTGTGAGAAGAAGCCCACGCTGGGCCCTGGGAGGGCAATGGTGATGCCAGGAGAAAAGCAGGATTTAGAGGTGAAGGTGGGAAGGGGGCAGAGAGCATAATGGTCTTTTAATCAGAAATTGAGACCAAAATAATGGCCTAAGCAGAAAATGAGCCCAGATTATGTTGGGTTTGTTGTTTTGTTTTCTGGCATGTGCATCAAAAAGTTATTAAAAGGAACTGGTTAAATATCTCATTAATGAAGATGAATGATGTCTCAGATTTGTTTTTAAATAGTTCAAAGCAGTTTTTTTTCTGACCTCCCAACGTGTGTGCATGGAGGGGGCTCTCAATGGCTGAAAATGTTCCTTTTGAGAATTTTTTTAAAAGCAGCTTAAACTGATTTCAGTGCTGGAGCTGCTACTGCACACCCTGGGGGGGAGAGATCAGGCTGGGACATGAGAAAAATCCCTTTGCTGCATGCAGAAACATCCCAGGGATCTCAGGGGCTGCTCTGCAAATCCAAGTTCTCCATCAAGCCATGAGATGTTTACAGCTGGGAAGGAAGAAGCTCCCTCCTGCTAGAAGGAGAAGCTAAGAAGCAGCTCCAGAGGATGAGACATCTCACCCCTCATCCCCCCTAAAACCACAGCTGGACCATCCCCAAGCTCTGAAGGATGCAGGTGGTCCCCCCACCGTGTTCATCATCCCATGGTCTGGCCATGGACACCCAAACCTTGCCCTGGAAACCAGGTCAGACAGTGTCCAGTTCAGCTTTCCTCCCTCTGGTCAACCCCCAGAGATGTCCCATGAATCCTGAGCCCTAAATAAAAAATATCCCAGGGCTGGGAAAAGGCAAAGCTGGGGAGGGGAGGAGCGTGGTTCCCGATCGGTTTTTGATACACAGCCTCAGCTCAGGCCCAGAGGAGCTTCCTTGGAAGAATGATTGCATTAAAATAGCCCTCTCCATTACACAGACACTAATAGAGGCTCAGTGCATTATTCCTATCAAAGTGCAATTTGCATTTACAAAGGGCTCCTGGGAAGTGATGGATGGGGAAGGAATGGAGAAAGGCTTGTAAAGCCGAGCGTGCTCATCTTGGAGGAACTTCCAAGCACAAGGCGGTTTTTCTTTACACCTTCCCCTCCACAGAAACCCGTGACGTCTGCTGAAATGAACATTCAGGCTCTCACCTTTCACCCCACAGCCCATCAATAAAAACCGGAGGAGGGGAGGAGAGGGGATGCTCATTTATCTTCATTAGGGCTCTGGCCAGCTCCTCTGATCACCGCGTCGGCGTCGCCGGGGAGAGAAAAAGCTACTGTTCCTCTGCCCTGCTTCCCTGCACACCCCAGCCCTGGGCAGCTCGGGGTGGGGGGACCCTGCCCAGCACCTCAGCCAAGGGGAAAATGGGATTTTTTGGGGGTATTTCCCTCTGCTTGACTCCTCTGCGGGTGCTGAGCTGAAGGAAGAGCGGGCGGCAAAGGGAAGGTGAAGGAAAAAGTAAATGATTGGCATGGGATGCTCAGCAGAGGAGGCAGACTGGGAAAGGAGAGAGAACCCCATGAGGAGAAGTTGAAATGGGGGATGTTCAGCTTGAATGTCTTAAAAGGCTGATCTGTAGCCTGAAAGCTCAACCCCATCACCATTTTCCCTGTTACCTGCTTACTGCAGCTGTCTGGAACCCCACTTTGGATCATGCTGGGAGAGGCACTTCCCCATCCCTGCCCTGCTCAAGGTTTCCTTCCATGGACATGCTGAAAGATCCTGGAAGGCAATGGAGATGATCAGGGGCTGGAGCAGCTCTGCTCTGAGCCAGGCTGGGAGAGTTGGGGGTGTTCAGCCTGGAGAAGAATCCAATGGGGAGACCTTAGAGCACCTTCCAGTGCCTGAAGGGGCTCCAGGAAAGCTGGGGAGGGACTTGGGACAAGGGTTTGGAGGGATGGGATGAGGGGGAAGGGTTTGCAGCTGCAAGAGGGGAGATGGAGATGAGATCTGAGGAAGAAATTGTGTGGTGTGAGGGTGCTGAGCCCCAGGTTGCCCCCAGAAGCTGTGGCTGCCCCATCCCTGGCAGTGCTGAAGGTTGGATGGGGCTTGGAGCACCCTGGGCTGGTGGGAGGTGTCCCTGACAACCCTTCCCAGGGAGAGATTTTCCCCAAGCTCCAACTGGGACAGAGCAAACAAACTCCTTTCTCTCAGGGCTCCTCTGCTCCTGGGATCAACCAGAGCTGGCTCGAGCATCCCTCTGCTTCACCACAGCCTGCAGGAGAGATGAGCACACACCACACCACATGCTCTTCTCACAGCAACCAGGAGTTTTGCAACTAGGAGGAAGGAGGAATGATGGACAGAGGTACAAGGATGTAGAGCTCCTCCACGCCAGCCACCACTCATCACATCTGAAAGTTTCCTCCTCTTTGCTGCCTGGGCTCAGAGCAGGTCAATTCTGTCAAGCCACAGCAGCTCTCTGCTCCCAGCCCCAAGCAGCATTATTTTGTTGCTTTTCTCTTCTTGTTTGCCAATGGAGGAGCATGTTTGAACATGGCATTTGCTTTGCAGACGACGCATAAAGAGCTGGGAGTTGCTATCTGACCAGGAATGACCTTCAGCCTCCTCCTCAACCTCAGCCTGGCAGCCCCAGCAGCCTCCCCAGGAGTGGAGCATCTCCATGTCAGCACGGCTACACCTTGCTCAGAAAACCAACATGCTCTGTGGTGACCCCTCCACGTGCTACACAACATCTGGGAAGGTTCTTCACATCCCATGCTCAGGTCCTGCCACCCTGTAGGTGACCACAGGCATTGGCATTGCAGCAGAGAGGAGCAAATTCCTGGAGCAACCTGGGCTGGTAGGAGGTGTCCCCATCCATGGCAGGGAGGTTGAATGGTCTTTAAGCTCCTTTCCAACCCAAACCAGTCTGGGATTCTCTGTTTCTATGAGCTGTGCAGCAAACCGCTTGGTTTCTCATTTTCTGAAAGAGAAACGGATGTTGGGGGAGACCCAAGAGAAGATGGGGCCATGGTGCTACTGTGACTGCAGCAGTAAAACTGTTTGAAGAAGGCCTGGTCCCAGCTGGCTCAGCCACAGGGTGATTGAAAAGAGCTGGGTTTGAACAAACAAGAAAGAAAACCCTGAAAGCAGAGTTTCAAACTGCTCTGCTACCAGATTGTTCCAACAGCCCAGCCTGCACCCTTGCTACTGACAAAGCAGCAGCTCCCACCACCTCCCACCCCTGAAGCTGGGGGGATCTGAGCTCCATGGTGCTGAGCATGGCTGAAGATCTCTTTTAGATGCATTTTTTCTGGTGTGAGATGGCTTTCAGCCCACTGCAGAGCCCAGATCTGTCCAGGGATCCCCCTGCAGCAAACCTGACACGCTCTGGTCCTCCCTCTTCCTGAACCTCCATGGATGGAGATGCTGCCACCCCCCAGCCCAACACAAATGCCTGTCCTGGCTGGAGAAAAACATTCCTCCCAACTTCAACCTTTCTGGATGTAATTTCAGGCCATTACCTCCTGTCCCATTCCTGGGGAAGAAGCTCATTCCCTTCCTCTTTGCAGAAGCCTGGCATGCATTTGTTGGCTGTCATGAAGTTCTCCTAAACTAAACAACTGGAAGCCTTTTGATCCTCCTCCCTTGGCTAGGATTTCCAGTCCTCTGGTCTCTTTTGTAGCCCAGCTCCAGGCTGCCTCCAGCCATTCTCTGTCCCTCCAGCACTGCAGCCTATAAATCTGGGCTCAGAGGTCTCAGCAGCACCAAGATGAGACTGGATGCTTGGACCAAGCCCAGCAGAACCCAGCTCACCCCTTCCCTCTTCCATACTTTGGTTTTTGGGGGGTTTTTTTGGATGAAGAAAAAGCTTTCCCTGAGCATCACTTCTCCTCAGCTCTACCTGGCCATGGTGTTACCCAGATGCAGAGACGTTTCAGTTCTCCTTGGGTGAGATTTCCTGAGAGGGGTGGGGAGAGCAGCTGTGAAATAAAATATTTAGAAGGGAGCCAAGCAACAGGGTGTGCCTCAGAAAGTCCAAGACCTACTTTAGTCATCAGCTTATCTATATGGGAACAGGAGCAGGGTGACTCTGGGGTGAAGGATGTCACATTCACCTGCTTTCTAGTAGTCCCTGCAGGGGGGTGTGGGGAATAAGAATAAAAGATTGTCCCCTAGATGACTAGAAAAACAAACCAAAAATATCATAAGCCAAAAAAAGCAAGGAAAACCTCAGGCCCCTCTGCACCAGGGAACTTCCTTGTCGGAATTCCAGCATGCAAATCCCACCCCAGCTCCCCAGCAGACAAGGAAGATCAGAAGTGCCAGAAGAAGAAGAAGAAGAAGAAGAGGAAGGAGGGTGTGAGGAGGTGCCCAGCTGGGGCAGCCTCAGGGGGTGACAATTTCTCCAGCACCAGTTGCTACACGGGCTGCTGGGTCCCAGGTTTTTTTGGGAAGTGGTTTTCCCAGGAGGGATGGGAGGCATGGCAGGAGCCAGCTGAGTCTCACCAGTTGTGGGGAGGTGTGGGCTTCTTGTTGCTTTTCCTGGTGACAGTGCCAGCTGCCAGAGACGGGGCTGCATCAGCAGAAATAAACATCCTGGGAAAAAGAAAATTAAATTAGAAAATGCTGCTGCTGTAGAGTAATCCAAATGTTTGCAGTTGTAATTAATTACTGTCACTTCAGGACTCATGGCTGCATGCTTGGTGACCATCCAAGCTGTAAGGACTTGAGCTGAAGGTTTAGGAAGGTTGAACATGTTGGTGCTGCAGGAGCACAGAGGTTACAGCAGTGATGGACATGGCTGGGACTGTCCTCCAGTCCTGAGGCCATCCTGCAGGGACAAACCTCTGCCCAGGGAACTGAAACCTACGACTTCCCAAAACAAAGTGCCCACACCTTGACCTCCTCCACCTGCTAAAACATGGGAGCCACATCCAGGCTGGCTCAGCAAGAGGAGATCAGCAGAGAGGACCTGGAAGCAAGTGAGGACCATCAGAGAGAACCTGGGCAGCAAGAGAGAACCTGAGCAGCCAAAGAGGACCATCAGAGAGGACCTAGTCATCAAGAGAGGACCTGGGCATCAAGAGAGGACCTGGGCAGCAAGTGAGGACCTGGGCAGCAAGTGAGGACCATCAGAAAGGACCCAGGCAGCAAAAGAGAACCATAAGAGAAGGCCTGGGCATCAAGAGAAGACCTGGGCAACAAGAGAGAACCATCAGAGAGGACCTGGAAGCAAGTCAGGACCATCAGAGAGGACCCGGGCAGCAAGCTCGTGTCTCTACACCTCCTCAAAGAGCCGTCTGACATCTGCAGCAGGGTGGCTAATGAATACAAACGACTGCCCCGTGCCCCCCCGGGGGGTCTTTAACACTTCACACATCTCAGGACGTTGAGTGATCATCTCCCACAGCCCAGCTCGGGCAGCCCCTCCACCCCACGGCCAGCAGGGAGGAGATGAATGACTGCCGGGGAGACGCGGCCGCGCCGTCATTTTTCATCCAACCCTCTTGGCTTAACCTCTGGTGAGCAAATCAGGTTTCCCTGACACCAGGCTGGGAGCCCTACCTGCATTAAGCATGGCTGGGTCAGGGAGGGGCAGCTGTGATTTATGCCTTCTCCTCACTAATCGGGTTCTGGGGCAGGCAGATATTGATGGGCGCCCGCCTTTGATCCATGGCTCTCCTGAGCCTTCATCCAATTACTGCTCCCACCCCCAGAATGCAATTAGCAGGGCTTGCCAAGCCACGTGGGGATCAGGGTGGTGGCACGGGGTGAAGATGAAGGGGATGGCACCTGGAGGAAGGGGGCTGGTCCCACCTGGGGATGGGATGCGCTGCGATGCCTCGGACAAAACGCTGAGGGAGAGTCAAGGAGGGAAGTGGGAAGTCCTGATGGCCTCAGGGGGTCCCATCTTGCTTCCACCCCATCACACAGAGTCACCACACGAGGCACCCGCCACCTTGGCTTGACCATCCTTGCCATGCCCCTGCCCTGCTGCTCCCTGCATGACCCCATTTCACATCCCAAATCTGGTTGTTCCACCTCCCGTGTCTCCCTGCCCACATTTCTTCCCCTCTACGTAATGCTTTGTGCTCATTCCTCTTGGATTTCCTCCAGTCCTCTTGCCAGGGGAGGTGAGCATTTCCCCAGCTGCTTCATCTCCTTACCCACCCTCACTGCAGGTCCCACTATCTCTGGGCTATCTCTTCCTCTCCTTTCTCCTATTTGTTTATCTGCTCTGACAACCTCCTTCACCTCTGCTCTCCAGGCATGTGGTGACAACTTTCTTCCTCCACTTCTGTTTTAAAGTCCTCAGTCCTGAAAACTCTGGTGGCCCTTCTGGTCCAGTGTCCATCCACCTTCTTGTTCCTTGCTCTCAGGGGTGGGAAGAAGCTCACTGAAGATGGAAATCTTATTCCAGTCCATCCCACACAACCTTCTCTATCCTGCAAGAAGTGTTTGAAAGTGCCTGAAGGGGCTCCAGGAAAGCTGGGGAGGGACTCTTGGCAAGGGCCTGGAGTGATGGGATGGGAAGTGAGGGTTTCCAGCTGCAAGAGAGGAGATGGAGAGAGATGTGAGGGAGAAATTCTTTGGGGTGAGGGTGCTGAGCCCCAGGGTGCCCCCAGAAGCTGTGGCTGCCCCATCCCTGGCAGTGTTGAAGGTTGGATGGGGCTTGGAGCACCCTGGGCTGGTGGGAGGTGTCCCTGCCCATGGCAGGGGGGTGGGAATGGATGAGCTTTCAAGTCCATTCCAACACAACCAATTCTATGAACAACCCTGATGAGCAGTGTGAAGGGAGCAGGGTGAGATCTGTTGGAGGAAAGTGCAGGGCCATGCACCAAACACCTCCCAATGGCAGAGGAGAAGAAAGATCTGGATGTGATGCTCACTGCCTGCAATATTTTTGGTCCTCCATGCTGACTGAGAGGCTCAGATGGGAACATGGATGGGAAATGGCAACCAGAAAATGGAGAGGAGCAGGGAAACCTAAAGCTCCTGGGTCAAGCAGTGAAAACCCCAGCTGGGAAGACAGTGATTTCCCTCTACACACATCAAGAGAGACAACACCAAGGAGGGAAAAGAGCTGATGAAGTGGAAGAACAAGAGGTGACACAAAAGCAAGCAAGTGCAAACTTGTCTTAGATAAGCCCTGGCTGGACATGGGACACAGACTTGTAAGTATGTGAGATGCTGGAAATGCTTCCAAAGAGCCATCCAGGGACAAACTCTTCACTTGTCAGAGAGGGGACTGAAGAGTGACCAAGAGGAATTTACCACCACAGGACCTTGCTGAGATCAACCCAGCAGCTCCAAGAAGCAGAAGCCCAGACAGAAGCTTTGGGGCTGACATGAGCCCAGGAGCTCTGGGCAGAATTCCTGCCTGTGTGCAGGAACCTACATCAGAGCTCCTCAACCTCTGGAGCCCATGAAGAGAAGATGATGTCTGGACCATCATTACCTGGTGCTCAACCAATTCTGGGGGTTGGCTGGGGAGGTTTTGGCTGCTCTGCAGCCTCCTGCTTGCAGCCACCACCCTGACTCAGAGTTCAGCAAGCACCCCATCAGATTTTCTCTCTTGTTGCATTTGCTGTAGCAGTTTTCCAAAGAGCTGAATCCCAAACCCACAAGCAACCACAAGCAGAGAGTTGGTTTTTTTCTTCCCCTCCTCATTTTCTTCGAGGCAGGTGAGACAAATGCTTTTCAACAGATATTCCTGAGCATTTATTTCCTCCTGTCTCTGTCCCTTCTTGCCTTCACCTTGATTTACCTCTTCACCTCCTTCCTTGATGAGATTGGCTGAGGTTGCAGGAAAGTGAAGCTGTCAGATGAGCCCATGGGATTTTTCCTCCTTAAGGGAAGCAGCTTCAGCAGCCCCAGAGCTGCCATGGGGCAGAGTAAGGGCTTGGAGATCTCATCCTGTCCCACATACAGGAAAGTCATCACTCTGCCTCCTCAGCACCCCTGGAACAATGGGATCACCCTGGAAAGAGGTCATGGAGTGGGAACACAGTGGCTGAGTACCAGCTCTGCTGGACCAGGAGGGGTGGTGACAGGGACAGTCATGTTGAAGATAATCCCAGAGAGCAAAGCACACTCTGGGAGTTGTGTTCAGATGGGGCAGTGACAAAGTCTGCACTGGGAGGGTGCTGCAGCCCTGGGAGAGGTCACCAGAGAGGTGAGGGATGTCCTTTCCTTGGGGTTTTTTTCAAGACTTGGTCACATAAAGCCCCAGGGACATCCTGATCCCATGTCAGCACCTCTCCTGCCATGAGCAGGAAACTGGCCTGAAGACTTCCAGGGATCCTGCCCACTGGAGAGGGTGGGAGCATCTCCAGCTCCAAGCACGTTCAGGCTGTGCTGGACCTTCCTGTGGTGTTCTGTAGCCCCCTTCCCAAAGCAACAGTGATGGTGAGACCCCATCCAGACCTACCTCTTGTCCTCCATCCCATCTGTGCAGGACAGGCAGGGAGCCACCTGATGGAGATGTCAAATCCCAGTGCAGAAACTCCACAGCCTGCAGGAGAGGGCAAAATGAGCAACTCTTACTTTAAAGGTGAGAAAAGCAAGGACGGGGACAACCCAAAAGGAGCAACCCCAGGGCCCAGGACACGTTCCCTGCATCTACCCAGTGACATGGCAAGAGGCCAGGGTGTGAGGGGGGGGTGTGGGGCCACGTCTCACCCCCTCACCTGCACTGTCCCAACTTGCTCTTCCCCAGAGGTGCCTGGGCATGTTCCTGGGGAGGGTTTGCTCCAGGGACTGCTCCTCAGATGGATGGGGCTACACCCGGCACCATCCTCCAGAGCTGGGCTTGCAACACATCTCCAGGGTTGGGACAAGAGGCTTGCTGCTCTGGCAGTCCCTTCCACGGCCTGGGAGGATCCCAAGAAGCCCTGAGGACGTAGGGGGTAAAAGGTGATGGTGGTGGTGAGGTCTGGCCCTGCTTTGTGCAACCATCCAGGTCCACCCAGAGCACTTGGTCTTTGGTGTAACAACATTGAGCACCCCAAACCCATCCCCAAAATGTACCTGTGGCTGCAGCTCACTGATCCACTGGCTGGGATGGGTCCCAGGAGATCTCTTCCCATCATCTCCCACGGAGGCTCCAGGGCTGCTGCAGAACATCTTCATCTCTCCTGCACATCCCCAGATGCAGAGTCCAGAGCCTGGAGCATCCAGGCTGCTCTCAGCCCAGCTCTGACCCCAAAATACACCAGGCCAAAGGGAAAAGGACCTAAAAATGTCCTTAACCCAGGTACTTTGCACAGAGATACCCCAAGGGAGGAGACATCAGGCTGACCCATGGTGCTGTGCCAGCTGCTGGGTCCCAGGGTGGGAGGCTCCAGGAATTTTGGGGTTCCTGATATAAGGAGATGGCATTTTCCCTTTTGGTGATGATTGCCACTACCAGAGAGCACCTGAGGATGTTCTGAGGTGGCCAGAGGAAAGCCAGGAGGTTCCTCTGTCCTCTCCTGCCCCATCTGCATGGACAAACATCCCTCACAGAAATTAATCATAGAATCACAGAATAATTTGGGTCTGAAGGGACCTCCAAAGCTCACCCAGTCCAACTCTCACCCAGATCAGGGTGCTCAGAGCATCACCTTGAATATCTCCAGGGATGAAGCATCAACCACCTCCCTGGGCAGCCTGTGCCATAATTCCACCACCCTCATGGTAAAGAACTTTTTCCCAACATCCAACCTAAGTCTCCTCTAATTTACAAAGATTTAGGTAGACCAAAAACAGGAGGTCTTTTCCTCCCTCCTGCACCGAAGTAACACATAGGACTCCCTGCCCCAGGATGGGATGGAAACCAGAAGGGATAAATGCCTTAAAAAAAAAGTTATTTTAGAAGAATTCATGGAATACAATCCAGGTTCCTTTTCCTCTGGGCAAGGAGTCCCCCAGCCCATGAACATTCCCTACATCTTTCACACCTACACACCCCACCTGAATCCTTCTACCAAACCTCCCCATTTCCCATTTTCCCTGTTATCCCTGCCCTCCAAAGCCTTAACTCCTACTCAGGATTACTTTCCCCTCCTTCAGCTCCAGGCTTGGGTTTCATCCTCCTCGTTTATGGCCAAAACCAATTAAAGCAGCCACCAAATTAAGCAAAACTTGGCTTTGGGCCCCAGCATGAAGACACAACCTGGGGGGCAGGAGCCAGAGGGAGGTGAAGGGGTCATTTCCCTATGGGACAATTTGTACATCCAGGTGTTCCAGCAGCAAACCTTTGTTGGGTGGAGAAAAGAGAAGCTGAATTTGGCCTTTTCTGGGATTTGAAGTGGGTGGTTTGATTTTTTTTTTCTCCCAGTCAGGTGAAGGCAAATGCAGATGCACAGAGCCACAGCCAGCCCAGGGGCTTATTTAAACAGTTAAATGCTGTATTGTTTAATAGAAGTTACAATAGGATAAATGTACAGTGGAAATCACCATGCTCGTTTCTAACGCAATTTAACCTGTAAACCATGCAGTCCTTTTGTGTTTTGTTTTTTTTTTAATCAGTCCATCTCTTGTTTCTTTTAATCAGTAGCTCTGCTAGTGAGTTTTAAGGAAAAAAAAAAAAAAAGAAAATGTTCCCTTTAAAGTTAAACCTAATTTACTAAACTTTCCCCTTACTGTGCAACGACTTGTGCAAAAAAAGCTGTTTTCACCCCATTAGTTGACAAAATTACATCCTACCTCACCCACCCCCCCCCACAAAAAAAAAAGAAGAAAAATAAAAAAAAACCAACCAGATGAGAAAAGGAACACAAGCAGCCAGGGACAGGGAGGGAAGGGGATGAGGGTGTCAAAATAAAACCTGAGGGATGAGGCAAGGCAGAAACTGGGAGCTGATCAGATTCCACAAGCCCAACCTTGAGCTGCCCAAGGGGTTTTTGGGGTGCTGCCCCCCAGGCTGAGGAGCTGTGGGGGGGATGGATGCTGGGATGCTGGATCCAACCAAAGCCCACCCATCTCAGGCACCCAACGTGGCCCTGGGGACAGGACCTGAGCCCCAAGCAGCATCAGCAGCAGCATCTCTGGAGGTGAAGCACATCAACCATTCCCTGGGTCACAGCTCCCCCACTTCCCTTCACTATTTTTGGGGTGAATCCCACCCAGAGCAGGGTGGGTTTGGGTCACTTGAGAGCAGAAACCCACCAGGCTCACCTTGAGGTCCTTGGTGATGGGATTTATTTGTGTTCCCCAAGGCTGTGATGACCACAAGTCACACCTGGGGGGACTCACCCCACAGAGCCACAAGAAATAGGGGGCAGAGACCCCAAAATCCCCATCTGGGGATGGGATGTACGCCCAGCCAGGGTGTGGGAGGGTGGTTTGATGCTCCAAACCGCTCAATACTTCCAAAAAATCCCCAAACCCAACCCGGAATTCAAGGGAAAAGCCACGTGGGGGTGCAGAGGGGAGGGAGGAAACAACCAAAGGCAAAGATTTCTCTGCCTGGGGCTTGGAAAGGGGTTTGAAGGGGTGAGACAGAGGGACACCCACCACAAACCTCTCTCACCTGCCCCTTCCCACCATCACCACCTCAGGGGGGTAAAAGATTTTTACCCAAAACCCAGTTTCAGCACAGGAGGGACCAGCAGCAGCTGATGCCACCGGGGTGTCCCTGGCTCCAGCTGCATTCCCAGGTGCTTCCCAGCCTCCTGCAAACAGTCTGGAGCCAGATGCAGCTTCTGCCCAACCCTCCCTGCTCCTAGTGGCACAATTTTTAAGAGACCCAAAGCAAAGCAGCCCCTCCAACAAAGCCCAGGATGGTTTCTGCCCATCATTCCCCACCAGAGCCTGCCTGGAGTTGTGGGTGGATGTAGAACAAAGTGCAAAATGGCCAAGAGCATCTGACTTGATCTCCAGCCCTAGGAATGAATAAAAAATAAAATAATAATAAAAAAAAGATTAAAAAAAAAATCTCCTCCCCTCTCTCACCCCCGTGCACACACTGAGGCTTTTCCTCTCAGGTCAAGGTAAGGTTTGGGCTGCACATCAGCACTTTAGAGACCTCACATCAAGTTATTCCCAACCCCTGGGCTGCCTGCACAACCCCTGAAGTTTCTACAGGAGATGTGCAGATGTTTCTCAGGAAGCCAAACCTGCCTTTTTTCCTGCTGATACATTATTTTTCCCCACTGGTGCTGAAACATGTTTGGAAAAGGTGGGGGAACAACCCAGTCTTTTCTACAGCCAATGCTTAATAAAACCCCTCAAAACAACCCAAAGCTAAGGAAGCCCCAAGGTATGCACACAGAGGTGTCAATAGCAGCATTTTCTGTTTGGGGGGGTTGCAAATTCTGGATTTCCCACCCCCCTTATAAACTGATAGCAACAATCCTTCCCTCCTCAGCAACATCATGGAGGTTCCCAATCATTAGAATGAGACTCAGAGAGGATTTTAAATGTCTTCCAGGGCTTCTTAAGCAATCTGTTCAAGAGATTAATTTTAGTTTTGAAGGGATGGAACTGCATCTCTTAGCAAGAAAAAAAAAAAAGAAAAAAAAAGTTAATTAGGACCAGAGCACCAAAATGCCATTTTTCATCCCCATCTGTGACTTGTGGTTAGGAGTCTGACCTCCCCAAATCAGAAACTCACTGAATCTCTCCCATGGCTGAGTCTGAGTTTCCCAGCAGCAAGTCCTGAGTGCCAGAAACCAGTTTGGAGGATCCCAATCCTGATCTCTCTGAAAAGAGCTTACAGGAACAAGAAAATCCAGCCTGGGTCCCTCCACTTCTAACTAAAGCTCAGTGAAGATGAGAAGAAGAGCCCAGATGTTGGATGGAGCATCTGAAACAAGGTCTTGCCCTGGGACTCAATTGCTTTGGGATTTTGAGGTGGATTCACCTCCTGCAATGCAACAGAAAGGGAGGAAAAAACAGAGTTTCAAGGTGGGAGCAGGGAGGAGAGGAAAAACCATCCCAGCAGCAGAGCATCACCTCGTCCAGCAGCAACCCCAGAGGCTGGCAAAAGTGATTTTAAAAAGAAATTGCCTTTGACAGTCCATCTCCCCACTAATAAAACCTGGAACTGCTGGAGTGCTTTATTTGTCATGCCTGCTGCTGCTGGGTCAGTGCCTGCAGCTGGAGCAGCTTGATTCCAGAGGATTTTAAAGTGCTTGTTCCTATTTAACCACCCTCAGCTGAAGTTCCCCATGGACAGAAGCTTCCCCTGGTGCTGGCACCATTGGGCTGCTGAGTTTTTCATTCCCATCTCCATCCTCTGGGTAGGAGCTCAGGGATGAAGCAGCTGATCCCACCAGCTCTGGTCCTGCTCTTGTCCCCACGTCCTTCCCACAGGGAGGAGGAATAAAAGTGTCCTGTGGTCCTGTGGCCTTGGCTGGAAGGCTGAGGGTTTTCCCACCCCTGCCAGGACCATAAGGAGCAGAAATTTGGCAAGGCAGAGTTTTCTGTCACAGTCCAGCAAGCCAGGCTCTGTTTCCTTCTCAGCTGTGCAAGATTTGGGATGCCAAGATGGAGCTGGGCATCCCCTGGGGCTCCCAGAGGCCGTGGAGAAGCTCCTGGGCTGGTTCACATTTGGGTCCAGCATTTTGGAGAGAAGGGAAGAGGCTGCCAGTAGGGAATGGACTGAGTTAATTTCCACTTGTCCCTCTGAAAGCCTTTGCTGGCTCACATGCAGATGGATCTAAATGATGATCTGTTCCTGGACATGCTGACACCAGCTCTCATTCAGCTGCTTCTTTTTTCCTCCATCCTACACATACTCCAAAGAGGCATTCAGAGGAAAGTAACCTCTGACTTCTCCCTTCCCCCAAAATCTCCTCTGTAAAGTTTAGTTCTCTCCTCCTATTAATGAAAATAATCCCCTGGTCCTGGTGGCTGGAGGCTGCTGGGACAGGAACAGCCCCAGGAGCTCACTGGTGACAAGGTGTCTATTTATTTGCAGGTTAATTAACATGTACCCTTATCAAAAAACAAACAAACCAACCAAAAAGTACTGCTGAGGAACAAGGAGGGGAAAAAAAGCACCATCATCACCTTCATGCACCCAGAGCAAGAGACTCAGAAGAGCTCCCCAGAGCTCCCAAACTGCAAAAAACTGCACATGGTCAGAGAGCAAAGGGACTGAACTCACCCTGAAAGTGCTGCTGGAGGCATCCAAACAAATCCTGGCTCTCCATAGCTGCCAGACCCTGTGCCAAGGGAGGGGAAGGAGAAGGAACCTCACTTAGAAGGTCAGCAAAGCCACTGCCAGGAGCTGCTGGAGAGCTGAGCACCCATCACAGCAGGACAGGGAATGAAGCAGAACTTCCAGGGCCAGGACATACACCAGGAAGGTTTTAATTCCCTTTAACAACAGGGTTTGGGAGGTGAGGGAACCAGCTGGGTAAGTTTTCACCTGCAGGAATTAAGATTCAAAAAGGCAAGGAGAAGAAAATAGTGAAAGGTCCCTCTCTCTGGGTGACCTGAACCCTGGGACTGAAGTCCTCTTGGTGTTGTTACTGTCCTCAGAGCTGTCTTGATCTGACCAGAGGATGTTTGGGCACTTCCAGAGTAAAGAGGGAGAATTCTGTCTGCAGACCCTTCTGAGTCAGGGGGGTTGCTGAGCAATGCTGCCCCATAGGACATCTCCCATTGCATCTGCTTCAGGAGGTTCCTTCCCATTGCATCACATCAGGAGGAGAGGGAAGATGGGACATCAGCATGGAAAAGAGGTGGGAAGAGAGGAAAAGACCCCAAATGAAGTGCCCTGGACACTGGGTGAAGCCAGTCTGGATTTCCACCATCCCTGCTGAGCATCCCTCCTCTCCTGCTACCTGACCATGCCAGATGCCAGCAGTAGCATCCCAGCATCCCTGCCAGCTGACCTCCTGGCTCTCCTTTTCCAAATCTGATCAGGGACTAAACCTCTCAAAGCCCTCCTACATTCCAGGGAAGCTCCAGAAGACACCACTAAGTCCTGGAGGTTGGTGGAGCTCTGATGATGAAGGGTGGGATCTGTAAGATGAAAAATCAGCCCTTTTCCAGGGAGAAAAGGAGAAAAGCTGGGAACTGAGTTTGCCTCTTTTCCTACCAAAACCCAGTCTGCAAGTTGGCAAGCTCACTGGTTTAACCCTCCTTTGGAACTTGTGGCTCCTTTTCCCAGAGCCCATGAGAAGAACCTGAACCCACGACTCCTCCCTACGTTTTTTGTTTCCATTTGTTCTGCCACTGAACAAGTTAGCAAAAGGAAGTCAGAGTGATTCTTTTGATTTGGCTTATAATAATAATAATAATTAAAAAAAAAAAAAAAAAAAGACAAGAAAAAAATAGGCTGGGTGTGAACTTCTCCCTCAGGCCTCAGGATTTACCAACGCTTTACAAACCCCTGAAAATAGGAGCTTGTAAGAGAAGACTCCCAAGACCCCCTTCCCAAGAAGTGCCACCTAAACCTTCCCCAGGATTGTTTAAGAAGGGACATTTTGCCATCAGGGTGGGTTCCACGAATACTATACAGGTGAATAAAAAAATACATATATTCTCTTTGAACAAGAATCCCAAGTCCAGGCATGTGGCAGGAGGTCCCCAGGTCCCTCAGGAGTGGTGGCTGTTGATGAGGCTGCGGAGCTGCTTGGCCACGGTGTCTATCAGCTTCTGCTTGTCCCTCTCGTTTTTCCGAAACTGGGCAAAAACGTTGTTTTTCCTGCTCGTGTCCCTCATCCTGTGCAGGAGCAGAAAGAGGTTATGGGCACAGGGATCGGCGCTGCAACCAAGCCCCGGGATGGAATCGCCTGCGAAGTCTCCTTAGAGAGAGGAGGTGGCTGCACCCAAGGGTTCTGCCCTGATTTTTGTCACCTGGTTACGTCCAGGTGGGCAGACAAAGCCAGGTGAAACCTTTACACACTTTCCATTTTTGCTTTCAACCCCACAAACAGCAATCAGTGTCACCCTGGGGTCTGTCTCTAGCAGGAAACCCTAAAGCTTCTCGTCCTCCCCTTCCACAGGGCTCTTGCAGTGTCCCTGTGTCACCTTCTGAAGGGGGAAATGACAACCCTGGACTGTTCAGAAGAAAATTTAAAAATCAGCACCAAATCCACAGCACTGAGGCTTCTTGTTTGATGAGGGCTGCACTGCATGCAGCCAAGAGATGAAGCTGGAAAGGCTCCGAGTTGTGACCTCAAAATGCACCACAGAGCTGTAGAAATTAATTTCTATTAAAGGAAGGAATCCAGCACTGTTTTCCCCAATCTATAAATCTTCTTGAGCTTTGCATTTGTTTGTAAATTGCATTTGATACATTAAGCATCTCACTGATCTCCACAAGGTCTCCAAAAAGCCAGAGATGGTGGGATGGGACCTGGAGGGGAAGGTGCTGCAGCTCCATCTCTCTCTGCCATGCAAAGCTGGGGGTCCATGCATGCTCACATTCGTGGATGCATTTTTTTTTTTTCTGGGGGTGGGGGATCAGGTTTTGTTGCATGCTCCAAGCATGACACAAGCAGAGCATCTGCTGGGAAGGGAAACCAAGCCACCAAGGTCAACCCTTCAAGAGGTACTGAAGGTCTCAGGCTCCCAGTCTCCAAATTCTCAGCCAGCACTGTAATACCACAATTTGGAAATTGGTTCCTTGGTGAATCAAATCTGGCAGGGGCAGGTGGCTTTGGAGGAGTCACATAAGCTGATGTTTTCAGCTTTGGGGACCTAAATGAAGCATCAAAGTGATGGTGACACAACGTGGATAGTCCCTAGGAAGCTGGCATTTGATCAGCCTCGTAGGGGGGCTGAGCTAACTGAGAACAAATCAAACCTCTTGGGAGATATTTAACTGATGAAAAAAAAATATAAAATAATCTAAGGTTTTTCATGCTTCAGTCTTCCTAAAAATAACCAAAGAGAATCTGAATTGTTCCAAAGAACATCCAGCTTGGAACTGGAAACAAGGATAACAACTTTATCCCAAAGGCTAATCTGTTCAAGTTGTAAAAGCCCAAAGACACAGGATTACAACTGATTCCCCCCCAGCAGTAACATGATGGCTTGGAGCACTCTTCTTCAGCAAAATAAGCATCTTTTTTTTTTCTTTCTCTATTTTTTTCAACTACAGAATGCTGCCAGCTGCTCCACCACAAGACCCAGGGAGCAATCACACTGATGGAAAGCAAGATTTTCAAGCTGCCCAGGCCAGAGGTGTCCCAGGAGCTTGAATTTTGGCAATAACCCTCCTCCCACAGAGCTCCACAGGTCTCCAAGCACTTTACCAAGAGCTCTGTTTCTCCTTCACCAGCTCTGGGGGGACATTTGAGGTGCTGGAGGTGAACTTGTACCTCCAGAAACCTCCCCCCAGCACTGTACCCATCACTCTGCCTGGGCAGAGCATCCTCTGCCCCAAGAGCCTTCTCATCCTGGGCATCCTCAGAGCCATCTCTGACCCTGTGGAATCTGTTGAGGTCCATGAAGTGTTTGGTGGATGCAAGAAACCCTTGGCACAGGTTTGAACAAGGAGAAGGGAGTTGTGTGGAGAACACTGGGGATGCAAAAGCAGCTGGAGCACTGATCCCTCAACAAACCCCTAGAGCTGGATCTGTCAGACTGGGAACAAGGGTCTGGAGGGGATGGGAGCTGCTGCAGCTTCAACATCATGTGAAAGCAGAGGAGCCAAGCTGTTAATTATTATTAATTAATTCAGTTAAGGGCTCAAAGCCCTGCAGATCCGGGGTTGCACTGTGCCAGGGAGGAGCTGCATCCTTGGGAGAGGATGAGTTTGTAGATCTGCTGAAGGAGACCACGTTGGCTCCATCCTTCCCTCAGAGCCCTGCAGATGGACATGGAGCTGAGGTAACATCTGTGGTGCTCAGAAATCCATGCTGTTTCTTTCCCAGCACTGGGCTGTAGGAAATACCCAGCCCCTGATCAAGTGGGGCATCCAGACACCAGCTATCTCAGCTTGGGAAGAGGGAAGCAACACTTCCCAGCAGCTCTTTGGAGGATGGACACTGCCATTTAAGCTCCTGTAGAGCCCTGGGCTAAGTAAGTTTTGTACCAGGGTCCCTGTGCATTAGCACAAGAATTAGAAGGAAGAGGAAGGGAAAGGAGAGCTCAGCTCTGTCCCCACCCCCCTCCCCAAACACCACCTTCAACAGAGCCAAGCTTTGTTTCAATTGATCTATAAGAAAAAAAACAACAAAACAAAACACAACAAAAAAACCCAGCAGCAAGAGAGTAAAAGCTCCTCTTTTAGCTCTAATTAGTGCATTTGAGACGATAGAGTTACCGGAGGGAAGGGTTTCAAAGGCAGCTTGCATTTAGATCATTTAGTGCTCCATTTAAACCAAACAATCAAGTCACTGCGAGGTGAGGGTAAAAGCCCAAGCAGGCAGCATACTTACACTCGGGATATCCTAGGAGAGGTGGGTGGTTAGGAAAAGAGATAAGGAGGAGAACAAGTTACAAACTGAAGCAGCGGATCAGAGTATCACATCACCCTGAGGGCAGAGCTGGGCTGCCCAGGGAGGGGGCTGGGAGGTGGGCAAGGAGGGGAACAGAGGGCCCTGAAGCTCAGGTTGGGTCAGGGCAGAGTCCTGGGGGAGTTAGAGCTGGTGGGTGATGCTTGGAGAGTCCCCAAAGGGCCTGAGGATGAGCAGGGGGAGAGCAGAGGCTGCCCAGTGACCATGCAGGAGAGACCACAGCAAGAGGATGCAGGAGATCAGGGAATCAGAGTGCTTTGAGTTGGAAGAAACCTTCAGGATCATCCAGCTCCATCCCCCTGCCATGGGCAGGAACACCTCCCACCAGCCCAGGGTGCTCCAAGACCCATCCAACCTTCAACACTGCCAGGGATGGGGCAGCCACAGCTTCTGGGGGCACCCTGGGGCTCAGCACCCTCACCCCAAAGAATTTCTCCCCAAGATCTCCTCTCCATGTCCCCTCTTGCAGCTGGAAACCCTTCCCTCTCATCCCATCCCTCCAGGCCCTTTTCCCAAGTCCCTCCCCAGCTTTCCTGGAGCCCCTTCAGGCACTGGAAGGTGCTCTGAGGTCTCCCTGGAGCCTTCTCCAGGCTGAACACCCCCAACTCAGAGCTGCTCCAGCCCTCCCAGCATCTCTGAGGCCTCTGGATTTGTTTTTAGCATTCAGTTCTCTCCATGGATCCAAGAGAAGGGAGAAAGGAGAGGAGAGAAAAAAGCGAAGTGAGAAGAGTTCCAGTTTGAAGGGACCTACAATGATTTAGTCCTGATCACTTCAGGGTGACCAGAAGTTAAAGCACATCATTAAGAACTTCATCCAAATGCCTCCTAACCACTGACAGCTTTGGGGCAGTTACACATCCCTAAAGATGAGAAGATTTCAAATAATTTGGGGGTTTAAGATCCACTTTTAGCATGGAATTCTGCTCTAAGACATGAAAAGCTCTGAGACCAACCCAAAAAGGAGACCAACCCTCAGCCATTTTGATACAAAACCTGGGATTCAGTCAGTGGTATAAAATCAGATTTTTTTTTTTCTCTTCAAGCTCCCACTCTCCACCCAGGAGTGGAAGTTTTGCTCCCTGGATCTGGAGGAGCTTCTTGCTCCCCAGGCTGCTCCATCCTGGCACCACAGGGGCTGAAAGGAGCTGCTAAAACCCAAAGTGAGATGGGGGTGAAAATGATCCCGTGGGTCTGGACCCTGCACTCACTTTTCCAGCAGGACGAGGGCTGTGGTCGGGTTCACACGAAGATATTTGCAGGTGGGTTGCCCATAGTCAGCCAAGTACGTCGACCAATCCCACTGGATGAAGAGGTCTAGGAGCTGCAGCAGCCATGGGAAAGAAAAAAAAACCAAAACAATGAGAAATAAGATTTCTAAAAGCTGGGGAGAGAGCAGGTGGTTTATCTGAAAGTTGGCAAAGATCCGGGGCAGGTGGTGTTAACCACACAAAAAATGGTTTGCAGACCTAGTTCATTTATTTAATGTAACTCAGCCAATATTTAATTATAACCTTCCTTGTATTTATAAAGTAATTAATTAATATTTAATATTACTTTATGTATGGCTCTATTAATTTAGCCATCAGGCACTCCTGCTAGGTAACTGTATTTTGGGGGTAAACTCGTGGTACAGGAGATTGAGACACCCCAAGAAAGTGGGTGCCAAAGAACCCCAGAGCCCTGATGCCCTCAGCTGTGCCAGAGGGGACTTTTGGGGTCACAGACACCACTAATTTCTCCCCTTCCCACATAACCCCTGGCACTGTTTGAAGATATCTCATCATGCTTGCTCCACCTCAGCATCTTCCAAGGGTTTTGTAAATGTCCCCTAATGATGGGAGCTCCCCAGGGAACTCTGGGACCCATCCAGGAGCTCATCTTGGAGAATGCAGCTCCTGGAAAAGCCTGGGAGTCCCAGGTGGCTTCCAGCTTTTTGTTAGAGAAGCAGCCCCTGACCCCAGCAGTGGGGGAAGGAAATTCAGGGATTAATTCTGTGGCAATCCCTGCTCCAGACCCCCAGCAACCAGAACTGAAGGACCTTAATTCCTCATGGGACCCTCTCCATTGCTCCCAGGTGATTCGGGTGAGGAAGGAGCAAACTACAAGCCCAGGTTTCCAAAATGCCCTCTTCCCCCTGACCCTCTGCATCCTTCTTTCCCTTACAACCCCAACAGGACCTCCCATGGCTTTCCCACACCAGGACCTCCCCACCCTTGGGAGGATTTGCCTCTCCACCCCCTCCTGAGAGCCCAGCTGAGGATGTGTGAGGTGCAGCCTTCATCTCCATCACCCAAACCTGGTGAGCTCCACCAGGGGGTTGTTTTCCCCTCCTCCAGCCCCCTGCCTGGGAGAGCTGCTGTCACCACTCCATTGGGGGACAATCTGCCAAGCACAAGGACGTCTTCATCGCCCGCCTCTGCGCCTCCCGGCGCCCACCACCAAAGCCAGGGAGCAGGAGGACTATAGAAGCCCAATCCCTCTATCCCAAGGCCAAGCCAGGACTATAGAGGGCTCATTGTCCCCCCGTGTCTCCATGGTTTTTCCTGGAGACTCCCGCGCTGTTTAACACCACCATCCCGCCCCGCCAAGAAGGGGATTTAGCTCCTCCGAGACCTCAAGGTACAAAACAAAAATGTGCAACAAGATTCTTTTTGACTATGTAGGTCAGGGCAAAGAAAACAAACTGTCAGGAACAATCTCCCAAGCTGGCGGGGGGGATGGATTAGCCGGGACCTCAGAGGGCTTTTCCAACCCGCGGTCCCGCGCGGCTTTGTGCGGAGGGGCCTTTGTGTTAACTGCAAACCCGAGTTGAACATCAGTGGCAGGAGGTTTGGTGGGGTTTTGGGTTTTTTTTTCCTCCCCAAAGGGCACCTTCAAAAGACTATGATTTCACAGGCTCTTTTCATCCAGCCCAGCGGGGCCAAAACTCTTCCCTTGGGGTTTGTTGGCTGTTGGGGAGAAGCTGAGGGTTCTCTGGGATAAACTGGATCCCCCCCACACCCTGTCCCAACACATCAAAGTCCAGGGGGGATAAATGTGCCTCTGGATAACCATAAACGAGCTATTGCCATAAAAAGTGCATGGCTGGACCTTCGAGGGGTCTCAGGGTGGGGAGATAAAACCCTGGGAGAAAGGGCCAAGAGAAGGAAAATAAAAAGGTGAATATTAGATTAGGAGAAGGTAAAAAAAAATTAGAAGATAAAGTAATAATGCATCAGGGATGTGTTAGGACCAGGAGGCTGGAGGGGTAGGGGTGGAAGGGCAGAGAACCATGCAGGAGCTCGGAGAGCAGGCAAGGTCTTGGAGAAACCTCCCCTGCAGGTCATGGCTGACCCAGTGTGGGGAGATTTCTAATCAAAAATCAGAAAAAACAATCTGGGGATGCTCAGCCCTTCCTTCAGGGCTCAAAGCCAACACGTGCCTTGCCCACGAGGGCCAGGAGACACGTAGGTGGGACAACACAGAGCCCTTGGCCTGACAGCCATCCCCATCCCACAGCTCTGCTCCAGCTGGGTTCAACTCATCCAGGTTGGAGCAATGCAGGCACCAGGCTGCTGGGCTCTGCCAGCACCAGAGGTGCCCACCACACCTTCCCCTGTGATGGCAGCAGCACAAAGGGATGGTTGGAGTTAATTATTACAACATGGACCTGTTGGAACAGGTCCAGAGGAGGCCTTGAGAACAGCCAGAGGGCTGGAGCAACCCCTGTGCTGGAGAAAGGGTGGAGAAATCCAGAGCAAGCCCAAAAGGGTTGTCAGACCCAGGACAGTGGTTCCCATCCCCAAGGGATCCCCAAGCCATGAAGATGAGGTGATGAGGGACACAACAGACTTGGCAGTGCTGGGTTACTGGTTGGAACTGATGACCTTGAAGGTCTTTTCCAAGCCAAAGGATGCTATGATTCCAAACAAGCCCCCTCCAAGATCTGCTCCCACCTTCCCTGAGCGCTGGGCGGGCCAGGCTGTCCCCAGCCACCTCGTGACAGTGACAGATGGCCTGTGTATTTTACAACTGTTTACCCACATTCATCTTGTCAGTGAGGCAGGTCCGAGGACATCCAGGGCCAGCACCTTTGGCCCCTGGGGTGCTGGGGGGTGTTGGCCATGGCCATCCCTGCCCGGGCTCCACCAGCGCTCGTGCTCCGTAGGAGAGGTCTTGGAGGAGGAAGCCTGAAGGCTCAGGGCAAGCTGTCTCGAAACAATTTATCTGTCACATAAATGTGGTTTTATTGGTTTTACTGTTTAAACTTTTCACCTCGGCTGCTAAATCCCAGCAAAGGAGGGGGGAAAAAAAGGAAAAAAAAAAAAGAACAACAGAAAAAGGAAAGGAACGAACCTGCCTGCACGGCGGCGCTGGGCTGCGGCGGAGCTGCTGGGGGAGATTCCAAATAAAATATGCAAATACCATTAATTCTTCAAACTACAGTCTCCTTTTCAAGGCTATAAATCAAACTTGACAGCATGTACACTGGGGGGAAAGGAGGAGTTGGGAGTGTGAGGGGGGGAAGAGTTTTCACGGCGATGATGTGAAAGTGGCAGAGGCTGCGAGAGCTGCAGCGGCGCTGCCTGCACAGAGCAGGGCTCTGGATTGCAGCTTCCCAGGACATGAGGAGCTTCAGTGCTCCAGGAGCAGGGAGAAATTCACATCTGTAATTACCAAAACGAGGAAATGGTGAACAGTTTGAGTACACCTCTGAGAGAAAGGTCCTGGCAAAAATAAATAAATTGTCTTTATGCACATAGAATCCCAGAGTGGTTTGGGTTGGGAGGGATCTTCAAGATCACCCATTCCCAACTCCCTGCCATGGTCAGGGACACCTCCCCCAGCCCAGGGGGCTCCAAGCCCCATCCAACCTTCAACACTGCCAGGGATGGGGCAGCCACAGCTTCTGGGGGCAATCTGGGCCAGGGGCTCAGCAAAGAATCCCTCCCCAGCTTTCCTGGAGCCCCTTCAGGCACTGGAAGATGCTCTAGGGTCTGTGAGCTCTTACTCAAATGGTGATTCAAGGCAAGGCAACCTTAGAAGGAAAGAATTAAACTGGGAACCAGTTCTCAGCCCTACCCCTTGTCAGGGGCCAAGAGGCACTTTTTTTCCCCATTTCCCTCAGTTCCACCTCACAAGACACTTTCTTTCCTTTCCCCTTGCAGTATCACCAACACAAACTCTTCAGAAATGGTTTTGGTGTCTTGTTTTTTTTCAAAGCAGTGCAACCTTTACACAGCCCTCACCTCAGGGACAGGGAAAGGATGGATATAACCTAACTGCACGTTGGTGGCAGAGGGGACAGGGACACCTCAATGGCTTTGCAAGCTTCTCCCTCCAGATGTGAAGTGGAAGAGAACAGGATGTTCCCTCTGATGTGAGACGACAGCGCTGAGTCTGGATGAGATTCTTCCAGCCAAGCCAGAAATAATGTAATGTGAACCCGAATGGGTTCAAAACACAGTTTGCAACCTCTGCCAGCTCCCCTGGAACAAGATCAAAGCAAGCACCAGCGTTTGCACCCTTGTACCAGCAGCAGAGTGGGCTCTGCACAAACCTGGGAGGTGATGTACAGTGGCTAAAGAAGAGAAATGGAAAGGAGACCCATATTTTGCAAGATAAAATAAACCCAGGTAAAAAAACCTTGTCCTACATCAGAGAAGTCAGGATGATGTTGAAGGGGTAGATACAGGATGTTGGCCTCAAGAACCTCTTCTCCCCTGCTCAAGCCTAAAGGTCAGGTGGTACCTTCCTGAATTCTCCAACTCCATGGGACACCTGGCTCTTCTTTTTCTCTCTTTTGGTCTCAGAGACCAAGTGCTGGAGCTGGCCAGAGCCAGGCTAGGAGCTGGTAATGCCTTCTGCAAAGCATCAGCTGCTATTAATAAAATAACCCCAAGCCAAACACCATCCCCTAAAGCACTGAAGGATGAAAAAGGGCAAAGATGACCTCAAGCTGGCATTGTCTTTCCACTGTCCCACCTAAAGCCACCTGGACAAAGGGACAAGATGCTCCCACTGGGACCAGAAAACACCCAGGTAAGATCTGGTCCTGCCAGGCACCTCTGTAAAAGCACAAAAAAACACTGAATCCAAACCAGTGCCAATTCCCAGTCTGCCCATTCCTAAGCTTCCCCACATCCCATCCCCAGCACCAGTTGAGCAGCTCCATCCTCCAGCCAGTAAGAAATTGTTATGAAGCACAAAAGCCCAAAGAGTTTCCAGCACCAGCAGCCACAGACAAGTACATTCAGAATCACTTATTTTGGTGAGGTTTCCATGATGCCTCATGGGACAGGAATACTGAAAGAGAGACCTGAACCCATGGGGAGACGTGGGTTTGGACAACAGCATTACTGAGAAGAAAAGGCACCAGGAATTGGAAGATGCTTTTTGTTCCTTTACTTGTAAAAGACAAAGAGTAAAAAGGTGGCCTAAATGAAAGATTTGTCACCAGTTTCACTGGAAACTGAGCTTTGCTCTAGGTACTGGATGTACTTTGTGCAAGGGGGTGGGGAACACCTGCAGAACCTGACAATTCACAAGCCAAGGTGCTGAACAAGCCAAGGGATTGACACACATGGAGCTCAGGGAAGGTCAATCTTATTTTAGGTGCTTACCAGACCTACCTGAAGGTCTGAAGCCTTACCAAGAACTACCTGGAGTGAGAGAGGGGCTTGGAGGAGGCACTGCAGATCAGGGAGTGCTGCCCAGCCTGCCTGGACCTCTCTGTAAGGCACATTTATGGCAAATGGGACAGTATGTAATGGACAAAAGTTTAAGGCCAACAAAGCCCTAACCTGTCCAGTCTGGATTATTTCCAAATAGATATTAGTGCCTGCTAACAGGGTGCTGTATCTCTCACACCAGATTTTCACAGGGAGGTCTCCAGAAAGCTTTTTGCCTGCACTGCAGGCTCAGGAAAGTCTCCTGGCTTTCTAGCTGCAAATATTCATTGTTTAATAGGAGGAAAACCTCTGGCTTTCCACCTGTGCTGGAGTCATACTGTAATTACACAAGGTGACTTTGCCACTGGTTCAGAAGATATTCCACAGGTCTCGTGAAAATCTCCAGCAAGCACAATTTCACCTAAAAAACCCCATTTCTGACTGCAACTCACTTCCACACTTAGGGTAAAAACAAAACCAATAAAACAAAAAACAAAAAACCACCCAAAACTCCCTTTTGGGTTAAATACATCTGCGAGGAATCCACCTTCTCCTCCCAGCCTGTGAAATGAAACCACATGAAGGAACCACGAAAGGTTGCTGGGCTTCAAGAGAAGTGATGCAAAGCAGCCCAAGAGTGGAGGGTGGGAACATGGAGGATTAGCAAGTTGTGTGACAGTCCAGAAGAGTCCTGGAAAGTCCCTACCCCAGCTTCACTCCCTCTCCTGCTGACCTGGATGGTGCAGGATGGTGGCTTCAGTTACTCACTGGAGCTTTGCCTGCAGGGATTTCTAGGAAAATCCCCAGTTTCTCTCCCCATGGCAAAGCACTGTGCAATGGCTGGGAAAAAAAAAAAACAAAAAAACAACAAACAAACCCAAAACAAACCCAAAAAACCAACCCCAACAACCGAGGCATGAAAATGATTTGGCAGAAAACCACTGGGGTTTCAATATTGCAGAATAAAATCAGTCGGTTCGAGTGATAACCACCCAGAAGGGGCAGAGGATTTTATGAATGGCCACAAGAACAAAAGGAAACCCTGCCCTGCTGGATTCATTTGCCAATTTGCACTCATAAAAATAATTCTTTAGACTCATCAAATTCAGCAGGCAGGTTCCCAAGTTCACATGGTGCTTCCTGCCCAGAGAAGACAACCGTATTCCTCCCCTCCAGATCCCCCAATCTCTGCCAGACAGAGAGACAATACAGGGCAGTGGCCAAAAGAAATGAAAGAGCCTCCAGGGACAAGGATTGAATAACACTTGGTGTTCCCATTTAACCATCACAAAGGGGGATTCATTCCCCAAGCAAAGATGCCTCCTTTACAAGCATCCCCTCCAAGCTTCACTGGCTCAGACCTTTGGTGGCCACAACCAGGAGGTGCAACCATCACTCTGGCCACAAAGGATGGAGCCTGTCCCAATGCTTGGGGTAAGGATCTGAGCTTATGGGGCACCAAATTGGGGATGCAATGCTTGGGAAGTGCTCAGCTTGTAGGCTGCTCTTCCGAGAAGCATTTCTGATGCTATCAAGTGGAGAAGAAGTGGTACAAGAGCCCCTGCTCACACGTTCAGGTAGCCCTTGCATACAGAAAGATCTCAAGCAGTCAAGGTGCATCCAGCCTCCTGCACTTCTCTGATTCCTCCTGCCTCACCCACACTTCAATATCAGCAGTTCCAAAGGAAATATAAAGAAATAACATGGAAAATCCCAATATGTCAGTAGCAGGCCAGGATGCTTAAGCATGGGAGAATTCCCAAGTGCAGAATACAGAGGAATGTGGGCTGAGAGGGGGGAAAAGCAGAGATTCTCAAAATATGCCTGTACACAAACCACATCAACATTACAGTATCAGAAAGGGCAAAAGAATAACTTGAAAATGTCACTTTCCTAGGAGAAAATGTTCCAAATCAATTGACAGAGCAGGAAGCCACAGACAGAAAGGTTTGGGGCTGGGAGGGATTAATGTTCCCCATCCCCAGCAGCAAGTCCAGGTACCTGCAGACTCAGTAGGGTCTGTCCAGAAAGTAACTGGCTCCAACCTCCTCTCAGGGGGCTGCAGAGAGCCCCAAGGTCTCCCCTCAGCCTCCTCTGCTCCAGGATCAGCACCCCCAGGGCCCTCACAAGTTCTCCACCCCCTTCCCCAGTTTCATTCCCTTCTCTGGCCACTCTCCATCCCCTCAATGTCCTTCTGCTCCTGATGGACCCAGAACTGACCCCAGGATTCTAGGTGTGGCATCACCAGTGTCCAGCACAGGGGGACAACCACTTACCAAGTCCTACCAGCCACATTACTTCTAACACAAGCCAGGATGTGTTCTCCTTTCAGAAGTCAGAGAAATCCATAATGTTTGCCCTAAACCTCTCCCACCACCCCTAAAGGCTCTGGCATCACCTGCCCAGGTACCAAACAGCACCAGGGGACCAGCACAACACAATTTATTTTTCCTGTTGCTCACTGCAAGAGGAACACTTGCTGATTCCCAGCCCTCTGCAAAGTTGTTTTTTTTTATTTTTTCTTCTTCTTTTATTTACACATTAAAAAAAAAAAAAAAAAAAAAAGGTGGGGAGATTAAGATAGATAGATAAATAAATAAATAAATCAAGAGGTGACCTCCTGCTAACCCCAGCCAGTCTATGAGAAGCTGCTGCTGCTGCCTTCACCTCCCAATGAACTTTCAGATTATCTCAGACAAGATTCACCTTGCACTGAACTTGTACCCTGCGTGGCAGCACAGTCACCTACCCTTGATTAAACAGCACGGCTATAAATTTAATGAGCATTAGCAGCCCCTTCCTCCCCTCGTCCTCGGGCTGGGGGACTGATGGAAAACACCAGGAGCTTCCCTGGGATCCGGGCACCAAGGTGGGCAGGAAAAGGAGAAGGAACTACTGGAAGGGTAGAGGGCAGCTCCTGTGTGTGCAATGAGTTGTGTCCGGGCTCGGCGGGAGCGAGTGGATCCCTGGAGGGTTTCATGGAATGGTCATAGAGGGTGAGGGGCTGGGAGGGACCTCAAAAGGGCATCAAGTTCACAGCTTTCTGCTCAAAAAAAAAAAAAAAAAAAAAAAAAAAATCCAATGAAAAAAACCAAACCTGAGAAAAAGGCAAAATTAAAAAAAAAAGCCCCGAGGAGCACCAATGGGTCCCACAGTCCCTTCACCCAGCAGGAAACCTTCCTAAACCCTGGCTGCCCTCTTCCTGCCAACCCTGGCAGCCCATCACCCTCCTCCTCTTCCTGCCAGGACCCCGGAGTGAGGGGAGGCAGGGGCTGACCCCGAGGGGAAGGGAGAGCTCAGCACCCACACTGGTGATCCCTGCCCTGGGGTCACCCAGCCAGGGGAGAGCATCTGGGTGGTAACATGGATAAACTCAAGTTCAAGTGCTTGAAATCCCTCCCTTGCTGGGTTTTTTTTAACCTTTTTTTTTCTTTTTTCTTTTTACTTTTTAACCCTCCAAACTAATCTACCCCTCTCTTTCCACGATGACTTCCTCCTTGCCCTCAGAGGTTTTGTTTAGCAGGTCTATTGTTCTCAGAGAGCCTTGCCCTGGGGTCCAATTTGATGGTGTTCTCATTTTTCCCCCCCTTCTATGTAACTGATGCTTATTTCTTTAAGCTCTACTGTAAACAGAAAACACACTGCAGTGCCCTTGCCTGGCTTTGCAGGAGGCAGGCTCAGACCTGGAACTACTTCTTTTGGGTTTTGTTTGGTTAGTTTTTTTGTTTTGTGTTTTTTTTTACACATATATATATATATATATATGAACAAAAAAGATTGAGCTTGCTTACTTCCAAGACTCAGACACCTGTGGGATGTGGGAGGATGGTACCCGTGGGTGGTCCAGGCTCAAAGCAGGGCAGAGACACCTCCAGTGCTGGCTTTGCTGGTAGTTTGCTGGAAAAATCACCTTTTTCTGCTTGCAAGGATAGAAATGTGCCCCTTGTCTAATGCTAAACCTCTCCCTTGTTGGTTAGGGGCAGGGGCTGAGGGACTGAGCAGCATCATTTGGAGCTGGCATGAAGCTGAAGCTCAGGATGCAGCATCAAGGAAGCACTTAGAGCAAAATGGGCATTTTTTCCCCCATTTCATGTCCTTGTGGTTCCTCTCCATGCTGGCTGCTACACCAGCCACCCAGGAAAGGAAAAAAGGAAAAAAAGGAGAAAAAAAAATGTGGGAAAAGAAGTAAAAGATGTAAAAAAACACACTAAAAAAAGGAGGTAAAAGGCAGAAAAGTAGCAAGAACAATAGTAAGACTGAGAATAAGAACACTACTACTATTACAGCTATCAGCAATAATAGCAATAATAATAATACCAAGAAATTTCATGTAGAACTCATTTCAGAGAAGGGAGATTTGCCAGAGCAGATGAAACCTCACACACTGAACCTGAACCTGCTCAGGAATTTGCCACCCAGATTTCGGCCCCAGCCTTTTGGTCTGACAGACCCATTAACTCCCAACTCCTTCAGCATGACCATAGCTGGTGAAACCTCCCCAAAAAGCAGCAAGACCTTCAAGAATCTGCCCAGCTGACACCACCTCAGCCCACTCAAGCCTAAACCAAACACAGCTCAGCTTTAAGCCCAGCTTTAGGGGCTTTGTTTGAAGCTGCACATCCCTTTTCTGGGCAATTTAAAGAAAAAAAAAAAACAAAAAAAAACCCCAAAACCAGAGGGCTGAGTGCTGGCACCACGTGCCACCACACTGGGTGATTTCCTTCCATTGAAAGGTTTGCTTTTTCTCAAGCTTTCCATGCATTTCCTTCGCCCTTTTGCTGCCTCATTCACTTCTTTCCGCCCAGCCGGCTGCTCGCCCTTTCCTGTGCTCCAAGGATGGTGTTTGAGGAAGTATAAAATGGGATGGATTTGTCTTTATTCACACCAAGCTGTTTATTTTCTTCTTTCTTTCTTTTTTTTTTTTTCTTTTTTTTTTTTTTTCTTTTTTTTTATTTTATTATTGTTTGATAGGAACATAGAGCAGAAGCCCAGCCAGAGGCTCCCAACCAAAGGGTTTCTCGCAAACTTCCTTTCGGTTGCTGTAAAACTTTTGTGGGGTTATGAACTCCTTAACCAAACAGCTGAGGTCATTGTTAGCAAAACTCATCCAGAATGGAAGCTGCTCTGCAGGAAAGGGAGCTGAGATGGTGAACAGCAAAACCCATGGCAAAACATCTAAGAATCAAGAGTCTTGCACATGTGTTCACAGATTCCCAGACTGCGTTGGGATGGAAAGGGACTTAAAGCTCCTCCAGTTCTAACCCCCTGCCATGAGCAGGGACATCTCCCACCAGCCCAGGGTGCTCCAAGCCCCATCCAACCTTCAACACTGCCAGGGATGGGGCAGCCACAGCTTCTGGGAGCAACCTGGGCCAGGGGAGAGCTCCAAGCTCCATACAAAATCCCTCCCCAGCTTTCCTGCAGCCCCTTCAGGCACTGGAAGGTGCTCTAAGGTCTCCCCATGGGATCCTTCTCATCTCCAGGTTGAACACCCCCAACTCTCAGCCTGGCTCAGAGCTGCTCCAGCCCCTGATCATCTTTCTGGGCTTCCTCTCCATATGATTAAGATGACAAAACCTGGATTCAGAAGCTCCAATGTCCCAGTTCTGAAGGTGGCAGCCCAAGAGAAGAGGAACTTCTGGTGGCAATAACCCTGTCCCTTCCTGCCTCTTGGCAGGGGCAAACAGCACTGGGAGGGCACCTGATGGGTCTTGAGAAGCTTTGCCCTCTATTCAAACCTGCCCAAAGTCACAGCCAAAGTAATGACCAAAGTAATTTGACTGGGTCTGAGTGCTGTCCCCAGCAGATGAAGCTGATATCCTCAGCCACCCAGCTCCTTCAGGACGTGGTTATTTCCAGCAAAGCATTCCACACCTGCAACCACACCAGTTGTACCCACAGCAAGAGTTGCAGCACTGAGTGGTCATGAAAAATGGAAAAAAAAAATTAAAAAAAGGGGGTTGGGAAAGGGAAAGGGAAGGAATGTTGACAGTGTTACTGTGGGAAGGACACAAATCACTAATGGGGTGATAACAGGGTCATCAAAGCCTGAGTGACCCTACCAAAGGAGATACGTGAACATCAATAAATTCAGACAAAGAGAAGGAATCAGGACATGCCAAGAGAAGAGGCAGAGAGGCCTCAACCTGTAAATTTACAGTCAGCAAGAAGGGTCTCTGCCTGGCTCTCCCCAGCTCCTGATCCATATGGGACAGAATTCCTCACCCATCCCTGGAGGCAATGGCACAGAGAGTTTCATTTCCAGTGGCCACCACTGCTACAACTTCCCTCAGTGGGATTGCTCTCAGCCTTTGGTGAACTTCAGCATTTTGGAGAAGCAGCCCAGAGCCTGCAGCTGCCATCCCTCTGCCCAGAGCTTGGCTGGAAATCATCCACAGGGACAGCAGGAGCCACCTCCATCCCCCTTCCCCTACAGCAGATCCAGCAGGGACCACCTGGACATCCAGCCCCAGGAGGAGTTGGTTGCACAGAGCATCTGGCACCCCCAAAACCTTCATGCAGCATCAAACCTCTGCAAAGAAATTCCTCTTTCTGTGCTGCTGCTCATCCCTCTTTGCTGCTAACAAGCCTCCCTCTGAGCCTCATTTTTCATTCCTGCCTTAATGCTTTCTCCCACATTTCTTCCTCTCTGAGCCACCGGCTGTGCCTGATACTATTTTTTTTTCTTTAAAAATTGCTTGTTTTCTGAGCAGCCCAGCAAACCCTCAGCCTCCCGAGACAGAAGCATGAATAAATTGGACAGTGAATTCAAAAAGAAAGAAGATTAAAAATAAATAAAAGCCAAGCGAGCTCATGGCATGTGCTGAACTCTCCTTGTGCTCAAATACAAATTTTTCATGACATCTCATCACTTATTTAGGCTGTGGCTCTGTGACCTTCTGCATCTTGCTGTCTTCCACCACCAGACAAGCAACACCTCTGCCCACCTCACCCAGCCCCAGAAGAAACTCCAAAGCCTCCAGAAAACTCTGACTGTGCTTGAAAGAAAGCACATTTAAAGAGTTGCTCATACAATTGGTCTGCAGAAACACTGAGGCTGGTGCAAATGAACAGAAATAAAAATAAAAATAATCCTTACAGGTTTAGAAGATGCAGAAAGAAACACCAGGGAGATGGAGATGATTTGGGTTATAAATCACTGCCTGCTCCAAGGGTTGATCTAATGCCCAAAGCAGAAGTGAGGACAATGTGACAGGCAGGAGGGAAAGCAATGCCTCCTTTAGCACCCCAGAGAACCTCAGACATTTGATATTCTCCTCCTCTTGCACCATGGACACCTGAAATCCCATGTCCTACCTGGGAGAGAGATGCCAGAAGGGCTCCAGCAGAACTTCTCCTCCTCCTCACCTGGAGCAACCTCGTGGTGGTGGCTGCTCTGTGCAGGGCAGCAGAGCTTTTGCACCCGAGAGGCACAGAGAAAATAAGGAAAAAGCAATAAAAATCAGTTTTGTGCAGGCTTTGAGGAGGTGTCTGTGCTACCACTGCAAACCCTTTGGGGGTGCAGGCACTGCATGGAAGCAGCAGCTTTGATGGGGCTGTAAAGAATATAAAGAAGCTGCAGGAAAGCTTGGGCCACAATCCCCATCATGCAGGGGGATGATGCTACTGCAGGTGAGCTAAGGCCCTAAAATGCCCCAGGAACTAAAGGTGACCAAAGAAAGGCCAGAACTCACTTCAGAGATGCTGAAAATGGGCATCTCCTTAATAAAATAATTCATTAGACCCTGCAGGACTTATGGGTCAAGTCATCAACAGAGTCAGCCTAAAAAAGGACCACATCCTAAGTCCTAAACCAATGTTTTGGCAAGCAGCAGATTAAGCAAGTGTGGCTTTAGAGAACTTCTCACCTGGTGACTGATTCTGATACAGGGATGGGCCAACCCCACTTGAACCTCATCCCTCCTAAAAGCCCCTTTCCCACTGGATTCTCTGGGTGTAATGAAGCACGAGCTCTCAGTGCTCCCCTCTCCAGGGATCCCACTTGCTGGACTTCCCCCTCTTATCCCATTTTCCTGCAACTCACAGGAATTTAATAACCCCCTGTGAAACTCCAGTGAACTCCTTCACTGAGTTCAGGAAGTGGAGGGGGAACAGTGTGGGCAGTGTGACTGCTGGGGTCTTCATTTCCTTTGGAAAGGATTAGAGTAGATACAGGATTATAGTATGAATAAAATTATACATAATTATATGTGATTTGACTTATTATATACCAATATTATGCTATATATATTCTGTTCTATGTTATATACTTATACATTATGTACTACATACTGTATTACAAGTTACATAGAATCACAGCATGGTTTGGGTGGGAAGTGGATGAAGACATTAAACAGTCTGTAAAAAGATCCCACCATGGGTCACTCAGCATCTTTCTTGCCAAGGGGCAGCACAAAAGGGAACAAGAAAAGGTTCAGGGTGGAGAGACAGCATAAGAAGCTACAACTGGGGGAGAAAGCAAGAACTGAAGAGTTTTCAGCACAGGTTTTCAAAAAAACCAAAGGGGAGAAGGGAGGATTCCAGAGGACACCACAAGTAATGGGAGAGGAACCCTGTTCAGTTCCCTGATGCTAAGGAAGCATCAAAAAGTTCATCAAGAGAAGAGAGAAGGATGATGTTCTACCTGGACCTGCTGCCACAGCCACACTCATGGACTTCAGCCACTGAAGGGATTCAGCAGACACAGATTTATTGCAATAATTAATACTAATTAAGATCTAGGATCAGAAACAGGGGGATTTTTTTTTTTTTTAAATAGTAATAACTCGGAAAAAAAACCCCAAAAAACACAAAACCAAAAACCCAAACCAAAATTCATCTCAGACCCGTGCACAAAAGTCATTTAACTCTGGGAAACCGAGCAAGCCAGGAGTTATGAGTCCAATTTAAAGGTGATAAGGATCTGCCCCATCCTTTGTGGCTGATGGAGGGACTCTTCCCCATCCTGCCTCCATGCCAGCATCCTCGTGGAGGCTGGGGAATGGGGAGGGCTCCCGTCTCTCATTACTCTCTCCCCCAAGGCCTTGCTGTGGAGTTTACAATTTAATTTTCTGCATTTGTAATCTGTAGCCCTTGTGTATATAAAGTCTAATGAAAACAGCCTTTTTTAAATTAACATGGTATTTGGAGGAAAAAAAAAAAAACAAACAACAAAAAAACCCCAAGAAACCCAACAACCCATGTGTTTCTATTTCATTATTGAACTGCCTTTATAAAGAAAGGAAAAATACTCGAGTGGAGGGTGATTGGATTTAGTTGGCAGGGACAGAGGACAGTCAGAAAACAGAGATATCCTTACGTAAATGTCTGCACAACATCAAAATGCCTTTGGGTACAGCTTTGTTCTTGCTCAAATTAATCAAACCCCTTCATGACTCAGGGCTGGATGCCTCAACTGCATCAACCAGCAGCTTCTCAGCCTCTTCCCCTCATTTTCCAACCCTGCCTGGTGCCAATCCCAACAACTGACTGTCCCACTGAACACAATGGAAATGTGAACCCTCTGAAGGATGCCCTCTGCTTTTCCCTCCTCCCTTTTCAAACTCCTTCCTTCATGGATGGGCTCCTCAAGAAAATGAGGCTCCCATGGTTGTTCTTAACTCAATTTAATACTAGTAAGGGTCAATCATCAAGACAAACTGGCAGATAGAGACCTCAAGGTTGGAAAGATGGAGAACCAAAGAGTATTTGGGCTTGGAGGAGATTATGGAATCATTTAGGTTGGAAAAGATCCTTAAGATCCCTGAGGATCACCCTGTCCAAGCTCTAGTAGGGTCATTATCAGCTGGGTTTTAGGTTATCTCCAGAGATAGAGACTTTGGAGCCCTTCAGGGTTCACCCAAAGCAGAGGGCCAGCTAAAGAAGGCCAGACCCTACAGGAGAAAAGCTCAGCTGTATTAGACCCTAGAGAATCCAACAAAGAATGAGCTGACAAAACCAGACCTCCCAACAATCCCACTTCAAGACTATTTCACATACTAACCAGAGCAGGAAAAGATGCTTAGAAAATCAATTGTGGATCTTCAAGAGAGCATCAAACCAACCTCCCCCCCAAGAAGGCTCCCAATGCCTTTTTGAAACCATTTCCCCCCACCCTGCTATTATTTTTTTTTAATAAGGGCTTTTTATTCTTATTCTCCTTTCTTTTGCTACCACTATGTCCTTTGGCTCCGGGCTTTTCCTCCTCTATTGCTTCATTTTTTTTAATCCCAGCACCTCAGAGGGAGGAAGCCGTCCTGTTTTCCTTATTAATCAGAAATCTCTGGCACTGACCACAAGAAAAGCCTCCAAGAACGCTGAACTTTTTGGTTCAATGCATTTCATCATAATAGAGCTACCAGCACGCAGAGTTGATTTAGTTTTGCAATTTTCTGTGGAAATACCTTCCAAGTGCTCGCCTTGGCCTCCAGAAATCCTCTGCTACGCTCAGAGACATGGCAAGAATGGCCCAGAAAAGCAGTTGTGGTTTTAGTAGCTACCAGATTCCTCAAAAGTGTTGGTTAAGCCACTGGACTGCATCTGCAGGGATCCAAGCAGGGAGGTAGGGGAGAGAAATGGTATTTCCAGCTGAATCTGGGACATCTCCCATTAAATGCCATCGGGAAGGAAAGCCCTTACCAGCAACACAAACCCATCATGAGTGTCTAGGAAGCACCTCAGCCATGTCCCAAGCTAGGGAGAAGCTGTTCCTTGGAAAATCTTCTCTGCAACCCCCGATCACCTGGGATTTCTGGCCTCTGTTAGTACAGGGTCAATCTGGAAATCCTCTATTGCGCCTGCATTTCCTTAGGGATGTCTTCATATGGACAAATCCAGTTCTTCTGGTCTCCTTTCTCCAGAAAAAAGCACCTCAGCATATCAAATAAGGAGATTCCCACTTCCCCACTGGGGTTGCCCCATCAGTCGATACCACCTGAGCACCCCAACTCCAACCCTCGTCCCTCCATCGCCTCCTCTAGCACTGTAATCACATCCCATCTTTTTTCCTGGCTGACTTGTTACCTTCCCAGTGCTGCAGAAGAGCAAACTGGTGCAACTGGGCTCTCCACCACTTAGCAATACCAAATGCAAAAGCAGATTCCTGACAGAAGAGGAGAGAAACCAGAAATGGAGCTGGGGGAGGCCAAGTATTTGGCTCCTGACCCTGTGTTGTGAGCGAGACAACACGTGAAGGTGGACAACTGAGGCACAGAGACTGTCCTGGCTAACAATTCAACAAATTCCTGAAGGTGTAGGGCCTGACTCCATCCTTAGTCTTCCTAAAATGAAAAAAAAAAAATAATAATCCTATGTAACCTTATTTTTCTCCAGCCTCTCAAGGCAAACACCTCGGGAGACAGGGTCCCCTGGCACACGCGGGCTGCGCCGGTCCGGTTACAGCCTGGGAGAGGTCTGAGCTCTGAGTTTCCTTGATTTTTATCAGGGTTCACTCAGACGAACATTATTTCGAGATTGCCTTTGGTACTTAATCCTATTTCAACACTGGATCTGACCCCGTCGTGGCGTGAACTGTAAAGTGAGTGTTCCTCCGAGGTTACGGCCGGGAGAGGGACGGGGAGGGCGGCTGGCGGGCCCGTAAGTAATCCCATTTTTCTGTCACAAGGCTGGTGTAATTCTATTCAGTGCAATTTATTAATTGTTCTCCCAGCATCTCGGAAATATGGCGTATCACTTTCGAGGGGAGTTACAGGGAGGGCACGAGGGACAAGAAACCTCATCCCGACAGCACGGCTTTGCCTGCAGAGAGACCCCGGAAAATCCAAGTTGTATTTTTTCCTCCCAGTGTCAATGATACAATTAGGGTTTTCAAAGTCCTGACCCCGAATCCTGCAAAGTTTGGATTCTTTCAAAAGAGGGAAAGAGGAAACCACAACACCTGGGAGGGAAGCACATTTTGCATTCCCGTGGAAGCCTCTTTTTCCCCTCGTACGCTCCGTTCCGAACTCGCCTTTGGAAGAGTTCGACCGTCTGTGTTTTAAATTCAGCCACGTCAGCTTTGATTTACTGTGGCAGCAAATTGCTATTTATTAAAAAAGGAAAAAAAAAAAAAAAAAAGAGAGAGAAAACTTTGTCAGGACTCAAGTTCCCACCCCTTTCAGTTTAAGAGTCTTCACTACCTTGTTCTCACTCGAGGAGACAAAACAAAAATCAGAACTGAAGGCTTTTTTTTCTCGCCTAATATTTTTTGCCTGCTGGTTCCCAGCTCGTTCATCCTCTCAGCACCAAGGAAAACATCACGTTTCTTTCTGGTTTTGAAGGGCCTCAGCTACTACTCTCTGTCTATGACACTCTCTCCTTCTGTTCTGCATTACCACTCAAAGCTCCCTCCCTGCATCGACAACTTGTTTGCGGCGGTTCCACATGCCGCTAAGTAAACCGAGTGGGTAAGTGGGTTAGAGGGGAGGTTAAAAAGGGGCTTTTGCTCTCAGAGAGAAAAAAAATAAAATCCTTCAAGTCCAAGAAGCCTGGTGAGAAACACAGAGGTGGAAATTCCACTCCACGCTGCTGGTGATGCTGCTCTGCGGGATGTCCCAGCCCCAGGGCAAACCCTGCCCCGAGCTGGCAGAGGAGAAGGTTTAAAGCTCGTGTAGCTCTGTTGGGGCTGGTTCTGGATTTAACAGCCTCTTTGCCACGATTTTCAACTTGTGAAAGGTGAAGGAAATCAGGTGCCTGGAGGGATTTCAAAGCCACATGGATGTGGTGCTGAGGGCTATGGGTTAGTGGTGGCCTTGGCAATATCAGGTTTATGGTTGGAGTTGATGGTCTTAAAGGTCTTTTCCAACCAAAATGATTCTGTGATTCTAGTACAGGGATTTATCCAATGGAACAGATTGGATTTGATGCCCTGCCTTGGATTCTGCCAGCAAAAAGATGCCAAGCAACTCCTGTTGCCCATTATAAAATGAGCACAAGGTTCTGCTCCCAATGACCAAATGTGCAGGACTTGCCAAGGGATGAGCCCTTTCCTAAGGGAAGTCCAGCTGGATGGAATCATGGCCAGGCTGGAGGTACATTTACTGTCCTGCTGTCCATATTCAGGGGTTGTCATTAACACTGGCAGCACTTTGTTAACAGTTGGACTTGGTGATCTTAAAGGTCTTTTCCAGCCCAAACAATTGGCTGATTCTGTGATCTGCTCAGTGGGCCCCTCCTCATCCTGACTCCCTCAGTCACTTTTCTTCTGCGTGGTCCAACCAAGCATCTCAAAACACTCTGGGATGTTGTTCATGAAAACCCATCTCACCCTAACAGCCTCTTTTGCCCGGCAGATTCCTCTCTAAATTCAGACCCAGTATTTTTGTCCCTCCAGATGTCTTACATTTTCTTCCCAGCTTATTTATTGATCATATAACACGGAAGGGATGTTCCAGAGATAACTACAGACCAAAAGCAATTAACCCAGCGTTGAACTTCAGTTCCAAAAAGCAGCAGCATAAAAGAATGCCTCTGACTGGATGTGAGATTTTTGCAGTCATTCATGATATCATTTTACCCAGTGGTTAATAATAAATCGAGGTTGCTCCTCAGCAGCTTGAGTCTGATAAGCCTGGAAGAGCCTCCCTGGTGGAAGTGCCACCATCTGACACCACCACATCCACCTGTGCACATCACTTGTGCATCAGCAGGCAAGGGCAGGGCTGAACTCAGGTTGTTGCCTCCATTTAAAGAGCTCCAGGAGCTCTTTCCACTCAATCAAGGAGAAATTAAAGTACAACCAGCCCCATGCTGGGGGAGCTTCTCATCAACACTGGGATAACTTGCTGGCCCCTATGCTGCAAACCAGCCTCATGACTCAAGATCATGGGGGTACACTCTGGGCAGTCCCCATCACCTGAGGGTTCAAACTGGTGATTCCCCCACCCCCAAAAATAAAAAAAAAAAATTTAAAAAATCAGGATCTGAAGTAACTTTGTAGCCACTTCATATCCAGGGACAGATCCAGGATGACTGAAGGTTGCTCAGCCTTTCCCCCGCACCACCGCCTGTTCACATATTCCCCCTTTCCTCCCCCTTCCCCCCTCCCCAAAGCCTCTGAAATATAAATTACCTTCGCAGAAGAAATGGAAACTTGATCATTAAAATTAGATAACAGAGCAAACTCGCAGCCGGGGTCGCTAAATCCAAAGCCAAGATCAATTTGGTTGGGAGGGGAAAGTGTCATTTAATCGATAGCCATGTGCAGCCCATTACTCTGCTGCCTGACAGAGGCTCTTGCACGGTGCTTTAACACAGCCCAACACGGGGACCTTGCCCAGCACAAGCTTGGCTGCTCCTGGGAATATTTAAGATGATCCCATCTGCTAAGCCCCTAAAGCCAGGGTGACATTTTAGGTGACTGCTGAAGGGTGGAAGTGTTTAATTCCGGACACTTCCCAGTACAACCATAGCAATGGGAGATCTGACTGATAAGTTACACTCCACAGCATCTTTCTGGGAGGTGTTGTTTTGGTTTGGTTTTTTTTAATTCTCCTTTTGCTATCTACAATACAAAGGGCTCTTTTTAGCAAGTTTACTTAGCACATATTGTGGCTCGGTGCAATATCATCCATTTCCCTCCCCCGAGAGACACTCAAAAGAGCAGCAAGTAATCAACTTTAGACAAAAAGACCATCTAAATATACAAAAAAAAAAAAAAAGAGAACAATAGCAGCATTAATTATAAACCAGGCAGGCAGGTTTCCAAGGAGAATTCATACACAGGGAATTTGTTTTGGGACAATTTCTTTCTCCCTCTGGGGGCTCAGAAGAGCAGCAGCAGCTCAGAGAGGCTGGAGCAGAGTGTTGGAGTAGGAGAAGGCACAGGGAGATGAGGATGGAGGGAGGGATGGAGGAAGCAAGAAGTCTCAAACAAACTGGAAGCAACAGAGGCCAAAACCAGCAGGAGAACCAAAGCCACACGATTTTAAGCTTGGAAAAGAGAAGGATGAGCTTGGTGCTGCTTGCTTGTTGCAAACAATAAATGGCCAAGGCAGGGAAGTGTCCCACAGCTCTTTGCTAAATTTTTTATCATTTTTATCAGACCCAGAAGTCTTCCTTGCAAGCAAGGAACGTGCTGTTCTCAGTCATCCTGTTGGTGCCCAAAAGTACTGTGGTATCCTCCACCTGTGAGCACCTCAGGAGAGGTGTCCACCCCCTCAAAACAGGCTCCAAATCCACACCAAACCTTACACCAAAGGTGTAAGCACCAAATCCACAAAACCTTACAACTGGCCTCCAAATGACACCAAGCTCAATTTTTTTACATTTTTAAAGAAACCTGAAAATACACCCAAAACATCCTCTCTCCATAGAAAACAAGGTCACCACCTGACAGAGTGCAAAAGGAGACTATTGAAGGAAAATCCAAGTATTTTGTCCCACCAGCAATTCCCAATAGAAAGAGTTGTGGGGGGGATGCCAGGTAACACAGAGGGTGTGGAAACATCTTTACACAGAGAATCACAGAATCATGAAGGTTGGATAAGACCTTTAGGATCATCAAGCCCAACCATCAACCCAACACCACCATGCCCACTAAACCATGTCCTGAAGCACTCACACAAACCTAACAGACAAGCAATAAATAGGCACATTGTGTGTATAAAGACTTTGGGTCTAAGGAAGCTCTACCAGAGGCTCAAGAATTGGATGGAGGAGCAGGGAGAAGATGAATCCTTGGATTTCCCCAAGCACTCCCATCATCAGGTGTCCAGCCTGCAGTATGGGGACTTCTCACAGAATCCCAGACTGGTTTGGGGTGCAGGGATCTTAAAGATCATTCAGCTCCAACACCTTTGGAGGGACACCTCCCACCAGCCCAGGGTGCTCCAAGCCCCACCCAACCTTCAACACTGCCAGGGATGGGGCAGCCACAGCTTCTGGGGGCACCTTGAGGCTCAGCACCCTCACAATAGAGAAGTTCCTTGATGGTTTGCTGCCCAGGTGACCACAGGAGGTATGGGACCATTATGGGAACCCACCACAAACCTGAGCACCCCAGCTTCACCACTTCACCTGCATCGGCACTAAGCATCCTATCAACGTTCCAAATGATGGGGAAAACTCAGGTTTAAATCAATTTAAAAATCAGGAACCCAGGAAAACTTCTCTCCAAAGTGCAGCTCTCTCCTCTGGCACAGACAAGGAGCTGAAGCAAGGCACAAAACCACGTTCCAGCCACGGCCTTTCAATGGCAAACCACAAAATCCCAACCCCCTCCTCAGCAGTTTCTCATCTGAGTCCTTCAGCTGAAGTTTACAGGGATTGGAGCAAATCCCTTAAGTTTAGTTTTTACACAATATTTTACAATTTGGGAAGAGCTGTGCCTTTTCAGCACCCAGCTTTTATCACTCTGTTTTCTGTAGATACATCTTCCCCTTCTTGTTATCTCTGGGGACCTAAAGTGGCCGTGCACAAACCACAGCTGGGGGTGATATCCCAGGGAAACGTAAAAGAAATGGTTTTTAAGGGCTTACCAGACTCTCTGCTTCAGGGCACAAATCACCCAGAGCCAGGGGGGAGGGAGATGTTCCTTCCCTGGCAGGTTTCTTGCACCTTCTCAGAAGCAATATCCAGGGGTGCCAGAGCTCCTCTGAGACAGCAAACACTGAGACAACACAAGATGGACACGAAACCACAAACTCCACCTTGGTTTTCCAACTCTTTCCCCCTCCTGGCTACAAACAATCTGATATTGCTTGATGGCTCCCTTGGGAACAAAGCACCATCCTGCATCCCACCAGAAGCCCTCACTGCTGTGCCAATCCACCAAGGTGACACCCCCATGGTGACACCCCAAGGCTTGATGGTTCTGGAGCACTCATTCAGGATGGATTTTCCTCCAATTCTTTGTCGTCGTCCCCCAGCAAATCCCCAACCTGAAGCCACCAGCCCCATGTTTAAGGCTTGGTGACAGCATGACAAGGACTGGAGCTGTGCCAACTGGGTCCTCCCATCACCAAGGCCACCACAAGGTTTGGGTTTTTATGGGTTTTTATGGCTATTTATGTTCCCTGGTGCCCGTGCACACACCGAGAGGGTTTGTGACCAAACCTCAGCCATGGAACCACAGCACCCCAACACCTCTGGAGAACAACAAAACCAGTTCCATAGCTCAACCAGCAAAACGAGCCAGGCCAACCAAGTTGTACCATGGAGGCTCTCACCTGCGTGCACCTATTTTGAGTCTTACCTTCCTTTCTCTAAATATCCTTTTTTTTTTTTTAATGTTTCTTTGAGCAAAAAGGGCTCAACTGTGCCCCTCCACTTACACCTCGCTGGGCTCATGGCAGCTCAGTTCCCAACACAGCCATGCTCCGGGCTCCTGTCAACTCCAAACGACCTCACCTGCCTCGTTTCTATTTTTTTATTTTTTTTTCCCTCCCTCCCTTTTGTCTATGTGGACTAAATTTCTGTCAACAAAGCTGAAAGGCCAAGTAGAGTTCACGGTAACAACTCACATTTCTTAGCAAGTTGCCCAGAACTAAACCCTAACCTTAAACAAGAATATGCAGTAGCTTTAAGAAACTGAGAAATATAAATCCCAGCATAGAAAATACCAGTAGATCAATGTCTGCTGGACTGATTTCCACAAGCCAGGGCCATAACTCAGCGAGCCTGGAGCACCTCAACCGTCGGATATTTATGTGCTGCTTTAATTGCAAGAACAAAACCAACTTTCCGAGCTGAACACAGGCTGTGTTTGGAAATGCTGACAATGGTGGCTCTCAGCATCATAAATTACACTTGTCCCCTTCTGCAGAGCCAAGGCAACACGTGGAGCTGAAGTTTCTTTCTGGCAGCTCGCTCGTGGGCAGGGTTACGCCGGCTGCAGGCAGCACGGGCTGAGGTGTCACCTTCAGCTGAGGGGCTGGGATCAGCTGGGAATGGAAGAGAGGGATTCATAAAAAATTACATAAGGGATTTAAGAGTAAAAAAGGGGCTACGGTGAAGGGTCTGGAGCACAGATCTTACAAGGAGAGGCCACCTCCTCCTCCTTCTCTGCATCCCGGTCCTTCGCATCCTCTGCCCTGGGCAGACACCCCACTCCCACCAGTGATTTCTTCTGCAGTAATACTGGGTCTGTTTGCTTTGGGGAGGCTCCTGAAAGCTGTGCTGGGGTAAGTCCTCTCCAGACCTCCAATCCTAGGGTCAGTTCTGGGCTCCTCAGGTCCAGAAGGACACTGAGGGATTGGAACGTGTCCAGAGAAGGGAATAGAGCTGGGGAAGGGGCTGGAGCACAAATCTGCCCAGGAGCATCTGAGCGACCTGGGGGTGTTGATCCTGGAGCAGAGGAGGCTGAGGGGAGACCTTCTGGCTCTCTGCAACCCCCTGAGAGGAGGTTGGAGCCAGGGGGGGTCACCTCTTCACGGAACTGGTGTGACTCTGGGGGTGCCCTACACAGGGATAGGAGTTGGACTTGATGATCCTGATGGGTCCCTTCCAACTTGGCACATTCTGTGAGTCCATGATTTAGTGGTGGCCTTGGCAGTATTAGGATTATGGTTTGAGTTCATGGTCTTAAAGGTATTTTCCAACCAAAATGATTCTGTGATTCTAGTACAGGGATTTATCCAATGGAACAGATTGGATTTGATGCCCTGCCTTGAATTCTGCCAGCAAAAAGATGCCAAGCAACTCCTGCCTGGCTCTTACCCATCATAAAATGAGCACAAGGTTCTGCTCCCTGAGCTGAAATCTCAATGACCAAATGTGCAGGACTTGCCAAGGGATGAACCCTTTCCTAAGGGAAGTCCAGCTGGATGGAATCATGGCCAGGCTGGAGGTACATTTACTGTCCTGCTGTCCATATTCAGGGGTTGTCATTACCACCTGGAGCACTTTGCCTCGCAGTGAGGGATGGAGCCCCAGCCAGTAGATGCTCCCCATGATGCCAGGACCCCCTAAGGTCCCCCCATCTCCTCACTGGACACCTCTCACCCTCCATCCTTGGGAAGGTGCTGGCACAGCTCTAATTGACATCATGTGTCCATGGGGTTAGCTCTGTTGGAGAGCACACATGGTACAAACCAGCTCTGGAAAAATGAAATAATAAAAGGAGAAAGAAGGGGAAAAAAAAAAAAAAAAAAAAAGGCATTTTCCTTCCCTGCTCAACCCAGTGTACATACGTTGTTAGACACAGTTTAAATATAGCATCTAACTATGAAAACATGAATAATTGCAGTGCTTAAAACGTCTGGCTAATCTTTAGCAGAGCTGCAATCAATCACTGGTGTCAGACTGGGAAGCATTTCTCAGTTTCATACACAAAACCTTCCTTCAAATGCAAACTATATCCACTTTCAGTGTTTGGACTGCCTTTCCCATCTGATATTAATGGAAGCTCTCTCGGCATGAAGAGGCACGGGCAGGAATTGATTTTCTGATATTTAAAAAAAAATAAATATATATATATATATACATATCCAGTCAGGAATGACAATCACTGGGGGGGGAGGAATCCATTCTCCTGAACAGATGAAGGGGAAAAGCCAAAGCCCAAGGCTCAACCCAAAACCCTGGAGCACTTGGTGCCCATCACCCATACGGCCTCTCCTCTGGAAGCAAGGCAGAGGGTGAAATATCCATGAAAAAGCATTGTAGTACTGATAAATTGGGTTTTTTCCTTAATTAATAGCTAATACTCACTAATCTGAAGGTCAGCAGCACTATCCAATGGCACACTCCAGTCCTGGTCCCTGCAAGGCCAAAGCTCTGCCTGTCCTGCAGTAGATGATAACACATCTCCAGCTTTTCTAGGGGAGGTTTTTCTCATGTTTTCCCCAATTTCCTAGGGAGCAGTTGCATTTCCTGCTGCAGCACGGAGCACAGGGCTGGCTGTAGGTAATAATCCCAGTTTCAATTAATCTTAGCTCAGGTCAGCCACAGCCCCATCCAATTAGTGATGCACCAAGCACAGTAATTCACATTAGACCAGGACACAGGACATCCACTCTCTGATCAAGTAGAAGATGCATCAGTAAGGCCAGGAGAACCAAATCAAGTCTCCTCTCCCCTCCAACACCTTGCTGGAAACCAGCTCAGGTTCTACCTGCTTTAAAAGAGTTAAGCTCACCAGTTAACTGCAATTTTACAGCCAGGATTATTCTCCCCACTTTATTATGGCAAAGACAGAAGGGTCCTGTCACCATGTACCATATTAAATAAGAAAACCTCAGAGCTGGCAGCAGTAGAAACACTAATTATTCTGGTTGCTGGCATCAGACCATTGTGGAGCCCAGATTTCATCTGGGCTGATAAAGCTCCCCAACTATTTTTAAGCTGTCAAAACCCTCTAGGTTGGGCTGAGGTATGAAGGAACCTGATCTGGTCGGACCCTAAAGCAATTCAGAGCAGACACAGGGCAAGCACGACCCACTTCATTATGCACCTCTACTTCTTTCTCTCCATCTTTTATGATTTCCTTTTAATTTATTGGGTTTTTTTTTTTTTTTTTTTTGGTGGGCAGGCTCCAAAAGGCACTGACAAGTGAGCTGATGGCTGAGGCATGTGCCTAAGAGCTGCCATCTGAAAGCAATAACACGGGGTGCATCAAAATTAAATAGTGTTAAGACAGGATCTGCAGCCATGGCTCAGGTGATGGTATCTGCAGCCCTTTAGGATATGGAAAGTCTTGATAAAAATCTGATGAGTAATAGCTGTATTTTTAATCAGTCTCAACCTAAACACGAGGGTGTGTGGAAGGTTGGGGGGGTTTTTCACACACAGTTTGCTTAGAGGTGTTAAAAACTCCTCCCAACCCCTGCTGGGACAGCAAAAACCCCCTGGGTGATGCTGCCTGCTCCCAGGACATCCCTTGGAGAAATGATTTGCTCCTGCAAAACTTTGACTCACCAGAGTTATTCCCTTTTCCTCCCCAGTTCATCACTCTGGCACTTCCCAGCTCCGTGTCGATGGGCATCTCCATCACTCAGGTTGGACACTCCTGGCTCAAGATGGTCACTGTCACTTCCAGCCCATCACCCTGACAGGAGATGTCACCCAGAGTCACCTCAGCTCTGCTTGACAACCAGCAGTGTGCCCAGGTGGCCAATGGCATCCTGGCTTGTATCAGCACCAGTGTGGCCAGCAGGACCAGGGATGGAATTCTCTCCTGGTGAGGTCCCACCTGGAGTCCTGTGTCCAGTTCTGGGCTCCTCGATTCCAGAGGGACATTGAGGTGCTGGAGCAGGTCCAGAGGAAAGCAAAGAGGCTGTGAAGGGACTGGGGGGAAGGTCCTACACGGAGAGGCTGAGGGGAGCTGGGGGTGTTTAGTCTGGAAAAGAGGAGACTCAGAGGGGACCTGAGTTGTGGGCTCTTCTCCCAGGCAAAGAGTCTCAGGAGGAGAAGGCATGGCCTGAGGCTGCCCCAGGGGAGGTTTAGGCTGGATATCAGGAAGCATTTCCTCATGAAGAGGGTGATCAGGATGATCCCTGGAATGGACTGCCCAGGGAAGTTCCCACTCACCACTCCACAGCAGGGACTTGGATGTTCTCACTCAAAATGTAGGAAAAAGGCAAAGGGGCAAAGAGTGGATTTATTTCCACAGAAGGTTTCACCCATTTGGGATGCCTCTGGAAGACAAACTCTTGCTGAAGGGCTCCAGCCTTGCTTAGCTAAAAGGTTACTACAAGCTACTACATATGGTAGAAGCATTTACCTTCTCACACAAGAAAGGACACTGGGATACTCATCATTAATTCCTGGAGCATCCATTACTGGGGCTGCAATGACAAAGATCAAAACAAGGTAAAACCTGCCAGTCAAAACACTAAAGAACCTAAATTCCTCCTGTCTCTCCTCCTTCACAATGATCCCGAGCTACTCCAAGCTGACAACACCAGTTCCTCCAGGTTGTAATTCAGGAACTCGTTGTCCCACCAAGAGCTGATTGCTTTGGAAAAACAGAATCTATTAGCAAGTCTCCAAGCCATCCAATCTTTGCCAACATCCAAACCGAGAGCAGATTCAGCAGGAAAAGACCTGAATTTTTCTGTCTTCTTGGGGGAAGCCACCTCGGTCACACAAAAACTCTCTATTTGTGACCTTCAGATAGATGGTTGATGGGAAATCTGCTTTGCTGGGACATTTTCTCCAGCAGTAACTGAACCTGGAGGTATTTTTGCTGGGCACATGATGCAGCCTGGAGAAGGAGAAGCTCTGGAAGTTCATGAGGAGACAGGCAGTGAGGTCTAAAGGGTTCAAATTCCCATTCAGCATCCAGCACAGGGCAACAAAAGGCACCCAAAACTCAGAGAGCCAAGGCTCCCTACACCACAGCTCTGAGCTGCCTGCTGGAGAACGTGACACACTTGAGGTTCCACTTGGAGAAATCTTTGCACATAGTAAACACGAGGAAATTAAGGCAGGATGGTAGCAAACATACTGTAAATTCCCTTGCTGGTTTGCTCCCCACTCATCGCCCCGCAGAACCAGCCCCTGCCATTGACATGAAAATCATTTGCCCAATTGTCAGGAGCAGCAGGCATCTCACTGGAGCAGAGCTGCTCACCCCAAATTAGTAAAAAGCCAGCAACAACAACAACAAGAAAAAAACCTTCTGACAGTAAGAGGCATTTGGAAAACTGCATTTCTGGGTAAGTTTCCACCCCATAAACACTGCGGGAGCTCGATCACGGCTCCGAATTCTTTTGCTTTCTGTTCCAACTTAGTTGTTGTTCTCCTGCCAGCTTACATAAGGGAGGGAGCACAGCTCTGGGGTTGGAGCAAGGAATGGGGATGAGTAGGTGCAACCAAGGAGCCACCTCCTCCCCTCCCTGGGTACCACCAGGCAAGGCACTGGCCTCTCCAGGGAGCATCTCCTCAACGCATCCTCCACTACCTTGACATCTTCCCACAAAGGCTTTAGAAACACCTTTTGTTATCCACTGAGCTCTGAGTCCAGCAGAGGAATTATGAGAAATAATTTCTCACTCTTAACAGTCAGGAGAAACTAAAGGCAGGAGGATTTTAAATCCTGCTGAAGCCAGGGTTTAAAACCCTGCCTCCTCCAAACGTGTTTTGGTCACTCCAGGTGGATAAACCCACGGCACAGGGAGGGGATGGGGATCCCCACCAGCACCAAGCAGAAGCTGTCAGAAACCCAACCAGATGTCTGCTCCACCATGGCCACCCTTCCAAGGGAGGATCCGTGGCACGGAGAGCAGCCAGGTGGAGGAACAAAGGGGCCTGCTTGGTTTTTCCTCCCGTTATTCAACACCAGGGCTCAGTGCTCACACCACATTTGCCTCCTCTCTGCTGATGGATGCTCGGTGCCTGTCCCACCTCCGACACCCACCCCAGGCTCTCACCTTCCTCAGGCTGCACTTTACCACCTCTCATTTCCTGCAAGGCATCCCAAACATAACCTTCCTTTAATTGGCCGGATGAGAGCACGTTACCAGGCTGATCTTTCGAAACTCTCCCATTCTTCTCATAATTTATTGATGAAAGGATTCCTCCCTGGTTAGGCAATATCCCTCCGGATGAAAGCCTGGCTAAGTTTCTCTTCTTTCTACCCCCCTCAGTAACATACACCTCCTCTCTGAGGGCCCCCTGATGAAAAATTCACTGCTCACCAGGCTGTGCTGCCAGTTGTGCTGCTGATGGATCCTGTTACTTTTTACCTGTTCAGATTAATCAGGTTACACATCCAGCCTGCCAGCAAAGCATGGCCCCAAACCTCAACTCCACGACCTAAATCCACGTCCACCATCCGTGTTGGGCAGACTCTGCAGATCTACACCCAAGCTTGAAACCAAGCCTGGGAGTCAGGAGTGGCTTCCAGCCATGGTTTCAGGTGAGGAAAAACCTGAATTTGCACATTTAGGGTGCAAAAAGCCACTTGCAAACTGTAGTTGCAAAGAGCAAGAGTTGGGTGGTAGGAGCTGAGGTTGAGGAGCTCTGCTGTCCTCCCACAGCATCTCCACGTGAGCTTCTGGATGGTAAAATCAGCCCAAAGCTTCCCCTCCCTCTCAGAAAGGGCGTTCTGCACCTTTCATATGTTCTTATAACGATCTGAGGCACTTCTGAATGAAAGCTGGGATGGAAATATTCCTAATGAATACTGAAAATTCAGTACCCTCAGGCAAAGCTTTATCCCTGTATCTTGCATCTCACCAGAGGACAAGACTCAGATATTTTTTTCAGTGCTGAAACACAGCTTAGTGGTCCTTAGGAGCAAATCCTGACTCTGAACCTGCTGGATGGAACAATTCCACCACCAGCTCAGCCTCCACCCCACAGAGATGTCCAAGTGCTGGGCTGGACCATCTGGAGGAAACAAGTGACCTGCCTCCAATTCCAGCCTTCATTCATCCACTCCTTCTGCTCAAACCAGAACTTGCTCAACTTTTTTTTTTTTTTTTTTTTTTTTTTCTTGGCTTAACCTTAACCAGACAACCAAATACTAGTTCCATGAGGTAAGGTTTCAGCTGTGGGAAACACAGGTAACTTCTGCAGCCAAATTCCTTAGCGCTGCAGCTCCACCGCTGTAATTGTGCTGTCACTCATCACCAATGTCATGGAGCTTATTCAACAATTAAAAACTAAATTCTGAGAACTGCAGCCCTAAACCAAATCAAATGCATCTGAAAACGCAGTGATTTTTAACTCATCCTGTTGCTGAAGAAATTTGGGAGCTAAAAGGGAAGAGTCCCTGGCAGCAGCTTTTCTTTTCAGAGATGGCTCAAACTGCAATAGAAAATAATTTTAAATAATATTATTAATAACAATAATAGGGACAGTAAGAACCAATGAACACACTTCATGCTTTGCAGAGCTCCTATTGAAGAAACAATCTGCTCAAGCAATTTTCTTAAGTAACTGCTGCAGGTTGGGAGCAGCCCTGAAGTTCAGAGTTCATGACAGGATTTTACCTGTATCCAGAGCACCCGTGGAGTTCTCTTTCACCTTTTTCCCTACAAATTAGAAGACAACTTGCACAGCTGAACAAAGCCTCAAGTCTCCCATTAGGTAGCAAACACCCATTTGACAGCTGTGGAAATGTCAAGCACACAAGTTGCCCAATATCATAGAATCATAGAATTGGCTGGGTTGGAAGGGACCTCAGAGATCATCGAGTCCAACCCATCATGAGTCCCATTGAGTCCAATATCATCATGATCAACTGGTGAAGCCAAACCTAGAGCTTCCCAACTCCCAAAACTATCTATGGAAAATCCCCTCCTCCCTGCTTCCAGCTACCCTGGAACAAACTCTTGGAAACACTGCTGAAGAAGGCTCCTCCAGCATTTCTTCTGCTCTCTGGACCTACTGCATGCTCCAGGGATGCTTGGGGGTCTCCTGGCTCTTCATCCACCATGGGAACAAAGCCCACGTGCTGTTTGTTTTCTGTAAATTACATCTTTAGTTAATTTTTCCTGAAATGCCCAGAAGTAATTTATTAGCAATGACCAGGATTCCCTGCAGAAGATGATATTCTCAGAAAAGCAGAAACGCTCCAGCAATGAAAGGAATGTGAGTGGCCTGACTGGTGAAGAGCTGATGACTCCAAATAAAGGCCATAACATCTGGCTTAGTTTAGCCTCAAGCTACAACCAAACCACAGTCTCCTCAACTCCACTGGCACTGTGCTGGTGAAAAATCACACAGCTATGAGATGACAGTTTGGAGCCGGAGCGGCAGCAAGGAAATATCACTTGATTAGGTGTCAAGTAAAACCCTCTTTGCCCAAGCAAAGCTGATGATACACAGCTTTGATCCTCTGGGACCATCATTCCAGCAGATAACTGGGTGGCTGAAATGGGGGTGTAGGTGTTTAACCCCCCCCTAAGAGACGTGGTCAAGTGAGGAGTCTCCCAGCTGGCAGGGAAGCCCAAGGACTTTCTCCCCTGCCACGCCACACAGCAAATTCATCCCTCTGCTTCTGCTGCTCTTCTTTTTCAAGCCTTTTTTTTGCAGTAATTACATGGGCAAGACACACAAAAAGCAACTCCTGTAGCTCAAATTAGCATCCGTGCCTTTGAAAAGAGGTCTGTAATTCAGGTTATAGCTCCCCAGGCGTTGCAGCCAGGGGAAAACAGGGGCATCGAGGCCACCGAAAGCAGAAGTATGACCCAAGCCTGCCTGCATTTATTTACTGTGAAGGCAAAAGCATGGCACTTTGAAGATCAGAGTAAATGATCTGGGTTTTAGGATGCTACCAGACTTCCAGACCCCACTGACGCCAACTGAAGCTTCAGGACCATTTCTACCAGAAGGAAACTGCTCTCCATGTCATCTCTCTGCAGAGATGCTCTTTGCACCTTCCCAGGCTGAAAGGTGAGGGGGGAAACCACCACTTCATAAGGTCCTGACAAATTTCATGATGTCACTGGAACTGTAAAGCTGACCCAAACATATTGCTCAAGGCTCGAGCCCAGGGGAGAACAAACACCTGTGTTCCATAAATCTTGTTAGGAACCAAACCAGAGTAAAGCAAGAGGAGATGCAGGGAGGGCTCCCTTATCTTCAAAACAAACACTCCCAAGCCCATCAACCATCTTCTCAGCATGTCATTTCCAAGGTGGTTCATTCAGCTGGAAGGCAGCCCCGTCACACTGCCCTTTACTTCTAAAAACACAGTGCTACTGGGGAGGTTGCTGGGTTCATTTTAAAGCCAAAAGGGCAGTGAGGGTGGAAACTCTGAAGTTTTTTCAGGGACCTGTGTGTGGGAACCCTGGAAGGAGGATGCTGGGAGCCTCTCAAACCTCCCAGACCTGGCTTTCCCCCTCACACTGCTGCCTGGTGGGTTCTCAGCATCTTCATCTCCATAAAGCCCCCAACTCCCTCCTTTCCTTTCTCCAAGGACTCAACTCCCAGGGGTGAGAGGCTACAATAGATCCAGAGACCCCGGAGCAGAGCAGCTCCCTGGGGGGGCAGCACCATGGGAGCCTTTCTACAGGCAGCAGTTGCTCCTACAGCATGAACAAATGTCCTCAAGAAACCAAATGCCAAGACACATGTGGTGATTTCCAGCCTCACTGATGGAAGCCAGATTTCAGCTCCTGTGCAAGAGCCAGGTTGCTGTATCCAAATACTTCCCCACCCCTCCAAAGAGCTGATTTCATCAAAAGATCCGATTGCAACCCTATCGTTTACCAGAGAAAAAAAAGAAATAAATAAAAATATCCTCTTAGCATAATCCACTTTAAAAACTAAATCTCATTTGTAGCTTATTAGAGCTGCTACAGTCTGTAAAATCCAAGCAAGGGGCTCCCATGAATTTTGAGAAGAGGGAGATGGAGCTGGTTGGGCTGGAGTGTTTTGACAAGTTTCTGTAATGCTGGATGCTCATCAGTTCCAGCCCCAGCCACAAACTCACAAACTGCTTCCATCACTTGCACCAGGAAAAAAAAAAAATAGAAAAAAAAAAAAAGGCTTCTCCAGAAGGCAGTGGAAAATGTATGAATAAAAATCCAAATCAAAGAGATGGCACTAATGAGATCTGTGCTGAGTTTCAGGGTTGATCACTCAGCTCACTGTCAGCCCCAGTCTCCAACCACCATCTGTGGGTTTTCCACTCAGACTGGGCTGGCAGGAGCAGTAATTGTGGCTCTGCTCCTCTTTGCAGCCCACCTAGCACACTGCTGGGGCAAGGAAAAGTGTTTAGTGGTGACCATAAAACAGCTAAAAGGACTCTCTTCAACCTTACATTCTCAAGTCTACTTTAGAAGAGCATCTTCAGGTCCTGTATGAGTTTGCAAGGCATTTCCCTATAAGAGAGGCATTTTCCCTGTGAGAAAAGCACAACAAGGTCTATTTTTTCCCCCATTATGACTTGATTTTTTTCTCAGTATTCACAGGTATCAAATGTTTTCATGGAGGAGAGAAGGAAACTGAGGCACAGAGACTTTAGCCAAGGCCTCAGGACAGCAAGCAGAGGGTGCAGAGCTGCAGTCCTGGTGCTCCAGTCTCCAACCCAAGGAACCTGGATCCTATTAGTGGCTTTGGCAAAGCCTTGGAGCCAACGTTCTGCTGCTGTGCATGACTCCTGTGACTCCAACCACGGGACTTTCCTGTGCTGTGACTCAGTTTCCACCCCAGTGGGGCTGCTGGGGTTGAGTTCAGGGTTTCGGGAACCTGCAAGGAGCACAGGGATGGCAGGAGATGGGCAGGCTCTCCTTGAAAGAAGTCATCATCATAAACATTGATCATTTCTTTTTCAGGGGTTTGGGACCTGTGAACCATTGCTATGTTCACACCTGGAACCCCAAGATTCCATCACCCCAAGGTTCCATCACCCCAAGCCCCATGTCCCCAGTGGGATGAGTGGGAATCTCCAGACCTCATGGGGGCAGGAGAAACCAAAATTCCCCCAGCTCTTCACCTGACCTGAGGTATCAAGAAACAAAACCCAGGCAGGAATCTCCTTCCCTTCCTCATCCAACTCTCACACATGGATCAGGTCAGTCAGGGGATCACGGACCAGCTCACTTCAGAGAAAGCAATAACCAACATTATTCCCACACCATTTACACTGCTTGGATTTGCTTCCCCCTTCCCAAAGGCACAGAAAGGTTCTCCCTGAACTCCCATGGTCAAAACAAAACACAGCTCCAACAGCAAACTGGTAGGCACCACATCTGTGGGATGCCCATTTAAAAATAAATCCAGCCCATGCAATACCAGCTGAGAGCAGAGTGAGGTTAAAGGTGGGACTGGATGATCTGATAGGTGTTTCCAACCTGAACAATTCCACGGTTCTGTGATAATTTGAGTCAAACAAGGACATCTCCAATCTCAGTGTAGCTGCTGAGCAGCATCAGGTTTCCCTTCAAGCAAACTGGTGGATGCCTGAATGCAGCAAAGTGTTAAGGGAAGCACCAGAGCAGAGACACCGACCTACAGACAGGTTGAGGTGGAGAAATGAGAAAATAAACCCACAACATTCCTACCCCCACAGTCACCGTGGCTGACAGAGGTGCAGAAGTTGTTTTTTTTAATGTAGCAGAAGAGAAGAAATCCATTAAGACAACGCAAGGACCAAAAAGAAACAAAAAGATGGTTTTACCCAGGGCTGGACTTGCTTTAAATGGGTTTAATGACACAGTAAGAAGGTGAAGACATCTTAGAGCAGTAGAGCTTCAACCACCCTACAATGCTGTGTGTATGCTGCTATCACCAAAGCAATGCCCAGCATCCAACAGGGAATGTGAGGGTGGAAAGATAAAGGCTGGGATAAAGATGCTGGAGAAGTGAAGCAGCAAAGTCCTGCTGCTCTGTAGGTGGCCATGGATGGGTAACAGCTCAGAAATGTTTTCTGTAAACATCTTAGGAGGGTCTATGGAGGAGGACTGAGTTCCCATGAGTCCCCATGGAGCAGACCTGCCTTACAGAGCCACCAAATCAGGTGGTGGTTGTTCCAAGTCATCCTGCTGGTGAAGTGTTTGGTTAGAACAAATCACCTAAATCACACCCAGCTCTGCAAGCAGCAAACCCCTTTACCTGGGGCTCTCCTTTGAACTCAGTCCATGCTGAGATGTGTCCACCAGGAGGGTATCACTCCAGCACAGTGTCTGAAGGTGGTTTTGGAGGGGACATCACCCACTAAAGCACTGGTGCTGCTGGTGGCCATGCCTTGACTTAGTGGGGACAATTCCCTCCAGAGTCAGAACCTGTGATGGCAAATGACTCAGGGCACTGCACAGCCCTGGCCACGCTTCCTCCAACTCTTCAGCCTCTCCTTCTCCACTCTACACACTGATTTTCTAGGCTGTTTTTTTTTTTTCCTTCTGGCCACGTAGCTGCTGATGTGCTGGAAACCACCAAAGGATGTCACTTGCTGCCTGCACCCAGCACTGGGGCAGCTTCACCACAGTGCTTTACATTTTAATGGGCTAGGGCCTTCTTCTGCTATTTATAGCCTGAGTGTGATGGGATGAAATAATTAAAAAAAAATATTATTTCCACAGCCCATTACATCACCTTTTCCTCTTGGAAAAGTTTGGAACTTCATATATAATTCTCCACACAGCCCCACACAAGCTGAACTATCTCTTTACGAGAGCAGAATATCCTCATCATGGCTATTAAAGGATCATCTGTAGGAAAAATATGCTACTGGAGAAAAATTTGTGCTGGAGGCTTCCCCTGCCTTCTATTAAGAGCCCTTTGGAGAAAACTACGAGTGGCTGAAAGGCAGATGGGGAATTAAATGCCTTCAAATATAAAATCTGCAATTAAACCCGTGAACAATGTTCCTCTCAAAGGCAGCGAGTGTCTGGGACGATGCTCATGGAAAACTTTCACCTCTCCAAGGGGATGAAATGGAAGCAGGATTTTTTCCACGTTCAGGGAAATGACACGTGCACATTCATCTAATCAACCTGCTTCCACAACACGTAGAAAAACCTCCCCAAAAGCTTCTACAGCAAGTTTGGAGCCCGGTCATCTTAAATAATAATAATAATAATGTCTTCCCTCCATCCAGGCAGAAAAGAAAACTGTGTGAACTCAGGCTGACCTTAAAGAAATCCCTTAACCTAAAAATATAAAAGACAAACTGTTTCCACTGAGAGCTGCTATATAAAACCACTCTCAATAAAAGCCCAGGACTCCTTTCAAACTAACCTCAAACATGAAGCAAATTCCAGCCTGCTCTTTTCCTCTGGCATCCTGGAATGTACATCTCAAGGACAGAACTGGCTGTTCAAATTAGCTCCTACTCCTGCAGAAGCAATTGTTTCCAAACACTTCTGAAAAGCAATTCGGCGTAGGGCGGGCATCCCAGGGAGGATTCCCTCCCCCCCTTCCAGATTTCAAACATTTAGAGGAGCAGAGCAGTAACAGACTTCGAGCACTCTGGTTCCAAGTTGAAATACACACACAGAAAAAGAAAAGATGCATTATTCTAGAATCCAACCCTCCTGCCCCACCAGCCCAGGGTGCTCCAAGCCCCATCCAACCTTCAACACTGCCAGGGATGGGGCAGCCACAGCTTCTCTGGGCAACCTGGGGCTCAGCACCCTCAGACCAAATAATTTCTTCCTGAAATCTCATCTCAATCTCCCATCTCCCAGTTTAAAACCATTCCCTCTTGTCCCATCACCCCAGGCCCTTGTCCAAAGTCCCTCCCCAGCTTTCCTGGAGCCCTTTCAGGCACTGGAAGGTGCTCTAAGGTCTCCCTGGAGCCTTCTGCAGGCTGAATTACATACTTTTTTGGTGGCCTTTTTCTTCAGAAGGTGTACTCACTACAACTTAATACCATGTACAATCAAAGAGTCCTTTAGATCGGCAAAGACCTTTCTGATACACAGTCCAACCGTAGATGCCTCTGACCTTGGCTTGGACCTTCCAGAGGCCAAGAAGAGGTTTAGATGAGAACAAGTCAAGTCATTTGCAGCAGGATTCAACTTTCACGAGGAGTTTTGTGCTCTGAGTCAGCAGGTGAGGACTATTTCTGGTTACAGGGCACACCCGACAAGACTATCTGCTCGGGTTCGCTTAATCTTCGAAACAAAAGATTCCTATCTACCATGGCTGTCATTCCTGATTACCACATCATTTCCCCATCAGCCCTCATGTCAGCAACCAAATTAAGGTATTACGCTCGGGAACATTTAATGTGATTAGATTGGAGGAGTATTTACTCTTCCACTTGGGCAGATGGGACTGCTGTGAACAGGAGGATGGGGAGATGCCAAGGGAGTCTCGGTGTGGTACACACCTATGGCTCCTCCTCTGTCTGTCTGTCTGACTCCACCTAACACAAAAGCCAAAGCTTTTTTTTTTTTTTTTTCTTTTCTTTCTTTAAAATTATATTCAGCACATCAGAGTGCTCCAACCCATGCTCAAAACATCCACACGCTTAAATTAAAATTCAAAGACTCGGGCATCCACCCAGGGCAACCTGCACTTCCAATGCCAGGAACTCCCAGCCCCACCCAGCCCAGCACACACTGGGGAGGCAGAGCCAGACAGCTCATGGGAAGCTGAAAAAAAAAAAAAAGAAATATCACAGGAATTAAACAAATCTGTGAAAAGAGGTCTCATCCCAAATGACACAAAGCCCCAAACTATGTGTCAGAAACAAAAGCTCTGCTACCTCTATAATCAAAACAAGCCATGGCCCAAACTTTGCTCAACCACCACAGCTGAGTGGTGAATCAAAAACTACAAGGACCGAGTCACAGAGCTAAATCACCCAATTTAATGAACCCAGGATTTCCTCCAGCAGGATGAAGGCTCTTGGTGACGCACAGATCCCAACTGTCTCCATCCCAGCAGATCAGCCAAGCACGCTTTGGGTCAACAAAGTTGGGCCACCAAGCTCTAATTTTACAATATTTATTCACTTATTGAATAGCTGGTCCACAGCTCTAAGAATTGGGAATATATTGTTACAGCTGAATTCTCAAACTTCATGGACTTCAAAGTAACCCAAACATCAATTTTTCACCATGAGAAAACTCAGCCCTTGGAATAACTGACCCAAGCAAAGCGTGGATTCCCCAACATTGGACACTTTGAAGATCCAGCTGGATAGGGTGCTGGGTCATCTTGTCTCTGCTTTTACTAAGAAAAGTTGGACCAGATGATTCTTGAGGTCTCTTCCAACCTTGGAATTTATGGATCAATGATTCTTTGATCTCCCAAAGCTCTTCCCCATGGCAGACATGTCTCTCACCCAACATGAGCTGGTATCAGGGAACAAACAAAACAAACAAAAGTGAAGGGATCTCCCCATCACTCCTCTGGCAAACCTTTCCAGATTCCTGCCCTCTGCTGCTTTTCCTAGGGACCTCCCCTCAGATCACAGAATCATGGAATGGTTTGGGTTGGAAAAGACCAAAATGATCATTTTGTTCCAACCTTCTGCCACAAGCAGGGACACCTTCCACTAGACTAGGTTGCTCCAAGCCCCATACAACCTGGCCTTGAACATTTCCAGGGAGAGAACTTGAATGCTGGATTAGGAGGACATAGAACTCTCCCCATTTTCTCCAGCTGCTCAGCAGCAACAGCTTCATAAACCCATTGAACCACAGCTCTCCTACAGCAGAAAGCAAGAGGAACCCCAAACCATCCAACAGACAACTCAGAGAATGGTTTCAGCTGGAAGGCACCTCAAAGATCACTTAGTTCCAAGCCTCCCACCAGCCTCCTCCAACCTTCAACACTGCCAGGGATGGGGCACTCACAGCTCCTCTGGGCACCCTGGGACTCAGCACCATCACACTGAAGAATTTCTTCCTAATGTTTAACATCCCAAGTCAGCAGCACAAGCTGAGCCACAACGACTTAAGAATAAATTTGGTGCTGACCTTCCAGCCATGACTACTTTTTTTCAGCCCTTTCATCGCAGCAGTCTCAGAGGAGGATGCAGCTCCCTGAAGCTGCCTTTAATGGAGCCATTCAAGCAACAACCTGGCTCTGCAATTATCCTGCCTCTCTGCTCCAACTAACCTGCTTGTTTACACTGCCTGGCAAACTCCAGCTCGAGTGTCATTTCATCACTGGGATTCTTTTGCCTAAGCCAAGACCAACAGACCATGGTGGTAATTGAAACGCTGCGAGCATGGACGGCATCGATCGGTGAGACCTGAGACATCCCCCAGGGAACTGCCCTCTGCAGGGCCTGCTGGAGAAGGAGGCTTGGGATGAATGAAGGAGAAGTCAGCTGGAGAGATTAATATGCATGAGCACCTGACCTGAATAAATGCTGAATTTCATGGGGTTTGTTAGATTTGTTAGGAAGAACGAGGGGTTATCCAAGAGAACTGTCTGGAAACACACCGTGAGCTGGTGAGGGGTTTCACAGCATCACCAAATGGTTTGGGCTGGAAGGGACCTTCAGGATCATCCAATCCTAACCCCCTGCCATGGGCATTGAGTCCAACTCCTCTGCCCCAGCAGGATCACCCAGGGCACCCCCAGGTTTGAAAGTCTCCAGAGAAGGAGACTCCACAACCTCTCTGGGGGGCAGCCTGGTGGATGCTGGTCAGACCACCTCAATCATTAGGAATTACAGACCAGCAGCCTAATTGCTCTCCTTCTCCCCATGTACCATAGCACACAGAGCCCTCTTAGCACTCCCATCTCCCACACCACCCTGGAAGTCACATGTTGTTTTGGATAGGTAGAAAAGCAGGCACTAAAAGACACTTATTCTAATATTCAGCCCAAACTGCATGCTGGATTTTTCTAATGCTAACTCTAACCTCTGATGCTTTCAGGAAGTTTGTTACCTTTCTAGGATCCAGTGTTTGTTTTGATTAATGAGCAGGAATGTAAAGTCAACCTGAAAGATAGAAAGTCAACTGAGGGTAATTCTGGTTTGTTCACTTTAGCAGTGGTTGTGAAGAACTACTGAATCACTGAAGTTGGAGAAGACCCTCAAGTTCATCAAGTCCAACCCCGGCACTGCCAAGGCCACCACTGCCCCATGGCCCATCACATCTCCAGGGCTTGGAAATCCCTCCAAAGATGGGAACTCCAACCCTGCCCTGAGCAGCCTAAGCCAGGGCATGACAACCCTATGGGGAGTGAATTGTCCTTAATATCCAATCTAAGCCTCCCTGGGAAACTCGAGGCTCTTACCTCTCACCCTCCACAAGAACTGCCTTTTAGAGAGCATGTTCCCCCCTCTTGGCTCCCTGAAGTTGCCCAGGTAAGTTTAGGATAGAAACTGAAACTGCACCAGTACATGAACCTGGAACATCACCAGTCATGGGCCAGAACAAAACCCACCTGATCTTCCATTACCTCTACCAGTAGCAGAGCTCCAACATCAAAGATCAATTTTGCCACTACAACAGATGTTGTCAGACAGGTCATAAACCAACCATCAGTCCACAAAGCACTTCAGGTCCTCAGGAGAGGGATCTGATGCCATTTTAGGCACCAAAGGGCATTCACCAGCTGCTAATCCTGAAAGGTCTCTTCAACACCCATGTCTTATCCACCTGCCTCTTGGGGACATCCACGATACCTCTGGGGCTCTACGACAGCAGCAGACATCCACATGTATCCCTCCTGTTCTAGAGGAGAACTGCCCTTAAAAACTGTAGCCCTGATCCAGAGCAAAAGCCCAAACCTTCCCATGATCACCAGATCAATCAGCAAACTCTCCAAGCAGAACCAACCTGGAAGGAACCCATTTTGACATCAAACAGCAGCAACCCTTGCGCTGTGTTTAAAAACAAGCACCCAAGTCCTGATATCAGCAGAACCTATAGGAAAGCAGGTTATTATTTTTATCACGCAGCTTGGGGGGGGGGAAAAACAGACAGAAAAGTTGAAATATGTCATACTGCAAGGTTCCTTGCTACATAGTGCCACCTTGCTGTCAAGTCATCAATAAAAATCACAGCAGTGAAGGACCGAGGCTTTGGTACGAGGTGCTCAGGGGTTCACCCCAAGTAACTTGAGCTCCACCAAGGAATCAGTGGCTGAAATACAGAATTGGAGTCAGATTAAAACACAGCCCTGAGATCCCGACTCTCAACTTCTTTGGAGAAGATATCTCCTCCCCACTGGTTTCTTCCAAAGCTTCCAATTAAGGTGAGAACAAGGATCTCCCATCCCACCACCTTCTGCTTGCCACATCCCAACCAACCCAGGGCACCATTTTCATGACATCTTGAGAACTTCCATGCCAATCCACGAGGTAGAAAAAAAAAACCAAGCTATTTCTCGCTTTCAAATTCCTCATTTCCTCCACTTAATTTCTTTTGTATAGCCCCAAAAATCTCCCAGTGAAAGAGGATTTGACTGTTTGTTTGTTTTTATTGTTCCAGCCTGTAAAGTGTCGACAGGCTCCACAATTTCCACTTCCATGCCCTAACCAAAGAAACCCAGGCAGAGCTCTCTGTGTAAGAGATGTGCTAACAGAATATGTTTGCACTCTTGAATCTTATTTTATTTTTTATTTGTTTGTTTGTTTGAAGGCTCTGGGGAGCATCCAGGCCCTTTTAATTCCCCACCATGCCAATACATCCTTCCTGGATCCAGAGTGATGGACTCTGACCGAGTCCAAGCAGGCGAGTGGATGAGGATTGCTGGGATTTTAAGTGAATTGGACTACAAAAGGCTATGTTTAAAGTAACACTAAGACTGGCCTAAACCCACCAAAGCAAGAAAAATCAGAGCTAAGGCTCTAAATCCATGCTGAGCTCAAGCCTCTGTGTGTCTTTCCCTCTACCCATGCCCTTTCTCCAAAGCCCAGAGAACAGCAGTTTGGATTTTCAGCACAAACTTTGAAGCATCCTTCCCTTTGTGAGTCAGACAGTTAACACTGATTTAAAAATAAATAAACTCCTTAATGTGCCCTTTTCAAATACTCTTGGTTTTGGGGCCACTAAATAAAGCAAAACAACAAACCAACACAAAACCCATAGTCTGAGCCTAACAAGCAAGGAACACAGTGGTTTGGCCCAAGCCCCTGGAATGTCCTTGCTGGTGCACTGGGTTAGCCACAGCCTGAGGGATTCCTGCAAGGCTCCCTGCCCAACAACCCATGTCTGAGCACATCTCCATGGGCATTTGCATGAAGATGCACTGGAGTGGAGGAAAAAATCCTCTCTGTCATCCCTGACGGGTCTCCAACATGGAGCACGCTTCCCAGTGGGTTCTCTGGATGGGTTGAGCAGCACCAGAGGTGCAGGATGCCTGGAAGAGACTGCCCTGAGCTTTGGAAGGTTCCACCACAGCTTGCAAACCATCTCTTGATCCTTCTTAGATGGGCCATAACTGCTCTGAAAGAGCTTTTAATCAAGGTCCTAATGATTTCAAGACAAAAGAAAACACTTTGCTTTCCTTGGAGGTTTCCAACAGGGGCTAAAGGGGAGGGTGCTAACATCAGCTCAAAAAGAGCATGACACTGAACAGCATGAAATAGTGCAAAAAAGACCCCTCCTAAAACACCTGTGGGGTTTTGTTTGTTAATTTTGGGGGTTGTTTTGTTTTAAAAAGTCATTCCCTCCACCTTATCTTCCTAGCTTTTCATCCAAGATTCCTAGGGAGACATGGGGTGGAAGACAGATGGCTGGAGAGACCTAAATACCTTGGCTAATGGGAAAGAAAAAAGGCATTTGAAGGCTAAAGGGTGACATGGGAACTGGTCCCACATGTTCATGTAAAATCCAGCTGCTGGGGACCTTGGGCACACTTCCTTTGCAGGTGAAGGAGGTCCCGTGTTCTCACCATGGGAGGTTTCTATCCTGAACTGAAGGACGTGGCCAGCTCCACCTTCTGAAGAGCAGAGAACTGATAAAATGGGACTTCACGAACTTCACAAGGCTTTAAAAAGGCCTTATTAAACCTATGACTTTACACAAACTCTTCCTTTCCACCACATGACTGCAGCAAACATTTCCAAAGGTAATTTCATTCCGAATCTGGACTTAGAAAACAAACCCAGGCTCTGTTTCTCGAGAGGGGAAGCTCATGTACAAGTCTCTTTTATTTGTTGACAAAATCATTGTATTACCCCATGCAGATGATAACTTTTGAGAGGAAGCTCAGCATGATGCTGCAGTGGCCCAGACACTCCTGAGGTCCAGCAGAAATTAACACCAGACAACAGCTTTGAAACTGGTTTCCCCCAGACACTTTGGCATTTAGGGAATAAAAACCAAACCAGCAATAATTGGGTGTGTGGAAGTGGAGAGGTGTGACAGAGGACGGAGGAGATAGGATCACCACTTCTGGAAAGCTGCTGGGGCTGCTGGATGATGCTAGAAAAGCATCTACCACATTCACAGGGTGTTAGGAAAGAGAATTATCATGTAATTGGCAGCACTGTGTTTGGCTCAGATGCATTTGGCTGCCTGCTCTGCTCTCCATTATCTGCTGAGACACTTCAGGTCTTCGTGTTTGCACAAGATCCAGCAAAATGGGCAGTTCTAAGTTAGCTGGTAGGCACTACCACAACCAAGAGGATTAATAATGGTGGATGTATTCTCCAAAAGATACCAATCAGTGGAAGGAACTCAGAGAGGAGCAACAAAAGCAATTAACACCCCGGAGATACGATCTTAATGGCAAAAAATTCTAGTTCAGGGTGATGATAAAACTAGCTGAAACCCATCACTGCTGGGTAATTAAGGCTGCAACTGGAACATGTGTCTTCACACCTCTTGCTTCCTGACTGCATGAGAAGATGATTTCTGCAATGAAAGATTAATGGATTTCAAGGTTTGGGTTGGGAGGCAGCTGTGGGAAGGGCTTCAGAGAGCTGAGCTGGAAAGGAGGACATGGCAGAGGCCACATAGGTGGAGAGGAGGACATGGCAGAGGCCATGGTTCAATAATAATGAAAGGAAGCACTATTAAGCATGGACAAAACACAGGTTACACCCAGGAGTAAAGGGAAGAGGAGAGAATGAAAGTTAAGAGAGATGTAAAATGGAAATGTGGTATTTCTATGGTAGAAGTCCCCTTGCAAAGGGCATTAAACACTAGAGATGTCCAGAAACCAAAGTGTACAAGAGCATTTCTCAAAAACACCCAAAAGTGCCTACATCCCCCATGCTGCATCATTGGGCAGAGCCCAGCCATGGGGGGTTGGGGAAACCAACTGTGCCATGAGGCCAAAGATGGGCAAGGTAGGGTCAGGGGCTCTACAAAACAACTTGGAGATGGCAAATAGCAACTGGCAAGAAAGCAGAGGAGCTGGAACCCATGAGTCACCTCTTCATCTCTGCCTTACTGCATTAACACAGCAGTACTCTGTCTGCAGCTTCTTCTGACAGAAACCCGTGCTCCAGAGGCACAAGTAAGTACATGTGAAGTGGAGACATCTCACTGAGATAGTTCACTTCATTCATCCTCCCTCTAATACGATTTTCAGCTTCTGATGCATCTACCAGCAAAACAAGTGGGGGGAAAAAAAATCAGCCAAAACCAGTTTCACATCTAACAAGCTTCTCTCCAGGCCACTGCATGCTCATGGCACTGGCAGTCCCCTTCTCAGCAGGCTCAGGACTGGCTCCAAGGCTCACCCGACGTCTTGTTTTCACACTGCTCATCAGATAATTTGACTTTACAGGGCAGGGAAACCACATTTAACCACAAAATATGAAAACGAGTTAAAAAAGAAACAAAAAAACAAGCCAGAGCTTCCTTGCCTGGTGGGAATGAACTTGCTCGTTGTCCTGGGCGCTGCCTCCTGGAGGGAATTTCTCCACCTTCCTGCTACTGAATTGTGCCAGGAAGCACAATAGAGAGGTGGCCAGAGCCTTCAAGTGTCAGGGCAAGGCACATGGGACCTCTGCCCTTCAGCCCCAGTTTTCAAGGGTTTCCAGAGGAAGCCCTGGACCACACGGGAGCTGTGGGAGACAGAGCATCCCACTCAGTACAAGCTCACCTTGCACAAGTCCAAGCTTCCAAATGCCTTTAAAGCAGCCAACACCCAAGAAAGATGGAGTTTCAAAAACTTTAAATGCCTTTAAAGCAGCCAACACCCAAGAAGGATGGAGTTTCAAAAACCTTATTTATTATCTGATGGTTTAATAAGAGCCCACAAATCCCAGCATTGCTCTGTCTCCCAGTGAAACCTCACAGGCTGCTGCTCCCTACAAAGGAGCAGGAGGGTCCATAAAATTAAGCACAGAACCAAAAAATTCAGGTTTCCCCATGGTCCCTCTCAAGGCTGAGAATAAGAGATGAGTTCACACAGCAGATTTTCTCCTCCATCTTGGGTCACATTCTCAAAAGAATTCATTATAGGCTGCTAAACCTTTGACACCCACCATGGCCAAAATGGGCCAGAAGGTTCAGAAGTCATTGGTGGAAACGAAGGTGGACACAAAGACAGAACAACTGCACGTTTTGTAAGGCTAAAAGCTCCTGCCTAACTTTGCATTTCACATCTTTCAATTTAAAAACCACAAATCACAAACCAACCCTCTCAGTAACTCTGCAGAAGGCAACCTGCACGGAGGGAAGAAGCGAGCAGGAAGGAACTCTTTTATTAAGCATCTCTATCAGAGGTAACAGGGAAAAATTAATGCATCAGAGGGAGGCCTCTCATTACCCAGCTGGCTGGCACCCAAACTGAACCCACAATAACCACAATTGGCTTTCAAACCCAGTAAAAAAGACGTGTAAAACGTTTGCTGTTGGACAAGCCATAAGAGCTGCTCCACACCCTGTGACAGCACTGGCCTCCTAGCCTCCCTGATGGAGCCTGAAGAGCCAATGCTCTAATTTACAACCACCCTCAAGTTACAGCCATGAAGTGAAAGAGAAAAATGACAGAGCAGAAGCACAGAACCTCCCTGTCTTCATCCCTTGCACGTCCTCCAACAAGAAGGGCTCCTGCCCGCCGCTCTCTGCATCTCCCTCAAGGCTGAATTCTTGCACTTGCAGAGGAAATTCAACACATAGGATTTATAATTTGCTGGACAGACAGAGAGGCCTAGAATAAGGAGCTCTAATCCATCGTGGACGTTCCCTCACTAAAGTCCAGAGTGGAATTCTTCGAGTGCTGGAGACAGATTTGCCTTGGCAGGCAGCCACCAGCGTCGATCTGGCTTCGAGGAGAGATCAGCATGGCTGTGGATTGCAGCAGCTTCACAGACAAACATAAAACCTTCCCTCTTCAACCAACTTTCTTATAATAAACCCATGAAAATGAAAAGCTAAAACACTTCCAGCTGGACAGAAGCTGGGAGAGAACTTATCACATGTGCAGGCTTGGGGGTGATGTGAAGTCTCCTGGAGCTCTTTGGGGGTATTTGGACAGAAGCATCTAAGCCACTTGGGAGAGAAAGATGCAGAAAAATAAATTATTTAGGCACCTTTCACCTTTTAGAAAGGTTATTTATGGAATCAGATTGAGTTCAGAGTCCTAACACACAGCACTGAGTGCATGGGAGCAAATTTTAAACCTTAAGGAGGAAAAGTAACTATTGCTTCCTTGTAAAGCCTTAAATATTTGTGTATTGTGACAGGCCTGGGTTATAAATGGGTTCTTATAAAAGGATTTGAGATGTGACTTGGTTTACTTTACCACTTCATTAAAGGTATTTATGGATTTAGAATTGTCCCGGGATGGGAAGAAAAGTGACTCTGTAACTTACTGTCTGCTCAGAACAGCAATTTTCCTTCTCTGGGCTTGTCTCTTTTTCTTATTTACCATACAGTGCTGGAATTGCTCCCAATTTCCTTGAGCTCAAGGAGAAAATCAATGTACAGAGGGATCTAGCACTGCACTAAACAAGAAGAAACCCCGATACTCCTGGAATATGACATTTTTATAGGACTTAAGCTTCCTCTACAGGGATCTGTATAAAAGACACAAACCCAGTCACTCCATTTCTCTATTGCTTTGTATTTTATTGTGCTGAGAATGAATTTTGGCCGTTCCCTTAATCACCCCACGTTACTTGGAGATTTTTCTCTCACCTACCATTGCTCTCTAACAGTTACTACTGAAACACACTGGGAAGGGAGGGGGAAAGCTCTTTCATCTCCCTGCTTCATGAATTTTTTGCCCAGTCATTTTTCCTCCCTGCTCATGGTAAAGCAGGCACTGACAGGACAGCTCCAAGGCAAGTATAAACCTACCTGAAATATAAACCTGAAATTACTTTTGAACGTTTTGAGAAGCCTGTCTGGATCTCAGGTTGGAAGCAGCCTTTTTACAGGGTTCCTTCCTGGGCAAAGGAAAACTGCTAGAAACACAAACATTTTCAGGTGGTATCTCTTCCCCTTTCGTAGCTTTAAGTCAATATTGTGCTAACATTTAGAGGGTTAAGGGAGAAACAATGCAACGTTCAAAAAGAACAAATCAGAACAATTTAAAGACCTCTCTTTGCTCTGCCTTCATCTATCTGCACTTCCAACTTCCCTGCTCCAAGGCCCTGCATCTGGAGCTTCCAAAATGATGGAAGCATTGGACCTGGGATGGCCCCAGAGCACCAACTGAGCTTCAGAGAGATGGAGTTTGGGATGTCACAGGATTGGGTCACTGAAAGAACTAAGAGCTCCAGGAACTCTCTCATGTCTGCAACTTATTGCTGACCTCAATATGCTATTGGCTTCTTCTCTGCATGGAGCAATGAGATGTTGACCATGATCAGCAGAATACTTGGCACCAACAACCACTCCTGTTATCCAGAGGATGATCTAGGACTGCCTGTCCTCACTTGGGACTCAACAGTCCACAGCATCTCCCCTTTCTCCTCTCAACATCCAGAATCACCACTATTTTTAAATACAAGGGAAAAAAAGTCAAGAAGATCTTCCAAAACAAAGACAAAAACATCATCTACCAAGACAACTATCTGACAGAGGAAGATTTCTAGAGGGCTACTGCCCAGCTCCCTCTTCACCCGAGCTGAATTTGCTCGGCTGTGAACTTCTCAACCCTATTATTTGCACTTATCAACCCTACAACCATTTCAACTCCTAACTCAGAGCAGCTGAACCTCACCGAGCATTTTTAAGGCATTTCATTCTTCAGACAGCCACAGCTTTCCTCTTCAAGCCCCCTGCATTCAAGGCTTTGTGCTTGGAAAAGGACCAAAGCCTCCACGTTGCCTTGCGCGCGGGAGGCCGCGAGCACGCTGCGTCCTGCAGTCAATCAAGTGCCAAGAAGCTAATGAAGATAAAAGTGTCAAGGCAGAGCTTTTGATAACACACACCTTCCCCACCTTGCTGTTTTGACCACTCTGCCAACAAATCTGGCAGCTCCTGGCAGGCCCGAGCCTGAAACACGGCGGCGCGGCATCTCCACGGTAATAAACTTCTCGCTGCTTGGCTGAGGTGTCACGGGGCTGACAGATCAAACCCAGCACATCAGTTGGGTGCAGAGAAGTTCTCAAACCCTTACGGGTTAAAAGCCTGAACTGGAGTCCCAGTGGTAAGGAGATCATCGATACAAGGGATTATGCAGATTGAAGAAATACCCTCAGCACCCGAAAGTTTTCAGAATGCAAGCTACGTCAAGCCTGGAAACAAGAGGCACTGCATCATGATGGCAGGAGGGACAAAGCCAGGGGGGTTTAACAGACAAAAAAAGATTGTTTTAATAGGAGAGAAGCATCAGTCATTGAGTCTTACTTCATTCAGACTTTCTACCCAACCCATCCATCTTCGGCGCCAAGAGATGACAGGACCACCTCACTTTTCCCCCCCAGCCTAGGATATCAATAATGCCCATTTCTACCCCAAACAAACGACTCGCTGGAATGGGCCTTTTCCCTAAATTCCCTTGCCAAGCGACACAGATGCCTCAGTACCTGCCATGCTCAACTTGGCTCCAACGGGGCCCCCTCGAGAGGTGGGCACCAATGGGTGGAGCCTTCCCCAACCATCTTCCCCAACAACCACTTTGTCATTCATGGCTGGGGACCATCTGCGGAAGAGGGGACGGGGAAAGGTGGAGGAGGGGGGGTCTTGGGGGCAGAACCGAGCCAAAGGCGGACACAAACGAGGGGTGCACATACTCAGACCCTCCCCGCAGAAGCCCGAATGCAAATTCCATCGCCCTCGCAAAAAAAAAAAACCAACAAAAAACCAAAAAAAAAGCCTCCGTGGGCATTATCTGTGAACAAAAGTCCTCGAGGCGGGCGGTCTCTGCATCACTGCTCTCTCTGTTAGCACCACCTGCTCGGCGTCAGCCGGGAGAGTCACCGCGTTATCTTTTTGCCGCCTCTGCAGAAGCCAACGGGAGCACAATGGACCCCATCGGGCAGGGTCAGGCTTGGCTTTCTTCCTCGCCCCCGTCCCACCAGCCCTTTTCACCTCCATCATCTCCAGGACCACGGAGCGCTCAATCAGGAGGTGGCTTCGTGCGCGGGAAGGAGGAGGAGGAGGAGGGGGGAAAATATAGGTCTCTGGCGTAAATCGCCGACGCCGTTTCCCCTCCTCTCTCTTTCCTTAAGACCTGATGGTCTTCAGTCACACATCTTAAAAGAAAAACAAAAAACAAAAACACAAAGACTTACTTGTCTCAAGTCGATGAAGGCCAACTGCAGCGTGTCCCCTTGGAACCCAGGCACTGGGCCGGATCTGGCAAACTCTGTGGGAAAGAAAAGAGGATAAAAAGCGCCTTTAACTAACCATGGACAGGGAGATTGGCAGACGGATGACAGGGAAGACAAGAGAGGCTGGGGGAGAGGAGGACCGTGCTTCTAAGGAGTCATGTCTCCCTCCCTTCAGCGGCTTTGTTCGCCCTTCAAAATTCGTGTCATCAAAACACCATTAATTCCACCGTCCTGACAGCAAGGAAACTGTACTAATTCGACCTGAAATTTATTCCCATGAGCCGTACTGGGCTTCAGAGTATTTGTTTTGTGAATGGACAAACAACTTGCCGAGAAGAAAGGGGAGGATGGGGGTGGAAAAGTTTTTCCTCTCAACACAATAAAATCTTCAGCTGTGAAACTCTTTTCAGTTCCGAAAGCTATTTATATTTTAGGGCGCTGAAGGAATTTTCTAATTTCACGCCTGTCACCAGGCTCCATGAGCATTCATCAAAAAAATATGCCCCGCCGCATCATTAATTATTCGGCAGGAGATTATCTGCATTATCTGCTCTGGTGTCTGCTGCTGGTGTACACTCACCCCAAATGGAGAGAATCCTGGCCATTATGTGGCATATTTAGTTGTGTGTGATGAAGACATCTGACAACTGAATAACATCGGCTTCTAAAGCAAAGAGGCAATTTCCAAGGCCACTTTTACCTCCTTCCAGTGTAATCTGGCCAAAATTTCATACTTAAGTCATGTATTTTTCTCCTAATCCATTCTTCAAGTTGAAAACCACTGAGGAGGACTCGAACAAACCCACATTAAGAGGACCTCAGCTCTTCCACGCTTACACGGCTTTTCCTTGGGAGCAGTCAGGAAGCCAACAACTTCATATATTCAATGTGTGACTTTTGAAGCTCCACCTGCGGTTGATTTTGCCCAACTTCCCTTAATTTTCACCCTCTTTAAAGTCACAGAAGTAATGGCTCTACCACCACGCAACTGCTCAGCACTGAGGGGACCTAATTTGTGAAGCCACAACTCAACATCATGAAAGGCTCAAGAGGGACCTTCTGCCTTTGGCTGAATTTTGTTGCTCCTGCAGAGACTGAAGATGCTGCAAGCTGAAAGGAAATGTTTTCTTGAGATGCAACCAAGTGTGATGGCAGAAAGGAAGAAGGGAGGGAAGATAAGACCTACAGATTTTTAAGTTATGTAATGCCAGAGTCCACCATCATCCAACTAGTCTGGTTTTTACCTTAGAGAAGCCCTCAAAACAGCTCCTGCAGCTACACAAAGCTGAGAAGTAAGGATGCCTGGGAAATAAGGAAGGTTTTGTCTTCTGTCTGTATGACTGCACAGAAATACTAAAGGATAAATCCTGTCCTGTCCCTAACCACTAAGCCAAGTCATTTCATGGCAGATGGTCTTTGCTTTGACTGCTTCTCCTTCCAAAGGTCATCTTATTGTCAAGCAAATGCCACAAAAGGAGGAAAACAAATTATTACAGTCCTATTTTTAAGGACTTCCTATAGCATCCCAGTCCTATGAGCAGTTCCCCAGGCTCTAATGAGAAGAGACTAATGAATTAGACTAATCAATTCATCAGCATCCCTCAACTGCTTTACTTCTGGCACCCAATGAAGGGTCATTTGTCAGCTTTCTTGCTACACCTTCCATTAAGGTCTTGGGATGGAGAACATCCTTCTATAGAGACACAGGTCCCTCCAGGGCAGAGCAGTCAGTTTGCAGCCATCCCCAGCTTTGCTCTTTAATATTTTCAAATGCCAGAAGAGCTCCTGGACTGCAATGATTCCTCTCACTTGCAGTCATCACTCAAGTGACAACGGCTGCAGGACAACAGCAAGCAGTGCTGCAAAGCTATTACTTTCACCCAATGCTACAATTAGGCATGAATAATAAATAAATAAAGATAAATAAAAAAAAAAGAAAGTACATACGTGACTGTTCCCAGTCAGAATTTGGAGAGGAACAGCACAAATCAAAGCCAGGAGACACCAGCCAGGGCTGTGCCCCTGGATTTGGCCACTTGTGCAGAGGATGGGACTGCACAGAAGCAGGAGCTGCTCAGCTCCCTGCCACCTGCACTGACCAACACTGCAGTATTTAGGCTGCAAACAGTCCAAATGGAGTTTCCATTTAAGCCCCCAAACCTGTTTTAATTAAATCTCACTGTAAAGCCATTTTAATGTACTTTTGCTATAAAACTTGGCTGTCACTTGCCTGTGCCAGCACGCACACACAGGGAGGACCAACCCAAGCTTTCTGACTCTGATCATAAATCAGCTTTACACATTCACTGTACACCCCACTGTCTCATCTGGAAAAATTACCCCCAAAGCCACATCAATCCCAAAACACCCCTGCTTTGGAAAAGCCTGTACCTGAGAAGCTAAAAGCTTTGAGATGCAAGAAACAGCCCTTGAGCATCCTCTGGAGAGATGAAAAGTGTCCACGGGGCCCAGTGCCAGAGGCATCCCTGGGTTGGGGTACCCAACAAACTGGCTGAATGGCCACTTCCTACCCTCTAAGGATGGAGTCCCATCATGTTACTTGATGGGAAACAACTGAACACAGAAAACTTGAAAGGACTGCCACAAAAAAACAACAACTGTATTTTATATTTAAAGGCTTCACAGCTGCTAGGAATCCATTCAGAAGTGCAGACACAGAGTTGTGAAATTCAAGATCTTCCCAACTGAGTGAATTTCAAATCCTCATGAGAAAATGCCTGTGACTGGGTCTTGAGTATTTTCACAGGACTTGTGAATTTATCATCTGAGCAACCCCTGACAGATTTCATCCCAGGGCACGGCTGCTCCTCAGCAGCTCACCTTTCTCTGCCTCTACTAAGGAACCATCCAGGAGGAAGGCTGGGAGAGTTTTGGAGTGATGCTGCCCTTCAACACCCCAAATTCCCACAAGGGCATCACACTGGAACCAACCTTTGCTTGAAGAGCATTTCTCCTCAACAGAGGGGATTGGAGACTCTACAGAATTAACAATGCACCCGACATCCCAGCAGCAAAATGACGTCTGAGATCATATTCTTTGTATCCCAGAAGAAATGAGAGCAAAAAAAGGGCTCAGGGGCTTGAAGAAAGCTGCTAAGGAGCCCCAGGAGGAATGAATGCAATGCTTCAGCCCACGGTTGTTACACAAATAGCAGCACCTTCTGTAATCGTAGGTCACATTTTACATACCAATGCCACAACCTTATTTTGGAGGAGGAATGAACAAAGTCTTGCAAGGGGGCAAAGGGAGGGGGGGGAAAGAAACAAAGAAGAGAACAGAGCTTTATAGGAAAGACACAGCCAGTTCTTCTTGGTTTTAATCTCTTCAGCCAGATTTCAGGATAATTTTCTCGGAACGCCCGAGCACAGTGCTGGCCTCAGCACTGTCGGGTTGGTTTGTTGTTCTGTCTCCACTACCAAGGCAAGTGGCAAACAGAGCAAGCCACCTACAGTACAGCCCCTTGAGCAGAAAATCACAAGAGAATAGAGCAGATCAGTATGCGGCTGTTTGTACAAAGCATTTAGCCAGGCTAAAGGTTTGAGAGACTTGTGTTCAGGCCAAAAAAGTAATGTCTTTGCAAGGTCTACAGGCTTGGGCCACCCAGGGCAGGTCACAGGGGGACTCTAACCTCCCTTCCAAAGCATTTCAGTGATGAAAGAATGAAGGAACAGGAACCGTTAAGCCCTTTACAATGAACAAAGAATAAAGAGTTCAAACGCCCAGCAGAAAAGAGACATCCACTGTAAATTAATTCTACAGAAGGGGGGAATCTCCCTCTGAACGCCGTACGCGGCCACGCACGCCGGGACCGAGCCCCGCGTGTGTTGTGGGGTCCAAACAAACACAGCTGGAGGCTCCATTCCTCAAAAACATCGTCTCGAGGGGAACATTTTCTCTCAGGAACACAACCCAGACAGAATTTGTGACAGGAGAGCTGTGGGATGGAGGTTACAGCAGCTCCTGGCAAGGGGAACCCAGACAACTCGCTTGCGGTCGCTTCGGCCACGAACACGATTTGGGATCTGTGAAGAACAGAGGTCTCCAAGGCACCTTCCTTAGCCAAGCCCTTGGAAGACTTTGGACAAGACTGGAAGATTTAGACAAACCAAGTGACAGGACTTAGAGGCACAAAATGGCACCCTCAGTGTCCCCCAGAGCAAAGCTCTGTGTGGACTCGAGAAGCTCCCAAGGAGATGAAGGTAATGGGGAGGAATTGAAAGAAGAGGAACAAACAGAAGATCCCAATTTCCATACTGAGCTTTTACTTCACCCACACCATTCCCAGAGAAGTTCATTCCTCAAACCAAAGGAGTCATCTGTGTTTCTTACCCACTGCACCTAGGAGTGGGCTGACCAAAAATGGGTATTTTAATGAAATTTTAAATATAATCTTTATGGGATTTTTAATTTCTCATAAATCAGCAGTTAAAAAACTTTAGAGATTACAGACCTGCTTATTTTATGATTTGTGTATCATAAAAACAATCTGCCCCAGCCACTGCTGGAACTGGTTACGTAGATGGGAAACACTTTTATCTGAGCAAGAGCAGCCCCCTTTTCTTTTTTTGCTTTTTTTTTTGGTTGCAGACTCCAAATTTGCATTATTACATTTGGTTACCACCTTTGAGATAAAGGAGATAGGGAAAAAATATACATATTTTAGGACCAGGAGGTCCACAAAAGAGCAATGCAGGGAACTGGGTTGCAAGGCACACAGCAATGACCAAAACCACGTTGCATGTACTGTTAAATCCTGGGTTTCAGAACCACTCTGGAAGACAGTAAACCTTTTTGGGAAAGCAAATGCCTGTTCTGAAAAAAGCATCACCTCCTCTATTTACAGGTTCGCAGGAATATTTGTGTTGGTTTTGGGTTGGTTTTTTTTTCCTCTCCAGAGTTGTTGGGGTTTGTTGATTTTTTTTTTTTTTTTTTCTCTTTTCAAGTTGGATTGTTGGGCTGGAGCCAGAACTGGCTCCTAAATTGAGACATAATTAGACGTGTCCTACTGTGTCTTTCTGGGCAAGCCATTTAACCTCCAGGCCTTATTTCACTCCAGGTTGTAAAAGAAAAGAGGTGAGAGAATCTCTCTTGACTGCATAAAACCAGAGCTACATAAAGCCAAGCAAGATGAACAAGAGTCACAACTGATACCTGACCAGCAAGGAGATGTTTTAAAAATGCCTTTTTGCCCTTCCCTGGCCATCAGCTGTGCTTTGTAAACCTGCACAAAAAGACTTTACTCTTAACACACATCTCAGCAACCAGCTTTTTGTTGGGGAAAAAAGAGGACATCCACCTCGAGGGGCAAGACCACTGTCTTCCATCTGCTCGAGGGCTTTGTCCAGATGGAGGCTCCAGTTCCACGGTCTCACGGAGAGGGATAATGCCCCTGGAAAACAGCCCACATTTTTCCCAGGTTTCTGACATCCCAGACATCCCTAATGGGATTTTTACAACCTTGCAGCTCTACTCTTTCTTCCCTCTTTCGCACCAAAACGGCTGCTGACGTATTACGGGACTATTCATACGACCAGGACGGGCAGGCTTTGGCTCCTGATGTTTATTTAATTTACTACTTCTCCCCAGTCCTCTGAAAGCTTTCTTTTTGAAGCTCATAAAATTAATAAACTGTATATCCAAGTGCTTTGAACATGCAAAACAAGCACGTTTCTATGGAGGGGGGGAAAGAGGCAAGGGGTCCCATCACGACCTCGTGCTTCTCCCTGCTGCCAAGCCCTGTCTGATGCAAGGATTCAGGCAGCCATTCCCTTTTTAGGCTGATGGGAGAGCAACATATTTATAAATCCAGGAAATATTTTCTGAAGCCACAAGCCTGGAAAATTAATTTCCCGGTGTTTTGTTTTAAGTCTAAACTGTAATGTTTTTCACCTCTATGGTTGTTATCTATGGTGTATATAAACACATTTTCTTTTAGCATGCGTTATAGCTGCTCTGATAGAGAGCAAATTATCTGCACCACCTTCAAACCATGTTTAATGAACCTTTATTAATTTGCCTCCCCACTCTCTTAACCAGCTTATACCTTTGGCATTCACAAGAGACTTAAACAAAAGCCTAATAAGCTCCGGGACTGAAACTCCAAAGCCCCGTTCCCACATCACAGAACTCACTGGAAGTGCTCCAAAAAGCTATAAAATCCCATTTTAATATGATAAGTACATGATTAAGCTGTTAAACTGGGAAAGACTTGGGGATCTGGGGAAAGGAGGAGGGCTGGAGGCAGAGACATAAAGTCAAACATGCAGCTGGTGTGATAAGGATGCTGAGATTCACACCTGCGCTTTCAGGTAAAAGATTAAAAAAGTGAAAAAAAAAAAATAAAGACAAAGGGGGGAAAATGGAATCATCTTTTGTGAACACACCAATTCACTCTCAGGACTGTCTTAACCTAAAATTAAAACCTCTAGTATTTCCTTTTCCAAAACAGAACTAACAACTCTCCCTGGTGTCAGCAAAGCCACCAGACAAAGCCCTGGGGAGCAGGGAGCTCTTTTTTTTTTTTTTTTTTTTTTTTTTTGCTGCTGAAATGGAAGAAAAAGACTTTGTCTGGGTGTAGGGATCTGGGGGCTGACAGTGATGGATAGGAAGGTTACAGCACCAGCATCAGTCTCCATCCCCCTGCCCCCTGGCACCTCGGGCTGGGGGGCAGCGGGTGGGCGGCCCCGCTGCTCAGGTTGGCGTCACCTGCTCTTGAATGTCTGAGTGCTCCAGGTTTTGTCTCACCAAACGACTGGAATTTCAGGAATCGTGCTTTTCAAGCCAAAATGAAATGCCATCCCTTTTACTTAGCAGCTTTTAGGGAAGAGATGCTGCTCAGTGACCCACGTTACCGACGGGGCGGAAAACTGCAGGGCTACGAGGCTGCTGGCAGCCAAAAGAAAAAAGAAGGAAACTATTATTGATGACAAATGCTTCCCATTATTCCCAGCAACACCACCTGTCCCTTGGCAGACACCGACTGGGAACACAGCTGCTGCTGAGGCAGCCCTGATGTGCTGATGGGACACAAATTAGCCACAACTTAGGGCTGAAGGAGCTTCTGGAAGAAAAATAAGGCGTTGCTTGCACGATGACATCTGATATTGCTGCAAATCATGGATCTGATTCATTAAGCAGGGATCCTTCTCCCAGGTTACTCAACCGAGTGCTGGGAATTAGCAAAAGGACATTAAAAAATTAAAATATACTCCCCACGCTCACCAAAAAAGACTTATTGGGTGATCTTTCACAGATATAAATTTAATCTCACTGTTGATGGCTGCAGCTGAACTAGAAGAAGTCCCAGTCTTCATCATAACTGAGAAAGCCAAACCAGTGGGTATTTGAAAAGAAAAAAAATCCCTAAAATACTTTACCAAGGTTTCCTGAACTCTTTATCAAACCTACCAGACGTGGTGATTTCTGTAGCCACAGTCACTAAGCCAGCCCAGTATAAATCCCAACAATAAATCCATCCACCTTATAAGGAGAAGAGGTTCTACACAGAACTGTGCTTTCCCTGCTGTGGCTTCAATTATAAAAACAGGAAGGAAAAAAAAAGCATTTTGACACTTTGTGCTAGTTATTCTTAATCCTGCTGAATGGGGTAACAAGCAATTTGAGGGAAACCTTAGGATTTCAGAGCTTATTTGGGTGTAAAGTAGATGAAATGAAAAGCCATGGTGCTGGCACACACACCTCTGAGCAGATGCAGTTTTCATAGAATCACAGAATCATCAAATGGTTTGGGGTTGGAAGGGACCTTAATGATCATCCAGTTCCAACCCCCTGCCACGGGCAGGGACACCTCCCACCAGCCCAGGGTGCTCCAAGCCCCATCCAACCTTCAACACTGCCAGGGATGGGGCAGCCACAGCTTCTGGGGGCAACCTGGGGCTCAGCACCCTTACCCCAAAGAATTCCTTCCCAATGTCTTCATTCCGTTTAAAACCATTCCCTCTTGTCCCATCCCTCCAGGCCCTTGTCCCAAGTCCCTCCCCAGCTTTCCTGGAGCCCCTTCAGGCACTGGAAGGTGCTCTAAGGTCTCCCCATTGGATTCTTCTCTTCTCCAGGCTGAACACCCCCAATTCTCTCAGCCTGGCACAGAGAAGAGCTGCTCCAGCCCTCTGACCATCTTTGTCACCCTCCTTGGGATTTATGAGACATCTCTTTTCTATAACCTTTGCTAAAAAGTTTTACTTTGAGAAAAAATTCCTTGCAGCAGACAGAGAGGACAAAGAGCTAAGGTCAGGACAGGACCAGAACCTCTTACGAACATAAACCAGTTGTTGTTTTCAAAAACAGCCCCAAGTAAACTGATCTTTGTTAGTCCTCATCATGTTCTACCCACTCTAATCCCTCCTGTTATTAAAACACTTCATCTCCAAAAGCAGAGGATGGTCTGGAAAGCATCAAGGTGGCATTAAAGACAAAAAGGAAGAGTAAAGCCTTGACCTCTTTAAATCTGTGGGCTTTCTTCTCTCCTGAAGATGTTGCCACCCCCAGCAAGCTCTGCAGGTGTTCACCAGTCCCAATTACATCACCCAAAGCCCTGCCTTGACACCCAAGATGGGCAGAAGGAGAGATGGGGAAGGAGATGTTTTTGCATCTTACGTTCACACTCCTCCACGTCCAGGTTGAACTGCTGCAAGGCTCCCAGCGTCAGCTGCCGCACTTCAGCTTCCAGCAGCAGCTGCATCAGGGAGGTGGAGAGGTGTTTGCAGGCTGACATGCAGGCTGTCTGGGCCACCTTCCCCTGCAAGACAAAAGGGACACTTCATAAGGCCATGGAGCCCAGAAACATCTATGTCCTTCTGGTCCTGATGGACCCAGAACTGAGCCCAGGATTGGGGGTGCAGCCTCAGCAGTGCCCAGCACAGGGATGCTCCCTGCTCTGCTCCTGCTGGCCACACCACTGCTGGTACAAGCCAGGATGCTGGTGGCCACCTTGGCCACCTGGGCACACACCCTGGCTCATATTCAGCCTCTGTTGACCAACACCCCCAGGTCCTTTTCCAATGGGCACTTTCCAGCTGCTCTGCCCCAAGCCTGGAGTTACCTGGGGTTCTTGTGACCCAAGTGCAGGACCCAAAACTTGGCCTCATTGGACCTCAAACAAATGGCCACAGAACATCCATCCAGCTGGTCCAGATCCCTCTGGACCCTTCCTACCCTCATCCAGATCAGCACTCCCACCCAGCCTGGTGTCACCTCCAAACTGGCCGAGGGTTCATTTGATCCCCTCATCCTCATCATTGATATTAAACAGAACTGGACCCAACACTGAGCCCTGGGGACACCACTGGTGACCTCCACCACCTGCATTTAACCCCATTCACCTCAACCCTTCAGGCCTGGCCATCCAGCCAGGGTTTTTTTGCCCAGCAAAGCCTCCAGCATCTGAAGCCATGAGCAGCCAGTTTCTCCAGCAGAATGCTGTGGGAAATGGTGTCAAAAGCTTTACTAAAGCCGAGGTAGACAGCTTCAGCAGCAGATTATGTTTTCAAGTGCACACAAAAGGCTTTAACACGCTTTCTTGCAAGCAAGGAGTGGCTAAGGCCATCTCATAGATACTTACAAGCACTTTACAAATTGTATTTAAACTGGGATTAAAGCAGAGGGGTTACGGGGTGTTTCAAGTGGAGTATCACAGGTTTCATTACCACGGCACGGAGAGATGAGCAAATGTTTGATGCGTGTGCTGGGAAGTTTTTCTTACCAGCTTTTGCAAAACTGTTTTGGATCTTCAGGCCACATTCAACTTCAGCAGGAGGGGAAAAAAAAACCCCACATTTTTTATTTAAAAAGGAAAGCTCAGACCGATGGATTCCAGGGCAGGTATTTCATCTCCAGCCTTCCCTGCCATTCCCAGGCTGCAGGAGCATTCATTACTCACCTCCAAACAAACACCTGCACTAAAATTAAGATGAAGCATGGCAACCATAAAGTTTAGCTGAGCCTTCGAGCTTTCTTTCTTTCTCTTTTTTTTTTTGCTTTTCATCATTCACTTGTGCCCTTCTGACACATTTGGTTATTTAAAACATTGCTGATGCCAATTCCTCATCCCTGAGCGCGGTGGGAAGCACGTTGCTACCTGACTGTGATTTTTCTTCATTACTTCCAACAGACACTTCAGTTTTTGCTTTGACCGAGTAGTTTCACCGTGTTCTTGAGCAGAAGACCCAGATGGAAGCAGAGGACGAGAAAAAACAAAGTTCTGCAGCCATGCTCTGGGACCCTCAGCCATGCTGGGCGTGAGGGACAGAACTCCCTTACACGTCTTGGAAGAGCACAAGAAAATCCCAACGTGTAGCTCATGCTTGCACATCAGCAGAAGATTGTGTAGGGAGCTGCAACCCTTGCAGAAGCCTTGGAGATGCTCAGCCCCAGATGAAAAGGAAAAAGGAGACATCAAGGTTTGCTGCCCCGTTGACGTAAGTTTAAGGGGATCAGACTTCTTACATGGCAAGCGAGGGTCAGATCAACACACGTGGAGGGATCTAAAGGGTTACCTACCCCTCCAGCAGCCCCAGCAAACACTCTGCACACATTCCTCTGCACACATTTGGGCCAGACTTGCCCGAATAAAGAGTGAGTGACAAGCGACACCGGGAGGGCGTGAAGAAGAGCAAATAATTGAGATGAAATGTCAAGTTAATCAGCTGAACGCGAGGAGGACGGGATGGAAAGACTAATTTAATCATCAGGGCTTGACAGCCCAACAGCTCTCCTGAGCCTTCACCCCGAAAGCAATGCCTAAGTGGTGCTTTAGGACACTCACTGTATTTTCTACCGTGGCTCCTTGCAGTGAAAGGTAAAGGGACAAGCTCAGGAGCAGCTCCTGGCTCAGCCTTCCTTCCTCTTCTCTTTTCCACATGGGTTTTGGCCAGGCCCAAGACATTTATTTTTTTTTCCAGGTGGAAATGTGCACTACAGCTTTGAAAACCCTGAAGCTGAGACCTCTCACGCCAGCTGAGAACCCGACCTTTAATTTCTGTTATTGTTAAGGTGTAAACACCTCAAAACATTCCGCTTTAAATAAGATTGGGTCTTTCATCTAAGATTTAAGAACACACAAATGCCTGACAGTTTAGACCCAGTATTACAGGATGAAAGACAAAAGTGTTATATACAGGTATTTTTCCTGCCTTTTAAGCATTAATCCATTTTTCCTTATATTGACTATTAGAGGGTTGGGAGATTCCAATAGGATTTAAAACACTGTCCTACACATCTGGTTAGAAAAAAGACCAGGGACACCAGGGACAACCAGCAGCTCACTCAGGGCATCAAGATTTAAAACCCTTCCAAAATTTATGATTTTAATTCTCATTTATAAGATCAAACCTAATTTTAGAAATAAAACTGAGCCTACACCTTATAAATGAGACTGAACCTAACCCTCCTCTGCCCCGTGCCTGCACTCAGCTCACCAGATGCCCACTTACAGCACTTGGAAGATCAGCGATGGTTTGTGAACATCAATTTTAGACTATTTGCCCAGAAATGCTGTGGGATATCTGCTTGATAAGCAGCTACTGTTGACAGGAGAGAAACCAGCACCACTGATCTGTCACAGCTAATAAGCTGCTGCTGCAAGTGAAGAGGGAGAGTTTGCATTCAATCTCGGGGCGGCTCGGGCTGCGCGCTGGCAGATACCGAGCACGTCCTCAGACCTCAACTTGCCTACCTCGGTTCCTTGGCACTTATTTACCACTAAGGTTCACTTCGTAATGTTGGGGTGGTTTTTTTTATTTATTTTGGTTTTGTTTTTCCCCCTGCCTGCTTCATTTTTTCAGCTTCCCCAGAGAGCTGGAAGGCAAAAGCCCCCGCTCGCCCCCGCGGAGCCGAGCCCGTGACAGACGCCTTTTCCACCAGCCTCACCCCCCCCCTTCCCAAAATCATTAACTGCACCACCCACGGCAGTGGTGTTGGGACATGTGCCTTGGCATGGAGATGGAGCTGGATGCCTCTGAGATGTCATCCCCAGACATTGCTACTCCTAGAAAACCCGCTGGTTCAGAGGAGCCGCCGCGTTCAACCGGGACAGCCCGGACCTCCTGCTAATTACCCTGATGATTTCTGCAAGCGCCTGGTGGAACCAGGGGCACTCCCAGAGACTCTCCTCGTGCCAGAGCTGCAAGAAATCACAGGGTTATGTCCTGATCCCACTCCCCGGCGTGGCTCCAACCCAGCTCGGTCCCTGCCTGTCTCTCAGAAATGCTCTGTCTGAACGTGGCCGCCCCGTCCAGCCCAGGAACAACTTATCTAAAAATGCAAGATGTGATCTGGAGAGGAAGAAGCCGACTGTGACCTGAGCTGCCTCCAAAAAAGCAGGGAAAAGACACTTCAAAGTCACTGATAGCTCGTTTACCAACTTGACAGAAACCTGAAGAGCTTAAAATGCCATGAAAGATCCCAGGGACAGCTCTACAGCACCACTTCTTCAAAAGTTTCAAGGCTTTTGCAAACCTCACTACAAAACTAGATTTGTGTGGAGAGGAATGGGGGTCACGGGTGAGAGCTCAAGGGAGAAGTTCCTCGTGGCCTTGCCAGTCAGTGACTGGGCAGAAGCTCTGAAGCTCTCACAAAGACCCAACCAAAGGGTACCTAGCAGAGTATGTCAAGTTGTAAAATAGTTTGAGTTGGAAGAGACTTTAAAGCTCATCCAGTTCCAACCCCCTGCCATGGTCAGGGACACCTCCCAGCAGCCCAGGGTGCTCCAAGCCCCATCCAACCTTCAACACTGCCAGGGATGGGGCAGCCACAGCTTCTGGGGGGCAACCAGGGGCTCAGCATCCTCACACACATCACCATGAGCTACTTTTCCCCTTGGGCCCCACCAAGTCAACCGCACTTGAAGAGATCAGCCATGAAATCCTCTCTCTTCATCTCTGTTTCATCCTTGAAGCCTCCAGGTTCCCCAGAGGACAGGCAGCCCCCAGGGGGAGGGCAGCGTGGAGGCTGTGGAGCCGGCCCCGCTCCCGGTAGCGTTTGTCTGAAACTCCCCAATATGTTAACAATTAGGGGGAGGAAACGCCGAGAGGCTGCCTGGGTAATTAAGGAACTGGCTATCAAAGGACTCATTAAAAGCTACTGAAACGGAATGGTTGTTAAAATAAACACCCATTAATCTCAACATGCCATGGGGAGGAGGCTGCCACCACCCAACCTCACAGCGGGGGGCGAGGGGGCTCCCGGGAACACATCGACTGCTGCCAGAGCCATGGTGGTAACACCAGCTGGCAATGGCCACCAACCAGAAAGACCCAGAAGAGACCCGAGCAGGTGGTCCCAGGAGCCCCATCCCACCACCCTGAAGGAACACCTCTGGCTGCACCAAGGAGGAACCTACCAGGGCCTCCTGCTTCCAAAAAGAGGTGCAATGTGGTCATCCAAAGGCAAACAAAAGCCCCATTGAACACTTCCTCCAACTTGTCAAGGAATTAATCCAGTGTTTCCATGACAAGCAAAACCTGACAGGTTTCAAACCATCTCAGAGTTTTCAAGTTTTATTTTTTTTTTAATTATTATTTTGCTAGCAACAGAATTTCCTTCTCCTCTACAACAAGCATGGGCATTGAGGTGTCTAAGTGCAGTGAGCCATGCAAATCCAGGGACTTCATACAACAGAGGGCCAAAAGGTTGCAATTCCTCCCTCTATTAAATGCCCATTTTCCAATAACACCACAAGTTCTCCCACTAACTTCAACACTGAAACTGCTGACTTTCCCAGTTCTTAAGGCAACACTAGTAGAATATTCTGCAGAAGATGGAAACATTATCCAGTAACAACAAGCAGGATAAACCCACGAATAATCCCAGCAGATACTTTCTGAGCAGGCATGGATGGAGACTTCACACCCTGCATGTCCCCAGGAGCCTCTGCACTGTCCCTGCTGGCACCACTGCAGCCCCAAATCTCACTACACCATGTGCATCAGTAAATCACCTCTGCCAGCTCTGCAGAGGAAAATTTCCTGCTTTGCCCATGCCATCCTGATTTGCCAGGTTCTTAACACCACCCTGACAGTTTTCAACCTGCTTTTTTTTTAAAAAAAACAAAAAACAACCAACACAATTGTTCTGCAGAAGATGGCAAAACAACCCAAAGCATTACCCAGCTACAACGCTTTCCAAGCAGTGAAAACAAGTGTATAACGAGGACTCCGTTGGGTTTAGGAGGTTTAACTTAAAAAGCAAACAAACCTTTTATTAACTGCCCAGAAAATCCATTTCCAACTTTGGCAAAGTGGAGCTTGTGAGGTTTTTTGGTTGGGTCTTTTGTTTTGTTGGGTTTGGTGCAAGGAGGAAAGCAACCACATGGAGTTCAAACACACCAACAACCCCAGTGTCAAATCACTGGGAACAGGACAGATTAGCAAAAGCAGAAGTTAATTTTTCTATCAAGTTTTACAATTAATATAAAGGAGAAGCAATGCAGTGTCTGTCCTGGAGACAACCAGCCTCATGAAGTGCTCTGTGGTCAGACATCACCACACAGCCCAGAAAATCAAATCCATCCCTCAGAGTATCAGCTTTAGAGTAGGTATCAAGAAACCAACTCTTAATGAATTAATTCTATTTACTTGGCTTTGCAGAACCCTTATTAACAACATAGATTCATGGCAACCCCAGGGAGAGGATGGTGACCTGCTGGGTGGGCTGGGACAAGGCAGAGCCTTGATGCTCCTCAGTGTTCTCCTCCTCCTATGCCCATCATTTACATCTCCACAAAGATCATTCATTCACCTCTGGAAAAGCCACCAAGACCCTGCAACAAGAAGTGCCAGGGAAAAACGAGGTGCTCCAACACCAACAACCTGCACGGAATGAGCCTCCACGTGGACACGAGAAGCCCACGAGAAGCACATGAAGTAGCCCTGGTTTTTCTTGGTCCTATTTGTGCCTCCTCATGTGGAGCAAAGCTCTCTCCTGATCCCCGTGTGTCCATGGGCTGAGAGTTTCCAAGTTACTTGACACAAACCAGAACCGTGGCCCGGTCGTGATCGGAGCTCCACGACTGGAACAAACGGAGAGGAAAAGAAATAAATGACATATTTCATCCTCCTCTTTTGTGGCTTTTATTTTCTTTTGTATTCGCTTTGGGAATAACATTCTTTCCATTGGGAAGAGCCTGATTTTCCATTAAATACAAAGCAGCTGCCATTTTGGAAACAAAAAGTTGATTAAATACAGATTTATATTTTTTTATATTAATTTTTCCCCCCCACACTAACGTACAAAGAGCCAGAGCCACACTTCCTTCTGCTGATTTATCAGGGCAAAGCATCAGCCCATTATGGCAGTGGGAAGACTGGAAAAGAAAGAGAACTGAGTGGCCTCATCCTTGCTGCATCATTTTATAACTTGATGCTAGAAATAAAAGGGGAAAGATCAAGAGGGCTTGGAGCAGAGCAGTCTGTGCTCACCCTCATGGCACAGCCCTCCAGCAGGCTGAAGCTGAAGGCTTCTCACCCTTGGCAGACAGAGGGAGGCTCCAGATGCCCTGTTTCTGCTGGGTCCTGCAGAAGGGCCACACGTTGCCCGCTGGAAACTCAACCCAGGCACGACTGCAAGCCCAGATGTGCAAGAGGATGGAAAGAAAAAAAGGATGAGCTCAAAGCAAACAAAACTCACGAACCACCCACCCATTCAGTGAGCCATCACCACCCAGTTCAGGAGGGTTTGGGTTTTGGTGGTTTTTTTTTTCCCCAAGCAGAGCAGATTACTGAGTGACCAACGTGAGCAGTCTAAGGAACCTCAGCTCACTTTACATTTCTTTCAAAATCTAAACCTTACATGAAATCTCTGTTTTCAATATCGAGACGTTATGGTTGCAAACCAGAGAGCAGGAAGAAAATGGATGGTGAAAGCTGTAGAAATTCCTGGGTTTTTTCAATTAACCCATCGGCCTCCCATTATTCCTTGCCACTCATGAAACACAAGGGAGGACAAGCAGGGGGATCAAGAGAAATCCAGAAAGATCTGCACCTGTAAATGCTTTTCTTGCCCCCTTTATTATTTTTACTACATCTACCCTAGGCTGCAAGATCCAGGGAGAACATCTCTCTGTGTGGAGGCAGCCCTATGATGGTGACCAAAAGATGAGTCCTTAATGGCAGCCACTTCAACCACACCCAGATGGGCACAAGGTCCCAGAGCATCTTTGGGCAACCTCAATTTAAATGACTTTTGCATGTGAACCCCAAGAGACAATGGACTTGAGGGTTAGGATCCTCTAGGGCAGGTGGGTCTCATCCCATGAGTTGGTTAAAGAAGACAGGTAGGGATTTTAGAAGCAGATTTGGTGTTCCCTGATGTGGCTTTGCACATTCACAACTTAAGAAGAACCTTACAAGATTTCAGGTGGCAAAGGGAAAAGCATGAAATTGCAAAGTCCTATTGTTTCACTTAAATTTGAGCCTGATGAGGAAAAAAACCCCCAAAAAACCATTTGTTCAAAACCCATAACCTCCGTTCAGGCTTTGGGAGGTAGATGCTGGTGTAGGAGGCAGCAGGCAGGTTTGGACTCCTTAGGCTGAGGATGGACTTCTATCTGCCAGATTTCCCATCCAACACATCTGACTCTTTGTGTCCTTACGTGCGTGCAAAAGGAAGCAGAAAACAGCTTTATAAATCCAAGTTTGGAAAATCAAAACCAACGCCAAACATGCCAAGGTGACTACTCAAAGGGGAGCCATACCTAGGGAAGGGTGCACACCCTGGTTTAAAGGATTTATGGGACCAGGCATTTTAGCTTCAATTAATTTTCCGAGTGCTGAAAGCAGAGAAGAAGCTGTGTAATTACCAGATAACTTGGCTTACCCAGATTGGAGGTAACTAACACTCCTGGGTTAAGCAGAGGTCACCCTTCTCCCCAGCCAACACAGCTAAACCCATGGCATTTCAGTGCCTTGCCTGAAAGCAACCATCACTTCTTGTTTCAGCCCCTACACACCTGGGGAAGTATTTGGGATTTCAGAGACACTTCAGAAGACCCCAGAGGTCATGCAGAGCCACCAGATGACAATGAGGAGGGCAGTGAGGGGACCACTCTGCCATGCAACACCTCTGGCCACCAGACCATCTTCTCCCCCCCAAAGCACCCTTGTTTTAGGGGCCAACCTTCTGGGCAAGCTGGTCCAAGCATCCCCTAGAAGACTCAGACCATCACTGGAGAACTAAGGAAAGCCCCTAAGGACCATCCAGAGAGGACCCATGGTGCTGCTCATGCCCTGTCCGTGTCTTCAGCCCAGGTTATTTGCTTTTTTCATGTGTGCCTGGATCTACAACACCAAGAACCTTCCAGGATTAGCCCCAAGTACTTCCCACCAGGCATTTTAAACCCCATTACAATTGCTCCTTTCTCCTGCCAGTTTGCGTGATCCGACTTTTCTCTTTCAATCTCTTTTAGACAGACAAGATTAGTGATTTATTTCCACCAATTAACACAAGCTACCTAGAGAACAGAGAGTTAGAGGGATTAAAAGGAAAATTAGAATCTGTTGCAGTCAAAGAACAAAACCAACTAAGAGCAGGCTAGCAAAGTGCCACCATATAAAGGGATTACTCCATTCCTGACCCTTTCCAGGGGACCTCCAGGTATTACTTTTCATTGATTTACCTTAATGAAACTAATGCACCCCTCTCCGTAGGAAGCTGACTCCATAGCTGTCTAGGCACTGGATTCAATTAAAGAAATAAATACATCTGGCTTCTAAATGCTTGGAAGCCTTGAAAAGCCAGAGGCAAGACCACGTTTTGCATCTGCCCCTCTTAGGGGAAGCCCTAAGGACACCATGGAGGGATGGTCGACATTCAACACCCCTCCTAGGAACCCCATGGCCCCGGAGCATCCCTGCCTGCTCCCCAGCAGTGCAGGCAGCTCCTGCAGCCCTGCCAGCAGCTGAGCCATGGCTTTGATGGAAGCTGGCCTCAAATTGCTTTAACAAGGCTCCTTCTTTCCAGAAGCTGCCCTTGATTTGAGACCTTGCTGCTGACTTTGAAACCCCCGAGGTGCCCAGAGCCTGCGAGCACTCAAGGCTTAGCTATGCTCAGTTTCCACAAAAAAGGGGTACATGCACCCAACCTCAACGTGAAAGGTCACTACTACTGGGGCAGCTCAGCATGAAAACAAAGAGCAGGGGCTAAAGGAAGAAAAGCAGAAGCTTGGGTAGAGGATACAACTCCGGACCGGCCGCCGCACAACCGTGCTGAGCAAGGCTGCACCCACAGAAAAAAAAAAAAAAACCCAAACAAGACACATTTTGCTTGCCAAGGCCTTGGCTTGCAGACATGGGAATCAAGGAAACAAGGTAGCTCGAGAGCACTTTGTTTGCTATCTACCCAGGCAAGAGTCACAGCTTTTCCTCCCATGTGTGGAACAAGCAGAAATGACAACAATTAGAGGGGTTTGTTGAACCAGAAAGCAGTTCTGAAAAGTCTCCATCTCTTCCTTTGTGCTAAGTGCCCTGATCCAAAGAAGGTGAGGGGATATGTCAAGAACCCATGCGATTTTCTGGGTAAGGGTTTCATGGTTTAAAACTTGAGGAGGGGAGATTTAGGTTGGACACTAGGAAGAAATTCTTTAATTTGAGGGTGGTGAGACCCTGGAACAGGAAGCTGTGGCTGCCCCATCCCTGGCAGTGATGAAGGTTGGATGGGGCTCGGAGCAGCCTGGGCTGGTGGGAGGTGTCCCTGCCCATGCAGGGGGGTTGGAACTGGATATCTTGAAGGCCCCTTCCAACCCAAACCATTCTATGATAAGAACCTATTCTACAGAGGAAACACTTAGTGGTCCAAGCCCCAGGCTGGAGCACTCAGGGCATGAGAAACATCAGGCTGAAATCCCCATGGGCAGTCATAACAAAAGAGAGGAATTTTACAGGGATCTTTTCTCTTACTAGCAGAGGTGGAAGATCTCATCATGCCTTCCCTAACAATGGGCATTTCCCCTCATTCCTCACACATCTAGGGATGCACAGGGGACAAAAATGAGGTGGTCTAGAAGCAACAACTGGGTAACCTGTCTGGAAGGAAACCCTTTCCTTCGGTCTTAGTGTTTTAAGCTTCTACTCAATCTTATCTTTTCCTTCCCTCTGAGACTCCAGGACCTTTTCTGGTTCAACTCACCCCCTAACATCTGAGGTGTGAGCAGAGCAGACGGAGCGCGCAGGACGCGGTTTTGTACTCACCGACATTGTGGAGTGGGCATCTACATTCCCCTACAGAGGACAACACAGGGAGGTGAAAGTCAAAGGCAGAAGAGAGGAAAGCAACAGAAAGAAAGGCAGAGAAGTACAGGGAGGTCATCACCCAGAGGTGTTTACAACCCATCAAGGCTCCAGAACCAAAGCACCAGCTGCTTGGCAGTTTGCGGAGTATTCAAAAAGCAACAGATGGGCTCCTTGAACCTGGTCTAAGGAGGATGATCAAAGGTCTAAGGAGGAAATCAAAGTATCACAGGACAGTTTTATTGCTGTTAAATACATTCTGCAAGTCCACATCCACGTGCCTCAGCTCTCCTCACCTTCAGATGGAGGTGATGGATTCAAACACTCACGAGTGGCATAAAGGATCAGCTCAAGCAAAATCTGCTCATCTCTTCTGAGGGCAAGGGGACATTATCTCAGCACAGCCAGGACTTGTGGAAACCTAAAGAAGGTGTCCTCAGTGCTCATATGATGCTTTCATCAGAGTTATTTTCCACTTGGGTCCCTCCCAGAGTGGTCCAGGTTGTGGTTGGTGCGAAGTTCAAGGCATCTGAGTGCTGTGCACAGTGCCTTTTAATATATTACAGAGGGATCCAGCTTTTTAAATAAAAACAAAAAGGTGATCATTCTCTTCAAGAAGAAAACAAACACTTCCAAAACTCTCCTACCAAAGCAAGAGCTGCCGTGGCTGGTGTATTTACTTGCCACAGAAGAGATGGTAATATGGTGAAGAAGGCAACACTGCAGCCTTCACACAGCTGAAATCTGTGCCTGCCATCTGGCAAAAATAAGCACAAAAGGGAAAAAAAAAAAATAGAATAACCTCAAACCCCCTCTGCAGAGAGTTCACACTGAACAGCTCAGGCTGGCAGAGGTTGGAGTTTGTTGGATCGCTGAAAGATTGCTTCCCCTTCCCGGGTCAGCATCACCTCTTGACCTGCCCTGATTACCTTCCAAAGGAGGTTATCAAGATACAAGACTAACAGAGGATTAAAGGAAACCTAAAAAAAAAACAAAACAACCCCCCCTCCCCTTCTTCTCCCAACTCTGCTCCCCTCCCCCAAGCAAACATCCTTGCTTTGTTAACCTGACAGTTCACTGGAGGTGTTGACACAACCCTCCATCTCCCAGCAGCTTAATGTCAACAAATCAGTGTGTTTGGAGTAGCCCTGTCAATGCCATTTACATTAACTTGTCTAACAAGAAATAAAAACAACAATCAGCCATCAAAGACAAAAGGCTTTTTCAGTCATTCTTTTAAAAGTATCATGCTGGAAATGGTAATTTTTTAATTTTTTTTTTTTGAGGTCATGGTCCTTTTCTTGCTGAAAACCAGAAACCACCTTTTTTTTTTTTTTTTTTTTTCTTTTTCCTAAAATATTTTTTCCCTCAAGTATTTTTTTCTTTTTTTTTTTTTCTTTTTAAATATGTATTTTCTTTTAAAGGAGCCCCAAGCATCCCATGTTAATAAGCTCAGCAGCAGCAGTAACCAACTCTCCCTGGTTAAGGCAAGAAGAAGGCAGCCTTGAAGCCAAACCTTAGTTCTGCTTTGATTTTCACCAGTGTGTTATTTGCTTTGAGACATTTTTTGGGCACTTAGTGAAGCATTTTCGAATTGCAGCTCTAAACCCCCATGAAGATTTCACCCAGCACTGGTGGGCACCAAAACCCAACTAACTTCACCCTGAACTTTTCCTCCCCAGCCCAGGCTGCAGCCACCAGCACTCCCTGGTGCAACCAGGGGCTTGGCCTCCCAAACCAAAGCTGGAAAAGGCAAATGGGTGGTTTCCATCCACCAAGTGGTTTCCATCACCTCCCACAATGCCAACTCTGAGGCTCCAAAGGAAAAATTAGGGAATTCCAGTTCCTGCTGGAATGCTGAAGAATGTGGAGACTCTTTATGCCACTCCACCATCTGGTGGGAGCAGATGACCTGATGCCCAGAGGTGGGAGATTCCCCATCCCTGGAAACATTCCAGGTGAGATTGGATGGGGATCTGAGCAACCTGATCTAGTTGGAGCCATCCCTACTCACTGCATAGAGGGTGGATTCAATGAGCTTTAAAGGTCCCTTCCAACCCAAACCATGCCTGTGACCTCCAGAGGTTCCTTCCTTCCAACTTCAAACCCTTCTGGGATTCACCCAGGAAAAATTCAGCCTGAGGTATCCAAAAAGAGAAGCACAAAAGCCCAAATCTTGGCTGGGAGTCACCTTTTAGCTCGCTCAGCATCTCTGCTCTCCACCACCCCCTCTCCAAATCGTTGACTTGGGTCAACCAGACCCTTCAAGGCCACTTGAGCTGCCTGGAGGCCAGCTGGAGCCTTGACCCCAGGAAAGTTTCCTGCAGATGAGCAGCCCTGTCCAAGACAATGGGATTACTCACACCCATCAAGTTAAGGAGCCGCCTGCATTTTTGCAGGCTCAGGACTTCTGGCTCCATTCTATTACAGGACAGCACTTTTTGTTGGTGTAATTTTAGCATGGTAACCACTGACATGCCCAGGCTGAGTTGCTTTGATCAGCAGGTGAAGGGTTTTTTCTGGGTGTAATTACTGTCGTGACAAGAGGCAGGTGAGTAGCTCATTCCTGCCACTTAGTCATCTCCTGATACTGCCTCTCTCCTGAAACAACTTCTGCAAATTCAGATACTGGGAGAATGCTTTATTTTTTTTTTAAATTCAACACAAAGATACACAACTACCAAACCCAGCCATTTAAAGTCCAAGAATGAACAGGAGAATAGGAAGGGATGGTGTTGCCCAGAGTCAACTTCTAGGAATGAGAAGATGCTCCAAGGATGGTGCAAAATCACCTCCTTTTCTCTGTGAGCTACTGGATGTGCAGGAAACCTCTATCTTATAGGTGGGCCAGGTCACAAGCTCATTTCCAGCAGGACAGCAGCTCCTCTGAGCTCCTAGTGCTGTGGTGCTAATGTTCTGGGGTGGATCTGGCCCAGGAGTACACAAACAGTTCAAGCTTGCCATGAGCAATCTCATAATATTCTCTTTTAATTCCAAATCACCCTTTTTGGAGGTAGTGCTTTCCCCTCTCAAACCCCTCTCACCCTTTCCTTTCCCAAATCAACCTCATTTTTGGTGCTTTCACAAACACCATCATTTTTTTCTGCACTGCTTTGGCCAGATGTGAGCTCCTCCATACCTTATCTCCTCCACCTCCTTTAGAGATTCTGTGTTTCTCTAAATAAGCCACTGAAAAAACAGTCCTTGAGCCCCATGGGAATAAAAACCCCCAAAGGAGCACCTTTGGAGTACCTTTTTGAGGTACCCTGCTTTTTTTTATGACTTGCCAACCAGGCCAACCAGGCTTGCTCAATGCCAGCATCTTCACATCTCCTCTAAAGGAAGGGACTCCAAGATATCTAAAAAACCCCCAGACTTGTGACTCCTACAAACCTCTTAACCAGATCAGCAGCTTCATAAATCAGACTGGAGCAGAGGATGGGTTTGCCTGCCCCATCTCAAAGGCTGTGGGGAGGAGCAGGGCCATGAAGGTGCCAAGTCCTGCTGGATGAACAGCACTGCCACATTAGCTGGCACCTCCACCATGGCAAACTGCAGACAGCCTTCTTTACTCAGCTTCCCAAGCCAGCTCTGGAAGACAAAAAAGCTGCTTCCATCTCTGCAGACCAGTCAGCTGCCCTCCCAGTCTCTAAAACATTAATTTCAAAAGGTAACATTAATATTTACGGAAGATAAATGGCTCCAGATCCATCTCATAAATCATGGCAGGCATCTCTCCCCATTCTCATCTCCCCTGCTTCATGCTCTGGTGCTGAGACCAACCTCCCTGTCAAATTCTATTACTTGCTCACATAAGTAATCCCAGGATGATTTCTAGGAGTGGTCTCCAGGTGATAACCCATCCCTGTGGAGCCACATCTCCTTTTTTAAGGAGAAATCCAGCAGTTGAGGAATCCAGCCCCCTCCAAGCACCTCTGGATGCCAGGAGGGCTCCATGCCTGCTTGCATGGCCACCCCTCAGGGCTGCCAGCACTGGGGACATCTTGGCCTGAACAAGAAGATGGGAAAAAGCCCTTCTGAGCTCTCTGCACAGGAGGCAACACTTCATTTAGAAGTGAAAACAGAGCCAAGAAAAGTAGAGAGAACCAGGAAAGCCACAGCAGATCAGTCCTCATTTCCACTCCTCCATCCATCAAATCTTCCTGCCATCATGGAGAAGACCAAAGACAGGAGCCAGCCAGAAAGCTGCATGGTTTGGGGGCTTTAACACCTCCTAAGCCAGTTCTAGAGGGCTTCACCATCCTTCCAGGGGAGCAACCACAGTGACAGAAAGCAGAAGAGTGAAGGCAACTCCCATGGTGTAGGAGCCACCTCTTCAGTTTGTATCCAGACTGGGGAAAGACCCTGGGAGAGACCCAGTAACAACAAAATAAATTAACAGTCCAGGAAAGAAGAAAGACCTGAAAGAGCTTTTAGGACAAGTATAGTGTCCAGGGGACTTGCTGTTTCTGAATACCTACTGATGGAAGATACTCTGAAGTATACATCTCTACAGGGCAGAACAAATCTTATTTAAAGGGGGGAAAAAAACCTGTTTGAGCAAAAATAAAACTCCCTGAAGATTTTAGTTTTCCTATTCGATGAGACACTACTCAGCCAGAGGCAAATAAACACCTAAAATGTATCTTTTCATAGCAATAAGAGCCTAATCCTGTGATTCTGTGACAAACAGAGGCAGATTTTAGAGAGCAAATAACCATACTTTCCAAGGGAGCAACAATTTGATGTGAGGGATCCAGAGGCTGGACAAACATTTGGAAATGTATCTGCTGTTCAAGTAATGGACACCCTTAGGCTGGGATCTCTTGGGAAAAAACCTGAATGCACATCAAGCTGAAAGCTTGACAGAATTATGAACCTGCTTCTACATGACAGTGATGTTTCCCCTCTTCATGGAGAAGGAGACTTGGAAACACTCAAGGAGACTCTCACTGGAGCCCAACTTCTGGTAACACATGAAACACCTTGCTCTACAAACAGACAATTTCACAACACTTGAGAGTCCAAGGCCTCATTTCCAACACATCCAATAAACCACTGAGCAACCACTAAGTTCAACAGCACCAGCAGATATCTATGTGCCTGCTCCCCAGACCAAAAAAAAGAAAAGAAAAAGAAAGGAACTGGGTGGAGGTGGCTCACCGGGAGGTGGGTGAAGACGGCAAAGGTGCTGCGTAGGAAGCCAATGAGATCCACCAGGTAGTCACTGGCCCTGCTGCCTGGCTCCATGGCCATCCAGTCATAGTCTGCCAGCTGCAAGAACTGGTCTATCTTCTGGTTCAGGTTGGTGTAAATCTCCTCCTCAGCAGCATGGCGGGCATCCTGAAACATGAGCACGTTGCATGGCATGGAGATTCCATACCACAGGTCTACTCAGGTAAGAGGATGTGAGACTGACCCAAACTTCAGCTCTAAGAGTAGCACAAGACAAAGGGGCTGTAGGCAGCTACACAACTGCTACAACCTCAGGTTAGCTCAGACTGGGGGGACATGTGCCACCAGGTCAGTGCTGAGCATGATTCAGAGAACTGCAGAATCATTCTGGTTGGAAAAGACCTTTAAGATTTGAGTCCAACCACCACCTAACTCTACCAACCATTGACCCAACTCTACCAAGTCTGCTGCTAAACCATGTCCACATCTATGTGGCTTTTAAACACCTCCAGGGATGGTGATTCAACCACCTCCCCAGGCAGCCTCTTCCAGTGTTTCACCTTTCCAGTGAAGAAGCTTCTTCCAACATCCAAACTACACCTCCCCTGGCACAACCTGAAACCATTTCCACCATTAAGCTGGTGTCTGCCTCTCATGGAACCTGGGGACCAGGAGGCCCAATCCAATGTGGGATAGAGGATGGGTTAGAGCTACAGATGCTCACAAACTCAACAGAAGTAATGGGACAAACCCAAAAAGCTGGTCTGATGGCTTAAGCTTCCACAGTTATGACAAGGTGACCTTTCAGCTCAGCTCTCCACACCCACACCCACACTTTGAGATCCAATGTTCTCCAACCAACCAGCAAGTCCCTGGAGGTGAATTTATCAGCATCCTCACCTTGAAGGTTGTGGTCCCATAGAGCTTCGTGGTGTGGACAGTTTCTGGAAGCACGTTGGTGATATTGGTGATGAATTCCTCAAGGAACTTGCAGGATTTCTCCAGATGGGTCGTATTTATAATAATCTGGACGAGCTGCAGAGGCAAAAAGGGTGTTCAGCCATTGTGCTCCTGAAGCCAGGGACGTGCCAGGTTAGAGGATGCCAATTTAGAAGAACTTCTGGCATGAAAAGCTGACGCTGTACAAACACACTAAGCTTTGCTACATGCTCAAAGGCTCTCCTCCTTCAACATCAGAAACTTAAATAAAAGATAATTTTTTTTTGGGGGGGAAGCATTTCCCATGACAGCCAGTAATACCACAAAAGCTTATTTTTTTTTTAATGACTTTCCTATATTCAGCTGTCAGTCAGGGCTCATTCCAGCATAGCTCAAATACAACAGGCTCAAAAAAAAAGAAAAAAAAAAAAAATTAAAAAGGGCCATGTCAAATCACAAGTATTCTGTCTGCTAATGGACCCTAAACAACTTGTATCTTGACTGACACCAAACAACATCACCCGACAGCCTTGCAGAAAGAAGGGACAAGGTTTTGCTTTTCAGGGGGTGGTATGGGTGAGGAGCAGATCTCATCCTGATATCTCCTTGGTTATCATACCCACCATTATCTGCAATTTTCTTCATGCTGCCTTCTCGTGGCACAATTTCAGGCAGCTGCAGAGCAAAAGCCTCTTGGTGAAGTCAACCAACACAAACGTGGAGAATCCAGAGCAAACCAACCTGGGCTTCCACTTTAGGACCAGTGACCTGGGTGCAGCATTAATTCCTGAAGCAGGTAACTTTTTACCCAAAAGATGTAAGCCACAACAAAACCTCTCCTCTGGAGACAGGCTGGGAATTGGGATTGCTCAGCCTGGAGAAGGGAAGGCTCCAGAGAGACCTTAGAGAACCTTCCAGTGCCTGAAGGGGCTGCTGGAAAGCTGGGGAGGGACTTGGGACAAGAACATGGAGTGATGGGACAAGGGGGAAGAGTTTCAAGCTGAAAGAGGGGAGACTGAGATGAGATCTTAGGAAGAAATTCTTCACTGTAAGAGGTAAGGAACAAGAGGGTGAAAACAGGAGAAAAGATCCAGAGAAGAACACCACTCCCTGGACATCCTACACCTTCATTTTGAATTTAAGTTGTGCTATGTATACATTTCTTGCAAAAATCCTCTGCAGCCCCAAAGCATGAGAAGAAGCTGCTCTTAGCCCAAAGCAAAGCATCACCTTCACCCAACGGGGAAGCCACAAAGAAACAGCTACACCAACTAAACTGTGCAGAACGTGCTGAGGGGACTGTCACACACTGATTGTCCTCCCTACACTCCATCACACTGTGGGAACCCTTTGGAACAGCAGCAGCCAGAAAAAAAAAAAAAAAAAAGAAAAAAAAAGATCATTTGGGGGGTGGTTAGTGTTGCATTCCTCTTTGCAGAGGGAGCCTTGGGAGGGATAAGGAATTTGCCCCTGGGGAGCAAAGAGATTCCAGACTTTGAGATAAAGGGCTGAGGAAGCATCAGGTGTAAATACATAGCCCTGTAAATGAATTAAATTCTCCAAAACTCCTTTCCATGGGGTATTTACATAACATATGTGTATGTGTTTATATATATATATATAATGCTCCACCAATTCCAATGCTAACAGCAAAAAAAGTTCCCTTTTCCTCACAACATAAAATGTCTCTTGGTACCTCAACACTGCGTGGCCTCATCATTGGTTTCCAACCAAATCTTTCATAATAATCCTCCCAAACCAATTCCAAACGTGCTATAAAAAGCTCCAAGGGATCAAACCCTTTTCTGTTGCCCTGCCCTGGCCAGGGATCTCCTCAGAGCCATCTCCCACCTCGGTCAGCCCAACGTTTTTCCTCTTGATGACATTCTGTAAGCAGTTGCTCAGTGTTCGGGTCAGCAGCAGATTTGTTGATTTTCTGATCATGTCATCGACTTCGGTGGAGCTGAAAAGCAGAATTTAAAGAGTGATTTGCAAAATGCTCCCTGAAAAGAAAGTCACCTGGAGCCCTCATCACCCAGGCTCCTTCCCAACCCTCTTCTATCTTCTGCACGACCATCCGTGCACCAGAGAGGTGCTGACACACTAATACACACCAAAATACCAATAATTTAGGCAATTTTTGTGCATGTTTTGGTAAGAAAGGGGGACTAATGGGTGTTAAGCCAATGTTTTTGAGCCTGTCCTCTTCAAGCAGTTGGTCCAGTATGGCTAAGAGCTGCCCACGCAGCCAAGACACCATCCTGCCCACAACACTGGGGTTTGGCACGTTCAGGGAAAGGGATCAAAGAGCCACAATGGGGACACAAAACAACTCAACCCTCCCAAAATACCCCCTCAACTTTTTCATGTTTTTTTTTTTTAACTGAATCAGACCTGAGGCTCTTCCAACAGGTTCTGTGCCCTTTGCCAGATGGCTGCAAGACTGGATAGTAGGAAGAGCTTCTTCTCCAAAAGGGTTGTCAAGGACAGTGGTGGGGTCACCATCCCTGGAGGGGTTTCAAAGCCATGGAGATATGATGCTGAAGGATGTGGGTCAGTGGTGGCTTTGGCTGTTCCAGGTTAATGGTTGGTCTGGGTGATCTGAAAGGTCTTTTCCAACCAAAACGATTCCATGATGAATGGACTGAATCCCTGATTCTAACTGCAGGAGTTTGGGGGTTTGGATTTTCTGCTGAAATGCTGCTGCCCCTCCAATGCTGACACCAGCAAGGTGCAACCTCTCCTTTCTGAAGGGGGTTTTGGAAACCCACCCTGACACAGGCTCCTTTGATCTGTCATTGGCCCTGCATTAGCCCTGACACCACGGGGCTTTCCCTCTGGCAGCTCAGTGACAGGCAGCTGAGGGCAAGAGGGAATTTCCAACTGGAAAGCTGTGAAGAATTAATAACTTTAAGGCTCTGGGTAAATCAAGCCCCTGACCTTTTGCTCCTTCTCCTGTTTTACCTGACAAATGGGCCAGATTACAAAGCAGGGATTGACATGAGAAGCAAAAAGGGAACCTTGTAGCTACCCCAAAGCCAGCCTGCAAGGCAGGGGGATGTTGGGGTGCTGCTGCTGGGGTACCTGGTGATGTGGGGATGGGTCCTGTCAGCCCCTGTCCAGCTCCCACCTCCTAAATATTTATCTGTTTAATGTTAGAGCAGATGCACTGAACCAAACCCTGGTTTGGTTGGGTCAAGCAGCCTGAGAACCCTTGCAGTTGGGTTCCACCAGAGCAGAAGGATCTGTGACATCTCCCATGAGGTCCAAGCACTGAGCAAGGGGAAAAAAAAATAAAATGGGAGTGTTCCTTGGGAAAAAAAAGAGCAAGATCTGACCAGGCACTGGACTGAGATGTCCCAAATCTTCCTGGGTTCAGCAGAAGAGGTAAAGTGAAGGGATGGACACTAGAGACACCTGGAATGATGAACCAAGCAGGAGCTCACACCAACAGCCCAGACCAGAGGAGCCAGTAAGCAAAGAGTAATGGTACCAGTCAGCTGCATGAGGTTGGGTCTTGGCTCAACAGAAAGGTCAGATCTCTGCTCTCAAGATGCCAGAGGAGAAAAAAACCTTCAAATTAAGGATCTTTCACATGGTCTGCTTCCCATGCATCTCTGATGATCAACCAAGTCCTTACTGGGCTTGGTCTGCAACCACAGAGCAGCAAAAACACAGAACCAATACTATGAGCTGTCAAAAACCCCACATTTATCTCCTCTCCCCTAAAATGGGCTTTCAAAGGTCCAACCCAACGGAGGTCTTCTGGCCTCTGCTTTTTTATTTTCTATTATTTTAATGACTTTATGTACTACTGTTTTCAGTGCTTGAAAAAACATTATATCCCAGGTGCTTTTAGGATTGGTGCTTTGTTTGAAAAAAAAGTCCAAACCCAAACAACCAAAGTCCTGGTAGATTAGAGCTGACATCTCATCTTTCCACCCACTGTTTTCCAAAGATATTCCCCATCTTTCAGATGGGAAATTCCACTGGAGCTGGCAGAAGCCTTCTTGCAAGAGGCTGCTTTTAAAGTCCTCTCCTCAATGAGCTCAAACACAGACTTTTTAACAAAGGCAGAACTGCTGAAAATATAAAGCAGGTTTTCTTTCTCCTAATCAAATTAACAGAGCCAAACCAAGAGAAAGAAAAAATAAAGGGAAAAAAAAATAATAAAGTAAAAATCCCAACCCCTATAAACGCACACAAAGCTCCAAACTCCCCCAATGCTTGAAAAGCACAAAGGTATCAGCAGAAAGGAGAAAGCTCCCATCCAACAAATACAAGGAACTGTTTTAAAAATATATATTAATAATTAGGGTGGAAAAAAATAAAATACAATTTTCTGCCACAGGCTCTGCTCCTCAGGAACAGACTGCAGAGTATTTAAGCGACCTGTCTGGGTTAATGACAGCTGATGTCCCAGATCCCATAGCAGTAGCCATGACCTTCAGGCCTCCCCTGACTGACGGGCTGACCCCAATCACTCCAGGGTGCAAGGAAAATGACAACCAAAGAAGCAAAAGAAAGAGAAGAGAAAGAGAACTTGCTGGCGGCTTTGTAGCCAAGCTTCCTAATAAAACCTAATTCAAGCTGTCAGGGTGAAATGAAGAAAGTGTCAACAGGGGTTTTCACAGAAATATTCCAAATGTTTGGCTAGAAAAGCCAAGAGCTGGGCTCCCTTCCCCCAGCTCCTCAAAAAGGGCTGGAAAAGGCAATGTCGAAAGGAATTTTAATAACGTGTCCGGGGGGACCCCTGAGGAGGGACCCAAGGGGATGCTTTTCTTCCCTTCCCTGCCAAACCCAATCACCTCTGTAATGGTGAGGAGGACAAAACTGGGGAGGGAAGTGCCAACGGAGGGGTTGGGTGAAACCAGCATCCGTGTGAACTCGGACCATTCCGCCGGCTGCAGAACCCGAGCTGTTTAATGGTGACCCCCGGGTTAAGAGCCCTGGGAGCCACCAAAGAGAAGAACCTGCCACCAGTGAAAGGGAGAGATTAAAGGCAGGGTGAGAAATGTCCTGAGCTTCCACAGCAGCCAACAAGCTGCCACGTCCTCTAGGAGATGATGGGAAGAAAGTAGCTCCCCCAGCTACCATCCCGCTCACAAAGCCAGAGGAATTAAAACCCTGAAGAGCTTTGTGTAGGCACTGAAACATCTAGTGAGTCCCCAGAATGCTCCACATCAGCTCTGGGGCAACACCCAATGTCCATAGGCAGGATATGAAACCACCAAGGGAGGTGAAGTCCTCCCCACAATCCAACCTCTCTCTGGTACAGGAGATGGATTCCTCCTTCAAGGAAAAAAAAAAATCACATTATGTATTTATGTACCTCCACCCAGCTGAAGACATTTCTGGGTGCAAAAAGAAAGCACTGGCTTGCAGTTTCTGGATGAGACTGTCATCTTCCAGTCTCACACACACAGAGGCAAAACCAGCAGTGAAGAAAAAATTCTTTGGGGTGAGAGGCTCAGGTTGCCCCCAGAAGCTGTGGCTGCCCCAGCCCTGGCAGTGTTGAAGGTTGGATGGGGCTTGGAGCACCCTGGGCTGGTGGGAGGCGTCCCTGACCATGGCAGGGGGTTAGAATTAGGTGACCCTTTCCAACCCAAACCAGTCCATGGTCCTGTGACACAAATTCACATTTTAATCCCACTGAGATGTTTCAGTTCAGACAAAACCTCCCCATCACAAGTATGAGCACGCTCATGCCCTACCTCAGATGAAGGTCTTCCGAAAACTTCAGACAGGCATAGATGAATTCCTTAATCTGATTGTAAACTTTAGGCACAAACTCAGAAAAGGGGAACTTCTTTGGAAACGGCTGCTGTAAAATACAGGAGAGAATTCCAGTGGAAGAGCAGATACTTAACAGGAGTGATGACTGCTTTCCAGCAATACGTTCCAAGCAGTCAAATTAATTTGAGCATTTAGCAGGAGTCCAGCAATGAAGCAACAAGCCAGCATTTATTGTATATTATATAAACATTTCAGCCAAGTGAAAGACCAGATAATCACTTACAAATGGCACGTGGGTGCATAAGGGATTTGGAGTCTGAAAGGGGCTGGCAGGAGACTTGTAGCTAGGAGGGAGCAGGCAGCACAACGAGACCCTCAGTCCCTCTCACCAAACCCTCATTCATATGAAAAAAAAAACCAAAAAAAAAACCTTGGAGAACTCCTGGACTTGTGTCTCCCACCACGCACAAGGTGTTTTGCTTGGTCACCTCCCACAGATGAAGACCAAAAGCCAAAAGGAAACAGATGTCCTACACCAGATTTTTCCAACCAGCTTTTAGCCCACAGCACACACAGGGTGAAAGTAAGGTGCTGGACCCCATGATAGGATTCTGGGGGGAAGGACATGAACTTTCTGAAATCTAAACACTTGACTTGGACTCAAAAACCTTCCCAGGCCTAATTAAGCTCACCAGGCTTGGAGCTCACAGGCTGCCAGATGTGGAGTAGGAGGCCAAGGAGACTTTTAAGGGACACTTGTTAGGTCAAATTTGGCTACACTTTGGTTTTGCAAGCACACATTTCTCCAAAAGCCAAGATACACCACTTTGTTGGGCTTTTTTTTTTTCCCCCCCCAAAAAAAAAATCCAAAACACAAATAAAAGTCAATAACATGGTCCATAAAATGGGAATAAAACACCAATGGAAGCAGATATTTTCTAGGTTCTTGCCTACTGCAAGTACCATCCAGCTGTGACTGCACACTGAGTTGAAAACAGAATCAAGAAGTTGCTGCCAGGAGAGGTCTGTTTGTTCTTTTTCCTTGGTGTTTTTTTTTTGGTTTTGGCTTTTTTGGGGTTTTTTTGGTGGTGGTGTTTATTTGGTTTGAGGTTGCAGCTCTCAGTGTCACCAAGAAGGGTGAGGGGTTTTGCAGACACACCGTGCCACATCCCCTGTTTCAGTTTTACCTTTTCAAGTTCTGGGTCCTGGAATGGAAACTGTCCAACAACTTTCTTGTAGACTTCTTCATTTGTCACAGGGATAGGGCTGTAGTTGTCTGAATCAAGTATATTTCTACGAAAAGAAAAGAAGAACTTTGAAAGGCAGCTGGGTGACAACAGACCAGCCCCAGCTTTGCAGATTTACTGCTGGGCTGGGAAGCCCTTAAAGAGCTGGTGCCAGCCTCAGACCTGCCCCCATGGGTCTAAACTTCTCCCCAGGTTTCTGACTGTCAAAATCATCTTTGCTGCAGCCTGACTCTGTGGTTTCTCCCAGCTCCCTGCCCTCAGCCAGAGCTAAGCAGTGGGTTTAGTCCAGCCTAAAGCTTCAGCAGCAGCCCTGGGCAAAACCCAAAGGATCTTGAGTCCTCCTTGCCTCAAGAAAGATAAATGCTGAATTCTGGGGGACTGAGTGTCCTCCAGAACCTCTTCCCAATGCCTCATGCTCTCAGACACCTCAACTCCCCAGAGATGTCCTGGAGGACATCACAGGATGAGCTGGTGGCTCCAGAGCACAGCATGGGAGCCTGGAGGATGCTCCATGCCCTGCCTGTGGAAAACCCTTCAGCTCAGGGATGTGGGACAGGTCACCAGTGTCCTGAGACACACGTGGCTGCAAACACCACGTTTTTCATCCTTCTCTCAACTATCAGTGTGAGCTTCATAATGAAACCACAACACAAGAGGAAAAGTTTTCACCCTGAGGACAGTCAGACACTGGAATGGTCTCCCAGGGGAAGTGGTGGATTCCCCCCACCTGGGAAAGTTGGAAGTCTCATCTCAAAGGGGTGCTGGGACATCTCAGATAACCAATAATATCAGAAGGGTTGGACCAGATGATCCTTGAGGTCCTTTCCAACCTGACGTTCTGGGATTCTGTGAATCTTCTCCCTCTGGGACACAAAACCTCTGCTCTACATCAATGCATTGCACACATCTCTCTGCATGCAGAATCCTCACAACTATATTTAATATATATTTATATTTAAATTGGCTCCCTGGCCCAAGGAGAGCCCAGGTCTGAAGCTTACTGGTGCCAGAAGTGTAAATATGAGCTTGCTACTAATTTCTCAAAAAAAAACTTATGGGTCAACCCTTCTCTTTAAGGTACAGCTCATGGGTTTGTGTGAGGAGCTTCTTACCTGAAAACTCCTGACCATTTCTTCAGCAGGGTTTCACTGTACTGGTCTTGGATCTCCAGGAGCATGTCAAAGAGCTGGTTCACTGGGAAGCCATAGCCCTGAAGGCAAGAAGTCACCAAGAGGGAAATGAATTTTATTTCCCCCACAGCCACCACCACTCAGGTGGTTCTTACCCCTTCATGTGCAGAGTGAGCCAGGCTGTCCATCACCCACCACAACACCAAGGAAGCAGCAGGGTCACCACAGAAAGCCCACACCACCCACTGAACCCCATGACAGGCACCACTGAACCCCAGGATGGACACCACTGAACCCCAGGATGGACATCACCACTGATCCCCGTGATGGACACCAATGAACCCCAGGATGAACACCACTGAACCCCCAGATGGACACCACTGAAGCCCAGGATGGGCACCACTGAACCCCAGGATGAACACCACCCACTTGGATGAACCCCAGGATGGACACCACTGAACCCCAGGATGAACACCACCCACTTAACCCCAGGATGGACACCACCCACTGAACCCCAGGATGGACACCACCCACTGAACCCCAGGAGGGACATCACTGAACCCCAGGATGGACACCACCCACTGAACCCTAGGATGGACACCACTGAACCCCAGGATGGACACCATCACTGAACCCCAGGATGGACACCACTGAACCCCAGGATGAACACCACCCACTGAACCCCAGGATGGACACCACTGAACCCCAGGATGGACACCACCACCACTGAGTGAGAAGTGTGGCCACCAGCAGCCACGTACCTGGAGAGTGTCTGCAAAGAGGACAATGAGGTTCTTCAAGTCTAACACCAAGCCTGGGTCGGAGCAGTAGGACTGCAAGGAAGATTCAAACATAGTTTTTAACTGCAGCACGTGGGGAAAACCTTGCCCTCAGCCCTCCTGTGTTATCATCTGGGTGATAAATAAACACACAGCCTCGCCACGCAGTCTTCTGATCAGCAGCTTTTATCCTAAGGCCTGTGCCCCAACGCTGTGCAGGGCAGGGGGAGGCAGCTGATAAGGGTATCTCCTCCTAACGTGAGGCTCCCTGTGATGGAGAAGGATTTGGGTTGCTCTGGAGATACCTGAAGTGTCTCTAAGATTGCCCAGGAGCTGCTGGGGAAGCGAGAGGAGATGAAGCAACTCGAGGGGCTGTCAGAGCAAGCCAGGAGCAGCACCTCTCATCCCATTTTGTGTTGTGTCTGATGGTAATGAAGCATCACAGCCAGGCAGCCCCGAGCCCCTGCCAAGGCTGCAGTGCCAAGAGGGTCAGGCTGAGCAAAAAAAAATGCTGCATGCCTCCATTTCATCAAAGGGTTTGGGTTGGAAGGGACCTTGAGCATCACCTGTGCCCATGGGCAAGGACATCTCCCACTACACCAGCAACCAAGCCCCACCCAACCTGGCCTTCAACACTGCCAGGGAGGGGCAAATATTTCAGCAACATTAATTTGCCACAGAATAATTTACTGAGGGTCAGGACACTGCTTGAAACCCAAAAGACACCCCTCAGTGTAGTGACAGCACTGACTGTCCCCCCAGAGCCACCCCACATTACCCACAGGCTTGGACACAGCAGAAGTACTGAAAATACTGAAAATATATCAAGTTTCATACAGGCTCTGACCAAATATAGAATCAGTGCTCATAAGCTGGAAAGAGAAGCAGGTTTAAAGGTCCCTGGAAACTCGAGGAGGAACAACTCCATTAATCAATGGGAAAGACTGGAAGAGACACATTTTCCATCTCACCATCCAAAAAAGAAAGTCCGAAAGAAAGATAATGCCCTAAAGCTATCAGAAGTGATAAAAGATGTCCCTGTCTGAACCAAGGAAGAAAACCCAGGGGTAAGTTTGGCTGAAAGGGAAGAAGTGAGAGCCTCCATCAAGTCTCAACAGCAAGAGGGGAGGGACAGGACCCGTTGATATGGGAGCTGTAGGCTCAAGATGACTGATGACCACAGTAAGAGTGTTGAGAAATGATGTAATATTGCATGATTACTGAACACAAAAAAAACCCTCACCTGGCAGCCACCTCATGCATTAAGTTTGGCATCACTTGAAACAACTCATCACAGCAACAGAGTTGGTACAATTGAAAACCACCGTGTTTGTACCTGGCTGCCTCTCACGGCTTTCACCTCGCAGAAAACCCGACTTGAAAAGAAAATAAACACAGCTTCACATCCTAGTGGGCTGCACGTTGCTGTGTTTATCCTCTTTCATAACACAAAGGTTTAATGGAAGGCAATAACTTTCCAGTCAACACAACTGCTGTGCTGGATGGAGCCAGAACACCCCGGGAAGCCTCTGTGGTCCTCAGCCCAACCAGCCCCAGGTCCATCCCATGGATTAACCACACCTGCACAGGTAAAACTTCTGCTCTTGGGCAGCACTGCCACCCCCCAGGAGCAGTGGGATTTCAGTCATTTCATACTTTGGTTTTTCCTGGAGAAAATGGCCCAAGAACTTAAAACCCTGGAATCACAGCATGGGGTGGAAGGGACTTTTAAAGCTCATCCAGTCCAATCCCCAGTGCAGGGACCAGGGACATCTTCAACTAAACCAGACTGCTCAGAGCCCCATCCAACCTGACCTGGAATGTTCCCAGGGATGGGGCATCTCCCACCTCTCCGGGCAGCCTGGGCCAGGGTCTCATCACCTTCACAATGAAGGATTTCTTCCCAATATTTACCCTAAATCTCCTCTCTTTCAGTTTAAAACCATCACCTCTTGTCCTATTGCTCCAGGCCCTGCTAAAGTGGACAAATTATGTTCATTTTCAATTTTTTAATCCCATGAACCAACAGGGTTTTCAGAAAACCCCAGTGCTCCCAGCTGGACCAGTACAAAATGCAATACTGGAAGAAAATTCTACATTTTTTTGCAATTGGCTTTGTTTTGGTTTGGTTTTTTTGTCTCAAGCAGGGAAATCCCAAAGCCCAAGCAATTTTTCCAAACTCCTTTCAATACTAAAGAACGAGAAGTCTATTTGGTGGCTTTTTATGCACAAATGATTCACTGTTTGATAGCAGCCTATTCGCTGCTGTGAACTTTAAGGGAATATCCAACAGGGTCAGAATTTTGCATGCCAAATAGATGCTTTTCCCCCCATTTTTTTCAGGACAAACTGACTCCCTCTGCTGGTGCTTTCCCAAAGTGACCCAGGAAACAACAGGAAAAATATCAACCCCCTGTTTTCTTCTTGTCAGTCCCCCAAAATATCGAGAGTTTGGTGCACAGGGACGCAGTAAAAGAGGTAAAAAAAAAAAAAAAATGGAAAAGTTTGGGGGAAATAGCAGTGTGTTTTCAAGTTATTGTTTTATTAAGGGTAAAGAAGAAACAAAGAAAGAATCCTAAGTGTAAAAGCCAACAATTTCAGCATGTCAAGCCATACTCAAGCAACAGTTGGGCAATCCAGGGCTTTTACTTACTGAGTGTGTTCTTAGTGCCGCGATGGTTTTTGATAAGGCCATCTCCCACAGCTCATCAATATAGGCTCTATTTACCAAGCCCTGTGTTGTGTGCAAGATGTGGTCTTCAACTACAAAAAACCTAAGGGAGAGGAGAAAATGGCACCGTTAGCCAAAGCTTCAGCTCTCCAGACATCAAAAGCCCAGCGGTAACTCGGCGGCGTTTGCAGAGCCACAAACCTCCAGAGCAAGCTCTGGTCTCTGCATCAACCCCAGCCAAGACTAAGCACTTTATTCACCTCTTTTTAAGGTCATGGTATTTTATGTGATGTTTTACTGGATTATAAAAGTGAGCTGAAACACCACCACTGGTAGTAATGCAACTCTGAGCACACAAAAGCAGAATTTCCCTTTGCTGAGGAGCGTTATGTGCGTGGGGACTCCTGGTTACACTCAGCTCCAGCCAGCAGCAATGGCATCACAGTTGGTGAACTGCAGGGAAAAACACTTAAACTGCAGGGAAAAACACTTAAACTGCTGGGGAAAATACTCAAACTGGAGGGAAAAATCTTTAAAGTGCACGGAAAAAGAGTGTAACTAACTGGAGGGACAGTGCTCTCCTGCACACGGATACACGACGTGCTCACAACCATTTCAAGGCAATCAGTTGACCTCAATTTCCAGTTATCAAATGGAAAAAGCTGAAAAAAGAAACTGTATTTTTCAGGGAGCAAGCATGGCACTGTATATTTGAAACAGCAAAGTCTCAGCTGTGGTTTGCAGGAGAAATTCAAGCCCAGGAGCACGGAGACCCATGGAAAGTCCAACACTGGTCATGATCAGATGTTGAAATTATTATTATTGTTGTTGTTGTTATTATTATTATTATTATCTGACAAAATGTCAGCCTTTTGCCCTAACTCTTCACTGTTAGCAGTCTTAGGTTGCCTTCTCTGAGTTTTTGGCTCATTTTGGAAGACTCTTGTCATAGGAAGAGAGGCCTGAGAATCACCTCCTTAACCAGGAAAATAACCAAAGAATAATTATTAAATATTAAGGAGCAATTAAAGCAAAGGGCCTCTTCGTCTCATTAGTGGGGCAAGTAGATGCACATAGCCCACAGATGATTATTTATCCTCAAGTTCCCAGAAAAGCATTTGCTGGGACAAGAGCTGGCAGGTATCTCCACATTCCCAATGGTGACACAGCAAAGTTCAGGAGTGCTGTAAAATACACTCAAAAACACTTAAAAAGCCCAAACCACCTTTTATAAATATTTTTTTTTTCTTTTTCCTGTTTTGGCTCCCTTCAAGGCACTCTCAAAAAGATCCCCATTCCCTCTTCTCTCTCTCTTTTTGGGCTCCTCAACAACACATATTTAGCAAGGATGTGTATAAAAAGAATACCTACCCTACAATTTGATTAAAATACTTCCTGTAGCCGTCTAAAGTTTCGTGCTGCAACAAAGAAAAAGTGAGCAAAAGATTAAAACAGAGGCAGCCAAGAGCAACTGGAAATAAATTCAAGACCACCCACCAGCAACAGCAAGGCCAGAGGTAACCCCAGAGCAAGTCTGGGCACTGCAGGTAGGGGACCATCCATCGTACCATGTTTGAGGGAGGCTGCAGCACCAATCTGGCTTGTTTTCTTCTCTGCTTCCTGTAGTAGTTCTCAAAGGTTTCTCGGGCACCCTGGAGAGCAGAAAATATCCACTTAGCCAAGTTATCATAATGGTTTTACACTCATGGTCAACTTGCAATGTGCTGCATTCAATCCCAGACTGGTTTGGGTTGGAAGGAACCTTCAAGATCCATCTTATTCCAACTCCCACTAGACCAGGTTGCTCAATAAGATGCAAATCTCATGTTCCTCCAGCAGATCTGTGCAACACTTCGATGAAAAATTCAAACCAAGTATCAGCTGACCAAGAATTTCACTCTAAATACCAAGTGAAAAATAAATTAATCAGTGTTCAGGTGTAGAAGCATCCGATGGTTCTCCTGCACCCATCTCCCAGTATCACCATGCAGATGTGGTATATGGATATGTGCAACCAGCTTCTTTAGAGGACCAAAATATGGTTAAAACATCAGATTTCCTTAACTACAGGAGCAGGGGAAAAAACAGCTTTCTACTCTTAGCAAAAAGAAATAGGGAACAAATAATGCCAGACGTAGGGGACAAAGAAAGCCAGGCAGGAGTTCTTCCCCTGATTCCTGGGTGCTACAAACATCAGAGAATTTAGGACAGGTCTAGCTAGCTGGAAAAAAATCAAGTAAGCTTTTAAACTTCTTTTTTTTTCCCAGCTTTACTCTGGGTCTGAGCCTCCAAGGGGGAGCTGGGAGGTCCCCAAAAAGCCGAATCCTCGAGTTGCCCTCCACGGGCACCTCCCACCCACACCCCACGTGTGGCAGTGGGGACCTGAACCACTCTGCTCTGGGGGCTCCATCTGTAGGTGGCTTGTTTTACCAAGCCAGGCTACATCTGAGCATCTCCACCCAGGCACCAAGCCCGTGAGGATCCTCAAATGCCACCGACCTGCTCCAGTGTTCAGACGGCCGCCCACCACCCCAACCCCCCAGGCGATGGGAAACCTCCCCGTCTGTGCCTCCCTCCTCCACGCTCTCTCTGTTTTATGTCTGAAATTGGATTATAAACACTTCAAGAGAAGGGACAAGGTCTGGCTTTGAACTGTTCCGAGTCAAAAAAAAAAAAAAAAATCTTTTAAAAAAAAGAAAAATTTGAAACCAATTAACTCAACAATGAAAAGATCTCCTTTGGAATTCAAAAAACAAACAATGTGCAATAACAGCTCTCACCTGAGCAAGGCACCAGCCAGCAACCTGCTCCACTACCCAAAATCAGTTAATTAAAAGAAAAGCCTGATGTCAATTTAATGATTTAAGCTGCTGTGGCTGCCTCAGGATGCACTTGTGAAACACTGGCCATGGAGCCTTGAGGAGCTGTAGCCAAAACTGCCCCTTGTATTCTACAAGCTGGACTTTGAGGGTAAAGCCAAAATTCAGCCTTGCTGATGTGCCCACCCAGCACTGCCCTTCCCAACCATGCTCAGATTCCTCAAAAAACCTTGTCACCACCAAACTGCTCTGCCCAGAAAGGTGGTGGAGTCTCTGGGGACATTCAAAACCTGCCTGGACGCCAGGCAACCTGCTCTACGTGACCCTGCCCTGGTGATGGGGTTGGACTGGATGATCTCCAGAGGTCCCTTCCAGCCCCTAACAGATGATTCTGCATCAGTCTGAAACCAACAATAATCTGACGTTTTAAGAAAGCTTTTCAGAACACAGAAACTATCTGGGAACCAGCTTTTCCTCATCATTTGTCTTCTTGATGTTCTCAGAAGTTGTTTCCCCCCTGGAAAGGCAACAGTCATGACCCAGAATCAGTGATGTACAGCTTAGACCCAGAACAGGCAGGTTTACTACAATTTTCATCAAGCTAAACATGAACCCTTTTAGAGGACCTCCAGGCAGGCAGCTCTGACCTCCCTACAAGCCCCTGTCCTGGGTGCTTAAAAGGTTTCCAACCCAAGAAATGGCTTTAACTGTAGCAGAAGGAACAGCAAAGACCTTGAAAACTATTCCCCAAAACCTAGACCATGTTCACATTCTAAGAGTTTCCCTAAAATTAGTGGCCTAGAGCCCTGCCAATCTGACCCAAACCACCTCCCTCCCATTCCACTGTTCCCTCTACTTTCTTTCTTGAGCCCTTTTTGACCACCCCAAGAATCAGGGACTCTCTCATAAGAGGCCCCCATGATGAAAAACTCCCCCAAAAAACCCTTTCTTGATGCTACCCACATTTTTCTTGCTCATCATTTCATCCTTTGCTCTTAAGTGCATTCCTCCACCATCTCTCTACATCTTTTAATCCCTCATATTTTAAATTCTCCTAAAAATGGGAAGATTCTCTTCCCTTTGGTGGCAGTGTTAACTTAGACCATCCAATTCCCCACATCTGACCAATTTGTGACTCTTCAGCTTCTCAGGTCTCCGGGTAACACCACCTCTCCTCTTCTCTGTATTCTATTTTTTAATATTGTTTTCCTCTGGGTAAAAAACACAAAACAAAACAACACAAAACGAAAACAAAAGCAAAAAAAAAAAAAAAAAAAACAATCAAGCAGAAAGAAACCACACCAAAAAAAACCTATACAGACCAGACTAGGAGACCCCATATTTTATACATTACTCATCTGAAACACCATGTAGTATTTGTACACCAGCCCTATTCTCCTCTCCCAGCTCCACACCTGGTGGTTTTTCACATTTAACCAACCCCATCCCTCCAGTTTCAAAAGACAACATTTGGAACTTAAATCCAAGGAACTGTGAGAAGTGACTTTGAGAGCATCACTCAGGTTTATCCAGGCTCAGCCTCTTGGTCCAGGCAGGTTTCCCAGCTCCTGCTTGGAACACAGCTTGGGCTGATGAAATAATCAGCTCCAAAATCTCTTAAGTGTTCGAGCATGGCACAAGGAACAACATCTTTATCAACCAATACTTCAATAAAATCACCAGACCTGAGCTGACCCACACACGAACACAAACGCTTGGAGCACCCACGGGCCCCACTCCTGCTCTCCACGTCCCCTTGGTGGGAAACAGTCCCAACTTCTGGCTCTTTTTTTTTTTTTTTCCTTTCTCCTAGAAGCAGACAGCTTCCTCTGCAAAGATGCATTTCACCTGCAACATCTTTCTTTTTCACCAAACCCATGGTGCACATGCAGACCTCGAGGGACATGTGGAAGGTCTGAGAACAAGGACCTCTCAGGAAGGTCCAGTAATGGAGCCTCAGCTTCTCATGGGCTTCCAAATCCACCACTGACCCTCTGCAGAAGGAAGATGCTGCCAAGATACATCATTCCAGAGGCAGCATCTTTGGTACTTCTGAGTTTCTTGTGACCTCAACCCAGAACTTGTGGAAATCAAGTCCCATGGGGAGAAGAGGAGAAGGAGTCCTGTTTGGTTTACCCACTTCTCAGTCTCCTGAAGTGAGCAGGAAGAATCCAAAGCTACTTTTCCAGACTATGCATTTATTGTAATCACTGGTGCAGGAAAACCCCTCAATAATTCCTCATATTTTTAAAATTACCAGGCAGAACTTTTCTTCTCAAATTAGCTTCAGAGTTCACAGGGCTGGCAATGAGAGGCAGATAATTAAGATCCTAGATGAACACCACATAAGGGGAAAATAGAATATAATCACAAGAATGCAAAAATAACAGCTGAAAAAAAAGGAAAAAAAGAAGTTTCATCATTCAGGAGCAGCAGAACACAAATCAAGTTGGGAATTACATGGGGAAAAACATGCAATGAGCTTTGCCCTGCTGTAAAGAAAGTAAAATGCCCAGTAAAACTTTCTGGATCCAGAAGATGTAGATGAGACTAGTTTGAATTGCTAAGCTTCTACTTAACTAGAAGCAGAAATGCACCCTGTGCTCTCCATGTAATGATCATTTACTCAACCCTTACAACTGGTTGTAACATGTGCCATCAATTCCCCATCACTCCCACAGGGCCACCATTGGCTGAGCCATCTCAAACACTTCACATTTGGAACACCATTAGTCCATTCCCCAAAAGATAAACTGGCTCTTCACCCTCCTGTGGTCCATACAAATCCCCAGGCACACATTTCAGGAATTGTCCCACCTTTCCAAGAGCTCACACAGCACCTCACCAAAGCACAACTGGTGCCCAAGAAGCAGACCAGCATTCATCCACCTGTGGAAGGGGTCTTCAAATGACATCTTGTTCACTTACAGAACTTCCTGTGGAGCTCCCAAAACCCAAAATCTTCTACCTAAGTTAAGATGCCAGTGTGGGTGACTGGCAGCTGGATGGTACCCATCCATACCTGGTTGGATGGTTGGGCTCAGAGGGTTGGGGGTTAATGGAATTTGCTCTACACAGAGGCCTGCAACAAGTAAAGAACAAAAATGGGGACTGCAGGACCTTCCTCAGCTCTGACTTCATCAGAGGAGGCAATGAACAAGGACTCCTTCACTTTGCAGATGACCCCAAGTTGGAGGATGAGTCCACTCACTCAAGGGCAGTGCCACCACCTGGAGGGGTCTTGGCAGGCTGGAAGAATGGGATAACATGGACACAATGAAAGGCAGGAAGGACAAATGCCAAAAGTTCTCCTATGAAAAGGAAGAACCTCTTAACCCCTTCCAACAACACAGACTGAGAGCCCTGCTGTGGGAGCAGCTCTGGAAGGACCAGCAGTTTTGGTAGACACCAAGCTGAATGGGAGCCAGCAGAGCATCCTCACTGCAAAACCAGCCAAAAGCACCTGGGGATTTAACCCTAAAATCTAAGAGGGGGTCATTCAGAAGATGAAGCCAGGTCAAGTCTTCACCATGGTGCATGGCAGGAGAGACAATGAGTACAAATAAAAGAGACATTCTGAATGGCTGTAACACAAAAGGTTTTTCACCAGAAGAACCAGCAGGCAGCAGAAAGAGTTCCCCAAAGGTGTTTTACAGTCTCCATTCTTGGAAGAACTCAAGACCAAACTGGGTCTTCAGACCCTGAGAAACTTGGTCTGATCTCAGAGGTGACTTGCTCTGAACAGGAGGTTGGATTAGGGACCTCCTGAGCTCCTTTCCCCCCTGGGTGACCCTACCCTGTGAGAAACACACTTTACAAAAAGACTCCAACAAGATTTTGAAGCCTCCAGGTATTTTACACAGGGTTTATTTCCCAGCCTGGTTCCCAAATGTCCTGAGCAGCAGCAATTTCCCACACATCACGTTCTGTGAGGAGCAAAGGCCAGAACTGGGGTCCAGATTCCCCCTTTTGGGTGGGTTACACTCAGTTTAGCCAACACCAGTCTTATTTCCACAAGTAACAGGATACTCCTTTTCCCTGTGTCACCTGTGACGTGTCACCCCTCGCCTGCCTGAAACCTGCCCTGTAAATAGTGTTTCATTTTCATTTGCCTCCAAGTGCCAAACGATGCTTGGCATCCTACCAACACCCAAGAAACACGTGGGCAAACCTGCATCCCACTTCTTCTCCCCTCCTGTAACCCCAGAGCTTCTTGGTCTCACCCAAAACTTTGGGGTGAGGGTGCTGAGCCCCAGGGTGTCCCCAGAAGCTGTGGCTGCCCCATCCCTGGCAGTGTTGAAGGTTGGATGGGGCTTGGAGCACCCTTGGCTGGTGGGAGGTGCCCCTGACCATGGCAAGGGCTTGGGAATGGATGAGCTTGAAGGTTCCTTCCAACCCAAACCATTTGGTGATTCTAAAACCAGACCCACACACACAACCCCTGCCCTGACAGCTCCACAGCTCAGAGCAGCAGCTGGGATGGGACCTCCCTTGCCCAGAGCAGCACAGAAATCCTATAAAGAACCACTTTTTACCCCAAAATTCTCTAAAAGAGGCCACTTCTTTTAAGGAGAGATGATTGTCCAGCACTTCAAGAACCCAACAGAACCTTGCAGGCTAGAAACAAGTCGCAAGAAAACAAGCTTAGAAAATTAATCCCACAAGCCCTGAAGATCTCTCAAGATAACACCAGTAGCCACTAATGAACCACAAAGCAGTCCAACTCTTGAGCAGATGCCTAACTATTAAAAAAAAAGGTAAATATTCCCAAATAACAGGAGGGAGGGACAGGGCTGCTCGTGCAGGTGCTCAGCACGGAGCACGAGAGAGGCTTTGCTAAACCAGGATCAAAAAGGAGGCTCTTGCTCAGCCCTGTGGAACTGCTTGTTGACTGTAAACACCACCTCCATACCCAAAACAAAAAGATAAAGCTCCACCAGAAAACTGGGTGGGGTGGGGGAGAAGAAGGTTGAGATCCTCTTCTGAGCTGAGCCTCTCCCCCCGAGGTCTGCAGAGCACCACACAGCTCCACGGGTCCTGCACGGCTGAGACAGCACGTGGGAGAAGAAAAATGGTCCCAGAAACACCTTGTCCTGACCTGGGATGTCTCCACCAGCCTTGCTGGACTCATTGTCTGTGCTGTTTTGCTGGCTGTGCAGCTATTTCTGCAAATAAAATCCATGGACACGTGCATGGAGCCAAGCTGGGAGTTGAGGTTGCTCATCCCGCTTCCAGGGAGACCTCAGAGCATCTCCCAGTGCCTGAGGGGGCTCCAGGAAAGCTGGGGAGGGACTTTGGACAAAGGCCTCGAGGGATGGGATGAAGGGGAAGAGTTTCCAGCTGCAAGAGGGGAGATGGAGAGGAGATCTTGGGAAGAAATTCTTTAATTTGAGGGTGCTGAGCCCCAGGGTGCCCCCAGAAGCTGTGGCTGCCCCATCCCTGGCAGTGTTGAAGGTTGGATGGGGCTTGGAGCAACCTGGGCTGTGGGAGGTGTCCCTGACCATGGCAGGGGGTCGGAACTTTAAACTTCCAGCTCAAACCATCCTATGATTCTATGGTTTCCTTCCCACCAGGTCAGCTCAGCCCACGCAGGATTTGATTTCACCTAACCCTGACTGTAGTTAGTACAGCAGCTGAGAAACCATCACCCATTTCTTCTGCAAATACACAGATCCCAAGTTTCACAGTGAATTTTATGTTTCAGATGCTCTGTGTCCAGCAATGGTGCCACCAACAGGAACCTCCTCACTTAGTGGACTTGTACTCCAGCACTTAAAAAATAATTGAGACCTAGCAAAGTGGAAGAAAGTCAAGGAGCACACCTGAAAGCCATGCCAAAGGAAAAGAATGCTTCAGAGATTGCTGTAGCACCAAGGTCCAGAGCCATGAGAGCAGAAAGCCAACCCCAGAAAGGGTCCATAGGAGCTCTGGCACTCCCTCTCCCCAAATCATTTGTTTTAGATAATTTAGAACAATGTTTGAAAGCAACAAAAAATTTAAAAAGCTCAAGCAAGAAGAAAGCAAAGCTAGAAGTCTGGGTCCAACAGATAAAGTTACCTCTCTCCTACTCCACCAACCAGTCCAATGTGGTCAGCAGAAGTTGGCAGGGCCACCTGGGCCACCTCCATCAGCAGAGATGGAGAAGGTGGAGGAAAAATATCCTCCTGATCCCTTCAGGCAGGGCACTAGGAGCTCAGGTAAACCCTGGTCAGACAAACTAGGAATGCACAGACATCAATGCACCATAAAATGGGTTTCACACCCAAATCTCTGCAGAGTGAAGATACACACGGGGAAAACTTGGGGTCCTGACACCGCTTCTCTCTGCTTGGCCATGGAATAGTTAAGAACAGAGGAAAAAAGGTACCATTTCCCCCCTTTTTCCCCCTTCCTTCAAGGTGGACGTCCAACAGCTCCTCTCTCAAAGGAGCTGGGCTCCTTCCTCCCAACAAATCAGACCATTACCCCCCAGCCCACTGCTGGAGCCGGCGGCGCAGCATTGTTCCCCAGCCCCGTCTAGAGGAAGCAATATCTATTTTCCATTTAGATGAGGGTAAAGCCTTTAATTTCACCCTCCTGGCTGCAGCTGGAGTTCCCTTTTAACTGCTTGGCCACGGGAGTGAAGACAGTTTTATATGGAAGAAAATGCTGAAAAGGCCACTTTAATATGCTTGCATGTGAAAAGGGGAGAGCTTTTCATACTGCACGGTAATGAGGGTCAGCGGGATATTACACTTCACCATATGGCTAATTTGCACAGCAGGTCAAATGCTCTATTTGCTTCTTTTTTTTTTTTTTTTCTTTAAGACAGACTTATAGATTAAGCTGCACTAAAAACACACACACACCCCCCAAAAAAAAAAAAATAAAAACAGAAAAGCAAGAAGTGTGAGGAGGAGATGCCCTCTAATGTTCGAGCCCGGCAGCACATCCATCCCCAGCAGGCAGGTTTTGTAAAAAAGAATAAAATACAAAGATGAATGGAGGAGGGATGAGGCAAAACGTGGTGTTTTGGGGAACTCTGTTGCTTCAGCATCCCTTCACACCCACAGTGGGGACCATCCCTAAGCAGGGCTCCGGGCATCAGCGCCGTGGTCCTTGGACGCGGTGTTTGTCTTGGCGTGGCCTCAGCACCGTGGCCCAGGGCTGACCCATGGAGCTGCTTCCCGTCCCTGGGCTGGCAGCTGCCCGTGTGGCTCCCAACAAATCTGGTGGGTAAAGATTAGGGAACCACAGGGCCGGGGCGTTTGAAGAGGGTAAACAGTCTGATTAACGAGCCTGGCTCATGGAATTGCCTCCCGCCCTCCCCACCGCAGCAGAGTGTTAATTTATTAAATACCTTAACAAAGAGCCTTTATTAGTGGCCTTAGCTTGGCTGGCTCCTCTCAGAGCATTACTAACTACATCTAATAAAGCTTTAATTGACTACTGCTTTTCCCAACCTCTGACCCCCGGGATGACAAAGCTGGGGCCAGGCTCCCAAAAGGAGGAGTTTCCACCCCAAAAGAGCCTGGCAGCTCGCAGGGATGCAACGGGCTGGGCTGACTCCCAATGGATGAGAAGTCTGGAGAGGAGCATCAACTCGCTCTGTCTCGACCAGAAGTAAAGCCAGCTTCTTCCCACACCGTTCCCTTTTATAGATGCTCCAGTTTTCCCAACAGAAGGAAACCACAATTTGGTGAGAAATATCAAATTTTTATGGTATAGAGGAAAGACCTTGAAATTCATCAAATCACAGGATGCTTCGGGTTGGAAGGGAACTTTAAAGCTCATCTAGTCCAACCCCCCTGCAGCAAGGAGACACATCTTCAGCTAGATCAAGTTGCTCAGAGCCCTGTCAAACCTGACCTGAAGTGTTTCCAGGGTTTGAGCCTCTGCCACCTCTCTGGGTAACCCTCATTGCAAAAATTAACTTCCCTAACTGAGAGACAGAGGTAGAGAAGAACCAGATCCTGTGCTCACCAGCTCCCCAGTCCATACTCCTGGCTAGCTGGTGTTGTAGAGGAAAGAAAACCCCAACATTTCCCCCTTCCTTTCCAAGGGACCAGCACAAAAGCAACTGGAGGGAAGCAGGGTCCAGAAGGAGAAAGCCAAATAACTCCTTGCTTTGCTCCAGAAGATGGAGTTGCCATCTTCTTCTAGCAAGAAGCCATCAGTGAAGCTGAATCTGAGAATTAAAAGCTTAAAGGAAAAAAAGAAAGCCCAGGGCAACTAAAACTGCCAGCAGAGAACTGTGTCTTCAGCTTGCTGAAAAGGCTGAGTAGCTCACATCTCTCCTTCTCCTCTCAAAACACTTTTAGTCACTTCTGTAGTAGCTCTTCCCTCCTGATGCTGCAGCCACAACTTCCCTGGGCAACCTTGGCCAGGGTCTCACCACCCTCACTGCAAAGAATTGCTTCCCAATGTCCAACCTAAATCCCCCCTCTTCCAATTTGAAGCTATTCCCTCGTGTTCCATCACTCCTTGCCCTTATCCAAAGTCTCTCCCCACCCTTCCTGTAGCCCCCTTACAATAATAATAAAACCATCTCAAAATTTCACATCCTTCAAACCCATGTCAAGACCAGAGCCATGAGATCTTCCACACAGTCCTAAAGCAGTGTCCTGGAGCTGCCAGGAGATGCCCTGGTGTTAGAGGTAACTAAATTAAACCTGAATTCACCCAGCAGGAACAACCAGATTTCCCAAACACATCCCACAGGGTGGCAGAGCCCGGGAACAGCACCCAATCCCCAACCTCGGCCAACTCCAGCCCTGGTGTGACTGAGAAAGAACAGGAGAATGGGGCGAAGATGTAATCCCAGCAACCTGCAGCCCATGGAGGCCCTGAGCCACAAGCCAAGTCTTATTATTTAATAAGCCTTGATGGACTTCTATTTCTTTTTTTCTCCCATAAATTTGCCCAATGGCTTCCCGTGCCAGTGTAAACTTCTGAGCGTCTACAAGACCTCGTGTCAAAGTTTTGGAGAAAACAGAGGTCAGAGATCAGAACAGACCTTAAGTCTTCAAAAAACCTAGGGAAAGCAGTGCTTACCATTCCATATTCTCTCTTGGGAAAACCCAGCTTGTGTGACAAAACTGGAAGAAGTGGCTCCTTGTACTGTATGGCCCAGAGAAGCTAAAAACCACCAAAACCCCAGAACCAAGCCCCAAATCTGGGGGTCATGGTGGCAGCAGAGGTGATCAGATCAGCCTCCCCCACCCTGTGACTACCCCTGGAGAACTCAGGCTCAGGAGCTCTTATCTTCAAAGGGCTGGCTGGATGGCTGGGATGGAGCACAGAGAAAAAACTCTCCTAAAAACTAGAGGACAAAGAAAGCATCAACAACTCAGCTCTATCTGCCCAACAGATCTCCCTCTCCCAACAACAAAGTTTATTTCTGCAGCCAAGTGGAGCCTTAGCAGGGGTCTGTCAGGCTGCAAAATGCACTTCTGGAAGGAATTACACCCTCACCCCTTCCCAACTGCAAGGACAGGAGAAGGATCAGCTGAAGAACTGATGATGCTCCTGGCTCAGCCCCTGCAGTAAGACCATGGAAGAGGATGGAGAGAAGCAGTATCTCCACACAAAACAAGGGATTCTGCCTTGCAAATAAATTTTAAGACAAAATCACAAGCAGCACGCCTGGTTTCAAGCACACTCATGTTGAGAACTTCCCTTTGACAGCTCATTTAAGCTTCCCCAGAGTGTTTCAAGGGAGCTTTGCAAGGGCAGGAGGGACAGCATCTCCGCCTTCAGGTTTATTCCCTGCTCAAGAATTAAACACAAAAATCTCTGGCACACCAGAACACTACTGATGGGTCAGATGTAAATGCTCCTCACCTTTATGGGTGCCAAGAGCATGGTACAACAAGAGGACTCTGCTGACCAGAGTCCACCTGACTCCAACATCTCTTCTGTCTAAGATCCAAAACCATCCTTACCAGCTGGCCAGGTTAATTTCAGCCTTCGTGCTCTGAGTTCCACTGGGTCACCTACCACCCACACTGAGCTCCTGCACAGTGCAGGCAAAGGCACCTCAGCTGCAAGGAAAGGTTCTCCAAGGGGTACAAAGCTGCACGAGGTGAATATGGGGGTCCTGGGGAAACACAGGGACTGTCAGGGTGAGGTGAGTCCTCCTGATGCAACAGGCAGGTAGCAAACCCGCCAAGTAACCCTAGACGCCAACTCCACCTCAATCTCATTTTAATGGGTTTAAATGTTAACCAGAAATGTGTTTTCTTTTCCATTTAATGGTGGTAGAAAAAAAAAAAATTAAGTGTATTTGCTACTGCTCAGTCATCAGTTGGGAGCTGCTGGGTTCATTTAACAAGAGCAGCACAAGGTTTTTGGTCGCTGCTGCCCAAGCATCACTTTTTTTTGTTACTCTGCTCAGCCAGGAGTGGGTACCACAGCTTCTCCTCAAACCAGACAGAGCAAGAGACTGCTGCCCCAGCCCCACACGTGACTGAACATCCCAGCAAACCAGAGCTGGGTTGCTTGTATAAACAGGGAACACACAGCCAGGCTTTGACAGCAGGGGGTTTGCATTTATCGAATCGGCATTAGGAAAGAGATACCTGCATCCAGGAGGAACATAAAGACTGAAATACTTCAAAAGATTTCCCTCGGGGGCCTTTTTTTCTGAGCTTAAAAATTGTACTTTTTAATAGCTAGAAGGAAGGAGTGCTCCAAATCTGGAGCTGCTGTGCCTGACAAATGAAGTGAAGCGCAGGGCGCACGGAGCTGTAAAAGGCGAGAAGGACATTAAACTTTTCTTGAGATGACAGCTCGAGCTTTCACAGTTCCTTGGAGCTAATGCTGCTCCGAAGGAGCAGAAAGTAATGTGCACAAATTTAAGATTTGTTGGAGAGTCTTAATCTCCTCCCGTGATTAATAGTCAAAAGTTTATCTCTGAGTGGTAGCAGCGCAACAGAAGATCCAACGCATGTTCGTACCCCACCGACCAGTGACACTGATAAGAAGTCAAACACAACCCTTTTTTCCCTATTTTTCATAGCTTTGATTTTGTTTTCAGATGACAAAATACATCAAGCAACAGTGTATGTTTCGAAAAGTCCTGCCAAGGCCCAGGACTGTACACAAACAGAGCCCTTCGCTCTTCCCGGCGACTAATGGAATATTTCCTGTAACTGCTCCAAGGACAGACACACAAGAGACCTTCTCCTACCACAGAAAAATCTTCTCTATACCTCTTTTCTGCTTTTAGCTTTCCCAGCCACGTACATACACGTCCTGAGCACCTGATCCACTTGCTCGCACACCAATCAACCCAATCTTCTCCCCAGTATCCCCAGGGACATCCACTGGTCCATGCTGGATCACAAAGCACCTTGAGGCAGGGGTGATGAGTCTCTTGGGTTTGGGCAATGAGGTTTTTCATAAGACTGAATGTTTTTGGATGGTGTGACATGTCAATAGACAGAGAAAGACAAGCTTGTCCAAGCTGAAGTTACCCAAAATGACTCCCTCACATCCCAGAAGCTGACAGATTCCCAAGTATTTCAGAACAAAGATCCTAAAAAGGATTCACCCTTCCCTTTGTACTTTGCAGCCTTCATGTTGCCCATAAGGAAAGGCTGAGAGAGCTGGGAGTCTTTAGCCTGGAGAAGATCTTGTTACTGTCTACAAGTATCTAAAGGGTGGATGCAAGGAAGATGGAGCTGGAGTCTTCTCAGAAGTGTCTGGTGACAGGATGAGGGGTGACAGGCACAAGCTGGAACATGGGAAGCTCCATTTAAACATAAGAAAAAACTTCTTCACTACAAGGGTACCAAGGCTGCCCAGGGAGGCTGTGGAGTCCCCTTCTCTGGAGATACTCAAAACCCAACTGGACATCTGTCCTGGGCTCTAGATGATGCTGCTTTAGTGGGAGAGTTGGACTAGATGGTCTCTAGAGGTCTCCTCCAACTCTGATAATTCTGTGATTCATAAAACCATAGTGATGGTGCATCTATGTGTCCACATTGCTTCTCAACCTCAGAAACTGGAAAATATTCCCAAAATGGAGGAGGTTTTGACATTTTGGATTCAGGGCAGCCACCCTGCTGAGGAATTCCACCACAGCATCACCACTCAGCTCTGAAGCTGAGGAACATGAGATCCAGCAGGAGTCAGAGCAGGGCTCAGCTTTTCCCCAGCTCAGGCTCACAGAGGGACACACACATTTATCTCAGCTTCATCCAGCCCTGGCTGCAATGTGGGTAAGAGTTTCCTTACCTCCCAGATATAACACGTGGGTGATTTTTTATCCCTGGGAAACCATGAAAGAACACAGACTGACAGAGTGACACCCTTTGAGTTACACTAACATTAAAGAGCTTCTCTCAAACATCAGCACCCCCCGAATAAACCTTTAACTCACAGTGTAGGATGCTGGAGTCCTGTGTCCAGTTCTGGAGCTCCTGGAAGGTGTCCAGAGGAGCCACTGAAATGCTGGGAGGGCTGAGCACCTCCCTGGGAAGCCAGGCTGAGGGATTGGGGTTGTTCAGCCTGGAGAAGAGGAGGCTCTGAGCAACCTTCCAGTATCTGAAGGGGCTACAAGAAAGCTGGGGGAGGGCTTTGGACACAGGGGTGTAGTGAGAGGACAAGGGAAATGGTTTAAAACTTGAAGAGGGGAGATTTAGGTTGGACATCAGAAGGAAATTATTCTAATTTGAGGGTGGTGAGGCACTGGAGCAGGTTGCCCAAGGAAATTGTGGCTGCCCCATCCCTGGAAGTGTTGAAGGCCAGGTAGGATGGGACTTTGGGCAACCTGAGTCTCTTCCAACCCAAACCATTCTGTGATTCTATGACTGTACCTTGGAAGAATCATTTCAAGCATTTCTGAGAGCCCCAGGTGAGCTCAGGTTTAAAGAGCTAGCGTGGCAACTTCCCCCATTTCCCACCCAGCCTTTCCCTCTGCAATTCCTCCTCCAGCAGAACCAAGCCCTTGGGTCTGGAGCACCCAGCCCCGTGCCGGGCAGGCTCCCAGCTGGGGGAGGGCACTGGCCCAACCCCGCACCAGGGAAGGCTCTGAAGAAATCACAGCACGCTCAAACAATGGGATATTTGTCAAAGTACAGCCTGATCACCAGCAATCATCTGTTTTTCATAACTACATTTGACCTAAACTGAATTGACTGAACAAGTAGCCTGTGTTTCTCATTCTGGAAAAGACGGCGGCACAGTTCCCTCTCCAGCCCCCTTCCCTCAAACCCCCTCCCAGCACACACACACCTTTTTTTAAGTCATACTTTTGAAAAGTCACACAGCAACGATGTAGACAGATATTTCCTCACTATAAACAGCAGCAGCTAAACATTTTCAGGTTGCATTTCTGGCCATCTCCACCCCGTTCCAGGTGACCTGCGAGGTTAAGTGTGCAGGGATGTGCCTGAGATTGGCTTCTCCGTGCTTGGCTTTCAAACCATCCCCTCTGCAAAGAGAAACACCACCCAAAGCTTCCCCGTGTAAAAAAAAAAAGAGCAGAGATAGTTCCCAACCACGTGCTCTTTTCATAATATATTTAAAATTCATTAAAACTTTATAACAAATGAGCTGCCGGGGAAGAGAAAAAAAAAACTGTAATCAGGACAAGCCCACAGAGTCTTCTGTGTGAATAAAACCTCTGGGAGGGAATTGCCTGCTCCTAGAAGAAAGCTCACTCTGGTCTCAAGGAAGGAAGGAAGTGGTGGAAATTGGTCACAAGCTTTGTGAGGAAGGATGCATCCCCAGCACTTAATCAGCTCTTGTCAGGGCTCCCATCAATTAACAAAAAAAAACCAAAAAAAAAAAACCCAAGAACACCACCTCAGTTTCAGAGGAGTGAGGAATGAGACCTTGAGGGAGATGAAGGACAGGTCTGGAGGGAGGTGAAGGAGGCAAGGGAGGAGGAAGGTGGAAGGATAGGAGGCAAAAAACAAACTTAGGGTAATGCAAACTGAACACATTTCACCCAGTTTTTACAGCCTGCTTAACATGGGGTGTTCTTTACAGTAAAGGTGGTGGAAACCCTGGCCCAGACTGCCCAGAGAGATGCCCCATCCCTGGAAACATTCCAGGTTAGGCTGGAAAAGGCTCTGAGCAACCTAATCTGGATGAAGATGTCCCTGGTCCCTGCAGGGCAATGGGACTGGATGAGCTTTAAAGGGATCAGCAGCAGCAGCAACTCCGGTTTGGTCAGCTCTGAGCTCTGCCCACCTAACCCAATCTGTACATAATAATCATGGGGCTACAGAACACAGTTAATCAAGAAGCCAAAAGAAGCAGTCGGTGAAAGAGCTGTGAAGCAGAATGAGAGATGACCACCAGCACTCCTCTCATCTGTGCTGAGTTCTCCTTCCTCTTACCCATCACCCCAGGAAGCTCTGTTGGGTGAAATCTGCCTTTGATTCCTCCCCTCCCTGAAAATGCAGGTGACACAACTAGAAGGGGTGACTGACAGCCCAGAGGGTTGTGTTGTCATCCAGAGGGATCTGGAACAGGCTGGAGAAGTGGCCCAAAAGGAACCTCGTGAGATGCAATGAATGCCAAGTCCCTGCCCACAGGGAGGAACAGTCCCAGGTACCACCAATACATCCTGGGGGAGACCAGCTGGGAAGATGCTTGGCAGGAAAGGACCTGGGGGTCCTGGTGGACATCAAGGTGACCATGGGCTGGCTAGGAAAAGCATTGGCCAGCAGGTCAAGGGAGTGGAACCTTCCCCTCTCCTGGGTCCTGGTGTGACAAAGCTGAGTCCAGGTCTCACCAGCACAGCAAAGACAACACTGGAGCAAAACCAGCCAAAAGCCACCAAGATCTTGATGGGTAGGAGCATGTGGCATTCAGGGAGAGACCTGGGATTGGCTCAGTCTGGAGGAGAGATAGCTCAGAGGAACCCTCTTCATGTGACAAGAACCTAATGGGGGAAGTAAAAACGGCAGAGTCTCCTCAGGGGTAGGTGCTGACAGGAAAAACTGAAATACAGGGACTTCCACTGAACAGAAGGAAAAACCTTTTTACTGCAAGGGTGACCAAACACTGGAACAGGCTGCCCAGGGAAACCATGGACTTCCCATCCCAGATGGACATGGTCCTGGGCAGCCCCACTCCAGGTGACCCTGCTTCTGTGAGGAGCTGGACAAGGTGATGTCCAGAGGTCCCCTCCAACCTCTGGCTGTGATGCCACAAGATGACCTCAGCAGCAGGACAAGAGAGGACTGGAGGACAATAGCATCCCTGTACACTTGGCCATATGGATGAGTCAAATCTTTATCTCTTTAGGTCTAGGATCTACTCATAAAAGTCTCACGGGGCTTGGGATCCAGCTGCAGAAGTCACCCCCAGGCTGGGTGGAAGAGTTTGCTGCACAGCTCCAGCTGTGGCCTTTGCTTAAGATTTGAAAGGATTACAAGAAGAAACAGGCCCAACATTGTAGATTAAGTTATCCCTCACAATTCCTTCAACCCAAAGGATCCCAAGGCCTTCTGACACCACACAACAACCATGGCTGGGGCAAGAGGTGGAGGTGGTAAAGCCAGGGAAGAACATTTCAAGGCAAGAGACAAATCTCCTGCTGTCCTAACAGCTCTTGTGGGTTAGCATCTGTGAGTGGTTGGTTAAGTCTCCACAAAGCAAAGAAACTAAAAGATCATCAGTCCCCCAGACCTCCAGGTACCAGCTTTGAAGGATAAAAGAGATGAGACACCTTCCCTGGGAGTCTTGAGGGACTGAGGAGAGCAGAGCCAAGGAAAACCTCTCCCAGGGCAACCACCTCTCCCCTTCCAAACGCATTACACCCATCCTTCCTTTCACACACAGCAGTTATCAAGATAAAACCTGCATAAAACAAACTGCTTGATCATCTCCAAGCTGAAGCAACTGTATTATGATGATGGTGGTGGTGCTGGGCTGGAGCTTTACGTGCTTCTCTTCTTCCCACCACCAGACCCCGCAGCTCCTGTGCCGCGTTCCTGGAATGCGAGGGCAGCGTTTGTTCATTGTACAGCAACCCCCTCCTTTCCATGGGTTTTTCCTTTTTTTTTTTTTTCCTTTTTTTTTTCTCCCTGAACAAAGGACTGAAACAGGGGGCAAATGCGTCACAAGCCCGTCCTGGACATTGCTCACCCTTTTCCTGCACAAATATTTGTAAACAGATGGAGAATTCACGTCCAGACGGATCAAGACCCTCCATAAAAAAAAAAAAAAAGAAAAAAAAAAAGAGGGTTTTATTAAAAACAGGATGGCAATCATTTCCCAGATACTCTGCATATAGGCCTTTCAGATGAGAAACAACCTACAGAGCAGGAAAACAGCGGCCGCAGCTGCGCGCTCGTCCCAGACGCATAAAATGTGGGCGTTTGTTCTCTCCCATCCCTTCTCCTCCCCCCCAGACAGGCTCTGCTCTTTAAAAAAAATAAAATAAAAATAATAATATGAAGTTTCAGGTCAGCACATGATAATAATTTCCCCCCCACTCCGGGCTTCATGTCTGTGCATAAAAACATAAATCTCCTCTAACACAGAGAGCTCCAGTCCTCAGGAAGAAGCAGCTTCTGGATGTCTCTTTTTCCTCACAAGCCTGGAGAGTCCACACCTCACACAAACCCTGCTGAGATCCTCTTGGAAGCTCCAGGTGACTAAAACACTTGATTGGCACAAGGTAAGGACAGGGGTCAGTATATTCTCACAGCTTTGCCTCCATGTACATGCGATGTCCAAGCATGGTCCGGAGACAAAAGCACCATGGGCAGCCCACAGGCAAGACTCTTCACTGCTAAGAGGGTTCCTGGGGGTGCCTCCAGTTTTGGGGACAGTCAAGAAGAACTAGAACTGATCCATCAGGATCAAATTTAGGTCTAGTGTTTTATTGCAGTATCTTCCCCATGTCACTATGAGTCAAGAGTGACTTTATTTCTAGGAGGGAAAAGTCGATCCACTCAAGAAGCAAGGAGAGGGTCTCAACATGCTGGAGGAAGAGGCTGCTGGGAACCTGCTGAAAACAAGTCAGGAGAAACACCAAGCTCTGGCACATGGTAGGAAGAACCTCTTACAACAGCACAGCCTGGGGAGCAGCTCTGTGGATAAGGACCAAGAAAGAGCCTTGGCAGACATCGAGCTGAACACAGGCCAGCTGCCTGCCCTGGCAGCAGAGGTGGCCAACAGCCTCCCAGGCTGTGTTAGTAGGAGCAAAGCCAGTAGATTGAGGGAAGTGATTATCCCCCTCCATACAGTACTCATTAGGACTCTATCTATACCCCCACATCCAGTTTTGGGCCTCCCAAATTCAGGAAAGACACTGATAAATCACAGCGAGTTCACTGGAGGCCACCAAGATGCTTGGGGCTGGAACACTTGCCCCATGGAGGGAGCTCAATGGAGCTTGTTCAGTCTGAAAAGATGACTCTTTCAAGGAGGTCACAGAGCAGAATAAGCTGCCCTGAGAGGTTCTGAAGGCTTGGTCCCTGGAGGTTTCCAAGACCAGCTCATAGAAAGCCTTGAGCACCTTGATCTGTTCTCAGAGCTACCCCTACTTTGAGCAGGAGGTTGGAGCAGAGATGTCCTGAGGTCCCATCCATCCTGAATGGTTGAGTGAAAAACACTGAACAGATGCAACACAGCTCCTCTGGTCAGGACTATCAGGGTGAGTCCCCAGCCCCTGAGAGCAGAATGGGATTGAGGGGATGAAATCAGCATTAGAAGGAAAATCTCAGCAACTTTGCAAGGACTAAGAGAGGGTGCAGAGTTCTGCACAGCCCTGGGAAAGCAGAGCTGCTGTTCCTAACCTCAGGTGACAACAAGTCTGCATCCGGGCTTCTATTATTTTTTTTATTATTATTATTTTTTCCCCCTCCCCTGACATGTCTGTTTTCCAAGCTGAACATTTTAAGAATCGAGGTTGCTGCCTGTCATATCTAGCCAGCTTAGAATTAACACTTATTTTTTTTTTTTTTTTTTTTGTCTTTGCTGCTGCTTTGATCGAAGCCAAGTGGTTTTCTCATGGGTAAGGAGGTCACGGGGTTAAAAGAGCAATATGACAATTACAAAAGTTAAATCTATTGCCACTACTGCCAGACACACTGCCCGGGGTCCATTAGCACGTAGTACAGAATGGTTATCACAGGTCACTGACACCAGTTCACTCTAATGGCTTTTCCTGTGTCCTTATCAATCCAGTGCACAAAGTGGCTCACCCTCAGCCTTTCCCTATGATCTCAGGGCTGTGTTTATAGCTATCTAACTCCACCAGGCACCAGCAGGTCAGCCAAGTCAGCAGACAGTGAGATATGCCAGGACAGGACGATGGGACAATCTGCAAAGTGTCTGAGATGAACAAGGAGTTACCAGAGACTTCGAGAAGGAAATTTTTTCCACTGCTTCCCCCCCCTCCACCTCCCACCCCCTCCCCAGAAAAAAAAAAAAAAAAAGTTTTTTCAAGTTCCCAAGGACACCAAGGGAAAACTTTACAACCCTGAGCTCAAAAATAGACGTAAACCACAGACTTTCCATGGTAAGGTTTGTGTTTCAGTATCAAATAAAAGGAGTGAGCGGCGTTGCAAAGAGAAAAAAGAGACTTTTTCATATGAAAGAGAGGGCTGGGTAGCTCGTATTATTTGAATTGTGGTTCCTATAAGAGGCTTTCTCATCCCTTGAAAGAAGAGCTTCAATTGTTTTGCCCCCCCCTCCTCTTTCCCAAAGAACAAACATTTTGGTGGGGATGCTGAGACCCACCCAGCGAGGTGGGGAGGGGGCAGGAACAATCGGCTGCGTCACCACCGCCACAGGCAACCAGCCTGCCAGTTTATTAGCCCACAAAGGCAGAAAAAGGAGGTTTAATGCAGGCAACACAATCACTAGCATACTTCTAAGAGGAATTTAAAAAAAATTAGATGTGATTTAAGTGAAGGGCAGGGAGGAGACTCGTGATCCACCACCGGATTTGTGGTATCTCCCAACCTGATGTGAAATCTGCTCAGCTCAGGGAGACAAAGTGTACCCAGCCCTTGGCCCAGCAGGTCACCTCGAGTCCCTGGATGGGTCCCTGCTCAACTTCCACAAAACCAAAAGTCACCATTTTAAGGCTAAGCAAAGAAAACCAACTCTTCTTTCCCCTCCAAGGCTGTGCTGGCTCCTCAGAGGCAGAAAACGCACCAAGTGGACACAGTTGATACAAAACGCTCACATTTTAATAGAAGAACCTAAAACCATTTCTACACTGATTAACTTTTGTAAAGTAGGTTTTTTGTTAGTGTTTCTTTTACCTTTTTTCCTAATGCACTTTGTGCATCAAAGCAGCTTTAGGGCTAAAGAGGTTTGGTTTGGGGCAGGAGCAATAGAGGAGATAAAAACGTCACCGGAGAGATACGACAAATTTATAGTAAATACCTGTCAACTGCTATTTATCTAAATTATCCAGCTCTGGGATTCTCCAGAAATACTTCATCAACTAGGAGGCAGCCACAGTTTTAAGCCTGTATTTACATCAGAATCTGCTCCCTTTTTTTCTTTTTTTTTTTGGACACTTGTTCTTTACCCTAAAATGACCCCTTTGTAGCTCGGATCAAAGAGCTGGGAGTGTCGATACCAGTGTCTTCATGAACATGTTAAGAACCTCAAAGTAATTGGTAACCAATTAGCATAAAGCTTAAAAAACCCACCTAGCTAAGGCAAACCCTAAATAAGTACTAACAGGCAACAGCACTGGCTCAAGCTGGAGCTTCAGTGACTTAAATCACTGTCAGCTGCTTTGGAGACAACTTCTTGGGAGCACCCTCTGTGCAAAACACTCTGGCTCTTATTTTTTTTTTTTTTTTTAATTCCTTTCTGCTCTTCACTCACTCTTTGCTTTCTGCCTTGCTACAGCTTACGGGAAACATGAAACAAAAACTGCTTTTCAAAGCAATTCCATGTCTTGGCCTTGAAATACAAGGCTCCCAACAGCTGCTCAGATGCTCCAGCAGATAAACCATCTGGCCCAAACCTCACCTTTCCTAATTTATTTTGGAGATCGATCAAAGCAACTCAAGCATTACATAGACTTTGGTCAAAGACAACATAAAAGATAAAAACGTCAATGGCAAAATCACTTCACTGAAATAGTCTTGTTTCTTCTTTATATAATAATATTACCATTCTCAACAAACTTCTCTATTAACACAAGGAAAAGATATACCTGATACCAAGAGCCCAGCAGCCTAACCACGCTGCAGATGAATGTCCTTAAATAGCACATGGCTGCTGAACCAAAACTAAGTGGGGTTTAGGCTTTAAGATCACCTCAAACCACACGGAGACTTTGGCCAACTGAGCAAGAAGACCAGAACAGGGCCCAAGACTCCCATGTCCCACCTCTGCTCCCAGCTCCCCCCTTAACTCTTTTATATGATGCTCCAGGCATCTGAAGAACCATCATACCCTTGGTGCCAGCCAGGCTTTTTTATTAGTATTATTACTTTATATTTTCCTAGGAAAAGGAGAGCAGCCATTTCTCTAACACCACCAGGATTTCCACCGAGGTTGCTCAGTGGTTATCGACTTAAACCGACTCAAAACCAAAGCTGTCAGCTGAAAAACCTTTTTTTCTCTATATATATATACAATTCAATGCTTGCTGCCTGCAGAAACACCAGGCAAGGCAAAGACCTGCTGTTCCAGGCATCCTTTAGGGAAGGTAAATTCCTCTCATGAAACCAAAGGATTATTTGAGCAAAGAAGGGTTGACCCGGGTGTCCCCAACTCCACGTCTACCACACAAATCCCTTCTCGTGATGTTTTGTTTGATATCTGCAGATACTCAAAACCTCCCCTACGCCCATTTCTTCCTCAAGACAGCCTCAGCCAGCTCCTTTCTCACAAGAAAAGGAATCGCCAGATGAATAGTCCCATAAAGCATCCCACCAGAGCCTGTCCTCCCCGCAGCCGCCACCACGCCAAGGTCCAAGTTTCAATTAACCCCCGCCTGACCTTCCTTCACTTTCTTTCCCCCTCCTCTGCCCTTCCTGAGAAAGTTCAGCGTTTCCTTCCAAAGTCTCTTTGCCTGTTTGATATTGTACTTCGCCTTGGTTGCTGAAGGAAGGATTTACAGGTGCCTGGCCCCCTCTGGAAGACCATGACCGAAGGCTGACCTCCCGTTACAATATGTGAACTCCTGCCCTGCTGATAAGGCTGGCAGATATGAGTAGGATTTTTCAAATAATCCTTTGGGAATTTATAAGCAGCACAGCCATAAAACCGAGGTGACTGGAAGGTCGATTTCACTAAAAATAATAAATATCTCAATGTTTATTCAACGTGGGCCTTTTTAACTGCAGGCCAAGCATTTAGATAACGCTATTGTAAATGACAAATATTAGGATTTTTTGGTAACTATTACATTATGATCCTTCCGTCTGACACTGATGTGGCCGTTTCCCTCGATGCTTGCTGGATCTCTGACATTGTTCTACCCAAGCTGGGCCTAGAAAGCCAGGGCAGGATTCAATCACAGGTCAGGAAAAGGGCAATGTTCGTTTCAGAAGCCTTTACTACAGCTGGTTACCTTTCTTTCTTACTGCTGGCTCACCAACACATCTTCTTCAAAGCTCTCTTGTCTATTTGTTCTCATTACTAGGGCTTTTGGCTCCAATAGAGGGAGGGAGAAGGACCGAATCATAGAATCATGGAACTGTTTTGGTTGGAAAAGAGCTTTAAGATCACCAAGTCCAACCATTCACCCAGCACTGCCAAGGCACCCCCACCCCATGTCCCTCATCCCCACATCTCCATGGCTCTGAAACCCCTCCAGGGATGATGGGGACTCCAGCCCTGCCCTGGGCAGCCTGGGCCAGGCCCTGACAACCCTTTCCAGGGAGAAATTGTTCCCCAGCTCCAACCTAAACCTCCCCTGGCACAACTCGAGGCCAGTTCCTCTTGTCCTGTTGCTTGCTCCTTCGGAGAACAGACTGGCCCTCTGGCCTTCAACCTCCTTTTTGGGCAGAGAAGCACCAGCTCAAACTTCCCCATCACCAAGTCCACAGAAGCATTCCCACCTCCAGCAGAAGACAATCCCACCCAGATATTCACCATGGAACTCTGGCCACAAAACTCATCTTCTAGAAGCAGCATCTCCCGAAGCCATTTCGGAGGACTACACCCTCGGTTGCTATTTCAGAATAAAAAATAAAGCAACAAGACAACACCACAGCCCCAACAAGACCATTTCAGATGTGCAAACCCGTTATATCCACCAGCCAAAGCTCTTCACCCTTCCCAGAACAGCTTTTTGTACCAATACCCAATTAAATAAATACCCTTGCACTAAACAAATTCGCGTCGGCTACGCAAATAGGTTTCCTAATCCTGTTTTCATCAGGCATCCTCTCCACTGAAGTTTCTCCAACTAAAGTGACACTTTGAAATCCACAAAGCCCATCAGACCAGTTGCAATCTTCAATTAGCACACTCCCTGAACTGGGCTCCCAGCGCCGGGCTGGAGGAGGAGGAGGTTGATGTCCAAGATAAACAGCGTAACACATTTTGGGTAGGTTCACTTTTTTTCAGTCCAATAAAAATCTCAGGGCCGTGCAGCCAAATTACATAATTATTAACAGATGAAGGCCCAAAAAGATTTTTTTTTTTTTTAATAATCTAAATGTTTTTAATGACCATTCTTTTCCTTTCGCAAATCCATTTGTACCTATTGCTGGAGCAAATGGCTTCAGAAGTGCCTTAAAAACAATTCTCTCTCAAGCCTGGCTCTGGCATGGAAAGGGAGGGAAGCTGTGAACAGAGTGCTCCTTTCATCTGCTGCCTGGCCTTCAGATTGCTCAACCACAGGAGAAGAGCCCTCAGAAAAGCTCCCTCTCTCCAAAGGACCTTAAGGAAGGGATGCAAAAACCACAGGTTCTTTTGGCCCAGGCTGCTGGAGGCATCTTTGAAATTAAAAGTTGAAGGGTAAGCTGCAAAGGGCATCTCCTCTTCACTCTTTATGAATTAAATAAGTAAAAATCAAAAATAAAAATCCAGGTCTTGTGTACTCTGGACAAAACGTAGATCATCTACCAGCTCCCATCTGCTGAGGTGGGAGGTTTCTTGACAAGTTCTCAAAAACTTGACACAGTTCAGAATAACACTTTTTAGCCAACACCACAAAGCTTCAGTTTGACAGTGTTTTCAGTGTGTAAAAAGCCAAATGATGGGGAAATCGGAAGAGACACAAAAACATGGTGGATTTGGTGGGATGACAGCAGCTCTGCTCCCGCCCAACAACCTCTGAAGAGCAGCAAAGTTCTCCTCCACGTGGCAACCAATCCATTTAAAACCAATCCCCCTTCCACAGCTCCTCCATTTGCACCAAATAATGAACCTACTGTGGTCAAAGAAGAATTCTTGGAGGAAAACTTCATGACCAAGAAACACGTATCTTGTAAACCCAGGCTCTGGAGAAAACAACCCTTTATATTTCTGCAGCCTGCATGAAGCAACTGTGGGGATTTTTACCCAAATCCATCCATCCCTGGGTCTGCTTTCTACTTCAGGTCTCACACATCTTAACTAGGTGAATTTAAAACTATTTTTGCAACCCCCTCCTGCAAGCAGCAGCATCTTTAAAGCCTGAGGGGCAGCCCAGTCACTCACCAGGACAGAATATATGTGCAGGCATCGGTACACGGGTGAGAAATCCACCAGGTCCTGAGCTCCAGGCACCTAAAAAGCAGAAGGCAACGAGTGTGAAATGTGCAGAACACGTAGAGGCAAGAGAAGCTCCAAAGTATCCCATGGAGTTCAGTGCAAAGCCAGCCCATGCAGGGCTGGCAGAGAGAGACACGATGGTGCCAGGTACACAACAGTGAGAGGGAACATTGGTATCAGCCTCCATCTCTCTATAGGTTTTACACAGTATTTTTACAAATTTCTTGCAGTAGGGAAATGTCATTTATTAAGGAAATGGCACTGCAGGATTTGGCCCTCTGTTAGCCAGCTCAGCAGAGATTTCACTTTGGCTTAAATGGTTCAGGCATCCTGGCACAAGCTCTTCTGGTACTTATGAAAGAGGGGGAAAACCAAAATAAAATCTTATTCTTTAGATTCTAGTTTGATTTCTTTAATAGCACAATTTTTTTTTCCTTTTCTTTTTTTTATTCTTTTTTTTCTTCTACCCCCCCCCCCCACGCCATGCAGGCTCCACCACCTTTCAACAACCCAGTGAGTCTTGCACAGGGACAAGGAAACTCATTTCTGAAGGGTGGGACAGAGGGAGGGAGGGAAAGAGGAAAGATCAGAGAAGCAATTTGCATACAAGAAGCTTGTGTCCTTTGGATATGTTCAAGCCAACACAGCATTAAGCTTGTTGGCCAAGGCATAAAGCTAAGGCAACCTTCCTTCTCCCCCAAAATCCAGAGAGGAGGGGAGTGTTCTGTTGACATGTGGTGGAAGAAAAGGGAGAAAGATGAAAGGGACCAATGGACAGGCCTGGGAAACATGTTTATTTTATATATTTTTAATTATGCTTAAGAGGCACTACTGCTAAAAAGGAGGTAGGATGAAGAAGAGAGATGTTTCTTGCTGGATGAGGGTATGCAAGCCTCAACCAATGCTGCCCAGAGAGCCTGGGGCCAGGAGTCCTCCTCATCTAAAGCAATAGCTTCAAGGAGAGGAGTGCAGAAGTTATGGGCTGGAAAGGGAAAACAAGGGGTTTTGTTCAGTAGCCTCCTGGGTAAAGTGGAACTGGAGCTCTAAAGAACCTCCATCACGTAAAGAAACTCAGTCCCCAGCTCCACGTGGGCTCTTGCTTCGAACTGGAACACTGGAAGAAGCTATGGAGAACATCCACACATGATGTGGGACCATCCCCCCCTGCACATCCAGCATTGCTCCAAGACCCCAAAAATCCTGACAGTCCCAACATGGGGGTGCAGGGGTTGGAAGCAGCTGCTTCAGTAGCTTTAAACTGGAAGAGATCAGGTTTGGGTCAGACATTAGGAAGAAATTCTTTAATTTGAGGATGCTGAGCCCCTGGTTGCCCCCAGAAGCTGTGGCTGCCCCAGCCCTGGTAGTGTTGAAGGTTGGATGGGGCTTGGAGCACCCTGGGCTGGTGGGAGGTGTCCCTGACCATTGCAGGGGGTGGGACTGGGTGACCTTTAGGGTCCCTTCCAATCCAAACCAGTCTGGGATTCTTGATTCACCACCTCGCTGGGCTTCGCTCCAACCTCCATGCTGCTCCTTTGGGCAGCTCCTGCAGAGGGACCAGGCTGGCTCAGTGGGAAGGAGGAAAGTTTCTGAGCCAGGGATGGGGCTGCTCACAAAATGTGACCTTTTTCATGCTGAACATGGCTGTTTGGGGCCACAGCTGAACCAAGGGCAAGCCCAGCTCACCAGCATCTCTTGCTCTTACCTTTTACAAGACTGTATTTGAGAACTGCAAACCCTGGGCAGCAGTTTTATTGCATCAACATCAATTTTATCATGCCTTCCTGATCATTTATTTTCCATTTGCACTCTCCCAGGACTTCTAATGCTTCCTAAATAGCTCCCAAAACCTGATTTCAGCTCCTTTACGGGTACGGATTTTGCCTTGCTGGGTTTCTCCAGCATGAAGGGTAATTGGTCTCCAGTTGGTAGAGCAGTAAAACACTCCTAGCTCTGAAATCCCTGGCTGCAAAACTGCTGGGAGATCACTAAAGCAGACAGGGAAGTATCAGCACTCACTCGACCCAGCCATCCCCCAGCGACCACCATCAGTGTGGAGAAGATGGAGTGGAGGGACCCGAGTCCACCCTCTGTTTTTCTAGAGGAGAAATCTGTCATCCCTCCACATCAGCATCAAAGCCAGGCCATGTTTTCCTAGGAATTTGAATTCAGGATCAAACGGTTTTGCTCCTCTTGGATTTGGGGCACTCGTTGAACACGGCCCACAGAGAAATATTTCTGATAAAGTTTTGTGAAATCAGGATATTGCCAAAAAAACGGAGCTCACTCCCCCAAGAGAAATTCCTTCAAAGCAGACTGCAACATTTTCACAGCCTCTGATCTTCTGCAAAAACTTTTAAGCCCACACACAAACTCTCACAGAATAAAATAAAATAAAATTTAAAAAAATCTGCAGGACTGTTCTGCAGAGTTAACATCTCTGGGACATTCATAAATTTGCTCATCTAGGTAGAACACCAGAAGACATGGAAGCTGAAGGCCTGGACCACCAGAAAGCTTTCTGCAAACAAAAAAGAAATGCAACCCAAGTGATAAAAACTTGTGCTGGATTTTTATGCAGAGTATAAACCTAGGAGATTTATTTTAAGGAAAAGAACAGCCCACCTCTTCCTCCTATAGCCCCAGCCCTGCAACAGAAGCACTGATAATCCTACCCTTAGAAATCTTTCCAGTCCAACCAACACAGGCCTCTGAACACACAGGATGTATAGAAAATTATCTATGTGGTTAGCTCAACACGTTGCACGATCTAAACACATCTGCTGTTTACATGATTAGGTATTTATCTAATATTGAGATATTCAGCCACCTCCAAAAACCCCAAAACCCAGGCTCAGCACAGCCCCTCCAGCAGCAACTGCATTTGGGCAGCCAGAGCTCCACTACCAGTGTTCAAAAACTGAATAAAGCTTCAATTTCTGACACCTGAGAGCAAAACAAGAACTCAAGCAGCATCAGCAACAGGACTGCTCTGACACATCCTCTTTAGTCTCATCTTTTTTTTTAGTTTCTTTTTTTTTCCCCTTTTGATTTGCTGAACAAAGAATTTATTCATCTTCTCCCAAATTTTCCCAGTCCACAAAATACCAGCTCCACAAACCCCCTTCCCAAACCCTGGATCTAAGTGCTGGGAGCAGAGGTCTTTCTGCTTCTTTCTGCTTCTCCTTTCCTTCTGCAAGAACCTTTCCAGGCAGGTTAAACACTGCCTGTAGCAAACTCAAGTTTTCCATGGAAATTGGAAAACAGAACCAACAGAAGATTGACCCAGAGGTAAGGGATGCCCTGGTCCAGCTTTGGATAACTTTGAGATGATTTTAGATCATTTTCTCAGATCCTTGCTAGTGTTTGGTGTAAAGCCAGGACACAAGCAGACAGACACTCACCCATCTTTCAGGGAGGGGAAAAAACCTCCAGATTTAAGACCAGGAATTCAAGAGAGGTGTTTGATGAACACATTGATGGATGTTCATGGATGAGCTGGTGCAGGGGAACACAAGCACACACAATGCTGCACCAACAAAAGTTCAAGTCCAAGGGAGGACCTCGAGCAGGTTGGGTCTTTTCAAGAGACAGAGCACAGAAAACATCACAAAGCTCAAAGCAGTGTTGGGTCTGCACTGCACTCAGCTCTTGGGTCCTCAGCACAAGAAAAGCCACAGACCCATTGAAGGAGCTCCAGAGGAGGCCACAAAAATGATCCAAGGGCTGGGGTTGTTAAATCTGGAGGAGAGGAGGCTTCAGGGAGACCTAATTGTGGCTTTTCAGTATTTAAAAGGGACTTTTAGAGAGGCATCTTTTAGCAGGGGCTGTTGGGTGATGGGGACAAGGGACAATGGTTTTAAACTGGAAGAGGGAAGAGGGAAGAGTCAAACTAGAGGCAAGGAAGAAATGTTTTACACTGAGGGTGGGGAAACTCTGTCCCAGGTTGCCCAGAGAAGTGGGAGATGCCACATCCCTGGAAACACTGCAGATCATGTTGGAGGGTCCTCTGAGCAACCTGATCCAGCTGAAGATGTCCCTGCTCACTGCAGGAGGGGTTGGATGAGCTTTAAAAGTCCCTCCCAACCCATTCTGTAAATCAACAAATCTCTTTGGGTACCAGCAGCCAGGAAGCACTTTCCTAACACTCAGTGGAGGTGCAGAACAAACTCTACTGGAGATCTGCTACACCATGGTTAGCCCTGGTGTTCCCTGACTGCCCCAGTGTGTCCCCAAGGCTCAACCTTAGGGGAAAAAACCCTAATTAATTTGCATGGTCAAAAAGATGCTCAGGACACTGTGATGTGGGGGGTGGCCAAATGCAGACTGACATCACCCTGGCTCCCATTACAGACACCAGGCAGACAGCTTTGTCTGGAAACAGAGAGGTTTTGCTCAGTGTCCAAATGTTTTTTGCATAATTACCAGTGGAAGGAAAGAAAAGGTGGAGGCTGATGGCACCTAACAAAGCCATTTATCAGGGAAAGCAGAGAGAGCTCCCTGGGGTCCCTGCCCCAGCTCCCAAAGCTTGTAAGAAATCTCTTGCACTCACTTAAGAGAATTCCAACTGATTCCTACAGCCAGGTCAACCTGAAAGAATGCCAGAACATGATGAATTTTGGCTACACCTCACACCTGCTGATGTCCCAAGTGCCAAACTCCTTCTCCAAGTAGAAAACTGTCTGGAATTTGTTGGGTTGTTCTTCAAAGTCAGTTGAGTAGCCGTTAGTCTGCGGTATGATGTCCTCCCTTGAAACTTCTCCTCTCCCACAAAGGAACACCAGGGAGTCCAGTTTGACCCAACCACTTCACAGACACCTGACCAGGCTTTTTTGGGGGTTTTTTTTTTTTTTTTGGGTGGGGGGGACAAGAAGAAACGAGCCACAAGGCATGCGAGGTCGTCCTGCAGCCTTCAACGAAATCGCACAAGAAAAGTCCCCGAAAATGAGAAGAATCTGGACAGGCTTTGTAGTTTGCTGGATGCCTTTTACTACAAAGGGAACAGCTGGCACAAACGGAACAGGCTGGGGAGCTGCTCACTGTGAAATGCAAATTCTCCTTCCACAACTTGACATTCATAAAAACTGAACTGAAGGCTTCTCCCAGCTGGGCCCGCTCCCTCGCTCCCATCCTGGTGGGAGCTTCCACCTCACTCAGGCATCCGTGGGACAAGTCTGGAGCATGATGTCCCCAAACTGGAGACATGGAGAGAGGGGAGAACCCCATCTTGGATTCATCTTCTTGAAGGCAGCTGACAGAGCTCTCTTCCGCTCTCAGGGAGAGGATGATCTACATCAGAATGCATCCAGCAGAACCAGCAAAACCCTTCTGCTCTCCCTTCCCTTTCAAAGCTTCTCCTGGGCAATTTTCCTGCAGGGATGAAAGGATTGCTCCTGATCCACAATTCCCTCAGCTGCTCCTCCTAAGACTTGTGCTTCACCAGCTTTGCTGCCCTTCTTTGGACACGCTCCAGCTCCTCAACGTCTTTCTTGCACTGAGGGGCCCCAAAACTTAACGGCCCTGTTTCCAGATGAGAAGACCCTTTGTACTAACAAATAAATACATAAATAGCTTCTCTTCTATCAAAAAATTAAAAAAAACCACCAACAAAAACATCAAAAAAACCTCCAACAATCCAGGAAGAAAGAACATGTGGAAGAGTGAAGCCCATCAGGAACCAAACCCCTCTTTTCTTCCATTTCCCCCCCAAAAAAAACCACCACTGGGAAAAGAGGACTCTGGGAGGAGCCCAGGAGGCTCCAGTTCATCACCACGGACAGCACCCAACACTACAGCCCCCCAGGGACCCCTCACCTCCCTGGGCCACCCACCAGCTCCTCCTCTGCTGCCATCTCCCCTGGAAGTTCATTGCCTTCCTCCCATATCCCAGCAATGGGATTGCATCTGCCTTGAGCTGAGCTCATTGCCTTCAGCTTCAGAGACTTCTCCCAACTGTCTTTAAAACCAAAGAATGATAGAATCATTTGGGTTGGAAAAGACCTGAAATATCTTGAAGTCCAACCATAAACCCAGCACTGCGAAGGTCACCCCCACCCCATGTCCCTCATCCCCATATCCCCAGGGCTCTGAAACCCCTCCAGGGATGATGGGGACTCCAGCCCTGCCCTGGGCAGCCTGGGCCAGGCTCTGACAACCCTTTCCAGGGAGAAATTGTTCCCCAGCTCCAACCTAAACCTCCCCAGTAAGTGGTGAGCAGCTGCTCAGTGCATCACCTCTTTGTACATTATTGTTGTTGTTACTCTATTTCAATTATTAATTTTTTTTCTGCCTCCTTACCTTCCCAATTCTCTTCCCCACTCCTTGGGATGTTGGGGAGACAGAGACCTGCTGCATGGTAGCAGCCAGGTAGGTTAAAACTATACCACCTCTCAGTCCTAATTTTAATTCTGATTCTCATTCTGATTCTAATTCCAATTTCTCATTCCAATGAACTCCACCACTGTCTGCCCCACGGGTACCACCACATTCCACACTGCTGCCCAGTTCTGCAAGAGCCCCACTCAACAGAAGTGAGGGATGTTGAGAGCGGGATAGAATTAGAGAATCATTTCAGTTGGAAAAGACCTTTAAAATCATCAAGCCCAACTGTTAATGGATGGATCATCTCCAACCATTCTAAGCTGGAACAAGTAAGAAGCACTGAAGGATCAGATTTTTTCATTTTTTAACAGGGAAATACCAAAATAATTCAAATCAATGCCTGTTTCCCAAAACCCTGCCATTCCCACTCAGTTTTCTTTTGTTTGCCTTCTGCTCTCTCTCTGTTTTGATGGAGCAGTAAGCAGCCCACCCAGATGGCTGCAGTGCAGGGTGAGGGTTCTGGGTTGCACCCTCCAGTTTGGTCCCTAGGAAGCTCCTGGGCATCTCCTCACCCTGCTTGGGGAGGGCAGCAGAGATGATGAGGAGAGAAGTGAACAAAACCACTGTGGGGCAAAGGGAGGAAAGAAGAACCAAGCCCAGCAGCAAGGGTTGTGCTTTGCAGTTAAAAACACATCACAAAGTGCCAGTCTGAGGGAGAAGCAGCAGAGGAGGAGACAAAAGGAAGGGAGGACACCAAGGAGTTAAAAGTGCATTTCAACAGCTCTGTCCCAATGCAATCCTTCTCAACACAAAGCATGGAGCTGCCACCATGACACAGAAGAGGCCAAACATCTCCTGTGCTCTGCTCAGCAGCAAAACTCCTCCCAAGCAAGCCCAGAAGTGCAAGACTCGAGCTGGAGGACAGAAGACACAGCTTGCTGGGTTCTCACACAACACTTGGCCCCTCTGCTGAGCCTGCTAACCAGGATAGGGGCCACACAGCAAAATAACCCAACCCCCAACCCCACCCCATCTCCTCCAACCCATTCTGCAGCTTTATGCCATGCTGCAGGGCAACGCCAATGAGCAAGCAAGGTGCAAACACTCTCTGAGACACTACTGATCACCCCACACTCTCCAGGCTCCTGGATTTGATGTTATAGAGTTACCTCTTCATCCTCATCCTCATCTTCAACATCCAGGATACCCGAATCCTGCTCAGACATGGGGCTAGTGTTCTTTACCTCCAGATCTGAGCTTGCGCAGATTTCTTTCTTGGACTTCTTCCCCCCGCTGATCCTGGGATGCTGGGATACAATATTGTCCAGGTTTCTTTGCTGCTGTGCCTAGAAAACAAAAACAAAAACACAAGATTTCACCTTTTACAATAGCATCCTTGGATTTATATTTCTCTTTCAGCCAAGAGATGCAATCAGTCATGAAATATGACAAACGAGACAAAATAAAACAGGCACTTAATGGAGCTCTGAAACGTTATGGTTTTTCTAACCCAGATCCTCCAAGGAAACAGAAGATTCATTTCAAAACCATTCCAGGGATTATGCAACAATACAAACAATATTCTGACTCTTCACAAATCAAAATGCCAAACCCATCACGCTGCCATATTGATCTATTTACAGCACAGATGCAGAAATATTAGCCCATAGGCCATGTGGTGACTGTCACAGGCTAAATTAAAGGACGTACTTAACCGTTGGATTTGTTCCTCTTTTCAACCCATGTCAGCACAAAACATTCCACATCTGGACCCCAGAGGCTCCTGAAAGCATTTTTGTGGTACCCCAGGAGAGCTTAATTGTACGTTGCTGATGTACAGAATGAGCTGTGAAAGGTATTGAACCAAAACTCGCTCAGGGAGCAGAACTCGGGGCTCGGTGGAGCTCCCTCCAACCTCTTCTTGATGCCTTTTCCTGGGGCTTTGGGGTTTGGTTGCTGTGGAGGTAAAGGTATTTGTTCTGCTGCAAAACCTCCCTTGGTTTCCTTGTTCAATCTTGGATAGGAAAAATGCTTTAGCCCCAGTTGTTTAGCTGACCAAGAGCTTCAAACCAAAAGGGAATCAGAAATCAAAAACCAAATCATGGCCAAAACCAGGGGGAAGAGGCCAAGCAAATGGCTGGAGTGCTTCTGCACAGGGGGGTCAGCTCTGGTATAACTAGAAACCAAATGGTCTCGAAACCTGAAACGTAGATGGATGCATCCACACAGATTTATAGAAGCTCTCACATACTTTTCTGGACATTTTTTATATATAAGAAGGAAGGTGTATGGACATCATCCAGATGGCTTTCTGAAACTGTTAGTTTAGGTGGCAGGTTTCTTTTTTTGAAAAAGAATGAGGTTTTTTATACATATCAGTTATTAACAAACTCTGTGTACTCTTTCAGGAACAATTTCTCCCTAGAAAGGGTTGTCAGAGCCTGGCCCAGGCTGCCCAGGGCAGGGCTGGAGTCCCCATCATCCCTGGAGGGGTTTCAAAGCCCTGGAGATGCGGGGATGAGGGCCATGGGTTAGTGTTGGACCTGATGTTCTAAAAGGGCTTTTCCAACCAAAAGGATTGCATGATTCTATGGTTCAACCCAAATCAAAGCTGTATCTGTGTATTTCATTGCTTCCCTGGAACAGGAGAGGGACCTGCCCCATGCTAATGTGGCAGCCTGGCTTCAGATGGAAGAAGAAATACCAAAAACCATGCTGTGGATATTGTTGTCAGTGAAACCAACTGTTCTGGGGTAAAAATGGAGAATTAGAACAAGTGGAACCTATAAAAAACCCAGTAATTTTTGCTACCTGAACTGCAGAAGTAGCACAATCCTTCCAAATCATTTCCTTTTAACAGCTTATTAGCATTAATACAGCACAGGAACCATTTATGAGAAAGTTTCAGTTTGGCAGCCTAAATAGTAATATCCTTGATGTTTACTCCAAGTGCTCCTACAAGAGAAGTTAGGGCTGTGCAAAGGGGCTGCTTGACAGCTAAAATTCCTTTCTGAATGCCTCATTGAGCAGAAAGACCCCATCAGACCCCAACCACTCGTGTAGTTTCTAGATGTGAAGAATATGAAACCCCAAACGTGGCACGAGCGTCCCAACCCGATAAAAACCCCAAGGGCAAAGTGCCCTTCACACCATGGGCATAAAACTGGCATCACTTTAACCACCCAAAATGACAACTGAGAGTAAAATTAAACATCTATAGCTGACACTTGCCATGGTTGCACCAGGAACTGGAGGTAAATCTTAGAGGATGAGCAGCCCTGTGCTGTGCCATAGCCCAAGCTTGACCTCTAGTGGTTGGAAAGCTGTAGTATCCTTGATGTTTGCTACAAGTGCTCCTCCAAGTAAGGGCTGTGCAAGGGGAACTAACTACCAAGCAGGCTTATTAAAAAGATCTCTTCAGGGATGAGTCTCAACAATAGGGATTTTTGCAGCAAAGCCACAGGGAAAGGTCTGTGTGGACACTGCCGAGGACAAACTTTGCAGCGATGTCAATACTTGAAGCGAGTTGTGGGGAGGGGGGGGGGGGGAAGTGGTGTTTTTTGCATTAGAAATCTCCAACTTCAGAAGCAGGACTCTATAGAAAGGCATTGCAACACCACAGAAAGAAAATTAGGACTTCAAAAAGGGGAGCAAGCGTTTGGTCCTTCTGAAGCCCACACAACAAAGAGAACCGAGGCTCGATTCCACTCTCAGATACGCCCATTTATGACATAAGTTACCCAACTGAAGTGTAATGAAGTTATAACACTGAATTCACTGTAAATTACACCAAAAGCCAGCCCAGTGTACTCATTAAATCCTCTCAAATTTATGTCATCTTTTCTCCTCTGGAAAGGGAAGAAATCAAAGAGTGGGAAAACGCAAAGTTTGGGATAAAACATTGTGCTTGCAATGGATCATTAACCAGGGCGTAGCAAGATCACAGCAGCATAAGTGGTCATGGGAGAGGAAAAATCTGGGCTAACGAGCTGAAGGATGCTGCTGCCAGCTCTGAACTTCACCACCAAAGCACTGAGCATCTGAAGTTCAGAGTTTGAGGCTGAACACAGAATCAGCCTCACCAGAGGACCTGGAGGACCTCAGAAGACAACACTGCCTGGGTCCTCCATCTCTTTCAAAACTCAAGGTGTTCATCTCCTCCTTCAGTCACATCCACAGGAGGAGCAGAACAACTATTGCTGGCTGTCAATCTTGCCAAGACCCGAATCAAATATGGGTAAGGCTTGGTAACACGTTGGTATTGAGAAAACCCCAAAGCCAAGAAAGTTCACCCTAGGAAACAACCTTCACTCAAAGCCAAGGAGTTTAACATCCAAATCTAAACCCACATTTGGCACTTTGCCTGCTTCAAATGCAAATTAACCCAGGTTTATCAAGAGAAAAATTATGAATTGAATTCAAGTCCAGGAACCTACTAGGAAAAAGCAAATATAGGGCAGAAAAAATGCATGCCCCACTTCCCACAGCCCCACAAAAAGCAGCCAGTGGTGCTACCAGTGGCCTAGAAGCTTTCCAGCCCACCAAGAGCAACTTTCACTTTTAGGAATTTAAAGAATCTGAGGGGGAAAAAAAGAAAAAGTTCTAAATTACAAGAGATATTTCCAGGGATTCCTACCTTACAGACAATAATGGCCCCAGAGCAGCCCAGCTGATGCTCATTCCCTTCCATCCCCAACCATCTGGCACAGGGGCTGCTCTGTCCTGGGGTGGGCACAGCTCATCCATCACCACCAGGAGCCTGAGGAGCTGGTGTGATACGAGCCAAGCCCATAACCTTGGTGAAACACCACAAGGGCCACACCAGGAATAATAATAATTACTTTTCCATTACCAGAAGGGCATTTCCCCCACCACCCCCAACTCCTGGCAGGAAACAATCTGGACTGAAGTGACCTAGAAGTGAGAAATATCAAATTTTCTTTAACTTCGGCAGGTTTGGGTGAAGTCACCGAGGTTTCAGTTTCACCTTGAGAGAAAGCAAGAGCTGGGGAGAGGCCCAGAGGAAGCAACTAAGGAGAAATTTGGGCTTAACCGCCAAGGAACTCCCCGTTTCGACCCTCATCTCGTTCCCAGCACCTTCCCAGGCTGATGGGGGGGGGGGGAAGGAGGGGTGCAGCAGAACAACTCAGCAATAGATTTGACGTCGCACATAAAGGATGAAAAATGACCTGCAGGGCTTGGATCTGAACGTTCTGTTTCACATAAAGGCATCTGCAGGCAGCTCGACCAAGAGGCACACTTTGGAAACCACATCAAAGAGCAGGCGACACTCCAGCCTGCCCTCTGCAAACAGAGGGACCCAGGGCTATGGGGGAGGCAAAAAAAAAACCCTCTGGGGACCAAAAATAAAAAAAAAAAATTAAAATTTAAAATCCCTCCCCCCCCAACCATGCCTTTTGGTGTGGTTCACAAGAAATCAAGTGCATTTTTGTCTTATTCTGTAAAACTGCCTCGATTACACCAGACCATCAATCTCTTGAGTCTCTGCTTCATGGGATCATAAATAAAAATGGGTAAGAAACCAAATGTCTGCTGGTAGCTCACGTCCTGCTCAGCAGTGACACATGAAGTGTTTGGTTCACGGAGCTGAAAGGTCCCTCCAAGCACAAGTGGTTCCTCTGGCAGCCTCCTCCCAGCCCAGGAACACCCAACTCTGCTCTGACACAGCACAACTCCCAGGCCCCCTGACAGCAAGGTCACTCCCAGGATGCTTGAAAGAAGGAGCAAAGGCAACTTCCCACCTCCTGGGTCAGGTTTAGGTCAATCTCCTAAATTTGCTCTTACAACCAAGGCTTGGGTTGGCCATCGGGCAGGTTAGGAGACCACCATTTCTACAGCTGAAGAGTTGGCAGGTTTTGTTGGCTGTAGCCAACCACAAAAAATGATCTTTTTTGCTCTTGTTCCTTGGGAGACAGTCAAGGGAACAAGGGGGAATAAAGCACTTCCACCTTCATCACATTTTCTCTCTCCAGCCAATGCTATCATACGAACAATAACATCAGAAGGGTTGGACCAGATGATCCTCGTGGTCCCTCCCAACCTGACATTCTGTGATTCTACAGCACCTACAGGCCACTAAATCAAGTGCTCAACCTTGCAGGGCTTAGCTTTGGGGGTCTTCTCCTCAAGCTTGGCATACAAGAGTTCTAAATACAAGTCCTCAATCCTTCCCTGTCCATCCTACAAGCTCTAGAGCAGCAGCTTCACCTTTATCAGCCAACACAACCCATCAAGTGCACAGAACAAACACTCTCCATCAAAAACTCAACATTTTGGCTTCAAACAGTAGTGACAAGTAGTAGCTGAGTTTTCCATCATTAGATTTTTCACGGGAACTTGCACTGCTTGTGATCAAGTCAGCCCCAAACCTACAAGCTCAACCCACGTAGCCAAGCTGGGGAATGACAAGGAGGAGCAGGTCATGGACTCCTCTCCAGGCTCTGCCTCCAGAAGCCATACCCAGAGTCAGGGAAAGTTGTTAAACCACCTACACAGGGAATGAGCTCCTTTAAAACTCAAATAGTTTTTTATAGGGTTTTTATAACTTGTTTTCTGTATCTCTTGGCCAATGTTGTCGGGGAGCATGTCTCACCTCCCGTCACCTCCACCCACCAGCAAACTGACAATATTTACTTTTCAAGAAGAATATAATTAGCTCTTTCCTGATGAGACAGCAGATAAGGCACGGGGGAAAAAAAAAAAAAAAAAAAAGAAAAATAAAAAAGAAATTGTATTATTTAAAAGGGCTTGAAGCACTGCTGTGGTTAGCTTCAGCTTTGATTAGTTACTGCACATTTGCTGCTCTGATTGTTTTATAGACCCCTCTAATGGGCTGAGACACAGAACTTTAAAATATCATTTCCCAGTATCCCTAGGATTGGGATACATATTCCTTAAATAATACGACCCAAAAAAAAAAAAAAATCCAAAAAACCCTAAAAATAAAATAAAATAAAATAAAAGCAGAATGGCTACAGGGGAAGAAAAAAGAAAGTTAATAAAAAATGACAGTCGGGCTGGCTCCCTGCCAAAGACCCATTTGAAAGTTATAAAATCCCCCTCCGATCAGATAAAAGCAGGGATTATTATTGCAAGGTGTAAACTCAACACACTGACACAGCTTCTGGTTTGAGTTTGAATAAAAAAAAATAAAAAAAAAAAAGCCCCTTGCTTGTCAGGATGATAAGAGTTTTTGCCTATCTGCTTTCTCAGTGTTAAATGGTTATCAGAGAAAACAATTTGTCAGAGGTTTGTCTGACAAAGTTCACCATCAGCACAGGAAACCAGGCCCAAGGATCTGAGCTTTTTCACTTGATTCCTGGTCATTAAGACAAAAAATAAATATATATAAATTCTAGAAACCCAGCATTCAACAAGTTTGGTCCTCCCGACACCCTGCACAGCCTCTGCTTCAACCTCCATCTCCTCCTTCCCTAAAAATGACCCTTCCACATCAGCCCACCCACTGCTAAGATCCAGTTCACACAATTCCTAACTCCCAAATATCTCCTTTGCTCAAATACGAAGTTTTGGCATCAAGCATGCAATGGGGAACACACAATTCTCCCTTTGCTTTTGCCTTCACCCAGTGATTTATCCTCCTCCACACACTCCTGGCTCCCTGCAAGACGAGGTCAGCATTATTTATATCCTCAGAGTTCACTGTAATAACGAGTAATTTGGTTAATTCAGCATTTTCTATAAAACTTACGAAACCTCAGCCATTCTTTGGGGAAGCTCCTGCAGCCCAGGACTTGGAGAAAGGGACACCCAAGACTCTCCTAAGAGCTGGAAAAAACTTTATCACATTAGCATTGATAAAAAGACTCAGGCAACCAAGTCCTCCAGGTCAGCTGTACAATAAAAGACCAAAAGCCATTTTTTTTAAGCAGCTTTTTTATGGAGCAAAGTGTTGATTTACCCTTCTGTGTGATCTCACCTCCTGAACAAGATATCTGCAAGGCAGGCATCAAAAGTAGCTGGGTTATGCGATTACAAAGTTTATTTATCCCATTTACACGGAACGGAGAAGCTGAAAATGAGATAAGGGGACTAAAAGCAGGAGGAAGACAGCTGCTCTACAAGGGATTTTAAACACATTAAAGACCACGGCCCTGACAGCTCCACAACTCTTTGTTTAATCAACCCTGAGCTCCCGGTGAGATAAAGAATTTGCTGGATGCTTATTCTTTGATTAACTTGTACCAATAATTTAAAATTCCTTCTTCCTTGCTCCACTGCTCTCTGCGATCCTCCAAACCCTGCTCTGATATTGTGGGGTGGTTTGGGGTTTTTATATTATTATTATTATTATTATTATTATTATTATTATTATTATTATTATTATTTCTAGCTCTGCTTTTTCATAGAGCCCCAAAGAGGCACCTTGCTCCATGCCAGGACTGAATTGTGACTCAAAGCTCAAGTGGAAACTCCCACACTTGGGTTTAACCTCTCCTTAGCCTGACCGCATCCCAAGCCAACCCCACCAAGGAAGAGCAGCAAGGGAACTGCAACCAAACCCAGACAGAGGTGAGAGGGTCCAATTCCCCCCCTTCCCTGGCCCAAAGTGACTCATGGACACACGACCCAGCAGGACCAAACCTCAGCTTTAAACACTCTCTCAGGCACTAGGGCCTGGTAATTAATTCTGAAGGGAGGGTTTGTTTCAACACGCTCAACGACAGCCAAGCCATGACAGAGGTAATGGGGTGGTTTGGGCTGGGTTTTTTTTTTTTCTTTTTTTCTTTTTTTCACTGAAAACTACTAAAAAGGAAAAAATCCAGAGCAAAGGCTGGCGTTGCCCAGACCAACATCAGAAGAAAAGGGGATGCAGGTGGAGAAAGGAGAGAAGAAGTGAAGGGATGTGCTCAGGCTTTGACTTAAGGACACCCTGTGCTTGGTCTCAGTGCTTCCATCAATAACACCACAAAGCACCTGAGTTTGCAGCAAGCAGCCCAGGAAACATCCTTGGAGGGGCTCAACGAGGTCTCCAGCCCCCAGCAGCATCACCCCCAACATGGGAACATTCTCAGCTTGATAACCAAAGCCTGCAGGCAGCTCCAGCAGCAAGTCAGGGCACGCCAACCCTCACCTCTCTCTAAACCAACTGGGGCAACTCTCCAAGTGGTGTCCTACACCTCCGACCTTGCCCAAGGAAGTTGCAACTCTCACCAACACCTATGGCAATTTAGAAGTAAAAAGAAGTCGTGGATTAGAGCTCACAAAAGGTTGAAGGCGTATTGGACTCTGAAGCTTTTCAGGGTTGATCCCTGGGTAATTGTGGAAAAACAATTAAGTGTGTTCTTAACCCTGCTGCTTCAGCTCGGAGCTACCACTGCCTGAGGTCTGACACGCCACAGGGCCCTCACACACCCTCCTAACCCACAGGAAGGTGAAGGAAAAGCTTTGTGGAAGCCACTTCCAACATTTCCCAGTGGTTTTACCCTCATTTTTCCTTCCCACTGCCTCGGGGGTAGATGCCAGCTACAGCTGCTCATGTCCTAGAGAACACGCTGCTTAATGTCCCCACCTTACACGTCAAGAATTGCAGCTGAGGACAGAATATTGACTCAGCCAGGATGACAAACAGAGAGTTTAGCTCCTCAGTGCCTGGGTTCCCCCCTCCACACTTCTTTACCTTGACCACATTGTCCCTCAAAAAGTTATAGAGTGAAGAGAGTGTTAACCCTCCCAACCTGGCCTCAGATTAAGGCTCTTTTATTCCGTTCTCTGTGGGAGTTCCCAAACTGCTGTTTCACACACCCTCTTCTCTGGGCTTTGTCAAGCATTGTGCAGATAAGTTTCCTTTCAAGGTTCTGCTTTTGTTTCCATTTATCGCTCTGGTTTGGGGTTGTTTTTTGTTTTTTCAAGATTCTGAGAAACCAGCAACGTTTCTGAGCACCGATCCGAGATGGTCCCGATTCTCCTGGAACACACCAGGACTCAGCTGAACACAAAGACAACGTGAATGAGTGGTGACCCCTGGACAAAATGCTTTCTTGGCTTTTCTACAAGGCAATCTTTGTAAATCTCATAAATCAGACCTGGCAGAACAGACACACTCAGGACCTGACTCCCAGTCCAGATTGGAAACTCTCCTCAACCATCCTCCCAATCATCCGGGGTAAGAGGTTCCACAGCTGCTCCTCACCTGCATCAAGGCAGTGGGCAGCCTGCCACCAATTCAAGCAAGGACATGGATCTTCCCTTCCACCCTTTTTCCAGCTAATGTGCTCCCAGCAACAGCTCAAAGTAATGTCACCCAAGCCATCAGCACCCGTGACTCATCTGTTCCGAGATGCACCCAAAGGCACCTTCTCAGCCTCTTACAGGCTTGAACTCTGTGCCCTGACACTGGAATGGATCACACTGAGATCTGGGTTAGACAAACCAGGAATGGTAAGGACAGCAATGGACTGCAAAACAGGAGCTGCTCCAGCACTGAAGAGCTCGTGGTCAATGACTGCATGCTAGAGATGGGCTCTGTAGTGTCCATCAGGGCTAGGAAGAACCTGCTGCAGTAGAAGACAGAATCACAGAATGACAACGTGGTTTGGGCTGGAAGGGACCTTCAAGCTCATCCATTCACAACCCCCTGCCATGGGCATGGACACCTCCCACCAGCCCAGGGTGCTCCAAGCCCCATCCAACCTTCAACACTGCCAGGGATGGGGCAGCCACAGCTTCTGGGGGTAACCTGGGCCAGGGGCTCAGCACCCTCATAGAAAAGAAAATCTTAATCTCTAAGGTGTCTTGAGAACCTTACTGTCCTGTTTTCTGTGTCTTTCCAGTGGTAGGTTCAAGGTGTTCACCCAAACTGCTGTGGGTGGGGTTACAAGGACAACTTCAGAGCTGGGTACCAATGGACCAAAAAGTTAAGCAGCAGCACAGGGCAAGGACCACAGCAGTTAAAGACTGAACCTCAAAAGACTCCTACTCTCTAGTTCTTATCTCCTGGGGAACACAGGCAGCAGCAGTACCTCCACCTTCAGAAGATTCAGAAAAAAAAATTACAGAAAAAAAAAAAAGAGAGAGAGAGAGAGAAATCCTTCTTGGAACAAAGAATATTTCATTCTGTTTAGGAATAACCCCTACGGTTTTTTTGATGAGAAACCCACAAAGCAGATGCCAAAAGGGCTGAGCCACAAAGACCAGCTTTTCTTGCTAAGTACTAAGTGGCTTTTTCAAGAATAATCATCTTCTCCATCATCCATGAGCTTTAGGGTAGCAGAAGAAGAAAGCAGAACATTATTTTGTTATTGCTGGTTTTAATTAATCAGCGACTTAAATGGCCACTGCTTCTCCAAGCACTGGTGACTATCAAGGGGTGCTTAATCCTGACATGAAAAGTTTCACTGAAAATGACTTTACAGGAGAGCTTACATTTCATCTGGCTTCCCTCATTTCACACAGATCCCTGACACTGTGGAATATTCTGTTGATAAACAGGGGTTTTCTTTCTAAGCAGGATAAGACTGTTGTTGGGCACAAGGTCTGGGGCTTTAGAGAAGAGATTAAAAGAGAGAAGAATGGAATTACACATTCATCACACAGAATTACTCTCTAAAACCCACTCTCCAAACTCAAATGTGGGGTTTTGTAGTGTTTTTTCAACATAAAAATCAGTTTAGTCAACATATTATGTAATTCTACCACTGTATGCTCCCAAGATCTTTCTCCCTACATCAATAATTAGTATTTTGCTTGCATAACAATCCTGAGCACTGAAACTAAATACACAAATATGAAATTCCCTGATAAATGGAAACTTGATCTCATGCTGCTCCTCTAAGTCAGCACAACATCCAGCCATCAAAGCCCCAGAATTGGGGCTGAATTAATTAAAACTGTACAATTTTAAAATAAAATTTATATTCAGAGCCTCCAAACTTTCAGAATTCACAACCAGCAGCACCAGGCAAATCCCCAAATCTGCTGTTGCCTGGGTAGGACCTGCCCTCTAAAGGCTAATGAGGAAACTGCAGAGAGCTTTTCAGGCAGAAATAAAGACCTGAAGGCATTACCCATCCTGCTATTTCCCTTTTCCTTACCTCCCTCACAACCCATCTCCTGTCCAACCACCCCAGGCTCACCTTGACCAGCACCTCCTCGAGTTCAGCCCACTCCATGCCAACCTTCATCCCACTAAACTCAATAGAAACTCTTGGAGCTGCCCTCATGGAGCCTGGATCTCACCCTTGGAGGTGCTGAGAGATGCCTACCAGGAAGAAGATTTAACCAGACATCAGCCTGAACCCCATTAATTTTACAGTTTGATATCATTTTGCAAGTTGGTGGCCAAGACCCCTGCAAGTCAAGAGGCCACGAGCACCAGTGTGGCCTGGGACTCACACCACATGTAAGGTTTGGTCCAACTACTCCAAAACCTCCTGCAAGAGTCATTGCCCTCAATACTGATGAAGTTTCCATCTCCACCAACAAGTCAGCACCAGCTGGAAGACAGGAGCTGTTCGAGCTGGCTTTCAGCTCTTCGTGTCACAAGAGACAACGTGGGAACCATTCCAACCATCCCAACCATCAAAGCCATCAGCTCCTCCAGCCTGGACCTCAGCAACACCTCTTGGGGCACCACAGGGCCTTTTTTTTTTTTGGGGGGGGAAGGTATTATTTGAAGCCTGTTCCTCTCAATCCAAACATGCTCATCCCCCACATCCCAACCAGAAGAACAGGAATGGAAAAAGTCAGCACGGGCCCCTCACTAGATCTGAACATGCAACTCTTGTTCCCATTGTGTAGGATTTCATAAACTCGGAGAGCGTGAGCTCGCATGAAGCTTTTACACAAATTAAAGGCATATTTCAGAGAATAATTTTTTTTTTTTTAATACTACACACTGTGTGCCCTCATATTAACTACTCACTACCACTACAACACAGAGGAGAGGAAGAGAAGCCATGGAGGACTGCAGCTGCCCAGAGGAGACCATTGGAATGGGGATAGAGGAATTACCCACAATAAAACACATCACTGACTCAGAAACCTGTAACCTCACTTCGTGTGCCATCATTCTAAGGCAGCTTTATTGCTGTTGGAAGAGCAAGAATGAGTTTTTTGGGTCAAGACATCATCAATGCTCTGTGCTCATCTCTTCCTTTGAATTCCCTACGCAAGGATCCTAAAAGGGATGTTATTATTCTCAACTGACACTCAGAGCATTCCCAAACGTCCTTTCCCAACAGGTTGATTTCATGAGGGCACCTTAATAAGGATTAGAATAATCCCCCTTCCTTGATTGGAATTTCTGGCCAACATACCTGCCAAGGAAGATGTGATGTTTGACATGAGCCCAGCCACAGTGCTGGGAAAGGATTTTTCTCTTGAATTTCAGCTGAATCCATTGAAGTCATCACTGGGGTTTATAAATCAGCAGTGCTCTTTGGTGACAAACCTCCTTCAGTGCAACATGTGGTACACAAGAGAGAAGCCCAACCTGAAGGCATTTTTTCAAAGCCTTAATTCAGCTTCTTCACCCCCCTCAAATATTTTTTTTTTTTTTTCAGAATACTCAAGAAGAAAAAGCAAACGCCCAGTTTTCAGGGCGTCCTTTCTTACCCTCATAAAGCACTTTACGATGGCTTAGATTTAAAGGCTGAAATTTTAAACCATTTCACCCATTGCCACACTTCCAGCAGCATGGAAGTAATAGCAAAAAAGATGACAATGGGGGAGAAAAAGAACAGAGGGAGGGAAGCACATATTTAAATTATCTGCAATGGGAAACTACCATCTTTGCACAAACAAGCTTTAATCCCTCAAGCACCCAAGCAACTCTCATAAGCTTGCATGAAGCTCTTCTGTACTTTAATCCCTCTTCAGCTCTTACAGTCAACTAATCCATTTAAGTTGCTCATGCCTCACTAACAACTGGTTTTCAAGAAAAAAACCAGGAGGTGTCCCTGCCCATGGCAGGAGGGCTGGAACTGGACGACCCTGAAGGTCCCTTCACCCCAAACCATTCTATGGTTCTAAGAACATATTTATTTGGCTAAGATAATGCACCCTGCCAGAAATTATCAGCATTTAGGTTTCATCCAAAGATACCACCAGGTCTCCCAGCAGGAACCTACTATTTTATGGACATGGTAAAGAAAGGCTCAGCCCACAGAAAACTCAAAATTAAAAAAAAAAACCTAAAGAGAAGTGAAAAACCCTCATTGACAGGACCAGGACTGAAATATTGAGGAACTTTTCCAGGGAGCCAAGACTGCTCCCTACCAGCTCCACCACCCTACTTCTGGCCACCAGGTAAAGCATCCTTCCCACACCTCCAGGCCCTGCTCGACTACATTTTAGAACTTGCAGACTTCAAAATTACAATCACATTTTTAAGAGACCAAAATAAACAGCAGCTTGTACAAAAAAAAAAAAAAAAAAAAAAGAGGGGGGCAATTAGAAATGTAGCACTCCTCCAACTTCTTGTTAGTAAAAGTTTTATAACCCTCCAACATGTGGCACTCCAGCATAAAACCTGGCAGAAGGAAAAATGCCCTTGTCTACCTTTCATAAATATAGCAACATTTCAGTGTTGGCAAAGATGGCCTGGTTCCTATTACCAGCTTTTTTCCATTTTAAATTTACTAGTTAATTTTATAGAAACAAATAAAGGGACCTGCATATTATAAATCTATTAAGGATAAAAAACATAACTCTGAAAAATAAAAAAAAAAAAAACCAGCAGAAAAATCTCGCACCTTCCCTCCAGCCCTTTCCAATTTTAATTTATATACCTTTTAAAAGAAAAAAGCAACTCTCAGTTGAGCTGGGAGGTCTTCCCCCAGTCCCCAGGAACTGACACGTGTGTGGCATCCTTGCTCCAACTTCAGGAACACCCAACTTGACCCCAACTTCACTGACCCACCCCTCTTTTCCCAGGTGACCAACTCCACCTGCTGCTGATAACAGGAATACAAATTATTAATTTTTTAAGTGTCTTTTCATCTAGGCCAGTATAAAGTCGGGATGGGAAGGAGGAGGATAAAATTCCAGAGGGTTTCAACCATTCTGCCTCCATCTGGAGTTAATGGGGTTGCACCTGCTTTTCACAAGGTGTGAACGTGACCCCCCAAAGTGCTCAAGGGAGGCATTGGTGTGGCCTGGAACCAAGCAAGACTGGGGAGAAAAACCATAACTTTGTACCACGAGGAACACATTAGATAAGAAAAAAAGTCATTAGAAGGCAACACAACCAATCATTATAGTTTTCATAGAATGGTTTGGGTTGGAAGGGACCTTCAAGATCATCACCTTCCAAACCTCCCACCAGCCCAGGGTGCTCCAAGCCCCATCCAACCTTCAACATTCCCAGGGATGGGGCAGCCACAGCTTCTGGGGGCAACCTGGGCACCCAGGGGCTCAGCACCCTCCTCCAGTACCAATGAAATTTTATGCCAGTGAAAACTCCAGTGATTTTTCTGAGCAGCAGCTCCAGCAGTGACAGAGAAGTATTGGGACAACACGTGGTGGCACAGGCAGGGAAGTTGGTTCAGACAGGATTCAGCTCCTGGCTGACTTGGCCATTGCTCTCCTTGGGGACATCAGTGCCTCAGAAGTTCCTGGGAATCATTCCTCTCTTCAGAACCAATCTGGTCTGCACATGGGAATGAGCAACCCCACGGGACTGGTCGGGGTGGTGGAAGATGACAAGGCAGCCATGGGGATATTTATAGGAACATCTTCAGCAACAACAGTTTGCACGGGGTAGAACTGTGTCATCAATCCCAGCACTGGGGCACGGATCAAATGGGACAAAGGAAAAGAAAAGGAAAAAAAAACCATGGCCAGCACATGTTTCTCTTCCAAAACATTCCCTGGGCCAGGAGCTTTCAGTGTGGCTGCAGTGTCTACGCCTACACCTCATCAGATGAGCCTTTCCTTAGGACTTTTCTGTACTCAGTTAGGATTTACTTGTATTTTTTTCACAAAATGAGATAGGAACATGCATTTGTGTGCTGTTAGCTGAGCTACAAACACACTCCCCAAAGCAGGAACCAACCACAAGGCCACTGGTTAAGAGCTTGGAGCAAAGGGAAGCAAAGACCCTGAGACTCAGCTGAATTTTCAAGTCATGTCTAGTCTTCCAAATTTCACCCCTGGTCAGAAGAAAAGAGAATAACACTTTTCTGAGCTGCTGGGTATTGGCAGGGGGATATTTGTTGCCTTAAAACAAGGCAGCCTGTCACGTTCATCTCAGAACCAAAAAAAAAAAAAAAAAAAAGATATTTGAAAGAAATTACAGGGACAGAACTGCAGGCAATGCCCTAAAAAAAAATAAATTAATTAATTAATAATAGAAACCCTTCTGCCTTGGTATGTGCTCCTCATGTGCAGCAGTGTTGGACACGAGCACCTTGCCCAGAGGTGCTGGGGAGGATGCAAGGAAAAATCCCACCTAAAAGGAGCCTTCATTTCACCCCTAGCACAGGGACTGGCAGAGCCCATGTCAGAATAGACCCAAGCATTTGCTGCTGCAAATAATCAGAAAATCTTCAAGGATCTGGAACCTCCTCATCCACCAAATAAAATCCAAGCTGCCTTTTTTTTCCCTTTCCAAGTTAAGTGGAAAAGAGAGATCCTCCCGGCTCCCAAACTCTTAATAGTGCTGTTCTTAAAAAGCTTTGGAGATACTTCAATAGAAATCACTGAAGAAATATGAAATGGAATTTCATCCTAAAGCCTTGCAGGTCATTTCAGGGCCAGATCCAAGTCTGCATTCAAGTCTCCTTCCCTGGTTGCCAAATAATTTCACATTTAAAGCGAAGGGCAACTGGGTGCTTCAGGAGTACACTGGAAACCTCAACAGCTCTGCCAGTCTTGCTCTACAGTTTATAAATACCTCCCCCCGAAATATTTAAATTACCCTGTGAGCTAAATCACAGCTTCTCTGAAGTCATGGAAGAACATTAAGTAAACAAAGTTAAAATTTGGCCGCCCTTCTAGGACGCAACATCAAGCTTAAGAGGTAGCACAGCTTGAGTCCTCAGGACCTGAAGGAGGTTCACAAGTCTGACACTAATGAAAAAAGAAGAAAAAAAAAAAAAAATCAAGTCCATCTGAGCCCATTTGCAAGGCGAGATGCCAAAAAACCAGCACAAATATGCTCCTAATTTCTTGCTTAGCACAAGCACACTCCAAAGTTCTGCGTCGGCTTTGTAGAACTCCTGCAATTAGTTGGAAATGATTAAGTGAAAGACTCCGACCCCGTCCAAGTCACAGAGGTTACAGCCTCCAGTTACTGCTCTGCTAATTGAGGTCCTGCTCTCCCCAAAGTTAGCTTTGCATGCAGCTAGTAAAATGTCTGATTCTCTTCCTTTTTCCAGAGGTGTTTGAAAAAACACATTATAAAAGTTAGCATCATGCTAAATACGCCCAGAAAGACTTTGGGTGGTGGCTCAGCTGATTCCTTTTTCCTTAAGTTAAAACATACAGCTTGGGTACCGACTTCCACCCATTTCTTTAGGAGGAAAGTGGGCTCTGTATGAAGTAGGAACTTCCCATGTTCACCTCAGAGACCAAGCTCAGGTTCTCCTCTTGCCTCCAGGAAATCAAGAGCAAGGAATGGTAAGGAGATGGTGCCTTTAATCCTTGGGAGAGTGGAAAACAGATGAAGGGAAGAGTAATTTACCCTGTAACATCTCTGGGGCTTCCAGAGACAACTCCAAGGTCTCTGGACTTTTGTCACCTTCTACCAGAGTCAGTAAAACACTGCCCTGGGTGCTGGGGGACTGTGACCAACCTGCCAAGAGACTTCCCATCCCTGGATGTGTGCCATCCTATCCCAAACCCACACCAGGTACCTACACAACCCCTATCTCAACCCTGAGATGTTTCCAGCAGAATGGAAAGTCACTCAAATTAATGACCTGGGAGCAATGAGAGCTCTGAGTTGTTTTCAAATGTTTTTCTTGATATTGTCCTGATGATTTGCAGAGCCACCAGGTTGCACTAATAAAAGTATTGTATTAAATACATTTTATTAAATTATTACTTTATTAAAATAAAAAAAATGTACAGAAAAAGCAAAGTGTGTGCAGGAGAGGAGGTGGCTATGAATGTATGACAGCAATGACTCCAGCAATGGAAAGGGAAGCAGGGATTGACTTTCCCACCAAGGCAAAGGACTAATGCAAAGCAGAAACTCATTAGTCCCAAAGAGAGGCAAATTTGTCTCCTGGACAAGACAGATCCCCAGGGACAAACAGATCAGCATTGCTTTATTCTAAGTAAAAAGCTCCTGCACCCTCAGATGAGGAAGCCTCTGTCTTTCACAAGTCAAGATGAAACCTTCTGATGAAATAAGAAAAGAACAAACCCAACATCAGCCTCGATTTCTAAGAAGTCAGGAATTCTCTAGGCAGTTACCAGCATAGAGAAAAATGCAAAACATGAACTGGTGGGGATGAGAGGCAGAAACAGAAGGAACAAGCCTCTTCCTCTAACTGAATTATATTATTTTTTTTCCTATGGCTAAAAATGTGCTGGCTCATACTCGATAGAACAGGATTTTCCCCCACTCCTTGCTGTTATCTTCAGGCACGAGACAATAAAATCCTCATCCCACTTTTACCATTTTCAAGAACTCACTGGTCTATTCCCTAGAGACAGATTCATGTCAGGGAAAAAAAAAAAAAAAGCTTTCTCAAAACCTCCATGAAGAAACCTTTACCTAAAACACCTCAAAGAAAACTCTTCTTCCCAATGGTTATTTTTAGCATTTAAGGCAGTCACCCAAAATTTCTCAGCAAAAGGAGTTTCCATTGTAGATTTGCTGCCTTTGTAAGGAGAGGTTTGCAGCTCACCCTGACTGCAGGAGCATCACTTGGATGTTGTGCTGAGCCAAGAGGAGAAACACCCAGCACATCAGAGGACAGGGCACACATCCTACAGACAGACACCACCAAAAAGCTCCTGCAGCTCCCTAACCTGAGAAATAATACAGGTCAACTCATTTGCAACTGGAAAAGCCAAGTAATTAGAAAGAAAAAGATTCCAAAGAAGAAGTTTCTGAAGAAGAAGATTCCAAAGAAGAAGAAAATTCCAAGGAAGATTCCAAAGAAGAAGAAGATTCCAAAGAAGTTTCCAAAGAAGAAGAAAATTCCAAGGAAGATTCCAAAGCAGAAGAAGATTCCAAAGCAGGAGAATGTAAAAGTTTTGATTCGACCCTATAAAACTTCTAAAACTCTAATACAATTTCTCTGTTTTACACACAAGTTCAAAGATGACCAAATGCATCCTTAGGATGGGTGAAGGTAACACAACACCCAAACCATGCAATACAGCACCCTAGCCCACCCAACAGGTGACCCAACACCTCACCCATGCTGCTGCATCCCCTGCCCTGTGCTCTTAGAGGACCAGAACACAAGAACCAGGCTGTGCACATCTCCCACCCCAAACTTCTCCATGTCCTGCAGCCATTTGGCAGCCTTGGCTGTGTGACAACTGGGGACATAAAAATGCTACTCCTGGTACTCAGGGAGCATAAAACCCACCAATAAATGCAATATAAAGGTTAAAACCCCCCATCAAAAACTTCTGCAATGAACTGGAGGGAGAAAAGGCACTGGGGAAGGGCCCTTTCCCCTCACCAGTCCCAAGGACCAGGGAAGGTTGATGCTGAACCTTCTTCTTAGCAACCACTGGGACCTGCCAGACACCACAGAGGATTTCTGCCCCTCAGTCACAACCCAACCTGGAGTTAGCAATCCCCTCCTGCCAGCTGTGAGCCAGAGTAGAACAACCTTATCCTGATGTAAAAATAACCTTGAGAGATGCTGCAGCCTGACGTGCGAAAAGGAAGTTGGCTGCTCTCCTAATTGGAGGAGGAATTTTCAGTTCCAGCATCTTAAATGGGAAACAGAAGTTCAAGTGAGAGGCCTCACACTTACGAGGTGCTACTGTGGGAAGTTATCAATAAATTCTCCTCGAGGGTAACAGCCACAGCCCAGTTTAAAGAAGGTTTTGCTGGCCAGGGCTCCTGCTTGGTCCTCAGAACTCTGCTGCGAGAGAAGGAGATGCTGGGAGTTTTCCGTGGTGCAAAGTGAAGCCACACATCACCTGGATGGGTCCAGAAGATGGCAGAGACAGCCAGGAATGGCAGCTGTAGTTCAAGAGGACAAGTAGATCACCAGTGTGAGCACTGCCTTCTCCAGGGAAAGAAAAGACCTGGGTCTTCTTCAGGAGAGATGGACAAGCCAGGCTGGAGGAAGTGATGCCTGAGAGCCTGACATGGGAAATGGGTGCTGAAAAAAACTGGGAAAAACCTAGGCAAACAAGAGGTTCAAAGGGTGGGTGAAAGGCAGAAGAAAGAGAGTGATGGGGACTCATCCATATCCCCTATGAAACAGCAGTCTCCTTCAGGAGGAATGACCGAACTCCATCCATTCATCCCAGGACTTCAGGAGTCCCAGCACACAGATGGTCAGCTTCATGTCTGAGTAGATACCAGAACATCATGCTCTGGAGGAGATCATGTTGTGAATACTTGGGAAAAGTACTTATTTCTGAGGAGACAGTGGTCAAGGTGACCTGATCCTCTTCTCAGGGAAATTCTGGTACTGAGTTTTGCCTACTTGTGGGCAAACAGGGATAAAAGTTTGATGGGATATGAGGGCTCTACATGGCATCATCTTCTGTGGAGCTTAAGCCATGAGAGTTTTGTTTTATGTGGGTCTGTATTAGGAACAGATCTTGAAGCAGGAGAAGAAATACAGGGGAACAGGACATTATAGCTGGTCCATGACTAAAACCATTCCCATGCCCCAAGCCAACCCTCCATGGCATGATCGATGGAGCAATTGCCCACAGCTGGCTTCTGCCATAAAAGAATTTGCTTTTTGCCATACAGAAAGTCTATTATTTTCCCACAATCCTGAAGCCACCATATCTGGGACCAATATGATTTCTCAATAGCAGCACAAAACTCTTCTCACCCTTCACTCCCTCCAGAAAAGGTGGAAACTACCATTCAAAACGACCCATCCCACCAAGCAAAGGGCCTTTGTGCCCATGTCTTCAGATCAATTCTCCAGCTCCACCACAGAGCCACAGAAAACCAGTGACTGCAGATGCTAAGCCCAGATCCAGCCAAGCTGTGGCTCACGTACTCACTTTGTAGGTCCTCTGGAACGAGTTACCACAGATAAAATAATCTTTCCATCTTCTGATTTAAAAGGGACTTCTGGGCTCTGTCTGTCTCAAAAGCCAATATAAATTTGCATTTCTCCCTGAAGGCTCTGAGTACCAAAGGGTTCCCATTGGGCTTTAACAATGCTACTGCCCTTTTTCATGAGACAATGACAACTTCTGGTTCTCTTGATGGATGCTTATCCTCTACACAAGTCCAAAGCAAAAATGTGAAATGGACACTGAGCCTCGCGATGGTCTTACAAAATTGTTTTGGACTCCTCAGCAAACCACGCTGAAGAACTCAGCAGCCAATGATGAAGATGTTGTTGAAAGAGATACCCATCTCAACATAAAAGCCATCTCAGGTTCCTCCCAAGCCCTCTGAGCAAACTGGAGCTCTGCTCTTCTGGGGGCCTTTCGGCAGAGATGTCACTGCTCCTTTTGTCAGGACTGCTCAGTGCAAAGGCTTTTGAGGAAAAACAATAAAAGGGAAGAGGGAGAAGCTAAGGCAGCTCAGAGCCTAAGAAGTCACTCAACCATTGCTCACGCAAACTTCAGAATACCATTCATCTTCTGAATGGACCCACCAAGAAAGGCATTTAGGACACACCAGCCATCCTTGTGGGAGGTCTAGTGAAAATCCTCAGTGCCTTGAGGATTCAGAAAGCCAGGAGGAAGATAACACTGCTTAGCAGGATCACCAAAACAACCCCAACCAAACAGTTATCTTTGTAACAAAGAGGACACGGGCAAAAAAAAGAGGCAAAAGAGGACACGGGTTTCGATTGCCAGGAAGCTGAAGAGGAGCCAGCAGTGTGCCCAGGTGGCCAAGAAGGCCAATGGCATCCTGGCCTGGATCAGGAACAGCGTGGCCAGCAGGTCCAGGGAAGGGATTCTGCCCCTGTGCTCAGCCCTGGTGAGGCCACAGCTTGAGTCCTGTGTCCAGTTCTGGGCCCCTCAGCTCAGGAAGGAGATTGAGGTGCTGGAGCAGGTCCAAAGGAGGGCAACCAAGCTGGTGAAGGGACTTGAGCACAGACCCTATGAGGAGAGGCTGAGGGAGCTGGGGGTGTTGAGGCTGGAGAAGAGGAGGCTCAGGGGAGACCTCATCACTCTCTGCAACTCCCTGAAAGGAGGTTGGAGCCAGGGGGGGGTTGGGCTCTTTTCCCAGGCAACTCTCAGCAAGACAAGAGGGCAGGGTCTCAAGTTGTGCCAGGGGAGGTTTAGGTTGGAGATGAGAAAGAATTTCTTTCTGGAGAGGGTGATCAGGCATTGGAATGGGCTGCCCAGGGAAGTAGTGGATTCTCCGTGTCTGGAGATCTTTCCAAAGAGCCTGGATGTGGCACTGAGTGCCATGGGCTGGGAACTGCAGTGGGAGTGGATCAAGGGTTGGACTTGATGATCTCTGAGGTTCCTTCCAACCCAGCCCATTCTATGATTCTATGATTCTAAAATTCCTTCTGCCACCCATAGCCAGAGGCAGCTTAGCCTGTGTAAAGCAGTGGTTACGTGTGGTACTCCAACACTTATCCTCTGCTTAGCTCAGGAGGGAGGAAGACTCCAGGAAGACCACAAAGATTGCTACAGACCTGCTGACCACCAGCAAGACAGCTATGGGAAGTTACACGTAGGATGTTTGAACCAACCCAAGGAATTCCCTGTGACAAAGAGGGTTTGGTCCTCAGCACAAACCCCTTGGACTGGACCCTCACCCATTCACAGGGTAGCAGGTTATTTGTTGATAATTACAGACACTTCCTAAGCAGATTAACACCATCATTCTCACACAAGGAGACCTAAACCTGAGCTGAAAAAATGCTGCATCCAGCTGAGGACTCAGACCAAGAACCCCATTTTGCAGTCCATGTCCCTCAAGAAATGTGAGAACCTGTTAACACCCAGCAGAAATGTCCCACCCAGAAGGTCCAAGGGGCCCAGGAAAACCAGACATTTTATCACTTTCTAACAAATCCCACGACAGAAATGACCCTGGAAGAGATGAAAGGCAAAAATCATTCTGTGGATGTCCCACCAGCACTCATGGATGGCTCCCTGGAAGCATCAAAGGCTTTAAGTAACATGGAAGCCACTTCAGCAAATTCACTTTGCCCTCTTTCCTCCCCTTTGGAGGCAAGAAGGAAGAGAGGAATTCTCTCTGGTGAAGATGCCAATGAAATTCCAACACTGGGCACCAGCTCCACAAATTCCTTGGGCTTGGGCACACTTTGCTGAGCCAAAACCCAAAATCACAGCAACTGCTTGCTTGGTGGCACGGGACGATGTGAACCATGTGAAACCTGCGTGTAACAGAAGCCTCATACCCAGGAGCAAAACCACTATTAGCCAAGGCTCTTGGTTTTCATAGATAAGAAAAATTAATCATTCCACAAGCTCAGCTGCTAGCTTGGACAGATCCCCTTCAACCTCTGCATCCCATGCACAAGCTGGATCTCCATGTCCAACCTGCCTGTCCCAGCAGTTCCATCAGCTGGAGCTGAGCAGCTACAGCAGTGATTAGTGAAAAAGGTTAAACAGAACAAAGATGAGTAAACTCCACTTTTCCTTCTTCATCCCATTTTTCTCTGCAGCAGGGAGAAGTTTCCCATCACCATTCCCATCACCAGCACCTGTTTCTATCTCAGAAGGAGTGTTTTCAGACACCTGGCAGTGCCCCTGTACGTAATTATACTCTTCAACCTCCAGCTTGCAATAAAACATTTTCACCCTAGATACAGAACAACGACTTCTTTCATAGAAAACAGATATGACAGGTTCTGATGCAAAACTTGGGTTTGTCCATCCTTAGGTGTGGAGTTTTGTGTGTCATTTTTATGACAGCAAATAAACCTTGTACCAGGTAACAAGCAAACTGAGAATGCCTCACAACTACTGTTGTGGAGTTCTCATCACCTGCACACACACACAGAGCTCTCAATTTATAGAAAACAAATGTAGAAATATGCTGGAAGAGTCTTTGAGCAGAGTTGGTAATAAAAAGAGAAGTTCCCATGATAAGGCAAACAGCAGAAATCAGACAGTTACATACACATAAATATAAATACTCCTACGTTTGGATGTGCAGTAGGTTTGAATCATATTGCAGTAAAGATCTATATGTATATGTGGGCATTTTTTCTGATTTACTAGATCACTTCTTCAAATTATAAGCTGGCTTGGGGTTTTTTTTCTTTAAGAAAAACACTTTTAAAAAAAATAATTAAAAATAGAAACAGCACTGCAGCAAACAGTTGGAAAAATTTCGAAGTCGATTGCTTATTGGGACTCCAACTGATTTTAATGAAAAATATGGTTATAATTTTTTTAAAAACAGCACTTTTATGTTTTGCGTAAGGAAAGTCCCTACAATGCAACCTCCCGGGCACTTTTTAAAGAAAAAAAAAAGGAAAAAAAAAAAAAGAAAGAAAAATTTCAAATGGTCTCAGGGCTCTCTGGCCAAGAGCCCTCCCTCGAAAACCAAAAGATGTGGGTTGCAAACTATTTCAAGTATCCACAACAAGTGAAACTGGATGTAGAAAAGTATGTTCTCAACATTTACTTCTGTTTATGGTGAAACTGGAACCAGATGACCCCCAACAACATATTGTGTGAAGGGGTAATTAACCAGCTGCAGATGGAGCCCAACTGCTGATCATTTACATTCGCTGCCTTGATCATTTCCATCCAAGCTCAAGGCAAAGGTCAGCTGGGGGGTAAGCTGGGATGGTCCCTCCCATCCAAGCCTCCAAATGCATCCTCAAAATTGCTGCCTTGATCCAGCCTGAGTGTCATCTGTAGGGCACAGCTCTGGAGATGCTGCAGGACATCTCACTGGGGCTGTGCTGGTGGAAGGGTGGTCCAGGTCCTTCTCCCATGGATGGATGTTGGATGCTGGTTCTCCCATTTGGTCTCCCTGCCTCTCCTCCACTATCACAGCCCTCTCTGCTCACTCCACCACCAATGTTATCCCAGTTGGGTTCCACATGAAGGTAGCAGGAAAGAGCTCCAAGTGACCCCAACTGGGCTTGGACCAGCCTGCAATTATCCTGCCTTGGTTTTCCACACTAACTTGGCCTTTCCTCCACTTTTTCAGTTCATCCATACCAAATTTCCCTCTTCTCACCAGGCAGAGCCTCCTCCACCATCTCTGCATGGCACACACCAGGCAGTGCCAGTTTCTCCTGTCCCACTTGGAAACTCAGGAACACTCTGATATGGAATGCAGTACTCCTGAAGCTGGGGTGAAGGCAGCATTTAGCTTCTTCCATCACTCCTGAGAAAATACACCACTAACCCTCAAGATTATAATGTACCACCTAGGAAGTTCAGCAGAAGCCAAGGTTCTTCAGTCATCAAAGGGCTGGAGATGAAGTCCCTTCACTACAGAAGCATCATTTGATAAATGCCAATAAACCCCCAAATCAACCTTCCCTGTGCTCCTGCCCGTTTGAAAGAGTTTTTAACCAGCAGCCAGGTTTTATCCCACTTTTTTGAGAGAGATAATGTAACCAAAGATGACTTGATCACAGTTCTTTAGCCACCCAAACCCCAACTAAATTAGGAATAAACCAGCAGGACCAATAGCACGCAGAGTCCCAGAGCTATAGATGCACACATGTATACACACACGTTTTAAAAAGGGGCCAGTTTCATCAAGCTGAAAACAATTACGAGCCAAATCACTTGGGAAAAAAGAACGTAATCAGAAAAATATGAAGACTAATTGAAAATTGTTTAAGAACATTTTAACTAGATGCTCCAAAAGCCACAATCCCACAACTGAAAAAGGCAGCCACGCTAGTTAAAAGGCAACCTGGCTCAGAAGGAAGTTAGGGAGGCTATAAACAACAAAAAAAATAAAGACTGTAAAAAGAGAACATGACAAATGGAATAAAGAAAGCTGAAAAAACAAAAATCTGGTGCTAGGATGTGTAGATTGCTGGTATGGGAAGCAAGAGGATGACGCATGAAGAAATCAATGGCTGATTGAATTAAGATGATCAGTGATTTATTGTGAGGATAAAACACTCCAGTGGATTGTTCCACGACCAAAAGGAAGGAGTTTGGATTAAAGTTAGTGAGCTGTAAGTACTCAGCCAAGGAACTGGAGTTTGCAGTTTAGTGTCACAAAATCAATCTGAGTATTTCAAAGAAAGGCAAAGGTAGGCTAGAAATTAGGTCTGTGTTATTTTCAAAGAGAGAGGTTAAGTGAATAGACACATGAAGCTGGAAGTACCTTTGTATTTGGAGAGAGCAGAAGGCTGAAGAATATCTTGGCAATTATTTTCCACTGATTGTATCTGCAATCCTTTAGGAAATGAAGGGAACAAACATTAAGAAAAGAGGAACCACCAACCAAGCACAGAAGACAGAGAGCAGACAGGCAATTAAAACTGGTGAAGAGTGGAAATAAATAGGACAGAAACCTGCCAGTGACCCTGGATTATTTGCACAAGACAACAACCTTGAAGGCAATTTTAAGGGCAATTAAATCCACAAGTGATGCTCCTGGAAGGAACACTTAAAAGCTGGGGAGGGGGGACAGGAAGGTGAAACATCTGCCTGGGGCCCAAGGTGATGGTGAAAGCTGGAGGACCTGCAGTCATGAGAGATGAGAGCAGAACACAACCCAAGTGTCTAGAAAGCAGCTGAAAGGTCAGAAGGGGCAACACGGGTTGCTCCAAGGACCACAGAGATCCATTAGCACCTATTTGCAAGTTAACGGGATGAACGTGGCACATGGACTCAAGGGGAGAAGGAGCATGGAAGGGATTTCTCCAGAGCTGTGTTAGGTAACCCCTGAACACACTCCTCTAGCATCATAAAAATGTCAGATTCTCAAAACCTAAGGGATGAGAAAGTCACCACCATCACACCTTGAGTTGTTTCACCCCCTCCAGTAAATAGACCTGGAGATGACTGACACCCACCTGCACTGCTGAGGTTTGGGCTGTTGACCTTTGGGATTTTGTGAATATTTAATTGGAAATGCTCTTTGCAATGAGCTTTGCCTGCAGCAAACCTGTTGTCCTTGAAGCTGCCCAAACATCTCAGATCTGAGACTCCTTAAACCTGGAAATGGTTGGTTTGAGGAGGGGAAAATGTACATAAATATATACATCAGGTAACAAAGAGTGGAGCACCAGGACCATGTCTCATCCTTAATGATCCCATTTGATACCAGGCAATGGTAATAATTCAGTAGGAATAAACACATGCCAGAGAGAACCAAAGAAATACTTTCCTAGTAAAGCCAAACCATGGCGTGTTCAATGCTGCCCTCTCCCCCCAAGGTCACCCATCCTCTGTGAGTCAGAACCTGATTCATTTTCCTGTAACACAGCAAGTTTACCAATCCAAGAATTTTTCAAGTCTCATCAAAATCCATAAACACATTTTTTTCTCTCCAGAAGAACACTGAACTTGGCGGGACAGAGTACCACAGTGGTGGCCCCAAGACAAGAAAAATCCTCTTTGGAAGAGTCCAAACATCTCCCAGGAGTTAAATGAAGTAGGTCTGGAAAATGGGCACCTACTCTCAATATAAATATTTGCTTTTTCCATAAACAAACCCCCCATAAAAAGCTGGTAATTACTCCACGTTTACATTAAGGGCATGTTAAAAACACATCATGCTATTAGGTGACTGAAATTATCTGGATCAAACAAATTGGCAAACTGAGGCACACGTTGCTTCCTAACTTGCCCAGGGCCACACAATGAGCATTATCAGTGGCAACATCACAACACCAAAACCTTTGGCTGCTGGAGCTGTGCTTAACTTATTTTTCTATAAACTTTTTTTTTTTTTTTTTTTTTTTTAATTTGGTCTTCACCACACGAAGAAAACATGAAGGATGAATCTCTTATTCCTAAAGGCATCAAATTTTAAGAGATCCCAGCAGCCAGGTAGTCTGACATCTCAAACGAGGCAGACGAGGAGTCATCCACTAATGAACACCCACATCAAGGGCAGCAGTTGTGCTGGAGCTGGAACATAAAGCTTTTAGTTAAAAAAGGTCATTCTGATTTGAAAGGTTTTCCAGGGATGATGTAATGTCCACCACAAATCTCGAGGGACTGTTCCAGTAGCTCAGCTTTGACCTTCACCATTGCATCTTATCAAACTTTGGCTCCTTCTATTAAGAGTAGTTACTATCAGTCATTCCTAAGAGGCATCCAGAGAAGAACAGGCCACAACCTTCTCCTGTGATAAATTAAAAGTTCCTTAAGTCATAAATCCTCTTCCCTAACCCTGATGAAGGTTGAAATTGTCAGATCTTTGTACAGCAAAACCAAAAATTATCACAGAGTCCCAGACTGGTTTGGGTTAGAAGGAACCTCTGAGCTCAGCTAAATGCAACCCCTCTGCCATGAGTAGGGACACCTCCTCCCACCAGGTTACTCCAAGTTACTCCCAGCCTGGCCATCAACACTGCCAGGCAGCCACAGGTAAATTTCTTCCAAATTCTAAAAGGTACCTCTGCAACACCTCAATTTTAATGCTTGTTGTGAAAACCTGACTTCAGGGAAGGGGAAAAGGAGGAGGAGAAGGAGTTGAGGAGCAAAAGGCAAAGGGGAAACAAAATAAACAAAAAAAAAACCCCAATGTACTTTGCTCTCACTTCACAAGCTGAACCAAACCCTGGGTATTTTCCACTGCTTTTATTCAAACCAGCTCCACCACCTGGGACAGACACTGCTGGGCTCACCTCCACCAGGAGTCCCTCTGGAGAAGTTCCCTGTGGAGGTCCCAGGTAGATCAGAGAAGGGGTCACAGCCCCTCCAACTCCCACCACGTTCTGGTTGGGACCAATGGGTTCTGCTGAGTCTAACTCAAGTGTCCAGGGGTACAGAAGGAACTGGGGTGATGGATGGAGTTGGAACAGCATGGAAAGGAATAAAGAAGCAGCACGTTCTCCTTCTGGTGTGACAACACTAAGTAGGAAAATCTGGAAAGGGAGTCTGGAAAGGGCTCCAAGCAGAGGAAGGGCTCAAGGATGGGCTGGGGCCACCACTAAGTCACCAGAGGATTCTGGCAGTTGTCACCTATCTGAGGACTGGAAGCCTCCCCTGTCCAGCCCCTCTTTGGAGAGAAAAATCACACTCCCTATGGATACACAGTGTACATCAGGGACCAGTCCAAACTTCCTTTTTCCACTACTCAGGAACAGCTCTGCAACCTCCTGAGGACATCAGCCATGAAATTTGACAGAAGAAAGTGAATTTTGGCTACACCAAGCTCTGGACAAAGGTACCACAGAACCAGTGGCCCAGGGGACACAACCTCTGCCCCACGGCTCCTCTCCACTCCTTTCCCCACAAAACCAGACTGAAGTTTGGATCTCCGTGGTTTGGGTTGTCAAGGTTCATGGCCAGGGTTGGTTCTTTCACCACTTCTTCATCCATCACCTTTTGCATCCAGCTCTTGCTGATTCCCACACCTATTTCTCTCTCCATCTTTTCACTCACGTTCACAACCCCTCCACCACCTCTGCAGGAGCTTCCTTCAGCTTCCTCAATTACAACAAATCCTAAAAGGTTGCTCCAGGAGCAGTTTTGCCTTCATGGATACAATACCACAGACCCACACAGTCTCCAGTAGGTCCATGTGAGTGACCCCTCACCCAACACTACAGAACACAGAGAAAGCAAAAAATAAAACCAAACACCCTTAATATCTGAGCTGCAATGTAGGTGCAGGATGAGGGATGTTGGCAGGACAAGACCTCCTTCACCATTTGCAACTCATGACTTCTCTTTTTTGGACCTTGGCACACCAGACCCACCCGTGGAACCCACCATAGATCAGCCACCAGCAACAACTACCAACTGGAAGGGGCTTTTGCATGGGGAGGGGGAGATGACCAAACGTGGCAGCAACACTGGAAGAGACAGCAATGAGGTTACCAACACACCAGGCTTCACCAAATCCTGAGAGTCTACATGAAGTTCTGGAAAGCTTCCTGCCTGGTTTAGTTTTCCATCTGTCACCAAACAGACCCCATAGCATGTAGATTTCTATTTGCATCTTGGTACTTGGCAGCAGCAAGAAATATTTCCTAGCAGGAAAGAATAAAATAAAAAACAAAACAACAACAAAAAAACCAACATAAAACCTCTTCCATTCACACAGAAACATCTACTGGACATCCCTGTGGGCCTAATTCCCAGAACACTGGAATCCAAACTTCCAAATGGGAAAAAATATATTGATTACCTGCCAGTAACCTCAAGAGTGGCAAGCCAAGCCCTTAACAGCAGTCTGCATTACCATCTGGCTACCACACAGTGACTGGGAAAATGTTATTGTTCTGAGTTTGACTTGCCTGTCAAGATAATTGCTTCAGTATTAATTAAATGTTCCTCTCTGCAGCTGCATGGGAAGCTCACGTGGATAATTCACCCACTGCACAGGGTCTGATGCTCCTGACTCACTGGGTGCAGCACGGCCCCTAGACCCAAGCCTGTCTGTGAAACACTGAACATTTAACATTTTAGAGGCTAAAAACCTGGAAATCCATCTTGGCAACGTGAGGGGCAATGATAAGGATGAGTTTTTACACCCTGCAAACAGTTAAAACATGGAAGGGGGTGAGAACAACCCCACCACCTCCTCAAGGAAAGCATTTGGTGCTGTGAGCCACCATCCCACACATCCCTTTCCCATCTCTGCCAGCCAAGGCACTGCCACACAAATGTTTCTCAGCTGAGGATGTAAAAGCATTTCACAGTCACACAGCTGCTCAGAGCCACCAGGAGAAAATTCACCCAAAGCTCTTCTCCAGGCAATCCAGAAGGATTGTCCCCATCTGAGCCAACTGCTGAGCTCATGGCTGGGAGATGCTCAGATGGTTTCCCTGCTTCTCCTACCTTCACCTTCAGCTCTTCCCATGGGGTGGCCCAATCCCAGCTGCTTCCCCACCTTCACGTGCCCTGGTCCAGCCTCAGGAATAAACTCATAAAATCCTAAAACCATCTGGGTTGGAAGGGACCTCTAAAATCTAGTTCTAGGGGCAGGGACACCTCCCACCAGCCCAGGGTGCTCCAAGCCCCATCCAACCTTCAACACTGCCAGGGATGAGGCAGCCACAGCTTCTGGGGGCACCCTGGGGCTCAGCACCCTCATCCCAAACAATTTCTCCCCAAGATCTCCTCTCCATCTCCCATCTTGCAGCTGGAAACCCTTCCCTCTCATCCCATCCTTCCAGGCCCTTGTCCCAAGTCCCTCCCCAGCTTTCCTGGAGCCCCTTCAGGCACTGGAAGGTGCTCTAAGGTCTCCCCATGGGATCCTTCTCTTCTCCAGGCTGAACACCCCCAACTCTCAGCCTCCCTTCACAAGAGAGGTGCTCCAGCACCAAGAAATTGATCTTTTTCAGCAACCCCTCATTTCTCTGATGTTCATCTGCTGCTAATCCTTCACACAGTCCACTTAGCTATTAATTGTTATTAACCCCAAGCGTAACAGCAGATCAAAGGACCTGAGAGTCCAGAAAGACCTGCTGGCAGTTCAGAAACTTGCTGTGGATTACCTAAAGTAAGTGTCATCACTCTTCAAAAAGCCACCCCACCTCACCTAAAGAGCCTGACCCATTATAACCCAGACTGGATCATCATCCTTATCTACTCCTACCAGTTAACCCAATCAACCACTGGTGCAGCTGTAAAATACTTTAATTCCTTGCTTTTTCAGCTCTCACCAAGCTGCAACAGATTTTGAGCACTGTCCCAAGCCTGGTCCCAAAAAGTGTGGGACATTTCATATTTCTCTTTAACTTCTGTAGCTCTATTTCCCCATCTTCCTCCATAGAGAAAACGAGGAGCACATCAAGATCTTCCAACCAGAAAGTTCAGGCCAAAATCCTTTCCACATTCCCCTGGCCACATCTCAATCTCTTCTCCTTCTTCTGCTCTCAACAAATGACCCAGTTTGCAACTAAAAGACCCAAAAAGCCCAGAGGTTCTCAGGAGGAGAGGGAAGGGCTCGTCCTGACAGGGATTACATTGCTATGTTGTTAATTACATCAAGCCACTTTTCTATTGAGATTACAGGCTGTGACACTGCTGTTGTAACCTCTGAAGTCTCTCCAAAACCTTCTCTCAAGTGTTGCGGGCTCTTAGTGCTCTTGGTCGAGTCCCAAGCTGTGGAAATTTGGGCTGTGTTTTGATCAAAGCCCTCCTCGTGTTCCGTGCAAATTTCAACACTTGTGTTCTCTGGGTTCCCTGGCCAAGCTCAAGCCCTTGCCTTTCAACACTCGTTGCTCCCTGCTTCTTTCAAGGGGTGATTAGGCACGGCTCTCAAGCACAGATGGTATTTAAAAGGTTGTTTGAAGGCCTGGGATAGGGTTTTACATAATGATCATGAATTTGCTGGTTAATTAGGCTCTACAAAATGTTTCAATTTGAGATCAAACCATCCAGCTTTTTAGTCCCCTTCTCAGAGATGTACTCGGGCTCGAAGGAGCTATGAAAATTGAATGAGAAAAAAGAAAAAGAAAAAAAAATGACAGAAGCCAATCAGCTCTCAGAAAGCCACAGGAGAAGGACACTCTTCAAACCCCTCATTTCCAGTCAAACCCCTCATTTCCAGAAGCAGGGGCTCCTCAGCAGAGCCCAGCTCCCCCCTCCAGGAACATAACCTTTGTTAATGAAGTTCGAGCATCATCACCTCATCTTGCCAGCAGCCTAAAGACCAAAGCAAAGCTACACATCCCTGCCAGGGAAAAGAACTTCACACAGCTCCCTTCAACCAAATGAGAGTAAATCCTTGCTTCTTCCAAGCAGTGTTCATACAAGACACAGAAGAAAAGCTGTAACAACCTACTGCACCCCAAAAAACAGGGAATTCTCTTAATGGAAGATCAAACCTCTCAGGACCACTTCTGATCTACACAAGAACAGCTCCATTAAGGACCTTAGCTGAAGCAAGATGACTTCTAGATTTTTCACTGTGTAACCACCCAACACACAATCCTTCCTGTGCCAGATACCCCAGGGTGAGTGCTTTTCCCTAGGCATTAAGATAAGGTTTCTACTAAAAAAGAGGCATCACCCATGCTCATGGCAATCTACCACCAACGTGGGCACACGTGTCCAACAGATGAGGACGTGAGGCTGGGCTGGATGGCAGCTGAGATGTTTCTTCCTTGCTCTGAGACTCTCAGTACTCCCAAGGACCAGGTTCTGATGATGTTTTAACAAAGGAAAGACTGTTTCCCAAGCACACCCTGGAAGCTGATGCTACACAGCTGCTGACAGAAGTATGTGTCTTCTGTAAAAAGAAAAAAAAAATATATATATAATCTAGAGAAGCTTCCAATCCTAAAACCCCTTCCCCACTGACATGGCAGTCATCATGGGAAGGAGACCAATCCCTCCTGCAAGAGTTCAATTTGGGTAAAAACCAAGAAGCTTGAGGAAGTTCTAGTGCCTAGGAGGTGATAATAACAGTTGTGGGGTAGGGGAGCATTTCAAAGCCTTCTCAAACATGTTAATGGGGTATTGCAGGCTGAACCCTTTGGCTGGACATGTAGCCCCACTCCAGGATGGGATCCAAGTTGTTCCACACTTCTTCTGGATGTCAGCAAAAAGATCAAATGACCAACGAGGTCGATTCCTTCCCCTGGCCCCAGGGAGAGGTTATTTCTTCTGCAACATCAGTACTGAATTTATCTCAAGAGTGCTGCAAAGACCTCAGTCCATGGCAAGAACACAGCTGACCTGCCCCAGAGTAAATAAGTAATAATTACCCCAGGTAAATAAGGGCTGGAGCTTCATCCACTGCAGGAGGAGCCTCCCTCCTCCTCTGCATAAATACTAAAATATCATTACTATAGTCACAAGCAGGACCACAATGACCCAAATTGGCTGCTTCTGTTCAAGGACAACAAATACTTTTGTTTTTTCCCCATAGCATCTTCTTCTGGATCAAGCTAAGCCCTGAAAAAATCTTCTGCTCTTCTGAGCTGGCCCTGGGCAGTGAGGTCACTCAGGCTATGCTACTGCAGCTGTGAAAATGCAAACCAAATCTGGTTGGGTTTTGTCTGATTAAGTGGAAAACCAAGGTCTGACCAAAGGGATTTGCTCCACCAAGGGATTCAAGGGTGAAACATGCTGAGGACAACAGGAATTTCTATGCTGGTTTCAAAGCAGCACAGAGAAAACATGCTGTAAGGTCTGAAGCCACACAATCCCAGTTGGCTCCAGTATTACTGGGATTATTCTTAGCCTTTCATGATCAGTTTTCTCCTCTTGAACATCCTCTGAAGGCAACAACAAACCAGGTAGCACTGGTCTTCCACGCAGACCCACAGCTGAGCTGCTGAAGCCTCACCTATTCGTGAGGCTAAGATTCTCCAGAATTTATTTTAATCATTCTTGAACGAATAAATTCTTCAGCCACGTTCCTTGAAGATGCACAAGGGGCACCCAGGAGATCAAACAGAAGCTACTGGAGATGTGGAAATAAAGCTGCTCCCCATATGCACGAAGAAAGAGATGTCTATAAATAACCAAGTAGGAAGCTAAGTCTCTTTAGGAACATAATTTATACGAAGTTGTTTTTGTTCCCAACTTCAGAAGTGAGAAATAGGAGGAGGAATAAAAGTTTATTGCCATCTTATGTAGACATTGGACAGCAGCTTTCACATCTTTGTCTTCCCAGAAGCTGCTTCACGTGAGAGCCAGCTCCAGCCCCCAAGCTCCAGCAGAAAGCACAACCTGCTGAGGAGCAAAATGCTTTCCCCAGCTCAGATCTTGGTCACTTCACCTTGCCCAGGTCTGTTTGCAGCTTAAAAACCTCACAGGCTGAGACTGGCAAAAGGAGAGGCACAGGAGATGCTGCTCCAGCCCCTGCTCAGCACCTTCACCCTGCAGCCTCCCTGCTGCAACAAGATTTGTCCCACTGCACTTTGAGCCACCTCCTCAGCTTACCAAAAACCTCCAAATTCCTGGTGTTTTGGTTTGTTTTTTTTCAATGGATTTTACAGACTTATAGATTGCCCAACTCTAACTGGGAGGTTTGCAGATAAACCCAGCCTGTGCAAAGCCCTCCTGAGGTCTTCAGGAAGGAATTCTTACCTACTACCCAAGCCTTACAGAACCAGAGAGTTGTTTGGGATGGAAAAGCCCTTTCAGACCATCACATCCAACCCTTCCCCCAGCACTGCCAAGGCCACCCCTGCCCCATGTCCCCCAGCACCACATCTCCAGGGATTTGAAACCCATCCAGGGCTGATGGGACCCACAGAGCAGAGGTGCTTGAGGCTTCAGAGGACACTTCATCTCCTGGGCTGGGAAGCTTTCTCCTTCTCCTTGGCACTTGTCACACGGCTGGGAAGGGGAGGACGTGGCTGCCTGCATGCTGTCTGAGTAAAGAGCAAGAGGGACATGTTCATCACTGCTAAATACCAAGTTCCTGAGCAGGGGAAAGGCAGTGACATTTGCTGGGGGGGGGAGTGACGTCAAATTGAGGCAAACGCCTGGGATGGACTGACAGCTGGGAAGGGGGAAAAAAAAAAAACCAACCCAGAAAAATAAAAACCACAAACCTTTTTGACTAAAAAAGGCAGCCAAGCAGCCTGGAAAGAAGCAGAGAGCCAAAAATCTGCTGAACACCTTGGTGCTCTTTGACTGCCTCGCTCGTCACTTGGCAGCCAGAGGCAGAGGAGACTGTGGGAACAGGGAGCAAAACCCTGACATTTGGGTTTGGTGCAGTGAACTCGGTACCCCAGCCCAGGCAGGTCCACAGAACAAGGATTAAAAGGCAGAGGTTCTTTTCTCTAAGGCAGCTGTGGACCAGCAGAGCCTCAGCACCACCTGGCAGAGCCCTTTGCTGGTCTGTGTGTGGCACAGCTCAAGCTGCTCCTGTCAGTGCCACCTGGGGAGATGCTTTCTCCCAAGCCACACCACCCCAAGAAGCATCTGTGTGCTCTGGGATCGGCCCCACATCCCAGACTGGATGGGGAGGGACAGGGAGCAGCCCTGATTTTCTCTTTCCCCTGCAGAATATTTTCCTCCATCATCTCGGGTCAAAGGCAGAGGCAACACTGAGCTCTGACACTGCTCCAAAATTAAGTTTCTCGTGGTTTAAAAGCTGTGTGAGCCATACGGGGCCATTTCCCTGGATGATCCAGCACACTGTCCTGCTAGAAACCCCCCAACAAGCCCCTCAGAAAGGCAGGAGAAGGACTCATGACCCCAGAGAGCTGATTTCCAGCCCCATCAGTAATCCATCTCCCTGCTCCTGGTCCCCTGCTGCTGAGCCAGATGGTAGTCAATGGTTTGAACTTTCCCTCCAGGCACATCTCGGCATCACAGAGACTCTGGCTGTCAGCCACGGGCAAGGCAGGAAAATCCCAGAGGGAATTTCAGGCAGCAGAAGACTTGCCCTCTGCCAGCATCCAGCAGCTCTGCCTCTGCCCCCCACACTGCCAGCAGGCTCCTGCTAGCAGACCTAAGGAGCTCAGCACAATAAAAACCATCAATCCCATCCACTAAACATTTCCCTGCCCTCCCCAAATACCCAAACTTCTCCTCTTTCCCTTCCCCTCAAAGCTTCTCAGTAGTTCTAGAACATTTCCATTCTCTGCTCCCAGCCCCATCCCAACCACTGCTTCGCATCCTCTGACAGCCCAAATTAGAGCCCCCGAGTCTCCCACGCAGGGTTCCTCTAAACACATCCCTATTACAGAGAGGTCATTTCAATTATTTGTTTTTTTTTTTTTTCAGTGAGAAAAAGCCAGTAGGGAAATTGGAATATTTTCATCTGGGGGCAGAAGAGGGAAGGGAGAGCTTCATCCCGCACAACGCACCCTGCGCAGCCTGCCCAGGGACAGCAAACAAGTGGGATGGAAGAAAAGCTGGTTCAATGGTTTTCTTAATTTCAAATAATTCTTTAAAGCTGCGAGGGACCCTGTTTTTAAAATCACACTGTGTGCACTCTATATATTACACTCAGACTGACACGAAGGATTATAAAACATCCCAGTGCTAGCAAGCGGCATCAATCCGCCTTATTTGTGAGTTTGCTGCTCTGGAGTTTCTCAGACTGCAGACAATGCAATAAAAGCCCTTCATAAAACAATATTCTTCCATATTTTAAGAACACGGTGGAAAACATTGCTGCTGCTCTGTTTTCTACAACAAAATTGCAACCTAATGCCAAATTTAAGCTCTTTTCCAGCAAGCGCCGGTCATTTGGGATGCTGGAATTCAGAATCAGCACCAAGCTTGGGAGCAAACTCAGCTTTAAGCATGTGCTTAATTTCCCCTCAAGGTGACTTCAGCATGCTGAAGCACTTTGCTAAATAGCCATGGTTTGCTGTACCGAGGCATTAAAAAGAATATAAAGTTTTGAAATACAGTTTAATGGTGACTTATGGTTTCTCTTCTACCTAAAAATGAAAAATTAATATGGATGCAATAGTATTTTTCTTGGTCACTGACATGTTTTTCCAATCCTCTGCATGTTATTGCACTTGGTTTTATGGAGAAGCATTATTTGTTCAGCTGAAGGAGCCCTGGTTTATCCTGTATGATTCAGACATTCATTTCATTTTTGGACAATGGAGACTCCTTTTCAGAAATCAGAGGCAATTTACAGATATTTATTCTATAAAAAGTGAGTTCTGCAAAGGCTGGATGGTTCTGAGACTCATTTTTACTGATTTTTTTTAAGTCTATCTCTAAGTCTTCTCTCATCCCAAGGCCCTCCAACTTCTGCAAGCCTCTGGTGTCCCTTCCCAAGTCCAAGGGTAGGGATGCAGCAGCTCACAGGTCTACTGCAGCATCAGCAAACTAGAAAACTTTAAATAAAATCCTTATTTTTCAGACAAGACACAAGCAGCTTTCTCAAGAACTGCCCCACAAATTAAGGTCAACACCACTGCTCACTGCAAAAGATGTTGGAGACTCCTGGTGATAATGAAATCCTAAATTAAGCCCAGACTAAATAAAACTCATTCCACTGGGAGATAAAGAGCAGAATTTGGCTTGAGTAGCTACACCTGGCTGAGAAGAGAAGACTTAAAGCTCTCCTTTCTCTAAGACATCTCCAAAAAACATTTTTTCTTTAAAACAATTCTGTAACACCAGTAATTACTGAAATTTTTCCTGCCCACTTACTCCTGTTTGCAATTCTATAGCTTTTTTCCCCCTCTCCTATCATTTTAAAGCTCCCAAACCAGAGAGGGAAAAGCAATCAATCAAATATCAAGAGTTCAAGCCCCAGCATCACATCCCTAGAGACACACAGCACTTCACTTCTACCCTTCCACCAAACCTTCTCTCAGATTTCCAGGAGCTTTTTTGTTCCAAAATCTTCATATTTCCAAAGACAATGTTGGTTTTAAAACCACAAGTCACCTGCCAGCACCAACACAAGATGAACCAAGGGTAGAAATGCTCTTCGGGTGGTTTCTGGAAGAACTTTCTCAGAGGTGACCCCAAGCCCCAGCTTGATGTCTGCTTGGATCTCAACTGGAACCAGAACCACCAGAACCAAACCAGAGCACTGGGGACTCTGCTCCTCCCACCAAAACTGGGCAAGTTCAGAAGATCAACCTGACCCAAGGCAGCACCTAATTTATAAACACCTTCCTCCTCCTCCTCAAGTCCATTTTTCAGCCAAATTCACTTGGTTTTCCTACAATGGCACAAAGCAAGGGAAACAAAGACAAGGGGAAAAGTAACAGAGAGAACAGAGAAAAGACCTTTCAGTAGCTAAAGATGGGGACAGACTTTCTAGCAGGGTCTGTTACAACAGGGCAAAGGGTGATGGATGTAAACTAAAAGCAGACTGGAAATTAAGAATTTTTTTACTACAAGGGTGGTGAGCCCCTGCCCCATGTTGCCCACAGAGGTGGGAGATGCCCCATCCCTGGAAACATTCCAGGTCAGGTTGGATGAGGCTCTGAGCAACCTGATCCAGCTGAAGATGTCCCTGCTGACTGCAAGGGGACAGACTAAATGACCTTTAAAGGTCCCTCCCAAGCCAAACCATTCAGTGTTTCTATGATTCAACACCACATCCTTCCAGCAGTGATGCCCAAAGCAAACCAGCATCCCCCCTGTGGCTCCTGCTCATCCATCCCCTTCCCTTGCACGGCTCCAGGGAATGGCCACCAGAAGGACACTCAGGAATTCCCATGCAGAAGTTGAGGGCTGGCCAGGAAGGGTCAAGCCAGGGTTATGTGAGGACAGGAAAGCCAAAAAAGCAATGGGGAAAAGCACTTGGGACCACTTGAAGGCAAAGTTTCCATGTGGCTCCTGACAGCTTATCACTGCCAGCCTGCCCAGCACAGCCACCAAGCAGCAACTTGTCCCCCTCTGTGTCACTGCTCTTAAAAATAGCACTTCTGCAAGAGAATGCCTTCTATTCCCCCAATGGTGAGACACATGTGTAGAACATGTCCTGAGGTTAATTTGTCAATTTTGCTCTTGTTTAGGATTAGCTAGGTTAACAGCAGCAACCCAAAGGAAAATGTCAACAATCACGTCTTTCCTAGAGGGGGGTGAGGGGGTTGAAAAGCCTTCTTCTCCTGACATGTGTCTGGTTTTACACTGTTGGTTTTGGCTCTTCAAAGGAAGGAAATTAAATGAACAGCTTCTCTCTCTTTTTTTTTTTTTTTTTTTTTTTTCTTTTTTTAATCCTTTTTGGAATACTAAAAAGGATAAACGCTGAGCAACGAGTCTGCAGGAGGATGTGAGGGCCTTTTCTCTGGCCACCCATTTTTTGTCAGAGCTGTTTTCAAATTCCCAAGTCCCTCCAGAACAATCCCCTGCAGCTGGCATCACCCACACACCAGGTTCCCAATAAATGCTCAAGCCACAAACCTCCCACAGGAAGATGACAAGGCCACAGATATTGCAGGTTAGGAAGCAAGGAGCATCCCTTGGGAGCAACCAAGCTGCCAGGTCTCACCCTCCAAGACAAATCTTCATGGTCTTCAGCAATGCCCTACTCACACAAGTCCATTTTCAAGCCTTTTAAAAAGGTTTTTCACCCCTTCTGCAGCTCCTGAGCTGGAGAGAACCTCTACAAACTGTGGTCCTGTAGATGTGAGTAGCTGGAGGCATCAAGAAAGCACCTGCATCTCCCCAAGGGAAGCAGAAGGAAAGCTGGGAGCATCCTGCATCTGCTCCAGGGCAGTCTGAGGATGAAAGATGGTAGCAGAAAATGCTCCAGATGTTTCTGCAGCAAGCACATCTGTACAGACACATCTGCAGCAAATACTGACAGGTGCCTGCTCCAGCTCCAGCAAGGTTATAATTTAGATGTCCAGAAATTCAATTCTTGCTGCTGGACCCCAGCAAGAATTTTTAAAGGTATAAGAAGCAACTGGGCCAAAATGGGGGGGGGGAAATAAAAGAGGATTTAAGATGGTTAAAATTCCCAGGGAAGCAGGAGATGAAGTTGCTTTCCAAGCCAGGTCTGACCTACCAGAAGTCACAGGGAAGAGCAGGGTGCAGGACACAAGGTACAGTAGCAATAAACCTTTCCTGGACAGCTTTTCCAACAGAGAAATGTAACACCAGCAGTGATGTTTTTCATTTCTCCCACAGACACCTTTGCCAGGAGCCAACAGAGATCTGGACACTGGGGTTTGGCAGCAGCTTCCCCAAACCACCCAGCAGCTTCCTGCCCTCTTATTTTACTTTGCTCTGCCGTGGTTTCTTCTGTTCTGGCCTCCTTTCTCCAGTCTTTTCTTGACCTTTCCCTTCCTAAATACAAACTCATCATTCCCTCATCTGCCACTTCTCCTTGGCAAATCCCACTGGGAACACAGAAGCCCAGAACAAATGAAGGATTTTTACCTCTCCATACCTGTGGTGAGCACCACGGGAAGGAGGTTTGGGCTCTGTGCACAAGCTGCTACACTGGCTGCTTTTCTGCAATTTGTAATTTTAACAGACAGCAAAACAGGAAAATATTTAAAGTTATGCAACAGGAGTGATTATTAAAAACAGAAACAGGCACCAGGTCTGAAAGAAAAAAAAAAAACCAAACAAAAAGAACTTTTGGAGCAGCCGAGCAGTGTCCATGGAGCTCCCCCAGCTCAGCATTCCCAACGCCTCCCTCTCCATCTCAGCACTTCCCACCCTGTGTTGCTCCATCTGAAATCCAATCCAAGTCCCCAGGAGAGGGGTTGTGCTGTTCCTTCAGGTCAGCACCTGGGACCTGCTGGACTTCCATCCAAGGTCCTCTTCAACCAGGACCCTTCACCCCACCAAATCAGCATAGACTCCAGCAACTCAGACAACTTTTTTTTTTTTTTTCCCAGGCTCCAGGAATATTTCTAAGGTTTATAACCTTAGAAGTTTGGACCAGAAAACGTTACAGGAACTGGTGGTGAACACTTGTCTCCATTCTCACCTCACCAAAAAACCCAGTGCTCTCGTTTCAGCAATACCAGGGAAGTCTCGCTCCATAATTCCAACCCTTCTGAAGTCAAGTTCTGCACTGCTGCTGGGCCACGGGCCAGCTCTCCTGGAACAATGGTTTATAGCAGCTCAACTCTGCCACCAATTAGGAATTTAAAGGCTTAGAGAAGGTTTCTTCTCCATTTAAGAGGCAGCTGCAAGAGGCAAACATTAGCAAACAAGCAAAATAAAAATAAAAACAAAGATAAATAAACAATAATCAGTGAGGTAACTTGATAAAAAGTCCAAAAATTGGCTGTTCCAGCTTCCTCCCACGAGGACTGAAACAAGAACAGAACCAGGGAGAAGTAAGGGGTCAGACAGCTTAGTGGAATGATGAGATTTTTAGAAGCCACAGGAAGGGGATAAACAGAGTTCAAGTCAACAACAGGCAAGAGCATTTCAGTGTCTCCCAATACTCTCTTTCCAAAACACCAATAAAGACAGGATCCCCAGCCTTCTGGATTTGGGGTCAGGAGGGTTGGGAGGTGGAGTCCTGAAGCATTGACTTCAGAAATCAGCACCTCAGTGTGCAGGAACCCAAGTGTACAAGGTGGCAACACCAAGAACCTTCCAACCCTACCACAACCTCCTTGTGTGTGTCCCCTACAATCCAGCCCTGTCCACCTGCACCCCATGGCCTCAGGACCCCCATTTCCCCATGGAGCAGAGGGACAATCACTCTGCCCCGTTCCCACACCTCCAGTTCTCCATCAACCTGAGAAGTTCTGGATTCTTTACAAATTGAAGGAATTATAAATAATAATGATGATGACACTTATCATCAGAATAAAGCCCAGCAGGTGACACACTGCAGGTATCTCCATCAAGCACAGCTGAGTTTAACAACTCCAAAGGAACTCAGGAGTGGATAACCAGAGAACTCAGCTGCACAGGGGTGATTCAGGAGAACATCAGGGCTCAAAACCCTTCCAGTCCTCACCAGGATTATCCCAACTCCATGGGGATTTTCCCATCTCCCAGCCACAGACCAGAAAGTGGGGGAGCTAAAGAAACAATGACTGCAAGCAGCACATCCCTCATTTCTCCAACAAATGTCCCAACACTTGCTGGGGTTATTTTTACACTCACATTATCCCACCATACAACAACAGACAAAATGATGGGGCACAGCTCAGCTCAGTTCTGCAGCATTTCAAAGCCAACTCAAGGAGGTCTTTTCACAGCTGCTTCTGCCCCTGAACCTGCACAAAACTTTTTCCCCCAGCCTTGCCCAGACTGCTGACCCATCCCACAGGTTGGGTTCCCCTCCTCAGTGACCACACAGGGAAGGTTATTAATGCCCTAACTTGGTCCACCACAAGACAGAGCACAGCCACAAATTATATACTTAAAACAAGCCACAAGAATTTCAGAGAATCACCAACAAATGATGAGACAATACAATTATTGTTTGGGACGGGAAGATTAAGGTTGGGGGTTTTTTAATAAAAAACAAAACAGGGTGCAAAAGCTACCCAGGTCATTCTGTTGTATAAGCAATGGTTTGAGAGATTATGTTCTCCAAATAATCAGATGAGTTCCTTCTGGTCTATCTGAAGCCTTGTAAACAAACTCATTATGTTAGATCTGAGAGGAGTAAACAAATAGTTGGCATCTGACACCGCTGCATTCTTGCACAACCTAAACCAAACCCATGCCACTTGGAAGCCCTGCTGCCCCCCTTGCTGCTGCTCCATCACACCCTGGGAGACACAGAAGGCAGCCAGGACACGAGGAAAACTCCTCTGGTGTTGGTTCAGAGAGGCACAGGGATGCTCGGGTCCAAACACAGGTGAGGCTGTTGCCATCAGCACGGTTTGGGTTGAAGGGACGTGGAAATCCCAACCCCCCCTTGGCAGTCAGCAGGGACAAACTCAACCAGAGCAGGTTGCCCAGAGCCCCATCCAACCTGACCTGGAAAACCCAAACCAGCACCTGAAACTAACCTGGTTTAAGTTCTCTCTAGAAGCAGAAAGGGAAGGAACTTTCCAGGGAAGGTGACAGCATGCACACTGCTACACCAGGAGATGGAGATGTGTCCCTCCTCACCCTCCCAAGCTGGGACTCTGGCTGGCACCAAACCATGGGTGGGAGATGGCAGCCTCATGATGGGATCCCAGGTCACCTCCTGGCTGATAGACACCAGAGGGCTGAGAAGCAGATAGGCTCTCATTTTTAAAATAAAAGCTCAAAAAGCCTCCACATAGGTTCAGTAAATTGAGATTGAAAACCAACTGAGCCTTTAGAGAGCCACCTATGAAAAAAATAATCCTGCCACGCTCTAAGAGGATGTAATGATCAACACTTTAGGAGAAATCAGTACTGAGGGCAGTGATCCAACCCCATGACCTCTCTGCCAAGTCCAAACACTCTTTCCATAAACTCCAAAATCTGGTCAAAACGTTGCCCAGGGTTCTGGGATCTCTCTGCTCTTGGTGTTATCTTGGGCAAGGATCTCTGCCTCAGAGCAAGTGCGTTCTCATCCTGTGGGATCCAGCCCTCAGCTGTCAGTGTCAGAAACACAAACCACAGCACCTGGAAGAACTAGCCCATGGTATGTACACTGAACACCAAGAGGAATTCACCTTTCCATCTGTCTCCTGCTGCACAAACATCTGGAGGAGGCCACCTGCTCCTTCAGGAGTTGGACAAAATCAAAACATTGCCTCCCTAAAACCACTTACTGCCACTGAACTGCTCCACATCCCACTCCATCCCATTCTGTGATGTTTACTCCATGGAAAGACATCCAAAGGTGTCCCTGTCATCCTGGGTCATCCCCTGCCTATAACTTCATGGATAATCCAGGCTTTTAGTCACTGCTGTGACATCACATGCAGAAAGCAGGGATCATGCTCCCCTTCTGGCAGTGCTGAAGGTTGGATGGGGCTTGGACCCAGTTTGGGCTGGTGGGAGATGTCCCTGCCCATGGCAAGGGCCTGGCACCAGATATCTTGATGGTCCCTTCCAATCCAAAGCAGTCTGGGATTCCAGTTTCAGCCATCCCAGAGCAGGAATGGGTTTGTCCTGGCTGAAGTGGGGCACGGGATACATCAGGCACCAGGGACCTGTTCTGGATGGATGTGCCATCACCTGGTTTCCTACAGCTCCCCTCATTCCCTGATCCTATGGAAAAGGAGCCTGGTTTCTCCTCCAAATCTGCACGATGCCAAAAGCCTCTTAACAGAGAATCAAAACAATAATAATAATAATAATAATAATAACTTTTTTTAATCCCTTATTTGTTTATTATCTCTTTTTGGGCACAGATTTCATCCCTGACCCCCAAGTGCCAGCGCTCCACACATCCCACCCCCAAGCACTGCCAAGTGGGCTGGAAGCCACCAAACAAACACAGAGGGTGACTGAGGAGGAGACACCAGAGAAACAGCAGAGGCTGGCAGAGAACTGAGCCTGCAGTGCCTGAAAAACAAAACCAAACAAACCTGGTGGCAGCAACCAAGAGCAGAGCAGCCTGCCCTGCTCCAGCTCCCTGCTGGCACCTCCTGTCCCCTTCCCAAAGCCACAGCCGAGCTCCACAGCTCCCATCGCCTCTTCCAGTGATTCAGAGGAAGAAGCTGGAGATCTCTGAGGTCTTACCCGTGAGAAAGGGAGCGAGAGAAATCTGTTCACAACTGCATTTCATTTGAGTCCCCCCGCAAGCCCCCGCGAGGTTCTTTATCTTGTTATTCTAATGCAAACAGACTTCTGTGACTTCTTTTTTTATTTTTTTTTTTTTTCGCATCCAAAATTTCACCATTGCAGTAACCACAATCCTGGCAGGCTCTTCCCCAGCCTGGAAAGGGAACAAACTTTCAAATCATTTTATAAATAACCATTTCAAGAACATAGCTTTTATTCTTTCATCCCACAAAAGGCAGAAATTTTGCTCGGGACCGCAAGCTGTCAACTTCCCAGCAAACCCCAAATCCCACTTAACTCTCTATTGTAAACAGTGTAGTATTGCGCTACCACATCAATAAATAAAATTCTTGAAGGAATTATTTTTGTGTTTGATTCACATTTGTTCTGCATATGCCACTGAGCCCAAGGTATTCATAATGTTAAACTCCCAGAAGCCTCAGCTTTCAAAAGGACCGCGCGGAAGAACCGTCCCGGGTCCTATTGTCTCAGCCAGAACAAAATCCCAACTTGAGGATGGCATTTGTCCCCCTCCACCCCTTTGTTTCAGAATTTAAGAAAAAAAAATAATTATAATGAATTTAAGTGGCTCAAAAAACTGCCTCTGAATCGGGATGTTGGGTGCTCCCAGCTCCCGTCCAGCCTGTGCTATCAGGATGCTGCCTGGGTGGCCAGGAGATGCCATCCCCCAGCCTGGTTACCACCACTGGGATGTTATGGGTGCTGCCTGCTATCCAGGGGGGAAATTCACACTTCTTCACCTCTTGCCTTCCCTCTAAACCTTTGCTTTGGAGGAGGAAAGCAGCAGGGCTGTACCTTGCTGTCCTGCTACCTGGTCTCCTCCAGAGGGGACCACAGGCTGGGAAAAAGCAAAGCGACCCCTGATGCCTCCTGTGAACTCCTTTTAGATAATAAAAGGATAACAAAATTAATAAAAAGCTAAAACAAATTTCCAAGAGTGAGAAACTAATCTGTAATTTTGATTGCAGGCAGCCAAAATTGATTCCAAATATTTTTGCATGGGTTGGCAGGAGGTGTCTCTGCAGATTGATGGCTCCTCCACCAACACCTGCAAAGTCCCAAAGATTTCAGTGTAAAGCAGAAGCCTCAACCCTACAGTGTCCCCAGCACACATCTCTCCCTTCCTCCCCAGGAAATCTGGAAGCAGATGAGAAGCCCTGATGAGGATTAACACACTGGAAACAGAAAAATCCCTTAAACAAACCTTCATTATCTGCCACCCTCGCAGCCAGGCGGGTGCCCAGCAGCAGGAGGGGATTTAATTTGACCATTTCAACTTCCCACAGTGGGCCTCTGCCTTGCTGCACTTACAAAAAAATTCCTCAGGGAGATTTCGGAAACAGAAGGATTATTTAGCCACCCACACACAGTCAAAATTAACCAGCCATGGAATTTCAAGATAATAAGTGCCATCATTTTGCCTTTAAGTTTGAAAAAAACCTTTTTTTTTTTTTTTCAAAGGTGAATGTTTCTAATTTATGGAGAGGAAAAAAAAAAAAAAAAAAGAAGAAAATAATTTTAAAACCCCCATCCATTAGTTTGTTTTTCCATGGATCAGAAGACCCCAAATACAAGAAATTAACACACTAATGTAAACACACGTCTGCTCCCAGTCCCAAAAGCTTTACCCAAGCACTACAAAATGCTACCCCCCAACAAGCAGGAGCTCAAATTTGAGACTTCTTGTATAAAAATGATACTATAAAGCTTCTTTTGTTTCATCTTTAGCATCTAAAGGGGAGAGGGGCCAGCCTCTGCTCATTGCAAAGGCTCAGAAAGGATGAGAAAGAGCAAAGGAGACACAGAACGTGACTGTTCCAGGGGAACCCGGGAGGGATGCTCATCTGCTTCCTTCAGAAATTAAGCACTGGTCTTTAATGACATTAATAGGAATGAAATGAAAATAACCAAGGAATCTGGTGGCTATAAGAGCTACTGAGCTTTTTCCTGAAGGATTTTAGTCTCATGGTTTGTGGATTTGGGTGTCACCGTCCAGGTGCCGCAGGGTAACCACGGGTTCACCAGCATCCAACACCACCTGGAAATCTGTCCTGCAGCACTTCCCAAGGCTCTCCTTGGGTACCCACCACCACTAATCCCTTGTAATTAAGCCTTCCAAGAATCCAAATGTGGTTGAATCCCATGCAAACAGCCAGACAAAGTGGCACAGAACTGCAGGACTCAGCAGATGCGCTCCTGGCTTTCCCACTTCTCACGCAGACAGCAAGTGTTTAACAGCAAAGGAGCCCTCCCCTCCCCTTGGCACTCCACACTGTCTCTGCACTTAACAGCTCCAGAGGAGCTGGCTGATAAGATGTATTATTGTAATATAAATATCAACAGTTCCTGCCCCTTATCTTAATGGGAAGCTTATGACCGCTGGAAGCTGCAGCTCCAAGACCTCTGGCCCCATCTGCCGCGGCTGCTCCCTCCTTTTGCAATATCCAAACTGACAGGAGCCAAGGTTAGAGCAAAGCTCCTTGACAAGCCTGGGAAAACAACAGAGAAGGGAGCAGAGGAACACAAGGAGGGAAAGAAACGACGATGACAAATAACCACGGGCCGGGTGTGAAACCCAGAGCTACCAGCAAGGCAGTCAAGGTCACCAGATACATTGCTCCTCTTCCACAGAGCCCACGTTTGGCTCCAATTTCAGGCTTTCCATTCCCAGCCCCCTTCCTAACTTAAAAGGAACAAAGGTTTAAAAATGTTTTCTTTTAAAAAAATAGCTTGGTTGGGTCTGAGCAATCAGTCAAGGGAAGCCTTTAGTCCTCCATCTCCAGTGAAACGGTACATACGGGATTGATTGCTCCAGTTTGAGAGTTCCTTGGGCCCCTACTTAGATAATCTTTATAGCTCACAGGCCCCATTGAAGTGGTTTCCAAGAGCTAAAGCCTCAGATCAGCCTGTCAAACACTGGGACTAGTAAAGTCAGAGTGAGAGAGCAAAAATGCTGGAAGTGTAACCCTGCCCTTCAAAAACAAGAGCGTGCACACACCAAATTAATAATGCACAGAGGCAGCCTCCTGCTCTGCTTTTATGCAACCCCTTCCATAGCAAAGCCCCACCAGCATCATTTCATTACAGCCCTTTCTCCAACATTCAAGTCAGACAGCAAAGGAAAAAATTTGGTGGGTATTTTTCATGCTCTCAGCCACAAACACACCTCAGATCAAAGGTCCCGTGGTTGTGACACCCACTGAGCCTGGGAACCATGGGATCCCCATAGCTGAGGAAGGACCAAGGTTATTTCTTAGGGGAGGTCATCAAACATGACACCACCCAAGATCTACATGCCCAAAAAATTGGTACCTTGGTGCTACTCAGCAGGTTACATGGATGGATTCCCCCTGCCCACTCCAGATGTTCAGTCCTGACCACACAGCATCCCGCCCCAGCCAAAACACAGCTCAGCACTGGGAAATGGAGCTTTGTGGCTTCCAGGTGGGAAGCAGCTCCAGAATTTGGCCAGACATCCCTAGGATGCTCTCTCCATGCCCACATGGATTGTGGATGATTTACAGGAGAAAGGGAGGACACTGACAGCTACAAGAAAGGACTCGTGGTAAAAGCAGGAGCTTGGGGAGGGATGCAAAAAGCACCAAAGCAAGCAGGAAGAGGTGAATCCTGCAGATATGTGGGGCAAAAAGGGATGAGCATGATGCTCCTGCAAGCAAAGCAGCTTCGTGCAGGCTGATAGAGAAGGAGGGAAGAGATAAAATTTATTTCTATTCTTTTTTTTTTTTTTTTTCTTAAGGAGTTCCCCAAAGAGAAAGCCTCTCTCTCTGATTGGCATTTGCTCTGCTCCAACTCAGAGGAGGGAGAGAAAGCACACTGACAATTTTTCACATGTCACAGTTCATCGGCATCCTTCAGAACAGATCCTCCAGCAGCTGGGAGAGCACCTTCCAAGCAGGCACTAGGAGGATGTGTCCAACACCAGGAAGCAGCATTTCCTTCGGAGAAGGGCACTCTCAGTACCTCCCCAAGCTCTCCCCGTGGGATGCAGATGGCAGCAGAACATCATCTGCTGGAGCCCCTGCATACCAGAGAACAATCCCAACTCACACATCACATTTCTGTCAGGGGGTTGTTCTTTTGTCTGGGAAAGTCATTTTTCAAATGAAGTGCTTGGCCCTTTGTCCCTCGGTACAGTAGAGCAGAAACCATCTTTCATGTGCTGCTCTAGCACACAATGGGCTTTGTCTCCTTAAACAAAAGAACATGGGACTTGCTTTCAATTGTTTCCAGCTGTTTGATCAAGGTTTTATGGGATCAGAAGTCAACAGCAATCAGCATCTGGCTACCTGCACAAAACTGACTCTGAAAGCCCAAAGAATTTGGCATGATCTGATTATCACAATGGGGAAAAAAGAAAAAAAAACCCCACCCACTCCAAGTACTTTACAACAGCACTCACTGGATCCTCCTCAATATTCTGGAGAGATTCTGACTCTGTGCTGGGCACTGCTGAGGCTGCACCCCAAATCCTGGAGTCACTTCTGGGTCCATCAGTACCAGAAGGACATTGAGGGGATGGAGAGTGTCCAGAGAAGGGAATGGAGCTGGGGAAGGGGCTGGAGAGCAAGGAGAAGGTCTGGAGAACTTCTGAGGAACAGCTGAGGGAGCTGGGGGGGCTCATCCTGGAGTGATGGGATGAGAGGAGAGCTTCTGGATCTCTGCAACCCCCTGAGAGGAGGTTGGAGCCAGGGGGGTCAGGCTCTGCTCCCAAGGAACAAGGGATGGGACAAGAGGAACTTTTGGCCTCAAGTTGTGCCAGGGGAGGTTTAGGTTGGAGCTGGAAGTTTGGCGAAAAAGGGATTTCTTTAGTCAAAAAGGGATTTCTTCAGCTCAGAGGGTTGGGTTGGGGGTTGTTTGGGGTTTTTTAGGATGCAGCATGATGCCAACATGGGCAATTAGCTGTGCAACTCTTCACCCATCACTGCTCCCCCCAGCAGTTGCCTGGGTGCTGGGTGGGACAAGGCTGAACTTGTCCATACAGCTGTCAAATTCACACAGAATTACCCAGAAACCTGAGACTCCAGCAGGGTGATTATCACCAGCTCCTCTCCCAGAGCTGCTATTACAACACTTCACACATTCAGCCTCAGTTCCAGACGTACCCCTACACATCACCTTCCCCACATTTTCATTCTGTTATACCATAAAGTGGCCACCAGTCAAAAATAAAATCTTTATTCTTTTTTAAGTGGAGATTCCCTGAAACGCAAAAAAAAAAAATAATAATTACAGCATTTAAACTCATGCCAAAAGATGGCTATAAAACTGAATACTTCTCCTTTGGATCATTTCTATACTTTTACAAGCAATACATGTGTTGCCACTAACACATCCATGCCTTGCAAAAAAAAACCCACACGATGGAGAAAGAACCTGAATCCATGCAAGAATCCTGACACCAACTCTTGTGCAGCAACTTTAATGCAATTAAAGGAAGTTTCACCAGGAGCTGATGTACATTTGCACAGATTTTCTAAGTGACAGAAACCACTTTAACTTATGGGCTGTCTCTGTTATTTTGGAGCTACATAACTCTGACAGATAAGCAGTGCCAGACTCTGACTCAAATCCTTATATAGCCACCATCAGCTTTGGTCACACAGATGGAAATGGCAGCAGTTCCTCTGCACATCAGAGCACAAAAAAAATCCTTCTGAATTCTGGATGGCAGCCACTTGTCCACGGTGAGACAGCAGCAGAGAGTGGGAGATCCACCCCAAGGTGATCCATCCTTCCTGAACATCACCAGAACTCAAGATACAGCTGCTTGTTTCACAGATTCATGGCATGGTTTGGGTTGGAGGCATCTTTAAAGGTCACCTCATGGCCACCTATGCAGAGAGCAGGGACATCAGCAACTGGACCAGGTTGCTCAGAGCCCTGAACAGGAATGTTTCCAGGGATGGGACATCTCCCACCTCTCTGGGCAACCAGGTCCAGGGTTTCACCACTCTCACTGTAAAGAAATTCTTCCTTATATCTTGCCTGCATCTCCCCCTCTTCCAGTTTATGGCCATCACCCCTCTTCCCATTCCAACAGGAAATTGATCACCTCCCACTTCCAACTCTTCTGCTGTCCCACAGCATAGGAAGAGGCATTAGGTCAGACAGGGAACAAAAATGCCAATTAACTTAAATATCAGACATTAAACTACTCCAGAGCCAACATCACCAGCTACTCCTTCATCCCAAGCCCAAGCTGTTCAATCCCTGCAGCTCCTCTGCCTCTCACCAGGTTTCTCCTCAATCCTCACCCCACTGCCAACCCAAGGCTTCCAAAGAGGACCAGACAGATGCAAAACTGGAGCAACACTGGATTCACCTTGTCACCTGTAAGAACAGCCTACAGCCAGTATATTACACTGATACAGTGCCCAGTAAATGGAAGAAGGAGGAATGAAGATATTAGGAGGTCAATATGAGCAGTCTCTCATTTGTTTCCCAACATAAAGCCATGATCAGAGCCTGAGTATTCCACAGGGTTAGAAAAAAACCCAAATGGGGTATGAGGAACCAGCAGGAACATGAAGTGTCCCCCCAAAACATGCTGATGGACTCAAGGACTGGCATCCCATGGGCACCTCATGGCAAAGAGATGGCTAAAGCAGAAAGGATGAAGGGATGCCAGCTTAAGAAGCCCTCTGCTCCAAAAAAGAGCATTTCAGGTGTCTGTAGGACAGCTGAATAACAAACAGGAGTGGTGGTCACACAAGAAAGTTGATAAGCCAGAGGGTTTGACTTCAGAGGCCCTGTGGAGGTGGTAAACAATTCCCAGGCAACCACCTCTCACTTGGAAATTAGGCAGAAGTGGTCAAGGACACAGATTACATCCTGAGCTTCAGCAATGGAGATGTCTTGTAGGGATCCAAGGATGAGGAGATGGAGAAGTCTTGTTCAGAGGGCAAATCTGAGGACTGCCAAGGCCATCACAGCTCCATCACAGCACATGGAGAGGGCAGAAAATTCTCTCTGGAGCAGCAGTGACCCACACAGTGCAGGGAAGCTTCAGAAGACCAAATGGAACCAGAATGTGCTTCTGAAACAGGGGATCACCCCAGAGAGTGCCCAGGTTGCAAACTTTGGTCTTTCTCACACACCCTTCCTTCATCCCCCCAAAAATACAGAGGAAAACTCATCTCCAGCATCTTCTGCAACTCTGAGATCTTCACCTTCCACAAGTGTTTATCTTTAACCTTCCAGACACACAAGGCTCACCTTAAGAGGCAGAATGCCAGCCCCATCTGCCAACATTTCCATCAGTCTCCCCCTAAAAGCAGCAAAAAGCATCTTCAGTGCCCCAGCACGGTGCATCCGAGCCAGAGAGATTTGTGAAATATGGAAGACATTAAAGTAGTCACTTTCTCTCAAGCAAAGAAGGAACACAGACCTATAAACAACGCCTTGAAGGCATTTCAGCAGCTCAATCTACACCGGCTATGGTTTTCATTATTATTATTCTTTAAGTCAATCAGAAATCATTGGGTCCAGGAAGCAGTAAACGACAAGAATTTGGCTTAAAAGGGAGAAAAAGCAAATAAATACTCAGAGGGGAAAGGGAGCAGGGGGGTGGAAACAAAGGAATAAATAAATGAAAATCACTGAAGGTTTCCCAAAGCCTTGTTTGTGATAAAGGCCCAGCTGTACACAAGCTGTCCCACCCATACACAGCCTCCTGACGTTTCATTCCAGTGGCACCACGCAGACCACTGAAAGCAAGGGGGTCTGTCAACATTCTGTTCAGCAGCAACTTTTCACAGGGGTTTATAAGGCAGAAAAGCCAATTTTCCCCAGCCTGCTTGATGCTGGGTACAGAAGGTCTCTGACTGAGAGGAAATCATTAGTATTTTCCATAAACCACATCACACAAGAGGGTTTATGACTGGGGAGGGAAGAGAAAGGGGACGTGGCAGCAAAAAAACCTGGAGTTCCGAGCAAAAGCACCCAAAAAGACCAAAAAAAGCAGCTATTTAGCATGTATGAAACAAACTGGGGAGGCAGAGCTTGGATATTAAAGCCTCCTGGGTGCTATTAGCCAGGAGCCACCACGCTGTTAAAAGCGAGACAAAAAAAAAAAAATCTCAGTGGGCTGCAAGCTCTCCCTGCCTTTATTTATCTGTTTAAAATAAAAAAAGAATTCAATGAGACCTCCAGGAGACTCTCAAGGCCAGGGTAGATCTTTGCAGAGCAGTGTAAAGTGCCACGTAAGGTGCTGGCAGGAGCTGAAGAGGCAGCAGAAGGGAGTTGGGCTCCGTGTGATAAAGACGCCGCTTATGAGTTTGCCTCCAGCGTGGTGTCCAAACCCTTGGCCAGGCTCCCACCAAAAGTTTCAGGATTAAGCTGTAATGCCTGGGGACACCTGGTTGGGCTCTGACGTTTTAGAGGTTTCTATAAAAACAGGGGAGAGCAAAAGCCAGACCTGGGCCACGTGCACCCACACCAAATCCCATCATCCCTCTGCAGGAGAGGGATTTTTATTGCTTGTGCTGGTGGGAGAGCTGCTCCAAGCCCAGGGTTTGCATTCCAGGACAATGAGATCATGCAAGGATCTCCCCATCTGAGGCCCAGCACACAAAGCTCATGGGATGGGCAAATGGGGCTTCCAGCACTGTCACAAAGCTAACAACCCAAGTTTCTCACCATGAGTCTTTCATCCTTGACCATGGCAGGACAAGGCAGGTCCTGGTGCTTCCCCAGAGCTTCACCCCAGCAGCACAAGCAGAGCATCTCAACAAGGTTCACACAAGCAGCACCACGAGGAATCTTCTACAGCTCCATTCATATAGCTCCCCAACCACCCAAAGGCCAACTCCTTGCCAAAAGAGAACAGCACAAAGCCAGCTGAGGTCCCCAAAACAATACCACCAAGAGCAGAGAAAACGCAAACTAAAAGCACAACAAAAAATCTGAGCATCCTTTGGCTGGGGACTCAGAGCCTGGGGAAGTAGCTGCGTGATACAGCCTTTCAAAAGGTCATCAGAAAGGCTCATTCCCCACATCCCAGGGACATGAGCACTTGTTGGAACACACCTGGAATAGTGTGCCCTGGGACAAGGATGGCATTGACCAGATTCATCAGGGGAGCTGGGCTTGGGCAGCCTGGAAAAGGGAAGGATTCAGAGTGACCTTCAGTCCCTACCAAGAAGTCGTTGAGAAGAAGCCAGACTTCTCATAGTACTGCAAGCAGGATTTAAACAAACAAACACAAAGGAGGTTCTTGCTGGATATAATGAAAAAAAAGGTTACCCAGAGATTCTGCAGCCTTCATCCTTGGAGGATTTCAGCATAAAACCCTGAGCTTGACCTAGAATCTACTTGTTTCATCACAGAATGCTTTCAGCTGGAAAGGACCTTAAAGATAATCTAATTTCAGCCCCCCTGCCATGGGCAGGGACCCTTCCACTAGACCACGTTGCTCCAAATCAGACCAGAGACCTCTCTAGATGTCACTTCCAACCCATATGACCTTATGTTCTCTGAAGATCATTTTAGCTGAAGTTTCATTGCAAGAAATGACACAGCAGCATCCTGGAGACTTGGGTTTGTTCTCTTCCAGGCTCTGAAGGCAGAGCATTTAGAATCATAGAATGACAACCCATTATTTCTTGCCCTGTTACTGGGCACCACTGAAAAGAGATTGGCCTCATCCTCCTGACACCCATTTATATTGTATTTATAGACATGGATAAGACTCCATTCTCAGCCTTCTTTCCTGGAGGCTGAACAGCCCCAGGGCTCTCACTCTTCCATTTCAGCAGAGATGCTCCAGTCCCTTCACCATCCTTGCAGCTCTCCATTGGATTCTCTCCAGTAGATCCCCATCACTTGAAGTGTCAGAGCCTGCCCCAACCCTCTAGAGTTGTGCACAGCTCCCAAAGCTCAGGGAACAGCCTCCTGCCCTTGACACCACCTTCTCTCCAGCTCCATCTGCAGATGCTTCACCTCACAAAAGACATTTCTGTGTTCACACCCCCCCCCCACCAGCTCACCTGCAAAATTGGATCTGCAGTAGCTGCAAACACAAGCTATCAAAGCTGCAGCTGCAACAACAGCCCCACGCTGTAAAGATACTTCAATAACATCTGAGACATTAAACTTTAAAAAGTCAGCTTTACAGGGCCAGTGTCCCTCTTTAAAAAAAATAAAGCGTGCACAGGTGGCTAATAAAACTGGACTTGAACAGCCACACTTGCAACAGAAATTTATAAGAGTTAGCAAAGCTCGTAGCCTTTTAATTGCATGTCAAATATTGGGCTCTCAAGAACTAAACCAGATTTCTTGCAGCCTGTGCCAAGTGCTCCTCGATGTTACGTGTCTGGATGTTTCCCCCCGGATACCAAGGGGTTAAACTGGAGGCCAGAGCTTGCTTGAAGGTGGTGCCACCAACCCTGAAGTAAAGCAGAAAACATTTCTGCCAGCTTTGCTCCAAATAAAAGGTTATTAAAAACATTCACGTCCATTGCTAACAGGAACAGCACGAGGAGGAGACATCCAGAAAGCATTCGGACTTGTAAAGACGTCAAATTAATACACAACAAATTTCTTTGATCCGGGGGACACAAATTCCCTTTCCCTACAAATCTGTTCATTAATGTTTCAATGAACCCCTCACGTCGCTGCACTTGCCAGCCTTTTATAAGGGAAATGCTTCAAGTAACAAAAAGCATCTACAGCTTTCACTCTGCCAAGGGATTTCTGGGAAGGCTGCAGGAGAAGCTGATGGGGACCAGCAGCAGGCGGGATGCTTCGGGCAGAGATCTCAGCTCAGGTGGTCACAGGTTTACAAGGAATAATTAAATATGTCCAAGACACCCATTCTTTGAGAGAGAGAGGGATGAAATAAAAAGGCCACACAGTTCACCCAGAGCACCATGGAGGAGGGATCTGCCTTTTGGATCAAGAGGCTCAGGAACATCTGTGAATTAACGAAAGGTCATCAGTTCTCCTGAACCAGACTGGTTTGGGTTGGAAAGGACCTGATAGATCATCCAATTCCACCCCTCTGCCATGGTCAGGGACACCTCCCACCAGCCCAGGTTTCTCCAAGCCCCATCCAACCTTCACCACTGCCAGGGATGGGGCAGCCACCTGTCCGTGCCACCAAACATGTTGTAGGTGACTTCTACAAACCTAAACATGCTGAGCATGTTTGGAATTCCTAGAATCCATAGAAAACCTGCAAAATTCCTGTGTGACCCTACGTGATGATGGGAGGGCAGGGGGGAGACAGCACACATGCTGCCCAGCATGCAAAACAAGAAGAATCCTCATGCCTGGCTGGCCACAATCTAGGTTGGACCAAAAGTAATTAATTTTGTTGTCGCTGCAGTGCTGTAAGATGGAAGTGTTGAGGAGAAGGCAACGTGAAATTAAATGAGCATTAGGTGCACAGACAGTGATTTGGTCACCTCAGTTATAGGCAATCAGAAATACCTGGAGACAAAAACAGCTTTTAGTGCCTGAGGAATACACCTGTGAGGTTGGGCAGACCTCAGTAGGGTCTCAGCACTCTCCAGTCACAGCCACCACAGAATAAAGTAAAATAAAATACACAGATGGAAAATCCACACAATTTTTTTGCCATGCTGTCCTACTGCCACTATCACCACGTGAATCAGAGAACCACTGAGGTTGGGAAGGACCTTGAAGAGCATCAAGTCTGACCATCCCAACACCACGAGAAGAGAAGGCAGCAGTGAACATGGCAAGGTTTTAGTGAAATATGGTCAGAAGGAAATGAAAGAGGCTAAAAGTAGGCAGTTATGTTGGAAAGGAGGAAAAAGCAGTACTGAAAACAAGGAGAAACCAGCAGATGTGAACATTCAGAGATGAATCAGTCAATGGCAAAGACTGTATTGGCTGGCAGTGGGCAGGTTAACAGGAGGGACAACAAGTTCTTCAAAGAATAAATATAGTTCCACTTAATGTGCTCCATCTGCTGGTGTCCACACGCCCATCTCATACAACGCCAAACCAGCTCATGGGGTAAAGGGGTAAAAAACCCCATTTTTCACTATTCAGATAACCCAGGTCTTTCTAAAACTTCTTGGTAACCTTCTCCTAAAGCAGAACGACACAGTTGCTCAAAGTCACCACAATTAAGGTCTCCAAAGCTGCAATCACCAGAAACATCCAAGGACCAGGCACTGGAAAGGCTGACAATCCCCAGCAAACCCCAAACACTTCATGTTTGTTCTTACTGGAAAGTGTTTCCATCACTGTCTGGAAACACTGACGCCCAAAGCCAAAGGGCAACAGCTTCTGAACAGCTTCAAAAACAGCTATTGGAGGCTGAAAAAAATGACAAAAAAATTAAAAAACAACAACAACCACCCAAAAAAAAAAACCAAACCCTGGAGCAGAAGATACTCCAAGAACGAAGGCTCTGTTTATTTTTAATGGGCAAACAAAGGAGAAAGCTGGCACGGGATGCATGGAATTCAGCACACAAGTGGAAAAGCAGCTGGAAAACCAGTCAACCAGTTCTACCTGCACACAAAAGCACCAGAAGGTTGATGGGAGCCAACTCCCTTGGCCTCTCTGATTCAGGAAAACATTTGAAGCAATAACCACAGCCCCAGCTTTGTCCTATTTCTTCACACACAGCAACAGATGCTGCCCCAAAACCTGCAGGCAGTTTCCTGCTCATCTCCCACCTGTATCACCCACCTGCAGAACCACACACACAACAACCCCCTCCTGGCACATCCCATTTCACAGCTTTACCCTCTTCATCCTCACAGTACCTCCCCCACCTCCCACCCCAAGCACTTCTAAAATCCTTCCCCAAATTCTCCCTTCTGCTAAAGCATGGGGCTGCCTTGGAGAGCCAGAGAAAATCCACACAGCCCACCAGGCTTATCTCAGTAAGCTTCCAGGCTTCTCCCCCTCCACCCATTCCCATTTTTGAGTGGGGATTTTATTTTTTTTTTTTTTTTTGCTAACTGGTGAGTTTTGCAGAACTGGGGTGACAGAAGAGTTCGCCAGTCTGTGCAGGACCTGCAGTGAGGCAATGAAATGGGAACACATCAGCACCCACATTTTTCACCCACAGGTGAATTTGGTCCGAGTGAATTTGACATCTGGAAAATAAAATTAACTCCTTGTGCATCTCAGGGGAAGCTTCTGGAGCTTGCTATGAAACCACCACCAAGATGCACAGGTAAAAAACAACTATGTCAGAGATACAGCAAACCACATCCTCACTGAGAGAAGGAACCAGAGAGCAACTGTGGTGGTGGTGAAGCTCCTTCCATCACCTGCTGACCACAGAGACTCAGCACCCAACATTCCTGCATCCCTGGGCTGGCAAACACATCCCACTCACTCAGGATCTGATGGTACCTGCCCCCAGTTGTTCCTTCACTTTTTTACATCTGCTCAGTGGAAACACCGAGCTGAAGGACACGGTGGGGGGAAGGAGTATTGTTTCCATATGGGTTCTGAAAATAAAAAGGCTTTCAATGAAAATACCATATGAGCAGAGGGCTCACCCAGGGCCTGTAAGAGCTCACGTGTGCGTGCACTATGGAGGAAGAACACCCCAGCAAGGCTTCCCCCTTTTTTCAGAGCCTGCTTCTGCAGAGACAACTCCTCAAGCCCTACGTTGTAGCAAGACATTTCTTTGCATGTCGTTTGGCAGATGCAATTGCAGGGCCCTGCCAATTCACCCCCGAGCCCTCCGTTTTAATCAGTATCACATAAAGTTTAACACATGCTTTGAAATGTGCACCAGATTCAAAGCTTTGCCTCAAGGGGGTCCTGCTGAATAACACATACCAGCCCGGCCACTGCTCCTCCAGCAATTATCTTTCAACTCTGGCTGAACCATTGGAACTGTCAACGCCAGCACGTTGCCAACCAGAGGAAAGGTTGTGGGGTCAGAGCTGAAAACAAGACTCCTCAAAGGCTGGAGAGCCAGGAGAACAGTATGGGGTGTTTGTTTATACTGCTGTCTGCTTAGAAGGAGAACTCCCAGGGCGCTTGTTTTATGCCTGAGCAGAACTGCAAACAGCATTAAGAGGGGCTGGAAAATGATAAATAAATAAATAAACAAACAGGAAAGGTTTGCAGTGAAAAGGAGCATCAGCATCTGCCAGGCCCCCCCACTGGGAGGTGGAGGGGGCTCAGGCTGTTTGCACCTTGTAGGCAGCAGCATCGCTCCAGAACCAGGAGCTCCCTGTCCCAAATTCCAAACATCACCAGCACCTCCAGTGCTCCCTGAGCCTCCCCAGACCCAGGGATGGAGGGATGGAGGGATGGAGGGATGGAGGGATGGAGGGATGGAGGGATGGAGGGATGGAGGGATGGAGGGATGGAGGGATGGAGGGATGGAGGGATGGAGGGATGGAGGGATGGAGGGATGGAGGGATGGAGGGATGGAGGGATGGAGGGATGGAGGGATGGAATCCACCTATCTCAGCCAGTGGCCACAGGCAAACCTTTAAGAAGAGAACAAGGACTGGGAAATACAGAAGTGTCAGTGAGGATGAGGATTTTGACAGAGCAGGAAGGAAGGACAGATGAAGGCAGCAGTTAAAAAGCTGGACATGAGGTGGAACTTTGAGGGTGGCAGAGCACTGGCACAGCTGCTCAGAGAGGTGGTGGAATCCCCATCTCTGGAGACATTCAAAACCCACTGGGATACTTTCCCATGCATCCTGCTCTGGGTGAACCTGCCCTGGTGATGCAGTTGGACTGGATGAGCTCCAGAGGTCCCTTCCAACCCTTGACATTCTCTGATTCTGTGGTTTCAGCTCTCCCCAGTAGCAGTTTTCAAACAGTTCCTATCAGGGTCAAGGCAACTGAGCAAACTCCTGCCCTCAACCATTGACTATGGAGACCACCTCATTACAGCTGGAGTTTGGGATGTTACACAGCAGCCCAGGACAGCACAGGGAGGGGTAAGGTGATGGTTTCTCCATATTAAAGTAATTGCTATGCCAAGGAATTTATTCATCAGTCTCCCAAGCTAAACTGCTCCTGTTGTGGGTTTCCTACTACAAATTCTCACTGCTTGCAGTAGTGAGGGGGAAAAGCTCAAAGGCAGAACCCACAGCAAGCTCAGACAACCATCAGATGAAACAGGAGGTGCTGAGAACCTCACTCTAACAGCTATAAAAATGTAAGCCTGAACTGGGAGAAACAGCAGCCAGAGCTCCTAAGGGTGAATTAATCCAAAGCTGCAATCAGAATTGTGTTTCTGGGATGCAAGTTAAAATCAGAGCTGTTGGAAACCAAAGTGGTCTACAAAGCAAAGCAGCCACATTAACCCTCCATGCTCCAATGTTTTCCACCATAAAATAAGCTCCCAGCTCCAGCTGAGGGCCCAACCCAGCACCAAGCAGGACCACGGGCACCTGATGCCACAAGGAGCAGATGTTGCATTGCTGAAGTGAGATACAGCCCAAAAAGCACTGAGCATCGCCAGCCCTCAGCTCCATCGGGGAGCTTTTAGCCCATTTTCTACCTCCCCTTGGAAAGGAGGTCTCCTCCCCAGCCTGCTACACCAGGCAGGAGCTGACAGCACGAGGAGGACAGGAGATGCATGCAAAGATGGGATTCCTGAACAAGGGATGCTCAGTTACAGGAGGGAGTTGGGAATGTTGATCCTGGAGCAGAGGAGACCAAGGGGAGAGCTCCTGGCTCTCTGCAAGCCCCTGAGAGGAGGTTGGAGCCAGGGGGGGGTCAGGCTCTGCTCCCAAGGAACAAGAGATGGGACAAAAGGAGATGTTTAGATTGGAGCTGGGGAACAATTTCTCCCTAGAAAGGGTTGTCAGGGCCTGGCCCAGGCTGCTCAGGGCAGGGCTGGAGTCCCCATCATCCCTGGAGGGGTTTCAGACCCTGGGGATGTGGGACACAGGCAGTGGTGGCCTTGGAAGTTCTGGGGGAATGGTTGGACTTGATGGTCTGAAAGGGCTTTTCCAACCCAACTGATCCTGACCTGCACTCAGATGTAGCAGATGGAGACTCCTAAAGTCAAAGAAACCCAACGGGGTGCCAGAAACATCCCTTCCCTGTCCACCCCCAGGAACCCACAGCCCAGCTCTAGAAGGAGACACAAAGCTGAGCTGTCCTGGAGTAAGTTAAGTGCATTTTTGCCCACAAACTAAAGCTGTTCTGTATTTGCTATACATGTGAATTAGAAGAATATGTCGAGAGGCTTGAATGACCTGAGCCTGTCAGCAGAACTTTGTGGGGTTTTTGGAAAAAAACAAAAAAATCTGTAGAAGTAAGGGAAGTCTTGGGTTGCTGAGGGATTTCAGTTGGTGATTTCTGCAAACATCCGTTTGCAATTTCTAGAGGAGTGTCATGCAGAGGACATGCTGCAGGGCCAGGATCTCCTGTCCCCTCCCTGATAACTCAACCATTCCACCTCCCCTGGACAAGAAAAATTCAGCCTCCCCAACACCAACCAATTTTCATCTCATTAGCAACCCCCAGCCCAAAGCTCCCTGGGTTTCCCATGGGTTTCCCAGGAGCCAATTCCCTTCCTGTCACTTGTCCCCTCAGCAGAAGATTGCAGAAGCTTCCAAGAAATCCTGCAGCAGTGCCCTTCCCCTGAAGGGATGTCTTCAGCTGGCAACCTGCTGCCAGAGGCTCTAGCCTCCTTGCAAATAACTAATTTATCATCTTGATCACCTGGATTAAAAGGCCAAGCCCACCACACTGGGTATTTTCAAGAAGCAGTGCTGGAAGTGCTGAAGATCAAGTCCCCAGGTGCCAGGCTGACACCTTGAGCCAAGCACCATTCTGGCAGCAACATTTATGATTTGTCACCTTCCCAAAATGATCAGCATCTTCAGGTACATGAGGTCTCTTACATAATTATGGGTGATTTGAGACTCTGGGACAGGATGCCCAGAGAAATTGTGGCTTCTCCCTCCCTGGAAGTGTTCAAGGCAGGGAGGTTGGAGTAGATGATCTCTAAGGTCTCTTCCAGCTCAAGCCATTCCATGATTCTATAACTCTATGTTACACCAGGAGTACCCAGGCTCCCAAAAACCTCCTCAGCTTCTCCACCACATCTACATGGGCAGCCACAGGGCGAGAGCATTCACCTCCTGGAGAAAGTACAGAGAGATCCAACCACTCCATGTGCAGCACCAGGATCCATTACCAAAACCTCCCAAGGAATTTTTTTTTAAAAAGAAAAATAAGGAAAAATGACTTGAACAAAAGGTATATTAGCAGCTATGTTACAACAAGCCTAGAGACATCCAAATGAAAACTGAAAGATTTATCATCCCGGGCAGCAGCATCCTGATGGGAACAATCCCCAGCACCTTTTTTTATTATTTTGGAGCCTTATTTCCAGCACCTCTTCTGACATGGTTGTGCTGTCCAGACCCCCATGCTCTTCCACATCCTTTCCCAGCCATGGCAGGCCCAAGCAGGCAGCCAACCAAGCCCTTTTATGAGGCTGAGGTCTCTCACTCTGTCTCACCTCCAAAGCTGGCACCTCCGCGGGAGGGCAGTGACCAGGCAGTGCTTGGAAACCACTTAACAGCCTCCATAATTAAAACCAGTAGAAGCAAGAACACTGAAAATTACAGTGGCGACTGCTGCTGAACATCGAGGTGAATAAAAGAAGTTTAATGGCACCTCTTTTTCCAGCTGCACTAAGTGTAACAAAGCTCAGAAAAAAACAGGAGCAAGAGGTGCTCGTGCCTCAACTTGGCATTGCATGTCTGAGTGGCACTGTCCAGCCTGATGGCTGGAAGATAAAGGGATTTATTTCAAGAAAATTCACTGGATTTCAAGTTTTTTTGAAAAGGTGACCAAATGAAAAACTGGCCCAGCACATGGCTGCCCTGTAGCTAAACTTTTTGATTTTACGACACAGCCACGTCCACAGAAGATGCTGGATCTGCCCCTGGGGATCCCACAGTCCCTGTGGCCATTAGTCACAGATCTGATGGAATAATAATAAAAAAAAAAAAGTCCATGATTTAGCAGTTTCATTTTTGAGGTCATAAAAAGAATTCAGAGGAATACCCAGCTATTAATAAAGTTCCTATGGAGTATAAATTTTAAATGCAGGCTTAAAGGCAGAGAATTCCTCTTAAACAAACAGAGAAACCATCCCCCAGAAAGCCAGGAAATGTTACAATAAAAAGTTCTTTTATGCTAACAAGCACATTTGCACTCAAATTACGTGGTGTGGGAAGGAGGAGAGTTCAAGCACAAGGAAGCACCAAGACCTCAAACAATGCGTGCTGGGGAGGAGAAACATGCTTAGATCTGCACATACCCCCAACCACCACCTCCCCAGGGTGACCCAGATGTGCTCTTGGCTTCCAGAAGTTCTCACTGATGCCTTCATCTGATTTTCCCATCAAGAAGCTGCACCATCTACCTTGACCCAAGATGCTAAGCCCCAACTTGTCCAGCTGCCACAGCCTCTTTGCATTTAACCTCAAGCTCCTGGCTTGACAATTCACTTCAGGAGCCACTTAAAACAAGTTTCCAGTTCTCAAAATCATCCACATCTCCTTGTTCTTCCTCTTTCCCTCGTTTCCAACCCTTCTGCAAGCAGCAGAGCATCCTGCAGCTGTGAGGGACCTTGCTGGGTACCACTTGGTGAGCTCCAGCTTTAAGGTACAAAGCAGGGGATGAAAGATGCTGGCAGAGCCCCACACAAAGCTACCACCACAATGCCTAAAGGGCACTGGGCAACCTCCCATCTCTTCAAGACCCATCAGCATCACTGCTGAGTCAGGAAACCAAGCTGAGAAATGAAGACACTTCACCAGGATTTGTCTTCTAAAAGCTTCCAAATTAAAAAGCAAGTGTCAAGTGATCAGTCCCGTCACCATCACGGCAGCGTTCCACATGCTCTTATGAAAACAGCTTTCAGGGCCAAGTCTTAATGAAAAAGTAGCAAGTTATTCAAGATCTGTCTGCAATCTTAATCCAGAGCAAAACAAAAAAAAAAAAATCTTTTTACCAGTTTTCTCAAGTAGATTTTCACTGAGGTTAAGCAGAGGATGCAGAGGATTAACGACCAAAAGACATCACTGCTATTTATCCAGCTCTGCCTTGGTAGGGGATGGTGTAAACACAATATAAGCTTCTGACAATAAACAATTTTACTGAGACATTTGAAGGCATTTCAGATCAGCAACATCTCCTTTTGCCTTTTGAAAAGGGCCTGAAATGATAAAATGAGGGGCAACAGTTTCAAGCTTAAAAGAGGAGAAATATAGATTGGATCAGAGGAAGAAATCCTTTCCTGCCAGGGTGCTGAGCCCCAGGTTGCCCCTAGAAGCCTTTTGAAAAGGGCCTGAAATGATAAAATGAGGGGCAACAGTTTCAAGCTTAAAAGAGGAGAAATATAGATTGGATCAGAGGAAGAAATCCTTTCCTGCCAGGGTGCTGAGCCCCAGGTTGCCCCTAGAAGCTGTGGCTGCCCCATTCCTGGCAGTGTTGGAGGCTGGATGGGGCTTGGAGCACCCTGGGCTGGGGGAGGTGTCCTTGCCCATGGCAGGGGGTTGGAACTGGATGAATTTTAGGGTCCCTTCCAACCTAAACCACTCCACAAGTCTATCATTCTTCAATAACCAGAGGCCAAGAATCAGTTCCCCACAATGCCACAGTATCCCATTTCTTCATCCAGCCTGGTTTGGGAGCTTCTTCCCCAGGACAAACAAGTAGAGAAGGAGCAGTATCAAAGATTAGGAATTTACCTGGGAAATAAGTTTCTGCTTCACAAACCTGCCCAGAAGGGGAAGACACCATCCCCTTATCCCCATTTTCCTGCAGTCACCCCAGACCCAGCCACCAGGGCTGGGCTTTTCAGGAGGCTCCTGCTCTAAAATTTCCTTGCTCTTAACAAACCACATTATTTTTACTTTTTGTCCTTGCTAAAGAAAACCTTTGGAAGTAGAGACACCCCTGAAGCCAGCTGGAAGTTGGGATCTCAAGGTGCTTCTGGAAGTCCCGTGGCTCCCACAGGGCGGGAGGATGCGGGGATCTTCCAAATGCCCCACGTGAGCCCAGCCCTGGCACCAGCACCCCCAGCTCATGTGGTGGGGGAGATAAAGCCCTACAGAGGGGCTCCTGTGACCTCTGGTGAATATCAACTGCTGCCAGAGCTCTGACATCCAGCAGAAGGACATTCCCTGCACGGCGCATCCCGAGAAAGGGAGTAAAATCTAATTTACTCTCCAATACGCCTAACAAAGCCAAAACAATTTCCATATGGGCTGCAGGAGATTACATAAAGTTAAAAAATGTCAGAGATGAGGGATAATTAAGAACACTACACAAACTGAATTTTTAAACATTTTTCCGGGCCATCAAAAGGCCACTGGGCAGCGTCTGGAGACTGAGAAATTGTCCTTCTGTCCCCTGCTGTGTGGGGAACCGCTGGCTCCTGGGGCTTGGGGGGGGTGGGCATGTGTTTGTACTTAAACTGAAGCCCAGGGAGGGGACAGGATTTCCCAACACCACTGCAATCCCCCCACATGCCACGTCTCTACTTATCATCATCATCCCAAACAAACTGCCTGACAAAAGCCCCGATGTTTTCACAGCTCAGTTCAGCTCCTGGGTGTGCAGAGCGGGTGCCAGAGCTGCTGCAGCCACCAAGGGATGTTGGTCCCTTCCTGGGGGGATGCCCACAGCAGGAGATGCCCCATTGCAGGGCAGAGGGCTCAGCATCACCTCCTGTTTCTGGATGGGCATCACCAGTGAAACAGCTCTGCAGGGCCAAGTGATGAGCAGACCAACCCCTCTGCTGCTTCCCATGCCACCCCTTCACCCACTACCATTCTGCAACCCCCCCCCAAGCCATCCCCACCTTTCTCAGGAGTTTCTGGGGGAGAAAGGAGCAGCCTGAAGGTCCATCAGAACCCCTTGGTGTCCTCCACAACCAGGAGCCATGAACCTCCTCACTCCCCACAAAACCCCACAGCCACCACCATCTGTTTAGAGAAATCCTTCAAGGGGTCAAGAGGATGCACTTGATGGGGAGAGGCAGAGAGCCAGGAGGATGATAGCTCCTGTTGCAAAACATCATCCTGGGATCCAGAAACCAGAGGAAGTGCTTCCAACCACACTTCCAGCCAGCCAAGGGAAGAGGCTCAATGTGCCAACAAGCCAAGTGCACCCAGTTTTTTTCCATGGCCATCGTGCTGGGGAACTTGCACATAAGCCAAGGTTGTTTGTTAGTTGGTTTTGGTTTGGTTTTTTTTTAATGCAAGTTTTCAAGTTAGTCTTTTAAAAATTACATGCTGGCATTTTTATTGCAATACCAACACGTTCAAAATAACTTTTAAAAGCATTCAAACCAACCAGCAGGCACTCAGGACCCATCACCAACACGTAGCTGCTCTGAATTCCCAGTAAAGATGCCCACTGAGGTTTGGTTACAATTGTAAGAACAAACCAGTGGCACAGAGAGAGCCAAACTATGCAAAGAAACTTGCATCCCCAAACCAATCATCATAAATCCAGGGAACTAAAAGTCAGAATTAAATTTAAATCCAGACATACCTAAAATATTGAAGCCCACAGCTGGGTGCTCAGCAGCCTTTGCATGGCCCCGTAACCAGGCAGCAGGCTCAGGGAATGCCTATTAGGAGCTGTCATCTCCACTCCAAGTAATTGGGGGAGAAAAAAGTAAAAATAAATCTCCTCCTCCCCTTCTTATCCACAATTTTTTAAATTTTTTTTTTCTTTCTAGGGCCAGCTGCATTTTGATCCTGTGCAACTGGCCAAGGCACCTGGGGCTGTGGTACCCAAGGGAGGAGGAGTGCAGGATGCTGAGTTCCAACCACCCAAAGTGAGCTGCTCTGGGTCAGCCCTGACCTTCAGAGAGGGTGTGACACAAGGGAAGTCACCCAAACTCCAGACATGTTCTTGTCATTCAATGGAGCTGCTGCTAATCCCTGCTCCAAAGTGTTTCATCTTCTCCAGGAAGCACATTCCTACCAAAAGCAGAGCAGCACCAGATCTCTACTGTGAGGGTGCTGAGCCCCAGGGTGCCCCCAGAAGCTGTGGCTGCCCCATCCCTGGCAGTGTTGAAGGTTGGATGGGGCTTGGAGCCCCCTGGGCTGGTGGGAGGGGTCCCTGCCCATGGCAGGGGGTTGGAACTGGATGATCTTGAAGGTCCCTTCCAACCCCAGTCTGGGATTCTCTGATTTTAGCTGCACACATCACCGTGCAATGTTTTGCCTCATTTTTTAAGCACACATCACCAAGCTGGTATTTCCTGCCACTGCAGGAAAAAAAAACTTGCACAAACCTCACATTATACTGCTCAGAAGTGGCACAGACACCCAGACCTGTTGGCCAAATAATCAAAAAATCACCTCGAAAAAGCAGGGCTGAAACCCCAACCCATTCACACTCATCCGAGATCACCTCCCACTGCACACCAGCCCCTTGACAGCACATCCAAGTGATGCTAAAAAAAAAAAAATAAAAAATACTGGATTGCCTCCATGTACTTGAAAGACACAGCGAGCATTTTGGCTGTCCTGACACTCTGGATGGGATAATGGCTTTTGGATGGGTTATTCTTGGCCCCCAGCATCGCAGCTGCTCTGCATGCAGCTCCATCCTCAGTGACCTCCTCCGCGTGCCACGCGTGGTTCAGACACTCAGCTAGATAATAAAACCACATCCCAGATATCAGCAAGTGCTAATCAGATGTAATTCAGTCCTGGCAAGCCCAGACCTCCAGCTTTTTTTTTTTTTTTTTTTTTTAAAGAAGCAAAACCAAAACACCCCAGCACCACAAAACACACACGCAGGTTCACAGGGCCAAAGTCCAAAAGGAGTTCAAATGGGCAGAGCTACTTTTATCTGCTCAAGCACCATGTAATTAAAGAACAATATTTGGAAGGCAGCAAATTCCCCCAGAACCATAGGTAATAAAATTCAAATTGAAATAAAAAAAAATAAAAAATAAAAACAACAGGAGGAAAGGAGTCGGCGAGAGCTCAACGTGTGTACAGCCAGGCTTTAAGGTTTCTCCGTGTGCTGTGACATCCCCTCAGGTCCCTCCACCAGCTGACCCTGGGATTGTCTCACTTGACTTCACCCCACCATGGGTTTCCTCTCCAAGAGAGGGACCACTGAGTTCTTCCCTGAGCTCCCTGCATCCTTGACCACCAGCCAGAAACGCAGCGACGGCTCCGAGCGCTCCCAGACAGATCCTTCTGATTATCACAAAATGAAATTTTCAGCTCTTGTCATCATCGGCCTCAGATTTGTAATGTTACAAAAACATGACTTCCTTTCCCTATTGTATCAAACCCTCTTTCCATTCCCGCTGGTGAAATCAAACAATTTTAAAAGAATTTATATGATGCTAATTTAAACCGAATGCATTTCGCTGCCAATCGCAGCTCCCCGACTCTCCCAGGCCTCCTGCCAGCTCTGCTCTCTTCCAGAACAACCATCAATCATGGCCAACAGACCCAGGGAAAAGCCCCAGAAGGTAATTCTGGTGGTGGAAAACCTGCCCTCTGCTAGAGGCAAAATGATGGGAGGTGACCCCATGGCAGGGGAGGCTCTGAAAGCTTCAGCTCCTCATCAGCTCATCAGCAAGTGATGCTTTTTGCAGGAATAAACCTTAGCACATCACTTTAACTCCAGCATCACTTCCAACCTGCCTTTTGCAACTGAAAGTGGCAAGGTGACCTTCCTCCTTCAGCCACCATGCAGGAATGGAGCATCATGAACTGCTGGAAAGCCACTGAGTTCATAACTGTTCCCTCAAAGGGTGAAGGAACCTCTTCTAGTCTGCTCCTTGCTCTCATAAAACAGCTGAAAATTGGAGTTTGGGGGAGACTGAAGGGGTATCCTTCAGTCCTGTAACACCTGTAGGCAACCCAAAAACATCTAAATGTTGCCCTCCTGGTGCACCTTGTTTGGATGCTCCCTTGCAACAGCCCAACCAAGGGCTACAAGGAAGGGGAAAAAAAAAACCTTTCCATATGACTTTTTCTGTCAGATACACTGTCAGAGACACTGACAACCATCAGCAGGCAAAAGAAGAATTAGCCACAAACCCAGACCTCAATTTAGAAATCCTTAGAGTCCAAAATGGCTGGAACTGAGCAGAAGGTGGGGAGCAACACCCAACACCTGCAGGTGTGCAAGGTGGAAAAATATTGAGAGGAGAAGGAACAGAGTGCTTGGCTGAGGTCAAAGCACTGGCTGAGATGCAGTCTGGATATGCAGAACAAATAAAAACCGAGGGAAAGCTCAAAGGATTAGCAGTCAAATATTGAGGGACAAAAGGTGAAGAGCAGAGGAAGAGGCTAAAGAACAGAGAGGAAAAAAGAAATGGAGGGAGGGACATGAAAACCTCTGCTCCAAAAGTTCATCAAGCACTGGTCCAGGCTGCCCAGGGAGTCCCCAGAATCCCTGGAGGGGTTTCAAAGCCCTGGAGATGTGGGGATGAGGGACATGGGGTGGCCTTGTTCTTAAAAGTTCTTTTCCAACCTAAACAATTCTATGACTCAAACAAGAAGAAATGGCTTTAAGTGCACCATGGATTTGAAAGGAGCTGAAAGCACAAAGCTTAGGGGAAAAAAAAAAACAAACACCCATCTCAGACAGAAGACTGCACAGGAAGCCACTTGAAATGATGGGGAGCATCCCAAAACAGCCAAATCAAGTGGTTGGACACACACATCCCTCCCCAGCCATCAAAGCCATCAGCCCCAGTGCCAGGAGGTTTGAAGACCCATCCAAGCATCAGGATGAGAAACTGGGAAAATACAAGAGGAGGATGAGACATCTGCATCCTCTTATGTCTCTGTGACTAGTAAATATCATTAATAGGATATGAAGGAGTTCTTTATTTAGTTAAAATTAGCACATTCACTGAATTAATTGCATACTAAAAGACAAATGAAACTCCTGTTCCTTCCCAGCCCCACAGCCACAGGAAACAAGGAAGAATCTTTAATGGTTTAATGGGGTTTTTTTAGAGGGTTTTTTTTTTTCCTGATTTTGTAACACATTACTGTTCCAGAAACAGAAGTGTCAGGTAAACTCAGCACAGTAACATCTGGAGCCTTCCCTGACACCACCACCATGCACATCTGGCTCCACAACCAGGCATCCACATCACAGCATGTTTGATTTGATGCAGTGACTAACAAAAAAAATTTCCTTTAGTTTATTTAGATTTAGCTTCGTTTGTTTTCCCAAAATACTAGAAAGAGTTTGAGAAGTCAGTAAAGCTGTGGGTATCCTGTAAATTAAATCACTGGAGAGAAATCCTCAAGCTCAACCAAGATGGGGTTTGCAAGGCAGAAAAATGGAGCCTGTACCCAGCACCTAACAGCACAATTTTATCATCATGTGAAAAGTAACAGCAAGAGTCCTTGTCATCAACCAAGGAGTCCCATCCATCAGTCACTGTCAGAGATAAATTTCCTTACTACTGGATTTTAATTTCATGGAAGTAGCAAAGTTGTTTTTAAGATCCACTGCAAGCCATGCTCCTGGCTGTGGTCAGAACAACTGTCTTGGAATTCAAAACTAGAATACCAAAAGGAGGTGGGAAAAGGCATTTTCCTTTTAATACAGCCATGAGGATGCTCGATTAATCAGATTCATCTTTTACAGACACCAACTGCCAGGAAGCTGCAATGAAATTCTACCCAGTATTCAAAAATCAATTTAAGATGCAAAAGAAACTCAGCTGCAGTCAGAGCACAACCTTCTGTTGCTTTAACCCAAACCTGGGTAACCAACACTGGTATCTCCAGGTCTTCCCAGGTGCCACCAGGCACAGCAGCACAAATGGCCCTGTCCTGCTAAGTGGGAAATATCAGTTATGGACCTCAGCTCTGGAGTTCTCTGGACTAACAAGAGCCTAGAGCAAAACACAAGCAGAAGACAAAAAAAGGACCACTGCTTTTCAATGGCATAAAAACCAGAAGAGGAACTCTGATAGCAACCACAGCATGAAGACTCATTCTTTCACCTAGTAACCAAAAATTAAAATCAATCCATAAAATCCAGTTTATTGCCTTGGGAACTGGAGACGCAGAAACTCAGCAAGGCTGCAAGCCAGGCTCCAAGATGTGTGCACAAACAAATCCTACCTGTTTCATTGCTGTCTCTCCAATCTTGTCCGAGTGCTTCCGGATACTCTCCAGGAAATCCTTGAGGTCTGACATGGAAACTTCCTTGATCTCCTCCCGCAGCTTTGGGATGTTATCCACCATCACCTTGCAGAAGCGGTAGTGGCTCACCTGGGGCAGGTACGTGTGCTCCAGGTGCTCCAGGGTCTTCAGTGCAGGGTAGTGCCTGGAGAAAAAGCAAAGCAAGGCAGATGTGGGCAGAAGAATTGCTGTTCCCATCCCACATTCCCTCCAAAACACGCACCCTGCCCCCAGCCAGGGCATCACCACAAATAACTCAATAGATCCAAAAGTTTTGGCTCTGTTTAAAGGGACGTGGGCTGCAACATCCAGGTAACCATAACAGCATCCCAGGCCGGTTTGGGTTGGAAGTGACCCTAAAGTTCATCCATTCCCATTCCATTTCCAAGCCATTCCCAATGGCAGGGACACCTCCCACCAGCCCAGGTTGCTCCAAGCCCCCATCCAACCTTCAACACTTCCAGGGATGGGGCAGCCACAGCTTCTGGGGGCAACCTGGGGCTCAGCACTCTCAAATTAAACAATTTCCTACTCGTGTCTCATTTAAATCTCCCCTCTTCCAGTTCTAAGCCATTACCCCTTGTCCTGTCCCTACACACCCTTGTGAAAAGTCTCTCCCCAGTTAAGGCCATTTCAGCCCAGTTCACCCTGGCCACAGGCAGCTGCCACTTGCACCTTGAATTTTTGGGGAAGAAAAAGTGTTTGGCCAGAAGAAACATCTCAGCACCATTGAAAAAAACCAACCTGACACTCATAACATCATTCCAAATAATTCTTGCTTGATCTCCAGGCAGGTCCATAGGGGAGTTACTGTACCCAAAAGTGACCTGTCCTGTTCCTGACACCGCAAGTCCAGCAGATTAACCCCATAGCCTGGCTGGTGTTTTCACTGCAGTGAGGTATGTAAAACTATTTGCAATAAAATGCAAATCTCTCTGGAGAGAAACTCAGGCATGCACAGAAAGCCAGAAATTAAATCAGTGGAACAAACACACGTTGGGGGGTTGGTTGGTTGTATTTTAGGGCATTGTTTGTTGAACTAGAAGCAGCAAAAGGGTTGTCTGGGGGTGGGGGGAAACAGCATGGGGTCACTGGGGGGTCCCCAGCTGAAAACCTGGGGGCAGAGGAAAGCTCAACAATGTTCTCGCCCAAGATGTGCAGAGGGCAGGAATTCTGATAAAACAGAGTCAGAGCTGGGATTGGCTTTTTCCTAAGAACACTCTGGCCCTGGTTGGGTGGGAACAGCTCTACAGAGGCTTCTCTGCTCCAAGCAGGATGAAGAAATCTCATTTCAGATATTTCAGGGGTTCAAAAACCATGGACCCCTCTGGAGCTCTGCAGAACCTGGAGGGATCTCCAGGGGCAGGGGGGTTTTCTCACCCCTTTCCAACAAAAACCCACATGTGTCCAAGCCATTGGAAAAAAGCTTTTTCTGCCCCTTCCCTAAATCCTGGGCAGCAGAGGATGAAATGTTTCTCTCCATCTCTTTTCTCTACTGGTTCCAGTCACCCCTCCAGGTTTGGGCCATGGGTTCCACTGGAGCTCCAGTTCACAGCCACAACTTGGCCAACACCTGGATCTGTTTATAAACATCACACAGCAAACAGAACTTATTTTGTCTGCCTTGGGAGAGCTGAGTTTATTCACCCTGAATGCAAACTTATTGCTCCTCTGAGTGCTCAGAATCCAAGACCCACAGGAGGAACCAACCCCCTTGCTGCCCATCATGAAATGATACAGAAGTGCAGACACAAACATTTCATCTGTTGTGCTGCATTTGGTGAATGAAGCCATTAAATCCAGACAAAGCAAGAAGAAGGAGGAGGAGGGGGGGGAAAAAAAAAAGGGGGTTCAGACTTTCCTTAAATGTGGCTTTCAGCTTCTATTTGTTTCCAAGCAAACCAATCCAAAAAGGGTGGGAAGATGCAGTTCTTAAAAGCTGACCCTGAAAACAGCATCCAGAGGGAGGGAATGGAGCAGCATGTGGATTCCCTTCAGTACTTCTCAGGGCTGTGACCAGCTCCAGCTCTCCACCCCACACTTGCCAGCAGATAAGCCCTTTGCTGGTCCTACAAGCAGCCTGGAAACACTTGGGCATCCTACACCCTGCCCTGTTCCACCCTGAGCCATCCTGAGAAAGAGAGGGAGCTTTGGAAACTGTTAAATCATCTCCCTACGACTCCAGCAGCCAGCCCCAACTTCCAGGAGGGATGTGTAGCTCTTCCCCTCCTGGATCCGAGGACCACAGAGAGCAGCAGAGGTGGGAAGTGCAGAAACCCCCCCAGCCAAGGAGTTATTGCCTTGTTGGAAACATCTGGTTTCTGCTGTGCTGCTGCAGTGATGGATGGCAGGCACAACCCAGGCAGCAGATCCAATTGCTCTCCCTGCCTGGCATTCAGCTGGAGCCTGTCAGGTCTGAGCTGACCTCCTGCCAGCAGCTGCTCTTTGCCCAATTTGCCACCCCCAGGGCTACAAAATGCCTCCCAAGTGCTCCACTGCATAAACAAACCAACCCCCCAGATCCCAGCCAGGCAAATACCCTGGATTGGGGTTTAATCTTTCAGCATCACAACAGATGCAGGGTGGGGAAAAAAATCCTGGATTTACAGCTCAGGATTTCCCCTGGAGTTCAGCTCATTCTTCTGAACACTTATTTCTAATGCAAAATAAGCTGTGTGCCTTCTCACCATGTGAGAAACTCCATGCTTCTCAGGTGTTTGGCTTCCATTCATGTTCACCAGATACTCTCAGGTTTTGCATGATGACACTGAGGCTGAAATGGGGTTTACAAAGCCCAAGTCCCACTGGCTGCACAGCACCAGTGAAACAAAAATGTGAACACCCATCTTAATCAAAAAGCTTCACACAAAACAGAATCAGCACCCACTGCACCCATGGTTCTTCTTTATTGCAGGAGGCTGAGCAGAGCCATGAAGACACCAGCCAGGAATCTGGGAAGGTCACTGGGAAAGGCTGATTTTTGAAGGCCTAAAGTTTTGAGCAGCTCTTTAATTAATCCTGCAAATGGGAGCATTCCAACCCTTCCAGCACAACCAAAATTTACCTTTTCGATTTCATTTGCTCTCGCAGTTTGCTGTACATCTCCAGGACTGGAAAGAGAAGGAAAAAACACACAAAGCATTGAGACACAAGCAGACACCAAAAAGATAGGAATTCAAACCAACAGCTCCACCAAAAAAGAGCAGTTTCAGGCTCCTCACCAGGCAGACACAGGGTCAGCTTATCAACCGTCGCCGAAATATTCCTCTGCTGCAGCCGGCACTGCTTCAGCTCTTCCATTGCTATTATCAGCTTTGGAAAAACAAAAGAAAAAAGTAAATAGATGGAATAGATGGAATATAACCTGCTGTACACTTGTCACGACCACCCAACCAGCAGGCTGACAGCAAAGCCTGCTCTCATCACTGGAGAGGTGACCCCGAGCCTTGCTGCAGAGCTTTGGGTGCTTTCATCCAGCAGCAGCAGCAGCATTCCCAAAGCCTAACCTGAAGCCATCCAAACACCAGCCTTGTAGCATGTCCTGGGAATTCCAAAAATGCTTTCCCCATCCCATTTTATTAATCTCTTCCCTGCTCCCTCTCCCAGCTTCTCATTCCTAACTCTTTTCCAAGACAAGCTGTGGCCGCTCGCTCCCAGGGGGATTCATCCCATCCCATCCCAGACTTCAGAGGGGTTTTGAATGCTCAGACTCCAACAGCAAAACCTGGGCATCTGGGCATGGGCAAAACATGCCCATGGGACATTGCATACAAAAGAAAATTCTTTAGTTTCTTTTCTCCAAAGGGGCAGGTCATGGATTTGTCCCCCAGAGGACAAACATTTCTCCAGGGTTTCTCCAAAGAGTCTGCAAAGTCCTTTTGAAGCCCCAGCTCCTGCTACTTTTGAAGGTGAATCTCCCATGCAAGGTAACACAGAGGTTTGTTTATTTAATTCAGAAGAGGAGCTGCATCACCTCCTCCCCAAAGGGCATTTTTATCTTTAATCTTTATTAGAAATAATTGGCCTGATGCAGGGATTTGCTTGTTTGTTTTGCAAACACAGTGCAGGTGGCTGAAGGAGCAACATCAAGTCTGGGAGGGCAGGGAAAACAGGGAAGCAGCAAAAGAGCAGATTTACAGGGAATATGTACAGCAAAGTGAGAAGGACAGAATGATCCAAAGGGTCACTTACTTCTTTCCCTTCATTCTGCAGCTTTCGGTTGGTGTCTGTCACTTGATTCTACAGAGAAAAAAAAAAAGACAAAGCCCAGGTCAATCAGGACAAAACTTTGCACAAAAAAGCAATTGTACCTCAACACCATCACTTCTCACCCCTTCTTCTCCTGCCTGGCATGAAACTTGTCATGAGCTGGGTTAGTAACTATCAGCATCCTGGTACATGCAGCAAATCAAGGATTTTCTTCCCTGCCAGTAAGGAAAAGGCACCAGGTTTGACACCAAAAAGTTGCAGTCTTGATTGATCAAATTCTGTAGCAGATGCACACATGGATTCTCATCTTAAAAGCTGGTTTTTTGGGAGTGGTAGAGGTTGGATATAAACCTCATGGAATGACACTTTCCCTGACCAACAGCAAATACATAGGTCACCAAAACAGATCAAGGTTCCTTCCAACACCTAACACTGTTATTTCTGGGAATTCAAGTTTTAATTCTTCAATATCACAGCAGGAAAAAAAAAATAAAATCAGGAGTCCTCAGTGTGGGCTTCTACTTATGAAGTTCAAGCATCCTCTTTTGGACCTTCAGATGCATTTCCCACTGGATCCCCCTCTTGGCTGCAGCTAAAAGCTATTTTTATATATGTGGTATAAAAAAAAGGTATTTTCTTTACTAAATCATTTGTCTGTATTATCAAGCTGGGGCTCAGAGTTCAGAAAATTCCCACTTTGCAAAGTTGGAGGCTCCCTGGACCAGCAAGATGGAAAGCACCTGAGCCCTCTGCAGCTCCAGGCATTGGTTTGACTCAGTCAAGACACACATGAGAACAAAGCCAATTTTTAGACTCATTGAGAGAGAAAATAAGCACCTTCCACATTATTTAGCCAACAAGCAGAAAGATGACTTTGGGAATTCTCAAACATTCAAGTTCAGACAGGAGAAAATTTGTAAACAGAGATACCATCTTCTACAGGCCAGCTGGGAGAGCTGAAAAAAACCCAAAAAACCAACAAATTGCATAAACTTTCAAATAAACATGCCCAGGTTCAGGTCTGTAGCACAAGCAGCCAACTCCAGAGGTAAAAACCAGCAGAGAAGGAGGGCTCAGAGTTCAGGTGCCTCACATCAGGCTGAGGTTAGCATGCCCTAAATCTGCTTTTTGTTGTTCTGGGTTGGTTTTTTTTTTTCCCCCCCATCAACTACTCTTTTCACAGCTACTAAAGTTGTAAATATCCATTTCCAGACTTGTCACTGGGAGATGTCTCAGAGGTTTCCAGTTTTCCTCTGCCACGGGGGAAGCTGCTGCTGGGTTGCACTCAGCATCATCACAGTCTGTGAGGCTGTTCCTGGGTGTTTTCAGGTTTCCTGCTCATTCTGCAGTCAAAAAATCAGACACAGAGCTCTCAAACGTATTCAGGAGCATCAGAAGACACAGACCAGCTTCAGGTTTCACTTTCTTTATGCTTCTCAATACTTGCAGGTATCAGCTGAATGGTTAATGAAGTCATCACAAGAGAAGGAAGCTCATTTGATGCTCTCCAGTTATCCAGGAAAATAATGAGTTTCCCTACACAGGAGAAGTTTCAAGGTGGCTTCAGAAGGTAACAGCCTCCTCCTTCTGCTTTGAGCACACCACAAGGCAAGCAGCTCAGATAAGAGGGGAGTTTTGTATTAAAACACAGAAAAATTATTTGGGATCCAACTTGCTTCCTGCTGCCTACTGAAAGCTACTGAGCAGCAGTGAGTTCCCAGACTGGTCCAGATTTCAGCAGGAGGTTTTGGAGAGGGATGTTGGTGTTGCTTCCATGAGCAGGGCCCATCCAGCCTTTTCTAACACTGACCATGCTGGGTTTTTTAAGCTCCCCATGATGCAAGAAGAGCCAACCCAGGACCTCCCCACACACCATTTCTCTACAGCATCTGCACCACATTGCTCCCCCTTCTGCAGTAGCTTCAGCTCTCCTGGCTCCCTGCCCTCTGCAAAAACTGCTCATTTCCTTTATGATGTATTGAGCTTTTACGAGCAGGAGCACAGCATCTCTTCCAAAGATTATTTTATTTGCTTATATCCTGAAAATCCCACCAGGAAAAAGGAATCCGTGTCGGGTAATTTAAAACTGCTCCTAAAATAATGCCAAGCCTGTCCTGGCCTTCTATTAAAATTACATATCAATCCCAGCTAGAATAAAAAGTAAGAATATATTCTGCCCCTTGCACACTGAGAGTTTCAAAGGGGGGGGAGAGGGGTGAACTTTTGCTCTTAAGGTCTACATCCAACCACTTTAAAAAAAAAAAAAAAAATATTTATAGGGACTCTGCAGACACATTGAAGCTTTTCAGCTGAGATGTTATAATTTAAGACAGAAGCCCAGCAAGGGGGGACAGAGAACAGGTGGGTGCATGTGAGGAGTGAGCTGATGGGATGACACCAGGGGCTCAGGGGATGCTCGAGTCATTAGTTCATTCAGCTGCAGAGGGCACATGTGGCATGGCACAGGGCTTTTGGGTTTTCTGCTAGCACTTAGAGAGTGTCAGAGTGATGAGAGAGAGGAGCAAAGGGTGCTGGAAAGGAATCCAGGGAATGGACCCAGAGGGCACCACTGTGACCCTGCAACCCAACACCCACAGACTGATTTCCATCCTCTCCCAGAAAAGGAGGGAGACTCTGGAGCGATCCCTCAAGTCAGCACCTCAGCAACTTCCTAACCCAGAGGGTACACCCAAAAACTGGGGTCATTTTCCACTCATGCTCCCTCCAGTAATTCCCTATGGGAATCTGCTGTGTCCTCCATCCTGGGGCAGTGAGATGCTCTGCTTGGCTTCCAGGGCTCAAAGTGAGCTCCTCACCTCTCTAAGGCAGTTCCCTCACTTTTATTAGATCTCCCTTAATCAGAATACACCAAGCAATAAAAATTGCTTCCTATTCATCTTCTCTGCACACCCAGAGCTCACAACCACACAGAGCAGTGTGCATGTGTTAAAGTGACTTGAGTTGCAAACATCTTTGGGGTTGGAACCAGATGATCTTGAAGGTCCCTTCCAACCAGAACCATTTGATGGTTCTATGACTGTCAGAGAAAAGCCTTCTTCTTAAGTGCCACTCAGCAGAGGCAAGTGAGAAGTGCTAAACCAGCAAACAGGACAACAAAAGTCTCCACAGCAGCTCTGCAGAACCGGACCCAGAGCTCAGAGCCCATCAAACCCAAGAGCAGCCAGTGCTGCACTGCCAGCAGGGAACCAGACACGTGTCACACGACTGTGCACAACCAAAATGCTGTAACACACCTGAAATAACCCTTTGACACCAGTTCCCTGCTGAACCATTTCCTGCCTCAGCTGAGAAACCACGCTTTTCATCCAAAAAGCCCCAAATCCAATCTCTAAGGTCTCTTTGGAGCTTTCTCTTCTCCAGGCTGAACACCCACAACTTTCTCCCTGGCTCAGAGCTGCTCCAGCCCTCCCAGCATCTCCATGGCCTCCTCTGGACTTCTCTCCATCAGCTCCACGTCCTTCTGGTGTTGGGAGCTCCAGAGGGTGCATGCAGCTCACATTTAGCATGTGCACTCTTGAAAGAATGTTATTTCTGCAAGCATGGAATTCCACCACACAGCCCAGAGCTAGAGGCACTCCAGTGAAGATGCAGTGGGGAGGGCACTGATTTTATTTCTGGTTGCACGTCCATTCAAAGACCAGGACTACTGAGAAAGGGGCCAAGATCAAACTGAGAATGAATAGCTGGAACTAAAGTCACTCTTGCCACTGGACCCATGGATGATTCCCTGAGGAAAGCCTTACAAAGAGGGCTCAGTATTTCTCAAATAAGTTTGTCTACATTTTTCCCTTGTGCTGTTTTATAGATCACATAGTAATGGGAATCAAGAGAGATCCTGAGGGGACAGAGATGGACTTCACAGTGCACCACCAACAAAGTAGCTGTTTGGGGAATGGGAAACAGCAACCAGACTTTGCAAACAAACAATGTGGGATTCTTGGGTAGAAACAATAGCTTAAAAAATATTCTTTCATGGTATTTCCAATGGCCTCATCCTGCAATCAACCTCTGGATGACTCCTTGCCATGGAAAATGCCCTTGTAATATAAGGGAGCTGCTGGTGTCAGGACAAACCCTCCCAGAGGTGGGTGATATGTGAGCACATATCCATTCCCAAGATGGAGATGTGCCTGTGGAAAGCCAGGAGCCTGCCAGGAAATCCCAGAAGTAGCTTTAAATGAATAAGTAAAGCTATGAAAAGCTGAAATCTGTGTTCTTCCCTCTTTCCCAGATAACTTGCTCTTCCAAGATATTTCCACCCCTCTTACTGAGTCCTTCATCCTTTCCTATGTCCACTGAATGGTCTTCCATGCTCCTAGACCAGAGAGCTTTCTCTTACCTTCAGTTTTTGAGCCTCTCCTCTGACTTTCAGCAGCTCTGTGATGGAATCCACAAAGCCCTGGTAATGGAAGTTGCACATCTTCTCGATCTCCCGGTCGTGGTTTCTGATCCGAGCTTCCAGTTTCTCCATGAAACGCCCGTGTTCTTCTCCATCATAGACAGACCTAAAAAAGAAGGTGACAACATCAGTCAAGATCCCAAGATTTTTATCATTATTACATGAAATACCCAAAACACAAGCTTTAAAAAACAATTTAAAGCCCCCCTCCTGTGATGTAGCGAGAGTTGTGATGTTTATTTGCATGCCCCAGGCAAACTCAGGTTTGAAGATCTTTCTAGTCCAACTTTGCTTTTTCCACCTCTCAAACACCAGCTTGATGCTCCCTCAGAGAGCACAACGTGGTTGATCCTGTGCTGAGTGACCAGGAACAAAGCTTTTGGCCCCTGGCTTTGAGCTCAGCCATCTCCACCCCTCACCTGCTATGGGCACTCCCCACGGACAATTTTCTGGACTTTCTTTGGGCTTCAAGGATAAGAAGTGTCACCTCTAAAGCTGCCCAAACCCATTTCCTTTCCCACCACCAATTTTGCCAACACAGTTAAACATCTCCTGATGCCTAAATGCCACCACAGCCAAAGACAACCCCCAAATGATGGGGGAACCCCCATGCCTGCAAGCTGGAGGGTAATGCATCATCTCTGCCACAACCAAACACAACCACTGGTGTTAAATTTAAGGATGGAAGCTTAAAAAAAAAATAATATCCTTTGTATTTTCTTAAATTTCATATAACTGGGAAAAGAATCTTGACTTGCCAAGTAAAAACACTTCTTTTTTGTTGTGTGCATTACCAAGCCAAGCTGTCTGGCAATGCTGATCCTTCCCAACCAGTTTGTGAAGCAGCCTAGAAGGCAACTTTCTCATCCTCAGAACAAGAGGCTGTGCAGAAGCAATAGTTCGTGACAGCAAAATAAGCAGAGGGATTGTGGCCCACCCTGAGCTGCTATGGGCTTTTCAGTGGGTTGGGTTTTTTTTTAACAATAAACATATATATATTTTCTACAGGGTGTGGAAATCCCACCCTTGGTCTTTGGGAAGTTTGAATATTTAGAGGAGCAGTGCTAACTCCTAAACCTGAATTCAATCCCAGGCTGCAAACCATAAGCAGGCAGTGAGCTGAAAGCAAAGCTGCCTTCAGTGTACACTGGGCTCCATGCAGCAATTAGAGAAAAGGTGGAAAAAAACCAGACACGTAACAAGAATTTAAGAAAATACTGATCACAGCACTGACAAGCAAGACTTCAGTAAGAACCAGAGCCAGATCAAACCAACAGGAGACATGAAAGCTTCCTGCCAGCAGACAGTGATGCAATCTGTGCAATGCACTCAGGCAAACCCCATCTCCGCAGTGCACAAAAGTCTCCAAGTAATGCCAAAAAAAAAAAAAAAAAAAAGAAAAAAAAAAGACAGGACTAAAAGCAGGAGGAAATCTATTTCTATACCCCCCAAGCAATTACAGAGTTTCAGTAAACCATCCTCAGTGGCAAAACAAAAATGCCAAATCTTTATCAGCTTTTTCAACCCATCTGCCAAGTAACAAAGTCCCCAAGAGAAGTCTTCAAAGGTGACAAAATCCCCATCTTTATTCCAAGGTAGAACCTTCCTGGTGCTAGAAGAGCACAAGTTCCTCAGGTGACACAGATTCCAGCAGCAGGATGCTGGGATGGATTTTCCTTGCAGTTTAGCAGAGTTTGGTGGAGAAACACAAAAGTTGAGGTCCGAGTGCCATCTAGTGCTGCCCAGCATCTTTGCAGGGGCTCCCAAAACAGAGGCACCTCTGCTCTGCTGAACTCTTAACCCAGAGATGGTAACTCAGGCAGGATAAACAAATAAAAGCTAGACAAGTCGGGGTTTCATTGAAGTAGAAATTTAAGAGCCCAGCAGCAATTACAGGTGCCAAATAAATGTGTTTGCATTCAAAGAAATGCTGTCAGCCTTTACAGAGGGAGGAAAAAAAGAAAAAAAAAATCTCAAGTTTACTTCCAAACTATAGGTGAAGTTTCCTCTGAAGATGGCTAACCCAAGACAAAGGTCCCATGACTAAAATCCTGGGTTTGGGGTGGCTTTCCTTTGGCCAAACTTTAGCATAAAAACCAAAAGTTGGTGAAAAGCAGCAACAAAACCTCAGCATCTTAAGGGGCAGCTTCAAACCTCAGCCACCTCTGCATCTTTGGAGCTCTCCCCTTCATCCACAGCCCCCCTTCCCATGCAGAAGGATGCTGATCCTTCATTCCAGCCTCCAACACACAAGCAAAAGGGCAGCAGCCAAGAAAGTGAGTCCCTGGTTGCCCAGGTTGCCCCCAGAAGCTGTGGCTGCCCCATCCCTGGCAGTGTTGAAGGTTGGATGGGGCTTGGAGCACCCTGGGCTGGGGGAGGTGTCCCTGACCATGGCAGGGGGGTGGCAATGGATGAGCTTGAAGGTCCTTTCCAACCCAAACCATTCTATGATTCTAAGTCCAATCTGCAGGGGACATCCTGCAGCTTCAGAGTGAACCCCAAAGTTCCAGGGTGTCAGATTCTTGCTCTGCATTGACCATCACCATGGAAGTGGAGAGAAGGGACTCTTGGTTCAATAGAAACCACGCAGGAACTCTGACTGCAAGAACAACAAATCTAAACCCTAACATCACAGCAAAACAACCCTCAAGTCACAAACTCATCATCATCATCTTTGGTTGCCTGGCTTTGGCAGAGCTTCACCTCCCTCAGCTGCCTGAGCTACAGCATCACCCTTGGAAAACCATCCTGGGATCCCCCACCCTCCACACCTCTGCAGTTATCTACCCAGAAATTGCCACCTTTCTCCAGACCAGCTCTGGTTCTCACCTGAGCCACTCCACTGAGTCTTTCCATGACATATTTCTTCCTTTTCAAGATTACCACATCTGGGACATCAGACTTCCCACCTCTTGCCTCCAGGACACCCCCTGGGATCTGCAGGCATCTCCTGCTACTCCCCTCTATCTCATTTCTTCTGCACCTACACTTTGCTCCTGGTAGCATCTCTCCTACCTCCAATGCTAACTGTAGCTGGTCTGGGTTGTCCAAAGTGTCCTGAACTCACCAGTAAACTCAAAAGACATTAAAAAGTGACACAGACACACACAAGAAAAAAAACCTTAAATGCAGATCATACCCACTAATAACCACGACAGCAAACAATGTGAAGATAAAGGCAAATAAAAACAGAAATTAAAACTGCCTCGGGCTGCTCATTCTCTTGGTTGTAAATAACAGAGCACTGTGACAATGCTATAGAAAATGAGGCTTGAGGCTGCATGCTTTTTGCTTTGCTATAAAAAATTGCTGGCCAGATAGCCTCAGTACTAAGCCTCCTCCACAAAAGGCCTTTTGATTAAACATGTCTGAAAAAGAGTGGTCTGTCCCACATGGACTTATCTTACAACTCTGGAGCAGGCTGTAATTCCCTGCCAGAAAACTATACCCAGTGACAGAGCTGTCTGGTTTACATTTTTACAGTACACTCACTAAATAAAACCATTGAAGATGACTTTAAAAAGTTCTTGGGTTGTATTGTTAAGTTTCACAATTTCTGCATTCATTAGAAATCCACTTCAGTTTTTAGTTTGTGGTTTTTTTTTCCAAAAGGTCAACTGGAAAAATCTTTCCAGGAAAACCATAAACGGGCAAATCCATCAGGAATTCCAGCTGCAGCCTTGCCTTATGGCAGAGTTTATCCCCCCAAAAATAAGAGCAATCAAACCTGGTCCAGCACAAGTGACCAAAGCATCAACCACGAGGATGGCACAGGCACCAACTCATGGCACAGTCTGGAGCTCAGAAGCCTTTTCCAGTTTCCAAGCAGCTCATGAAGAAGCAATTCATGGAGATAGGGAACCTTCCACACCTCCATCCAACCCCCAGAGCCTCTAACTCAGCCCCCAGGATGAAGTGGATCAGAGGATCCATTGGGCTGCGTTCCCAACGGGTTCATCAGCCACAAGAGCAAAAACTGGGAAAAAGAGTTTGGGGAAAAGGAAGACCAGGAAAAAACCAAGAGAAGCAACAAATTCATCTGCCAATCTCCTTAAAATGCAATCAGGACACCTTGGCTCCTACCACCAAGCACCAACACCACCCATGATCCAGCCACGCTTCAGATGCTGCCCTCGGGCTGCCCAGATGTGCTGGGAAAAATGCCAGGGGAGCTTAAAAGTTATTGCAGACGTATGGATTAATGCAGGAAAATATTTAGGGATTAGCTCTGCAGGTCCTTCCTCCATCTCCCACTCAGCTGGTTAACAAGAGGGCCTCAGGAAGGCTCCGAGGAGGCCAAGGCACGAGGCTGACCCCATCCCCTCATTCCCAACTGGAGCTGCCTGCAGGACAGGGACTCAGAAGTAACCTAAATAAATTCAGCTGAAAGTACAGAGGAGGGAAATCTCTGGGGGAGAAATGAAAGAGAACTGGAACAATGCAAGGAGGACATTCTGGGGACAGTGGAACAGAAGTGAATCGCTTTTGTTTTCAATTAATAAATGGAACAAATTCCTGAGCCTGTTGTGGATTTGAATTTTTTTATTTCCCTCCCTCCCCCCCAACTCCCCTTTTAAACTTCTGTAGTGGTTTTAGTCCCCCAGAAACATTTTCTTCTCATTAAGCTACATAAAAGCATTAGCAGTTTGTTTAATCTTATTCTAACTTTCGTAATAAACAAATTAACTACTGAGCAATGCAAAAAAATTAAAAAAAAAAAAATACTCAAGAGTGGTGCAACAGTTCCATGGGAAAAAGGTCAAAGAGAGTTTGCAAGACTAAGACCTGTTTAATATCAAAACTGTCAGCTTCAAGCCTTCTGCTTCACAAAGTTTCTCCATGTACTGTCCCAGCATCTCCAAAGACATCCCCTTACCTGGGCTTCAGCCACCCAGATACTTTCAGGTGTAATTCAAGTGCAGAATTGGCTTCTTGTTTCTGCTCTAATTAAGCAGAACTGAAGCCCACTCTGTTTTCTCCTATCACCCACACAGGTTTGCATTCCCAGAATGAGTGCAAAGCAAAAAAATCCATTTTAGTTCCTTGGTGGAGAAGCATAAATCTTTAAATCATAAATATTTTTCATTCTACATCAGAAAACATTCCCAGGTGGACTTCTACACCCATTTACCTTGCATGCACCATTCTATTTTCCTTTTTACAACAGAAACACCACTACCAATCAGCAAAATATCAGCAATTCCACATTATCACAAGATCCTGGAGTGGAAAACAAAGCTGGGTTTGAAGAGCATCACCACCCTTCACCATCTGGCAGGCTAAGCCTGGTTTCATGGCTGGGAACACCTTGATTTCAGCAAGGTCCCAGCATGGCCCTGGTGGGGATGCTGACACACACCCCAGGAGGAACTACACAGAAAATTACCATAAACCACATGCTTCTCAAAACCCATCTTAAAAACTGATTTCCAGTGACTGAGTGGCCTCCCCCAGCTTTTCAACAGGGCTTCCACAGACATTTCTTCCAGGCCTGGATTTCTTCAGCAGTTTTATGAGCAAGCTGGAAAACACAATGCAAGCTGGCCTTTCAAAACATGTTGGTCGCAGAAAAAAAAAAGTTGTAAACCTTCTGGAAAGCAGCCAAAGACCTCCAGAAACTGGAAGTGCTTCCAGAAGTCAAGAGGTCAAAGAAGGGCAAACCCATGGTGGGAGCCCAAGGAAAAGTCCAAGTCAGCATCAGATCGGGCTCAGAGGGGATGCAGGAGACACCACCTGCATGGCACCCATGGAGTGGGCCATGAAGAGCCAAAGAAATTGGCTTTAGATTTGAAAAGAAAGGGCTGCTGAGGTCCTGGGGAGCTCAGAGACCTCCTTCATTATCAACTCGAGGTCTCACTTGCAGGCAGAAGTTGGCTGAGATGGCACAACCCAGCTCCTTGCTGCCTGTTCCTTGTGTTGCCAAATTCCTTTGCCAGAGGAGCAGAGTTTCCTGGCAGCTCCTGCTCCAATCCCACCACCAGTTCCTGCCTCCTCCTTCAGCCCTTACACCCCCTCTGGCACCACCAGCACCCCAAAACGTGTGAGGTTACTTCTGGACATTTCTGTAACCTCGACCAATTTCAGCAAGCCAGATTAGGAGGAATCCTACAGGTGGCTCCAGAAGGAAACTTTGGTCAACGGGGACTTCTGGCATGGACAAGCATCTTGCTGATCTGATTTCTCCCAGCAGCACAGCCTGAGGTAGGGAAAGCTTGCTCCTATTTCCAGCCTAATAACTGCTTTCTAAAATTCAAGTGCAGACCTCAGATTAAAATAAATGCAGACTTCAGTTGCCTAAAGACAGATGCCTGGTCCCCTTTGAGACACCTCCCAAGGGCACAGGACCTGGTGCTTTTAGAGAGAGGCAGCTGAGGACCAGGGAAGATCCATCCTGGTGGCCAAGTCCCTCCCCACCTGTGTTACCTCATTTTAAGAACAAAAAGCCCTTTTGTTCACTTTGAGAAGACTCAGGTCATGAACCCACAGTCAGAGGTGCCAAAAGGCAGAGAGGTTCTGTAGGAAACAATCTGACTTGGTGAACCTATGGGAAAAGGGCTTCCCCAGGAAGGCAATCATGGAATCATTTTGGTTGGAAAAGACCTTACAGAAGCTCATCAAGTCCAACTGTTCAGCCAGCTCTGCCAAGTCCATTGGCAGTGATTCTGGGAGCCTGCAAAAGAGCTTCCCCAAAAGATAAAACTGGAATTTGAAGAATCCATTTGCTTCACTTTACCTTCCTCTTGGAGTTTGGTTTCTCCACCTCATTCTCAGGACCCATGAAGTCAAAATAAAGACTTCATACTGATGCACAAGGGAATTTTCAAGTGAGCATCACACCAGCTTTGGCACAAACAGATTTGGCAAATTGTGTTTCAGTTGAGGAGGGAAATGAGGTTCCTTCTTCCCCTCCCTGGCAGCTCAATGAACACCACACATGTGCTGTAACAACCAGAAATACCCAAGCTGGACCATCCCAACAGAAGCAGCATCCTGGACTCCAACAAACCCAACCAAAAGCCTTCCATGAAAGCATCACTAACCTTCCCTTCAGCATCTCTCATCCCAGCTGAGCCAGGGTTAGGTTTGGGACTCTAATGCCAAGTTTGGGCTGAGTAAAGCCCTGCTTGCCAACACCTCTCCATCCTCATCCCTAAACTGCTGCTCATTTCTGAACCACAGGGCTCTAATTGAAAGCCCATCCTCTGCCTGACTCTGGATGCTTCTCTGGCAAATCCCTCTGAAGGACATGACACACAACAACACCCCCAGGAAAGAAACTTGGATCAAAAGGTGACAGCATCTGGGATGTACAACCACCAGGGAAGACCCAGATGCTTATTCCCAAGCAAATATTTGTGTCTATTGAAGAGAGGAAAAATAGTAATGGGCTAAAATTGCATAAGAGAATTAGGTTAAACATTAGACAAAAACTTCAAATTGTCAGAGGGGAAAAAATCCAAAAGAGATCATCAAGAGATAATCCCCAAACCAAGGAATGTTATAGAATCTCTTTAAATTGATCATTTCCAGAAATTAATTGGAAAAGCATCAAGTAGGAAAGACTCAGATGCATTTGCTGCTGGAGAAACCAAAGATCTCCCCAGACAGGGAGAGGTTTGAACAGGCAGCTTCTTCAGATCCCCTGATTTTCTATAGGTCCAACCTCTAGAAAGTCTTTGACCCCAGGTACTAAATCCTTCCAGGTTTTTACATGGATCTCAAAGAACTCAATGTAGCTTCCACTGATGGCAACCAAGTCCCATTCATTCACAGGATCCCAGACTGGTTTGGGTTGGAAAGGACCATCCAGATCACCCATTCCCAATCCCCTGCCATGGGCAGGGACACCTCCCACCAGCCCAGGGTGCTCCAAGCCCCATTCAACCTTCAACACTGCCAGGGATGGGGCAGCCACAGCTTCTGGGGGCACCTTGGGGCTCAGCACCCTCACATCAAAGAATTTCTTCCTAACACCCAACCTAAATCTCCTCTTTTCCAGTTTAAAGCCATCACTCCTTGTCCTATCACTCCATGGCTTTGCCAGAAGTCCCTCCCCAGCCCTCCTGCAGATCCCCAGCAGGACCTGGGAGGTTTCCTTGTACAAGATCACTCCCATTACAACTTACTCTACTCTAAAGCCTTCTCAAGCATTCTCTGAGGACAACAAAGCACTTCCAGACTATACAGAACTGAGAAAAAAAAACAACAGAGCCACCATAAAGCCACAGCCATCTCCGGGGTGGAACACTGTGCCAGACAAAACTCTGAAGGAAACTAAGAGTAATTACCCTAACTCAAAATATAACTGGACAACTTGGTTGTAATGTCCCTATAAAACAACCAGCTTCAGATGATAAAAGCCACCAAGAGGCAGAGCTTGAACAAATTAGCATTGAGGCTCCAGAAGAACCAAGAAACGTAAGGAGCAACCCCAAGCCAGAAGGAGGACAACAAACACAGAAATGTCCCCATCTCAGGGGAGGATGGAGAGAAGTGGCCACGAGAGGGAGTTGCAACTTCCCTGCTCTTTCTGTGAGCACAATGGGAACAATTCCCCCCAGAACAAAAGCTCTGCATCAGCAGCCCCTGCCCTCCCAAGGTCTTTCAAGTTGGGAGGACACTTGATTTGCACCATGTGTAGGACAGGAATGCTCGCTAGAAGCGAGATAAATCTCATCCCATCCAAGCTGGTTGACATTAAGACAGAGATGAATCATCTTTACAATGCCTGTAAACAACACTGCTTTTAAAAAAAAATAAAAAAAAAAAGAAAACCAAAACCTTAATGGCCCAGCCTCATCACACTGACTCTGTGGGAAGTTTGAGTATTGCTACCATCTGTACTAGTGCTAGAAAAAGGGTCAAAACCAGGGGGCAGACACAAAGAATTGGAGATTGGGGCTGTAAAGCCACCACCAATGTCCTCATCTTCCTTCTGCTGTGCCTGATGGGCACTAAGAGCAAGGCAAGAGATGTCCATCAGCTCTCCTGCCCATCACTCAACGGAGTCTCTGGATGCTCCCTGCATCTCAGTCTGACCTTCAATGGGGGGAACCAAAGTAACCAAATCCATGACCATGTGGATACCAACAAAGCAGTGAGCACACAAACCCCTGAGCTACACAAGAGCCAGAGAACACAAAAGAATTCCTACAAAGGACTTGCAGGGTGCATAAATTGCCTTGGACATGGCAGGACACTGAAAGATATTTCACTTATTCAGGGGGAGACTGAGAGACAATTTAATTATTAGGTGCATGTATAGCCCCCTTTAAACAAAATAAAGAGGTCCAAAGGAGCTGCTTAATTCAGGGAAGAAAATCTTAGTAGCACTAAATCACTGTGATCTTAAGCCAGATAAACTCAGACCATAAAGGAGACATTACTTTGGTCTGTCTGCTTCCAGAGCCATTGGTAGAACCCAAGAAGGGAAGTGGAGGAGCCAAGCTCTCCATCTAACACCTCCCAAGGTGACACTGCTCAGTGAAGATGCTCAGGAGCTGTGGTACCACCCCAGGGCCACTGCTCTTTAACCTCTTCCTTAATGAAATGGAGCTGGAGACACAGGACAGCAAGTTTGCAGTGATACAAAACTGGAAGGAGCAACTGGGAGAGCAGTGGGGAATCCCACCATTCAGAGGGACCTGGAGAGGCTGGAGAAGTGGCCCAATGGGATGCTCAAGAAGGTCAAAAGATGCCATGGAGGAAGAGGCAGCCCCAGGCATCACCACATCTGGGATGGCCATCAAGAAAGCATCTCTGTGGAAGGATTAGGAAGACAGAGATGCTCCTCTCCCTGCTGCCCACTGACAGCACAAGAGGCAACACTCAGAAAATTCCATTAAATGCATGGAAAAAAAAAAAAATAAGAAAACACAAAAAGCCAAAGAACACAGAGCTGGGTAACAGCTCTAAGTAACTTGCCTATGAGCACATTATAATTCAGCTAAAGGACAGAAAAAACAACAAAAACCCTTTGCTTCTTAAATGCTGTGCAGACACCATCCTAAAGTGTATTTTTTCTTGGAACCAGACATCCTCTTGATTTGCTACACAGCTTTAGAGAGGGAGGTCACTTCTCCAGACTCCCCACAGACCCTACTTCAGGCTTCCAGGAGAATTACTTTAAGCGACCACCACACCAGACAAAAAAATAAATAAATTTTAAAAAAAGGCAGTGGGAGGAGGGTTTTTTGGCAATTCTTTCCCAGGGCTGCTTTTCACAGCCAGCCTTGCCTCTCCAAACAAGCCAGAGTCAACCTTGCCTGAGGGAAGAGTGTGTAGGAACCTCTCCAGCTCCTCCTGCTCAATGACTCAAAGGGACTCCCCAGGTCAAGCCAACCCTCTGAGCATGGAGAAGTTGAGTTCTCCTGCCATGCTTTCCACTAGGAGAGACCTGCAGGATATCTGGGATGTTTCTAGAGCAGAAGAAACTGCTCGGTCCCAAGCTGCAGACAACTGACACCCAAGATGCAGAGGACACCCAGAAAAAAGGCAACAAGGTCAGGAAGGGGTGGGATAGTAATGCAAAGGAATGAAGTTCTCTGGCAGGCTGGGATTTATTATAAAATATTCCAAAGAAAACAAATCCCATGCAAGATCTGCTGACAAGAGCTTAATGCACCAGACACCAAACAGAACAGCAGCACTGGGCCAACATCTGGAAGGAAGAAACTTCTGCCAACACCAGACCTGACCTTACCAAACCTCCCCAGTTACAGGGGAATACAGAGGAGGAGCCACCAAGAAGCATTTTGCTGCTGAACTTGTGTGATCCCTCTTTTAAGAGCTTTAGGACAATGTGTTTTAGGAGTCACAACAGCTCTGGGTGACAGAAACAAACTGAAGACAAGAGGAAAACCAGAGGGAGAATGGGACACACAGGGAAAGTTGAGAAATCAGATTGCTCTTGGGGTAGAGCTTGGCTAAAACAAACCCCAGAGGCTCCTCAGATACAGCACTTGGCAAACGATGGCCACACCAACACCCAGCCAAGCAAAGTTCTCAGCAAGCCAGAGTTCAGAGGCAGATTTAAGTCAAGAAGATGAAAAACAGAGATTAAAAGACTGAGGTGAGGTTGCATGTCTCAGTTATGGGGGTGATTTAAGCATTTTGGGGGCTCCTCAGCCCATGACCAAGCTCAGTGGCTCACAGAGGAAGGAAGCAGCAGACAAAGGTAATTTGGGGCCACCAAGGGATGCAGCAATGAGGCCAAACTAAAACCTGAGGCTATCCCAGCCTGTGGACCACCAGACCCCCAAAGTGTCACCAGCACCCCTGTGTCACCCTGCCTTTGGCTTCCCCCAAACCACAGGGACTGTCAGACAAAGCAGAAGATGCTTTCCAGCTTGAAAGCAGCTCCAGCAAGAGCAGCATCAGGTTCTGGAAGGCCTCGAGTTGAACTCTGCAGAGAAGGGGAAGCCAAAGATCTGGGGCTGATGGGTGATGCAGACTCTGGCTGCAGAGGGGTTTGTAGGAGCTGAAGCCAGACACAGAATCAGCAAGAGGAAAGTTTGCTCAGACAACTGAAACCTGACCAGTGGAGCTACCAAAAGGCATCTGGAAAGAATGTTCTCACCCCCTGGTCGGGACAAACTCAGCTCTCCAGCTAATAGGACTTTGCTGAGCTGAAAACGAGGAGGGCAGCCTGGGAGCTTTGGTTCCTGCTGGTCAAGGTGCATCTAAAGCCCACGTGCTGCAGGATTCCTGGGAGAGCCACATTCCCAAGGACATCTCCAAACATTTGTGTTTGTATTGGGATCAGCAGAATGCTTCTTCAGCATTAAAACAAGAACTTGGACCAACCACTTACCCTTGGAACACTCTCATCAGAAGCTACCAGCACACCAACACCAACCTGGCTCCGTTTCCCTTGGAAAGGAAGCACAGAGCAGGTTCCACACCCTGACAAACACAGGCACAGAAGAATTAAGTTCAATGCCTGTGGCCACACAACAAGCACCAGGCCTTCTCCCAGGAGCAAGATGAAAGGCAAGGAACCTTTCAATTCCCCCCAGTAAGGCACCAAAAATTTCCAGTCTCGAACCAACCCAGCTCTCCAGCCTACCTATGAAGCATCTGTATCAATTCCAAAGCCTCCAAAGTTATTCCAGACCTCCAAATCAAGGCAGAAACCACACCAGCACTGAGCATGAGGAATGGCAACGTGATGCCAGAGCAGCACAAGCTTCTGCAGCCATCAGCCACGGCAACATCCCAGCTCAGCTTGGACAGGGCTCTGAGCATCCTGGTCCAGCTGGAGGTTTCCCTGCTCACTGCAAGGGGTTGGACTGGATGAGTCCAGGTCCCTTCAACCCAAACCATGCCACGGCTCTATGAACAGGAGAAAATCCACCATAACACACAGAAGAGTTGCCCTAGCACTTAATTCCTAAAAATGGTGCTTTTCTAACTGAGCACAACCTCTCCATGCAGATTCACCCATTGAACACAGTTTGCAGCTGCCATCTGCACAGGTAAAGGTGTCACTGCCCTCAGGAGAGACTGAAATCCATAAGAAAAATTGATGGGAGGTGACCCTAGGGACATGCCAGGCCACACACACCCCTGCAACAGCACAAAAAAAAAAACCCAAAAAACCAAAAAACCCATGCCCAAGTTTTTCAAAGGTTTTCATCCTTTCTTCTTCCCCCCCATCCCTCCATTTGCAGGAGCCAGTTGCCAGCAATTGTTCCCAGCAGCAGGGAAATTCCCTCATGTGCTCTCAGCTGCAGGAGCTGAGCACATTCAGCCCCCACCACCCACCACCAGCTGATGGCAATTGTCACCCTGCAGCTGAGTCACATTCACACCCTCCTCTTCCTCCTCCTCTTCCTCCTCCTCTCAAGCCAAGTCAACGTTTGCCCCCTCTCCAACACTCATTACAATTCAGCTCCATGAACTGAAGGTTGGGATTTTTCTCCACTGGCAACAAACTGGGCCATCACCTACTAAGACAATTTAGAACTCTGACCAAGAGTTTTGGGAGGAGAAAAAAAGAAAAAAAAAATTACAAGTCAACCAAGGCTGCTGCTTTTCAGCTCGTTGTTGAAGGATGCAATCCTTCATGTCAGTTCCTACAATACCAGCATGCTAGTGCAGGAAAAATTAGGAAAATGCCTTAATATTTAGATGCAAACATCTAAGGAAGGCAGCACAGGGGTTTCTGTCCATCCTGGAATTTTCACAAGTGATGATAACTGGAGTGCATCCAACCTGTTTAATCCTTGCAAACAAATGAAAAGTGGTTTTACTACCACGTGAGGAGCCAACAAGCCAGAGCAGCAACCCTGCAGAGCTACCAGAGAAGGGAGCTCTGGTTAAGGATAAGCTTGGAGAGAAATAACATTTGTCTCTAATTTGTTTCCCAAAATCCCAGGGAGAAGAAGTGTCTGCTTGTTCAGGCTTCAGCTGGCACAGACTTTTATTCACAGCCAGGGAAGTCACCCCAAAGCCTGAAGTGGCACTTGACCCACGTATCAAGAGGCTCTCAGATTATTTTTCCCCTCCAATATTCCCTGTTTCAGGATGGGGTAAGAGGAGCTCCTCAAGGACCAGGCAGACTCTGCAGAGAGCATCCCAACACCAAGGCTCCCACCAGCAAAGCTTTCACTCCTTATTTATGAGCATTTATTGCTCTCTTCTTTTATTTTTAGAAGAATTTCCAAGCTTGTCCTTGGGGGAACCTTGACAGCACAGCTTTAACACCCCAGATTGGGGCTGTGCTGATAGGAAACCCTTCACTACCAAGCCACAGGGGAAGCAAAACCCAAAATGTTTTATTATCAAAATGAAATAAAGGCCAAAAAGGGGATGTCACCACCAGGATGCTGCTCACTCAGAGAGGAGCAAAGGGAAGGTGACCTCTGTTTCTGCAGGCTGGATTGCTCTGGCTGTCCCAGCTCTGCACACACGAGCTAAAAACCAGGACACAGACACCTGCCAGCAGCCAGACAGGGTCCCCAGGTCCTCACTATCACGATTTGAAGGAAGGTGACAATGCCATTCATCATGTTTGCTGCCTCTAACAGAGTAAATCTTCATTAAAACACCTGGGTCAGGCAGAACAGAGCTGGATGCCTGCAGCAAGGAGCAGGCAGACACTGGAGGGATGGAGAGGGCTCCCCAGGGACCAGAGGATTGGGCAACGTTTGCTCCTCCACTAAATAGAAATAAAAAAAGGTCTTGACCCAGCTTTGTTGCTGCCTTCTATATCCTACAAGTCAGTTCTTGGGGATTTCATTTCATCCAGCTTGATTGATTTCTCTCTTAGTTGCCTTAATCTATTTAAAGAAGTTAATTATCCCAGTTTTTGCTCTAATTAAACTTGGATTTATTTTTTTTATCTTTTTTTTTTTTTTCTCCTTCTCATTTGAAAGCCTTCCAACTTTCCTTCTGAGGCTACCACTAGGGAATCTGGGGAGATCTGGGTACCTCCAACTCAGGATGCTACACTGCATGGCCAGGCTGTCCCTGGAGCAAGGGATGGGAATGATGCTGGGAATAAGCAGATCCCAAGCAGGACAAATCATCTCAGGATGTGGCACACAACTTGTAAGCTCCCAGTGCCTACAAAACACACTGCAAGGTCTTTTCAAAGATATGTTTGACCACTTCACTGCCATCAGGGGGTTTTATCCCAAAAGCTTTCAGTAATGCTTTTACACCAAGCCAAAAAGCTGAAAGAGTGAAATAAATCCATGAGTAAAACATGAGTATCTGGATCAGAACCTTCTCAGGGGTTTTGCAAGACCCTCGAGGGCAACCCAAGCAACAGGTTTGGCAATGCTAAGCCAGGGAGAATGGGAAATAAATGCAGTTTATGGCAATTAAACCCATCAGGGAGAAAAAGCCCCCCAAGCACAGGGGCAGGAAAGCTCTGGGGTGGTCAGGGGGCACCTGACTTTGTTTCTTTCTGAGAATAAAGATGAAAGAGCTGTGATTTTAGGTCCCTCTGAACTCCTCACAGATACTCAAGAGGCACAGACAAGCCAAGCAGTAGCCAAGAAGCCAAGTGTCACAGCTGGAAGCAGGGCTGATATGAAGGGTACCCACCAAGATCCCTTCCTTGAACTATCAGGAAAATCTCCTTTACACCTTCTCACCCCTCTGCAGGTAAAGCCAGGAGGCTACAGAGTGCCAGAGCTAAGCTCTGAGATGTTAACATTGCTCCTCCAAAGGCTGGGGATTGAAACTAAAGCCCAGCAACCCCTTCCTGAGCCAAGGAAGTGATTAATCTGTCAGCACTTGGCAACCCTGCCCGTGGCTGTCCCAGCCTGGCTGTCTGCAGGCACAGGATGAGCCCACTCCTGGTGTGACATCCCACCAGCTTCAAGGGGAGGCAAGGACAGGGCTGGCAGGATAAGAGCTTTTAAACAGTAAATTTTGTCATTAAAAATATACCAGCATCACCAGATCTGTATTTCTGCCTGGAAAATGAGGGGGAAAGTTGGCCAAGCAGAGACAAACAACCCAAACCCCCTGTACCCACCTCTGCACAATGCAATCTGGTACCTGGGAGTTTCTCCTATTCTATGGGAGAGAAAAAAAAAAGTATTTGCAGTGCTGTAATCCCCAAAGCCTCAACAACAGCTCTTGCTGCTCCCTAAAGCTAAGGAGCAGCCTGGGACACACATTTTCCAGTTCTGCACAAAGTTTTAAAAGAAATCAAGCAGCACTTCTCACAAGAGCATGAAGCCCACAACCTATTTTGCATTTTCCAGCTGCCAGAAGTGGTTTTCCTTTTTTCCTCTAAGGATGCTGGCGAGGTCAAACCTCGCAGAGGAGCCCATTGCTCCATCATCCAGCAGAAGATGTGAGGAGTTCCAGGCTCATGGGTGGCATGGGCAGGCTCCAGGGACACAGTGTCCTGGCTGCCAGGGAGCTTGGGCACAGCTCTGCACACTCCAGATGGCAGCACAGGGACATGATGGATGTCACAGCTCCTGGGCAAAGGACCCAACCACAGAGAAACTCCTGCTCCACACATCCCAACCCCCTCCAGGCTTTTCCCCTTTAGAGGAATTTGCTCCCTTTCATTTCAGCTGCTGTATAAATTATTCCTCTTTGATTCAGGACCAGATGATGGGTTGGAGTTTTCACACTGTGATGGTTTCACAGCTTGCAGGTCCCTGCCCGCCCTCTCTCTAGCTGGGTGTTTGCAACTCACACAGAGTCTTGCAGGACAAATAAATAAAATAAAATAAAATTTTAAAAAGCAGTGTGCCTTCAGCTGGCAAAGTCACTGCCTCTGAAACTCATTTCTTGCTAATTCTGCTCTTAAGCAGCAAAACTCCAATCTCTCTGTGGCTGAAGGACACTCAGCCCTTCCTTATCACTGAGATGTCTTGGGCTGGAGCACCGAGCCCAACCTCAGGGTCACACAGCAAAGAGGGATGGGGTTTGCCTGGAAACTGAAGATTTCCCATCTCCCAGCTGTGCTTAAAAAAAAAAAAGTGTTCTGGGAGACAAATGAGCATTTCTGCATCAAGAAAAAATGTCCATTGTCCAAAAATCCTATTTAGCAACCAAGAGTCTTAACTAATCCTTCTCAGCCAGCAGGATAAGCAGACACAAAGGACTCTTCCTCTTCATCCAGGCTCTGCTTTCTGGTCCAGACAGGACCAAGTTGTTCCAACCCTGCCCACACCAGACACACAAAAATCCCAGATGAGCAAAGCAAACCTGCAGGCAAGTTGAGGATCCAGCCTGATCCCATCAGAGGATCACAAGGAGCAAGAGGATTATGGTTAATTGGGTTATTCTGAAACCACCAAGAGCTGGCAAGCCTACCCTGAAACCACTGTCTGTACAGCAGAAAGGGAGCCTGGGTTGCCAGGTGGGACTCAAGGGGCAGGGAGTCACCATTTGGCTTTTCCACCAATATTTTGGGGGCTGTGGCTTCCAAGTAACCTACACAGAGTCCTGCTCATGAGCCAAAAAACCCAAACACACACACAAGGTAAATCCTTATCTCAAGGACAGCACAACCAAGCAGAAAACTGGTCCTGTTTGGCCCTTTTCCTGAGCATCCCTCCAGGAAGGGCTCCGTGTTTAAGAGTCCCTGGGTTGTTCTCCATGGAGAGTAAACACTGACTGCATGGGAATAACTTCAGCTCAGGAAAATCCCAAATATCTTTGGTATTTGAAGCAGGAAAAGGTATTTATTAATAGCAAGGAAAAGGATTTTTACACTCTGTTCTGAGTGACATCTTGGTCTACTTTGTACCCTGACATGCTTTTGCATTATAAATAAAAACACTGGGGAGGCTGAAGCCTTATATATATATATATATATATATCTGCTTCCAGGTTGTTCTTTTTCTCCTTCTGAAGTTTCTCATTTTACACTTGCCTAAAAGCCACTTTCACAGCTCAGGCTTAAGAAAAAAGAAAAAAAAAAAAAAAAAAAAGCCTGTTTCAAATCATGAACTTTTGCTGACCCTGTGCTGGAAAGCAGCCATCCTCAGGATCTGGCAGACAGACTCTGGTGTTTGAACCTGGGAGTTCATTTGCTTTCCAGCAATGCTGAGTGATCAGCCAGCCTGGAGTTCTGCACTGCAGAGGGTGATGTACAGGTACCCAGGGACTGTCCCCAACCCAAACGTGACCCAAACATCAGTGTCACCCTGCCAAGGGACAGTGGGGCACTGCACATCTTTCTGCTGCCAGCTTTCACTCCAGAAATTGATAAAATATCAGGGCCTGAAACATCACCTCTGCTTATTATGTTGTCACCTGCAGCAAGACAACATCTGGGCATCTATTTCAGCTCATTAAAGCAGTAAGAAATAGAGGATTGACTGGAAAGCCTCCCAAACTCTGTGTATTTTGCTAATAAACCTCCCAGCAAGCAAAACCAAAGCTCTGCCACAAGCTCACAGACTCAAATTAGAAAAGTGGGATTTATTAGAGGCTTTCTTCATTAGAAGCAGCAAACCCAAATTTACCTGGTGGCACATGGATGTTGCAAATCCTCCCTTTACCCCTTGCCCACAGCCAGGATGCAGCATTTGGCAGCAGAAAAACAAAGGCAAATAAATGGGCTGTTCCCAGCAAGGCTTTTACACAGAAAGCTCATTTCATGGAGTGGAAAGAGCAAAAGGCACAGAACCTGGGATGCCCTCTGGAGAGTGAAACATCACCTATCTGGCCATGTCCTTCACCTTCAGCACTGCTGACAAAAATAATGCTGGGTTCAGTTCTTATTCACTGCTCACCAGACCAAACCAAGCTTAAGGATTAAATGTGATGTCCAGAGGCTGTTTAGGTAACCTCACAGCATCCTTGAGCTAAGTAATTTGCTTTCTGATGGCAGCCTCAGCTCCTCTGGGCCACCCAAGCAACAATACTTTGTTTTGCCACTTGATGGCACCAAAGAAAATCCTAAATTTTCACACGACCGAGCCAGGTTTACAGGAGTCAGGGAAGAGAAGGTTTAAATGCCAAAGGAAAAAGCTTATGGGCAAAGTTTTGCCTAAGAACAGGAAAAAACCAACTTATTATCCCCTAGACCACAATATTTCTGCATCCAAAGTGCAGCCACAGAGACCACACTGCTTTTATTTACAGCCTCTGCCAGGTACCCAGCAACTCACCTCTGATGTGACAAACACCACCAAACCCCCAGCTTGTCATCAGCTGGTGACAAACCCTGGCACCCCCAAAGAAGAGATCCCAAAGTTTGCAGGAGGTTGTTTTACTGGGAGCTCCTGGCTGGCTGCTCCTGGGATGTTCCCTCAGCAGCTGCCAGCACAAAGTTGGCATTTCCCACCTGCACTCTGCATCCCAGAACCTTGCCAAAAAAAAAAAAAAAACAACAGGAGAAGAGCAAGGACCCAGGAGCAGGACACCTGGGAAAAGCAAGGCAAAGCCCTGCCAGCTCCAGCTGCCTCTCCACCAAGCCCAGAGGTGACAAGGCAAATCCACAACCCAGAGAAAATCACCCAGAATCAACCCCAGTGCCCAGGGACATCACCCAAAGCTGCTCCATGAAACGCAGCCCTGGGATGCCAGGACCACATCCATCCCTGGGATGCAACCCATCCAGCTGGAGAAGGACAGAACTGAGCATTCATCTCCTGCAAAACATTTAAGAAAGCCAGAGCCAGCCTGGATTATCCTCCTGTTACCTTCTGCCCTGCAAGGAATTAAATAAATTCCTGCTTTTCGTTTGCACTCCTGTGAGCAGACAAAAAAAAAAAAATCTCAGCCCCAGCACTTATTTGAATATCTTCATGAAAACCCCACATTAACCACTGCTTGCCCCAGAGCACCTCTTCATTTTGAGGAATGACTGGCCTGAACTGGCTGCAAAACGGAATTTTTTATTTTTTAATTGAAAAATAAATTTAAAAAAGGAAACCTGAGTGGTTTTGAAACGTGGCATGTTGCAGAAACTGTCTGGCATATGTCTGTCTCTGTGCTAGGTACCCAAAACCAAGTATTTATTCCTTGGTTTGAGAGCCCTATTTTTAAGCAGCACTCCTCTCATGCATTTTGCCTCTAATTTATCCTTGTTGTTATTGGACTAGACAGCCTTCCACACTATAGCTGCATGAAACCTTAATTAAAAGCCCATGCTGAAAGTTAAAACCCTAAACACAAAGAGAGCTTGTTGGACAGAGACCACCACAGACATTCATCTCCAGAGCCATACATCAGCTGGGGCAGCCAGCAAAATAAAACTATATTGTGCAAGAAAAAACAACAAACCATAAGGACAAATTAGCTTTACCACAACCCAGACAGCTTGGGAGGGAGGCTGCTGGATTAAGGCTCTTTGCTTTAACAGCCTCTGCTCATCCATGGAAGGGGGAAGGCAGGTTGCTTTTCACTGCTCAGAGGTAACTTAGGAACAAAGAATTCCAAAAAATGAAGCTGTAAGACACTTGAGTTCACTGGCAGAACACAACACAGGGAATGCTGGGTTTAAACCAGGAGGTGCTGGTGTCCCACTGAAACCATTAATGTCACACCGGGTCCCATCCAGAGAATCCCAGACTGGTTTGGGTTGGAAGGGACCTTCAAGATCACCCATTCCCATCCTCAGGGACACCTCCCACCAGCCCAGGGTGCTCCAAGCCCCATCCAACCTTCAACACTGCCAGGGATGGGGCAGCCACAGCTTCTGGGGGTAACCTGGGGCTCAGCACCCTCACCCCAATGAGTTTCTCCCCAAGATCTCCTCTCCATCTCCCCTCTTGTAGCTGGAAACCCTTCCCCCTCATCCCATCCCTCCAGTCCCTTGTCCCCAGTCCCTCCCCAGCTTTCCTGCAGCCCCTTCAGGCACTGGAAGGTGCTCTGAGGTCTCCCTGGATCCTTCTCCTCTCCAGGCTGAACACCTCCAACTCTCCCCCTGGCTCCAGAGCTGCTCCAGCCCTCCCAGCATCTCCATGCCCTCCTCTGGACTTCTCTCCACCAGCTCCATGTCCTTCTGGTGTTTGGGATCCCAGAACTGGACCCAGCCCTCCAGGTGTGGTCTCACCTGAGCAGATGGGGACAATCCCCCCTCCCTGGTCCTGCTGCAGCCCAGGACATGGGTGGCTCCTGGGCTGTCACTGCACATCACCAGCTCACATCCAGTTTTTCACCCACCAACACCCCCTAAATTCCTCCCCACTGGACTGCTCTCAATCCCCCAAAAGACAAACTCATCCCCCAAAACACCCACTGCTGGGGCATGATGGACCTTGGAGGATCTACACTTGGTCTGGCTGCTTGGGGACACAGAACAGAGGGAAGTGCAATCATTTGGGACTCATCCCTTGCTGCAAAATCACCCAAAAAGCCCAGAGCACAACAGCCTGTGCTTCTAACCAAATTCTCTGACTTCCAGTTGAGGAATAACAAATGTGCCAACATCTTTGCTGCCTGGTGTTCCTGTGGTGGCAGAGCTGGTGCCACGGATTTCTTTGAAAAACTGGATGAGAAAGGAGAAGTTGAAAAAGCTTCAGAAATCCCAATTTAAGGGTCAGACAAACTGCCCTCCCTGCTACCTAAGGAGTGGCAGCTGTCTGGCTTGGAGGGAGAAATAAAGGAGTCAATGTCCTGAGGAACTCGAGCTGGGAGGATTATTTGCTGTTTAATTACTAATATTCATAGGAGCACTTCCAGCAGCAGGACCAAAGCCAGGCAAATTCCCTTTAGGAGCAAGGCAGTAAGAGTAATCCATCAGTAATAAAAAAACTGAGGAAGACAAACTTTTCATCAAGGAGTCTTTAACAAAAAAACCCTTATCTCAGCTCAGAGTTGGACTCTGGCTCCAGCTAAGGTCACAGCCTTGGCTGAGGAATTTATGATTTATCTTGTACAAGGGTCAGAGCAGAGAAATTAATTCACCCTTTTTTTTTAAAGGAAAAAAAAAAGCTTATAACAAGCTCATAAAAAAAAGAGCTGTTTGCATTTTGGAGTAGATTTAAGAGAATAAAACTAATAAAAAAAAAATAAAATACCAAGTGCATTTACCAGAGCAACACCAAGAGCCTCAAATGATGGCAAGGACCTCTCGAGGGTTCCTAGAGAGTTTTCAGCTGGGTGAGCTGCTCCAAACACAGCTATCAGGGAGGCAGAACAAAGCAGCTCTCTCCAGCTATTTAGGACAGGAAGCAAAGGATGCTGTGTCCAACTGATAGTGCAAATGGAATTTTAAAAAGGCAACGTGTAATGTCTCAGGCCTGGAGCCAATGTGCTTCAAAAGGACCTTGGTGTCCCCAAAGGGAAAATTAAGAAAAAAGAAAAAAAAAGGAAAAAAAAAAAAAAAACCCTACACAAGTAGAAAACAAAGAAATGATGGAGAAAGCTTTTCTGGAGGGGGCTTTGCCTGCAGCAAGGAGCTGCACACCATGGACCATGTGCAATCTGTGCTCTTAAATCAGTTCCTCAGCCCCAGGGCTGCTCCTTATCACCCAACCCAGGCATTTCCAGGCCAGGAGGGGCTCTTGTGACCATCACATCCCCATCAGCACCCCACAGAGTGATCCAGCAATTCCCAAAGCCAGAAGAATCATCTTGAAGTCACTTCACCCACCACCACCCCAGCCCTCAGCAGGTGCACACAAACCATTTTCTCAGTGGGATTTAAGCAGTTTGCAGCTCTAATATGGGATTAACCAAGGAAGAAGGAAGGTAAAGGTGCTGGAGGAGAAGAGGGGATCTTCTCTGGCTCCCAAAAAAACCTTCCATGCATTTGCTTTCAGGCAAAAGTGATTTTCCCTGGGGTAACCCAGCAGTGCCCCAAGAGAGGAGCAGTTTGCCAGCCACACATCATCACCCTACACAGAAAATGAACCCTCTTATCCCAGGCTATTTCCCCCTGGAAAATCATCCTGCTCCATCTCCAAGCCAAGACACAGCAAAGGTGACAGCAGCCACCACCAAGGGAATTTCATGGACCTGTGGGAAGAAATTGCTTTAAGCCTCAACACAAATAAGGATGAAAAAGTCAAACCCCATCTCTCAGACATTGACACCTTCTGGCTTGCCAGAACACGAGTGTCACTCAGCAGCACTTTAGATGTCTTCCTTCAGAGGAAAAAAATAAAGTTCTGACTTTTCCTGTTTGGGAAGTGGGCAAGGGGGAAGAACACCACAGCATGCTGGTTCAATTTACCAAAAAAAAAGAAAAAATAATAATAATAATAACAACACAGCACAGGATGTGTAAAAATAGGGCTCCTGATTAGATCAGGACAACTGACTATTTATGAGTCCCACCTTCTTGGCTTGGAGGGGGGATTGTCCCTCTTGCCTGCCCCAAACCCCACGTTTCAATGTTCCACGTGCAGCAAAAACTGGCACTGCCAAGATCTAGGAATTTAAGGCAATTTTCAGAGCTTTGAAAGGAGCAGCTGGTTTTATTAAGGACAAATTAAAAAGCCCACAAAGTGGGCATCCAACCCCAGCATGGCTCAAGGAGAGGTGGTACAGGATACACAAATCCATCACTCAGCACCAAAACTGAGGAGCTCCTGGGGTTTTGCCCATCTCCAAACACAACCCAGCCCCCCAGATCATCCTTCAAGCATTCTCCATCCCAGCTGCGGGGTGGGGGGAACCCCAAAATGCCAAAGAAACATCCAGCTCCCCATACAGTTTGTCCTCTAGTAGTGTCCAAGGGAATGGAGGATGGGTTTGCACGGAGCCAGTCCTGGAGACACCCTTGGGCTCCTCCACCCAGCCCTGGGGAATGGTTATTTTCAGGCAGTTCAGCTGGGGAAGCTCACAGCTGAGGAATTATCTTTATGGGGCTGTAGCTGCTTCAAGCCTGAGCTGCTCTAAAAATACAATCCACATTAAGGAGGAAAAAAAAAAATAAAATAAAAGTACACCAAGATCTCAAAGAGCAGTGGAAAACAGCTTTCCAGCCTGAAAACAAGGATGGGGAGGACTTCAGAAAACTTAAAGGAGTTTACCAAAATTTCACATGGGAAAAGAACATCTTGGGAGCCAAAACCAGGGTCAGGTAGTGTAGATAGTGGGTTTATATGCAACATCTGGAAACCACAGAACCTGGTGTCCAATTGAATTAATTAACATGACAAATGGGGAGGTTTCACTATGGATTAACCTGTTGAATGATCAAGAAAATAAAAATACAGCTGCTACTGATCAGGAAAGAGAAGGGAAGCAGCGTTCACGTGAAGGGCTTGCAGCAGAGATTTAACAATCAAGTTGAATAAGATTTTATATTTAACCTGATAGCAGAGGGAGGCCACGAGTCACCATGCCAGAACGGAACAGGTCTGATTGTGGCCAAATCCTCTCAATGGAAGAGGAAACAACCCACCAGGAACAAGGAAATACTGGGAATGACTCATTAAAGATGCAATTGCACTTCTTAAAAAAAAAAAAAAAGGGCAACCTTGTTTGCTTTCATATCCACTAAAACCTCATATCCACTACCAGCTTCAGACTTCACATCCAGTGGTGTCAGACCAACTGGTTCCAAAAAGACATTTATTTCTGAATTTAAAATAGCTCCTGTGTGCCACAGCTTAGCAGTCAGCCCGTTTAATCTTGGGCCACCAAGAAGATGCTGGAAAGTACCAAAATATCTCAGAAGAGACCAATGCTGGAGAGGTTGATGGGAGCAAAGGGTCCCAAAAACCTCACTTAGACCTCCCTGTGGCATCTCCCAGGCAAAATTCCTTTATTTCTGAATTTTCTTGTTGCTTTATCTCTGAAACTTCTTGTAGCTCAGTTTAAATGACACAAATTAACAGCTCAATAATTAGAACAAACACACAGACCAGCCTCCAAGCTCCCAGAAACACACCTACTGCTTTTCCCTCCTGCCAGACAGTGGGCAAGCAGATCATACATCTCATATTTAAAACTTAAAACCTTTCAGAGAAAACATTCCAAACTGAAATTACCCTAAATACAGCACATTTTTACTCTGCATCTGTGCCAATGTTAAGTTGCTGGGTTTTTTCCTGGCATTTTTCAGCTCCTGGATGGGAATTTCTCTGTCTGTGTTACACCTCTTCACCTAGAAAAGCCAACTTCTCCCTAAGCTCCTTTACATCACACAATGCAAAGAAATAAATTGCTTCTTTATGAGACCTCTTCTGAGCAAATACAGGAAAAAAAGAATTTAAAAGCTAAAGCTTTGATGCTCAGTAATGTGTTTCTGCTGGAAAAGCAGAAAATCCAGCCCACTACACCAACACCAACTGAAGATGTTCAGGGAGATGTTCTATAAGTAGAGGCCAAGAAGAAAAAATAAAAAAACACTGAAAAACACAGCTTTTGGTAAAGGAGGTCATTCCTGGGCAACACCTCACTCAGCTGAAAAGGGGACAGAAGGGTTTTTCTGTATTTTACTTTCCAAACTCACACTTCTAAGATGCACGAATGGTTATCAGGAGGTTTTTTGGGTCTGCAGCCCAGTGAGCAGATGGTCAGGACCAAAACTCCCTGGCTGGATGTGGTGATTTCAGCAAGGACTGATGGAGACAGTGATAACACAGTGGTACCAACACCCTGGGACAGTTTTAGCACCAACAGGGTCATCTGCACAGTCCCTGCCTGGTTCCATTTCTCTGGGCCAAGGAAAACGTTCCAGAACACGGAGGTGCCAGCATCAAACCTACCCAAATTCATCCAGAGGACTCCAGAAAAACACCTTCATACTCAACAGCTGAAAAAACACTTGAAGACACCTTGTAGTCCTGTGACTCTTCATGCATTTAGATGGTTCTCTCAAGAAATAGGGCAGAAAATGGGGATATTCCCACTGCTAGTAGAGATAAGAGCTGTTCCTGTTGATTCTGTGTTGTGGGAGGGGACAGTCCCCCAGAAAACCCAAATCACAGCCTTCAGACACAGGAACAGAGCTGTCAGTACAACCCCAAGTGTCACATGGATTACACAGAAGGATGTAAACACCCTTTGGTTTAAAAGGCCCTTCACAGGACTGCTCCTTACAGCCTTATAATGTAATTTACTGCTTGCCTGGGGTAGAGGGAGCAGCACCCTTCTCTTTGGAGCATATTCACAGTATATATACTCAGTGTATTCTACTCCAACATCACAAAAAAAAAAAAAAAACCAACCAAAAAAACCTCACAGCCTTTCAGCAAAGCACATTTGTGTTTGAATTTATGCATGGGAACTTTGCCTAGAGAAAATGCACATCAGAGAATCCAAGCTGGGGGCAAAACGAAACCTGAGCAGCAGCTTCAGCCTGGGGCTGCCTTACTTCAGGAGGCTGGGAAATCACCCCCCAGGCAGTCTTGCTGCTCTCACCACAAGGTCCATGGCCAAGGATGAGTTTGGAGGATGAGCTTAAGAGGAAAACATCTTCTCAGGCAAGACTTGGAAGCAAAAAGTAGACAATTACCAGCACATTTTGGAGCTAGAAGCATCCTGGCATCTGGCCAGCAGGTAAAACCTTCAATCTTAAGAGGTGGTTTCCTTTCCCTGGACCTCTCTCCTCCCCCATCTTATCCTCCTATCCCATCTTTCATCATTGGTTTCCCTTCTCAGGTCCTCTCCTTGACTCCTGCCTGTCCCCCGGAGGGCAAGCAGAGCCCAGGGATGCTGTGGGTACCACCCCATCCCCTACACCCAGCACCAGCTCCAGAAAAATCTGGCTTCCTACACCCTGTTCCCACTGGCAGCACCTTTCAAGTGCTCTGTTCCCACCAGGGCTTTCTGCTTTGGATTCTGTTCTCCTCTTGACAGGCAGCTTTGGTTTTGTGCAGGCTGCCAACCACCCAAAGTTATTTTTCAAATCGACGTCACTTGGGTCGAGCCAGGTTGGACCTCAAGTTGTGTTTCCTGCTTTTATTTCCAGATCCCATTTACTTTTCTCCTCACAGTCCTCTACAGCCTCAGCAGTTTTAACCATGGGTAGAATTAAACATGGCTTTGCTATTATTATTATGTTCAAGGGTTGGGCTTGATGATCTCTGAGGTCCCTTCCAACCCAGTCGATTCTATGATTCTTTGTTATTATTACCTCTCAAAGACTGAGCAGAGTCAGGGAGCATAAAGAGGCACTTAAACACCTATTTCTGTCATATTTTTCTCTCCTAACTCACCTGTCATTTATTACTGCTATTTCTAGTTGCCAAACTAGCCCAATGGGTATTAGTTCACCTCAGGCTGAGCATCCTGCCTACTGCACATCTGATTAATCTATACCAGCCCCAAATCTGAGCATCAGCACTAAAAACACTCCAGAAAAGTTATTTGTAATAACTTGTAGATATACAATATATTTGTATATACCAGAAAAGGTATTTGCAATCATGCTTTCAACCTGGGTGACCCAAATCTAGTCCTGGACAAGACACAGAGATACATTCAAGATGGGCAACCTCAAGAAGTGAGTCTGAAATCCAAGCAAAGCTGCAAACCACATCCCAGCTACAGGGAATCTCACTGCTTTTTTTTTTTTTTCTAGCTGTTAAAAACCAGCATTTGATCCCCCTGCTATCTCCAGTAGACAGGGGGGTTTAAAGGAAAACAACAAAACACAACTTTATTTCAAGGTTATTTCTATTATTTGGGAGACTCAATGAGGAATGAAGTCAGACCATGCTTCCCAGGAGAGAGGATTTTGTTATCAACTTCAGCATTTCAAGTACTTAGCTTAAAAAAAAAAAAAAAAAAATCAAGTCAAGCAAAAGGACAAACAAAGATTAAATGCAGCCAAGTAAGTGGCCAGCAGGTCCATAAAATGGTAATAAAAGAATCAGTGGGTTTTCATCCTATTACATCTATTTGTGGCTAAAGAGTTAATTCCCCTTGAGACACACAAGAATATTTTAAGCCTTTTTATAAAAACACAATCACCCCCAACATATTTCACTGCTATCCCTGGACGTGTCACTTATCAAGTTCCCTTCCAGCACCTATTTTGGAAGTTTCTCCAAACTAAAGTACACTCCAGTTTGTCTGGCAGGCAACAATGCATGGCACAACCCCAACAGAAATGTTCATTTTTAGCTGCTGCTTCCGAAGCAAGAAGCTCAAAAGCAGGACCAGCACCTGAAGATGGAGAAGTTGGGGTTTGGGTACTGGAGTACATCCTCACGGGAGCAGGTACTCACCTGAGTAGGTACTCAGTGGAGTATCCACTGAGTGGAGTACACAGATATAAAAACTGGAGAAGGAATAGTGAGAGAAAGAGGAGGGGAAAAGAGGAACAGAGAAAAAGCAAAGAAATGGGGAAACTGAGAAAGAGAGGAGAGAAACAAAGTGGGGGGAGACAGAGGGGGGGGGGACAGAGGGGGGGGGGAGACAGAGGGGGGGGGGGAGACAGAGGGGGGGGGGGAGACAGAGGGGGGGGGGGAGACAGAGGGGGGGGGAGACAGAGGGGGGGGGAGACAGAGGGGGGGGGAGACAGAGGGGGGGGGGAGACAGAGGGGGGGGGAGACAGAGGGGGGGGAGACAGAGTGGGGGGAGACAGAGGGGGGGGGGAGACAGAGGGGGGGGAGACAGAGGGGGGGGGAGACAGAGGGGGGGGGGAGACAGAGGGGGAGACAGAGGGGAGGACAGAGGGGGAGACAGAGGGGGAGACAGAGGGGGAGACAGAGGGGGAGACAGAGGGGGAGACAGAGGGGGAGACAGAGGGGGAGACAGAGGGGAGACAGAGGGGGAGACAGAGGGGGAGACAGAGGGGGAGACAGAGGGGGAGACAGAGGGGGAGACAGAGGGGGAGACAGAGGGGAGACAGAGGGGGAGACAGAGGGGGAGACAGAGGGGGAGACAGAGGGGGAGACAGAGGGGGAGACAGAGGGGGAGACAGAGGGGGAGACAGAGGGGGAGACAGAGGGGGAGACAGAGCTCACAACCCACAGGATGTTCAGGCCAGAAGCAAATTATTAAAAAAAAATAATAATAATTCAGGAAAGAGGCTGCTAAACAAAAGTGTGGTGTGTACAGGGATTTTAGGAAGGAGACCATCACCTTTGCAGATGTGGACTTCTCCATCACTGCCACCTGCAGATTTGAACCCCACAGGCAGCAATTCACCCCAAAAAAACCAGGAGGAAGCAGAGAGGGGGAGTTCCAGCAGCCAAGCACCCTGAGCATCCTCACTGCTGCACCTGGCAAACAGGCTGGGGACTGGCAAGGAACAATTCTTCACCAAGACCTAAAAGTGCTTCTAGACATCTAATTTTTTTTAATACTTCCCAAGAAATCAAGCAGCCTGGATTCCTATTTTATAGTTTTTAAGAAGCTGTGGCTGCTGCCCTGGGACTACCTGGACCAGACAGCATCCAGCATGAACCCAGCTTCAGCAAGACACTGCAGACACACTGACCCCCCCAAAATACCAAATTATCACTTTGGGACCTCAGCTCATGGCCAGACAGACCAAGGGCAGCAAACTCAAGCATCCTGGTGATTCACAGGAAAGGGTTTTCCAGAAGCCACACCTTCCACTTCAGTCCCCATCACAAGCTCACCCTTCCCTATGCCCCTCCTGACTGACCCTACACCCCCCAAACACTTCCCAAACCCTTCAGACAAGATGTTCTGCAGGGAAACAAGGGATCTGAGCCAAGATTCAGGTTTTAAGTTTGTCAGGGAAGAGTCAGGACAACCCTAGAGAGGAAAATGCTCCTCCTGCTCTCAGCCCTGGGAAGAGACCAGAATTAACACCAGGATCCCTGCAGCACTGGGGCTGAAACACCCAAAGCAAACACCTTTGTGGGAGCAGGAAGAAAACTGTCACTGTCACATATCCCTACAAAGGAGAAAACCAGCATGGTTCTTCATTTCTTCCCTACCCAGAAAAAAAAAAGGGGGGGAATTAAAAAGGAACAGCTAGAAGTATTGAATGCCTGGTGGGTGGCAATGAAACTGCTTAAAAGACACATAATTTGCTCTAAGGCAGCAGTACACAAACTATGAAAAAAAGGCTTGAAATGTTCACACACACACACACACACACACACCCTCAGTCACCACGGTTAAACAGAAGTATGGAATAAAAATAAAATAAAAAAAAAATTAAAGAGCACAAATCCCTGGAAGTGAAGGGCACCAAGATAATCTATGTAAATAAGACATGATGTGAAAAGCTAATTCTTAATACAGGAGAAAAACAGCAACTTCTTCAACCATCAGAGGCAAGAAAGCTGCCAGAACAAGGTTTTTCCATCAGGAAAACTCTTCATCCCTGGAACAGCTGGAAAAATAGTTTGCTGGATGCCAGGGATGGGACTAAGGAGCTTCCACCCCAAAACCTCTGTACCACAGGCTGAAAAGTTGACAGAAAACACTGACACCAGCTCCATAAAATGTCTGTTTGAGAACACTAAAGGTGTGTGGCAATGTCACCTGTGTCACCAATACTGTGGTTACAGCAAGAGAAAGGGCAGATGGGAACCAGCCCCAGGATTTCTCCAGAGGCTTCTGCAGTGCATGAAGAATCCCAGAGCACTGAACGTGACTGGGCAAAGCAGAAGTCTTTTAATAGGAGTTAGAAAATGTGTAAAAAGTACAATACAGCCAAGGAGCCAACAGCTCCTTTGGGTGGCATTCACATGTCTTGGTCACCAGAAGTCTGTGAAGGAGTCAGAATCCTTAAGAAGGGGGATTTTGGTCAACTTAATGCACTCAAGTGTTAAAAGCATTGTGGAAATTCAAAGGGAATCAAAAGAAATCTGAGTGGTTGACATTTCTCTAGCTCAGTGTGTTTAAGAGTGGTTTATAGCAGGGCATGGGGATGAACATCAAGATGACATTTTGCAGAGGACACAGAACTATTCAGCTGGATCCACTCCAAAGCAAAAAAAAAAAAAAAAGCTGCAAAGGATCTTACAACACCAAGTATCAGGTGACAAAATGACAACCCAAGAGCAGTGCCAGCAGTGTAAAGCTCAGGACACTTGCAGGGAACAAAGCCCTTAAAATGCACTGTCAGCAAGGGGCTCCAAATGAACCACCGCCACCACCGAGGAGGAGAGATGCCAGCAGGAAAAAAGCAAAGAGAAAAAAAGCAGAAAACCCCACTGTGCCACTCAACACATCTTAAAAAGTGAATCTGCATCTTGCTCACCCTGGGCAGCTCTGCTCCTCCCAGTCCCATGCCAAAAAGGTGAGAGGTGCATGAGGAAAGACACCAAGAAAAGCAACAGGGATGGGGAGCAATTCTAAACAGCTTCAGCAGGAGAAAAGAATTAACAACCTCCAGCTTGGAAGGCCAAAAAAACAAAAAAAAAGAAATTAAATTACTATTTCCTGTAATCCTTTTTAACAGCCTAGACCTTGTCCTAGCAAAGAAAACATTACTAAACCCTAAAGGAACACACAATGCACAATTAAACTGCAAAACTCATCACTGTAAAATGTCTCAATGTGAGGGCACTACCAGACTGAAATGTTGAGGAAAAAAAAAAAAAATCCATGGGAAGCTCTTGAACAGAGAAAAACTGGGACAAACTGTGCCAAAAGTTTGCAGGACACTCGGAATGGGTGTCTGTATTTGCTCCATCTCATGAGCACCCTCAGACACAGGTGGGTGAAGAAAAGCTTTTGAAGAGACCCAGAGGAACATTTTCATGGCTTTCTCAACTATGGATTAGAAAACACTTCCTCACATCTATCCCCAAATCCCTGCTGCTCCAAAAGTCAGACTGCAGACAGTCCTAAGGAAGGGATTTTCTTCACCTCCTCAGCAGTCTGTCCTGCACCCAAAGATGAGCTGGGTGCCTGTCTTGTCTTCTCTACATTAAGCTTCAGCTCAGTTCTTCCTCCCAGGCTGTTTTCCCCTCCTTAGGAAAAGGACTCCAAGTATTATCAGGCTGCTGCAGCCATGGACCAAACAGCCATTTCACTTCTTTAGTTTTGGAATAAGCTAAAAATCCTTCATACCACCAGGAATGGAATCCAAGAACGGGATGGAAAGGGCAGCCCAGGCAGACTCAAACACCCCAGGGCTCTGCCTACAGAACAGAAACCAACCCAGTCCCCAGGTTCCTATTTTCTGCAATGCCCCCCCCACAGGCAGCAGCAGACTCCAAAGCTGAGCTCAGCTGCCAGCTGGAGATGAAATACTGCTAAGTCATAATCTGTGACAACACAAGACTCCAAGACAGATGAGTAGAGCAGCCTTAAAGATCCCAGGGAAATCTCCCCTTTTAGCTTCCTACCACACGATGCTCCTATCAACCCAGTGACCTCCTGAGAGCCCAGACACAACCACATCCCACAGAGCAGGCATCTGATAATCTGTCCTTTGACAGTGATTCATTCTATTCCAGAAAGGAATGTACTTCTGTTGAGAAAAAAAAAAAATAATAAAACAAAATGCAAGCTATAAATAATTGAGCAGTACATTCTTGCAAGCTGTTCCTTTCAGACTGAAATCAAAAGGGTTGTAGGAACTGCAAGGATTCACCACCTCAAAGTTGTCTGCAGAACCTGAGCACTCCAACCAGAAAATAACACCAGACCTGCAATAATTCAGTGAAGTGTAGCTCCAGGCAGGGATCAGAGCATCCAGGCAGACCCAGCTCATCCCCAGCCTCACCATTCACACCCAGCACCTCACAGGACCAGCTGCTGGTACTTGAATTTCTCAGCAGAAAACTTGGAGCTCAGCAGCATCAAGGCAAGCAGAAGGGAATGCTAATATAATTCAAGCAGGATTGCAATGAACTGTCTTGTAAAAAGACACTTAATTATCTACATACGAACAGAGGCCCGGGCTCATTTTCAGGAGATTGCAGTTTCCCCATCTGGGTGGCAGGAGAATGGGATGAAAGATGCTTCAAAAGATCCTGTGAGGCTTTTATTAGCAGGCAATTTACAGTTGTTACAAGCAGCTTCCTGAGCAAGCTCTGTGGCCAGCAGCTCAGTCTCTAGACAGTCTGCACTATTTCTTCACAGCTTTGCTTTGCTGGCACTTGGCATTTCCTGGATCCCTGTAGGTAAAGCAAGGGATGGGACTGCTGGAGATGGGGATTGTGGCACACACCACAGGCAAAGGGTGCAAAGTCAATAATTCTGTGCAGTTTTAGCTCTGGTATACTTAAGTCCTCACAAGATTCAGCCTCGAGGGGATCTTTTCAGGTACCAGGTATGATTTTCAGGTGCTCATCAAGTCTTACTGTGCTTGGAACCTGGAGGAAAACCTTCTCAGCCAGCCTGGGGAGGTCTCAGAGAAGGTTCACCTCATCCCAAAGCTGATCCAGGGTCTCCTTCCCCTCTCCTCACCCCAAGCAGCTGAAGGACAGATCACAGCCCCTCCTACCCCCAGTAAAAGTGGCAGTAAAGCCATCAGAAGGACACTGAACCATCTTCTCCACTCCAAAACACAACCAGGGAAGCTGTTAAGCCAGACTCCTATCTATCCTCACCCCCTCATCATTCCCATCTCTATCACAGACCATTATCCTCATCACCATTATCTCCATCACTGGAGCAAAGATTGGTGCCAGCTTCCAGCCCTAGCACCCAACCCAGAAGACTCAAACTGCTGCTTCTGTGTCCCTCCTTCCATCTCACCCACCATAAAAGAGCTCCAGTGCCCAACCAAGGAAAAGAAAAAAAGAAAAAAAAAAGTCTTCTGCCAGGTGAGAGAGTTGCAAAGAGTTCATGGAAGGAGGACACGTCCAAGTTCATGGATTTGGGATGCACAGCTGGCCCACAGCCCAAGCATCCTGCCACCAAATCCCTTGTGCCAGTCTAGACACTGGGAAGCCACAAAATGAGAATGAAGTGAGGGTGAACAGAAAATAAATGAGGTGGGAAAGGGGAGGGTTGAGTTTCAGCACCCACATGAATGCTGGGGTCACACCAGGCTTTGGGAGGAGAAAATGAAAGGCAGGGAAAACTGCTGAAGCCAATGCTGACCCAACAAAACACAGCCCAGAGACCCCCCCACCAGGGGGAAAAGGAGGATGGAAAGAAAGGAGGATGGAAAGGGGGGGAAAAGGAAACAACATAATAATATTAAAGAAAAAAAAAGGCAGTTGAGGACCTCGAGTTGTTCCTTTTCCAATCAAACCTGGGCATGGTGAAGGTTACCAGAGGGATGAGAGGGGCACCCTGCCAGCATGGGGAAGGGGCCAGGCAGGTAGTTCCAGGTCATCCAGAGCAACACTAATCCCAGACAAAGGCATGGGAGAGTTGCTAAAGGATTTAGGGAACAGAGCTTAATTACAGCCTTGCTTTAATCTCAATCAAGAGCTGCTTAGTAGAAACACTACCCTGTCAAGTGTGCTTAATTTCATTCTTGGGTTAAACAGCATTGTAATCTCTCCCAACACACATAATTAGCAGCCAGACAGGAAACTCCTATTAATAATACAGTTCTTATATAAAAGCACAGACTGGATGATTAATTGCTGCCCAAGATAGAACGTTTCTCAGTGTTCCAAGGGGGCACAGGTAGGTACCAGTCCCAACATAACTCATCAAATCTCAACCACTAAGGAACAATCTAGAAAGCAAATATATACCTAAAAAGAAAGGAAAAAAAGGAAAAAACAAAACTGATGATACAATTTGCAGATGAGACAAAAGCTGGCAGGATAACAAACCATGAAATCAGGCAGCCAGAGAGAACAATTGCTTGGAAATCTTGCTTTTTCCCAGCAACTGGCACTGCGGGAGAACCAAGCGTGAAGGTACAGATGTAGGAGCACAACCCAGGGCTGCCAACAACTGTGCTCCCAAGAAAAGAACTCTGCATAAAGTAACAGTCCCAGTATTTATAATGCTGGAAAAAAAAGTCAGGAGAAAAAAAAAATGGGAAAAAAAAAAGGTTCTCCAATCTCTCAGCGTGCAAGCAGACTGCTACCGTATTGATGTGATTTTATCTGCCTCTAAATCCATGGGGAGACAAGAGGAATACTGTAACTACACCCACCTAGCCAGGCAAGGCTTTCTGAATTTATCAAATGCTGTTTAAAAATCTTTCACCCATTTCAGAAAGCTGCAAATGCAGCTCGAGAGGAGGGAAAGGGTTTTCAAGAGGGACAGACCTGCCAGCTCCAGCTGTACCAGTGACCTGAAAACACAAACTTGTATTTTCATGGGGAGAAGACATCAGGTGTTAAAAGATGCTTCAGAGGTGCACAGGAAAAGATCTGCAGGCTGAAAATCAGGAATTTATAAAAATTATTAGCAATTCAGCTAATCACACAGGCTCATCCTCAGGTGACAGGCTGAGTGCAGGGAAGAGTGGGTGAGATTATCCAGCCCACATCCACGGGGTGTCAAAGATCATCTCCACATTTCTCCTGCCTGCATTCTGTCAATCCATTTAAAATCTAAAATCCAGGAGCACAGCACAAAACACAAGGTATTTAATACAAGGAGGCAGGGAGAAGTCAAAGGGAGAAAACAAGTGAATCACAGAAGAAAGTGAACCAGCACCAGCCATGCCACAAAGCCACATGTCTACATCTCAAAAGTGAGATGGTTTTGGACCAGTGCTCAGCAAATGCTGGCTGAGCTCACAGAGTGAGGGATGAGCCTTTTCTCAAGTGGGAATTTTGATTAGAAACCACCAAGGCATCCATCCTGACTTGCAGCAACTGTGGCTACAATATTAAAGCCCATGGAGAGCTTCCCCCCATTAAAAAGAACAGCTGAGTGGGCAGAAAACTCAAAGAGCAACACATTTGATCACTCCATTTTGTGTAAAAAAAAAATAAATTAAAAAAAAATCAGGTGTCACAGCTTAGCCAAGAGAGAGTTTTAAACAAGAAACAGTTTCTTTTCTCCTAGGTTACCTGATCCTGCAGAATTAAGTGATTCTGAGGCACCCAGACCCAGAGAGAAGATCCAAAAATAACCCATAAAATCAAGAAGCTTAACATGAGGAAAAGAAAAAAATAAAAGAGGAATTAGAACAGGAGAAGGAAGTGGCATTTGGAGCAATGGATATAATTAGTAGAAGCTGAATAGCAGGAAAGACATCCTGAAGTGGATTATTTTGATTTCAGGGGCATCGTGGGCTCAAGGGGATCCCCACAAAGACTCACTTGGTGTCCTCCTTAAAACACAAGGACATTTACTGCCATGTAGAAAAAAAAGATTAAAAATAAAAAAAAAAAAAAGGGGAGAAGAGCCCTTGATGGCATTGGAGTCACCAGAATAGCAAGACATGAGCCTGGAAGAGCTCATCACACAGCCTATGGCTGTCACCATGCTCCCTCCTCTCCCAGTTCATATTTAGGAATAAAATTCCTCAAGGAGGGAAAGGCTGCACATCCCACATCTGCACAGCACCGGGGCACAATGGAGAACCAGCCCATGCTGCTGACTCCCAGAATCACAGTGAGAACAGAGCAGAAAAATAAGGCTGGAAGGGACTTCAAGACGGCATCTTGGTCCTTCCCCTGCCCCAGGGTGAAATTACTACACTTGCCATTTTTCTAACAGAAAACTCTCTTCCCCCCGTGGGTGGGGCACAAACCCACCCAGACAGATGAATTAGTTGGACCTTAACTTTAACATCTTAACCCCTCCATCACCTTGTGATAAAAGCAACTCAGCCTTGAGCACTACATCAGAGCAACACAGAACAGCTGCAGTCACAATATCTCACTCTGACCAGCCAGAAATTGATAAAAAAAAAAAACAATTTTGCAAACCAAGCCCCCTGGGCAGCAGGAGCCTGGCAGCCCAGGTTATTTCTGAGCAGGGTTTGGGGCTGCTGGTCCTAGAAGGGAAGGCAGCCTGGCTCCTGCAGACACATTTCTTCCATGATGCCTGTGAGAAGTGAGTCACAGTTTTTTAAAAGTTTCCATCATCTCCTTTTCCAGACTCCTCAACACATCGTGTTTACCCTGAGCTGGTCTAGTTTAAACTCTAAAAATCTTTGGAATAGGTATTGTTTATACTTACAGCATTAATAAAACTGATGGAGTTCTGACTGCTCTCCAACAGTTCATGCTAACAAAGCCCAAACCTTTTTTACCCCAGACACTTAAAAGTGTTTCTTCTGGGGGTATGCAAAGGCAGACACCAAGCCCAGCTATACCATAAGACTAAAAAACAAGCTCAACAAGCACTTACTTCTATGAAATGGAGAAAGAAGAAACACACCACCACCCACACTCTTCATTCCAGCAGGACCCAGACATCTGAACCAGTTTTTTCACTTTTGTTAATAAATCTAATTCTCAGACTCCCCTACCAACCCAGCTTACCTTTAAAGGTTTCCCAGCAAAAGTAAACCAGAAAAAGTCGAGAAAATTAAACAAATGGGCAAACCTGCAGCAAGATAGATCCACTGTCCCACTGCTCCACAAACGAAGAACCTTCCCGTGCTGATCCTGTACCCACACTGCAGCATCCCTGCCACTCACACACCTTAAATCCATTTGCTGCTAACGACCCCCACCTGAGTCATTTCAAACCATCAGTCTGCAAAGCCCAAATATGGGAAAAAAAAGAGGGGGGAGGAGGTGGGACAGAAGGTTCCAGACCCATTAGTGCCCAAATGGTCCCACCTGTGATTCTGAGGTCAGCAAATCAAGGGCTGATGCAGAACAGCTGAGACTGACCCTGCAGAAGGGCATCACCTTCCCCTCCCCACGAAATGCAACAAAGCTCAATAAATGTGTAAGTTTCCAAGAACACGACTATTTCTGTCTTGCTGCCAAGTATTATTTTTGGTAACACACTTCTACCTTTCCCCACATTTGATCAAATTGGTTACACTGAGCTACAAAATACCCCCTGCCCATTTGTACCACCAGCCTGCCAGAGGCTGACCTGTGCTGCAAGTCCTGCGTTTTGGGTTTGATGCAAAATTCTTTTGGGAACTTCAGTTTCAAGTTAAACAAAGAGGAATGAGGTCTCTCAGTTTGTCAAATTTCTGATCTAGCTCCTACCAGGACAGCAACACCAACAGTGTGCAGCCTGCTAGCAAGAACAGGTCTTAGATGTGCACCATTAATCCAAAATATATTAAAAAAAATAAATAAATCAGGTGTTTTCTCATGAGACACAGGGTTTGGTTAAACAGCCAGCAACAGCACCTTCCAGACTGACCAATGCCGCAGAAGCCACTGCTGCAAAATCCTGATCAGCACCAAAGAAAGAGCTAAAAGGCTAAAAAGCCAAAGCCAGACTGGCAGAAAGAAAAAGGAAAGGAAAAGGAAAGGAGCAGCGCTCCTGGGCACACAGCTCCATCCCCCTGTGCTCCTCGGGCAGGAGGGGAGCAGGGCAGTGAGGATGGGTTCTGCCAGCTGAAGGATGCTGCAAGAACCACTGGGCAAAAAAAAAAAAAAAAAAAAAAAATGCTTAATAGGAGAACAAAGGATCCATTAAGCAAACAGAGGCATTAACTCATATCATCATCGTCAGGATGGTAACTGTGCCCAGACCCACGGCTTCAGTTAGCCATGGTGGGTTTTGAGGTTTGGTTGGGATTTTATTGTTTTTGCAAAAACTGACACACACACACACACCAAAAATAATAATAATAATAATAAAAAAGGGCAGGCAACGGTTTACAGGAATAACTTTGACAGATTGCTGGCGAAGGGCAGGGAAATGCCTTCCCCTCCCCTCCTTCCCAGCACCCCATGACCGGGGGAGGGAGCAGCGGGCACCCCCGGTGCTCCTGGGGGGGTTGTGGGGTGCAGGCCCCGGGCAAGGGATTTATCCAGAGGGGCAGGAGGAGACATCAGGGCTCGGGAAAAGCCACCCCACCACCCCAAACCCCGGAGCGGGGAAAGCCACGCACGGCTCCCAGGTTCGCCCTTCCCCAGCCGGGCAGGGGGCAGCCAGGGGTCTGCGGGCACTTCCCGAAGAGACAATTAAATAAATAACCCCCTAAATCATAACAACAACAATTCCAGCGTCCTCGGGGCCATTCCAATGCCCTCGTTTCTTTTAAAGTTTCCGCGGTGGAAGGGGTCGCGGAGGGGGGGTAACAAGGCGAAGCCTTCCCACGCACGTCCCCCCACGCACCCCCTCCCAGCCCCGGCTCCCCCCGCTCCGCCCCGGCCGCACCTGAGCGTGGGGCCGATGCAGGCCGTGTCCGTGCTCTCGATCTCCCGCAGGATCCGTTCGTGCTCCGCCGCCGTCTCCAAGCTCTCCAGCTCCGCCATCTTCCCCCGCTCCATGGGGCTGAACCGACCGACCGACCCACCTGCCCTGCCCTACCCGGTTCTGTCTCTCCCCGCCCCGGGTAACACCAGTGCCGGGGACCGCCCGCTCCGCTCAACCCGGACCGGCCCCGCTTCGCCCGGCACGCCGGGAAATGTAGTGCGGGAAGGGCCGGGGGGAACCGGACCGCCCTGCGCCGGCGCTGCCGCAAGAACGAGGGGCGGGGAGCGGCACCGGGGGCGGCTCCGGAGGTGGCTCCGATAGCGGACCCAGGCGGTAGCGGGGATGGGGGAGATGGAGCCCCGAGCTGCGTGTGTTCGGCATGGCAGCGGCTGCCGAGCTAAGGCGGAGGGGACACAGCCCCGTGGCCATGAGAGCCACGAGGAAGGGACACAGCCCCGTGGCTTCGACATCACCCGGAGGTGACACAGCCCCGTGGCCATGACACCCACGATGAAGGGACACAGCCCCGTGGCAAGGACACGGTGTGCTCCCCCCTTGAGAGGACACAGCCCCATGGCCATGACACCCACGAGGAAGGGACACTGCCCCGTGGCTTTGACATCACCCAGAGGGGACACAGCCCCATGGCCATGACACCCACGAGGAAGGGACACAGCCCCGTGGCAAGGACACGGTATGCTCCCCCCATGAGAGGACACAGCCCCATGGCCATGACATATCCCAGAGGGACACAGCCCCATGGCAGGGACCCTGTGTCCTCCCCATGAGGGGCACACAACCCCACGGCCATGACACCCACGATGAGGGTACACAGCCCCATGGCAGCACCATCCCTTCTGTGGGGGACACAGCCCTCTGGCAGTGACATCTGCCATGAGGAACCCCTGACCTGTAGCAGTGACACTGTTGTCACCCACCCCTGAGGGAAGTCCCGGCAGGAACGGAGCTGTGAGCAGAGGCATCCTCCTGCCCAAAGACAAACATCTCCATCTCCTTCCCCATCCTGTCCCTCAACCCCACGAACAGTGTCACTGCTGACCTGAAAAGGTGCCACTGACTGTAACCTCGAAGCAAGCTCCCTGCTGACACCAAACCACCCTCCAGTTTCAGCCTAAAATGTCCCACCAGCAGCTCCCAAGCTGCAGCACTTCCGTCCTCCGAGCTGCACAACCCAAGAGGCATCTTCACCCAAGGACACGGGAGGAGCTTCCTCTAGGAAAACACCACCAGCTCCCAGGAGCAGCCTCGGATCTCAAGGTCTCCTTGGGGTTTAACGCTGCAGCTCTCGGGGCAGCTCCCTCCTGCAGCTTTGTATTATTATTGGTATCATTTTGTGTTGTGAAAACGATGCTGGAAGGCTCACGGGTTACCTGGTGTGGTGGAGCTGTCTTTGCACGGGGATCCCAGGCTCTGCCAGAGGCAGTGAGGATGAAGAGCAGGACTGAGACCAGGCTGTGCATTCCACCGTGGGTTTCTTCACTTGTTTTTGGCTTTTCATCTTCTGAGAGATAAATAAATGATGCTCAGTGTGTGAGCACACCTCTGGCTTCCCTCACGGCTGCTTCCTAAGGTTGGATGCTGCTGGGCTGAATGTCCCTGTGTCATCACTTCATGAAATGAGAAAGGTGATGGAAGAACCTCCCATAACACAACACACCATGACTGCAACAGTGCAGGAGAATCTGGCAGAGGTTTTGTACTCGATATGAAGTTCACCAGCTCTTGCACATCACTGCCAAACACCACGTCTTGTGAGACCAGAAGGGTGTTGTTTGGGGTGTGCTGACACCAGCCAGGGAAGCTGTCCTCCCATGGCAGTCACCATGGAGATCCAGGAGAAGGTGTCCGAGGTCCAAGAAGCAGAGGGACACATCCAGGGTGGAAGGAAAGCAGATAAAAATAGCAGGGGGATTTCTGAGCCAGCTGGGTGCTGGGTCAGGGGCTCTATCAGGGGGGAGGGCTGTGTGTTTTGTGCCCTTTTGTGCAGGGGAGCAGGGACAGCCCCAGGCATTGGGATGGACTGCCCAGGGAAGTGGTGGAGTCACCATATCTGGAGGTGTTTCAGGAAAGTCTGGATGTGGCCCCCACTGCCATGGTCTGGCTCAGGTGGTGGTGTCAGGTCAGAGGCTGGACTTGGTGGTCTGAGAGGTCTTTTCCAGCCTCAAAAATTCTGTGTTTCTGTGACACTGGAGGCAGGAGCCTGGTGCTTCCAGCACCTCATCCTACAGGGACAATCCTCACCACGAGGGCTGCTGCAAGGGGCACATCACTGATGATTCAAAGCGTTTTAGACTTCAAACCTTCAAGATGAGCTACTGTGGCTACAGGAAATCAATCACACACTGCTCAGGGCGTGATCCATAGATCTGTATAATCCATCTGCTCCTCCTCTGTGTCGTGCTGGTGCCATCATGGGCACCAGTCCAGTTGCCCAGAGGGTCACAGGGGGCTGATGTCCAGCTGATGATCCACCATCATCTTCAATTCTTTTCAGGTCACTGCCACCTAGGGTAAAATTTTCCATTCTGTAAGAAAAGTGACATCCTTTGTCCCTGGACACATGGCATTTGGTCACCTTCACATGAATATTCATTGTGTCTGACTTACTGAGCAGTCTGGGACTTGTCCTTATTATTTGCTGCCACAAAAAAAAACTTTGTGCCACTTGAAAGCCTGTCCACAAGAACTTCATTTGTTCTTGCCAGTCACTAACACCAGCGTGCTGAATTTGTATTGTTAGAAATTATTAATCAAATCATCATGCAGTACCAACACAAATGCTCCAAAGATGTCTCTTACCAGCTCATAAGTGCTCTGAAAATGATGCAGAGTTTGCCTGGCAAATTCTGTTTCCCTTAAAACCATGCTGGCTGACATTAACTCTTTTCTATTCCCTTCCTTTCCTGCTAATGAAGTTCCATATAATTATAATTACGGGCTTGACAACAGCCTGATGAAGCTTAAAGAACTTTTAACTACTGAGCTCTCATCAGTGTTTTCCCTAGAATTCCATCTCCCCTTGTCCTATCACTCCACACTCTCCTCCTGCATCCCCATCCTCCTCCTGCCCCCCACCTCTCCCCTTTGCCCTCCCCATAACCCCCTTCTCATCCCCTTTGGGCATCCTCAGCATTTCCTTTCTCCCACCCAACCTCTCCCAAGCTGGAGAAGGAAAGGCTCACATCATTTCCAAAGGAACAAGACCACCACAACCTCTGGCTGAGCATCACCCATCCCTCTTTGCCCTGGGGATGCAGCAGTTTCCTCCCTCAAGCCTGACCTTCAGCCCCCTCCACGTCAGCCCCAGGGGAAGAAATAAATCTCAGCTGCCTGGAGAGGTGCCTGCACTTTGCTTGTGCATTTTTGCCAACTGTGAAATGCAACCTCACCCTTTCCAGGGGAAGGAGCTTGGGGTTTTATGATTTTTTTTTTTTCCCTTGGAAGGAAAGGGCTGCAGCTGGGAGGCAGCAGAACCCCGGAGCCCCAGGGAGCCAAGCTGGCTGCTCCTGGTTGTCTGGAGGGTGGTAGGAGTGCTGTCAGCACCTCCAGCTTCTGAGAAAAGGACCACAGCTCCCTCTGCCCTGGTTGCCACCATCCCACACACTTTGATGCCACCCACAGCAGCCATTCCCAGGACAGGGATTCCAGCAGGAGCTGCTCTGGGACAGGTGCCCTTGCCCAGCCCCAGCTCTGCCCCCAGGTGCATTCATCTGAGCTTATCAATAACCACAAAATAACTCAGTCTCCCACAACCTATTTCCAGGGGTTAAATCCCCATTTTCCAGCCCCTAAACTCAGGGCTTAAAATCCTGTCCTGCTTCCCAGTTCAAGACTGCAATACACGTTTAAGCCTCTCCAACATTACCCTGCTGTCTCCAGATCCCTGCTCAGGATGGACCTTGGTGCTTCTAATCCTGATTCTTGTTTTCTCATGCATTTCATGATGTCTTTTCTGTCTGTGTGTGTGAATACAGGAAATTAACAGCTCCTGCAAACTGAGAGAGTGGCTAGATGGCCTCCAGCTGGCCAGTTCTTCTGGCTTGCAGCTTTTGTGGACTTAACCACAAAAGCTTCTGCTTTTTCTTATATATAGAAATGGGGATCTCAGGTGGCAAAACTGGAGGGAATTTTTTTTTTGGCAAGCTGTGCTGGGATTTCTCAGACCTTGGCTTCACCTAGACAGGATTTGAAGCCCAGAGAGGTGGATTCCCATCAGAGGTTCAGAGCTGCTCCTTATCTATGGACCCTTCAGCTGAACCCTGGGTGCTGGGTGCAGCAGAGTGAAGGAGAAAGATGTTCATCCATAAGTTTGAAGAGTGCATGGCCATATTTTTGGCCATATTTTTATCCCACATAGCTCAGGAAGTGTTTTGCACCATCCCAAGCACTGAGTTCTGCTCTCTGCTATGGCTTGAGGCTTCTTGGCACACCCAGAGGAGCAGCAGCAGGGATCATCCCATGTGGGTGGGAGGGAGACCCAATCTCTTAGCCTGGCACCAGGGGAGGTTTCCTCTCTGCCTGCTCTTTTTCTCCCCACAGAGAGCTGCAGGAGTGGGGTTCCTGCTGTGCTGCTCAGCCCCCCCTCAGTCCCCTCTCTGCCATGAACCCCAGGCAGGGAGCAGCCCCACTGCATGGAACAAGGGATCTGCTGGCCTGGGAGGCATCTTGTCCTCAGGAGGTCACACAATTGCTGCTGAACATCATCAGATCCCACAGCTGGGGTGGCCTTTGGGCTGCTAAAACCAACAAGCAGGAGCAAAATCCCAGACTCCTGCCTTCCAGCAGCCCCGGGGGTAGCCATGGCAATGATGACTGCAGCCAGGGCCACCTTGTGGGACTTCAAGCCCTGCTCTTCTTGGGTGGGAACATCAGGCAGAAAAAAAAACCCCAGGGCTCATCCTGCAAGCTGTTGTTACCAACCAGCCCTTGGCAGAAAGGATTTAGGGCTTCCTCACCAACACGTGGGAGCCCTGGAAGTGTTGGGGCAGCTGCTGCTTGGCACTGCCACCAGCCCTGCAGGGCACAGGGAGGACATGGAGGTGGAAGAGATGATCTGCTGGAAAGAAAGTCCAGCAAAGTGATGGCCATTCCCAGGTGGAAGAAAAGATCTGCTGGAAAGGAAGTCCAGCAAGGTGATGGCCATTCCCAGGTGGCCCAGTCCTGAGCTGAGCAGGGAGTGAGGTCCCAAACTGGGAACCAGGGTGAGAAGCTTGATGGACACAGGAGATGGGAGATGCTAAAATGGGGAAGGGGGGAACTGGCAGTCACTGAGGCAAGTTCTGCCATCAGGAAGCTACTTGTGAAAAAGAAAAATCGATAAAAATAATTAAATACACAGTTGCTGCCTTATTTTCTTTTTTTCTTTTTTTTTTTTTTTTTCCTGATGATCTTAATTTCCCTGAACGTGTAAGATTTGCTTTAGCAAAACAAATATTGGCGTTTTGCCAAGCTGTGAGCTTTTAATGCTCCACTGGAACCCTGGAGGGGGTTTCAGCTCAGCCTGTTTTAGGGTTTCAGGACTTTTGGGGAATCAGAGAGCGGTTTCGCTACCGGATCACAAGTGCCGAGTGCCCCGAAATAGCGATCTCAGAGGATAAAAGTGAGCGGGGAGGTTGTCAGAGTGCGGGGAGGAGGGGGAAGAGGCAGAGGGTGAAGTGCTGAGGTTGGAGAGGTGCAAGGGGAGTGGTGGAGGGGGGAATTGCACCCGCGCTGGGTGAAATGCACGGAAAAAAAAATAATTATTCTTATAAAAATACTGACAGAGCCATTGGGGAGGGGGAAAATGAGGTACTGGGGAGAAATGTCCTGGAGAGGGGAAAAAAAACCCTAAAAAGGGGAAAACGCGAGGAGCTGCAGTGCCCCCGCAGAGCCAGCAGGGGGCGCTCCGAATCGGCCCCGCCCACCGCGTCACGGGGCCGAGGTGACCAATCGGTGCGGGCGCGTGCGGGGCGGCCATTCAGAAAGTGGCGGGGGCGGGAGGGGCATGAATGGGGTGGGTCACGTGGTGAGGAGCGTTCCCACGGCACCCCCCAAACCCACACCCCGGGGCCGGGATGGAGCTGGGATCGGGACCGGGACCGGGATCAGGGGCTGGATCAGGATCAGGATCGGGATCGGGACCGGGATCGGGATCAGGGGCCGGATCGGGACCGGGATCGGGGGCCGGATCGGGATCGGGATCAGGATCAGGGGCCGGACCGGGACCCAGACCCGGTCTCTGGGCCGCCTGCGTGGTGACCGGCGCTTCCCGGGGCTTTGGGCGCTGCCTGGTGCGGCTGCTGGCCCCGAAACTGCGTGAGGGTTCGGTGTTGGTGCTGCTGGCCCGTTCGGAGGTACCGCTGAACCAGTTGGCGGCGGAACTACGGGACACCGGGCTCGGGCTGCGGGTGAAGTGCGTGGCCGCCGACCTGGGCTGCCCGGAGGGGCTGCGGAGGGCTGGGGAGGTGTTGCGGGAGGTGCTGCCCACAGCCCCCCCTGGGCCCCTTCTCCTCGTCAACAACGCCGGTAACAACACCCCTGCCCCTCCTTTCTCCCCCCCAAACCCCGGGCTTTCTATCCTTTTCCTTTCTCCGGACAGCGGGGTTCAGCCCAGCCCCCCCTCCCCTTGGTTCCCCAGCGGCTGAGCCGAGGCTCAATGGGTGCTTTGTGTGCCAGGAAATAACCCAAGGATCAATAACCCGGGGGTTTCACCCTCTCTGAGGCTTCTTAATAAAATAAAGGAATGAAGCCCGGGGGTGGTTCGCTGCCAGGATCTCAGGGCTTTGCTGGTGGCCGGGTTTAACCCCTTACTGGTGGCACAGGACCAGGCCACCCCCCTGCACCCTCTGACTGCTCTGACCCCCCCCACCCTGAGCACGAACCTTCAGAGAAGCCTCCAGCCCGGCCCTGTGTGCAGATCTCTCCCAGTCGCTGGTGTCTCTTGGTTTGGGTGCCTTTTTTCACCCCTTATTGCTCAAAATCAGACCCCACGTTCCTGTAGGTACCGACTGCTCCAGGCATTAAGACTTCTGCTGAGGTGGTTTCATACAGGACAAGCCCCTGGTGGCCCTTGGGGACATTGTACTTGAGGTTGGGAGCTGGTTTGACCTGGCATGTCCATGTCCCTGCTGCCGGGTTCAGATGGTGACCCCAAAGTGAGGAGCAGAGCCAGAGACCCTGCTGGGGGCTGGGCCAGCAGAGCTGCTCACTGCTGTCTGTAATAGTGTGGGAATGCAGGAGCAAAAAGGATCTGTTGGGTGGCTGAGCCCCCCTTTAACCACTTTTTAACTCATTTGGCCTTCTTTCCTTTAGGCTCCCTGGGAGACATCTCCAAATCCTTCCTCGACCTCACCGACCCTGAGGAGATCAACAGCTACTTTGCCTTCAATGTCACCTCAGCCCTTTGCCTCACCTCCACGGCCCTGGCAGCTTTTGGGAAGCATCCCAGCTCCAGCAGGACTGTGGTGAACATCTCCTCCCTCTGTGCTCTGAAGCCCTTCAAGAGCTGGGCTCTGTACTGCAGTGGGAAGGCTTCCCGGGATATGATGTTCCAGGTGCTGGCCCTGGAGGAGCCCGATGTCCGTGTGCTCAACTATGCCCCGGGTGAGGAGGGAAGCTCAGGAATTACCCTTCCTTTTCTCCCAGCATCCTGGGGAAAAGATTCTTGCAGCTGAGGCAGGAACAGGAAGAAAACAAGCCCCAGATTTTGCTCTCTCCTTAAGTGTTGATTTATTTTTTTTCTTGTTCTTATGGTTGCTCTTTCCCCAGGTCCTCTGGACACGGAGATGCAGCTCTTGGCCAGGACTAAGACTGGAGACCTGGAGCTGCGTCAGCATTTCCAGAGCCTGCACCAGAGCCAGCAGCTGATAGACTGCACTGTGTCAGCCCAGAAGCTGGTAAACCTCCTGGAAGAAGACTCCTTCCCCTCTGGTGCCCACCTGGATTTCTATGACATCTGAGTTACCTTCACCTCCACCCTCCCCTTCACACTTTGCTTTCTGCTTCTCCCCACCGAGCTGCATCTGGGGTGACCTTGGTTGGGTCCTGGGTGCTCTGCAGCTTTCAAGAGAAGATTATGGGTGCATTCTGTATGGGGCTGGGGAGGGAACCTCCTGCTTTGCTGCTTTGGGGCCTTCCTGGAGACCCAGCAGCAGGAGCAGGGATTTCCTGGCTTTCCCCAGGGAATGAGCATGGAAGCATAAAGCTTCCCTGTGCAGGAACATGTGTGAGCCAAGGAGGTACCAAAGCACATGAGGCCAGGTCAGAAAGCAACCCCAGAAGGTCTCAAAAGCAGCCAAGAGAAGGAGTAGAGCTGTGTCCCAGCCTCTCTCCCCTTTGCCTCCCAGGGCTGTGTGCTCAGCAAGTCCCCAAAGGACCAAAGAGCCCCTCCTGCCACCCCAAAGCCCTGAGTCCCCATCCCTCATCTCACCAGTGGCTCCTTCAGCCTCTCCTGCAGTTCTGGGATCCTCTCTGCCTGGGTGTTGTGCATTAGGAGGTGGAACAAAGCCCATCCTTGTGGTTTTGTACCAAGGTGATAAATGACCAAGGTGATAAGTGGCCAGCTGGCCATGGAGGAGGTGGGGGGGTGGTTGGGTGCTGCAGCCCCCTCTCTCAACTCCACATCTCCACTTTAATCCACTTGGAGCTCCAATCATTAAACATTTTGTCTCTGCTGCATTTTCAGAAGTGGGGTGAATTTTGGGGAGGGTGGGAGGGCAGAGCTGGGGTAAAGCACCCTCTTCCTCCAGTAGGGCTCCACCTGTGTCCTCCTGGGGTGCTGCTCTTCCATCTCTGAGCTGTTTCATTAACTCTGTGTTAACTTAATCCTGCCCAGCTCAAAACTCCTTCCCCAGCTACTCTGCTGCTTGGTTTCACCTTCCCTCTATGCTTGGGAAGCTCATTATTAGCATCCCCCCCCCCCTCTGCTACTCATTACTCTGATACTGGGGAGGTTTTTCAGAGGTTTGACCCTCAGTGGTGTTAAATGTGGTCTGTGAAACCTGGGCACACCTCCTGCTGCAAAAAATCCCCCATCTCTTCATCTTGTATCCATGTGGAATTGTACCATTCCTTCTTGGGAAGAAATTCTCTTCTGGGGTCTGGCTGTCTGCAAAAAAAAAAAAAACAACAAAACAACCTCAGTGCTCAGAGTTGGGGGTCCCAGGTTCTGCCCTTGTGGGGTGTTGGACCAGGGGCTGGGCTGGAGGTAGGAATCCCCCAAAACAAAGGCTCAAAGGACCCAAAACTGCAACCCAAAACTGGGGTGGCAGTGGGGGACAGGGGTGCTCTGGGCACAGGGACCACTTGGTGGATCCCCAGCTGGATGGGAGGTGGAGATGGGTTTTGGGGATAAGGTGGAATACCCAAGGGGAAGGTTGATTTTGGGTTATGCATAATTAGAATTATCAAATGGTTTGGGCTGCAAGGGACCTTCAAGATCACCCAGTTCCAATCCCCTGCCATGGTCAGGGACACCTCCCACCAGCCCAGGGTGCTCCAAGCTCCATCCAAACTTCAACACTGCCAGGGATGGGGCAGCCACAGCTTGGGTTGTTCAATTAAAAGCCATTCCCCTCATCCCATCCCTCCATTCCGTTGTCCCAAGTCCCTCCCCATCTTTCCTGGAGCCCCTTCAGGCACTGGAAGGTGCTCTGAGGTCTCCCTGGATCCTTCTCCAGCCTGAACACCCCCAGCTCTCTCAGAGTGGTGTTGATGTCTCCATGATGATTCCATAACTCCAACAGAACCCTTGAACCATTTTTGTGGCCTCTGCTCTAGCAGGTCCAGGACTTGTGCTGGGACCTGGGTCACTTTTCTCTCCCTTTTCTCCCTCCCTGCTGCCTGGGGACAGCCCAGGAGGGGCTCAGGTCCTGTCTCCAGGTCCTGGTATCTTCTGCCCAGGGAGCAGATGTGATCCCTGCAGTGCATCCTCTGGGCACCAGAATCCCCCAAGCACCAGCACCTCCTGCCCAGGGAGAAGCAGCAGTGATGGCTTCAGGACCTCCTTTAAGTACCAGCAAACCCCCCCGTGGGTATCAGCATCCCCCACCCACCCACCCAGGGAATGGGTCCCAGGGGCACAGCTGTGCACCCATGGGTGCTGTGAGATGCCCAGGGCAAAACGAGAGGGATTAATTCGATTTATTAATTAATTGGTGTTTGGTTTTTTTTTTTTAATTTTTCTAGCATTTGAGTGACCAGCTGAGGGCGTCCCGAGACCGGGAAACAGAAACCATCCCGGGCAGCGGGGCCACGATGGGGATGGAAGGGGTGAGAGCTCCCACCCCCCTCCTGCCTCTGCACCCCCTCAGCACAGATCCCTGACACCACGAAAAGTTGTGGTTTGGTTTGGGTTGGTGTTTTTTTGGTATTACCTCTCCGTGTCCTGCAGCTGGGGGAGCAGAGGCTAGAAAAGAAGAAAAAAAGGGATATTTTTAAAAAATAAGAAGTTTGGAGCTCATGGGCACAGTGTATCCCATGGGGATAACAGGCCTGGCCCCAGGAGAAGCACAAATTGGGTTTTTTCACCTTTTTTTCCCAATTTTTTTTACTTTTTCTTAGCTTGTTCCACGCTTCTTCCACTTGGTTTACCTTTTTTCACCCTTTCCCCACTTTATTCTCCACTCTTTTCCACTTTATTTTCCCACCTTTTTATCCCCAGCTTTTTCCCCACCTTTTTTTTCCCCACCCTTTTCTTCTTCTACCTTTTTTTTCTTCCACCCTTTTTTCACCCTTTCCCAACCTTTCCCCACTTTTTCCTCACCCTTTTTTATAACATTTTCCCCACTCTTTTTCCCACCCTTCTTTCTTCCACCTTTTTTTTTTTTTTTCCACCCTTTTTCCACCCTTTCCCTCCTGTTTTTTTTCCCCCCCTCCTTTTCCCCCTCCCTTTATTTCCCCCTTGCTCTGAGTTCACCTTACAAGCTCTGGGTGATGGTTTGGGGCACAAAGAGAACCTTGTGTGGGACCTTCAGGGGTGACACAACCCCAAACCCAGCACCCAGGGGACCCCCTCAGCCCCCTCCCCACCCCAGGGCATCCCCTGTGCCCTTTGTGGCCCTGGGGAGATGTGGGGCTGAGGGTTATGAAAGGAACCCAAGGCACTGCTGGGGATGTGTTTCCACAGGGAACAGGCAGGGCTGAGGCTGAATCCCCCTAAATCCTCCCCAAAGCCTCCCAAATTAAAACCAACCCCCACCCAGCCACCTCTCAAATCTTTGCTGCTGCCATCGGGTTCCTCTGCCCCTCCTGGAAGGTTTCTCAGCAGAGCAGAGGGGAGAAGAAGAAGAAAACCTTTATTTTCCCATCCCGTGGCCCAAAAGTGCTGAGCTGGGACCTTTCAGCCAGGACACTGAGTGCCCACAAACAAGAGGCCACCTCTGCCCAAGAGACCAAAGGTAAAGGAGCTGCTCCTCAGGCAGAGGGGTCCTCAGGGGGTGGGGTGATGCCCAAGCTTCCCAGCCAGGGATCCTTCTCCTCCTGCTGGAATCACCATCCCTGGAGACCTCCAAAAAAAACCTCCCCTGTAGCTGTGGCCCTTGGGGGATGTGGGCAGGGGGGTGTTGGGTTGAGCCTCCAAGGGCTTTTCAGGATGTAAAGTCATCCTTATAAACAAGTTCAGAAAGAATAAATGTCTTTAAGAAAATAATGGTAGCTATCCCAAATTATAACCTGCATTTTTCCATTAGTTACCTCTACGATAGACTGCAGGAAAGCTTCCAAGGCAATCTACTCCGTCACCAACAGAAATATTCCAGACTTGGGATGTGTTCCTGCATGGCTGTGTGTCCCTCTGGGGACAGGCTAGAAGGAATAAAAAAAAAATTATTCTGAGAAAGAGAAATCCAAATGCACTGATGGTCTTCAAAGACTTGGAAGGTTATAAAAACTCCATACCCAGTGAGAGTAAACCAAAAATTAATCTGCTTAATTGCCAGCAAAGGAACATTTAGGCTGTGCAATAGGCAAAAGCTGCAAGGACAGTGTGCATGGGAACACCCCAGTGAAAGGTGTTGTCTGATGTCCTCAGGATGACTCTGTGGTTCTTCTAGGATTCTGTGGCCCCATCCTGGACGGGGAGACCCCAAAGGTGCCCGTGGGGACACCCAACCCATGGGGGATTCCTCCCATCCCAGGCAGCCCCCATAGTAACTCCAGGGCTCAGGTGTATCTCCCAGCCACCCCAAATCCTCCCAGCTCTCCATGCAACAGCTCAGGAGCTCTGTAGGGTCTTCTCAGGGCTGGGGTTTGGTGGTTGGTGACCCAACCCGAGGGGGTTACAACAGCAAACAACTTTCTGCTGAGCTGGCACCTTCTCAGGAGTCTTCTCCCCAAGGCTCAGCCCTTCCTCACCCATCCTGGGACATCCCTGCTGAATCCTCTCCCCTCTCCAGTGTCCCCTGTCTTTTTGGGGTGGCCCTAGTGACAAGCAAAGGAGAAGGAGCAGCTGCAGGCTGGCTGTGTCCCCTGGAGCCATTTAATGTGTAACCAGGGCCCCCTTGGGCCAGCAAGGAGAAGCTGACAGATTAACCCAGTTTAGAGCCAAAGGGCAGTGGGTTTGCTGGTAAACTGTCCTGTTCCTGCCAGCTCCAAATGCCTTTAATGAGTTATTATTTAGTTAGCAATGGAGGTTAATGGGGGGGACACTGCAGAAATGATCTGTGATGAATTAAACCTTCTTCATCCAGCTGGACTGGGCACTAAACTGGGACCAGCATTGCTCCCAGTGCTGTCCTGTACCCACCCAACTCCCCAGTGGTCAAATCAGACCCTGCAGACCCACAGCCACTTTTCCTGGGGGGAAAAAGCTGGCAGAAACAGCAGGTTTTCCTTTTTTGTTGTTTTTGCTTTTTTTTTTTTTAATTCAGCCCCCCAAAAGCCAGACATTTCCCCATTGGGATGCAGCTGAGTGCATTCCAAGCCTCCTTGCCTGGACACAGGGTGCCAAGCTGGAGCTGCTGAGGCTGAGATGCCCCTGGGTTTTAGGGACACTGAGCAGTCCCAAAACTGGGTGCTCCCCATCCCCTTCCCTTCAGCAGAGCCGTGGGTCCAGCCCAACCCATCCAATCCTCCTCCTCCCCATCCCACCCTGTGCCACCTCTGCTGCCCTTCATCCTTCACCCACCCTCCAAACCCCCCCCGTGCTGATGCCTCAGCCCTTCCCCAAGCACCCAACGATCCCACCAGATCCTGCTCAGGATGTTGTGGGGCTGGGACAGACCCAGCACCCAGCTCGGGAAGCAGAGAGGAGGTGGAAGTCACCCCGCACCCATCCCCCGCAGCATCCCAGCGCCGGGCCGGGGGGGATGCCCGAGGGCCAAGCCCAAAGGGATCCTTCTGGTGGGATATCTGGTGGCCTCATCCTGCCTGGTGTCCCCAGCAAGGAAATCTGCCACCGAGGCAGAGCCACATTCACATTCCTGCCGCGAGCAGACTTGTCAGCCGAGCTGTCACCGCGCCGGTAATGGGGCCACTGCGGTCGCTCCTGTTGGGAGTAAACACAAGAGAAGCCGAGAAAACAAGAGCAGAGCCCAGCCCGGGTGCTTCCAGCAGGGCTGCAAAGTCTCGGTGCATTCCTGGAAAGTGTGGGTGGGGGGGATGCCCAACCTTCCCTCCCCCCCCCCCCGACACCCCTGCCTCCAGAGCAACCTCTGCTGGGAACCCCAAAATATTCCCCTGGGAAGGATGCTCCTGGTGGTCCCCACCCCTCTCCCTGGGATTGATGCTCCTGCTGGTTCCTGAATCCCAAAACCGCTCAGGAAGGAAGCTCCTGGTGGTCCCCAAACTCCCTCTGGGAAGGATGCTCCTGGTGGTCCCCGAACCCCAAAGTCCCTCAGGGGACGATGATCCTGGTGGTCCCCAAACCCCCTGGGAATGACGCTTTTGGTGGCCCCTAAACTCCAAACCACTCCTGGTGGCCCCTGAACCCCAAACCACCCTTGGAAGGAAGTTCCCGTTGATCCCTAACCCTCCCGGGAAGGATGCTCCTGGTGGTCCTTGGCATGGCAAGGGACAGGGATCTGCCAGGAGGGACCTTTAGGGATCTGGGATTAAAACCAGTTTGTTTGGTGGCATCAGAGCTGGCACCCCAGATGGGATGGATGGGGACAGCCCCGTCCTGGAGACACGAGGTGCTGGAGCTGCAGGTGGGGGACTTCCAGCAGAAACCCCACCCCAACCATCCCCCCCAGCTTTAACTGGAGGAAAAGCTTTTTATTTGTTCTTTTGTTTGTTTACTTACAGTGACGGTGATGATGGTGATGATGGTGATGATGGTGATGATGGTGATGATGGTGATGATGGTGATGATGGTGATGATGGTGATGATGGTCACAACATCAATGGCATTTTGCAGGTGGAGCTCGGGGGAGGGGAGAACCCATTAGGGGCGAGGGTCCAACCTCCTTGTCACTCTCCATCCAGCATCCCCCTGGGTGCCCTGCACCCCCAGCCACCTCCTGCCACCCCCATCCGTGTCACCAGCACCGGAGGGGACACCTTGGCTGGGTGGGATGGATCCAGGGAGAGGTTTGCGTGGGGGGATCTTCAGTCCTGTGATTAATTGATTAATTGGTGCTGGCTGCTGCTTTTTTTTTTTTTCTTTTTTTCCTCCAACCTTCCCCACAACCAAGTGGCGGTGGCCAGGCTGGAGAGGGCAGGATCTGGGACAAAGAAGGGACCAAAGGGACAGAGAAAGATGGGGATGCCCTCCATGGGGCTACGGGTCCATCCCCAGCTCCTCAAACCCAGGGGATGCTTCTTCCCACTCCCACACACCCCAAACCCTCCAGCCCACCGCTTCATCACACCCTCAGAAGCTGAGGAAAAAACCCCAAAAAACAAACACAAAAAAAATCCCAAAACCCCACAAAAACAACCCAAAATACTTTCCCCCAGCGAGGAGGGGAGAGGCTGATTCTTACCCCCATCCAACCCCAAACCCCAACGGGTCACTTCACCTCTGTAAAATCCCACAGCCTTTCTTCCCATCAAACCCGACTCAGCTCAGAAGTTTCTTCCCCTCCCCTTTTATTTTTTTTTCTTTTTTTTTTTTTTAATTTAATAATAAAGCACCTCAGATCCGGGAGCTGCAGCTCATCTCACACCTAAGCGAGATTGGGTTTCTGCAGAAGCCTTTCAGCTGTTTTCTCAGCCTCTCCCTCTCAATGCAGGCACTCGCTATAGGTATGTTTTAATCCCCAGCATGGTAGATTTTAATTAGGCTTTGTACAGATGGCCAATTAACATTCATTACTTTTGCCTTGAGCGATTAATTATGAGTTTGGATAGAAGGGGAGATGGAGACAGAGGAAAGATGGGCAGGTGAATGGGAAAAAAAAAAAAAAAAAAGCGACTTAAAAAGGGATTTTAATCAGAGCTTGGGATTTTTTTATGATTTTTTTTTCTTATTTATACATAGGGACGTGGGGCACGGTGTGAGTTACACCCCTGCCGAACTCCTCCCGGGCCCTGAGCCACGGGGACGGGGTCCCACGCAGCCTCGAGTGACACTGAGGGACCTGGGTAGGGGCTGTGATCCACGCAAGGATGGGGAAACTGAGGCAGGGAGCGGCGTGGTGACAACCACTGAGCTCCTGGGGCAGCAGCACCCCGGGGTTGGGTCTGGGGGGTGACACAGGGTCCCCTCTGCAGGGTGGCACCCGGCGGTGTCCCCACCCAGCGCCCCCGGACACGGCGCTAATTCCTGATTCTTCCTAATTGATTTTTCGCTCGGGTGGGAGGGAGGGAGCCGGGGACACCCAGAGCCCTGGGGGGGAAGTTTTCTGCTCCATGAAAGGGGCCGGTACCGCCAGCCCTCCCCCTTCCTCAGCCGGGAATGCCTCTCCCCAGCCCGGGTAGCCATGGTTGCCCAAAGGCTTTCAGAGGCACCCCTGGCAGCCCCGCTCCTGGCCACGCAGGTGCGTGAGGACACGCGGGGAAAAGGGAAAGAGTCAAAACAAAACAAAACAAAAAAAGTGGTCAAAGGTTAAAATATTAAAAAAAAAAAATTAAAATAGTTTTAAATTAAAATGTAGTCAGAAATTCCAATAGTAAAAATTAGAAACTAGCAAAAAAAGTGAAATAATGGAATAGTGAAAAATAAAATGGTCAGAATTGTAATAATAATAAAATGGTAAAATAAATGAGAATAGTCGGAAATGAAACAGGCAAAAAAATTAAAATAATCGAAGTCTCTCCCAGCCACATCTCCTGGGCTGTGTCCTGCCCTGGTTCCTTGGTGGGGTGGCTCAGGGCCACCCCAACACGTGTGGGTTCTGGTTTTTGGGTGATTCTGGAGGTATGGAAGGGGGGGGTGGGATGGGAAGGGTCTGCTGGTCCTGATTTCTAGGGAGCCTTCCCCACAGGCAGGTGTACAGGTCACCTACATCCCGGGTTAATCCCTGAGGGAATGTCCCACATCCATCCCAGAGTCATCCCTGGGTGGAGGTGGCACCTGCATCCTGGTTGGATGGGGGGATGGATGCAGGGAGGGATGGGGGGAGAGATGGGGGAATGCAGGAATGGATGGAGGGAGGGATGGATGCAGGGATAGAGGGATGGAGATACCACCTGCATCCCAGCATGGTCCTTACCTGTCTCCTTCATCCTGGTGTGGTCCCTGGGTTGCTGTGCCACTTGCATCCCAACATGGATGACTGGATGTGCCACCTGCCCCCTGGCATGGCCCCTGGATGGGTGCCCCCACCCCACACAGCACAAGTGGCCAAGACCTTGGGGATTCAGCCCCCACTTGTTGCAGGAAGAGCCTTTCTTGCTCCTGAGGCTGGACGAGCTGCTGACCTCTCCATTGCCTCACACCAGAGTGAGCTGAGCTCTCTGTGGGTGTGTGTCCCACCTTTATTGGCCCCCTGGTAATAGGGGCCCTGCCCTAACCAGGCACAGGTGGACTCACACCCACTCCCTGGCAACTCGAGGCACCTGGTTTATCTTGTTTCTCTACACCCACTGGTGTTCCAGCACTGGCTCAGCTCATCCCACCCGTGGGACCTGTGTGCACAGACCCCCAGAGAACCCGTGGGTGCATAGGGGCCTCAAAATCTTCCTGGACACCCCCCCCTCAAGGGACCTCCCCTGCTGCAAACTCCTCCTTCTCCTGTCACATGGATCAGAGAAGGGGTAATGGGCACAAGTTGCTCCTGGGGAGAATCCAATTGGACCCAAGAGGGTCCTCACTCTGAGGACAGTCAAGCACTGGAATGGTCTCCCAGGGGTGGATTCCTCCATTTTGGAAGTCTGAAGTCTCATCTCATGGGGTGCTGGGACATCTCAATTAAACAATAATATGAGGAAGGTTGGAGCAGAGCATCCTTGAGGTCCCTCCCAGCTCTATGGTTCTATGATCCCATGAGCTACACCCATCCTGGTGACCTCCAGGGCCTCATCCAGACCATCCCCCAGACTTGCAGGGTGGGTTTTTTTCAGCTAATCCAGAGAGGATGTAGAGGAGCTGCCTCCAGGGATTACCCAAACCTTGGGGGGTTCCTCTGCGATGAGGAAGAGGAGGGCAGGAGGCTGGGGAGGGCCCCGTCCCCACCTGCAGAGCAGTGGCAGGGTATGGCCCTCTGGAAGTATATGCCATGAAAATGTGCACATTTCCTAAAAGCAATATGGGAACAGCTAAATATACTGCTCACAAATCTGTTTACACTAATAATGGCTGGGAGCCTGCCATCCATATGACTGTGAGGAACCATTGATTCAACAGAAATTAACTGCAAGAGCTTGAGAGAGGGAGGAACTCAATGCATTTTATATTTAAATGTCTTTATTTCTTTTTTTTTTCCCTTGTCTTTTCTCTCTTTTTTTTTTTTTTTTTTTTTTTTTTTTTTTTTTTTTTTTTTTTTTTTTTTTTTTTTTCCCCCCTTGCATAAGCAAATCACAGACAGACACTGAGGGAAGGGGTTCCCCTATCTCTGCTCTGCTCCTGTGACACCCCACCTGGAGTCCTGTGCCCAGTTCTGGAGTCCCCAGCATCAGATGGACACGGAGCTCCTGGAACATGTCCAGAGGGCACTAAAATGCTCAGAGGGCTGTGAAGACAGAATAAAAAGTTGGGGTTGTTCAGCCTGGAGAAGAGGAGGCTCCCAGGTGAGCTCTGAGCAACCTTCCAATATCTGAAGGGGCTCCAAGAAAGCTGGGGGAGGGCTTTGGACACGGGGGGGTAGGGAGAGGAGAAGGGAAATGGGTTACAAAAAAACCAACAAACTGGAAGAGGGGAGATTTAGGTTGAAATTCTTAGGTTGAAATGAATTTAGGAAGAAATTCTTTAATTTGAGGGTTGCCCCCAGAAGCTGTGGCTGCCCCATCCCTGGCAGTGTTGAAGGTTGGATGGGGCTTGGAGCACCCTGGGCTGGTGGGAGGTGTCCCTGGGCATGGCAGGGGGGTGGGAATGGATGAATGGATGATCTTGAAGGTCTCTTCCAGCCCAAACCATTCCATGATTCTGTGATTCTATGAAAAAAAAAAAAAAGTGGGAAACAGGGAGACTTTAGCCCCTTCCTGCACTGGGCAGTGACTGCTCTGCCCTCCCTGTCCCCATCCAAAGCACTGGGGCATCCCATGAGTTGGGATTTTCCATCCCAGCCCTGGGGATCCAAGCTGCTGATGGGGCTCAACAAACACAATATTCACCTGGTTTTCCAAGAAAAGGGGATGGAAGAGCCTGGGTCCCTTATTTTGCAGCGGGCATTTTGTTAAATTGTTCAAGTTTATAAAGAAGACTGGCAACCAAAAAAAAAAAAATAAAAGACCAAAAAAAGAAAAAAAAGGCTAAAAAAAACCCCAACCAAACCCTCCCAGATTTGGCAGCTCCTCACGTATTAGTGGAAATGTTGCAGACTTGGCTCCCTCTCACCTCCCCAACATAATGTTAAATGGCATCAAGACAGTATATCAGTCATTTACATATGTTGCTTATAGACGCCAAACTTATTAACACAATAAAACTGCTGCTGAGAAGCTTTCCTGCCTATTTTATTCTGGGAGAGAATGTCAGTGTTGGAAGCACCTTTCCTCCTCGTATGGAAACACCCGGGTTTGCCTTTCAAATGGCAGCCTGGAAAATAAATATATGAATCACCCCCCCAGGGCCCTCTCTGACCACATCTGAAGCCAAAAGGGGGGAAAACAACAATTCCAAAGGCACCCCCAGCACCCAGCCCACCCCCAGCACCCCCCAGGATGGGCACTCAGGATGGATTCACCCCAGGACCAAGCTCTGGAACTGCTGGAATTGGGACTCAGGGTGATTCACTCAGCACCACAGCTGAGTTCTGCTTGCTGGAAGCCCTGGAAAACATTCCCAGGAATCCCAGCTCCTGGCTACAACATCCCGAGGGCGCATCAGGGATGTCAGGGCTGAGGGAAAGAGCTGCTCCTGGCTGCTGCCACCTCAGTGAGCAGGAGGACACGGGGTCCCCAAGGTCAGGCACAAGGTCGAGGGCAAGGTCTCCCTGTGCCCAGCTCTGCTCATCACTTCCAGGTGATAAGCTGCAAAGATTTTCCCTGGAATTGTGATCCTCTGGGATCACCTTGCAGAGCAGGAGGGGCTGAAGCAATCTCAGTCCTGGGGTGGGTGCAACTTCAGCAAGAGGATGGGCATTGCCACCAGCACCTGAGGATGTGCTGAAAGGCCCCTCCGTGCTCACCTTGAGCTGCTTCAAGGCTTGGAATGATCCTTCCAGGTACCAACAGCTACAAGGAGCTGGGTGCAGGATCCTACAAGTGCAAAAATTCCCATTCCTGACACGGAGCTGCAGCCACTGGAGCCACAGCTCTGCCCACACCTGATCTCCCACCTCTGGGTTTGTCAGCATCACCCCAGGACCCACCACCCCAGAGCTCCTCTTTGTGCTGGGTTTCTGCATCACCACAGCAGTCAGGCCATGGAGGAGAGGTGAGGGTGGCTGCAGCCTTCATGGAAAAATCCGTGTGAGCCTTCTAGAGGAGGCTGAGGATCCAGGAACATCTTTCCTTGCTGGACTTCCAGCTCTTCCAGCCCCAAGTTACATCCCCAGTGTGGCTTCCCATTCCAGGACTCAGTGGTGGGATTGTACCTCAATATCAACCTGACTTCCTACCTAAAGCTGCCTCCCATCCATCCCTCCATCCCAAGGTACATATCTCTCATCATTCTCACCATTCCCAGGTTATATCCATCCACCCATCCGTCCATCCATCCATCCATCCATCCCCCAATGCACCAGTTAAAGAAACCACCTTAAAATAGGGAGGCTGAGGGAGGCAAGATGCTGAAGCCCCCCGGGTTGTACAGGGACAATTTATTCCAATCCAGAAGATCCCTCAACCAAATGAAATGTAAAAAGAAACAAATAAAAGCAGAAGAAGCAGGGAAAAGGTGAGCAGCCTTGACAACCCTCTCCCAACCCAAAACACAGCCCCATCCCTCACTCCGGGGCCACGTTTGATGGATGTCCAGAAGAAATCTGGTCAGGGGGAGGAGCTGTGCCCATGGGAAGAGCAGGTGGGAGAGGTCAGGAGGAGGAAATGATCCAGCACTTTGAAGTCTGGTCAACTTTTAACATCCCGGGAAGCTGCACCCACGGCCACGCTCCGGGGCTCGGGGCCTGATTTTCCACATTCTGCCCTTTGATGCTAGAGGCTGATGTGTTACAGATTAACGAGGCAGGAGGGGGGGACATGATTGAGGGGGGGGGACACGGGGCCTGCACCTGCTGGCAGCGTGCTGGATCCAGCCCTGGAACAGCCTGCTTGGTGGCCAGGGCTGGGGGATGGATGGAGGGAGGGAAGGAGGGATGGAGGGATGAACTGAGAGATGGATGGAGGGATGGAGGGACAGGTGGAGGGATGGATGGACAGAGGGATGGGTGGAGGGATAGATGGATGGATGGATTGAGGGGTGGAGGGATGGAGGGATGGATTGAGGGATGGATGGATGGATGGATGGATGGGTGGATGGATGGATGGATGGAGGGATAGATGGACAGAGGGATGGGTGGAGGGATAGAGGGATGGGTGGAGGGATAGATGGAGGGATGGATGGAGGGATGGATGGATAGATAGGTGGACAGAAAGATGGGGTGGGGGGGAGGAGGGCTTGGGGATGTATGAGAAAGATGGAGGGAGGGAAGGATGGAGGGAGGGATGGAGATAGACCAGCTGCCCATCAGCCCATCCCTGGAGCTGCCCCTCTGCCCCCATCCCCCTGGCCACTTTTTGGTCCTTGTCCTGTCCCACTCTCCCATTTCCTCCTTCCTCTTTCGTTTGCTCCTTGGAAAATCCTCACTGTTGCATTTTAACAAGCATCAGGCTCCCCTTTCCCCCCCTTCCAGCACCCCCTAATCATGCTGCAGCCCCCCCACTGACACCAGCCACATCCCTCCACCAGGCCACCACATTCTGTGGTTTTTTCGTTAAGAAAAGAAAAAAAAAATAATTGTTTTTCTCCATCCAAATCTTCTCCTAGACAGAAATCCAGCGTGCTCCCAGGCTGCTGCCAGGTCACCTCCTCCTGGGAACGCAGGGGCTGAAGTTTTCCTCCTAAGAACCTGGAGACAGTGGGGGCTGGAGCAAGGCACCCACCTGGGGTGGGGGATTTATTCCTTTCAGGGATAAAGATCCTGCCTGAATTCTCCTGGAGGTGAGAGCAGGCCTGGGAGCGGGGCAGGGGCCGGGGGGAGGAAGAGAAACGTGGAGATAAATTTGGGTTTTTTGCCGGGTTTCAGAGCAGCAGCTTCCCAGCTCCTTCGGAGCCTCACCGGGGACTGAAAACCATCGGGGCGAATAGAGGGGGAGGAAAGGGTTTAAAGGTTTGTAATTTTCCCAGAGGGTGATTTATCCCCTAAACCAAAGCAGCTGCCCCGCAAGAAAATCCTCCTGCAGGGATAGGGATAGGGACAGGGATAGGGATGATAGGGATAGGGATGATAGGGATAGGGATAGGGGAGATGCTGCCCGGGGGTTCCTGTGGGGAGCACCCAGCTCCCGCCCGGCTTTTTAAAAAATCTTTTTCTGCCGCAGAAGCTGCTGAAAAATCAGCGAGATCCGCGGGAAACGAAATCCCAGCCCCGCGCAGGGCTCCGCGGGCCGCGGTTCTGCCAGCGCCCGGTACCAACGGGAGCCCGCAGGAGAAGGGGCCGGGGGGAACCCACCGGGGGTCCGAACCCTCCGAACCCAACTGCCGGCCCGGCTGTGGGGAAGAAAACAGCGAGAGAGAGATAAAAACAATTAATTTAATTTCATGTATTGGTAATAAATTGATTTAAATTAAATTACACAAACAGCACGGAGCCGCTCAGAGCTCCCCGGGCTGAGCCTTGTACGGGCCCCGCATTCTCCTCCTTCCCCTTCCCTTTCCCTTCACCTTCCCATTCCCTTTCCCCTTCTCCTTCTTCCTCTTCCCTTTACCCTTCCCCTTCTTTCCCTTCCCCATCTCCACCCCCATCCCTCCGCGGGTGCGTCCAGCTCCTCTCCTGGCTGGCCTCTCCTCCAGCCGGCTCCCTTTTATTTCCTTTTTGAAATTTATTTCCTTTTAAAAGAAAATTATAAATTATATATTGTAAAAATAGATTAATTTTTTCCTCTCTCTTTCTTCGGAAATAAACCTAAAACCGTTTCGGCTCGCTCCATTTCTAGGCTTTAATTTCTGAGGCGGGGGGGTCATGAATTTTCTTTTTTATTTATTTTTTTTCTCAACCCCCTCCCCATTTTCTTCTTCCCCGCAGCCTCTTGCGAGAATGTGGCCGCGGAAAGCCCGCGGGCGCGCAGCGGCAGCGCTCTCCCTTCCGCGAGGGGAAAGGATCCGCGGGTGTATTTCAGTCCAGCCAAGTGGAAAATAGACTTTCAACCCCCTTTGTGCGGGAGGGGAGGGCTGGCCCCCGCCTCCGCGGGCCAACAAAACTCCGAGCAGAGCCAAACTGCGGAGTGAACTCGGGACTGGCCCGCGTAGGGGCTACGCGCCCCGCGCATCCCCCCGCGCCGGGGGGAAAAAAAAACGAAAAAAAAAAAAAACAAACCCACAAAACCCCAAGGCAAAACCGCGAGTTTTTGGAGGTTTTGTATATTTATTTTATTGCCAGAGCAGGATCGGGCCCGTGGAAAGAGCGGCCTGGGGGCGGGGGGAAAGGTCCTGCCTGCGGAGGGGTGCGGAGGTTGCGCGGAAGCCGCGCTGTGTATGGGGGTCACCTTTCATCCCGCTCCGCCGGCAGCCGCGGGGTGAGGAGCAGCCACTGTGGGGATTTTTATTTTATATATGTGTGTATATATTAAAAATGAAAAACAAGTAGGCAGGAAAAAAGAGGGGGGGGAGAGGAAGAGGAAAAATAAAAATAAAAAGGGGGGGGAAAGAGGTTGGGAAAGAATGGGGGGAAGAGAGGAAAAAAATAAAGAGGGGAAAAAGAGGGGGGAAAAGAGCGGAAAGAAAAGGGGGGAGAATAAGAGAGGCAGGGAAGGGGGGGGTAAGAGAAGCGAAATAAAGAGGGGGGGCAAGAAAAAGAGAGGGGGGAAATGGGGAAAAAGAGAGGGCAAAAAAGAGAAGGGATAAAAGGGAAAAAAAGAGGAGGGAGAAGAAAAAGGGGGGAAAAGGAGAAGGGAAAAAAAGAGAAGAGAAAAAAGCGAGAGAGAAAAAAAAAAGGAGAATTTTTAAAAGAAAGAAATTTTTTCTTTTTTTCGTTTTTTTTTTTTTCTTTTTCTTAAAGAAGAGAAAATCCCGCCGTCGGAGCCCCTTTTCCCACAACTTCTCGCCTGCGGGAGCAGCTCCAGTCCAGTTTTTCGGGCGCTCTCTGCTTTCCCCCCACCACCACCACCCCCCACCCCTCCCCTGCCTCCCCCTGCCCGGCCCCGGCCCGGCCCGAGCAGGTGAGGCCGCCCCCTCCCCGGGGCCCCGCCAGGTACCGGCCCTATTTGTAGCGGCCGCCCCGGGGCTGGCGGGTGCGTGGGTGCCCACGGGTGGGTGTGGGTGTGCAGGGGGGGGGGGGGTTGTGTGTGTGCGTGTGCCCTGCCCAGGGGGGAGGTTTCTTGCACACACACACACACACGCTCATCCGAAGGAACAGCCCCGCTCCGACACCCCCACTCTCCCCCCCCCCAAACCTCCACCCCCCTCCTTCCTTCCTCCTCCTCCTCCTCCTTTCTTTCCCTCCCCTCCCGGTTCAAACCATGTTCCAACCGTCCGCGAAACGCTGCTTCACCATCGAGTCCCTGGTGGGCAAAGACACCCACCTCAGCCCCGAGGACCCCCCGCGGCCCCCCGCCCTCGGTTACCCCGGCCCCGCCGCCGAAGCCGCCGCTTTCACCCCCGGCTTCCAAGGAGCCGCAGCCGCCGGTCGAGCCCTTTACGGTAGCACCGAGCTCGTCTTCCCCGAGGCCGTGGGGCACCCGGCGTTGCCCGTCGGGCCCCATCAGTTGGGGGGGTCGGGGCTGCCTCACCCCCATTCCTTTTTCGGGCCGCAACACCGCGACCCGCTCAACTTCTACCCTTGGGTGCTGCGGAACCGCTTCTTCGGGCATCGCTTCCAAGGTGAGAGAGATGATGGAAAACCCGCATCTCCTACCGCAGCCTGGGGCTCGGCGGGGCGCGGAGAGGGTGCGGAGAGGGCGCGGAGAGGGTGCGGAGGGAAAAGCGGGCGGCCCCGGCCCCGTTAATCTTGGGGAGACCGAAGCGAACCCGGAGGCAAAACCTGTTGCTGCGGGGCCGGTACCAACAACCGGAGCTCCGGGGCTTTGCAGAGCGGTGCCGAGGATTTTACACACCCGTTACTCAGTGAGTGCGTTTGCACACTCCGCTGCTCCCTGTGTTTGCACACCCGCTGCCTTTTGCACGCTCCGATACGCAACGCGTTCGCACACCCGGTGCCGGAGTCAACGCGTTTACACACTCGGAACTGGGTGTATTTACACACCCGGCACTCCATGCATTTGTACACCCGGTGCTCCGTGTGTTTGCACGCCGGCTCCTCAGTGCACTTACACACCCGGTACTCCGGGCAGTTGCGCGGCCGGTGCTCTGCGTATCCGCACACCGGGTGCTCATCTCATTTGCACGCCCGGTACTCAGTGCATTTGCACACTCGGTACTCCATGCATTTGCACGCCCGATGCTCTGCGTGTTTGGACACCCGGTGCTCATCTCATTTACACACGCGTTACTCAGTGCATTTACACCACTCAGTGGATTTGCACTCCCAGTGCGGTCCCGCAGCCTTGGAGCCGGCGGTCCCGGTGCCGGTCCCGGTGCCGATACGGGGGCCGGTGCAACCCTCCGGCAGCTCCGCTGGAGTGTGGGGGGGTCCCGGCCGGGCACTGCGGGGCTCCCGGAGCCGGGCCCGGCGCTGCCTTCTCCTGCGCGGCCCCGCGGAACCGGGAGTTTGGGTTTCTGCTTTGCGGAAGGAGAGGGAAGATTACGGTGGATCGCGGCTGCACAGCGAGAATTCGTTTTATTTTACAGCTTTTCTCTCTATTTCGTTTTTTTCTTTTTTTCATCTTGTTTCTTTTTCCTTCTCTTCTTCTCTTCTCTTCTCTTCTCTTCTCTTCTCTTCTCTTCTCTTCTCTTCTCTTCTCTTCTCTTCTCTTCTCTTCTCTTCTCTTCTCTTCTCTTCTCTTCTTTTCTCTCTATATTTTCTCTTTATCTTTTTTCTCTTTCTCTTTTTCTGTCCCTTTATTATTTTCTTTTCCTTTCTCTGTGTCCTGTCCCTTTCTGCTTTCCTTTGCTTTTCTTATTTTCTTTTCATTTCCTTCCCTTCAATTTTCTTGCCCTTTCTCTCATTTTTCTTTTCCTTTCCTTAATTTTTCCTTTCCTTTTCCTGCCATTTCCTTTCCCTTTCCTCCAGTTTCCTTTCCCTTTCCCTCCATCTCGTCCCTTTGCTGTGCCCCGGGGGTCCGGACCCGGTCAGCCCAGATTAGGGTTATCTGTCCCGCACCAACCCCTCTCCTGGCTCCGGGCTACGGCGGCTCCGCCGGGGATCGCGGCCGCTGCCGGAGGCTCCCGGGGGCCCCTGCTCGGCCCGGGCCGCCCTGACTGGCCCCAGCCCAGCCCCGGTCCCAGCCTCATTCCAGTCCCATTCTCAGCCCGGTTTGGTCCCGGGAGAGGCTCCGCGGGATCCCCGCTCCGTCACCGCTCCGTGTCCTGCCACCTGCCCCCTCTCTCATCCTCGTTCGATCCCTTCCTGCCCTCTTCCTTTCCTGTCTTTTCTTCATTTATTTATTTTCTTATTTTTTTTCTTTCATTCTTTTCATGCTACCGATTCTCTTCTTTCTCTGCTTAATTTCTCTGTTTAATTTCTCTTTTCCTTCCTTTTCCCCCTCTTTCTTTTATCTTTCTTGCCTTTTTTCTTTATTTATTTGCTTATTTTTCTGTTACCTTTCTTTATTTTCTCTTCTCTTTTCTCTTTTCGTCTTTATTTCTCTTTCTCTCCTTCTTTTCTCTTTTATTCCTTTTTTTCCCCTTCTTCCTTGCTTTCCCACCTTCCTTTCCTCTTTCACTCTTTTCCTTCTTCTCCTTCTGTCTTCTTTTTCTCCCTCACTTTTGCTTGTGGAGTTTTGTTTGTTTGTTTGTGTTGGTTTTTGTGTTGTTTTGGTTTGGGGTTTTTTTGGTTTTGTTTTTTTGGTTTGCTTTGCTTTTTCCCTGTCAGTTTCTTAGGCTGCCTCTCTCTTTCTCCTCTTTTCTACTTTCTTTTCCTCTGCCTCTCCCCTCTCCCCTCTTTTTCTTTCCCCCTGCTCTCCCCATTCATCCTTCCCCTTCCCTTCCCCTCCCATCTCCCCCATGGGGTGCCCGAGGGCAGGGGGGGGATGAATCTCCCCACCTTGGAGCATGGGGAGGGGGGGGAAGCTGCGGTGCTGGGGGTGCTGCTGCCAGCCCCTGACTGCTCTTGGTGTCCGTAGGGAGCGAGGTGTCCCAGGAGAGCCTTCTCCTCCACGGCCCCTTCGCCCGCAAGCCCAAGCGCATCCGCACCGCCTTTTCACCCTCCCAGCTCCTGCGCCTGGAAAGGGCCTTTGAGAAGAACCATTACGTGGTGGGAGCCGAGCGCAAGCAGCTGGCCAGCAGCCTCAGCCTCTCCGAGACCCAGGTACCCCCCATCCATCCCCTAATCCATCCCCCCATCCATCCCTCCATCCATCCTTCCATCCCTCTCTCCGTCTCCCCACCATCCAACCGCGGAGACAGCGCCGGCCCCGCGCCGCGCTCTGCAAAATCCCAGCTCAGGAATTTGCTCAGGAATCCCCCGTGGAAGCCGTGGCTGAAGCGTGAGGGTTCCTCTGGGCTCAGGGTGGGTTTGGGGTTTTGTTTTTTCGCAGCAGTGTCTGCTCATCACGGGTGTCCCCAGCAGGGAATAAGGCTGGGAGGTGCTGGTCTCACATCATGCCGCTCTCCAGAGCAGTTTCCTGGGGCTGTTGCTTCTTGCTGGCTTGGGGTGTTTTACCCGAGAGTGATAATATTTTAAAAATCCAGTTTAAAAAACAAAAAGGAACAGGAGAATGAGACCTTCCCTGGGGAGCTGCAAAAATGCCCCTGGATTGTGGTGCTACCGGTGCCCGATGGGTGCACGGACGGGTGCCTGCCCTGCAGGCATTTATTCCAGCTGCAACTTTCTGATTTTTAGCAAAAGGTATTTCACAATTTCTAACGTTTCCAAAATATTAGGATTTATCAGACCCAGGAGGACCATAGGGATAAAATCCCACTGGGAAAACAGGAGAGCTGGTGCTGTGTGTGGCCAAGCCCGGTGTCCTGGCGAGCGGCTATTCCCAAAAGCTCCGGGTGAATCCATGCTGCTTCCCATCAGATTCAGGAACAGAGCTGGTGGAGAACGTTTTCTCCCAATCCTGGCTTGCTAGTTTGGTCTATATTCTGAATTAATTTAATTTTTTAACCTTTAATTCCACGGGGAAGTAAAGCTGGAGCTGCGGGTGTTCCCGGTACCCGCCTGGCTCGTCCTCTCCTGGGCTCTGCCAAAGGAAACCTCCAAGTGCATCTTAGAGAGAGGGAAGTTACAGGGAGATTGGAGCCCACAAAATCCAGAGGCCGTTTGTACCCCGATGCCATCCCAACCCCCCTGTCCCTATGGCTGGCAGGGCAGGGCAGCAGCTGGCATCCCGGCTCGGGTCCTTGCTGTCACCTCCCTGGGTTGAAAATGATGTTAAAGGGAGAAAAGAAAAAAAAAAACCAAACCAAGCCATATATCCAACCCGAAGGTCAAAGAATAAACAGAAATTTGGCTGTAGGGAAAAGGCAGCTGCAGGATGCCCGAGGGGCAGCTCAGGGAGTCCTGTGGGGTTTGTGTCATCGCATCCCGGCACCCATCCCTCAGCCCGGCTGGAGACTGGGAAATGGCAGGGGGCAGGATGAAGACATTGGGTTGTTAGGATTGGATTTTTGATGCACTGCAGCGGGTTCTGTAGGAAGATCTTCCCGTGGTTTTGGGTCTCTGCTGCAGCCATCCGGGGGGGATAATCCATAATCCATCCCCTGAAGGCAGGGAGCGAGCGCCGGGCAGAGCCGGCGGGGTTTGGGGCTGGGGTCAGCTCAGGGGGATGAAGCTGGGGACAGGGGACTGCAGAGAGTCTGGGGGGAGAACCAGGGAAGACTTCTTTTCCTTTTTTTCTGGTCTTTTTTATTTTTTAGGATAATATTTTTCAAACTTGGTGGGAGGGAAATATCCCCAATGTGCAGAGGGACGGGATAAGGGGCTGGCATCGAGGTACTGAGTGGCAGAACCAGAGCAGTGGCTGTGCCAAAAGAAGGCATTATTATTATTATTATTATTATTATTATTATTATTATATTATATTATATTATATTAATCCAGTGATCAATCCCCCATGCTTACAGACATCCCATTGAAAGCCACCCCTTGTCCTCCATGCCCACACATCCCCGCTGTGACATTGGGTGCCATGGGTGTACTTCCCCCCCTGCAGACCCCCAGCCCCACAGGTGGATGTGGTTGATTATTTATGAGTGGGTTTAATCACTGGGAGAAGCATCAGTTGGTGCTTGGCCCTATTTCCCAGCTGCTTTTCCTCCTGGGAAAAAAAAATAAATAGAAAAGGGGGCTTCACCCTTTGGGCTGTGCCCACTCCGGATCCCTCAGCCAGGGAAGCAACACCTGGAGCAGCCCAAAGGGAAGGTGAAAAGGGTCCAGGTACTGCCCAGCACCAGGAAATGCCTTGGGATATGGGGTGGGAAGGGGTGGAGGTGTTTAACCCCTTCCCATCCTTTCACAGAGTCTGGGATGAGCCAGGCCCATGCAAACAGCCAAAAAAAACCCAACCCAAAGCAAAACAAAAATGGGAATGGGAGAAAATCCGTCAGGATCTCAGAATCCCAAAGCCTTCAAGAAAGTGGGATGGTGGGATGGCACAGAGCAGGGGACATGGGGTGTGTGTGAGATGGGGGGCACCAGGAGCTGGCATGTCAGGGGAGTGCCAGGCAGGGGAGACCCAGGAGGAGGTGTGGTGACCATGCTTAGGTCATGCCAGGCTGGGGGACACAGGTGGTGACACTGCTGTGCCCACCTCTGGTGGCATCAGGTCACTTCCCTGCCCCAGGGAAGGGAAAGAACTGGGAAAGAACTTCCCTGGGGTCATTTTGCATCCTGCAGGATGGAGCTCCCAGCAGAGCCTCTCCATCCCCCACAGCACAGGGGGAAAACCTGCCGGGGGTCCTAAATCTTGCCAAGGTCTCACCCTGAGAGGTTTGGGGTGACCCCAGCATCCCCCCCTGAATTTGGGGTGACACTGGAGACACCCAGCATCTCCTCCTGGTAGCTGGGTGATGATGAAGGTACCGTACACCCCAGCATCTCCTCCTGGATTTGGGGTGACACCCTGCATCCCAGCATCTCCTCCTGGATTTGGGGTGATGATGAGGGCACCCCATACCCTAGCATCCTCTCCCAGCACCATCTGTGCAGGGGTGGTGGCACCGCAGCCCTGCCTGGTGGGTCGGGACTGGGCGGTACCGGGCAGGCACCGCAGCGGCTCTGAGGGGACGGGGTAATAATTAATGGAGTGAATGCCTGGGAGTCATGGGAGGGGAAAGATGGGAGTCCCTGATAGAGCCAGAGAGCAGCCAGGCTGCAAAGCCCGGGGCTGGCAGTGGTGTCCCCTCCGTGCTCACGAGGATTGTCCCCAGACCCAAGCTCTGGGGACAGTTCTGGCGTGTTTTCAGAAGAGGGCACAGTGCTGGTGCTGGGGGAGTGCTGCTGCCCTGTGAGGTGGTGGCACCTGGAGGTGGTGGCACAGGGAGGTGGTGGCATGTTCAGGTGACAGCACAGCACAAGTGGTGTCACTGTGCCTGACCCCAGGTGGCAGCAGGGCTGCTCCCTCTCTGTCACCCCCTTGACCCATCCCCGTGTCCTCACATCTTCCACAGGACTGGGGTCACCATTGCATGAAGCCACCAGATTTTATCTGTCCCCAGCTCGGTGGCAGCAGTGGCACCTTGGGGACAGAGCTGTCCCCCAGGCAGAGTCTGGGTTCTCGGTGGCTGCAGGGGTGGCAGCACAGGTGACAGCAGGAACCCGGGATGCAGGAGACATTCAGGGAACATCCCCATCCTGGGGCAGGAGGGAGGGGACAGAGGTGATCCTGCAGGGCAGGGACAGCCCCTGGGAGCAGATGGGAAGGAATGCCTGGAGCATCCCACCCCACAAAGCCCCGGCATGACAACGGTTAATGTGGCAAGGGTTTGGGAAGGGCTGAAATCCCAAGGCTTGGGGGTTTAAGGCAATTACTCTTCAGGATGAGGCATGGTAGGGGGCAGCTTATCCCCCAGGTGCCCACTGTGAGGTTCTCACACTTCCCTCATTGTGGCTTCTGGGCAGCAGAGGGGTCGGTCGGGGAGCCCATCCAGCCCGGGGACATCCCCAAAACCCCCATCCCAAGCTCATCCCGCAGGAGATGTGGTTACTCCCAGCTGGGGAGGAAAGGTTTTAGGTTCAGGAGCTGCTTCCCACCCACCCCTCATCTCCACAGAGCCTCCCTCAAGCATCTTAATTGCTTTATGCCTCAGTTTTCCCCCTTCCATCATTTAGGGATAAGGCAACTTCCCTGCTCCCAGAGGGCTGAGAGCTTTAATTAAAGTTTGCAAAGTGCTTTGCAATCCTTGAATGAAAAGCACCAGCTCGGTTATTGTTCCAGAAATGCCCCAGAGCTAGGAAAGCAAATGGGTTGAGTCTGGGGGGGGGGGGGGTGGGGGAAGAGAGAGGACGATTGGGGGGGGGGATGTTATTATAATATCTACCAGGGCCATAAAGCACCCACCTCAAGAGGCTGAGGATGCCTGGAAGTCAGGGGCTGGGGCTGCCTGGGGGTCTGGGAGGGGTTTGCTCCCTGGGGAAGGTGTTGGGGGGTCAGCTCTGGCCTCTGCCCCCTCCCCCCTTTGCCAAAAGCTCCATGGGGACAAGGAGGGGACAGTCCCCAGGGCTGGGGTGAGGCTATGGGTGCTGCATCACCTGCAGGGGTGGGGATGCTGCAGGCTGGGCTGGGCTGGCAGTGGTGGCACTGGGTGTCCTGAGGGCACAGGGCAGGGTCCTGCACCCCAGCCTGTCTGCTGCACCCCTGTCTGCTGCATCCTGCATCCCTTCCTGCTGCATCCTGCATTCCTTCCTGCTGCATCCTGCATCCCTTCCTGCTGCATCCCTTCCTGCTGCATAACCTGCCTGCCCCATCCTGCACCCCCCCTCCTGCTGCCCACAGGGGTCTCTAATTATAATTAGCATCCAGCTCTAATTAGCTGACACCCAGCCCAAGTTGACTGATGCCCCGGGGTGGTGTGGGTGGCTCCCTGTGTTGTCCCACGGCCACCACACCCTGGGCCTCCTGACCCCAAGGATGAAACTGGACCATGCAGCCCAAAGCCCCAGGTGATGGGCACCAGGCTGTGTCTGAGGTGTGGTGAGCGTCCTCCAACCCAACTTGGCTTTCTCCAAGGCAGGGAGGTGGCAGCACCCCGTTTGTCACCTCCCCCACACCCCACCTTGCTGCAGGGAAACTGAGGCAGGGCAGAGCAAGAGTTCTCCTCAGCTTGGGGAAGGGGGGGGGGGGGGTGTGGTAGGGACTTTTTTGGTCTCCCAAGGAAAATCCGGTGGAGCTCTGGGCATCCCTGTGTGCCAGGACCTCCCTGAGAGCCCCAACCTCTCCTTACGCTCCCAGGTGAAAGTTTGGTTCCAGAACCGGAGGACGAAATACAAACGGCAGAAGCTGGAGGAGGAAGGACCCGACTCGGACCAGAAGAAGAAAGGTTCCCACCACATCAACCGATGGCGCCTGGCCACCAAGCAGTCCAGCGGGGAGGACATCGATGTCACCTCCAACGACTAAGGCAGGGACAGGCTCCTGGAGGAGCCACCATGGAGAGGAACCCGGGGGAGGAAGGGGGGACACAGGCGGTGGCACCCGAGGGACTTTAGGTGGGACGTGGCCACCGCCGCCGCCGCCATCCCCGCCCGCTGCCTTTCCAACGGGGGGCCCGGCCTGAAGTGGGGACCCCGTGTCCCCCCGGGGGGGTGTCCTTTGGGGGGTGCTTTTCGGGAAGCTCCCACCGCTGAGCCGAGGAGGAAGAGGAGGCTGCCGGGGTGCCCACCGCCCCGGGACGGGACCGCAGCCTCCTCCGTGCTGGGAACCATCCGGGAGGTCCAACAAAACCATCCTACCTGGAAGCTCAATGTACCCCAACCCTTTCCATTTATTTTTTTAATTATTATTTTTTTTGCTTTCACCTTTATCCCCTCTTTTTCTCCCAGTTTTTTTCTTTTTTTGTCATTTTTTCCTTCCGTTTGTTTTTTTACAGGTTTAGTTTAATTTATTCTTTTCTCCCCGTCGCCCGTGTGCGTGCGCTCCCCGCCGTAGGTAGTTCAGCAGCTGTAGTGGGTGTTACTGCGTGGAAATAAAAAAGCAAAAAACCTGCTGGGAAAACTGTCTGCTTGCCTCCCCCACCCCACACACCCACCCGGGGCACAAAAGGGACCAACCCCACACCCACCCTCCCATCACGGGTGGGGACACCGGGGTGGGGATGGTGGCACCAAGGATGGGGCCCCGGGGTGGCTCCGTGGGGGTGAGCAGAGGGAGGGAATGTTGGGAGGGTTCTGATCCCCCCCAGGGGTGGAGAGGGACCCCCAGAAATGAGGGGATGGGGCTGGGGGGCTCAGGGGATGAGGGTCTGGGTGTCCTTCCCATGTCTCGCTGGAGTTTGGGGGGGGGAAAGGAGATTTTGGATAATTTTTTCTTGATTTATAGATCTAAAAATCAGCTGAGAAATCCTGGGGGAGATGCCCCAGACTGGTGATGCCCCAGACTGGTGATGCCCCAGACTGGTGATGCCCCAGACTGGTGCCCGTGGATGTGCTCAGCAGATACACCCGGGTGTGTGTGTCTGTGCACACACAGGTGTCTATAGACATGCAGTTTATCCACATTTTAATGAATTTTCTATATTTTAGATGTAATATTCTATATATTTTAATAGCAGGAATACACAGTGTGCACACACCCAGCCTAGACCCGTGTGTGTTTGTGTACCTGTGCATTTCTTGGGGGTATCTCTTCTATAGTGGACATTTATTTATCATTATACATAGTTTAACAGTGTATATACACAATATATAGGGGTGTGTGCATATAGTTGTGTATAGACATTCCATTGGCTAATGCTTATTAGATATGTTTGTTATTTTATGATATACATTCACCTAGTATCCAGTTTATTATAGTAATCTTTGTCATATTTTATTACAGTATATTATCTATATATCTAATCTAATATATTAATATATAGATAATATATATTTTATATATAATATTACATATATAATATATAGATATTCTCTATATTCTCTATATATAATTATACACTTTATTATATGTTATAATCCATATTATATACTACATAATATTAAATGTCTAGTGCATTATATGTAATATATATTAATATATATTATAATGTATATATATTAATATATATGTAATATATGTAATATATTATGTAATATATATGCTACATGATATATAATATGTGTATAATATACATAATAATAGAATATATAATGCTATCACATCATCTATCATATATGATACACAATATATGATTTATTCTACATGGTATATAGTATATGGAATAAGATATAAGAATAATACATGATATAATGATATCATATATCATTATTATGAGTTAATGGGTGTTCTCCATGGTGTATTATAACTTACGTATGAACAATGAGATGTGATATATATAATCCATATCATCTAGCACATAATGATGGATACAAGATATATTACATAAAATATGTAATATATAATATGTAATGCATAAGGTATAGTATATAATATGTAATCACAGAATAATTTGGGTTGGAAGGGACCTCTAAAGCTCACCCAGTCCAACCCTCACCCAGATCAGGGTGCTCAGAGCTCCTCAATATCCTGAATATCTCCAGGGCTGAGGCCTCAACCCCCTCCCTGTGCAGCCTGGGCCATAGTTCCACCACCCTCATGCAGCAGAACCTTTTCCCAACATCCAACCTAAATCCCCTCCAATTAAAACCACGGATTTCACCTCAAGATGCACACACACAGCTGCAACAATTCCTGGGGGGGTGGGAAGCCCCCTCCCCACATCCCCTCGTGATGCAGGGAGAAGCCCTCTCCTTGGCAGCTCCTACCCCACCATCAGGAACTGCTCCATCCCTTCCCACCCCCCCTGAACTTCTCCATCCCTTCTGACCCCCCCTGAACTTCTCCATCCCTTCCCATTCCACCTGAACTTCTCCATCTCTTCCCACCCCCCCAAACTTCTCCATCCCTTCCCACCTCCCTGCATCCCCCCTGAACTTCTCCATCCCTTCCCACCCCTCTGAACTTCTCCATCCCTTCTGACCCCCCCGAACTTCTTCATCCCTTCCCAAACCCCTGAACTTCTCCATCCCTTCCTACCTGCCCCCCACCCTGCTCCTTCCCACCCAGCAGCCACAGGAGATGTCACCAAACACCAGATTCCTTCCACTCTTTTATTTCGGGCACACCCAAGTTGTTACACACCCTGGGGAAGGTTCAAACCCCCTGGGGGTGACCCCCTCCCCATCCCACCGTGTCCCCAGGGACCTGCTGGCAGTGGTTCCAGGTGCCTTCCATAGGGTGCTGTGAGGAGCATCGGGTGCAAAATGAGCCATAAAAAAAGAAAAAAGGAAAAACAAATAAAAAAAAAGGACAAAAGGAATGTTTCCTAAAGTGAACGGGGGAGATAACCAGGGCTGTGGGAATCTGACACCACTGGGACCACTTCCAGCCTCCACTTCAAGCACCCCCAGCACCAGGGATGAGCTCAGAACCAGGTCAGCTTCTGGGCTGGGTTATTGGTACCTTCGAGCCTTGCTCCAAGCCTGTCGCTCCCCCTGCAGGGCTGAGGAGCATCCCAGGTTCCAGAGCTCCTTCCAGCCCTTCACCAGGAGCTCATTTGGGGCTCACACACATCTCCATCTCCCAGCTACCTGGAACCACACCAACCTCAGCTCTACCAGCAGGGCTTGTCCCAGGGTGGCAGAGTCCAGCACTGTGTCATGGAACCATGGAATTGCTTGGATTGTGAGGGATCATCCATTTCCACCCCCCTGCCATGCCCAGGGACACCTCCCACCAGCCCAGGGTGCTCCAAGCCCCATCCAACCTTCAAAATCTCCAGGGATGGGGCAGCCACAGCTTCTCTGGGCTCCAGTGTCCCCCTCCACTGTCACAGCAGGGACACAGAGTAGGAAAACGAGCAACGAGCAGAAATGGAAGGAGCTGAGCTGTGGCCAAGCTCAAGGGTGGGTTCAGGACACGGGTGACACCACCCCAGGATTGTCCCCTAGTTGTCCCCTGGCCAGCTCGGGGTGCAGCCAAGAGAAGCATCCTCCAGGAGAGCCTCCAAACTTGTCGCTGGCGCCTTCCGCTGCAACCTGGTCCTCATTATTTCTTAATTAACATAGCCAAGAAATCAATTAGCTGCGACATTTCTAATTAAATCCTCCAGGAGATGATCGTCTCATTACTCTGATCTGTTGAGGTGAACAACTTGATGTGCGTGGTGGGTTCTGAGCTCCCCATTTCCACCCCTTCCCCCAATCACCAGAAACTCCGCCGGTTGGGTCGGTCTCGCCAGCCGAGGGTTCCTTTTCCTACACGAGGGAAGTCGAGGAGATTAATTAGCAATTAAGTGGAGGTGCAGAATGTTATCGTGAGCTTCTTGGGTGTCGTCTTTCCTGGCACGATTTTCCTGTCCTAATAAACCAGAGCTAACGGGCTGCTGCCTTCCCAGCTCCACACTTGGCGTTCCTAAGGCTGGAGGAAGAGTTGAGTGGGGGATTTTGAGTGAGGGAGCCCAACCTTCAGCTGCCTGCGTGTGAAATGGTCTTTGAAGAGCTCTCCTGGTCAGGTCGGTGTCTGCCAAGCTGCTCTGAAATCCAGATGCACCTCAACACCCCCCAGGTTGGGACGGTGGTGGCTCAAAAGCTGTACCTCATCAGCTGGCTTCAGTGGGCACCCCGTGGGCTTGTCTTCCCCGTGAGTTTGGGACCAAGGGGCCACCCAAATGTGCTCCTCAGACATCCACCATGTTCTGCTCACCACCAGGCCAGGGGGGAGGCAGCAGAGATGGGGCTGCACCATCCTGGCTGTCCTGGGACACACAAGGGTTTGGGAGATGTGGGGTCAGGTCCTCAGGTCATCAACCTCCTGGGTATCACGGATGCAGTGCCAGACCTGGAGGTGCATTCAGAAGAGGTTAGGACAGGGCTTAGGACCCTGTGAGGTGGTGGCTTTCCCTTCCCAGGGCTTTGGGCAGGCAGAGGGGACTTTGATCAAAATCTGAGGGCAAATGTTGTCACCAACTTGCCAGAAGCTGTGATTGGCTCTTGGAGAGAAAGCCCAATGAAGGCCTGACCCAGGAGGTGTTTCTTGAGTTGATTCGAGTCCTGTTGTCATGAGACACCAAGCAAAACAAGGCTAGCAGGGTTTGTTTGTAGGGGAAGATGATAAATCCAGACTCATTCAGAGCACCTGATTGTTCACTGTGTTCCCTTTGGAGCAGTCATCATCTCATAGCTTTGTCTCCTCCTGACATCCCTCAAGCTGGTGGAGCAGGATCAGGCCCTCAGGAGTCACCTCCAAGTCTGTTCTCCAAACCAACCAAGTTCTCAGCAGCATTGGATGGAGGTGAGGAGCATCCCATGCTCCTGAAACTCTGCAGGTGATGTGTGTGCATCCGTACCCACTTCCCATCCTGAGGAAAACTGGGAACTGGCTCTTTCCCAAGGTGGAATTTACTCAGTCTGTGGTTTGTTTCTTTTTTTTTCCTTGGAGCTCTCTCCTAAAGATACCCAGCAGCAAACTCCTGACTCTCTTCTTCTGTTTCAGATCCCTTGTCTGTGAGCTGGGCAGGCAGCTGGAGCTCAAAGCCACCACAACACAAAACCAAATCATCTCCTTACCCTACCTCTCCAAAACCACCAAAAAGACAAAACCCACCCCAAAATCCAAAACCCCAAACCTTTGCAGCAGAATGGTTTAGGGAATCCACAAAATGAAGGGGAAACAAAGCACGCAGAGAGGTGCTGGAGCCACAAGGTCCTCACCTCCTTCCACAGCCCAGAGTTCTGGCTCCTGGGGACAAAATCCAGGTCCTGGTGTGCTGCCTGTAGGACAGATGCTCATGGAAAGGTCTCTAGGGCAGGTGCCACCTCCCTGCATCCCCTCCAGATCCCCTGGGGAGCTGATGCTGTGGCCTCACTTCCTCCAGAGTCTACATTCATCTCATCTGGTGCATTAGAGGAACATCACTGGGTCCAGTTCAGCCATCCCTCACCCTGCTGTCAATCCAGAACAGCTCCATGAGTGGAACTGGACCCACTCTGCCTTTCCAAGTGTTGGGGACCAGGAGTTGGCTCCTCAAGAGCAGCTATGGAGAGCCTGGGTCTGGCCTCTCCTCCCCTGCCTGTGAACCTCCCAGAATTGGTTTGTTCCAGGCAATGAGTTCTGATTTACACCAAGGTGGGGACAGGTTCAGTCTTCCTGAGCTGGCCTGACCTTCCTGTGACTCCAGCTCCTCCTGGTCTGACTCCAGAGGTGGAGGAGCACACAGCAGGGCTCAGGCATTGCAATAAATCCTTCAAATACATTCTGTGTCAGTGGTGATTTGGTTGCTCCCACTCCCTCCACCCTCCCCCCACAACCCCAAAAAATGGCATTTGAAGGATGAGAGCCTGTGTGTGCTTGGCCATGCCCACCACCACCAAGGCTCCATCCTTACATTGGTCCCACAGAGGCAGATCTTGCTGTTTGTGTGGTCTTCTGCTGATGACCACGTTCAAAATCTGCATCAACTCCTCAGGGAGTCACTTGGGATTTACTCTTGGGAAGAAGACAATGGAAAGTCAAATTATGGCCCCAAACCCACATGAGGACAGGATCTGGTGCAGTGCTGGAGGCATCTGTCCTACCTGGAGAGGAGAGAAGAAAGAAGAGAGAAGAGAAGAGAAGAGAAGAGAAGAGAAGAGAAGAGAAGAGAAGAGAAGAGAAGAGAAGAGAAGAGAAGAGAAGAGAAGAGAAGAGAAGAGAAGAGAAGAGAAGAGAAGAGAAGAGAAGAGAAGAGAAGAGAAGAGAAGAGAAGAGAAGAGAAGAGAAGAGAGAAAAGTTCCAGCTGGAAGGGACAACAATCATCAAGTCCAACTGCCTGACCACTTCAGGGCTGACCAAAAGTCAAAGCATATTCTGTCCTCAGTCCTAAAACAAGCAGTTTAGCAAAGCAAGGCTTAGCCAATTAGCTTAGATTAATGCCCTTACTTTTAGAGGGTCTACATTAGCTGGGACAAATCCCACCCATGCAAAGGAAAAGAGCAGATCCATCCTACTTTTGCAGTAAGATCCCTTCCCAGTCAACGCGTGGACATGTTGGCTTTCCAGTATCTTGAACCTTGGGCAAAAGCCCTGCCTGGTGGTGGGTGCCACAAAATCTTGCAAGTGCAATGAAGGATGCCACCAGGATGCCACCTGGATGCCACCAGGATGGAGGGTGCAGAGGCTATGACCTTGGTGGTGCAGCATTGAACCACTTCTGTGCACGGCCATCGGGGCAGGATCGGTGTGACATCAAGACAGGATCACAGAGCCAAAAACCACCCTGCCAAGCTCTTCACACCCATGCTCCCACTGATCTCTAGGGAATTATTTTAATGCAGCTTCAGTCTGCAGATTAAATCCACGTGGAAAACCAAACATGCTGGGTGAAGCCCACGGCCATTAGGTACCACCAGGCAATGGCACTGTCGGCCATCCCTCCATGCAGTGCTGTGAAGTTCTGAGATTATTCTACTTCTCTAAAGTGTTTGGATGGAATTTGTTGTTGTCATTGCTTGTCGTTGCTGCTTCCTGTGGCTAATTTAAAACTTCTAATGTTAATCTTTTTGACTGGTGTGAGGTGTCAGTTCTCTGCAAGTGTTAATTGTCTCCCAGGTCGCTGGGAGCAGTGATACGTTACTATCGCCGCGCTCTGTTAGTCGTTTTCTCTTCTTCTTGTTGTTGTTTTCTTTTTTTTTTTTTTTTCCAGTCGGGATCTCAAGTATCCCCCTCTTTTCCTCCCCAAATCTTCTGGGCTGAGATGATCTGCTTCCACTTACAACCCTTTGTTGTAGACTACAGTCTTACTGGTCGTGGCCATTGCGATTTCGGGCTCCAGCTGAGATGTCTCGATCTGTGGAATCAAAGAGGAGGCATCAGGACCATCATTAAATTAATGTGGAGAAGCATAATTTGCAAATAACCCCATATCCATCGGGCTTTTTCTGTGTTATCTGAATGTGATTTATTCTGCTCAAAGTTTCAAAACATCCCTGTCTGGACTGCCTCGTGTTACGTTTGAACGATGCACTCTCTGCACCATTCAGTGACTTCTGGGTCAGGTTGGATGGGGCTTGGAGCACCCTGGGCTGGTGGGAGGGGTCCCTGCCCACGGCAAGGGGGTTGGAACTGCACGATCTTGCAGGTCCCTTCCAACCCAAACCATTCTATAATTCTATGATCTGTGAGGACCACACAGATCCCACCCATCACTTCCCAGGAGCGTCAGAAGGAATCCAAGTCTCCAAAGCTCCGGTTTGGACCTGGTTAAGCCACAGGCTGCCTGGTGACATAAGGGGACAACAAACCCTCCAACAGCTCCTGGACAGGGCTCTCCATCCTCCAACGGAGTGGGATCAGAGCCAACACCTCCCCACCCCTTCCTCTGTCTCCATAAACCCTTTATCCCTTTCCTAATTGCTTTCCCTTTCGTTGGCTTTGCACAAAACCTCGCACAAAGCTGGGAACCTCTGCATCCCTGGGAGGGATCCGGGGTTCTCCTGCTCTCCAAGACACAAAGTTCTCACTCCCAACCAGGAGAAGACCCCTTGGAAGAGCAGACTTTTGGAAAGCCCATACATTGAACTGCTGCTGTTGCCGACACAATGCGAGGAACCCGCGTTCAGAAACCCGAAATGCTTTTGAAAAATGTTTAACCTAGTTAGACAAATTAGCAAAAATTTGTGCAAAACAATTTAGGTATTTAAAATATTCAATGTTTTTAAAAACTGGAAAAACTGTTCTTAGCTTTCAGCTGCAAAAACCCAACAAAATATAACATCAAAGCAATCTTAACATGAGGTGCAACATAACCCTTCAGCAAAGCTGTTAAACAGCTACTGAGGCATCATGGGAAATAGCACTTCATTTATTCAAATGCACATATGTCAGGTTTTTGCACCATATGTCATTCCAAGCTATTTACAGTAATAATTAAATCTTAATCAACGTTTAACCTCTGTAAAATGTTTGAAGGGATCTAATCACCCTTCAGACTGCACTAATGAAGGAGAAATATATAAACATAAAAAGAAAATGATGCATAGATAGCGCACCAGAAAGAACAGTAATTGCAAAATTGTATTTCTCTTAAATATAATCAGCAAATTATGTAAAGTAAGCCAACGAGTATTTTAAGTGAAGACATCTTGGGTGTCAGAGGTGTGATCAGCTAATTTTGTACTGCTATCCATAACAGATGTAGCATATTTTCTTTTAGTGCCATTATTAGCAACTTCACCATTTCTTTCTGTGCTGCAACACAAAGTGAGGCATTGTGCTGGGGAGAGGACCCAGCAAAGGTGCAGCAGAGGAGATCCTCACGTACACCGATGGGATCCATTTTGAGGGAGGATTAACTCCACTCTGCCTGGCTCTGACACAGCTTTTCTTCCTATTTTCTGATTTATTTTTTTTTTCTCTTCTGGAGACAGAAAAAAAAAAAAAGCTCCGAGGAACCAGGGCTGGGTGGTTTCACCCACTGGGATGGAAATGTCCAGGTGGGAAGTGCTTTCAAATGACCTGGAATTGGATGATCCAACCTCAATCATCCATGTTGGCTTTGGTAGGGCAGCTTGGACAGAGCAAAAACCCAATGGACTACTGGGAGCATCTCCACAGAAAGCTGATGGAGAGCCACCAACCTCTCTAATGGAGGCTCCAAGGAAAAGCTTGAAGGCAAGATGGGGGGATTTTCTCTATGGGGAAGATTTTCTCAATGGGAAAACCTTGGTCTGAGTCTAGAAGAGAGATGTGCAAGGGAGGTCTGGTGGTATTGGGGTCTGCAAGAGGTTCTGGCACAGAGGAAAGGAGTAAGGTTTCGTTTGCACTCTCCTGGGACACAGATCAAAAAGCATCAAGATCCAAGCTGAACAGCAGGAAGAGTATCCTGGTGGGAAGGAGCAAAGTATTGCAACCAGCTGCTTGGAGAAAGGTGTGGTGGGAAGTTTCCAGCACAAATGAGGTGATGGAACCCCTCAAGGAGAGTTTCAGCAGAACTGAGCTCCTCTGGGTGGAAGGAGACAGTTGAGATAAATGTTTGTGGGAATTAATGCTAATGCCAGATGGACATCAAGGTCAGGGTCTTCAACCTTTGAAGATCTTGGAAGAAGATACAATTGGTGACAGGCACTGGGTTGGAGCTGTGTATTCCTGAGCCCATGCCCAGGGACACCTCCCACCAGCCCAGGGTGCTCCAAGCCCCATCCAACCTTCAACACTGCCAGGGATGGGGCAGCCACAGCTTCTGGGGGCAACCTGGGGCTCAGCACCCTCACACCACACAATTTCTTCCTAATGTTGAACCTAAATCTCCCATCTTCCAGTTTAACATCATTCTCTCTTGTCCTGTCACCCCATGTCCTTGTCTCAAGTCCCTCCCCAGCTTTCCTGGAGCCCTTCAGGCACTGGAAGGTGCTCTAAAGTCTCCCTGGATCCTTTTCTTTTCCAGACTGAACACCCCCAACTCTCAGCCTGGCCCCAGAGCAGAAGTCTCCTGACACACAGCATGAGAGATGCAATAACAAGGAGCAGGAATTGCTCCACACTCCTGTCAGGCTCCAGAAAGCTTTCCTAGGGATGGAGGGATCCCATTGCTCACTGAGGACACAGCCAAGGTGTCCAAACTCCTCCAGCAACTTGCCCAGCACGAGCCAAAGCCACAACACCCTGGGAGCTGGTATGACTTGAGGACAGCCCTCTGTCCTCCAAGCACATACCTAAAGTGCATGAAATAAAATAAAAAAAATTAAAAAGGGGAAAAAAAAACCTAAAAATCCAATGCTCCCTGACCTTATCCAAGTCTGGATAACCCGAGATGGTTTATAAAGCAGCATCACCCAGAAGCCACGGGTGGGATGGCAGCCTTGGCTCCTCAGTGGTGCTCCTGACCTAGAGAAACATCTCCCAGCCTGGGAAACAAAGGGAATGGGCTGCTCCTGGTGCCCACCACCCACCAGCTCTGGTCCCCCCTTGTCTCTGCCTTGTGGTGGGAGCCTCTTTCTCCTCTCATCAGCACCGACAAGGCTAATTGGGGTGATACAGAACTGGCTCCGAGCTGCTGGCGTGGGCTGGAGGAACAAATGGCGCTGTGGTCACAGCTGGTGGCTGAGGAGAAGGGAGGAGAGGGTGAGAGGAAAAAGGCACCCGGTGCCCAAACTTCTTCCTCAGCCCATCTTGGATGGAGGGGTGGGCTTGGGGAGGCAGGGGGGAAGTTAGGGGCTGGGGTTGAGTGTGTTTTGCATTCTCTGCTGACCCAGGGGTAGCGTCGCGGCGCGGCCGGTGGAGCAGCAGAGGCAGGAAGCAGATGCTTTGTGTTTGGGGTTGGGGCTCTGGTTCTGTCCCAGCTCAGGGAAAGGTGTAGAGAGGAATGTGCTCCTGGGAGTGGAGGGAAGAGAGAGATGGGTCTAGGCGAGCTGCCAGGGAGCCTGGAACGAGATGGAAGGCAGCTAGGGGAGACAGGAGCAGATGGATTTGGCATACAGCTCATCACTCAGCCAACAACAAAAAAATTATATAAAAAAAATTTAAAAAAAAAAAAAAAGGAAGGAGGGGGGAGGAGATGGAAGAAAGCAGCCAATTTGGGGAGGGGGAGGGTCATGAGGACCCAGGGATGCTGCACCATCCCTGGGGGGAAGGGAGGAGCAGGCTGGTCTCCTGTCCTGCTGCCTTGGCAGTGCCAGCTCGGTGGCTCGGTGCTGGCCCTGGTTCAGAGCCCAGGAGGGTTCTCCCAGCCCTTCCAACAGCTCCTCCTGGGCCACCAGACATGGGGGCAATGGCTGAGGGCAGTGCCAAGCACACTGAGCCCGAGTGAAGCTCAGTGAGGTGCAGCAAGGACTGGGGTTAATAAATCACAGAACCTGCTGAGTTGGAAGGGACTCATCAGGATCATCAAGTCCAACTCCTGTCCCAGTGCAGGGCACCCCCAGGATCACACCACGTGCCTGAGAGTGCCATCCAGCCACTCACTGAACTCTGGAAATGACACCAGGAAGGAGCAGGAGCTGCTGATTCCATGGTGGTGGTCTCAGTCCAGTCAAATGGAGAGGTGGGGCAGGTCCACCACCACTAACAGGGATTTCTTCCCAAGATCTCATCTCTATCTCCTCTCTTTCAGCTTAAAACCATTCCCCTCTCATCCCATCACTCCAGGCCCTTGGAACCAAACCATTCTGTGCTGTACCACACCAGGAGAGCAACCACACTTTGGTTGGTAAGAGGTTCTTGCTTGGGAGTAAAACAAAACCATCAGCAGATAAGGATGAAGGAGATGAGGAGTGCATTTGATTTACACCACCTTTTCACTGCCCTGAAGTGGACTCAGAGGTAGCTGAGCTCATCTTTAAAGAACTATCAGGTGTTCAGATTAATTTGTAAAGTTTTTTGTTAGACTGCAAATCTGGAACTACTGCCACATGTCCAGCAGGTGGGTGACCTGCTAAAGCTCTGCAATGTTGTAGTTCCATGGTGGATTTCCCTGAAACAGCTCCAAATGCCCAGCCCTGTCTCCAAACTGCACGTTTTTGGAGATATTTCATTCCTCCTAGCAGCTCAGACAGGAGCTGTGATCAGCACCAAGGATCTCAATCTCAGAGCTGCTGTCTAACCTCTGGCAGGAGCTGGCTAGAACTGACACTTATCTCCAGGTTCTCTCCCCTCCCTGAAAAGACAAAAAGGAGGAAAGTTGGAATATTTGGCTGTTCTGCTTCCATTTCAGAAGCTTTTTCTGGTTTTTGCCATAGATGCTTTGACCCACCTCCAGTTGCCTTTAGGACAGGGTTTCTTCCCAGACCAGGCTGGAAAGGGTTCTGGTGGCACCAAGTGTGACAGTGCCAGTGCCAGAAGCTGTTTGTGCTGTGTCACATCTGCTGACACCTCTGCCCTGTCCCAGAAAAACATCACTGATCTCAGCAAAGCACAAAGTGCACAGAGCCAGCAGCACCTTGGGGGCCATCAGGATTTGGTACTGATCCAGATGAATATTCCTCATTCCCCACAGATGTTTGGATAGAGAAGTGCTTTGGAGACAGCTGGGAGGTTTTAGATCCTCCTCCTTCAGATGATCCACCACCTAAATGAGATGCCCTCACCTCAAATGTGAACAAGTGGCTGCCCCAAAGCAGAGCAGAGGATTGAGGGGACAGTTTTGGGACAGCAACTTCATAAAATCATAAAATAGTTTGAGCTGGAAAGGGGCTTTAAGGTTCCTCTGGTCCAACCTCCCCTGCAGGGAGCAAGAACATCCCCAACTAGACCAGGTCCAACCTGGCCTTGAACACTGCCAGGGATGGTGCAGCCACAACCTTCCAGTTCCCCATGGAAACCCTTCTGGTATCTCAAGATGACATCACTGATGAACAGACATGGTGAGAGCAATGAGAGCCAGGAGCTGGGCTTGCTTAGCACTGAGCTCACATGGCTTTCAGACCCTCTCAAGTCTTCCAGCTTTATAAACAGATTGAGAGATTAACCCCCTGCGTGACACCATCTCCAAGTCATTGCAAAATTGTGGGTTTGAGCCTTCTGGGGAAAAAGAGGGTTGCCCACAGCACTAGAAACCTCAACTATTAAAGAAACAAAACAAAACAAAACCACCCCCCACCAAAACCAAATAAAGGCTTTGAAAACATGAGGTTTCATACAGCAAGATCAAAAAAAAAAATAAAAATCCTCTGTCTGCCAGAGAAGAAAAGACACTTCCAGTTCTCCCTAGCAATCCAAGAAGGCCAAAGACTTTCCTTCCCTTCAGTCAATCATTGCCACCCAGGATTTGCCAGCCCGTGTCCCCAGTGTCACCTTGTTCTGATGTGATCATGAGTGACCACGGGTCAGGACACAAGGACCCATGGTGTGATGTGTGTTCCCTGAAGTGAAGAACCACACAGAAAAGCATCTGCAGGAGCTCAGATCCACTTCTCCCCTTATCTTATAAGATAAACACATTTGTTCTGACCTCAGGTCCCCCAGCCTCAGGAACTAAGGAGAGGACTTTCTCCCAAAACTGTTTGTGCAGGACATTCAATCTATGGCCTGCAGGGGAAAAAGAAACTGTTTCATGGCCTCATTTAACATGAAATAGATTCTGTTGAAGAACATTCAAGCCAAGTGGTGGATGGATGGATGGATGGATGGATGGATGGATGGATGGATGGATCATCAAGCCACCTGAGATACAATCTTGAAATCCCTCAAAACTGCAGAGTTTAGGGTGACTGCTCCTTGCTGGAATGAAAGGCATTCACAAAAGAAAATGGGGTAAGAATTATCTCTTCTCTTGTGGAAGAAAACAATCCCACTCTTAATCTGGACACTATGCACGTGGCAAGTTTTGTCTTTGATGAGCAAGGAGGTCCAATACTGGTGAGAATCCCTCCAGCAGTTCTGGCAAAGAAGAGAACATTTGTTGCTCTCTGGTGAGAACATCCCTGCAATTTTCCTGCTCTGAAGAGGGAAGAGCTTGACAGGTAAGGTAAGCTTTAGGGATGCTCTTGTTGCTTTAAGGAAGAGAAGCAAGGTCCTCAGGGTCTCAGCCTCCATCACATTCATTCCTCTCAAAGGAGCAAGAGCCTCACTAGGGACAGGCTGATAGATCCCAATGACTGGAAAAGCAATAACATGATTATAGATACCTGTGAAATGAGATTAATTAGGCATTCTGGGCAGTAATCAGGCAAGCCTGGACAAGTGGCCACCTCTCTTTGCTCATAAGGTTTCACTTGGAGTTGTCAAAGGTCTGGTTGCTACTGATGAGACAAAACAGTGTGGGCAGCAAGGGAAATCTCCAGTCCCCTCAGCAAGAGAGGGGAAAGCCAGGAAAGCAGCTGGTAAGGATCTGGGGATTAACCCAGTTGGATCAAAGCAAGACACTGGTGGTGACCAAGAAGAGCACTGAGTTTCTGGGGTAAGATGGGAGGAAGAGAGGGAAGGCTGAGAAGAACCCAGGAAACCCAAGGACCTGTAGGACATTGAGAAAGGGGTGGGCAGCAGGTTGAAGGGGGATATCAGGAGGATGAGACCATTGGTGTCCAGTGCCAGGACAGAGGGCAATGAACTGGAACGAAGAACATAAGGAACCCTTTGTTGTAAGGGTAACAGAGCACTGGGACAAGCTGCCCAGAGAGGTGGTGGAGTCTCTGTCCCTGGAGACAATAAAACCCCCCTGTGTGACCCAGGCTAGGTGATCCTGCTCTAGCAGGATGGTTGGATGGTGATCTTCAGAGGTCCCTTCCAAGCCCTTCTGTGCCATTCTGTGATTCTCTGGCTGCACAGAGCAGGAGGAGCTGGGACTCTGGGGACTCCTGGCCAGGGCTCCTCATAAGCAAGGCAGGAAAATCCCTGGGGGAAGTGCTGAAGGAGGAGCCTCTTTGTTTACAGTAGGTGCTGCTGAAAGGTGTCCTGAAGAAAGACAGCAATTAACAGGCCTGGAAAAAGAAGGGAAAAAAAAAAAAAAAAAAAAGGCTTCTTTCCACAAAGAACCTTTTAAGTATGTTTTTGGAGCCCCTTCAAGGGTTAATGTTTGGCTGTTTATCCGGAGTTGTCGGATGTCAGCTCTTTCTTTTGACTCCTAATGGCTTATAGCCATCAGGAGGTGAAGACTCCTCAAAAGAGATGGTGTCAGGAATGTTTTTTTATGCCCACCAGCACCCACACACCTGCAGCAGCCTGTGCTTGCAGGGTGGATAGTTTACATACTTGAACCTGTATCCCAGGGACAGAGATATAAACATGAAACCAGATCCCCTCTGACAGGGCTGCTGAAGCCCCTGGGCAGTACAAAAGGGTCCTTTCCCCCACACCCACCTCGAATGACCACAAATCCCAGTGGGGTTTCAAGCCCTGGCTTCCCAGCCAGAACAAGCTCTGCTGGTCCAGGTTCTGGTTTTGGGATTGGGGGGGGTGTCGATCCTGTGATGTTTTCAGCACCTTCTTTCAGGCAGGGGTTGAAACAAAAGGAGCAGGCTCAGCAGCAGGCTTCAAAAAGCAGCTGGGTGACAAAGCAAAGCCTCTGGGACAAGAGGAACTGGGAGAACAAAAGGCAGAGGCTTCAAATCAATCAGAGCACTGCTCACTCCTGACCTTCCCCAGAGGAGAGATGTCACTGAGCCTCATAATGACCCCACTAGGTGCAAACAGCCTGAGCAGCTGTAATTCCAACCATCCCAACCTTTCCTACAGGCTTGGAAAGAGCAATGGGAGAGCTGCTGCTGCTCCTGAAGATCAAACCTGTCCTCTGCCCTCTTCCCCTTGCAAGGATTTGCTCCCAGAAGTCATCCCAAGCCACTGGGGAGTGAGCAGGCATGGGCAATGATTTCATTTTGAGAAAGGCATGGGGGGAAAAAACCCCACAAACATGGAAAGGGGAGATGTCCTGACCCAGAAATATTCTCTGCTTGGTGAAAGTGGTCACATCACAACTAAGTGACCCCACAGCAAGAGACACCAAGGGCCAGTGACCCAGTGTGCTCTTGGACCCTGCTGGATTTAGAAGCACAGCTGGAGTTGGTGACTTCCCCAGGCTGTTATTTCCTATAAAAGATGGGCTAGCAACTCCCATCTGAGTTTTGGGCAGCCACATCCAGCCTTTGTGCAAAGTCATGGCAGTGTTGTTCTGCTGTCCCCAAATGTCACCTCCTCTTCCATCACTACCTCCCCTCTGGAAGGGGTCACTCATTTGCCCTTCAGCCTCTGGCAGAAACAAGTCCATCCTCATCAAAGAACACCAGGCACAAACCTTGCTAAGCACCAGCCTTCATCCCAAGGCCAGAACAGGGCTGAAGATACCTCCTGATACCACTGGTTTTCTCTCCAGCCCTACTTGAACCACACCAGCATTCAACCACTCAGAATCAAATAAATCCTGGCAGGTTCTGCTCAAGTGAAAAGCTTCCTGGGCATTAAAGAAGCTCAGACAGATCACCTCCCCATTGGAAGTTCATGTGGAAAATAAAAATACTCTGGTCTGTGTCAACAGCTACCCAGAGAGAAGGGAAACTGGATTGGTGGAACCTCAGAGGAACCTTTTAATGCTGCAGAAGTCAAGGATGGAGCATGGAGCATGTCCTGTGTGTCAGCATGAAACCAAACCCTCAGGCCACAGCTTGAATCTTTGGGAGACACATCCCACCGAGCTTCCAACCTCCTCAAGGACCTTATGCCACTTCTTTTCCAAGAGGAGATCCTTCCAAGACCAACCTCCATCCCCAGGGCAGACTTTGGCCAGAACACCAGACTCTCAGGAAACTGTTCCTCAGACCCAGAAGCAAAGAAATACCACAGAACTTCTCACTTCTCCAACATTTTTTTTTTCCCCCCCCGTGGCAGCTGGCAAATCCTTTCCTTTGCTTCTCATCCAAGTTGGACAAAATTACTGCAGAGAATCCCTCCTGCTCCCCCTCCCCCCATGCAATGTAATCCCAAGGGAGAAATGGTTTCATGGGGACCCCCTGCTGTCTTGCATCTGATTTCCCTCCTAAGTATGGGATGGGGAAGCGTCTCGGGGGCTACGGCTGTGACCTCCATACAGCTCTTTTGTCAAGTGCCATTTCATTAAAAAATCAGCCTTTTAACTGTGGACACATTTCAACCTCACCAAATCTGCTAATTATTGACAGTTGGTGAAGAGGAGATTTCACTTGTTCCTCCTGTTAAACTGCATCTAATTAGTAATTACTGGTTCACTGTCATCTTTACTGCAATAATCCCACTGCACATTGGCTCATTAACCTTTTGCTTTTCTAAAGCAGCCTGCCAACAAGATGAAGGCTAAAACAGATTGGAAAACAATAGCTCAGCCTTGGATTTTAGGCTGTTTATTCCCCTGGTCCTGGAGATCCAAAAAGGAAGATTATTTGGAAGAAAAGGCTTTCAGCTGAAATCAGCCTCACGCTGGAAGATGGCTCAGTCTGCCCCAACCAGCAGCCAAGGTCCTTTCAACTTAAACCCATGGGGAGGGCACAGATATTCTGGCTCCTGGAAGGGTTTCTTTGCCATCAGCTCTTGCTTCAGCTCCATTTCCATTCAGCTTAAGACATTAGGAAGAAATTCTTTGGTGTGAGGGTGCTGAGCCCCTGGCCCAGGTTAGGGATGGAACTGGATGGGCTTCAAGACCCCTTCCAACCCAAACCATTCAATGAATCTATGATTTCTCATCTGGGTTCATCTGCCTTTACCAGCACAATCCAGCACACTGGATCATTGATGGGATGAAGCAACTTTGGGTGGGTCTGAAGCACCTTGGAAGTTCCCCAGCATCCTCTGGGGATGCTGCAAAGGGAACGATCTGGATGAGCAGGGACGGAAGGGTGGCAAGAAAAGAATAAAAAGAAATCAGTGGAGCAACCCCATGGTTATTTCTTTTGCTGCTACACTGAATTTCATTTGCACAAGTCCCATTTTCAGTTTGGAACTGTCACAGCTGTTTCTATTGGCAGTGCATAGCTGAGTAGGAGTTGTCAGTGGGGAGGCTGTAGGATCGGTGGCAAGAAAAGAGATTCCCCCGGGGGGCATGGGAGGCATTTGGAGGTTGTGGGCTAAATGCATTAACTAGATGTTTCTCCTAAACTTCACAGCAGTGAATTACTTGGTGCATATAGATAGATGCACTAAGGGGCTGGAGTTAACACCAGACTGGGATGAAAATGTCTCAGCATCCTAAGCGTGCCGAGTGGCAAGGACTCCTGTCCCTAGGGCTGACCCCAGGGGTTGGGTTTTACAAGGGGATCTTCAAAACCATGATGCCCAAAAGCAGGTTGTGGTGACTGGAGCATCACTGCAGGTATCAAAGTGGATTCAGAGAATGTCAGGGGTTGGAAGGGACCTCTGGAGCTCATCCAGTCCAACCCCATCACCAGGGCAGGTTCACCCAGAGCAGGTTGCACAGGATGGAGTCCAGGTGGGTTTTGAATGTCTCCAGAGAGACATTTCAATGTCTCCACCACCTCTCTGGGGAGCTGTGCCAGGGCTCTGCTACCCTCAAAGTAAGGAATTCTCACCTTGTGTTTAGATGGAAACTCCTAAGGTCAAGCTTGTGCCTGGTACCTCTTGTCCTGGCATCACTGAAAACACTGTCCCCATCCTCCTGACAACCCCCTGTCATTAATTATAAGCACTGATAAGATGCCCCTCAGTCTTCTCCAGGCTAAAAAAGACCCATGTCCCTCTACCTTTCCTCATAGGAGAGATGTCCTGGTCTCTTATTCCACCTGTACAAAAGCAAAGAAGGTCCCAGCTGGACTAATTACTGACCCAAAAGAAGATCTGGCTTCAGATCTTCCCAGCACCTGAAGGTTGTTCAGCTCCAGATGTTCCATCTCCCTGCCCTTGATGCTTCTGGATGCAACCAGAGCAGAATCCTGATTTCTCTTCTGCTATCTTACAACAGGTGTAACTCTGAAGCAGCTACAGGTGATGCAACAAGGTGGCTGCACATTTAATAAATCTCCTGCAAGGCTTCAGTTCTGCTTGAAAACCAATTATTAAATTGGAGCCCCTTTAAAAGATCAAAGGTGGCCAAGTCAAGCTCCAGTGCTAAAACAAGCCCTTCACAACACACCAGCTTCTGTGTTTGTGCTCTGACTAAAGAAAAAGGGACTGTGAAAGTGTGATTAAGGGCAGGATTTGGCTCATTTACAAGCCCTGAATGGGTTGCTGCTCAGACCATCATCATATTTTTGGAACAGAATATGCCTCTTACATCTTGTTGGTAATAATTTACCCCCTGGGTAGTGCTCATTACAGCAGCAGCATCTCAGCTGTGTTATGTTCCTGGCTGCTTCACCTACTGTGGGGATGAGGAAAAGCAAAGACACACACGTGTAGCCCCACAGAGAGAGAGGGCAACCTTCAAACACTCCAAGTCTACTCCAACTTAGTTATCCAGTGAGTTCATGGAGCAAGACCAAGAATTGAGAGCTTGCAAGAAATGCTCTCTGCAAGGAAAATCAGATTTCTGGGAAGAAACAACTCTGGAGAGATCATTTCAGGTACATCACTTGCTCTGCTCACCTTGAGCATCCCCACAGCCATCACCAAAGAGATCCAGCAGAATGGGAGGGACAACCTGCAGGTGCACACCTCTAGTAATAAACTCAAAATAAGAGGGAGACTGCTGGCACCAGGCTGCTCTGGAGAACTTCACCCCTTGGTGTGTGGAGATGTGAGGTCCAGCTGTGCACCTGGAGCTGCCTCCAGTTGAGCAGAGCTGAGATCCCAGTAGGTAATGAGCCACTCCACCAGCTGTAATGGTTTCTCCTCCCTGAGACAAGGCGTGGGCAGAGAGCACGTCATCCTGTTTGATCTACTAATCAGCTCTGAATCATGTTTACACTGCAGATAACATTTCTGCTGCTTTTAGAAGGTCATTTTTGAGTGATGCTGCAGTAGCACCCCGGGTCTGCAGTTGGAATCTCCTTTGGAAGAAGCCAGACCTGATTTTTTTTCTGCTGAGCCAGAAGTCACCCAGCTGTTGGCATCCACAGGATTTTAAACGCTGGAATAGCAGATATGACACAGGATAAATCATTTGTCACCCACAGAGCCAAAACCCAAAAGGCAAAATGACCTCGTGAGCTGGATTCCAACATAAAGAAACATTGAATAATTCTTTTTATACAGCCCAAAACCTCTGAGTCCTGGTACCAGAGCTTTTTAGATTGCTTTGGGCAATGCTATCAACCACGGGCATTGTCAGTGAGGAGGGAAAAAATCCCCCATGACTGATGCTTAAGGCCTGAGATGACACAAAATCTGGGGAAGTGGAAAGTAAGGAAGAACCCAGGTCACCAGTACAGGGACTGGGCCTGTGGCAGAGTCCACTTGTGTCATGCTATGGTCAGACACAAAACTTCCTCTGGGCACAAGGATTCTGTGTACCCATGGCACAAGGCACCATTTTGAGGGCATGATGGCAACGTCACCTTTGGGGTAAAGGAGGTTGGTGGAGCCTCCTGTGCTCTTGGTTCCTTGATTCTCTTGAAAGAAAACCTGCCAGGAAAGGTCTCCCAGGCCACCTTCTGGTGGGTGAAACTCCTTTCCCTGGAAAGAGGAGCACAAGTGATGCTCTGTGGCCAAACCTCCTTCCAGCAGGACAACTCTGGACATGCTCTGGGCACGCACCTCAAATGGGCACAGAGCCTGGCACTGCTCCTCAGTCCTTCATAACCAAAACCTCTGAGCAGAACTTGGGCTCACAACAAAAAGAACATGATGAGCAGGGAGCTAAGGTTGAGCTGGTGCCAAAATGACTAACGTGCTCTGGGGATGGAGGGACTCAAGTGGAAGCAGGCAAATCACATTGCTCCTGCAACTGGTACTTGTGCAACTTCTTACTGGAATACTGTGTCTGATTCTTATGGATGGGCTCCAAAAAGGATGTTGACTAATTAGGGAAAGTTTAAGGAAGAGCCATATGAATCATTAAAGCTTCAGAAAACACGTCTTGTAGCCAGAGATTCCAAGATTGAGATATATTCGGTTTCTTAAAGAGAAGATTAGGGGACAGTTTTATCTTCAGCCTGTAAACAGTTAGAAGGACAACAACAAAAATATCTGCAACACGTTTTTCAGGCTAGCAGACAAGTGTACAGCAAGATTCCCTGGCTAGGGGTTGTGAATAAAACCATCCAGACTGAAAAAAAATAATTGAATTAGCCAGCAGAGATTGTGATACTCATTTCTGATCAACTCTCCTAGCTGACACAAGAAGAACGTCAGCAAAGTCCTTGGCTCTGTTTGGTGGAGGTTTTTCTATCTTATAATTACTGGTAACCCTCCCTGTAGATGTCCTGATCTACAATCTGCAAACCCATCAGTTCCAAAGACCAAAGGGCCAGAATTAATGAGTCCTGAAAAAATACACCTTGGCAGTTTGTTCAGCTGACTCAGGTACAAGTGATTCCATTCCTCATCCCAAGTGGTTCCTTGGCTCTGCTCATCCCCAGGCTGTGTCTTCCCAGAGCCAGGCTGGATGACAAAGAGGCAGAAACCCTAAAAAAAGCTCTGGGAAAGCACATCCACACCAGATGTGTATGGCAGGCTCTCTTTGCCTTGTCTTCATGGTGCTGACACCAAGGAACCAGCATGGTCATGGGAGAGGGAGAACTGAGCCATCTTCTTCTCCCTGGAGCTGTTTAGCTCTAAGCTCATGTCACCAGACAAGACTGGACAAACCCAGCAGGAGTCTGGGAGGAGAAGTCATCAGCCAGAAGCACCAACATCCCTTGACTTGTGATCTGTGGAGATGTGCTCAGGTATCACTGACAAGGGGATGGGACACCCAGCATGCTGGTGGAGACACTTACAGTCAAGCAGGCAGAACATTCTCCTCTTACATTTTAAACCCCCCTTATTCCAACCTGGCTGTCCCCCTGATCCCTGGGGTTTTGGTTACTTCACCCTCTAAATGTCTTTCACTCAGGAGAAGGAGGAACAAAACCCTGGGGAAGAGCAATGGATGTGATGGAAGGGAGGAGGATCACACGTGGCCATCCCTTGTCTGGAAAAGGTGTTTGCTGGGTGGAACAAAGTTCAGTTCTTCCCCTGTTTGCTTAGAAGGTTCATCCCATCCCACCACATCCAAAGCCTGATGAGAAGTATGGAAAACCCATGGGAGATTAACCAGTGCTGTGCTGGTGTGTGCTGGCAGGAGGGAATCACCCACCCAGCACCTGCCCACTCAACCTCCCCGGGGAGGGCAGCAGCAATCCACTCCCTCCAAAAATAAGGAGGCCCCATCAAAATGAGACCCTTACCCAGGAAGGCAAAGCAAGCAATGGCATCAGGAAGCCCCTCTGAGACAGGTACTGACCTCAGACATCTGTGGGAAGAGGCTGATGGCCAAGGGGAGGGCCAGGCCAAAGGCAGCGAGGCACACAAGGCTTTGGACTGGGAGAATCATCCGGGGACGGGACCTCAGGAGGGATGTTCTGGAAAGGAAAGGCTTCATCAGAGCATTTCACAGCCCAAGGGAGTGCATGCCATGAGCTAAACTACTGTCCATCCAGACCCATTGCTCTCCCTCTCCCTCACAGGGTAAGGTTCCTTCTCAGTAAATCAGCATCAAGTTCACCCACAACAGATCCCGAGCCCTTCCAGATTCAGCTTTGCCATCTGCTGGGGTTACACAGCCCACACCCCCCTAAGGGCTCACCTCTCCTCAACTCAACCAGGAGCACTGAACACACATTTCCCCCATTCCCAAGGTGCCCCCCAAGCCAAGCCAACCACACCAGGACATTTTGGAGGCTCATCTCCCCATGCAGCTGATGCAAGAGAACAGATTACCTTAAGGTCTACTCCACCATCTACTCCACGTTTACTACAGGCTCTGAACAACACACACCTGATGAGTTACAACAGAGCAGCTGAGGAATGGGAACTCCTTACCCTGCTGCACCCTGCCTGTGTGTCAGAACATTCCCCAAGGCTTGCTGAAGGCTCTCTGCATCTTGAGAAGGTTCAGGGGAAGTGGGGAAGGAAAACAAGAGCCAGAACCTTAACTCCTCCACCACCTCAGCTCCTCACTAAGAAACTCTGAAGTTGCTCCTCTCAACCTGTGCTGTGGAAGCCAAGCTTCTGCTCCCCAATATTTATCTCCTTTGTTCCACCTCCCGCAGACAACTCCTCCAGAAGTCCACAAGTGTTTGAGGCAGGGTCAGGAGAGGCAGTTTCCTTGCTCCAGGCTTTTTAACAAACAGAGCCTGCAAGGATTGCCATCAATGAGCTGTGATAACGAGTCCCCAGGATGCAGAGGGGCAACTCCTGGAACTGATTTATTCTCCTCCTTAAGCCCTAGTGATCCATGAGAGCCCTCACTGAGAAAAATCATCCGACCAAAGCCTCCCTGGAGCAGAGTTTAGAACCAAGACATCACTGCTTACACCACCCCTGACACCTTAATTTGGAAGCTGCACCCTCTTTAATTACTGCCCTGTTGGGGACCTTGTAATCACCCAAGTAAAAACTCAACCAATTTAACGAGATCCCTGGCACAGCCCCCAGGTGTGATTTCCAGGAGGGCTTCAAACTCAGGCCAGTTCAAATTACAAGGGCTAACCTCCTAATTAGAGAAGAGTTATGGCTTGATCTAAAAAGGAGGGGGGGGGGGGGCTAATTAACACATGTAGTGTAATGTCTTAATTGGGATTCAGGTCCTCAAAATTTGCGTGGCTGAGAATAAATGACTGGTAATTAGCAGAGAGGTCCAGTGCTCTGCTGGCCCTGGGCTCTCTGCTCTCCACATGGATCTTGGAGGAGCAGGGAAGTTAAATATTGTGTGCTGCACTTTGTGAGCTGTCAAATGCAATCAAAAACCCTCTTTGCACCCATTAGCCCCCCACGGGAAGTGAATGATTAGATGTTTCCAAAGGGGTTAATTGCAGAGCATTACAGCAGCTTAAAAAAATAAATAAATAAAATTAATCACCGTTTGCTGAAGAGTGAATTAGTTGACACCACTGTCCTGTGGGCTCTGCCAAAGGGATTGATCAGGGACATGGAGATCTGGACCTTTAGGTCCTCCTGATAGCCCAGCTTTGCTGTTGGCATCTCCTGAAGCAGGCTGTGACATCCACAGGAGCAAGGATTATTTCACCCTACTCATAATTCTGCAGCTGAATTGAGTCCTGGAAGCTATTTTAATATTAAAATAGTAGTTTTACTACTATATTATCACCAAGCACAGAGGACAGGCCTGGCCAGGCTCTGGGGAACTCAACCTCAGCACTCAGACAACAGAAAAGTTTGTGCCAAGGATGCTCTCACATTGGAAATCTGCAGGAAGACAACAGAGTGTGAGGTTTATTGTGCCCATCTCAGAAGCCAAATTTTTGGCACTGGTGGTCTAACATCACTCGTACAACTGAGGGTGTTGATCCTGGAGTGATGGGATGAGGGGAGAGCTTCTGGCTCCCTGCAACCCCCTGAGAGGAGGTTGGAGCCAGGGGGGGTCGGGCTCTGCTCCCAAGGAACAAGGGATGGGACAAGAGGAACTTTGGGCACAACTCAAGTTGTGCCAGGGGAGGTTTAGGTTGGAGCTGGGGAAGAATTTCTCCCTGGAAAGGGTTGTCAAGGCCTGGCCCAGGCTGCCCAGGGCAGGGCTGGAGTCCCCATCATCCCTGGAGGGGTTTCAGAGCCCTGGAGATGTGGGGATGAGGGACATGGGGTGGGGGTGGCCTGGGCAGTGCTGGGGAATGGGTGAATTCAATGATTTTCAAGGTCTTTTCCAACCAAAACATTTCAATAATTCTCTAAGCAATCCATGTCTATAAACCAACCTTGGGATGGCAAAGCTCATGCATGTTTGCAATACTTCCCTCCTCCTCTTTCTTTTTTCTTGGTTTTTTTTTTTTTTTTTCCTTTTTTTGAAGATTTGTTTCCTTACCCCTCCCCATCCCTCCCAGTGCCTATCCTGGCTACAATCCACCTTCCCAAAATTTGCCTAGAAGCTACTAAAAAGGCAACAACACCCCAGGGAGCTTCTGATGGGGAGGTAGCACATCCCTGTGCCACTGCTCTACCTGAACCACCGAGACCTCACGGAGAACATTTCCCTAGCCAGGAGCCTGCCTGGACCTGGGTATCCAGGCACAGACACATCCTGGCACAGACTGTGCATCTGCTCAGCAGAGACAGTGTGTTGTAGCTCTTGTAAATACACCTTCATTCAACTTTCATCACATTGTTCATTAGTGGTTTTAAATCCTGCATAATTTGGCAGCTGCCTCTGGCGTTTCTCGGGAGGTTCTGTAATTTATTCCATATGGAAGTCAGTTGCTGTACTAAAAAGGAGTTATCAGGTTCAGTGAACCAGAGCTGTATTTGTCTAGGAGGAGGTGTCAGATGCTAAACTAAATATGACAGGAGTTAACCCAAGTCTCCCAGCTGACAGATTCTGGGGGGGGTTCTGGAGTGTTTGGTATAAACAGGTTCAAAGCTGATACACACAGTGCAAGACGCCAAGGGGGATGATGGGGTAAGGAGCTTTGGGGTTCTCCAGACAGCCCAAGGCTTCCAAACCCTCTTCTGATGGATAAATAACCCTTGGGGTGGTTGTCCTACCCTCCCAGTTCTGCTGAGAACCTCCCAGAGCCAGCACTGTCCCACCTCTCTGCTGCAGAGAGCCCATCCAGCTCCTTTCTGCATGTCAGCTTTTCTCACTCATTTTTTGGGGTCATCTTGGGAATGCTGAGCTTTCCTAGCAACCAGCAGCTGTGTCCCCTGTCCCTTCCAGCCAGGACACTGCCATCCTCACCAAGGAGCATCTCCTGCTCTTGGCTGGAAGCCCCAGCACCCCCTCCAGAGGCCAGAGCAGACACAAAGCAACTGAGCTTGGGGGATTTCTGTGCTTGATTGACATCATTAAAGGAGCAGTTTCAGTGTTTACTCTGGAAACAGCCCCTGCAGTTTATGGTGTCACTGCTGGCAGCTGTTGAGTTTAAACAAACTTCAGTGAGGCTTTAGGTGGACAGGGAGATGTTGGGCTGCAGAGGAGGGAAAGCACCTGCAGGACATGTTCTGCACTGCCAGAAGGAGATGATTTCCCTCAAAAAGCCATGAACATGAGGCCCAGGAGGTCCTCCCTCCTACCTCACAAGGCCTGGGCAATGGTGATCCCTCAAGAGAATTCTTTTTTTTTTTTTTCTTTTTGGTTTCTGCTGGAAATTAGGAAGAAATTCTTTAATTTGAGGTTGCCCCCAGAAGCTGTGGCTGCCCCATCCCTGGCAGTGTTGAAGGTTGGATGGGGCTTGGAGCACCCTGGGCTGGTGGGAGGTGTCCCTGGGCATGGCAGGGGGGTGGGAATGGGTGAGCTTTAAGGTCCTTTCTGTATTTTAATATGATGCTGTCTTCATGGTCAGACACAGAGCTGGTGGTGCTCTGAAATGCTGATCCAGTATGGAAGCAGCTTAACTTTATGAGCCATCTACACCCCCCCAGAGTCACCTTCATCTCGATATGAAACCAATCACAGGATCCTAGAATGGCTGAAGCTGGAAGGGATCATCTCCTCCAACCTCCCTGCCATGGGAGGGACACCTCTCATCCAGAGGTTGCTCCAAGCCCCATCCAACCTGGTCCTGAACACCTCCAGGGATGGGGCAGCCACAACTTCTCTGGGAAACCTGTTCCAGAGTCTCATTTCTTCCTCATACCCACTCTAAACCTCTTCTCCTTCAGTTTGAAACCATTGCCCCTTGTCCTATCACTGGACACTGATGAAAAGTCCCTCTCCATCCTTCCTGGAGGTTCCTTCAGGGACTGGGAGGCAGCTCTAAGGTTTCCCTGGAGTCTTCTCTTCTCCAGGCTGAACAATCCCAGCTCCTTTAGCCTCTCCTCCTAGCAGAGGTTCTCCAGCCCCTGGATCATCTTTGTGGCCTCCTCTGGACTCCTTCCAACAGATCTGTGTCCTTCCCATGATGGGGACACCAGAACTGGACCCAGTACTCGAGGAGGTGGCAATTAAAGCTGCCAGCAGAGCCATTATTTATAAAACTCCCAGGAGAATACAGCTGCACAGAAGCACTGACTCCGTGTTCCCCGCGTGGCATATGCAGTCTCAAAAATAAACAGTGATTCTATATGTTCAGTGCCTCGACAGAGCCTCCAAGCAGCAGGAGATGCATGAAACATGGGGAAAGAATGGAGCTCAGCAGTGGGAGGTAACATGGAATTACTTGGAGAGCAGAGAAGGCGGCCCTGGGAGTTAAAATACACAGCAGGCAAAGAGACGAGAGGAGCCAAGAGAGCTGAAAAAAAAAAATAAAATAAAAAAAAAAATGGCACAAGAGACGAGAGAGGCAGCTGGGGGAGTTAAAACATGCAGATGGAGAGATGGCTGAGAGAAAGGAAAGACCTGGATCCAAGTGGAAAGACGGCGACCAGGAACTGGCCACTTAAAATAAAACTTTTCGAGTAGCGAGAGGAAAAGGAGGGAGATGGATTTCCAGGAATCCAAAAACCACTTCTGGGAGCATCTCTCCTGGGAAGCCAGGACGAAGAAGTTGGGGTTGTTCAGCCTGGAGAAGAGGAAGCTCCAAGGTGACCTTAGAGCAACTTTCCAATATCTGAAGGGGCTACAAGAAAGCTGGGGGAGGGCTTTTGGCACAGGGGGGTAGGGAGAGGACAAGGGGAGATGGTTTAAAACTTGAAGAGGGGAGATTGAGGTTGGACATGAGGAAAAAATTCCAATGAGGGTGGTGAGCCCCTGGAACTGGTTGCCCAAGGAAGCTGTGGCTGCCCCATCCCTGGCAGCGTTGAAGGTTGGATGGGGCTTGGAGCACCCTGGGCTGGTGGGAGGTGTCCCTGCCCATGGCAGGGGGGTGGGGAATGGATGATCTTGAAGATCCCTTCCAAACCAACCCATTCCATGATTCTATGAACATTTTCTTGTTCCTGGGGTGATCCAAGGCCACCCAGGCCCAGCAGTGTCCCCTGCTCCCACCATGACTGCAAAGCCAGGCAGGAGAAGTGCTCTCCTCCTTCACCACAACCCCAAATATAAATGTCTCTAGCAGAAGATCCAGATTGAGAACTTCTGATTCCACATCTCTGACCTCCAAATAACCTCCCTCTCCTCTGTCTCATTTCCAGACCCTGGAAGGATTACTATAAATGAAGGGCTAACACCTCAACACAGTTCCCATTAGCATTGCCCCAACCCAACTAAAATTCCACTGAATTATACAAGTTAAACTTTCCACCAACTGCTCCAAGGTTTTGATGTTGGTTTTTTTTTTCCAGAATGAGCTTTCCCCTCTGCCTGTGTCCTGGGGAGAGAAGTGTTCTCTCACAAACCTGAATTAAGTCTTTCTGTTAGTTCAAATGATGACTTTTAGAAGATAACCTCCTGCACATCCACGTTTGCTTGACAGATGAAATCAGTTTCATGAACAAGTTACAGAGCCCCCAAGTACAAAGCAAATCTTATGCTTGGTTTTAGTTAAACTGAATGCTCAACAAGACCTGGGATGCTCCTTGGGGTTTTGCTGATGGAGACAATAACTTAGAGACCAGATTTCCCCAAACTTTGAATTTTTGCACATGAAGATCTCTGGCTTTTCATTTTGCTCACCAGAAGAGCAAAGATCCTCTGAGTTACAGCAATAAAACCTCCCCAGCAGATCCTGGGGGATCCTGTGGGTCAGGTGGGGACTTGGGGGAGGGAAGAGGATGTGGAGCTTTTGTTGAGGAGAAGCAAGAAGTGAAAATCAATTGTTCTGCAACAAAACCAGGGAGGCTGGAAGCTCCCCCTGGTCCTCATCTGTCTCCAGCAGCCATCTCCAAAGAGTGGCTTGAAGAAAGTGCTACCCTGCTTCAGGGACCCACCACAATCCCTTTGAAAAGGAGAGGAAAACACTACATTTTGGGCAAAAATGGGCTTAAAGAACTCACTTTACAGCTCCCCAAAGCAGAGTTTGTTTCCCTGCCTCTTCCCACACCCAATCCATGGGAGGGAGGGAGCCTCCAGGTGCCACCTGGGACCAGAACTCTGCTTTTAAATCCAGATGTTAAAAACCCAGACTCCAAATTCACAGCAGCAGCCTCGACCCTTCCCTTAAGGAGAGAAAACTGCCCTGGGGTGTTTCTACAAGGGTAAACAAGGCCAGCCAAAGCCATGGGTCAATCCCTAATTGTACTAATTGCTATTTACTTTGTCACTGGAGTGCTTTCCAGCAGCCATTAGCAACAGATTTGTTTAAAGAGTGCTTCCAGCTTGGCTGTCTGGACAAAGGTAGCAAAACCCTTTAGCATCCTCATCTTTCATTGCACTCATCTGTCTCCAAGGTTGGCAAAGTGATCCCCACCCCAGGGATCATTCCAGGCCCTGCTGGGTGTCCTCAGGAGGACACAACAGCTCCAAACAACCCTCAGAGCATCTCCAGGCCAAAGAAAAAGCAGAGGTGATGGAGGGCAAGGTGGGACAGCAGCTGAAGGACAGGGCAGTTTGGGGTTTTTTTTTCACCATCAAGAACTTTGCTAGGAGATAACTGGATGAGGAATAATAACCCTGCCCTCTCCTGCCAAGTCTCTGAGCACTGATGCTCTGTGGAGATGGCTGCCAGGAGAGATTCTGGCTTCATCTGTGAGGGAAAGCAAAATTTCTGCAGAATATGTGAAGGATAAATCTTTCTGGGGAAGTCCAAGGCACAGGGTGTTATGGAAAGGAAGGCCAAGTGCCTCCAGACAGAGCCCAGGCAAGTCTGGCACTGGCCAAGGTGGCCTGGACGAGGTGCATGGTCAGCAGATGGGTGCCTGAACATGAGCCCAGACCTTTAATCTGACCCCATGTGGCAGCTCTAAAGCTTGCTAAAGGCAGAGCTGAAAATTTCAGGACATTTTCCCACTGAACTGTGGGGTTCCTGGCTCACTGACCCCCAGAGCAGAGCCCCAGAAAGTTATTCCACCTTATCAATAAATATTCATAAAAACCAATACCTCAGCAGCCTACAGCAGTGGTCAAAACGATGGGAAAATGAACATTTTAATAAGGAAAAATAGTCTTTGGTGGACCAACACCAAGAAATATCAGCAAATCAAACCTAATGAGGATCTTTTCTCCCTTCCCCTTCAGAAGTCCCCCCTCTGTATTACCCCACACTTACTTTTCCAGTATGGACATAATAATTGGAGGTAGAACCAGTATAGGCATTGGCAGGACCACTCTAGTCAGGGCTGTTTCTAGCAGTGCCTGGAAAGGAATAACAAACAAACAAAAGACATTAAAATCAAATCTCAGAAGGTACCTGGGCTGAGCAATCAATAGGTGGATAGGGAAAGGTTTGGCTGATCTTCCATCCCCTGGGAACAAAGAGATGGACACAGATGCTCAGCTTTGCTCACAGCTATTTACAACTGAGTTTTGCTCCCTTGCTACAAACAACCAGGCTGGAGCTTGTGCTTGGTGGCAAATCCAGTGGAATAAAGCAGAGAAACAGAAGAATTTCCCTCATTTCATTTGATGTGACCCAAAGTGCTCCAACACCTCTTCCTATTCCAGGGAAACAGGTTAGTGAGAAGAAAGAGAAGCCCAACAACTGCCTGGGAGATGCTGCAAGGTGAAATAACTCCCCCCTGATGGGACCCAACCTGCAGTGCTGGGGTTCCCAACATAAGAAGGACAAGAAGATGTTGGAGAGAGTCCAGAGGAAGCCATGAAAATGATCCAAGGGCTGGAGCAGCTCTGCTCTGGAGGCTGAGAGAGTTGGGGGTGTTCAGCCTGGAGAAGAGAAGAATCCAATGAGGAGACCTGAGCACCTTCCAGTGCCTGAAGGGGCTCCAGGAAAGCTGGGGAGGGACTTGGGACAAGGGCCTGAAGTGGTAGGACAAGGGAGGATGGGTTTAAGTTGAAAGAGGGGAGATTTAGACTAGATATTAGAAAGCAATTCCTTGTGCTGAGGGTACTGAAACCCTGTCCCAGGCTGCTCAGAGAGGTGGGAGATGCCCCATCCCTGGAAACATCCCAGGTCAGGCTGGATGAGGCTTGGAGCATCCTGATCCAGTTAAAGATGTCCCTGCTCCTTCCAACCCAAACCACGCTGTGATTCCATGAGGCATCTCAGCAGAGGCTGAGCTGCAGCTTCAGCCCTTCCTCCTGTAGCTGAGTTTCAGTTCCAGCCAGGTGCTGGGGGAATGCAGCCTCTTATAGTCTGCTCCAAACCTGGAGAAGATCAGGGCTGCTCTAACAAGGGCTACAACCACCCCTGTCTCTTCATCTACCTCTTCCACCCACCTGTGCCAGCACCCACCACCCACAGGGCTCTGGCAGATGCAGGCAGAGGATACTCCAGGTTTGGGAATGCTGAAATTCATGGATATGGTGAGGCTTGGGAGCAGCCAATCCTTCCAAATGGGAGAAAAATCTCAGAGAGGTGCAGATGGGCTATGCTAAGGATCTGCCACATTTTCCATGATAAAACCCAGCACTGAGCTATTTGGGAAGAAGCATGGGGATGAGATGGCAGCTGAGCAGAAGTCCTCAAAAGTCCCAGATCTGATGCTTAAAACTCCCCTTAAATCCCACTTACAAGTGTCTTCCCTTGGAATATTTATTTTCTCTGCTGCCTGTCTTCCCCTCGACCACTCGGATGGAGAGGGGGAAGCTGGGTCCTGAAGCAAGGGAGAAAAACTGGCTCAAGTAAGAGTCTCCAAGCCCTTCAACAGATTGTTTGAAGCTCCCTGTTAAACAACAATATGGAGAGATATTAGAGAGCTCCCATTGCTTGACGAGGACTGTAAATCTGTACATTAATTGCTGTCTATGAAGTGCCTCAAGAGCCTTGGACAGAAGGAGGGAGAGAAATGCCAAGCATTATATTATTAACTCCTCTGCCTGGGCGTGTGCTTTGGTACATGCTTTACATTTCAGATGAAAGCCCACTTGGAAACAACATGTCTCAAACAATCAGATGAGGCTCAGAAGACAGAACTGTCTAAAGGAGGGAAGGGAAGGGAAGAGTGGCAGGCAGATGGCAGAGTGCAGAAGGCTCCAGGGGCAAACAAACCAGCTGTTAGGATGAGGAGAAGAACATCTGGCCACCCTCCCCAAGCCTTGGGGGTGGTGTTAGTGCAGTTTTGACGTGGCAAGGGCTAAAAAGCAGCTGGAGAAAGAAGCAAAAGGGTGTGAGTTTGCTTCGTGTTCAACATGGACCATTTGCAAGTTGCCACCAAGAAATCCTAAGGCTGGGGAGGTACCAGGGTGGTACAGGATCCTCCTGATGTCAACCTGACCCTTCCAAACCATCAAGGCCAGGCACTCAATTTGCCAGTTTGGTGGCTACCCAAGCTGTGTGCCTGGCTACAAAGCAGGGATTAAGTTTTGCCACTTGGTTCTCCCTGGGTGATGGGTAAAGCTCATTTATTTCTAACTCCTTCATCAGTTCCTACAGGTGTGGGGTTGAAGGTGCCCACAGCTCACCCAAGCACTGCTCAGGACCACCAGAGGTACCTACGTGTTTTGCAGCAATTCTGGAAGACCCAACAATGATTCCATTACTGTCCAAAACATCAATCCCTTCTTCCAGCTCCGTGTGCCTCATCAGGACAACGTTGCAGATATTGGCACTGGCTGGGGATGAGAAAAGCAGGATGATTAGCAAGGCAGCCCTGGTCAATACCAACTGCCAGGCTTCTGGTCTCCCTGACAGCCCTGCAGCTTGGCTTGCCTCAAGCTGCCAAGAAGTTTCTGCAAGTCAGGGAGCCCCTGACTGAAGAGGAGAACAATAATCAAGATATTTTCTCTTTTTTTGGCTTCCAAAAGGATCTGCTGCCACAACCAGAAATGCACTGACACCCAGGAGCACCAGCACTTCCAGATGTTGGTGTTTGCACGTGCTCCTGCTCTCCATAGTGAAATTTCATCCAACGTTTCCATCTCCTACACCCAAACAGGTCCTTGCACTGGGCTGCCAGTTGGGCTTGGCTTGTCTGACAGCCACCTCTTCTGGGGACACAGCCCAGAGCTCCTCCTCACTGCTGCTAACCCAGCAAACCCTTCCTAAATACCTGATTTTAGCAGGTGTGACAGACACACACCCCAGGGGGTTTCACTGGGCTAGGGAGGACAGCTTAGATCTGAGCATGAAAAAAAGAACAGAATTATTTTTTTTTTTTCAAATCAAATAAGACAAGGGTGGGTTGCTTCCTGCTGACCATGTGCCCTTATTCCACCTGTTTCAGGGGCAATATGGCTCTGTGGGTTTATCTCTAAGAATTAGAGACTCATTTATTTGCTTTAATGATATTTTTCTCAACTCTGACAGAAACCAGCAGACCTGTGGATGGCTCTGGTTCCCAACTGATATTCCCAGGATCTCAGCCCTGCACTGACAGCAGAGGTGGGAGCAGCTCTGGGACCCTTTCTGACACCTCCCCTTGCCCAGCCTGTGGCTTTTGGTGCCTTCTTGAGATGACCCCAAACTCTGCTCCTCGAGCAAAGTGCCAAAGCTGGGGTTGAGGAACAACTTTCCCAGAGGCAGCTCCTCCCTGAGTCCCAAACACTTCTCTCAATCTTCCCAAAGCAAAGCTGTTAATTCTTAAAAAAAGTTCTAGTTTTGTTAAAGTGGCATTTTCCAGCAACCACCCCCCCCTCCCCTTCTCCCCACCACCACCACCACCACATTTCCATTGCAAACTTTCCAAGCAGCCCTAACACAAGCCCACTGTTGCTGCAAGTACCACTGCTTCCAAAAATGTGTTTCTGTGCTGCTTGATGGGTTAATATTCACTAATTAATCTCAACTCATGTCATATAACAAATGTCTAATTTTTTGAGGGTGGTGGGTGGGTGAGCCCTCTACCAATGCAGCTCTCTGCAATCAAGGATGATTTGTGGTGACAAATGCTCCTTACACTCGAGCAGAAGAGGAACACACACACACGCACACTCTGTCTCTCTCTTTAATATTCCAACTATGGGACCACTCTTCCCATCTATCAAAAAATACCAACCCTTCAGCTCCCCAATCCCAGAAAAAAAAAAAAAAAACCAAACCCAAACCAAACAGGCATTTCATTTACAGCAACTTTAGCTCCTCTTTTTTTTTTTCTTTTCCTTTTTTAACACTCCCATGCCCCCTGCTTCACCCTGTCACTCAAGACTCAGTACATCAAACCACACCAGCAGGGATGCTCTGGCCAAGGTGGGGTGGTACCAGCATGGGGCTCTTGTGAAATTCATGGTGGGGTGTCCATCCTTAAGGGTCTCACCACATCTAGATGCTTCTCCAGGTCTCTGGATATTGTCAGGGCTTCACTGACCTGGTCTCACATTAAAAACCAGGTTCCAACTCATTTGTCTGAGAGAAGCACCTTATAAGCACCTGCTTTATAGCAGGGGGCTGGAGCTAGATGAGCTTTAAGGTCCTTTCCAACCCAACCCAGTCTGGGATTCTCTGATGAGCTGCTCCTGTTTTGTTTCAGGAAACCACAGAGGAAGTAGAAAACACTGCTAACTGTGACTGAACTTGGATTTTATGGAAGAATTGCATTTTATGTCTCAGAGACAGGGGAGGGAGGTGAGAAATAAATAAATATAAGTGCAGGCAATTTGGTTTTCAGAATTTTGGGAAAGAAACCGTGATACAATATCCTGGAAACTACTGTGAAAACACTTCCTGACCTATCAGAAACCAGGGTTAGCTACAACAGCAGCCCTACTTCTGTATGTCTTCCTAAACCAGGGTGCTCTCCCCACACTAAATACACCTTTGTGCACTGCATAAATGCAGTTTGGGTGGTTTTTTTAAGTCCAAGGAGAAGAAAACCTTCCTCCTGCTCAACTCCCTTCCCTCCAACAGGTGTAGTTTCTTTAACTTCTTTCAGATCACCTCCAGGATGATACAACCTTTGGGTTTCTAGACTCATTATTGACACCCCTGCTGTCTTTTACCTGGCTGCACTTCCCTAAATCTCCATCTCTCATGATCCTTTGGGATGAGAGATCATAAAGCCTTGATGGACACCTCCAGCATTCCAGCTGCTATTGACCAGCACAGGTTGGTGGGAGAAGGAGGCAAGGAAGAGCCAGGGAAAAACAGCTTAATGGACATGGAGCAAGAGCTCTACACCAGTGCCTGGCTTTTCATGGAGAAAAGGTGAAATTCCACCCAATTTCTGCAGGCTGGTGGTTCAAAAGCAACAAGAAGAAACATCTTAATTAAACAGTTTGTCCAGGTCTGCAAATCAAAAAACTCACAGCTTTCAAAACCCCACAAAACAGCAATTAGTGGGAGGATTCCTGATGTCCTGGCACGTAATGAAGCATGACAGTACACACAGAAAAGAAGAGCTGGAGAATTAATTACGGACTAAAGATGTTAATTATGGGCCCTCAATCACTGCTGACACAAACCTAACCTCCTTCTCCTTACACCTTGCCATGAAAATAGATCAGCCCCACCACAAACTCTTCCCACGTGCATCTCTGACTCAAACCCAGCCCTGGAGCTGCCTCCTCCTGGGTCCTGCACTCAACCTCTAGTGCCCTCCTGGATCTAACAATAAAAAAATGTAAAAAATCAAAAGAAAGTTAAAACCCTTCATATTCCAGGAAATTTCCAAAAAGCAATAACAATGTCCACTGCTCCCCTGTGTACAAACACCGTGCTCAGAAATAAGATCAAGTTCAATCTGCAATCCCTGTCCCCCCCTCTGCTCTGGCAGAAAAGGGGGGAAAAATCCCCAAGAACTGGCAGGTCAGAGCAATGAGCTCCCTGTAAAAAAAGGAGCAGAAAAACCAAAGAAATGGTGAGAGCACCAGCTGGGTGAAGAGGTTTGGCTTCCAGGAGCGAGGCTCTGAGGACACTGACAGGAAAAAGCTCTGAGCAAAGCTTTGCATGAAGACAGATTAAGAAGAGTCCTACAACAGTGAGCAAAACCCCTTTGCCTCCCAATTTCCTCCAGGCCTGAGCAATTTTTTTTTTTTTTTGCACCATCTTTATAAAGAAACAATAAATAAAGAAGTTTAAAGAACTCATCATTTGCTGAAGGCAGTAACCACGGGCTTCAGCAAAGGCTGAAGGCAGTGTGTCCCTTCCCTCAGACACTCAGCACCCCAGTGATTAGCTGCAGGAGGGTTTGTTTTGTGCTCCAACAAGCCAGCAGCAGCCTTAATGCTTCACACATGTCAGGTTTTGTGTAACCAGTGGCTCTGGGAGCTCTGGATACTGAGAGCAGGAGCGTTCTGTTGCATTTTTATTCTTAAAAAACCCCCAGCATTACCACTTATTCCAAGATATGATTTGACACCAGATTTTGGGAATGAAATGCTCTCAAATTTAGATGGGTGTTGACCAGGCAATGCCAATCACTTTTTTAAACTTCAAAAAAAGAGAGAGAAAAGGTGTTGTTTCTTACCAACTGCAGGGAATGGCACAAACCTCTGGATCAAGAGACGAGTGGCCGGGGTAAACTTGTTTGCTCTCTGAATCAGAACATTAAGGCCCACCTTTGAACAGGAAAAAACAAACCAAATCAAAACAGAGAAGCAGAAACATTTGGCTACAAGCAAGCAGGGCAGATGCCACAACTTGCAGACAGCAGCAAAGCTCTCCCTGGGGACAGATTGGGGTCTCCCCCCTTACAGAAGCATTTGAGAAGTAACCCACCCCACCCAGCAGGGTTTAGAGGTGTTCTTTCAAGGAAGGGTTGAACCCAACCGTGGGGTTTGACCAAACCAGTGGGTTTAAATGAAGAGTTAAACCCAACTGGTGGCTTTAAATGAAGGGTTGAACCCAATGGTTGGGAATAAATGAAGAGCTGAACTCAACGGTTGGGTATAAATGAAGGGTTGAACCCAACTCGTGGGTTTAGATGAAAATTTGAACCCAACTGGTGGGTTTTAATGAAGAGTTGAACCCAATGGTTGAGTTTAAATGAAGGGTTGAACACAGGGTTAAACCCACCTGTTGGGTTTAAAGTAGGGATTGAACACAACAGTTGGGTTTAAATGAAGGGTTGAACCCATCTGTTGGGTTGCATCCAAACACTGGGTTTAAACCCTCTCCAGTCAAAAAAACAGACCAGAAAGCATCTCACCACTGTTTGGTCCTTCTGGCAATGCCCCTAGTTGTATTTTTACCCAGTTCTCTGCCATTTTCCCCCTCCTGCACAACATCATCAGAGCTGGGAGTCCTCACCCAGCTAGAGAAAAGCCAGACATCAGTGGTGGTGGTGGTGGCTGGCCCAACAAAATTCATTCCTCCTCCCAGGGTCTGTGCAAACTCCACCACCCCACACTACTGCAAAGATCTGGGTTAGAAAGGAGCCATTAATAGAAGCAAGAAAGAGCAGGCAGTTTATTATAGCCACGGATCATTTCTTTGGTTGCCTCCTCCAACACTTGAATAATGCTGAGCTCTCCCCAGCTTTGCAGGGACCAAAGTCATTGTGAATGTTAATCTAAAGAGCAGGGAGGAGAGTGGCTGCCTCACCAGCCTCAGCGTGGTTGGATCATGGTGATAGAGAATTTCCATCCAAATTTATTTCAGGCAAACCCAGGGGTATTAATGAGAAGGGACCTATTTAACAGGAATGATTCCTTTCTGGAAATTATTCTCCTCTCCTATGTTTTTTTTTTCTTTTTCATCCCCTCCCAAACAACCCAACCAAAACCAAAGAAAGCCAAATGCACAAACAAAGCCCCAACCCAGGGAATTTTAGGCCGAAAATGGAAGTCTTTAGCAATGCTTGGCCAGAAAGTTTTCAGCCAAAAAAAAAAAAGCAAAAAATTAAAAAAAAAAATTTAGCCAAAGCCAAAAACCTGCCAGCAAATAGTGATATGGGGGCTTAAAAAGAAAAAAAAAAAAAAAAAAGGAAAAGAAAAGAAGAGCATGGAGGAACATATTTTGCAAGCTGCTACATTATACATGCATCCACAGCGTTTCTGGAGGCTGAGAGGAAGATGTGGAGAAGCACAACTGCTGGGTAAGCCCTGCATAACTGAAGTGCTGGTTTGCAAAACCCAGCCAGCATTTCCAGAGCCCCAGGAAGCTTTCACCAACACTCCAAGCAGGAACCTGTCCTCCTCTCCTCGGCCACCAAGACTCCAGTGCTGAGCTGAAGAGCAGTGGTTGCCCTTAGGATGGGCAAGAATGAGGGCTTTGTCCTGATCTTCTTCTCTCTCAAAAAAGATGGAATGATTGATTATTATTATTGTTTTTTCTACGTTTTTCCAAGTGCTGGGATGTGTATTTGTAACAGCTGAATGCTGCTGGGAACAGGTTTCCCAGGGAAGCTGTGGCTGCCCCATCCCTGGCAGTGTTGAAGGTTGGATGGGGCTTGGAGCACCCTGGGCTGGTGGGAGGTGTCCCTGCCCATGGGACTGAAAGGTCTTTAAGGTCCTTCTAAGCCAAACCAGGATGGGATTCCTATCAAGCAGTCTGATATAAAAGGTTTTAAGAGTAAAAATGAGGCAGTTTTTAAGCCTGGCTTTGCTGGGACTGCCCCACAGGTTTGGGTGTTGATAGCCTGGATCCTGCCCATCTCTGGAGGTAACAAAGGTTTGCAGCCTCTGCTTTTAGGCTGGATGGAAGGATTTGACCATGAAATGGAAGAGCAGCAGCTTCTGAAAGAGAGAAGCTGAGTCTGGGTGAGACACTGCTGTGAGGCTGGTGGCAATAAAATCAGTTTACTTTCAGAATCAATTTGGTGCTGCAGATGAAGTCGCTCCTCCACTTACAGCAACCACCCCGCTGTGCATACCAAATTAAATGTTGCTGCAGATTTAAATCCCATCTCCCAAATTCCCAACACGAGGACGAGATTTGGGGAGCTAATGAGGGTTTGTTTTTTACAGTTTTGAAATTGCTTCAGCCAATCTGTGAACTCCATCCTGCAGGTCACAAAAGGGGGATGAGGGGTCAAGGAGAACCTCCAGCCACCTGCAGGTACTCCTCAACCTTAGGATGGCAAAAGGGCCATCAAGAGAGGGAGATTAATGAGTTTAATTCTGAGGGGTTGGCTGAAGAACACTGACTATGGAGGCAAATTCATCCCCAAGAAAACAACTGCAGGAGTATTATTGTTATCATCACCCTGCCTACAGCCTGAGTCACAGATCTGGGATCTACAACACCAGCTCTGTACAGGCACAGAACAGGGAGGCAGGTGGGATTTGTCACACCAAATGTGGTAGAATCATAGACTTATTTTGATTGGAAAACACCTTTCAGATCATCAAGTTCAACCAGTAACCCAACACTGCCAAGGCCACCCCTGCCCCATGGCCCTCAGCACCACCTCTCCAAGGTCTGAAACCCCTCCAGGCATGGGAACTCCACCACTGCCCTGGGAAACCTGTGCCAGGCTCTCACAACCCTTTCCAGGAAGAAATTGTTCCCAAGCTCCATCCTAAACCTCCCCTGGCACAACTTGAGGTTGCTGCTTCTCATCCTCCAGGGTCCCTTTGCAGCCCAGCACAGAGGAATGAGCCTTTTTCAGGGCCCCAGGTTAGGGGACAGATCTAACTTGGTTTGAATTGCCTAATTGTTTGGGGTTTGGGTTTTGTTTTGTTTGTTTTGAGGTTTCTTTCTCCAGAGCACTTCCTGACAGAAGCATCCCAACAAGGCAGAGGGGACAGATCACACCATGGCAAGGGGTTGGACCTGGATGATCTTGAAGATCCCTTCCAAGCCCAACCAGTCTGTGACATTTCCATGCCCAGAGGAGGTGCAGGAAAAGGAGCTTTTGAGCACAGCATTTAGAGCTTCATTTAAACACTTTTCACTCCAATCTACTGGGATTTTCCTCCTGCCCCTGGCTCCCTGCAATGCTTCACCTCCAAGGAGGCACTTGGCCATGCTCCATCCCCTCCCACCCTGCTCTCTCCTGATTTATTCCAGGCTCTAAGTGTTTCCTGACCTCCCCAAGTGGTGCAGAGTCCCCAGGGCAGTGGGTGGTCTCCTGCCCTGTCTCACAAGCTGATTATGGGCATCACACCAAATTCACAGCCTGTCAACACAGCCACTCCACACAGCTCACAGACAATTATCAGGAAGAAGGAGCTGGGATTAGAAAAATCCACAGGGGCACCTCCACCTAGAGAGGAGAGTGAAAAATTGCCTCCATGTGTGAGTTAAGTGTGCAAAGGGAGGAGGAGGAGGAACAACCCTTGGGCAGTGGGATCCACAGCATGGGAAGGAGTGGGGTTGCTGCCTGAGTGCAAGGGTGCTCTCCTGGTCCCCAAGTTGAAAACTTGGTCTGACAAGCTCCTGTCCTTCCTGAATAAGGGAAAAAAAATATATCAACATCCCAGGGTTTTATTGCTCATTAATTTATAAGTGTTATGAGCCAGCCCAACTTGAAGTCATACAATCATAGGATCCCAGACTGGTTTGGGAAGGAAAGGATCCTAAAGCTCATCCATTCCCACCCCCCTGCCATGCCCAGGGACACCTCCCCCAGCCCAGGGTTCTCCAAGCCCCATCCAACCTTCAACACTGCCAGGGATGGGGCAGCCACAGCTTCTGGGGGTACCCTGGGGCTCAGCACCCTCAAATGAAATAGTTTATTTCTAATATCTCATCTAGATCTCCCCTCTTCCAGTCTGAAACCATTTAATTCATCTAATGAAGTTCTTACATTCTCCTCATAGCTTTGGTCAGACACCCTCAAGAATCACCTGGATTTCTTTTAAAGGAAAGAGCAGTAAATAGGACTTTTTCTTAGCTTTTGACTCAGGGTCAGAAGATTTTTAAATCTTCTAAGATTCTGGCAAACCACTCCATGATTCTATCCTTTCACAGTTGTGAAAGCACCAGGTGGCCACTGCTGGGACCCAGAGCACCACCAAAACCACACTGGCACTGGTTTTCCACCCCAACTGGTTTGTCTGGAGGGAGGATTTCAGGTCAGGAAGCAAAGAGACACTTTTAAAATGAAAAGACCTGGACCTGCTTCTGAAGAGCTGCTCTAAACACCACAACCAGCAGTGACTCCAAGTTGAGTCACTGGTAGCTGACAGCACCGAAGTTAATCATGGCATTAATCACCTGATTTTTTTAACACAAAAGTGTCCACTAAGGTAAAGCAAATTGTCCCAGGCAGGTAGAGCTTGAGTGTCTGGATCACCAGAAAACATCAAGCCTGGCTGGCAGTCATGGTTACATGGCATTGCATCTCTCTCTTTTACACAAAAGAAGACAAAACACCTACTTTTGTCAGAATTTAGCTCAGGTTGCTAAGTGAGAACAACATATTCCCTTCCCTCTGTACTGACAAGACCATAAATCCCAACTTCCACTTCAGAAAAAACCTTCTGAGATGGTACAAACCCTGGTTAATTTGAAAGGGGAAGGAGGGAGCCTTGTTAATCACTTATTAATTGGGGCAAACCCCACTGTCCTTCCACTTGAGAGGTGCCTGATCTCACACACGTGGTTTTCTTCCCCTTTCATGGAGGGAAAATCAAACTTGTGCCATATGGGGGAAGCTCAGGACTATCAAAGAGATTTAGATTGGATATTAGGAACAATTTCCTCCCTGAAAGGAAGATGCTGCCCAGGGCAGAGGTGAAGTCCCCATCATCCCTGGAGATGAGAGTATGTGTATATATATATAATATTTTGGGAGTATTGAACTGCACCAGCAACCTGAGTGTGGATCTGAAAATAAGAAAACTGCTTTTAAATACATTTGGAAGGGTTTCTGTATGATTACAAACCCTCTGATCAGTGTAGCTCTTGGTGCTAGAATTTCTGCTGGGGGGAGGAACCAACCTAAACCCCAAACATTTAATATCTGCTTGGTCTTTCTCAAGTCTTTGCCTGCTCTGCCTCTGTTTGCCTTGCTGAGGAAAAGCACCTGGTATTAATTGTGCTTTGTACACCACCGTGGTGAGCAGCAGCCAGGTCTCAGCAAATACAAACTGATCCCAGAGATCCTCTCAATTGTTTAAAAAATAAAATGAAATAGAAAAAAAAAAAAAAGAAAAAAAATTGCTACTCAGCATTGGGAAAAGAAGGGAAACGAGAGCAATCACAAGAGAAGACAGGAAGGAGGCTGGTGTGCAGAGAAGGTGACAAAAATAAACCACAATCACAGAAGGAGAAAGAGAAATTTAGGTTACTTAATGGTAATCAGGCTCCTCCAAACAGATTTCCTGTGGCTCAGAGATGTTGCCCACCCGAGCTGGCCCAATAGCCCTGGTCTGAGGACATGTCCTGGGGCAGGGATGGTGGAGAAGTGTCACCAAAGAAGTTAGAGCTGGGAAAGATCTGTTACCTCTGCTTTGCCACCTCTTTTCTCACATTCAAATGGTCCCTTCTGCTGTCTGTGGAACAGAACTGCCTCTTTCTTGTCATAGGAAAGCTGGGGAGGGACTTCTTACAAGGGCTTGTAGTGAGAGGACAAGGGGAAATGGTTTTAAACTGGAAGAGGGAAGACTGAGGCTAGAGATGAGCTGTGGCTGCCCCATCCCTGGCAGTGTTGAAGGTTGGATGGGGCTTGGAGCACCCTGGGCTGGTGGGAGGTGTCCCTGGGCATGGCAGGGGGTTGGGAATGGATGAGCTTTAAGGTCCCTTCCAACCTTTCCACAGTTCTCTGATTCTTTGCTGGCTTTACTTCAAGTGGTTGCTTCACCCCAGTACTGCAGGGGAGGAGAGAGAAAATTTGGGGCCTGGCAGATCTCTCCTTGCCTGTAAATTGTGTTGGGCTTGAGAAAAAAATAATAATGAAAAAAGTGGGGGAAAAACTATTGAAGTGTTCAAAAATCCTGAAGAAAAGAACACTGATTCCTCCCAGAACCCATCCTGGAGGGCTGCAACCCAGGAGTCCCAGCTGTAGCGCCGGCTCTGAGCGCAGCCTCTCCCAGACAGCAGCTCCTCTGCCTGAACCAGCCAAAATAACCACGTTATTTGCAAAGATTTGCTGAGACTTGTTGTTCAACTCTTGCTCTTCCTGCCACGTGGGAAAGCAATTTGTTTGTCCTTGTTAGAGAAAGGCAGGGAGGGTGAAGGCGAGGAGCAGCACAAGTCAAGTGCTGGGGCATGTCAGGAGGCTTCTCACCCCATCCCTCCCCAGCTCCAAGCATGGAAGGGGCTCACTTTAATTAATCCAGGCTCTCAGCAGCCTGCTGGAGGCAGTGGCACTTGTTTTCAGGTCATCTGGTCCTAATAGGCTCACACTGGGAGGTGATTTGCTGCTAACTGACAGCAGAGACCAACTAATGAAGGCTGGAGCCTTCCAAGCCAACCTAAGGAACCTCGGGGCTATTGCTTTCTTATTTGTCAGCAGCATTTTTGAACCAAACCAAACTGCTGGTTATTAATCCTGCTATTTATCAGATAAAAATCACACCCTGCCCCGTGGGATTTTTCTCGTGGCTGCTCTGCTATAAAAGGTGCTGGGGATGGTCAGGACATGAGTGGTAAAAAGTTCTTCACCAAGGTGGTGAGACCCTGGCACAGGGTGCCCAGAGAGGTGGTGGAAGCCCCATCTATCCCTGGAAGTTTTTAAGGTCAGGTTGGATGGGGCTCTGAGCATCCTGATCTGGTGGGAGGGGGTTGGACCTGGATGACCTTAAATGTCCCTTCCAACCCTGAAAATTCTAGGATTCTATGATTCCCAACCATGAGCCAGAGAAGCTGTGGCTGCCCCATCCCTGGCAGTGTTGAAGGTTGGATGGGGCTTGGAGCAACCTGGGCTGGTGGGAGGTGTCCCTGGGCATGGGTTGGAACAAGATGATCTTGAAGGTCCCTTCTAACCAGTCTAGGATCCATGAAAACCAGCAGCAGCAGAGCACAGCCAGGCTTTGTGCAGAATTCTTCACTGTGGGTATGATGTGCCAGAGCTGTGCCAGCTCCTGCCCAGGAGCTCCTGCCCAAGGAGCTGCAGCCTGCTCTAGACAAACCTTTTCCCTGGTAAGGAAACCTAAACAAGCCCAGGCAGCTTTGCCTCAAAGGTGAACTGGGGAAACTGGGGATGATCAGCATGGTGAGGAGGAGGAGTGCTGACTTCCTCCCCTGGCCCAGCCTCTCTGCACCCTGGAAAAGGATGTCTGTGTCTTGAGAAGAAAAGAGAACCTTGGCTAGAAGAAAAACTGCTGCAGGACACTTAATGTCCCAGCAGAAAAGGTACAACCAGACGTTTCAGAGGGTGATTTGAAAACCCAGCATAAGAAACCCCAGCAGCATAGTGCTCTTGTGACAAGGTACCTGTCACCTTGGGCATCAGCTGTGTCTGCTGCAGATGTCAACTTCTGCTTCTGGAGAACCTGAGTACTCAAACCTGAGACCACAACTTCAGCAATGTCAAGAGCTGCTCCCTTACAGATCATTTCAGAGATGATCTGAAGACCATTCTCAGCTTGAAAGATACCATCTCAAGCACTGTGGTTCTTTCAAGTCAAGGTGTTGACCCACCAGGACAGAATATCTCCCCAAACCTCTCTCTGATCAGCATGCCACCTATCAGAGTCACTCTTCAACCTCAGACCAGGCTAAGTCACCATGAGTTAATGCAAATAATGTGGATAATCTGAATTCAACCAGCAGCAAAGCCACAGTGCAGCCCCAAGAAGCCAGCAGCAGCAGCAATCTCCTGCTCTTGAAAATTCTGGGCTGAGCAGACAGAGTTAAAACCTCACAGTTAAAATATTTTCTGGTTATGTAGACTGAATGCTGTCAATTAAAAGATAAACATGCTTGGCAATTCAAACAAACATCTCAAAAGCACTGCAGGAAGGGAGCAGTTACTTAAATATATAGATATAAAGTGTTACCCACTGCTATTGAGACAGCACTTATGACAGCTCCCAAGTAGCCCTGGATGAACTTGGACGTCGGAGAAGGCTTTGGAAAGAAAAACAAAACATATTTTCAATTAACAAACTCCTGGTTACCAAAATACAACCGAGTAGTTTGTGACAATTCTGTGATTCTGTTTTGTTTGGGTTTGTTGTTGTGTTGGGTTTTTCTTTTGAGGGGGGGGATGTGTCTTTTTGTTTTCATTGTATTTCTTTTAAGCCAGAGACAGGTTTAATTTTATCATCTTGCTCTGTGACACATGGTCTGTCATCTAGCAGGGGCCAAAGAGAGGAAAACTGGAGCCTCATGAGCAAGGTTAAAGGGGATGGGAAATTAATTGGCATCAGAAAATTATAATAGTAGCAGCTTAAGGGAACTACGTGAATGAAATTCAGCAAATGGTACAAAATTAGCATTCTTACACCCTCGTGATGAACTCTAAACCCTCCACATTCAATATTTGCCTTCACAATGTTATCTCCAGGAGCTGGATGCTTTCCAGCCCAGCTTCCCACATCCCGACACGGGATCAACGGAGGCGAAAGCGACGGAAGGGAGCAGGGACAGCCCCACCACACCCTGGCACCTCTCAGGAAGGCAGCAGCACCATCACAGAGCCACCTTCTGCTACCCCAAAAAACCCAGCAGAACGTTTTGTTTTTTGTTTTTTTTTTTTAAGCTTTGAGCTCATTTCCATATCAAACGAAACCACTCCGGAGCAGGCAGAACCACCTCCCTCCAAAGGCATCAGAGCGTCACTTCTGTGCCTCGAGCAATTCTGAGCTCCTCGCGCCATTTCCAGCTGAGGACCCAAATGGAAGCCTACACAGGAGAATCAGCACCCTGTAAATTCATCACTCTGCTGACTCCAGAGCTCCTATTAACAGCGAGGAGACAGGACTTATGTTTCCGTGTCAAAACAGAGCCGAGGCGCCGCGCGCGACGCATATGTTGGGTCTCCTCACCTTTGTCGCGTTGCGGTTTGCATAGTTGACGCACGCGTTGTGGCTCTGATTCAACCACTGAGGGGAAAAACAACAAGGGGTGGGGGAGTCAACATCATCGTTTCACACACAAACCCCCCCAAAAGAAAAAAAAAAAACAACAAAAAAAAGCGTTATTAAAAACACATCCAGAACGTGGGGAGCGCGGCGCGGAAAACTCAGCCTTGTTGGACCCGCTCGCCACTCGCTGCCTCTTCCCAAAGGCTCTCGCCCACCCCTGTGACTCCTGAGGGCTTGGTGGGCTTTGAGTTTCACCAGCACCCAAGCCATGGTGCTGTAGGAATTAATGCTGAGCTCAGCAACAAGTTCCTGGGGCACACTTAAGCTCCAGGGTTCTCAAACGAGAGGTCCCAGGCAGCTCCGGCTGCGGAACAGGAGCAGATGGATCACCTGAGGGGCATGGATGCTACTGCATCATTTTGGGATGAACAACATTTTGGAGCAGGATTTGTTACCAAAGCAGCGTGGCAGCAGCTGAGGATGAGTAACAATATAAAGAAAATGACAGTTTCCATCCCCAAAATTCTATGTTCCCAGATCAGAGCACGGCAGAAGCAGACTCCTCACCAGCTGTGGCCAGAACTGAGATGTGGGAGGGAATTAAGAGACAAACAAGGCACTAAAACCTAGGGATCAGCCCTGTCGTTGACAAGTCCTTGGCCCAGGAGCACCATTTCCTTGCTGACCAGCTCTCTAGCTCGGAACTTTGAACCTAGCAAACCTTGCTTTATTGTTTTTATTTAATTAATACTACTAATTACAAAGTTATTTGCCAATATGTGCTGGAAATCTGCCTCAGTTTTCCAAATATGGTTTGTTTGGTGTTTTTTAACTCCCTCCTCTCTACACCAGCAGGTCCAAGGGACCAAGCTTGAACTAACCTGAGACAAATACCTTTTGGGGTTCAGCAACAGCTGCTTCACTGCTCATCCTACAGGACCAGCTGTTTGTCAATGCAGTACCATGCATTTTCCCCAAATCCCACCTTATTTATCTTGATAAACAGATAGATAACAGCTAAATCTCCTCTGCTGAGAGATGAAGACATGCTGCTTGGATACTGAACCTACACTTTAAGCTGTCTCATCACTTCGTCCTCTAGACACAACTCAACTGCTCTTTCCCCTTCCATCCCATTCTCCACCCATTCCCATCAGTGTTACCTGCCAAAACACAGTGGATGCCAGTGTCTGGTTGGGCAGGAGAAGACCAACAACCTGCAAGAGAAGAGATTTTCCCATTAGTGAGCTTTTAGTTTGCTCTTGGTCCTCTTCTGGGCATGCGACCACCAAGCTTATTTCTAGGGACCTGAGGAAATTGTTTTCATTTATGGTTTTATTTCTAAGGACCTGAGGAAATTACCTTCATTTATGGTTTTATTTCTGAGGAAATTATCTTCATTTATAGCTTTATTTCATCACAGTTGTTGAACTTCCCTTCAAACCTATTGCCTCTCAAGTTTCCAGGGGTGAAACTGGGTGATGTACCTGCCCGTGAAGGCTCTGCCTCTAATCATTGCCTGCAAAACACCTTGAGAAAAGCCCAGCAGCAGATATTGCCCATCAAAATAGAATCTATTCTTTAATCCAGGTATTCCTGGAGGGCAACACAAACATTGCAGGAACACAGGAGAGGTCAAAGCCTCTTGGCATGGAAGGGTTTCCTCATTTCCCTTCGGCACATCCGCTGCTCCACACACAGGACTGAAACCAGCATGGAACATCTGAAGGCAGGAGTGCCACCTGGAAGCACATGTGCTCCTCTTTGGGAGCTGGAATTTTGTTTTGAAGAGAAGAGAATTGTTGACTTGTCACACACCCAGCTGTGAAAACTCCTGCTTGAGTTCTGAGCTGGGGCTGAGATCGCTGCCTCCCAGAGACTTTTGGCTGCCCATCCCGGCACATCTGGCAAGGTGTTGCCCACTGCTGCCACTGTTTTATGGCAATCTTCCTTCTAGGATCATGAGAAGTGGAAGGAGAGGAAAGGGATGCAAAGCAAGGGGATGCTCAATGGTAAAACCACCCAGCATGGACAGGAAGATGAGTTGCTGGGGAAGAAAAAAATCAGGTGAGATACTTCCTAAAGTCATTGTCATTTTCTCTTCTCCTGCACCTTAACTGTTTCTGAAGAAGATGGTCTTCTTGTTGCAAAATCCCACTTGCACCTTTGTGAAGGGTGTACAGACTAACCAGCTCCTTTTCACTCCAAACACTGATTTTCAGGCCACTCCTGTGAATGGAAATGACTCGGACACATCGGGGGGAGAAGGTCGCAAGTTCCATAACGAACCCCAAACACCTCCTACACCGTTTCCTCCAGGTTTATTCCCAAGAAGCTGAGAAGAAAGAAAACTTCCCCACGAGAGCAGGGCCACGAGGCAGGAGGAGCTAAAGGCACCTCTCCAGATCTGCAGCAGTTGAAGAGGAGGCAACTTCCATCCTCGAGGACACGCGAGAGAAATAACAACAACTAAAAGGGTAACGGGGTTGGGAGCCCTGATTTCCATTCCATCTTCTTTCCTCTCTCCTCCTCCAGCTTTTCCTCCTACAGCCTTTCCTGAAGTTGCAGCTCCTTCAGTCGTAGGCTGGCCGAGGGCCAAGCCATGCCGAGTCCCACTAATTTCCCATTTTTTTTTTCCCCTCCTCCTCATTAATTACTCCGTCGCCCAGAGAAAGGAATCCAAGAGGAGATGGAACCTCCTCACCCTAAAGGCTGCCTCATATCCCCCAGGTCAAGGTGCTAATGAGGCTGAGGAGGAGAGGGGAAGGCTGCAGACAGCTCCTTACATTGTCAGCTGAAGCTGAGTGCCCAAAAAAATTAAAAAAAAAAAAAAAAAAAAAAAGAAAAAAGAAAGAGGAAAATAAATAAAAAAGAGCACCCAAAATCTGTATGACTGAAAGAGGCACGTTTAAATGCAAACTCTCCATATGTGCAAGAGTCTGTCAAGAAATGTACAGTTTCACTTTTAATTACTGTCAGGGAAAAAAAAAAAAAACTAAGAAGGAAAAAAAAATTAAAAAAAAAAAAAAAAAAAAAAAAAAGCTTCTAAAGGCTAGAAAAGTACCAGCTACAAGAATTAAATTGCCTATCAGGTGCAACCAGCCCTTGGTGGCCACAAAGCCAGGGCTAAAGTCACTGCTCAGTCACCTGTTGGCTCTGAGCAGCCTCAGGGCACGGTTGCATCTTCTCTTGCAAGCCCCAGGTCCTGCCTGGTGTGTCAGCCAGAGCTGTCAGTGACCCCATATTAACACCCAGATATTAATTAACACTCCACCTGCTTCCAAACCTCAACAAGGTCCCCTCACCTTTAAGTGGCTGGGGAAAATAAGGTGCTTGAAGCTGTGGGTGGCACTTGGGGACATCAGCAGAGCTTCTGCTCCATCCTCACTGCCCATGTCTTGGGCTGGATTTCTAGAAAATAAATAAATCTTCCTCTTGAGAGCCTTTAATCTCTGGGATCAAACACTCTGCAAAGCCCAACCCAACAGCAAAGGGACACGAGGAAGGGGACTTGTGACAAGTGTAGGGAGTGATGGGATAAAGGGGGTGGCTGTAAATTAGAAGAGTGGAGATTGAGGTCAGACATTGGGAGGGAAGAAATTCTTTGGTGTGAGGGTGCTGAGCCCCAGGGTGCCCCCAGAAGCTGTGGCTGCCCCATCCCTGGCAGTGTTGAAGGTTGGATGGGGCTTGGAGCACCCTGGGCTGGTGGGAGGTGTCCCTGGGCATGGCAGGGGTTGGGATTGGATGACTTTTAGGGTCCCTTGCAACCCAAACCAGTCTGGGATTCTATGATAATGCAAGGAGCTGGATTTGCTCCCCCTGGGCTGAAATTTGGGTGGGCAAACACAAACTCTCCTGATACTTCCAGACTCTCCCCACCCTCTCCCCACTCTGCCCCTGCAACTGGTTCTGGGCTCAAATCATGAACCCCAACATGGAAAGGAAAAAGGCAAAAAAACCCAATTGCAACTCAGGGAAAGAATCAAGAGGATTCAGTTGTGCCAGGGGAGTAGCTGCTTTGGCCAGAAAAGAAATTATTATTTTCAGCAAGACCTTAATCTCTTGCACAATGAGCTAAACCAAATCAAATTATTTTTCATTAGCTATAGGGGAAAAAAAGAAAAAAAAAAATCCATTCCTAGGCTGGACTGTGCATTGCCTGCACCTGTTACTCTGCTCTGAGCATTTCCCTGCTGGTATCTGCTGGTGCTTAATTGTCCCCTAAATGCCAGGCTGAGGAGGGTGGGTGATGGCACAGCACTGAGGGCAGCCAGAGCCCTGCTCCAGCCCCTCACAGGCACCCTGAGTCTCTCTTGAGGAAATCCCATCCCCCCGATGTGAAATGCAAGACTCAAACTGTTTTTATGCTGGAGCAGGCTGCCAATTTTGTCACTAAATTTCACAGATCGATTGGCATAAATGTTACATTTTAATTTTAACATTTGAAACGTTTGGGGTTTTTTTTTTCCTTTTTTTTTTTTTTTTCTTTTTTTTTTTTTTCCTTCTTTTTTTTTTTTTTTCTTTTTAAATGACAAGAGGTTCCAGTTTATCCTTTACAGCTAGTGAAATTGGGCTCATCTGACAGCTCTCGGCTCCTCTGACAGCTCTGGATTTGGGCCGATTTCATTGTCAAGTTGATGGTTAACTCATTTTTGTTTAACCTTTTCTTCAAAAATGCCCCATCAGAAGTTGCCACCAAACCTCTAGGCACGACAACAAATACTCCCAGCCATGAGGAACTCTGCTGTCAGGTGCCAGCAGCCCCACTGTCACCCTGCAGGAGGGGATCAGTGCCTTTAAGCAAGTGCCACCCCGCAGCCCATTTGGTTTTGGAAGAATAAATTCAGCAGATTCTCCTCTTTCAACCACTTTTCAATGATCTAGAAGCCTGAGCCACGAGCTGGTGGCCAGAAGGACCTCCAGGCAACCCTCAGTGCCTCAGTTTCCCCATTCACAAAAAAAGGCTCATTAATGGTTCTTGCTCCTGAAGGCTGAGGCTGCTGGCAGGATTATCTCCCTCTTGGCTTTCCATATCGAGAGCACCCAAAGGCTTACAAGCTGCACAATAACAAGGACAAACTGCAAACCCCCTCAGCAATGACCCCACGGGAAGCAGGGGCTGATCTGAACCCCTCAAAAGGAGAGGGATTTTGTGAAAAATGATTTCTGCAAGACAGCGGCCTCGCCGCTCTGCAGCTCGTCACGTGCAGGAGGCAACTTATAAAACATGCAAATGGAATTAAAAGAAGAAGAAAATATAGCCCAAAGCTGAAATCTGAGAGTTGCAGAAGTTGCATTTTGCAGGCAACAAGCTCATCTTGGTCCTCCCTTCCCAGAAGGGGAAACTAAAGCTGAAGATGTTGCTAGGGGCTGAGAGAAGGATGTTAAACAGATAAATAACCTCCAGCCCCACAATCTGCACCCAGAGGGCAGGTTTGATTCGATGCAGCCCTTGCTGAGGTGCAGTGGGAAAGGTGGGAAGCCTGTGTGAATGTGTGGAATTGGGAGGATTGTCTGCCAGTGCTAAAAAATGCATCTCTGGGTAGTCAGAAACAAAGGGGGGAGAGATGTGGAAATACTCACGATGGGCGTTCCGAAGGGGATGTAACCTGTGGAGAAAGGGAAATGGTTAAAAAAGAGACACGTGCATTTAAACATCCAGTTTCAGGGTGGGGGAAAACACATCTAAAGCCATCTCCTAGTTTTGGGTAAGAGCCACACCTGGCAGGATGGGCTGTGTTCCCTTCCAGCTGCTCTGTACCACCGTGGGGATCTTTGTGGACCTACCCTGATGCACCAAGGAGCAGCTGGAGCAGCCTCCTGATTCTGACCCAGCCTCCCTCCCATTTGCTCTCCCTCCCTCTATTTGCTTCTCTTGGGTTGTGGTGAGAGAGTTTCAATGAAACTGGTAACATCTCAAACCTCTCAGCTTGCTCCAGTAAACCCAGTGCTGGTGAGTAGCACTATGAGTCTATAAGGGTCTGGAGCAGAAATTTGATGAGAGATGTCAGAGGGAGCTGGAGGGGTTGATCCTGGAGCAAATGAGACCAAGGGGAGACCTTCTGGCTCTCTGCAACCCCCTGAGAGGAGGTTGGAGTCCAGGGGGTTCAGGCTGTGCTCCCAAAGAACAAGAGAATATAAGAAAGTGGCTTCAAGTTGCCCAGGAGAGGTTTAGGTTGGAGTTTAGGAACAATTTCTCCCTGGAAAGGGTTGTCAGGGCCTGGCCCAGGGCAGGGCTGGAGTCCCCATCATCCCTGGAGGGGTTTCCAAGCCCTGGAGATGTGGGGATGAGGGACATGGGGCAGTGGTGGCTTTGGCAGTGTTGGGTGAATGGTTGGGCTTGGTGATCTGAAAGGACTTTTCCAACCCAAACTATTCCCTGATTAGTGCTGTTGAGCTGGATGAGGCTGCCAGCAGAAGCCCAAAGCAGCAGAAGCAAAGGGATGAGCTCAGACTTGGAGCTGCCTGGCCCAGGGCAGGAGGTGCTGATGGAGCTGACCTAGTGGCTTTCTGCCATGGACAGGGGGAGATCCTGCTCCTCTTCCCAGGCTCAATCACACAATCTGTTCCCTCCTCTGTGCCAGCTCTATTGCTCACCAGGACCTTCTACAACCCTGCCCTAAACTCTCCAGCTTGCTCTGCCCCTTCCCCACTCTACCAGGAGGTTCCCACCAGGCCAATGCACTGAAAACACCCAGGAAATTGTCCCCAAGCTGCAGAGCCCATGAGGAGCAGGACCACACCACCTCCCTCTTCCACCAGCTGCTTCATCCATCTCTCCAGCAGTGATTTCACACCAGGAGAGCTCTTCTCTTCCTAGGTCAGTAGGAAAAGGAAGAGGCTATAAGCATCTTTGCTATATGCATCTTTGCATGGTGGAGGAGAGGATTATTTTGATCATAGGTGGAAGTGGAAGCTCTCTCTCTGTATCAGAGAAAAGCCTTTACCCCAAATCTTACTGAGTGCCACAAAAATCAAATGCTTCAGATTTTTTCCCCTGCTAAGTCTGCCAATTTTTTGTGCTAATTATAATTCATCTCTATGACTTCCACTAGAAGGTCTTGGAGCATTTTACCAACATTACTGAATTAAGCCTCATGGATCCAATTTACAGTAGGAAAGGGCGAAGACCTGAGAAGAAGAAAATTGGGAAAAAAAAAACAAACCAAAACAACCCAAATAAACCCCCCCAAAAAACCCAAACCAAACCAAATAAAACAAACCACAAAACCAGAACAAGGCAGAAAAGTTCCCCTTCAACTTCATCCTTCTTCAAAGAACTGAAGAACAAAACCCACCGACCCTGTTGCTTTCCACCTGTGCTCAGTATTCAGGTGAATACTGAATACTGAATCCCCCCAAAAATACAGGAAAAAACCCTTTAAAGTTAAATCTTAAATTTTTACTATCGATTTCATTATTTTAACTTTAATTTTTTAATTTATAAAGATCCTTTGGGAATGGACTTGAGATCTGCTATTCTACCCCCACCAGAGCCAACCATGGCCCTGTGTGTGGCAGGGGGATAGCCAAGGGTGAAGGAGGAGGTGAGGATTTATTCATTAATTAAATCACTAATGATTTAGCCCAATGAAGCCACGACCAAGCTGATCTTTCCTGGGCTCCCAGTGCCATGGCTGCCAGGTACCAACACACATGGTAAAGCAGGGATCATCCCACTCTCTCCTGGAAACTAAAGCCTGAAGCTCCCCATTAGGCACCAACCTGGTTGCTACAAAATTAAAATACTGAATTAAACACCTCAAAAATGGCTGAAAAGATGTTTGATGGAGTCCACGTTAAAATATCTGAAGGGAAGGAAAACATTAAGCCCTAGATCTCCCATAGGCTTTTAGGATCCCAGTGCTCCTCTCCTCCAAAGGGATTTTAACATCTGAATTTCTGCTCTCAGTCTGAATGTTCAGAGGACACAGGTCAAAAAGAGGAGAAATTAAAAAAAAAAAACAAAAACAAAAAAGCCACAAAACCCCCTGTTTTGTATAAATTCCCAGAGAAATTACTGGCTGTCTGATGGGGCCACACTGTACCTGACATCCGGAAGGGCATGAAGATGGTCTCGTTTGTGTCAGGGTGGATGATGGCCTGTAAAAGAGGAGAAAAAGAGGTGGTGAAGGCAGAGCAAGGGTTGGGGAGGTGCAGTGGGGCCAGAGCTTGGCCACCCCAAAGAATCCCTGCAACCAGAGAGGACTTCACACCTCTCAGACCCCTCTTGCTTTCCCAGCTCCCACCCAAGGCTAAAGAACCTCCACAAAACCTCCTCCTCCTCCTGCTGTCCCCCTCTGAGTGCAACTGAGAAGTAAATAATTTAACCATATTTTAATTTAATATTTTAATAATTAATACACCTAGTGCCTCTTTCTCAGGATTGTGATGTCCCCAAGGGCCACCCACCATGGTACCTTAACCCCAGGGTGGGAAATGCAGATTTAGGAGGGAAAAAGGGAAAGTTACTTTCTGTCCCTGCCTCTTTCAGCATCTCTACCAAGGTGCAGCTTAATGTCCTGGCTGAAACCCTGCCCTGTGAGAGCAAGGAGAAGTTTTCACTGTGACAGAGGCCTTGGTGGACACATTTATCCTGAGGAGCATCTTGCCCATCCACACCAGCCCGCATGGCACGTTGCAGGAAGTCTGAAATGTTCCTTCTGAGCTGGGATAAAACCATCCAGCTATGGCTTGCTCTGGCTGTCACCACAAGAGTCACCCAAATAAAATCTCCTGGTGTGCCATGGGATTTGGATTTGCCAGAGGATTCACCCTTGATGTGTACCTGCAGCTCCTCAGCCAACGCTGGCGGCTGCGGACGACCCGACCTCCAGGGATATTCTAAATGTGTTTTATCACTAAACCATGCTCAGTGGGCCCATCTTCCCCAAATTTCATGATGAGCCCAGGAGGCTGCACTTGTATTAAGTGTCTGGGGGTGAAAAATCAACCCCCAAGTGATGGGGGACTGCAGAGGAAGAAGGTATGACAGTCAGAAGCTTTCCCAAAGAACTGTCAAACTATTTCCAAAAGACTGGAGACAAGAAATCTCTTGACTAGACAGGAAGGAGAAAATGAAGACATCAAAATATATAAATACACACACACACACAAAAAAAAAAGAGATAAAAAAAATCAGACTCTTTGGTGGCAACAGTGTTCTCTGCATTTCCAGCTCTGTGGCAAGACAAAACAGCGACTGGCGGAGTCAGTGAGGGAGAAGGGGACAGCAAAGCTTTGCAAAAAGGAGGAAATAAAAAAAAAAAAAAAGCATTGAAAACAATAAGGAAATATTTAAAATTAATTTTTTAAAGAGCGTATTACCTGCTTGATTTTTTGAGCTCCCCACAGCTAGAAAAAAAAGAGAAAAATGGCATTTTAAAAAACCAGCAGTGTAGCTTGACACCCTAATATTCATCTTTCTAGCTGCTGTCATAAACGAACGTGACTGCTTGAACAGGACCCCATTCTCTGCACCTTCCCCAGGATCCTTCATATCCCTGAGCTCCTTCAAACCCCCGTGGCCAGGAAGACCAGCAAGGCAGAGATATTCCTTCTTATCTTGGTAAGAAGGGCTAAGAGCAGCCAGACTTCTGCTCTGCTCCCAGCTTTACCCACCGAGAATCATCTCGGCAGCTCAGCCGCAGGGAGAGCTGGAGGTAAATTTAGCACAGCCTCTCCTTGGATGAGCTTCCCGAGGGAATGGAGCCTTGCTGGGGAACAACAGTGGAGCAAGCCCTGCAGGGAAATACAAGTGTCATCTCTTCCAATAAAACCTGGAGTTCAGGAGGAACCAGCTCCCATCTTTCACACGGGAACCGCGCCGCCGAAAACGCTGGCGAAGAGGAAAAAAAAAACCTCATTTAAAACCCCTCCTGAGTGCCTACTGTGCTGATGACTGACAGCACAAAAACCTCAAGTCTGGCTCCACCAATTGAGATCTACAAGCACTGAAGAAAGAAACATCCCAGGAGAGGTGCAGGTAGAGCTACTGAGAAGGTGCACAAGGTCAAGAGATTCGCCCCCTGCTCGATCAAGCCTGGGGCTTTCTTCCTGATATAGAAAACTCTAGAGATGGATGAAAAAGACAGGATTCCTGTAAAATGTCACATCAGATCGTTTGCTTTTCCTATTAAAAATGTTGTATTCAGCTCAAGAGGGGCTTCAGCTGGCTGGGTCACACCTCTGCCTGGCACCTCTGGCCCTCTCTGGTTTTGTTCCTCACACAGGGACTGGGAGCTGCTCAAGCCACTCTTTAACCTTCACTTCAAGGAAAACAAAACAAACAAACAAAAATCCCAACCCATACAAAACCCACCCGAGGCAGGAGACTGGCTGTTCCCCTGGCAAGACACATTGGCCAATCTTTTAACCACCCTCGTGGCTCTTTTACATCTTTCCAACTTGTCAGCATCCTCTTGAGTGGAGGACGCCAGAAATGAGACAAATGATTCCAACAACAGCTGTACCAGTGCCAAAGCCAGGAAAGGCCAACCTGAGACTTCTGCTCTTCCTGGTGATCAATCTGAAGGTGGTGATTGCTCTTTTTTAGCTTGGGGAGCTGATGATTACCCTCCAGAATACCCACCCAAGCACCACGGGTACATTCTTTAGTCCAGGTGTTCATAATTTATCCTTATTACAGCATAAATTAAGCCTTGTTTTGCCATGCCTCTTCACCCAAGGTTCAGTGCCTTCCCCAAATATAAATCCATTTAAACACTGCTGGAATAAGGTCTATAAGAAATACCATATTTTGAGCCACTGATACCAGCAAGCCCAGTGTTTCACTCCCAGTTCAACTCTCACCCCAGAACTGAAGCTCTGTGATGAACTCCACCAAGAGTAAGGAGTTGTTGCAATATCCAACACATGCAAAATGCAGATATGATGGACAACACATGCATTAGGTGATTCTTCCCCTCTGCTGAGCCCCCTCCTGCACTGCTGGGCCCAGTTCTTGGAGTTCCCAACATAAGAAGGAGATGGAGCTGTTGGAGGAGTCCGGAAGAGGCCATGGAGATGCTGGGAGGGCTGGAGCAGCTCTGGAGCCAGGGAGAGAGTTGGGGGGGTTCAGCCTGGAGATGAGAAGGATCCAGGGAGACCTTAGATCACCTTCCAGTGCCTGAAGGGGCTCCAGGAAAGCTGGGGAGGGACATTGGGCAAAGGCAGGAAGTGACACAGGGGAAGGTATTCAACCTGAAAGAGGGGAGATGGAAATGAGATCTGAGGAAGAAATTGTTTGGGGTGAGGGTGTTAAGCCCCAGGGTGCCCCCAGAAGCTGTGGCTGCCCCATCCCTGGCAGTGTTGAAGGTTGGATGGGGCTTGGAGCACCCTGGGCTGGTGGGAGGTGTCCCTGGGCATGGCAGGGGTTGGCATTGGATGGTCTTGAAGGTCCCTTCCAACCCAAAGCATTCCATGATCCTGTGTTATGCACAGGGCTCTTTCCTAAAGAAAACTTCATAAGAAAAATGATCATTCCTCATTTTACTGTTGAAAAACAGAGGTTGGGAGCCATGAAGGGACAACCTTTGTGGTTGGCAGAGACAAGATGTGTCTGTCCTCATCAATAATAAAATCCAAGGGGTGAAAGCTCCATGCCCAAGCTGCTACCAGGGCTTTTTTGCACCTCCCAGCCCAGCTGGTGGAGAACTTCTATGGGGTGGAAGTGGAAGTCCTTGAGCTGCAGGTGACCACCCAAAGCATCCCAGGAACCCTGTGGCTGCCCATGTCTCCTGTACCATAGATGTCAAAGAGAAACCCTGGGCTTTTCCTCTCCAACTGCAAGCACCAAGACTTGCAAAAAGGAAGAGGGATGGTTTCTGAGCCAGCTCTATGGCTTTTTTGGTCAAATTCTCTAATTTCATTAATTGATCCCAATATTTATGCGTTTTCCTGCTGCAGTGCAAATATTGTTAGAACAGGCAATTTCATTACTTCTCAGAAAGAGACTTCACAAGATGCACCTGATGAGTCACCTCAAGATTCTGCCAGCTCATTTTCACTCTTTTTTTTTTTTTATCCTCTAATTCATTTTCTGTCTGCAGCATTTTCCAATAGGACTCTACTGAGCCTTGCCAGCTGGGGGGTGGTTTCTGAGAGCAAGGCTCTATTTTTGCTGGGAATTTCATTCACACTCTCTCCGGCCACCTTCAAGAAGCAGCCAGATTTTGCTCTCCTTTACACCAGTGTGAATCCAAAGCATCTTCACCTGGAATGAGTCCAGGTTCATGCTCAATTTATGTTAGATTTTGGTCCATCATCTCTAAATATAATCAGCCTCTGCTGGGTGAGTCTCCTGGGATGGAGCATCTTCCCTTCCATCAGCTTTGCTGTCTATTACCAGCTCAGAGCTACAGGAGGGGTTTTGCCACCATGAAGATCTGGGTGCAAGAGCCAAACCTGCTCACACATGGATTTACACCCAGAAAAGTCCATAGGAAGAAGGGGCAGCAGAATTGTCCCAATGGGAAAGGACCTCTAAGATCACCATGTCCAACAGTCAACACCTCCCTGATAAAATAAATAAAAAATATTTCTCAATATCTGTGTCACCAGCTATTTGGAGCACTGTTAGCAAACTCCACTATCCCATGGACCAGTTTCTCCAGCCTGTGGCCACTGCAGCCTTCCACCAGGACAGGTCAGGCTCATGAAGATGTCTGTCCACAAGTTCTCCCAGCACCAGGGAGGTCTCCATTTCAGGACACTGCTCTCGTGGATGAGATTTCCACCCATTCTTCCCAGGATTCTGGTTTTTCTACAAGTTTTCAAGGAAGAGACACTCACCACGTTGCTCAGCAGGTGGGTTTAAAACCTGAACTCAGGAACTGAACTCCATTATACAGCAACTTTGTGATTGGGATGTTTAAAGAAAGGTATCAAAGACTTCCATGACCTGAAAGGAACCAAAGCTGCAGCAAGGAGCTAGAGACCAGAATAATTATTTGGGAATGGAGATGATCTTTGGTTGACAGACATTCAGAAGCCTTTTTTTCTTTTTAGGTAAGTTTTTCACTCAGAGGACAGTCAGAGATTGGAATGGTCTCCCAGGGGAAGTGGTGGATTCCCCCACTATGAGAAGTTTGACATCTGAGCTCAGTGGGGTGCTGAGATATCTCACATAAACAATAATATCAGATGATCCGTGATGTCCCTTCCAACCTGACATTCTGTGATTCTTTGATTCCTTATTCAGCAGCAAAATGGCAGCTCTGAGATAGCTTTCAGAAAAAACCCACATTTCTGTAAAGAATACACCCATCCCCAAGTTCTTAGTTCACATCTAAACCAAGTACAAAAGGTACCAATTATTCTGAAGAGATTAACTTCCCTCCTCTTAAATGCCAGAAGATTCCATGGCCATGGACTCAAAGATGGGATTTATTTTTTTTTTCCCTCTACCCAAAGTTTCACTTAGATTAGAAAACCACGACTGCAAATTGCTCCTTGGGAGAAGAGACTTTCTCTGCCAAGCAGATAAAGCTCAAGTGACCCAACACACACCACAAAGAGGAGGGACACACGTTCTGCCCTGCACTGAAATAAAGCAGCAGAAGAGGCACCAGAAGCCACTGCTCATCTTGGATGCCTGTGGAGGTTTCCTTCTCCATCCCAAGCACCAGGAGCTGCCACCCAGCTGCAGAACCAGAAAGCCTTGGAGAAAATCCAGATGTTGAAGAGCATCTTCAACACCAGCATGGGGAGATGACCACCTGAGCACTGGGAACCAGGTTAGAAACCACCAGCAGCTCCAGTGCAACACAGGGATTTACACAGCCACAGAGCCAGGCGTGGGTGGGAAGAGAATTAAACCCCGACTGATATAAAAAGAGAGCACGTAAATAACATTTGCAGCTTTGCAGCACACAATAAACATTAACTAATTAGTCCTCACAGCACTCTAGATGGAAAAAGACTTCAGCAGAGTGAGGAGTGCTCACAGAAAACCAGTACTTGCAGCAGAGTGGGAGAAGGACTTAAGATGCCATTACATGGTTTCAAGCACAGCTTGTTTCAAAACCCAAAGGAGGGTGCTCAGGATCAGATTTGCTTCAGCTTGTTTTAGCCACTCAGTGCCTGGGAATCTAATCTGATTTGTAATCTAGACATGGCTTTAGATAAACTCTCTTAATCCTTCAGTGATGAGATGAAGCCAAGCTTGTTTGTAACCCTGTAGGAGCATCAACAGCAGCTTCATTAAGGTGCATTAACCTCCAGTGCTTCTGCCCAAGCTCCCTCGGTGCCTTCTGTCCTCTGCTGGTCTGGAAATGATGCCTAAAATGTCTGACCCACCTTCAGTGTACCACTTCATAGAATCATAGCATAGTTTGGGTTGGAAGGGACCTTAAAAATCATCAAGGTCTTTTCCATCACCCTGCATGGCCAGGGACACCTCCCACCAGCCCAGGCTGCTCAGGGCTCCATGCATCCATCCAGCCTGGAACTCTTCCAGGGATGGGGCATCAACAAACAACCTGGCAACCTGTTCCAGTGTTTTACTACCCTCACAGTGAAGAATTTCTTTCTGAAATCTAACCTAAATCTCCCCTCTTTCAGTTTAAAACCACCTCCCCTTGTCCTGTCACTGTCCTCTCGAGTGAAAAGTCCCCCCACAGCTTTCCTGGAGCCCCTTCAAGCACTGGGAGGCTGCTCTAGGGTCTCCCCAGAGCCTCCTCTTCTCCAGGCTAAACAACCCCAAGTCTCTCAGATGGCAGAAGAGAGGAGCTGGAAGCTCAGCCTTTGGACCAGCGACCAGGCTACTTTTCTGGCAAAGAAAAAAGAAGCAGCAGGACAACCTGCTAGATCCAGCTTTTATCAGATCCTGCAAGAGACCAGAGGGGGAAAAAAAAAAAAAGTACAGTTTACTGCAAATGGACCTCTTCGCTCTTCATCAACACCGTTAAGAAAAGCTATTATTCTCCAAAAGGGAGGCAGTTTAGACTCTGATAGATTCATTGTTCTCTGCTGTGCCTGGGACAGCGTGAGAGGCTCTTCCCGCTGCTAAGATGATTGAAGGAAGAACACAGTAATAAATACATGCCCATTAGGCTGGTGAGCCTCTTTGCACTTCACTGATACTAATGGGGGAGAAATGAAACAGTTTCAAAACAGCAAGTTGCCAAAAGAGAAAAAAAAACCCTGCATTTGGAAAGGCTGAGGAGTGAGAAGTCACAACTGACACACCATGGTTCATGCTCCGCCAACGCTCCCAGGAAGGGGCTGGCTGGAGAATAGCAAGTGTCTGTCTCCAAGGGACAGCTTCAGAAAGCTGCATTTCTCCTCTCACTACCAGATCATTCACTTTGGGTTTATTTTTTAAAAAAAAATTTATTTATTTCTTTTCCTCTCCAAACCACCCCCTTTCTGCAGAAAGCTCTCAGGGTGGAGTTTCAAAGGGTCCAAATTTGGGTAATGGAGCTGCCACCTTGTTTCCCAACAAATAGATCTTAACACCCATCTGGAAGTAGGATGAGAGGGAACGGGTTCCAAGCTGCAAGAGAGGAGGTCAAGATGAGATCTGAGGAAGAAATTCTTTAATTTGAGGGTGCTGAGCCCCTGGTTGCCCCCAGAAGCTGTGGCTGCCCCATCCCTGGAGGTGTTGAAGGTTGGATGGGGCTTGGAGCAACCTGGGCTGGTGGGAGGTGTCCCTGGGCATGGCAGGGGTTGGGATTGGGTGATCTTGAAGGTCCCTTAGGACCCAAACCAGTCTGGGATTCCATGATTCTAACACCCAAACCACTAACCCCAAACTTTCCATGATTCTAACACCCAAACCATTAACCCAAACCTTTCTGTGATTCTAAATACACACTCAAATGAAGAGACAGATTTCCAACAGCAAATCTAGAGACCCATACTGGAGTAGGTGACTTCCTGAGGTCCTCTCTAGCCTGACTTACCCTACAACCCTGCTGCAGACAAAGAGGAAGATCTGGATGGATGAAAAATCTCACCACAAAGTGCCTCGCAGCTACAAGGATTTCAGTCAGCAAAAGACCCAGCAAAAGAGATGTTTTGTCTTGTTCTCATGAAATCTGGATTCATTTCCTACCTCCATCACAGACCTCACCAACTGGTCCCACAGTCCCACCACCCCTCCTCACCCCAGGTGCCCACCCCGTGTTGTGCAGGCAACACGGAGCAGCCAGGGAACACAGGGAGCTGCTCAAGTCCCAAAAATGAAGGTTTTGAGGGTTTTGAGGAGGGGGGGAAGGGAGCTTTAGTGTTTATTAAGATCAGCTCTCTGAACCAGCTGTGCCAGCAAGGAGGTGGGAACACATGGCCAGGAGGAGAAGAGGCAGAGATGTGGCAGTGCTGCCTCAGATCAGCTCAGGCTGCCACCCTGCTTCCCCACACAAGATTCTGGGCAACAGAACAAATGGGTGCCAGTTCACAGGAAAAGTTCAGGGAATGAGAAATCTGATGGGCACCAACCTGCCTCCTGGGGCTGTGTTTGGGGATGGAGTCATCTCCCTAAAGCTTAGTGGCTGCCTCCATCCAAGGGTTGCATTTTGATTCTCACATTTTTTAAAAATATCTTATTGGCCCCTATAATATAATTGGCCCCTATAATGTCTAAGGACATTAAAAACTCAAAAAAACCCCAAAAAACTTGCATAGAAAAAAAGCATCATTCCTTCTGGAGGGTTGGTAGGACCATGGGGAGGAGCTGGGGCTGGGGGGACACTCACCTGAGGTCAGGACCAAAGGGACAGAGAGCAGGGAGAGAACAAGGAACCTTCACCTCTCTATTTCTTAGCTTGTTTTCTACTTCTTGTTTAGATACCAAGGTTTTAGGGCAGAGTGGTGTGAATCTATAAATGGGGCAAATCAGGGCTTGGGTCCTTTGCTCATCACCCTCCTGGTGATGGTCCTCACCCATCACCAGCTTAAGCTGCTGCTGTTCAATATTCGGAGTGAGATGAGGGTGATGAGCAAGTGCTACCAGGCTGATAGCTTAGCAGCTATTTCTACTCCAATTTCCAAGGCAAAAATTACTCTCTGCACAACACAGACACGTTTTGCTGGGCAGAAAATAAAAGTGTGAGGCATTCTGGGGGGAGGAAGAGCTGAAAGACGAGAGCAGCCTGAAGTTCACAACGCAATCTCCCCGGAGTTGATGCCTTCCTGCAGGAGATCTTCGGTGTCTGGACATGGCTGCCCACATCCAATGTTCACCAGCCCTTTCAACAAGGTTTTTCTGCAGTGCTGAGCACAATAATCCCAGGGTAAAAAGCAGCTGCATGGTAAAAAGGGAGAGATTTCCATCTCCCTGTGTCTGATAGCCGCCGAGTGCTGCTTCTCTTAACTTTTACCACTGCTGACATGCCAGCATCAATCTGTTCCTCCAATCTGTGCTGGTCTGTTGGACAGGTTGGGAAAGGGACTTGCACACACGCAGAGGACACAGATGCAAGCCTACAAATTAGCAAAAAGAAGCCTGAGGAGAGAAAGGACAAAAAGCCCCAGCATCACATACAGTGGGTCCAGCCACTGGGCTTGGAGGCAAAACCTCAGCACCAACCCTCCAAAGCTGGAGGGAGCTCTGAAGCAAGCTGGCTCTTCTCCTTCTTGATCAGGCTGGTATTTTCCAGCCCCTGGTTTTCTAGGAGAAAGCATTCCCTCGAATGAAACCTTTTCCCTAACAGCAGAGATTCCCTCCAGGAGGCATTTTGGGGAATTGCCTTGCCCTGGTTGGAATTGGAGATGTTACAGTCTAGACCTTCTGCTGCAAATTGGCTGCTGGTGCACCCCTGTGTGTCATTTTCACCTACCCACTCACAGATTGCACCAGGCACTGGAGCCTGGGGAGAAGGGGTGGATTCTGCCAAGCCTGGGAAGCAAAACCAGCTTGCAGGATTGGAGCCTTTGGGACACACGTGTCTTCTCCTATGAGATGGGAGGTGGGCTAAAAAAGTGGCCAGGAATAAGGAGAGATCAGCACAAAGTGCAAAGAATGTCCAAGCAAGATGAAGAAAACCTCACAGAAGGGATAATACAGCAGAACCTACTCTGAGAGTGCTTTGGGTTGGAAGGGACCTTCAAGATCATCCAGTTCCATGGGCAGAGACACCTCCCACCAGCCCAGGGTGCTCCAAGCCCCATCCAACCTTCAACACCTCCAGGGATGGGGCAGCCACAGCTTCTGGGGGCAACCAGGGGCTCAGCACCCTCATCCCAAAGAATTTCTTCCTCAGATCTTATCTCAATCAAATCTAATTTTAGCATTAAGGGGAAAAAACCATCAGCCCCTTCACACTGAGCACACATTATCTTCAGGGAGCTGGAAAAGACAGGACATAAATGATAACTGAACCTGTTTCTCCCATCAGTGTGAATCCTACACATTTCCACATTATTCCCCTCTTCTAAGGATCCTACTGCTTTTTAGCTTCCTCAGGAACCACAAGATGAAAGGGATACTTCAAGTCCTCTTATCCTCTGCAGAAGGAGCCAAATGGAAGTGGTCACCAAACAGAACCAAGCACTAGGAAGGTTACTAAACTCACCAATTCCCCTCAAGTTCTCACAGCAAAAATGTGGATTTCCAGCTGTTCCTCCCATCAAAGCCTTCTGGATCCATGGAGTTCAACCACTCCATGTTCAAGCAGAGACAAGTAACCACCCAAAATCCCCAACCAGGGGACCAAACCTCCACAAAACCTTCAGGGAGTTATTTCTCCAATCATTCTACACACTTCTTGCAATCCTGTTCAGATATGTAACTCAAATGACCAAGAGACCAGAAATACATCCCAAGTGGTTACATTACCAAAAATATCTCATTATATAGAGAAAAATCAGAGCATGCTAAGAGCCAGGGGGCTTCACTCCAGGGCAGGGTATTTCCACTGCAAAGAATGATTTGGTTGGTGGGATTTTAATAAGGGGAATTTGAAACACCCTTCTTTCTATTTAATGGAAAGCAAGCTGTCACATCTAATAAAAAAACCCAAGTTTGGTTCTTTAAAGATTAAAGAAAAAGCTGGGTAAATGAGCAAAGGTGAAGCTGTTGAGTTTGGAGCACGTTTTCTTCCTCCAATACATGGCACTGATCAACTACTTCTCAAGCAGCTGTTTGTCCTCTGGTTTGCTGACTGCACCATTGATCCTCCTCTGATAAAAACCATGGTTTTAAAACATTTTTCTAATGTAGGAAAGCCCCCTAAGTTTCTCTCAACAAAAAGCAGTCCAGCAGCTATTGACAGCCAAGAGATCAATTCTTCATCTTTGCTAATGACACCCAAGAAATAGGTTTTCACCACCTTGAGTTAATGTTCATTTTCCCGAGTGGTGAAATCATTCCTGCTCAAGAACAAGTGCAAGAGGTACTGGATGGGTGTGAGAGACCTGGAAATGGAAGAGATGGAACTGTTTGTGTCCAGGGACCATCTCAGAGAGAGCAACTTGAGCAAAGAGGCATTTTTTCTGGGAACTGGCTTAGAGAAGGTCGTGGGGAACTGGAGCAAAGTACAATTATGGCTCCTCCTCAGAGTGTTTTTTATCCTTCAGATGGTCCATAATCATTCCATCTCAGCTCATTTTGAAAAACTCTGCTCTGCAAATGCAGAAAAGAAAGACTCCTTCTCCAAGAACCCTGTCAAGAAGATGAGTGTGGAGGAGATACTTGACGTGACATAGCTTTAGGCTTGTATATTTTCCATTTTTCATGCAGTGAAACCATTTCAGCAAGTGAGTTAGATTGTGCTGAGCTGTTGTTATGCTTCCAGCTACTGCCTGCCTGCCATCCATGAGAGCCACGGATTTCTGAATGAGGGGAAAAAAAAAAAAAAAATTCTGAGCACTGTCAAACGTCCCACAAAAGTGGATCAGCCAGGAGATTAGTGAAACAACTCTGTCAAAACAACCTGTCTGCTGGATCTCAAAGCTGATATTTGGGGGGGTGTTGGGTTCTTAGAAAGTTAATGCATTAAAACTCTGCTGGAACTGTTATTTTTAAAGGCCCAGGTTGCCCAGAAAGGATGGGAGATGCCCCATCCTTGGAAATATTCCAGGTTTCCAGGTTGGATGGGGCTCTGAGCACTCTTAGGTAGCTGAAAATGTCTCTGCTCACTCCAAGGGGTTGGACCAGATGAGCTCCAAAAGCCTTTTCCAACCCCAAACCATTCCATGAAAGCTGTGGCTGCTCCTGTCCCCCTGCAGCCCAGACACACCAGTTGTCACCTGCACTCAGGTCCCTTCCATCCTTACCCACTTTGTGCTGTCTTGGGTTAACACTGCAGTCTCACAGCCTTGGTGGGATCTCACCAGGGTTTGCTCACCTCTCCCCTGGGGTTTGGTTTAATTAAAGCTCAGCTAAATACCAGCAGCAGCACGTGCTGCAATTCCACCCCAGGCTCCCTTTATCCTTGATCAACTCAAACCCCTCTGACACAGCTGACACCACGATCCAAGTGAACCAGGTCAAGTTTTTATTACAAAAAAACCCCCCAAAAACCTAATTTTTACACTGCTGTGCCAACATTTCTCTAGGAAAAGCATTTTTAGCACTGTTTTCTCTCTCCTCCTCCACCCCACACCTTGATTTTTCAGCCTTGCTGACCCAGGTTCTCCTCCTGTGTCCCTTGTCCTGGCTGAGAGCAACAAGGAACAGGATGCTTTTGGTTTTACTCTCTTGATGTGATCCTAAATGAACTCTGGGCCTATCCTGGATTTGTCACTCTTCAAACCCAAAAATGTAGGTCAAAAGTCTGTGTGGTTTGCCACAGCAAATGACTTGTATTTCATCTGCCTGCAGGCAGATGGGAACTGAGTCTGCTGCTGCTGCATCATTCTCTGCTTTTCTCCTCTCCTCAACCCCAGTTTCTTTTTTTCTTACCATCAGATTACAGCTGAAAGAATGCAGGGACATCAAAAGACCAGGAGAGCAATGCCTCCTGCTGCAGCAGAGGGTATTTCCCATTTGGTTTTGGTTGAAGCCCTTTTCCCAACACAGCCACACAGACAGCTGCTTTCCAAAGTGCACAGGAATTTTCCTTTTCTTCATTTACCTGCTATGCTTCTCTTTTAAGAGAAGAAATCATCACATGTGAGCAGGGGAAAATAATAATAATAATAATAATAATAATAATAATAATAATAATAATAATAATAAAAGGTTATTTGACCTACAGGGCATGGGAGAGGAGCTCTCTGCCACTGTCACCACTGATCACTTGGGAGGTGGCACTGGTCTTTTGGGTCAGCTGGTTCTCCTGAAAACTCTTCCTAAATCTGTTCTGCCAATCAAGCTCTTTACATGACACTGAATTACAGAGGAGTGAAGCCTTTTCTGCAAGATGGACAAAGAGAAACCACAACAAAAAGCCCCTGTGCTGGTGCTACAGTCAGGCAGACAGATATGGAAGAGTTTGAAATAATAGGAAAAAACAAGGAGATTTTTTGGTTTCATGCTAATGGTTTGGAGGTAAAATGCTCAAAAAGCAGCTTGGACCCTCTGCACCACTCATCTTGGCTTCCAGGAGCTTCATATAGATAAATATCAGACACAAGTCCAGAACACAGGACTGACAGGGTCCTGGGGAGACCACCCAGCCCCTGGCTAAGCAGAAAGAATCAAAGTTCTCCCCCAAAATGACCTTCTTCTCAGCACCTGCCTAAACTCTGTCAAGACCCTGACACCCATGGGACTTCCACAACCTCCTCCAGCTGCCACCTCAGCATTAGGAACATCACCCAGGCAAAAGCACCACTACTGAAGGTATCACCTACAGCCTGAGGACAGCCTTGGGGTTACACGTGGCCCAGAAAACATTTATTTCTGTGAGGAAATGGCAATTACTATAAACAACAGGAGCACAGAGTGAGTAGAGGGGGCTGATGGCACAAGAACCTGCAGGACTGACAGCAAGGTTTCCTTCAGCTAAAAAAAGAAGAGAACTATTTGGTTTGGTGTTGGGTTTTTTTTCTAATTTCACAAGCACACTTTGCAAGGGAAAGGGAAGCAACAGCAATGGACAAAAGTAATCAATACCCCTGCAAGTCACAGACAGCAAACTTTCTACTTAATCTAAATAAAAACACTTTCCTGGGATGCAAGTGCCTTGCTCTCACTGCTGCTCAGTGACATTCATACTGTGGGAACTCTGAAACAACCCCAATTCACTGTCACAACCTGATGGTTGAGCTGCAAAGGACCAGAGGCAACACTGCAGGAAGATTTTACCAGCAGAAGCAGCACAAGAAGTCCTCCAGCCAGGTGTTTGACTGCAGACACAGCCTGAAAGTCCCCTCACCCTCCTCTTATTAGACTGCAGGGAGAAGCAGAAGTTGAAGAAAAGGGTTTTTCCCCTCTTACCTCTTTGTTGGTGACTCCTGGGGGCAAAGTCCCATGTTTGTAATCCTCCAACAACTGCACAGCTTCCTTCAGACGACTCTGCAAAGAGAAGAGTGGAGTGGTCTGCAACACTTGGCCTGCACTCAGCCATTTCCTTGAAGACAAGGACTGGAAGGGATATATTACAATATATAATCCATATTAATAGAACCCACATCAGAGAAAAGGGATAATTCACAGAATGGGTTAGGTCCCTTCCAACCCAAACTGTAGCAGGAGGAGCCTTTCTTGCTCCTGAGGCTCAACAAGCTGCTGACCTCTCCATTGCCTCGCACAAGAGTGAGCTTCTCTCTGTGGGTGTGTGTCCCACCTTTATTGGCCCCCTGGTAATAGGGGGCCTGCCCTAACCAGGCACAGGTGGACTCACACCCACTCTTTGGCAACTCGAGGCACCTGGTTTATCTTGTTTCTCTACACCAAACCATTCTGCAACTCCTTTTTTTGCCCTCCTTATGATGGACTCCTTGACCTATGGGACCTAAGAGGTGACAAGGATGGATGGAGACTGGGACTGCTGGCTGGCACAGCCCTGCTGCCTACAGAAGTGGTAAAGAGGAAGAAGCAAAAGAGAAAATACAAAAAAAAAATCTCCCTCTGAACTTAAATTAAAGTGAATCCCACTGAACTTAAGAGTTCAGTGTGACAGCAAGATCTGATGAACCCTGGGGATGAACAAGTTCTCACTTAAAGGCAGAAGGAGTTCAAGAGAAAACATCCAGGCACAAGGTGGAAAACCCTTCTCAGATGTTGGTATCATCACCCCACAGCATGCCCAGGTTAACATCCCAGTGAAATCCACAGGAAAACTGTTTAAGATTATTGGAACAGGCTGCCCAGGACAGAGGTGGAGACCCCATCCCTGGAGAGATTCCCAAGCCCTGGAGATGTGGTGCTGAGGGCCATGGGGCAGTGGTGGCCTTGGTTAATGGATGATCTTGATGGTTTGATGTGGGCAGTGTAGCTGGAGTTAGAATCTGACTGTCACTACTCAAATGTGTGCATGTGGAAATAAAGATTGTCCTCACGTGGCAAGAAAATGGGAGAATAAACACAGCCCGTGTGCTCGAGGCATCACAGGAGCATTAAACCATCCTCCCAGCCTGTCACAGTCATCAGTTCACTCCCAGAACAGCTATTTGGAGAGAGAGAAATGTAAAAAAAGTGTTCTGCAGCTGAAGCAAGGCTTATGTATACATAATATCTTCAAGAACTATATATATAATAATTTCAGGGTCTAGATTTCTAATAACTTCAAGAACTGTAGAATAACTTCAAGGACTTTATAATAATTTCAAACTATATACAGTATTTTCAATAAAAATATATATCCAGTGTATATATATGCACTGTATTATATGGAGTATATATATACACACATTCTACATAGCACATATATGTATTTCTTGAACTAAAAACCCACAGGGCAGAAGCAGAGAGGCAGAAAGATTCTTTGATTACTCCATGCTAGAGAATAACAAGTCAGGATATTGAGAGCAGCTTCACTGGGGTTTAATCTGCTTATCCCAGCCTGCAGAAAGCACCAGCTCACTGAGTAAGGGCTCTCAGCTATTTGAAGCCAAACAAATCACCCAGCTAAACGTTTTCAAAAGCCTCCTGCAGGTTTCCTGCCACCCAGATGAGTAACCCTGGCTCTGCTTTGCCATTCCTGCACCAGCTCTGCTGGGGTGGCAGCTTTTCCAATGTTCCTGCTGGAGGACACTGCAGAAACACAGGCTATTTCCTTTGTCAGAAACAACACAGAGCAGGAGGGTGGCTCATCCAAAGCCCTGAGGTTTCATGTCAGGGCTCCTCACCCTGGCTCCAAGCTCCCCTCTCACCCATCAATGCCCCAGCTCATTACAGAGCTGGCGGCCACGGGATCGGTTGCAGGGAAAGCACTTTTCTCCCTTTCATGCAGACATCAAAGAGTACTTGGTTGTTTCCTTGGAAGCACCAGCAGTGAGGGCAACCCAAAAAGCAGCAATTAATGAGTGACTATTGTGCTGCAAACATCCAGCACTGGGGATGAAGGCAGCAGCGGCGATTCCTTCGCATCGCTGAGCGAGCGGGGTTGGGATGGGATCCAGGGATGGGATCCAGGGATGGGATGGGATCCGTGGCTGTTCTTACACCAGCTGAGCTCTCAGCAGCAGTTATTTCCATTAATCTATTCCAGCTATCCTTGCACCAATCAGCAGAAGTGGAAAGTCTGAGCAAAAACACCAAGTGAGGTTTAGCACCGGATCAGAACGATCGCTGCAAAAAACCAAAACCAACCCAAAACCCTGGATATTCCTGAGCATGAAGGTGGGAAGAAGTTATGTCTTCCCTAAGGACCTTCCCAGCTTCCCACTGCATTCATGATGAGGTTTGTGTGGATTTAGTGGCCTGCAGTGATTTAGTAGTCTTCAGTGGATTACTGCTCCAGCCACTCGCTCTGCATCCCATCAAACAAGCCACAGACAGCAACAAGAAGTGTCTCAATGCTCAGACCCTTTCCCTTATGCACATTTATGCAAAAACTGCCTTAAAACTTAGACCCATTTTAATAAAAAAATAACATACAAATGAGAGGGTGAATATACAAGTCCCTTCCTGGAAGGAGATTGCATTCTTTAGGAGCAAAAGTTTAGGAGCAAAAACTGGATACGGCCGCTCACTGCTCAGACCTCCCAGCATCCATCCAAGATGCCAGACACAGAAATTACTTCAGCCAAGTCCTCCTGACAGTGGAAAAACCAGGAAGAGTCATGAGTTAGGATGATATTTTGGGGTGGTGCAGCAGTGGGGGATGTACCACTCCTCCAGAAGGGCTGAGGGTCTCATATAGAAAAACTCTGCCCTGGGTCCATGGGGTGAAACCCAACAGCAGGGACACTTGGCCATTTCTCCTGGACAGGCTCAGGTGTCTGCAAGCCCCCAGAATGACCAGCTACAAGGAAAACCAGTTAAGAGTGCTGGTTGACCACCAGAAAACTAGGAATCACTGTGGGCATGGGAAAGAAAAAGGATTTTTTGGCTGTTTCAGGCATTTCCAACCTGTGAAGAAAAGGAATCAGACAAGATCACAGCAGGGGCTGAGATTCTGCAAGTGGTTCTTGATAGCTCCTTGCCCTGTGGCAAACAATAACCTCGTGGTTGTTTTAAAATCTCCTGTTAGGAAAAAGCTATTGCCAAGCATGAGAAGCAATGAAATATCACTGCATAATATTGTAGATAATCCAGAGGTGAAAAGCCAGACAGGTGACTGACTAAGAGCTGCAGATCCAAGGCAGATCCAATCCTTCTCTCCTCCAAAAGGTAGAAAATAACCCAGGAGTGCCAGGACAATGTTCTGGAGAGCCATTTGTGCTCATTACTGGTATGTGGGTTTCTCACTGAAATTACCTCCACTGTGTGTCTTGCAAATTATCTACACAGAACAGCATGGAACTCTGAATGAAAAACTGGAAGTAATAGATGAATGGGTCTGTGTTCTATTTTTTTTTTTTTTTCCCTCTCCTCTTGAGGAAATCTTAGTAGTTACTATAACAACCCTGGCCAGATCCCATCTTGTTTAGTAGGGTACCAAACAGAAAACAAAAAAGCTCTGATTTTGCTTTTAAAATCCCAGCTGAATTTCCTCTTTCAGCTCCGTGGGGAGAGAGGGAAAACTTTCCCAAAGCATAAAGAGTCCCAGGCCAACACTGCTGATGGGTCCCGAGCTGGACAAAAAGAGAAGAGAAAGGAAACAAAAGTGTTGGAATGCTCAGAACACATTAAGAAGGTGCCTTTCACACAGCTTGGAGGTGTTCAGGTAGCTGGAGTGAACGACCCCCAGCTCTAAAACTCTGTTAACCAAAGTACACGGCTGCCTTTTATCCCTGCTGGAAAAGTCAAGCGTGTTCTTTTCAGCAGAACCTCCTTAAAAAAAGTAAAAAAAAGAAGATAGAAAATAACTTTACAGCGTGCTGCAGCTCCAAATGCCAAGCAGCTCCACTCCCTGGCTCCTGGCACGACGCGGATTTATCGTGATAGTTGGTAAGAGCTAAGGTGACACTTCATTTCCATTTGAAGAGGGGGGGACAAATAAAAAATAAAAATAAAAAGAGAGAGAGAGAGGTCTGTCTACAACGTTGTGCTACTCTTTCAAGACCCATTGTTGCTCAGTTTCTCTATGGCTAGCTGCAGGATGAAGTCTCCCCAGAGTTTTTACAGCATCACTTAAAAACAATAAATAGAAACCATCAAGGCAAGCACAGCTTTTACTGGCACCATGGCTGCTTTCATAGCCTCTTCCTTCTGAAAACCAGAGCACTTCTAGTGGTGGATGGTGGGGTCTCAGCTCTCACAATAGGGTGCTAGACAGACCATCTGCACCCTGAGGATGTTCTTACAAACCCAAGCCCAGCAGCAGTGCCAGGGATCGACCATGCTCAGTGATTCCCAAGCCCAAACTTCACCCTTGGTGCTCCAGCCACCCCAGCAGCTGAAGCCACAGCCCCCTGAGAAACACCACCCAACAGCAATGAGTCTTGGGGACAAGGTTCAGTCTCCTTGGTTTGGTTTTAATCAGTTCCAGGTGAAGGCAGCTGGAAAACACCCAGGGTTTGAAGGACAGCCCATGGGATGGGCCACCACTGTCCTGTGAGCCTGGGTTTTATGGGTATGAAGCTATTTTATTCAGCTGTTAAACAATTCAGAGCATGGATGAGCATACATCAGCATGATCTCTGGCACAGCTCTGAATCAGACCATCCAGCTCTCTGCCAAGTGGTTCTCAGCCACATTCTGAGAGTTAACACAGGGCAGGCCAGATGCCAGGAGGCACCTTTTGGGCAGTGCTCAGCTGCATGGCACAAGGCTCATCAGATGGCTGCATGGCCAAAAATAAGTATCTGACTCAGTTTGGTTGAACTGGCTCAGGTTTAGTCTATAAACCACAGGTTTTAGTCTATAAAGAGCTAATCTAACTTGTTCTGCCCTGACTCAGGCCAACAGGAGGTCACTGCCCCCAGAAGCTGTGGCTGCCCCATCCGTGGCAGTGTTGAAGGTTGGATGGGGCTTGGAACACCCTGGGCTGGTGGGAGGTGTCCCTGACCATGGAAGGAGTTGGGATTTGATGATCTTGAAGGTCCCTTCCAACCCAAACCATCCCATGATTGCCTGGAGCACACTTGCAGGACTCCATCAGCAGAATGTCTCATTCTTGGCAGAAAGTGTTGCTGAAGAATCACATCATGAGGGGCCTAGTTTGGCCAAAGAAAGGAGAAGAACAAAAGCAGAGATGCCAAGAGGACAGCAGCCCACATCACACTGAGCTGGTGACCACTTCCAGGAAGCCTTCATTGGTGCTCTGATCCCTCACAGCACCCTGATGGGACAGAGGACACCAGTGTTGGGTGCCACAGCCTGCCCAGGGGTCTGTGTGTCAGACACCTCTTTCCAGCACAGGAGCTCTGTTTACCTTGTCCTCCTTCCTCAAGGGCACGTTGTTTCTGTCTCAAAGATCTGTGCCTTGTCTTCTCTTGGATCCCACCCCATGCCTACACATGGCTTGGAGCTGCCTCCAGAACCCCATATGTGCACTTACAGACCATAATAACAGTCACTATGCCAGCAGCACTACAACATTACTGCTACAGAGTCAACAGGAGGGGGGAAAAAATTAAAAAAAAGAGTCAAGTTTCCCATTCCAGGCTTGGAAGAGGAAATCCACTGATGGGACAGGGCAGGTGGGAACAGTTTGTGCCTCACTCTGCTCCCCCAGGGCTGGAATCAGGGTTCTGAGGACGCACTTGCTCAGGGATGAGGTTCCAGGTTCAGCCCAAAGATGACTTCCTGGCATGGGATGCAAAGGAAGAGCCTTCTGGCCACCTGCACCAGACACTGGAGGTGGGATATGGGAATCCAGCTGTGCTCTGCCACCAGAGACTCAACAGTTTCCCATTTTGTCTCTCTGCTCCCGGGATGATCCATACGGCAGACTTGACTCCAGCTGGCCCCATTGTATTGGATCTACAGTGACAGACAACAGGAGCCAGAAACTTTTTTGTTCAAGTAGAGCCAGCAGATGTGACACTGAATAAACACAGACAGTCAATCTGCTGAGTAAGAAGGTATCGTTCATATAAATAACATACATCTAATCCTGCTTCCATTTTAAACCCAAATATGGGAAGGCAAGATGCTCGGCACTCTGTAGATTTATGTTTTGAACAATGAGATAGAGCAAAGGCAGATAAGATACAGCCCTCTCCCAGCTCAGCTCAGTTCTTATTTCACTTTTGCTTTGAATCCTTTTCAGATCCACAGCTATTTTATTTTTTTTTTTTCCTGGGAAGAGCTTCCTGCAGAGTGTTAACAGTCTGTCCGGGCTGGTGTCAGCTGGGATAAGCTAGCTTTAGAAACATATCTGCTGGGCCCTCCTGCTTCTCCCCATGGACCTTAATTACAGAGCAATTAAAAAGTATTATTCCAATCATTTTAACCTCACACATTACCAAAAACACAGGCACTGCACCCACTGAGGGCTTTCTCCTGGCCTCACCAACACGACTTGTTGGGCTCGACCCCCAGGGTGACACATTTCCTGCTTAGTGGAAAAGTTTGCAAATTTGCAGGTGCCAAAAAAAAAATAATAATAATAGTATTATTTCATTAGGAAGCCAGTAAGGATATGAATTATGACAGAAAGAAACCTCCTCTTTAGAGGTTACAACCAACACTGACACAAGGTCAGCACCTTCTTTCGCTATTGGAGGCACTCAGAAAACAAGAGAAGGTGGCAGGGGGGTTGGGTTGGTTATCCACCAGTAATTATCTGGTAGATAATTACTCCACCAGAACCCACTGAAGATCAAACTGGAGCCACTGGCTTCTGTCTGCTCCTTTTTGAGAGCTCAGAGGCTGCAAAGCACAGCTGCATCATAGCCCATCCCTCAGCCTGCATCCCAGATCAATGCCCAAGAACCTCTGGAAGGTAACAAAGGTTTTGATTGTGTTAAGAATTTGCTTGATTGGAGACAAATAAATGAGTGAGAGAAGGACTGTCACTGAGATTAATGCCACCTGGTTATCACTGTGCTTGGTTTCCCCCACCCAGAGGGGTGGGGACAGCCCCAGCTTACAGGGTTTTCCCTGCTGAGAAGGGAAGCAGTGGGAAGTCTGACTGACACCAGCTCAGGGTTCCCCCCAGTTCCCAGGAGGAGATGGGAGCCCCAGAGGGCTGGATTCACTGGTGGCACATCAAGAGCAAGTTCCTGCTATGGCTGAGTGGGGCAATCAATCTCCTGCAAGACACAGACCCACTGGAAACCCAGCTGCATCACTTGTGGTGCTCACAGGAGGGATGGGGTTTGATCCCAGCCCTGTCTCTCCTGAGCAGGACTTGCAGAAAACAAAGTGTGCAAACATTACCTCAGTGACAAAGAGAGTGCGTGGGTCAATGATGTCCAAGAAGTGTCTGAATCTGCCATAGAATGAAGTCTGGAAGAGAAAACACAAAAATAAGGATTATTTAAAGAAAAAAGGAAAAACGTGTTCAGTTAGAAACTGCCTTTCCCTTTGCTTTCCTCTGCAGAACCAAGCAGCAACAGAAGAGAAATGACATTGAGGCCATTCACTGGTAAATTGGTGCCAGAAAGGAAAGGATGAGGATTTGGATGGTGCTATCAGCAGTGCTGCTATTCCCAGGATACTGACAGAAGGGATTAACAAAGGGATACCACCAAGCTGCTAAAATATCCTTTACTTCCCCCCCAAGAACCACTGATGTTTTCAGAGTGCTCAGGATACAGGTGCAGCATCCTCTGGATTCTTCCAGCCTGAAGCCCCATCTGGAAGGACAGACAGACAGGGAGCAGCCCAATCCAGAGCTCTGGAATATCAGGAGCCCTCTGGGTGCTCTCCAGGCAGGAGCATTGTTAATTTTTGAAGCAGGCTATAAATAAAAGGACTGGGACAGGGATACAGCAACGAGAGTGGCATTTAATCACAGCCTGGCAGAATTCTCTGAAACAGCCTGGTTCTGCCCCAGCCACAGAGCACAAATCCCAGTAATCATGTTGCCTGCTTCTTCAGGCAGAAATCCCTCTCCAATGGCAGCAGCCACCAAGACTGTATGCTGAACCCCCTGCTCTTATTTTACCATGGTCTGCATTAAAAAAAAAGAAAAAGAAAAAAAAAAAGAAAGGAGGAGGAAAAAAGAAAGGAGGAGGAAAAAAAGAAAGGAGGAGGAAAAGAAGAAAGGAGGAGGAAAAGAAGAAAGGAGGAGGAAAAGAAGAAAGGAGGAGGAAAAGAAGAAAGGAGGAGGAAAAGAAGAAAGGAGGAGGAAAAGAAGAAAGGAGGAGGAAAAGAAGAAAGGAGGAGGAAAAGAAGAAAGGAGGAGGAAAAGAAGAAAGGAGGAGGAAAAGAAGAAAGGAGGAGGAAAAGAAGAAAGGAGGAGGAAAAGAAGAAAGGAGGAGGAAAAGAAGAAAGGAGGAGGAAAAGAAGAAAGGAGGAGGAAAAGAAGAAGGAGGAGGAAAAGAAAAAGGAGGAGGAAAAGAAAAAGGAGGAGGACAAAAAGGAAGGAGAAAAAAAGGAAGGAGAAAAAAAAGGAAGGAGAAAAAAAAGGAAGGAGAAAAAAAAGGAGGAGGAAAAAAAAGGAAGGAGAAAAAAAGAAGAAAGAGGAAAAAGAAAGAAGAAAAAAAAAAGGGAGAAAAAAAAAAGAAAAAAAAAGAAAACCCCACAACTGAACAAAACAGCCCTGCAGAACTTCAGAGAGGGAACAAACAAAAAGCCCAGTGGTTTCATCAGGGCTGATTTAATCAGCACTAATTCTGGGGCTTCCCAGCCTCTGCCAGCTTGGCATTTTGCTGCCTTACTTTTCTTTTCAGGAGCAAAGCTCTCTGCAGATGCCATGGTCCCCTCAGCCCCTCCTGCCAGTGGTGCAGGGAGAGCCATGACTCAGGGCTGAGTCACTGGGTCCCTTGTCACATCTGATCCCCAGCACCCAGGAGGAGACTCCAGAGCAGCTGGGAGGACACCACAAGAAGAGGAGAGGGGGGGATTTTTAAATTTCATCTCCACTGCCCTTGTGACACAAGTTCCATGGCAAGAAAAACACCACTGAGCAGAATTCAGCATCAGCATTTGTGGCAAACGATGGTACCAGGGACATGACCAGGGATGGATGTGTGCCTGAGATATAAATGTTATTTTAGAAGCACAGAAACTTGCAAAGCTCTCAGGAAGGACACCAAACCCCCAGCACTGGGTGGTTGTGGCTGCTCAGCTCATTGCTGGTCTCCTGTTCTGATCCTTGCCTGCTACAACCTCAGATCTGGACACATTTCAGCACCTCAAACCCATTCTGCTGCAATCCCATCCCCACACCTCCTCATCCTCTTCTCCCATCCTGTGCCAGCACCCAAACTCCCCCGATGCTGCAACCAAGAGAGCAGAGCACCAGGAGTGCCCAAGGTTTCATCCTGAAATTCCAGGTTTCATCCTGGAATGAGAAATTCCTTTCCTGGTACTGCCTGAGCCTCTCTGCTGTGTGGGCAGACAAACCCCAGGACCATCCCAGCAGGGACAGGACCAGCCCTGACCCAGGCTCCCAGGGGAACTGCACAGTAAGGTCCAGAGCAACAAAAAATAAAATTAAAAAATATATAAAAAATCAAAATATCTGGTTTTCCCCTGCAGAGCATGGAGATAAGCAGGGCCATAAGCAGGGCCACAGCTCATACTGTTCCCCTTGTCCTTGGGGAGCAGCTCTCTGCAGGCCAGCAGGATGGAGCAGCCCTCAGCCCTCTCTCCCCAACACATCCTCAGCCATGAATTCATGATGGCAAACTCGAAGAAGAGGCCATTAGGTTTTATTTCCTTTTTTAAAACCCAATTTCAGTCCTACCAGAGTGTTACCCACTGCTCCAGAGTGTCTCCTCTTGCTGCACACCATGCATGTTTCCTTTTCCACACCTCCTCCTGACCCTTTCTCCATCACTCCCTGCCCATCCCTCACCAACCAAACCCAGATTTCCATGAGAATTCAGGATGTTTCCTTTTCACCAGGATTAATTTCCCCCCTCTGGCTATCACACTCAGACAGAAGATGGAGCTTGCAAGATGCCCAGGAGAAGTTTGACCTTCAGCTCCCCCAAATATCCCCCCGTGGTCCTTCCCATCATTTTATCCTCCTGCAGCAAACAGTTCACTCCAGGGGAAAAAACCAAAAAAAAAACCCAAAAAACTGAATAACACAATTTTCCCTGTGATTAATCAGGGCTATTTTGGGACCACTTCTCACCAGCCTGCAAGCAAGATGCAGTTCTGCAGAGCAGCTGGGAATATTAATTCCCCGGGATGGCACAGCAGTTCACAGCCAGCACGTTACAAACCCAGCTCCTTCCAGACCCAGCCAGCTCCCAGATGAAAAAACCAGCAGGAAAATATTCCTTGCAAGCTCCAGAAATCTGGGGAAGGGCAGGGAGAGGCAGGTAAGTGGCCATGAACAAGGAGGAATATTCCCCCAGAGCATATGCTGGGCAGAAGAGGAGATGGGCACAACTTGACCAATTTAATTGCAGTGTGGTTTTTAACAAGGATTTAATTAAGGCAAAGAAAAAGGCATGCAGGCTTTTTTTTTTTTTCCAAGTTAAAAATCAGGCTTATGTCAGCTTTAAATTAATGAGGATGAGATTTAAGCTAAATCAAAGAAAATTAAGAAAACTGAAGGAATGGGACTCAGGCTGTGTAACTGCACCCACGCCTGGGTAACAACTCCCAACCCTTGGGTATTTCCAGCCTGACCTGACAATCCCAAAGGGCCAAAAGGGTGCCCAGGAGCAGCTCCTGCACCTCAGTAACTTTGGTTACCTGCTCCTGGAAAGCTCTCGGGGGGTTTATGTGGAGTAGTAGGGGGTTTGCAGCTTGGAGCAGAAAGATAAACAAAAAACTCTGTGTTTAAAACCAATCCTGGCTGATAGGGATGTGGAAAAAAAAACCCCACCAAAACCCAAGAGGTGGGGTTTTCTGGCAGGTTCTGTGAAGCCAGCAGATAAATACCAAACCCAAAGGTGTCTGTGTTTCCTCTTCTCAGGAATTCAGCTTTAAGGATGTGTTTGCAGGACCTGCCATGGGATAAACAGGGAGAGCCCAACTGCAGGGCTGGGAAAGCCACATTGGGTGACAACCAACCCCAAGCTCCCTTTGGGAAAAACCCTTTCTCCATCATGTGGAGCTTTTAGGGAGAGAGGAGTTTCTCTCAAAGAAAAAAAAAAAAAGTGGAAAATCAAGATAAAATTAGCAGGATGAGAAACTTCTGTGTCAAGTTATGGGTGTCATGAGCCAGCTCTGGTTCTTCCAGCTCCTGAGGGGCATTATCCAACCAACAGCATCTTGATCTGTGGGATGCTGCAGGGACACAGGGAGCACCAGAGTTTGCTGAGGGGGTAATAAATCCTGGCTTTGCTGTGGTTTCCTCAGCCATTCTCATATGGGGGAAAAAAAAAAAAGGTATTTATTTTGTCCAGGATAAATGCCTCAGAGACAGGTGAGCATTGGGAGTGCACGTTTAGGGCCTTGGGTCTAAAATAGGGTAACCCAGTAAACCCTTTAAAAATAATAATAATAAATAATAGATAATAAATAATAATATATGATAATAAATAATAAATAGTAATGAAATATAATAATAATAATAATAATAATAATAATAATAATAATAATAATAATCAACCAACCCTGGCTAAAAAACCAGCCCCAAAAATCCACCACTAACAACAATTAAAAAGAAAAAAAACAAACCCAAACCAGGAGTCTGCTTAAGCAATTAGAGCTACTTGTCAGGAAATTAGGTCCTTATCACACATGCTCATGCCTACCATCCTCATTTCTTCTTTTGCCTAAAAATAGGCTGCTTCCAGGGGGAGGCAGAGGCTTTTTTTTTTCCCCAGCAAAGACACACACAGGCAAGGAAAAAAAAAAACCACAAACTAACCACAAAAGGTGACTCGACAGAATGCCAGGTGCCTGAAGAGCAAGAAACCCAAGAGAAACTGCAAAGCCAGGGATGGGAAAAGGGGAATTCAGTAACCTGAGAGGTGGTGGCAGGGATGGGGGCTCCTGCTGTCCTAAATTCTGCTCAGCTCTTTCCAAGGGCAGGGGAAGGATCCTCCCCCCCTGTCTGCTCTCAGCCCAAGGCAGCCCAGTTTGCTCTCTCTCCAAGGTTTTGGTGGTGTTATTTGATTTTTGTTTTGTTCCTAACACACAACTCTTCCTTGTTCCCCTCCCCAGGGACCAAGCTGCTCAGCACTGCATCCCTCCCAGCCCCACTTTCCATCCAATCTCCTCTTCAGCAGCCCCAGAGCTGCTCCCTGCCAGAGTTTCAGAAAAGTGAAGGCTGCCATCACATGGGGCTGTGTCTGGAATGCCAACAACCACCCCAAGTGGCCCTAATCCTTCCCAAAAGAAGCCAGACATCCTTTGGCAGCTGGGCCACTGAAGCTGAGGGCTTAAGAAGAGGTGAAACACAGCACCAGGACACTGAGAGAGTGGGGAAGGCAAAGAGAAGGGTGGGGGAAAACCTCCAGAAAACCTCCAGAAGGGAAAAGGACTGAGGTGGTTCAGGTCCAGAGATCCCTGGGGTTGATGTGGGGTTCTCCCTAGCCCCAGAGATTGACACCAAGGTCAAGAGAGGTCTTTCCATAGAAGAGAGATCTGGAGGTGGTGGGAGGAGGGCAAGGAAGCTGCTGAAGGGCCTGGAGAATAAATGAAATTAAATAAAAATGAAGAATGACTGAGGGACTGATTAGTTTGAGGAAGAGGAGGCTGAGGGGAGAGCTCGTGGCTCTCTGTACCCAAAGAGACATTTTAGAGAGGTTGGTGGTGATCTCCCACCAATTAGTGGTAATTAGTGACAGGGGAAGAGGGAATGGATGCAGGCTGCAGCAGGGTAGGTTCAGCCTGGACATTAGGAACAAATTTTGCAGAGAAAGAGTGGCCAGACACTGGAAGAGGTTGCCCAGGGAGGTGGTGGAGTCACCATCCCTGTTTAAGGCTCATTTGGATGTGGTGTTGGGGGATGTGCTTTAGGGGAGAGCTTTGTGGAGCAGGGATGATGCTTGGACTCTGGGATCTTATCCAGCCTGGGGGATGGCTGTGTCCAGCTTTCACCAGAAAAACTGACAGAAAAGGAACAAAAACCACTGCAGAAGAGAAAGGGAATGATTCCCCTAGCACCCCAGGTCCTCCAGGCAACCTTCCCACCCCAGATTTTAGGCCACAGCTTTGGTCTGCCAGGGGTGGCAGTGAGGATTGGGGACATCTCTGCTGAGACACTCAGGCAGTCGTTAGCGTCCTGCCAAACCTACTTTTGTGGGTTTTTTCTTTTTTTTTCCCCCCCTAAACGTTGCTACAAGTGACAGTCTCTCCTTAATGAACAGAACGCACCAGGTTCTGTGCCTGACTCGCTGCCAAGTGTGCCTCAAATCATCTGTGGTGTCTAGAAGGGAGTAACATCTCCTCCTCCTCCTCTCCTTATTAAAAAGAGCTCTGTCTCCCCAGGCTGAGCATCCCTCAGCTTCCACAACCCAGCAGGTTCCTGGCGTGGGGAGCTCCACCTTGGTGCTTCAAGGAGGTCCCACCAGGAGGGAGGAGGTGGTGAGGGAAGAGGTGCAGAGATCCCACCACCCCAAAGAGGCAGCTCTGGGGCAGCTGGAATCCTCAGCAACCCAAAAGGGGTGGCTTGGGGCAAGCCAAGCTCTGGGAGCTGCAATTAGCAAGTCAGATGGTTGGCAAGTGGTGGTCCCGTGCAGATTTCCTGTGGATGATGGGATGAGTCTCCTTGGAGACTGCCCCAGGAGTGGGAGGGGGGGATGACACCTACTAATGAGCAGACACCTGCTACTCATTCCTGATTTGGTGATTGCAGTGGCTCAGTCCCCTCCAGAGGGGTCTTACCCAGCTCCCAGAGAAACTGAAGGAGGTTTTAGGAGCTTTGCCAGCTGTATCAGCAGCCTGTGAGAACAAAGAGGGGTCTCTGACAAACACTCCCCAGCCATCAGGCAGGAAGGACCAGGTGGTTCTGCTGCACAGGTGCCACTTCCCCACCTCACACATTTCCTACCAGTGACCTCAGACACCCCACACATTGATCGTGGAGGTCTCTTCCAACCTGAATATTCTATGAAAAAAAAAACAACCACTTTCGAGAGGGAGAGTTGATCCAATCCACCAGCCCCATCCATGGGGTTTGGGTTGGAAGGGACCTTCAAAACCATCCCATCCCAACCCCCTGCCATGCCCAGGGACACCTCCCACAGCCCAGGGTGCTCCAAGCCCCATCCAACCTTCAACACTGCCAGGGATGGGGCAGCCACAGGTTCTGGGGGCACCCTGGGGCTCAGCACCCTCACCCCAAACAATTTCTCCCTAATATTCATTTCACTCTCCCCTCTTTCAGTTCAAAACCCTTCCCTCTCATCCCATCTTTCCATGCCTTTGTCCGAATTCCCTCCACAGCTTTCCTGGAGCCCTGGAAGGTGCTTTAAGGTCTCCCTGGAGCTTTCTCCTCTCCATTCTGAACACCCCCCTGACACCCCCATCCCTCCCAGGGGTCTCCATGCTCCCATCACCCTGACTCCCAAACCCACCACCCTGGGTCCCCCCCACTCCTTCCTGAGGCAGCTCCTCACCTCCCCGTCACCTTGGACTCGCCTTTTGGCAGGGCCCAAACCCCCGGAACCACCCCGAACCGGAACCACTCGCGGAACCGCGCTTAGGGGACTGGGGGTTCGAACCCGCGACCTCAGCGCCCTCAGCCCTGCCGCCCACCGCCCCGAGCCACAGGGACACGGCGCCAATCGCCGGCAGGCGGGGGGGGCGGCGGCTTTGAGTGACAGCCGCGCCGACCAATCGCAGGGGAGCAGCGCACCAATCAGCGCCTCGCTCTGTGGGGAGGGGGCGGGCAGAGAGGAGCGGGAGACGCGGAGGGTTTGGGGGGGGGATTGGGGGGGAACCGCGAAGGGGATGGGGATGAGGGGAGGGGGGGGGGGCAGCTCCATCGCCGTTCTCTGTGTCCCCTCTCCCTCCCGTCCCTCGCCGCTCCCTTTCCCCCTCCTTATCCCGGCGGCGGTACCTGCTCGAAGCGAGGTTTCCCCAGCTGGAAGGGGGGATAGTCTGAGGGTTCCGCCATCCCTTTCGCGCGCCGCAAGCGCCACTTTAAACAGCCATCCCCCCCCCCCTTCTCCTTTCCTTGCCTTTCCCTTCCCCGCCGCCGGGTCCCGCCCCTTGCGGCGCCGCCGCTCTGATTGGCTGCGGCTCCACCGCAGCTCCCGCGGGGCACGCCGGGAGTTGGAGTTTTGTGACCCCCACGGGGGGCGGTGGGAGAGGGGAGGCCCCCAAAGCCCTGCCCAGGCCGTGCCGCGGGGCACTGTGGGAAATGTAGTCCGGAGAGGGGAGGCGCGGGGCATGACGGGAACAGTGTCTGGGCGGGAAAGCTGAGGGGAGCCCTGAGGGAGAGGGGGGGGCAGCGCCATTTTGGGGTGTCCGCCAGGGATCAGCCCTGGGGGGTCCTCCCTTACCCCCTCCATGCCCTGAGGGACCAACCATAGAATCATAGAATCATAGAATCATAGAATGGCTGGGTTGGAAGGGACCTCAGAGATCATCAAGTCCAACCCTTGATCCACTCCCACTGCAGTTCCCAGCCCATGGCAGTCAGTGCCACATCCAGGCTCTTTGGAAATATCTCCAGACACGGAGAATCCACTACTACCCTGGGCAGCCCATTCCAATGCCTGATCACCCTCTCCAGAAAGAAATTCTTTCTCATCTCCAACCTAAACCTCCCCTGGCACAACTTGAGACCCTGCCCTCTTGTCTTGTTGAAAGTCGTCTGGCAAAAGAGACCAACCCTCACAACAGAAGGGTCTGGGGTCCAGCAGACCTCCCTGCTGCTCCTGCAACAGAAGGGAGCGAGCAGCACCCCTCAGCCTTTCCCATGCCCCTTCTCCCCTCTCTGTTTTCAATCTTTTAATTTATTTTTTTTTTAGTGATACCGCTTGAATTTATCAGCAAGCAACGTGTGAAAAGAGCGGCTGTGCCCAGGTGGCAGAGCTGTGTTCTTCCATCCTGCAATGCCATGGCCATTCCCTCAGGGACACGGGTGTGGGCACACAGCAACCTGAGGTGGAAAGCAGCTGTTTGCCTGAATCCTGCAATTTTTTGATGGGCAAACATTAACAAACAATGAGGCGAGAGCCCCAAAGCTGTAAAAAAACCAAAAAATAAATAAATTAAACCAACCCCGTTTCACCGCTGCCCTCTGGAAAATGGACGCTCGTGCTTTGCGGGGAGCCTGAGAGATGCTCTTGACCTTTAAAACACCTGACTGGAAACTGAAGAATTAGAAACGGGGAAATAATAAGTTTACTTTGATGCAGGGTGATCTGTCCTCTTCCTCCCCGTTAGGATTTGTGGGGATAAAGGCAAAGTCGTGTGGGGCTGAGGGCAGGAGGGGTGCGTGCGAAGCCATCTCCGGAATCCCCTGCTCTAGATTAGTGGGATGAGAAGTGCCTGGCCCTTCAAATGCCCCTGAAATTGTTTGGAGGATTAGGATCGATTCTCTGAGGAAGAGCAAAGGGGCAGCAAACAGAGAGGAGGTGGGGATGAAGCAGGCAGAGGATGAGCAGGAGGCTTGGTAAAGAAAAAGAGGCAACAGATTCTGTCTGAAACAGCTTTGCCACTACAGGAAACATAAAATCATACACCTATAATTAAAAAAATATACTTTTTTTTTTTTTTTTTTTCACTCTACAGGGAAAACCAGGAACATTGCAATGCTGTGCTGTGGGGTGCTGCTCCTCGGCTTTATGGATGTGGTGCTGATTTATTTATTTTTTCCCCCCTCCCTCTCTTCCATCTGCAAAAGCAGTTTCTGGTTTCAGGCTAATTCACCACTGAGCCCTTTCACTGCATCTCAAACCTCCTGCAGCTTTGGGTGGAAAAAGGACAGAAAAAGGGCTCAGCACAGAGGCTGCTGTGAGCAGGATACCTCATGCCATGTCCAAAGCACATGGGAGAGAGGAGGAGAGAAGGAAAGACCTTCAACCAGCACAGAAAAATGCCATTTTCTCACTTTTAACCTTTTTTTTTTTTTTTCCTTAGAGACACTGTTAAAATCAAGCTGTCCCTTCCTGTGTTCTCCCTCAGGGCTCCTTTTGCCCTCTCCCTGCTGCGTGTAGAGGGATGAAAACCAAACCCTGCTGAGGAGCAGACAGATGATGAGCAAAGATCTGTCCCCCAACAGCACCTCCTGCTCAGGGCTGTCCTGGGACCTTGTCCTTGGAATTAATGGATTTGTTTTAATTACAGGAGTCTGCAGTGCAGCCTGGGGAGCACTCCCTGCCTGCCCAGCAAATCCCACATGGCCAAAAATCTCCTTTTCACCCCAAAGCACAACCAGCCATGGTTTGGGCAGCTCCATTTCCCCACTGCCCTTCTCATCCCTCCCGCTGTTGGTCTTTACCCTGCTCCCTGCTTTGCTTCCCTCTCAGCACTGCTCAGAGCCCTCACGCTGCCTCAAGAAGGGAAAAAAAACCACCAAAAAAAATCATTTTTGCTGTGACTAACGCCTGACGAAGCCACTCTGCCTTTTCTGAAGGTTCCACCCTCTACTTCACCAAAGAAAAGGCAGCAGAATCATCCCAACTCCCAATAAATATGGATGAGCACCCAAATCTCTCCCCCAGGGAACCCCCCCCCCTCCTTTCCCTTCAAGCCAGAGCCAGAGAATTGATACAATCCCTAATGTTGACACAGGAAATGTTTGGTAACAACAGAGGGGAGAGAATCTGTTTATCTAAAACCACATTTGGAGTGACATAAGACTATCACTTTTTTGGTTAAATACCAGAAAGAATATCAATTCTTTGGCTGATAGCAACCTAACCAGATCCATTCAGACTGACAACTCACGTTCCCCCCAGTTTGGGGGGAGAAGGGAGAAGGGGGGGTTTTACTTCCCAGATCAACACTGACATTTCTTTCTGTTTTTTTTCCCAACAATTCCCCCCCAAAAATTTTCTTTTTGAGGGAGCTCCTCTTGAACCCGAGGAGATTTGGGGGGGCTGGGTGTGGGGCTGGGCTGCCTGCTGGCTCGGGGAGAAAGTCACAGGAACATTTCTTGTCTGCTTCCATCTGCAAAGCCAGATTTTAAGAAAATTTGGGGTGGGCAGCAAAACTCTGGCTTCAGACACCAAACCCTGCCAGCTCGTCCTGCAGGAAGGGGAATTATTTGCACCAGTCCCCAGCCTGAGCTCAAGCAGTGGCCCACGTACCCATGCTCAGCAGTTTTAGCAGGAATAAGGTCTTTAAATCCATTTTTTGCTGTTGTTTTGGCAGATCCCAGCCCCCCCCTGCAGCCCCCAGCCCTGTCCTCTCAAGGGTCTTTCCTTAGGCTCAGCTTTCAGAGGGTCACAGCTCAGAGCCCTGACCCTGACCCAGTGTGCCCAACATTTCCCCCCAAGCTCTGGGGGCTGACATGATCCCCCCAGACAGGTGCTGAGCTCAGGAACAGCCCATGATCCAGCTGGATGAAAAAATAAACAGGGATTAGACCCAACAAAACTCTTCTGTTGGAGCAGCAAAGTCATTTACTGAAGCTTAAGGCGAGTTCATTTTAATATTTTCTTTTTTTCTTTTTTTTTTTTAAGGGATGAATGAAGAAAGCAGCAGGCCTGGAGAAGGAAAACAGAGGTGAAAGAGGTGGGTGAGACGAGAGGAGCTGGAAGGGAAAGGCTCTGAGCCCAGAGCCTGCACAGAGGAGAAACTCCAGAGGTTTGTGGCCACCAGGCTGCCTCTTCCCAGGAGCAGCAGCACCCATGGAGCTGGGTTTCCTCACCAGGCCTCCTACAGCTGGATTCTCCAGAATCCACCCTCCAACACAAGCTCCCCTCTTCCTCCAGCACCCTATGCTGCAGTTTCTCCTCTCCATATCCCTCTCCATCTCCATCTCCCTCTCCATCTCCATCTCCTTCTCCTCCTCTCCCCAGCTGCCGATTTTCCCCGGATCCTCAGGAATAACCTCCCCAGTGAGCAGCAAGACAGATCCAATCCTGACCCAAGCACTCCCAGCACCCATCAGGATTTCAAGGGCACTCAGAGGAGCTTAAACCCCCTTGTGGGCAGCCACCCACTGGGGCAGGGGCAGTAAATTCAAGGAAAAACCCTGCAGCACCAGCAGCCCCTGCAGGCAGCGGGCACCTGGGGACCATTAATGATGCTGGAAAAGCTGTCAGAGAAGTTGGACACTGTCATCCTACTTCAGAAAATAAACAAGAGAAATGTCACTCACTGTCCAAGTGCTATCAGCACAGACGCTGTTGTCAATAAATCAGAAGTATCTAGGAACAGCTTGAACAACTTTTATTATTTTTTTTTTTTTAAAGTGCTTAAAACGTAAATAACAAGCTCTTTATAAACATCACTTGCAACTATTAAAACATGAAACACACAGAACCCACTTCCTGCGTACTGAAGCACAGGAAAAATCAACAACTCCCAAAACCCCCAACACTTCATCTCTCTCCCCTTTTTGGGGTGTTTTTCCACCCCACCTTTGTAACATCAAACACGTGGCTGTTTCTTTGCAGACAAGTCATAAGGCTGAGTCTAACGTGACACCTCAGGATCCACATCCCTTCAGGTTTATTCCAGTTTCAGGATACACCTGTGTGGTTCTTCTGACCCGGGAGTCAGAGCCAGAAGGGCCACTCGAGGTGAAAATAAATCACTTGGCCAGAGGTTTGGTTTTTAAAGCAAGAAGCCCAGTTGTGGGCTGACTACAAAAGCTGAGCACGGCTGTGAGCAGCAGCAGCACCCTGTGGAAGACCTCGTGAAACAGGCTGAGCCTGGAAGGAGAAAGCCAGACCAGGAGGCAAAAGAAAAAATGGAATAATTGCTACAGCTGGGTCTGAAGCAGAACCATGGGAAAAGCTGCTGCTGGCCCATTAAACCCCCCCGTCTGCTGAGCAAAGAGCAACAGCCCCCAGGCTCTGTCCCTGCACCCTGAGCTGGGGCTTGCCTCCTTGTTTTTGCAAATAAATTACTAAAACCATGGAGATTTGGGGCATGAGCAACTTGAGACCATTTCCCCCAGTTCTTTTTCTCGTTCTCCCCCTGTAAGGAAACGTCCAGGTGCTCAGGACCAGTTCCCTCTCCTAACTTCAAGGTTTAAACAAAAAGAATTACACAGACTCTGGCTGCAGTGCCGTGGTGTGGCCAAGCTTGCTCTTCTGCAGAAAATAAAGGTGAGGGGGAAGAAAACAACACAACTGGAGGGTGGGAAAACAGAGAAGGAAGACAGAAGAATCCTGAAGACCCCTTTTGCTAAGCACGGGTCCTCCTTTGGAGCTACCTCTGGACTTCTCAGCGCTCGAGGACAGACACGAAACATCAGAGCAGCTTTGGCTGGCATTACCACTTGGATTTTACTCCATAAATGTGTGGTGCCATACCCTCACCTCGTCCTCTGGAGATGCTCAGCCCTCCCAAAGTCCAGGTTTTTAGGGAGGGAGCTGGGGGACCATGTGGAAGCAGGGCAGAGGAGGACACAGGTATTGCTGAGGAGACCAAGCACCCAGCGGGGCTGCCGGAGCTCCGAGATTAACTTGGATTCATAAAGTGCAAAACAGTCGAGCTTGGAAGAGAAACAAAACCAAAAAGGCAGAGCTGACTAAGGCAGAGAGGGGATCAGGGAGGCGGTGAAACACGATGGAAGAGGAGGAGGAGGAGGAGCAGGGAGGAGGTGCAGCAAGATCCTCAGGAACATTGGCACTTGTGTGTGTGGGGAGCACCTACAACGCCGACGGCTGCCGGGGGAGAAGCCCCACAAGCAGACAGGATTCTTTTTAGGGAGTGAAGAACCAGCCTGGGATTTTGGCTCCATGCACACAGCCTGATGTGAGGCTCCACTGCCCCTTCTCCCACCTTCTCCATCCCACCCAATGCTCCTCTTCTGGAGCACTGCTCTCTCCAGCTGCCCACCTCCAGGTGCCAGGGAGAGCTGCTCTGCAGGAGATTTGTGCCCAGGTAAAAGAAACCAGCTCTCAGGCCATGGCATCTTCTGGTTCTACAGACAAAGAGAGGTTTCTGGTGCTTTTCAACAAGGAGAAACACCTTCCCTCACATGAAGTCCCCACACCCGAGACACACAGAGGGAGGGGGAGCACAAAGACATTGGTAAAGAAGTGCAAAACCTCAGCTGACTTCCTACAAGGAACAAAAGGCTCATAACCAGGTAACAAATCCTCCTCCTCCTCCTCCTCATACTACAGGCTGGACACAACCCAACGTTGTCAATGACAGGAAGACCAAACCTCCTTCCCAGCTCCCACCCCACAGCCTGCTTCTCCAACCTGGAACATGACCTAAAACTGCCTTTTGTCCTGGAATATTTGACCTCCTCTTCCCCCTGTGTCATCCCTCAATATCTCAACATCACACAAGGGAGAGGAGACCAAAAGCAACCTGCACTCTGCTCTGTCTGCCTTGAAAAAGAAACTCCTCCAGTTCAGAGGAGCAGGGAAGAGAGGGAAAGCTGCCCCAGAGGGGTTGTGCTGAACTGAGAATGGGATTTCAGAGCCTTTTTTGTGGTAGGAAACTGCTACTGTTCTCTTGCAAAAGGCACATTTTTTTTTTCCAAGTCACAATGAAGAAGTGAGGAGAAAAGAACACAAAGGCTTGAAAAGAATGCAGTAAACCTGGGAGAGATACAGGAGAGGGAAGATGCCTTACATGTCACCACAGCTTGAGTCCCATGCCAGCTGCCCCTCTGCCTCCACAGACACCTCCTCTGTCCCAAACCCTGCAGAATGAGGGAGAATCCAGCAGCTTTTCCACACCTTCCACAGGATTTCCACACCAAGATCTGCACTCTGCTCCATCATGGCTTGGAGCATCACTCACCACCTGTGGCTGTTTAACCAGGTCAGTCAGAGCCCTCCAGCTGGTCACTCCATGGTTAGCTGCAGGAAGCATCCAATTCCCATGGGAAATGGTCTACAACCCCCACAGGCTGTTGGTGTACAACAACAACAACCCAACACCAGGACGTAGAGGAGGGACAGCTGGAGCTGTGTTTGGTGATAATACTGGCTTGAAGGGGGTCTGTGACATTTAGAGAACTGCTGAATTTTGGCAGGGAGGGCTGGAGGGACACCTGGCCCAGCAGGATGTCATGTCTAGGGGTGGCCAGGTAGGTCAGGTGTCCTTCCCTTCACAGGAGCTTTGGTCCTCATGGCATTTTCCTGTTGCATGGAGAAAGATGGACACCAAGTCAAGGGTTTAGGGAGGGGGGAGGTGTGGTGGCCAGGGGAGGAATCCAGTTCCTATGGATTCAGGAGATGGGGAGTGTAACACTGAACAAACTGCAGCTGTGGTTTATACCTACAGGAATTCCTCCCCCTGTGAGATGTCCTGCAGTAAGTGATGCTGCACAAACCATCACTGTCCCTTTGCCAGGTTGAGTTTGGAGCTGGAGAGCTGAGGCAAGGTCTTGGCTCCAGGTGCACAGGAGGAAGGAGGCACCACCACTTGTAGTTACACAGTGACATCACCCAGGTCCTTCGTGGGCCTCCAGCTCTGGCTCTGTGGTGTCTCCCATAGCATCAGGCAGTGGCACAACTCTTCAGATGGAGACCCTTCCATTCAGGAAGGGGAAGGGGCACCCAACAGCAGCCCCTTCCCCTGCTGAGCCTGGCAGACCCTTGCTGAGTTCCAGCAGCTCTGGTGTCATCACCCAACATTCATTCCCCCATCCACCAGCCAGGGGCCACCACTTCAGAGGAAGGAGAGGTGGAAGAGTGTGGGCAGAAGAGCAGCAGCAGCAGGGTGAGGACATGGTGAGGTGGTTGTTTCCAGCTCTCCAAAGTCCATGGATCACTTAAAGCACTGGCAGCACGAGTGCCTGAGATGAGGCCACTTGGTCAGAAGGACAGGAACCTAAGGAGGCTCTGCTCCTCCCCATAGGATGCAGGACAACCCCACCACCCTATAGTTCCCTGGAGCCAGAAACTGGGAGAAGCTTGGGCTGGGAAGGAGCAGAGAACCTTTCCTGCTAATCAGAAGCCACTGGAGCCCTCTTGTAAGAGGAGGGGAGAGTGCAGGGACGTTTTGCAGCGTGTTTATTGCAGAAGTGCTCTAGGCAGGTGATGGTGGTCTCAGGGCAGGGGTTACTTGCTTTCTCCCAGAGGGATCTGGAGGAGTGTTGGGGACTGTTCCATGATGCGCACCAGCAGCTGGTCGATGTAGTTCTCCAGCTCCTGGATGTGCTCATCCTTCTTGCTCAGCTCCTTCTCCCTCTGCAGCAGGAGCTGGATGAGTTCATCGTGGGTCAAGTGATAATACTTGGCTGACTGGTCCAGGGTTTGGGGGGAATCCTGTGGTAGAAACCAAGAGGAACATTCAGCAGAGTCAGATGAAAACTGCTGCTCCCTTTAGCAAGGTGCAGTGAGCACCAAAGCAACTGATATTGGTATTTTCTGGGCCTGTCTTCTTTCCAGACCTGCCCTGATGAGCCTCAGACATTGTGCAGTGACCACATCGTGTCCTTAGGGAGCAGCTTTCCCACGTGCCTTGCAGCCAAAAATACTGGAGACAGTATTTTTTTCCCCCAAAATACTGGGGACAGAACAACTGCCCAGCCATCCAGGCTGATTCTGCTCCATTAGGTTGAAGGGTGACTGCTGAGAGCTCCCACCTGATGGGTCAAGCATTCCACAGGCTCTTCCCAACCAAAATTCCTGTCAAAATTCCTCCCAAATTAGAAGGTAAGGCCATGGGCACAATGCAGCTCATCAGCCTGGCCTGGTGTTAGCTGCTCCTCCTCTCTCCTTTCCCAGCCCTCCAGCAGCAAGCTTGGATGATGGCAGGAGAAGAGAATGAAAGAGCTGAAAGACCCCTCAGGAGCTCCCAGGAGATGAGAGCCCCAGGGGGAGCCCACTCAGGTGAAGCCCAGCAGCATTATTTGACATGTGGGGTTGGGGATGGCTGGGAAGGAGAAGACAACCCCGTGAGACTCTGCCTTCAGGTGTATCACACAGCTCCCTGCCTTGCCTCAACGTGCCAGCATCTGCAACACAGCCAGGCAAGCAGGATTTGAGGAAGGCTCCAGGAAGCACCTTCCTTTTCCTTCTGCCAGGAGATAAAAGCCCCTCAGGCCTTCAGGCAGGCAGGCACCACATCCTCCACCTCTCCTGGGGATAACCAGCCACTCACTCACTCACTCACACTGCACAATAAAAAAACTCCAACCAAAGCAAGCAATGGGAGAAGAACAATGAGGTGAGAAGGTCCAGAGGCCAGGGGGAGGCTGGGCAACAGTGAGCAAGGCTGTTAATTAATTAACCAGGGTTAATTAATACACACAGTCCCACTCTGGCAGGACCATGTTCCATCTCTTCCAGTTTTCTGCACCTCTCCCACCAACTACAGAACATTGAGTGGGTAGGAACACAGCTCTCACCTCAGGGGGAGGTTCCTACCTTTAACTTCTTGGAGTCTGTCTTTTCCAGGTGAGAGGAGGGAGCCACAGGCTGGACACTGCTGCTGGTGACTGTCTTCAGCTTCTCCAGGCCATTGCTCAGAGCCATGGTCAGGCTGGACCTGTGCTGATGCTTCTTCTCACTGGAGACCTCCTGCCCTGCAGCACTGATGGGTTTCACTGGGTGAGGACTGAGGAGAAGAAGAAAATTGGGCAGTTAACCCCCTGCCCAGCTGGGGAGTGACACCACTGCCTCTCCCTAGGGTTTTCATGGGCATGGGGCCCACTTAGCACCACAGCTAAATCCTCTGTGCCTGTGTTTCTCAAAAGCTTGCTTGCTCTGAGAAGCCAGAGGAGGGACAGTGTCCTGCAGAGCAGGCAGCTCCCAGTGCTCTCTGGCACCATTGCCACCCCGAGGTGAGATAAGGAGCCCCAGGACATGTGTTCAGCTGAGATACAGAAAAGGTCCCCATGCCCACACCGGTGCTGCTTGGTCCCCACTGAGAGCTCTGTGGGTTGCACCTCCCAGCTGCCAGGCACTGGGACAAGCAGGGGACACTTAACCCAGGTCCAACAGAACCAGGGGCTGCTCCATCCCCTTCTCAGAGGGGCATTTTGCTGCCCAGGAGCTCCCAGATGAGTGTCTGGGGTCACCACTGGTGCTGCAGGGATGTTCCTGCACCCCTGTGCATCAGCTCTGCTGCCTCAGCCCTAGAGCTGGGCTGCTCCTTCCCAGAAGACCCCATGGAATTTGTCTCCCTAGCAAAAGGGGGGATAAGGAGATGGTGTCTGAACATACCCTCTTCAGCAGTGATGGAGGAAATACATTTTCATCTATTTTGGCCTCAAGTCTTCACCCAAGAGATTGTTTCCAGGCTTAAACAAAGCCTGGTTGTATTTTGGGGTGATGGAAAGAGAAGTGACCTGATGCCACCTGCCTGCAAGGACCAGTGCACCCTCTGCAGGAGGAAAAGATCTCAAAATCCACCCAGAAGCTCCGTGACACCTCTGCACTTATCAGACACAGCACCTGCTCTACAAGGGGTGACAATCCCACCTCCTGTGAGCCCAAACACCACTGCAGGGAGCAGGAACGCGGTGCCTGCAGGAGCTCACAAGCAAGGTGACCAGGGGCAGTTTCTCTTTACAAATGGAGACCTCAGGGTGTTGGTAGGATGGGTTGGGGGAGGAGAAGTGACACCCAGGTCCTGCTTGTGCTGGAACAGCTCAGCTGTCCTTTAATTCCCTTCCAAAAGCAAAGCAGGTGACTTTCAGCCCTGCTCCAGGTCAGAGATGATGGGGGAGGCATCACAGCAGGGATCAGGTGGATGGCTCAAGTCCTCGTGGTGTCCTCATGCTTTATCAGGGGTGACAGCATCAGGGTGTTCCAAACCATCTCCCTGTTGTGCTGACAGGGCACAGCTCAAAGTCCTCTTCAGCCATGATGATGATGATGATGATGCCTCCTGTCATCCAGCACTGGTAGCCACTGACCTGCTCCAACAAGCCAAAGGATCAACACTGTCCAAGCGCATGGGGAGGGCCAAGGCTTCCCAGCCAGCTTGAAGGAATGGAGAGAGATCCCACAGCCCTGAGTGGGAATCCACTGACAGTGCCAGAGGTTGGAGAAGTCCCCATTTTTCTCCTCAGCCTCAAGCACCCCCCACCCTGGATTAAACCCTTCAGCAGCAGAGCTGCAAACCCTGTGACACCGTGGTACAAACTTGTCCTGCAGCTGTGGTTAGGATGCAAAATGGGTGAGGATGAACCAGACCCAGAAGCCACACACAGATCCTAAAACATTGCTCATTCCCAAGTCCCTTAAAACAACCCAAGCCATGACTCTGCTTCCCTGAACCACTGCTGGCCTCCTTCCTTGCCCAAGAATGAGTGGGGTTCACTACAAGATCTGGAGAAGATGGCTCTACTACCACTGCAGGACATCTACAGCTCCTTAAAAACTGGTGTCTGGGAAGCAGAGGAGCTGGGGAGCCACCAGGAGGGCTCATCACAGCCATCCCTGAAGATGAGGAGCCCCAAATGCCACCAGAGCCAGCTCAGAGGCTCAGGCCAGAGCAGAGCTGCAGAGCAGGGACTGACACCCAAACCTCTTCTGGAGGTTTTTGTTTTGGGAACCACCAACAGCCTTGGGGATGCATTTTTGAAGGCAGGGGGACATCTCTCACTGCAAGGTGGTGTGCAGCCCCATTGCCAGTGGGCGGAGAGTTAATTTCTGCAGAGCTGGAAAAGGTATTTTTTAAAATAAGAAATCATTATCCCATTGATTCCTGTTGAGAGGGTGAGGGGTGCTGGGCTCCTGCTGAGCTCCCACGTGTCACACAGAGGCTCCAAAAGCCAGGGATATTCCTCCACCTGCATCCTGCCCTACTTTCAGGTGAGCAGAGGTTGTTTTGTGCCTCCTAGACATGTCTGGAGTCCTGGTGGATTTGCTGAGAGGTTGGATCTGTTCCCACCCCCTGGGCAATGGATGTGAACCTGAGCAGAAATGAACTCACACCCAGCTGCCCAGTGCAGCAGCTCCAAGTGGACACAAATCCAAGATGAAGCTTAACACATCCCAGATGAAACACCTCAGGGTGACAGTGGCACAGCCCTGGTCCCTCTCTCTCTCAGGAAGCCTTGGAATCATTCCAGTCAGGAAAGACCTTTCAGATCAGAGTCCAACCATTAACCCACATCAACCACATCCAGTGCTGACCCTCAGCACCACATCTCCACAGCTTTGAAACATCTCCAGGGATGGTGATTCAACCACTGCCCTGAGCAGCCTGGGCCAGGACCAGACAACCTGAAAAGGTTGGATATTTTCCCAAATATCCAATCTAATCCTCCCCTGGCACACACAACTCCAGGCTGTTTCCTCTCTGTGCCACAGCTCAGCTTCCACCGATGCTCCTGAGGTTGCTGCTGAGCACGGTGAAAATCTGAGGGGGATTCCCCTGCAGCAACTTGGATATTTACTACTGGCAGAGATCAGGGCAACAAATCCACAGAAATCCATCTCTCCTGGGCCCTGCAGCAGCACACAGCACCTGAGGGCCAGACCTCTGTGGAGAAAGGGGCTACAGAAGGAAAGGACCCAACTTGGGATCAGCAACTCTGCTCCCAGCTCCACCTGTGGCCAGGACAAGCCACTCTCTGAGCTCCAAGGGCTCCACAAGGATAACACACAGATCACAAAGACCAGCCCACAATTTAACCCAAAACCTCAGTTCCAGAAGAGGAAGATTCTGCTTGAGGTGGAGAAGGCCCAAAGCAGAGTGTCCCAGTGCCACCTCATCACCTGGGACACCCCCAATCCCCTGATCTACAAAAAAAAAGGTTCACATCCCTGAGCTCCCAGCTCCTGGGGAAGGAGATGCCCATCTGGGATGCATCAGGGGCTCCTCCAAGGCACTGGAGTCCCCACAGCACTGTCAGGGCTGTCCTTTAGGTGACCAGATGCTCTAAAGGCATCATCCTGCCCTTCCCCAAGGAGCAGGAAGGGAAGCTCCAGACACCTCAGTGTTCCAGCTGATACCCTGAGCACCATTCTGACCACAGCACAACAGTTTTGTGGCTCCTCACTGCAGGAGGATGGAGAAGGATCTGCAGAGGCAATCCCAGCACCTGCTCCTCTGGACTCTGAATTCCTTGGTTGCATCTTCCCATCTGAAGCTGCTCCAGGAGGACACAACCTCCCAGCTCACTCTGAGCAGGCAATGCCCCAGCCTGACCAGCTGGGACTCACTCAGCTCCACTGGCCAACCACTTCACTTGCCATCTGGAACAAAATGACCAGCAGAGAGCCACCTTGGCCACCTAGGAAGAGGACGTGGGTCCTCACACCCAGATTCCATCCCTTCTGAGGAGGAAATGTAACCCCAGCACCCCAGACTCTCAATAATCCACAGCAGATGCTCACTCCTCCTTTATCTGATGGAAAAGAAGGACACTTTGGACACAGCTAAGCCTCAACACCTCTTCAAAATCTGCAGACTTCCCTTCCACCTCTTTTCCACCAGATCTTCTCTTTGTCTACAGGCCACTTGTCCAGCCCAGGAGGAAATGCTTCTAAGAAAGGCAAAGCATCACCATGGGGACCTGGAAAAGGGTCTTTCCACCTTGTCACTCTCCCCTCTCGACAATTAATTCCACCTCCCCAACCTTACAAAGTAGTGCAGGTCCTCAGAGCCTTCTGCAGGGACCTCATTAACTCTTCAAAGCTTCTTGAATCACAGCAGGAAGTCTGCAACCCATCCAGGTTTGAAGAGAGAAACCAGAGCAGAGATGTTTCAGGACTTCTCAGACATGTCCCATGCCAAAAGCCAGCTCTGACACAGAACCAGCTGTAGGTCCAAGCCCATGTTCCCCCCCCTGACCAAGTCAAGCCTTGGGTGGAGGCACAGTCAAGATGACTGAACATGTAAAATGCACAAAGAGGGGCTTGGGAATACACTCCTCCCCTTTGCCTGATTTTACTCTCTGCAGGACACTTCTCTTTCCATGAATCATGATGAACATCCCCAAAGTCCCAAGAGGTTTCTGTGTACCTCCTATCTGCAGATTTTAACAAGGTTTAAGGTTGGAGAATGAATGATCCAATCAAAAATTTGATTTGAGGATCTGGCCTCAATATATTAAAAAAAATAATAATAAAAAAATCACCTAACAGACCCATCTTGGAGTCTTGGCCCCAAGGTCATTTAGCACACCAAAGCTACACTGGAGCCAAGGGGGGATACCAATACAGGAGGCCTGGAGCTCAGCTGAGTTCTGCTGTCACCATCCTCCTCCTCCTCCTCCTCCTCCTCCTCTCTCTCTCCATGGGGATGTGACCAGTCCTGTTCTTGGGCCAGGTGGGGTTTTATCATTTCAGTGTCTCCATGAAGCTTCATTTGCCTCCTGGCACAGAGGTGAGGCTGCACACACAAGTCACTGCTAGAAGAGCCAGGTCACCATGTACACCCCAAGAGCTTCACCCTTGACAGGCAGAGCCCACGACCACCCTTCTCCTGCCCAGGCAGAGCAGAAGGTAATGAACTGAAGGGACACAGAGCCCTAAACCCAGCACCTTTCTCTGCTTGGTGGCATTTCCACAAGCCCCAGACTGACCTGGAGGGAGGAACAGCCTCTTCTTCCCTCTGATGCACCACAGTACCCCCTCCTTCCCCTCGAGAAGTCACTCCACTGGTCTCATCACCAATGGGCATCTCAGCAGGAGGGGAAGAGAACAGCATTTTGCCAACACCTTGGTGAAACTACACGGGGCTTTTTTTTGGTTGGTTTTTTTTTTTTTTGGCTATGGAGGGAAGGAGTTTTTAGTACCCGATGGTCTAAAAGGAGGAGAAACCAAAGCTGAATTAATGAAAAGGGAAAGGGCAGCAGCTGCACGCATGCCATGGAAGGGACTCATGAGAGCATTGATGGTTGGAAGCTCTCCTGGCAGGCATGCAAAAGGCACCTTGTTTTGCAAGCACAGGGAAGATGCTGGAGCCAAAATCAGCACCGAGCGAGAGGCAGAGGCAGTTCTGCTGCAGCTGGATTTGCAGCTGGGGGAGGTCTTGGATGCACCAAAGGGCAAACCCAGGAGACCAGCGGCCATTCCCCACCGTGGTCAAGGCTTCAAGCAGTTGAGGTTGGACTCTCTGGGACCACACGAAGGTGAGCAACACGTGAAGTGGCCTCCTCAAGAGTCAACCCAACCGTGAGCCGCCGACACCCAGCCGGGGTGCACCGTCCCGTGAGGGCAGAAGGGAGATGGGTTTCACCTCTATCAAAAAAAAAAAAATTAAAAAAAAAAATAAATAACTTCCCCAGAGTGCTCACCTGGTCATCTGCTGGCAAAAAGGCTTCTCAGCTGGCTGTGTCTCCCTGGGCAAAACCACGAGGGCTGAAGCTTGGGTGTCACCGGACTGCGGCAAAGGGCAGGGCTGGGCGGCTGCGCGGCTGGTGGCGGCGGGGACCCCGCTGCTGGGGGGGCACGCGAGAGGGGAGGGGAAATCAAACTCTGGAGGGTTAGTGGCAGCCACAAGGAAAGGGGTGGAGAAGGCCAAGGGCTGGCTGGCATGCAGGGCAGGAGGAGGCTTGGCTAGCGGGTCTTTGGGGAGGTTAGTGGGCTGGAAGCCTTGGTACCCAAGGGCTTCCCGGGTGATGCCGGAGTCTCCGTGGCCAAGCTTTTCAGGCAGCACAGCTTGGACAGGGAGGGGGGCTGGTGGCTTCTCCACAAAGGGATTGGTTGGAGTGTTTGGGATGAGTGCTGGAGCAAAGGGATTTCTTGGGGATGAAGTGTCCTGCTCCTGCTTCTCCTCCTCCCTATCTGGCTTCCAGAATTCAGCCTTCCTGAAGTCCATCCCGTGGCATCGGCGCCACGGCCCCTGGGGCTGCCCGGGGAGGGGTCTGCCCTGCTCTGCCACTGCCACGGGGTCACAAAGCTGAGGTTGGTCTCCTGCTTGCCCAACGGGGCTGGCCAGTGGCCCGTGCCACCCCTGACCATCACCCCACGCTGGCTCAGGCTGGGGTGGTCTCTCCCCACATGCTAACCTTTGGGGTTGTGCCCCCTTGGGGGGACCCGCTGCCTCCTGCTCTTCCAGAGCTGTCCAGAAGGTTTCTGCCTGGCCCAGGTCAAGCTTGGAAGGTGGGTTTGGTCCTGATGTACTGAGGTCCTCAGGGAACAGCTCCTCTTTGGAGGCCATCTCCCACCTGGCACCATCTGGAGCCCCCGGCAGAGGGGATGAGCCTGGCTGGCTCCAGCTCTCCTTAGCACCCGAGGGGCTTAATCCATCTAGGGAGAACTTGGATGGGCAAGTCTCAAAGTGCTCAGCTGCATCTGTGTCACCTTCCTCCAGGGAGATGTCCCCTTTCACCCCTGAATCATCTCCCGACTCCGCAGGGGCAGATTCAGCATCCTCAGACACCAGGAACTGGCTCCCAGCTGCAGTTATGTCCATTCCCAGTGCAGGTGGATCAGGGGACACCAGGACAGGGGCCTCAGTGCTCCCACAGCTCCCCAGCACCTCCAGATCTGCCTTCATGCCCACCACACCTCCCCTCCGGGGGGTTCCAACATCCTCCTCCTCATCTACATCATCATCATCATCCTCCTTGCCACCAGTGGCTGCAAACCACCTGGGAGGTTTTGGGGGTGGCAGGGCTGAGCCAGAGGCCACCTCCTCCTTCTCTGTCCATGGAGAGGGAACAAGGTGCCTCTGGCCACCATCAGAGCTGAGGCTCAGGTGTCCTTCACCAGCCTCCAGCCTCATGCTGGCCTGGAGCCTGTAGACTGATGCCCGGATGTCAAAGGTTTCCTCCTCATTCCCAGCACCCTGGGGCTCCCTCCCTGGCTCAGGGGTCACAGGGAACCCTCGTGCTGCCACATCCCCCAGCACCCGCGGGGACACGGCCACCACGGTGCGGGCTTCCAGGGTGCCATGGGCCAGCAGGGCTGGCTGGGGGCTGAACCTCCTCTCCTGAGCCTCCTCCTCCTCCTCCTCAGCCACGTTTTGGGTGCTCTCTGGCAGCTCAGGAGCTGTTTCGGTGGCAATGGTCATCCACCCGTTGGTCCCTGCACTGGAAGGTTCCTCCTCGTTGCTGTCCCCTTCCTCCCTGAGACTCTTCTCAGAGGTTGGTGGTGTGGAAGCCTCTTTTTCCCCCGGATTTCCCGAGGCAAAGGCAGATGTCCAAACCGTAGGAGTGCTGCTTTTCCTCCTCCTGCCCACAGACCCCGGGCTCAGCACATCCTCGATCACCGTCGCTTCTTGGGTGGTGCTCACCAGGTTGGCTCCCACATCCAAACCGGAGAAATTGGTCCAGGACCTTAGAGCTGCAGGAATTTCACTGCCCAGATTTGAGTCAGGTTTCTCAAACCCTTTCACCCCCTTCTCCTCAGGAGGCTCGGGTGACCTTTCCACGGGGCTGGCAGCATCGGGATCATCGATGAAAGCCATGCCCTCTGCCACCACCGAGGCAAAGAAATTCTCCTTCTTCAGCTCTGGTTTGAGCCTGCTGGTGGCAAAGGCATCGAAGGTGTCGTCCCACTCCGAGAGGGGAGGGGGGACAGTGGGTTTCTCATCCAGAGGAGGAAGATTTTCTGCTGGGGGAGTTGTTTCTGGAACGGGGACACCAACGCTTTGGGTTGGAGAATCTCTCCTGGGGTCTTTGTGCCTTAGGGAGGCAGAGGGACTGCAATCCTCAGAGGAATAAAAGTTCCCAGCGACCTCGGTTGGAGCACGTGGCCCAGACAGGAAACTAGAGAAAAAGTGAGTAGGTGAAGGAGAATTTAGTACCTGGTCAGCGAGGAGGTCCTCAAAGAAAGGATTGCTCTGCAGGGAGTTGAGGAATGGGTTGGTAGGGGACAAGCATCCCGAGGGGCTGTCTCCAGGAGCAGGAGGGAGGTTAGCACTGGGCATGCTAGCGAGATGGGCTACAGCAGCAGGAGGAAAACTGGCAGGGGAGCAGGGAGGAAAATGAGAAGGAGCATCTGAGCTGGTTTCTACCTGAGGAGACACTTCCAGGCTGTGGAGGGAAGACAAAACAGTCCTCCTGGTTAATGCTGTGACAGTGCTGTAAGCATACACCACACACACTCCAAAGCAATGCAAGGACCAAATCTCTTCTCTCTTGTTAGGCAGAGCGATGATGATGGAGTCAAGGCGTGGAAAGGGCATGCACACAAAGAGGAAAGGGCAGCCCTTCTTCTACAACAGGCCCCCACAGTTCCCCTTTTCTGCCTCACGAGCCCCAAAGAGGGTTTTTCCCCCCTCCTGCAGCCCAAGCACTCTGCTCGTGGTTTTGGTCCTGACCCAGGACACAAGGGGCTGGGCCACGAGCCAGTTAAGAGCACACAGGAGTAAAGTCTTCCCCAGTTGAGCCCAGTCCCTCATTTGGCAACCTACCAGGATGACAGCAGCTCTGGTGCTCCCTCCTGCACCAGGGGGAAGGAGGTGGAGTGGCTGGGGAAGCAGAGCAGGAGGGAGCATGTGGCCAGGAGGTGATTCTGGTTCTGCTCCTGACTCTGCCCACCCACCCCACGTGTCCTTCATAACATCACTTCTGCCCTGAGGTCCTGAGATGCCTGAACCCCTCCCTGGGACCCCAAGGAGGAGGGAAGGATTCAGCACATCTTGGTCTCCACCTCCAGAGTCAGGCAGCAGGGTCTTTGCTGCCTTTTCCAGAGGGATTACACCGACCTTTCCTGGGGGTTTCATCCATCTTCCTTTGGGAATTCCTCCAGCAGGGCCATCCCTGAGGAAACCTCACCAGGGTTGGGGGGGCTGTTTGAGAGGTTTTCACATCACGAAGCACTGGGGCCAACCAGTGCTCCAACCCCCCCACTCCCTGACACCCCTCAACCCTTGGCTCATCCCTGCCAGACACAACCCCAACCCCATCCCCAGGATGGGAAGATCTGACCCCAGCACAAGTGGCTGCACTGCTCCGTGACCAAAGTAGGGAAATTAATTCCTTCTGCACCAGCAAAGAGACCCCAGGTCTGGCCTGGGAGGAATAATGACACTGGGCATACCCAAGTTTAACACAGAATGACTCAAACAGTTGTTTTGCTAAAAGAAATGGGATATGTCCAGCCCTGGAGCTACTCCTGGATACTTCCCTGCCTCAGCCCAGCTGCTGGGGGGGTCCCAGAGGGCTCTGGAAAGCCATGGTCAACACACTGCCAAATGGGGAAGCTGCTTGGACATCAACTTTCAGCTGGTACTACAGACGTCATAAAAACCCTTCAGGCACATTTTAAAGCTCAAAAATGCCATCTTGAGGCAAAAAGTTAGTGATGTGTGAAGGTGCAGGCAGCACTGGTTGCTTTTAAAGCAGGCAGGGATGGGCAGGACCCACATCTCCCCACCCCAGATTGCTTCCAAACCCCCCCCTCATCCATCAGCTCCCAAACAGCTACCTTGGGAAGGTGCCTCCTCACACCTCCAGTGCCACCAAAGTCCCCTCAGCCTCATTTTCAGGTAGGTGACCCACATAGCAAGTGTCCAAGCACCATGTGCTCACCTCCAGCACCCATCAGACACTACACCAGGTCCTACTCAGCAGGACCAGCAATTCAAGCACACACACACACACACACAAAAAGGCTCAAACCCTTCATTTCTACTCAAAACTGCAGCTCGTGGGTGCCCTCTCCTGCTGTCACCAAGCAGCAGTGGTGGCACCCGTGGTGTCCCCATGTCCATCAGGGGAGCTGAGGGCAGGCAGCCAGGCACAATCCTCCAGAGGAGGGAACTCAGCAGCTCTGCTCTTCCCAAACCTTTGGAGATCCCAGGAAACCTCCAGAAGTGATGGAGAAGCTGGAGGCAGCTCTGTGCTGCTGGGTGCTCCAGCTCAAGCTGTGTCCTGTTCACTGCAGCTCGCTGGAAATTGACCTTTTTCCCTCCTCACCCTCAAATTTAAGCTCTCCAGAAGAGGAGAGCAGCTTCTCAAGACCCCAAAGTCAACCTGGGGATGTTCACAAAGAGGTTTTACCTGGGGTGGAACTGGGCAAACCAGGACAAATTCACCTTTCCAGCTGGGAAGGGAAGGTGGCAAAGCCCAACCCAAAGCACCAGGATCTCAGGTGGTGGCTGCTCCCCTTCCTCTGCCTGCTCCTGAGATTGCTCCTGCTGCCTGGAACTGGAGTTCATGCTTTGGTGGAGATAAAAACCCCTCCTTGCTGATCCTGTTCACACAGGATGGAAGGATAAAAGGAAGCAAGGTCTGTCCCAGCCAGCTCTGCTGAATACCCCCAGAGCAATCATCACTTCAGGCTCCTAATGAGTGCTTGCTGCTAATGAGCTTCCCAGCTGCCAGGGGAAGGAGTGCTTGGAGTTCCTACCAAGGGACACCTGATCCAGAGCATCTCCTTGCCTGGGCACTGCCCTGAATTGCACTGATTCCCACACACATGGCTGGAAGAACAGCTTCAAGGTCTCCAAGGACTCTCCAAACCCACCTGGTTTGTCCTTGTTTTCCTTCCTTGAGCCACCATGGGGCTCCTGGGATGCTGGATCCAAGGAGCTCTTGGCCACATCCCAGCATGGATGTTGTGCATCTGTGATGCTTCCAGCAAGCCCATGACTGCCCCATCCCCACCCTGATCTCCACGTTAGGGTCAGGATGCAGCAATGTGAAGGTTGCATTTTGCCTGAGAAATGAGGTGGTGGGGATGGGAAGCATTTCTGGAAGGGAAGGAACCCTGTAGCTCCCAAACCTCTCCCCTGCCAGGCAGCAATCCTCAACCCCCCAGCACCTCCAGCCCCACACAAGCTAAAAATATAAAGACAAAACTTAAATCCTTTTTTTTTTTTCTTTTTTTGGGGGGCTGGGATTTCAATTTTCCTCTCCCAAGTCCCTCTAAAGGTAGGGAAATTCAAGTCTCCTTTCCCCTGCCCATCCTCACTCCTGCTGGGACCCCCCAGGGTTTGCTCAGGGGCTGCACGAAGCCCCCCCAGCCCCAAACTCCTGGCAGCAGAGCCCCTGTGGAGCTCCCTAGGTTCCAACCCCTTTCCTCAGGACAAAACCCCCTGGATTTAAACCCCTTTTCCTCAGTACAACCACCCCTGGATTCTTGTTTCCAGCCTGGCCCTGCTCTCCCCACCACCACCCAGTGCAGGGAGGGGACGAGGGGCACTGGTTCCCAACTTGAAGAGATTTGAGGTTGAATATTGGGAAGAAATGTTTTAATTTGAGGGTGCTGAACCCCTGGAACAGGTTGGGAAGCTGTGGCTGCCCCATCCCTGGCAGTGTTGAAGGTTGGATGGGGCTTGGAGCACCCTGGGCTGGTGGGAGGTGTCCCTGGGCATGGGAATGGGATGGATTTTAAGGTCCCTTCCAACCCAAACCATTCCCTGATTCTAAAAATCCCTCTTTGGATGAAGGATGCTCCATAAAAGCAGGAGCTGGGAGGTCAGTGTGTTCCTCTAGAGGGAAACCTCTGCTTGCAGCAGCCTGGCTGGGAAATCTTTGCTGACTCACAGCTCTCCTCCTCCTCCTCCTCCTCCTCCTCCCTACCCCCAGCACACAGCTCCAGCAGCCAAAAGAAATAGCAGGTACCTTCCTGCCCTCATTTCTTTGTCTGGCAGCCTCTCAGCATTCAAAACCAAAATAAAATAAAATAAAAAAAAATTAAAAAAAAAATGAAATATTGCTCAGCAACCTCCCTGATGGAAACTCTTCTTTCAACGCAGGATTTTAACTTCTTTTTTTTTTTTTTTTTTAATTTTCTTTTTTTGGCCTGAATTTCAGCCAGCCCAGCCCTGCAGCCACAGAACACCATCCCCATCTGCAAGGGGGTGGGGAACTCTGCACCCTGCAGATAAAGGAAACAGCACATGAGCTGAGAAATAAAACAATAATTAAAAGAAAAAAAAAAAAAAGCAGGAATTTGGGGAGGGCAGGGCTCAAACCCAGCCCTAATCTGCTGAGGTTAAGACCTGAGCTGACACTCATGGAAAATCCCTGCCAGGAGGGCTTGGATCCAGGGAAATGCCATGGCCAGACCACTCATAAACTGGGGGGTTTTGGGTTTTTGGTTTTTTTTGCATTGTTTCCCCCTGAGGGAGCTGGGAGGGTGAGAAACCAGCAGGACCAGGGTGCTGGAGGCTTCAAAGCCTGGCAGGGATCAGGAATTTCCTCCCAGGGGTGCAGAGGAGGCTGGCACAGCAGGATTTTGTGCAGCCAGGGGTTGGGAAGAGCAGCCTGGGATATTTTTCTGTACTGAGGGGGAAGCCCAAGTGGGAAGGGCTCAGGGAATATAGGGAAAGGTGGCTTTTAAATCACAGATGGAGAGGTGAGAGTCAGGGGGGGTTGGATACCTGGGCAACAAAACCACTTTGCTCTCCCCTTGGCCCTCCTCCCCTGCCCCAGCATCCCCAGGATAAAGGTTCTAGAGAGATCTGCAACTAAAGCAGAGAAATAAAATAAATAAATGAATGAATGAACAGCAGAGAATCTGGGCAGAGGGAGCCCAGGCAGAGGTAAGGTGTTTTTTACCACTTTTAGGGTTGGGGGGCTCTTCCTGGACACCTACACCACAGCTTGTCCCTCCAGGGCTGAGCTGGTGGCACTTTAGGACCCAATTCCCCATCCTGCTCCATCTCCATCCCTGGGGAACAGGAGCTCAGGAGGCAAAAGGAAGGCAGAGGCATTTCCAGAGACATTTTTTTCCATCCCTGCAGGCTCCTCACATCCCTCATCCCAGATGCCCAGCTCCATCCCTGATGGATGCCCAGCTCCATCCCAGCTCCATCCCTGATGGTTCCTACTGATCCAAGAGTTCTGCAGCTCCTGGGGACACAGGACCTGTGCCCAAGGTGTGACCAGCACATCACCATCACCCCCCCTGCCCTGCTCCTCACGACTCCCTGGTCCTCTTCCTAAACTTCTGCAGCCTCCCAGCTCCTGCCCTGGAATTCCCCATCCATTCAGGAGTGGTTTGGAGCCACACACAGCAGTGTTCAACCTCACCTGCCTGCTCCCCCCTATCCTGGGGCCCTGCTCCAAACCCCCTTCGCATTCCCAGCTTTTAGGAAATGAACTTTTTTTTACCCCTGTGCTGAAGGGTGAAGAATTCCAGGCAATATTTGGCCCCTCTGCTGGATGTGGCAAAGGGAAGGGAGAGCCCAAGTGGGGATGGTTTTTAGACATTCCCCCCATGAAAGCAGTGAGAGAGGGAAGGGGCTTTAACCTGCCAAGGTGACACAATCATTTGTACAAGAGGGAGCAGAGTTTCTCTCTTTTCCCACTGCCAAGCACGAGGTACAGCCTCATTTTATCCTCCTGACTCCCAGTGCAGGAAGCAGGACCTGGGGAGCTCTGATAACACTGGAGGAAACCCTGACATTAATTCAAGCAATTGTTTCAGCCCCAGGCCTTGCCTCAAATAAACCTGCTGAGCTTCTTCCTTACATACAACCCTTGACCACACAACCTTCAAAAAAATTAAAAATAAACATCAAACCCCCAAACAGGCTTTTATTTGGGTCTCCAAACAGCAAACACTGCTTTCCTACTGCTCCTGATCCAGCTGGAATCAAAGCCCAGGGATCAGCAAAGCTGGAGGGGGGGAGGAAAGGCAGAACCTGTGGGACCTGCTTCCCCATCCCAAACCAGCAAGCACAGGAGGAGGGATGAGGGCAGGAATATCCATCCCTCTCCCTGGGGAAGAGCACAGGCAGGTTGGTTGGTTGGTTGGTTGGTTGGCAGCTCCTCTGCCCTCCTGAAGGCTCAGCAAAAAAAAAAAAAAATAAAATTAAAGAGCTAAAAGGCTTTTAGGAAGCTGAAGTTGAAAGCAGCCCCAAGCCAGCAGGTTCCTGCTTTTAGGAAGGGGCTAAAGGCAAACTGGGCTAAAACAGACAAACTGTAAAGGAAAACTGGGAAAAACCCCTCTGAGCTGCAGGCTAATGGAAGCCTCAGCTGCAAAGCATCTTTCTAATGGCATCTCAAGTGACTGCAGGTTGAGGTTGAGTGTTTTTTGATGCTCTTCCCCCAAATTCAGCTCTGGGTGAAACCTGACCTCCCCATGGTGGGCAAAAAGGGGAGAAAATGCAGCTTGCTGCTCAGCTAAGAGGAGCCACCAAGCTTCCTTCCAGCATCTGGAGGGCAAAATTCCTTTTAAATGTAAGAACTGCTGGATGCAGAGGGTGGTTCTCCCTCCCAAAGCAAAGGTGAACTCGTTGTCAGCTCTGGAATTAAAGTGAGGAGCTCCTGCAGATGCAGAGGGACACCCAGAGCAGATCCGCAGCTCAGGGCTGCTGAATTTCAGGCACAGATCTGAGCCCACAAACCTTTGATGGGCAGAGTGCAGGTGGCACTTTCACCCTGAGGCCATCAGGACCCTAAAGAGCTCCCCAAAAGCTGTGACTGGAACCAGTGTAAGGTGGAAGGAAGTGTTCCAGTGTCAGGAAGGAGAATAAAATGAGAAAAGTTATGAGTTCTGTGTAAATAACATAAATAATGATGTTGCAGTGGCCAGAAGGAATGAAGGGCCAGGAAGCAGGGATATTCCATCTCCCTGGGATGATGGAAAGGCCATTCCTGCATCAACTGAGTCTCAGTCACCATCTCCCTGGACCACATGCTGTTTGGGACATTCCCCTAAGCCCCAGACTTTGGGTTTCCCCCTCCCAGCCAGGCAGCTCTAGGACTTCACCCTCCTCCCTGAGACTTCTCCCAACATCTCTCTTAAATCCCTCCTAAGCTCATTACTGCCCATTTTCAAATTGCCAACTGCAATTAAAGCCCATTCAGAAGCTTATAAACACCCCAAAAGGGGCCCCTGTGAAGTTTTTCCCTCCAACCCACCCTATCTCCTACTTTTGGGGGTGGAAAACCCCAGCTGGGGGAGATGCTGTGGCAGGAGCCATCCAGGTTTCTCCTGACATGAAGCAGATGGGGCCCATGGAAAACCAACCTGAAGGGAAGCTTAGCTTGGAATTAAACTGTGAGCACTGAAGTAGGTTAAAAAGAAAAAAAATAAAAAACAACCAACAAAACACAGAGTGGAAATCCTCTGGGAAAGGAATAAAGCTGGGAATGGGTCCAGTTTTAAACTGAAAGAGGGGAGATTTGGGTTAGATATTAGGAAAAAAAAGTTCTTCACCAGGAGGGGAGTAAGGGGCTGGAATGGGTTTCCCAGGGAGGTTTTGATGCCCCATCCCTGGAGATGTTGAAGGTTGGATGGGGCTTGGAGCACCCTGGGCTGGTGGGAGGTGTCCCTGACCATGGCAGGGGGGTGGGAATGGATGATTTTAAGGTCCCTTCCAACCCAACCCATTCTATGGATCATTCTATGGTTCCATGACTTAAAACCAGGCAGAGGGTTGGCAGAAAGCAGCAGCATCTCAGGGACCTCTGCAATTGTCCATGTGCTCAGGAGCTGTGTCCATCAGGACTTCTTTAGGGGTTTATTTTTCAGGCATGACCTTCCCTGTTCTAGGACTTAAAAGATTAAAAAGAAAAGAATAACCCAGAGTGGTAACATCCCCTGTCCTTCCTCAACCACAGCACTCAGAAACAAACCTAGGGCTGAAAGGACACCCAGCATGGGGACAAAGTGGCCTTCAGGCCATGGGAAGGGGGGTGACAGCACATTCTTGCCTCCTGTGGGCCTTAAAGACCACGATGCCTTCTTGTGGGGTGGGAAGAGGAGGATTTTGGGGGCTGTCCCTGCTCTGGAGCCAGGAGCTCAGCACCCCCTGACTAATCTCTGACTTGAGAAGCAGTTTAACCCACGTGGGAACCTGGTTGGGTTGAATAAGCCAGGAGTGCCCTCTCTCATTAGAGGAGGCTTAGGCTGAATTAAAAATCTTTCTGCTGAATAAACAAGGTTGAAGTCATCCCAGAATGGAAAATCTCTGTAATAAATCAACCCTCTGGATTCCACCAGCTCTCAGCTCCTGGGTTGTTTTGTCTGGATGCTTTCAGTCCTGTTTGCTCCCTCTCTCTGAGCAATGGTAACACCAAACTGGGTTCCCGGACAACCTCTGGAGCTCAGCTGAGCTGTAGGAGGATGGATGTGGGTGACAACCACAGATAACACCCCAACACCACGTTTGGTGTGCCCCAAATCCAGTGCTGAGGGTTTGGAGAGCTGAAACATCACACAGGGAGAGAAGTACAGAGATTGACAAGAGGGAGAAGGCTGGGGTGGGATGGGAGAGGAAAGAGCAGGGCTGGGAGTAGTTAGCTCAGAAATATCCATGATCATGATCAGGACCAGAGGCTGTACCCCACCCAGGCTGGGGTGGGAAATTAATCCCCCAAAAACGTGATTCCAGGTGACTATTGCTCATGTTCTCCACTGGCTGCCCTGGAAGCTTTTGTAGCTGATGGAAGGATCACAATCCTTTCCTTCCAGGACACAGAAACTCTCAGCATGACCCTGCTGAGCCTCACCTCTGCAAGAAGGAAACATCTCCCTCTCCAACAACTGGATCTCTCCTTTCCCCCAGCTGGGAAACACTGCCCAGGAGGACAAATTGAGTTGGTTTGTGGCAGAAACCAGGAAAAACCACCCACCCTTTGAGACACTGGAAACCAAGGCAGCATTTCCCCTGCTACCACCTTGTCTGAGCAATGGGGAGGGGTCCTCAAACAGCAGAGCTGCTGGAGACAAGAGGCTGGGGCAGCACCCTGAGCTCAGCACCCCCCCCCGTGGCACTGACCTGGGTTTCTGAGGGGACTCTTTGGGCTCCTTTGACCCGAACCAGCCACTGGTTTTACTCCTCTCCTCTCCCCCAGCCGTGGTGTGGAGGGAGGGTCCCACCTTCTCCCCGGGGGCTTTGCTCCCCACCTCTCCCTTGGTGCCCCCGTGGTGGAAGAGCCCTCCCTTGGCTTTCTTCTCCTCCTTCCTCATCTCCTCGGGCTCCTTGTCCTTGGGGGGTTCCGTGGAGGACACCAGGGGTGTTGCAGCTTGGCTGGGTTTGTTCTCCAAGCGACCTTGCTCTTCCATCCTGGCTCTGCCCAGGTGGTTGCTGAGGGTGACAGCTCTGGTGGAGACCTTCAGCTCCTCCTGCAAAGCCAAACTGGGAGGAGATGGGATGAACCTGGGCTCCTCTCTCTGCTGCATCCTCTCCATGCTACTGAGCCCCCAAGGAACCTCCTGGGAGTCGGGATGGAGGGGGGTGAAGCCAAACCCTTCCTCCTGCCTCCTGGGGATGCTGGGCAGGGGCAGAGGTGCTGAGCTCTGGGGGGTGGAGGAGATGGGGCTCTTTGGGGCAGGTTCATCACTGTAAACGTGGCTCCCGTTGATGCAGAGGGAAGATCTGGACACGGGGTCATTCTTTGGCTTCAGGTTTTGGATTGCTTTGGGCTCCAGGACGGGGCTGACTTGGGAGACATCATCACTGAAAGCTCTCTTGTGGGTCAGCTTGGGAGAGGAGAGGTGATCCTTCACTGGAAGGGGATAAAACACAAGGCAGAGGTGAGGCCACCTGAGGAACAGGCCTGGCAAACATCATCTTCTACTTGCAAATACCCCAGGGATTAGTGAAATCACTTCTCCCTCCCGGGCTCTACTGGATTGTAATTAAACCCACTGGAGATGCAAAGAGGGGGGGACATGGATGTGGCTCTGCAGGCTGGAGCACTCCCTCCCCCAACTCATCCCCTCCCACCACAGGATCAGGATCAGGATCAGGAGGGGAGGTTCTGTGAGCTGACAAACCCCTCCTCTGAGAGGATCCCAGATCACTAAGAAATGACCCAGGAGCTACTGCAAAGGTCTCTCCTTCCACTGGAGTTTGCAGTGAATGAGAGACAAGGAGCCTCCCAACTCTGCTCCAACAGCCCAGGCCAGGAGGCTCCAGCACCTCCTTCTCCTTCCCACTGCTCCCCCTGGGGTTATCCCCAACCCTCAGCACATTTCTGGGGTCAGGGTCCCAGGCAGCTGGAGATGTTTCTGTCCCTGCAGGACCATCACCCCACAGACACCCAGAGGCAGCTTCACCACCACCACCCCCCATCCACCCAGGGACTCCCACCCAACGTGGGAATTCAGTGTCTGCAGCCAATTCAACCATTTAATTACAGATTTTGTTTGCAAGAATTAATTCACTACAAGGGCCCTTTTTGTTTGCAAATCAGCTTGGATTGCTTTAATCACCCAGGAACCCGCCAGGGGTTCTTTCAGCTTTGCCTCTGAGCTGGAGGCATCTCATCAGACAGCAGCAACGTGCTCTGCTTGGCCCAGCCCTCTCCCAAGGGCTTTCTCCAAGGAGTCAGCATGAGAGGTTTGCTTGTAGGAGGCAGAGAAGAAGCCAAAGAAACATCCTGAAGGTCCTAAAGCACCCTCGTAGCTGGTGGAAGCAGGGGGTTCAGAGAAAGGCTCAGCATGAAAACCAAAACCTGGGACATCTCCCCTCCTGCTCTGGCAGGATCATTACTGCCCGTGTGGAGAACATCTGGCACATCAGAAACATCTCAGAGGGTTTGAGCAGGACAGTGGGTGCTTAGAGTGGGATTGGTCCCTTCCAAGCCAAGAGGGACCTGGGAGTCTGGATTGCCAGGAAGCTGAAGAGGAGCCAGCAGTGTGCCCAGGTGGCCAAGAAGGCCAATGGCATCCTGGGCTGGCTCAGGAACAGCGTGGCCAGCAGGTCCAGGGAAGGGATTCTGCCCTGTGCTCAGCCCTGGGGAGGCCACAGCTTGAGTCCTGTGTCCAGTTCTGGGCCCCTCAGCTCAGGAAGGAGCTTGAGGTGCTGGAGCAGGTCCAGAGAAGAGCAAGGAGGCTGTGAAGGGATCCAGCAGAATTGCTGTGAGGAAGGGCTGAGGGAGCTGGGGGTGTTGAGGCTGGAGAAGAGGAGGCTCAGGGGAGACCTCATCACTCTCTCCAACTCCCTGAAAGGAGGTTGGAGCCAGGGGGGGGTTGGGCTCTTTTCCCAGGCAACTCTCAGCAAGACAAGAGGGCACAAAGGGTCTCAAGTTGTGCCAGGGGAGGTTTAGGTTGGAGATGAGAAAGAATTTCTTTCTGGAGAGGGTGATCAGGCATTGGAATGGGCTGCCCAGGGAAGTAGTGGATTCTCCGTGTCTGGAGATCTTTCCAAAGAGCCTGGATGTGGCACTGAGTGCCATGGGCTGGGAACTGCAGTGGGAGTGGATCAAGGGTTGGACTTGATGATCTCTGAGGTCCCTTCCAACCCAGCCCATTCCATGATTCTATGAAGTGGTGCAGTCACCATCCCTGGGGGATTTAAGGAAAGGCTGAAGGTGGCACTCAGTGCCACGGTCTGGTGTCAGGACACAGGGTGGACTTGATGCTCTCAGAGGTCTTTTCCAGCCTCAATAATCACCCTGGGATTAGGTGAGCAATCAGTTAATGGATTCTCAGGAAAGGCTCAACAACCCCTGGAGAAGAAAAGAAGGGGGAGAAAAAGAAGAAAAAAAAAAAAAAACAAAAGGGAGGGCGGGGGGGTGGGAGTGGGGATTAAAAGTGTTATCCTCTTACCAGAACGTTCTGTGGACAGGCTGCTGTGTCTGCTGGGGGATCTGGTTACCTCAGGGACATTTGCAGCCAAGCTGAGGCTGGCAGAGGAGATGGTGCTGTCAGAGCCCAGGGAGGTGTTGGATTGAGTCAGGGAGGATTTACGGAGTTTGCTCTTCAGGAAGAAGCCTTTGACCTTGGACTTCTTGCCCCCCAGCTCGTAGTCATCCTCCACATCCAGGGCCCCCATGCTGCTGGGGATGATGGCAGAAGCTGACTCCAAGTCGTATTTCTTCTTGCCTTTCACCTTGTCCTTCAGCTTGCCAAAGGGTGAGCGGGGTTTGTCCTTCATGGAGAGGTCGAACATGCTGGCGGTCAGGCTGTGCCTGGTGAACTGAATGCTCACCAGGATCTCACCACGCTCCTTCTCCTTCTTCCCGGCTTTGGAGTGGAGCTTGTGCCACCTGGAATGGGACAGGGGAGAAAAGGAAAGGTCATTCCTAAAAGCCACAAGCCAGACAGACCCCCAGGAGGATGCAGAGGAGGAGGTGGCATGAGCAGCCCAGAAGTCACCACCCAAGCCCTGAGTCAGAAACACTCTTGAGCCAGGGGGGAAGTTGTGGTGGCCAAGTTTTAGCACTCTCAGTTGATAGGTTGCTGTGAGCTTGTGGGTTTTTAAAAAAAAAGACAAATCTTTGTGCTCACAGTTGAAATATTCAAGAGCCAGTGACTCAGAATGGATCCTTTCAAGGCAGAGACAGCTCCAGGATGACTAAAGCACTCAACACCCTCCATTACAATAATTTTATGCCAGACCTTTTGTGCCTCACCCCGAACAAAGATGCTGCAGGTTGCCTAGAAGTGTCCTTGCACTGAGTGTTTAGAGGATGCTGCATCCCAGGAGCAGTTTCTGGGCAGGAGGAGGTGGGGTGCAGCACCAGCATCACCCAAGCCACCCCACTGACTGGATTGTGGGGAAATAACCTGCATTCCCACAGCTGGCAGACACTCTCCAGCCTGATTTGGGATCCATGATCTGATGTGGTGGTGGAGAATGCAGAAAATCCATCTATCCATCTATCTATCTTTCTATCTATCTATCTTTCTATCTATCTATCTATCTATCTATCTATCTATCTATCTATCTATCTATCTTTCTATCTATCCATCTATTCATCCATCCATCTATCCATCCATCTATCTATCCATCTATCTATCCATCTATCTATCCATCTATCCATCCATCTATCCATCCATCTACCCATCCATCTACCCATCCATCCATCTACCCATCCACCCATCCCTCCATCTATCCATCCATCCATCCATCCCTCCATCCATCCATCCATCCATCCCTCCATCCATCCATCCCTCCATCCATCCAACAGATCTTCAGGATTTCCTTCACAGGTGAACCAAGCAGCCAGGGGAGGTGGAAGAACTTCCCAGACCCAGGTTAAGGATTGCCCAGCAAATAAAAATACTGGTGCTGCTTTGACACTCACTTGGAAAGTGAAGTCACTGAAAAGAACAGAAGAAAAAACAACCACCACCCCCCTAAAAAAAAAAAAATTAAAAAAAGGGAAGGAAATGAGGAAATGCAATGGGATGGAGCTGGGTGTGACCACACTGGTGTCACCAGGGTGAGGACAAACCTTACACCGTGTCCTCTGGGAGCTCCAGGATGGCTGCTGGTGGAGTTATTTCATCTGGGATGAAGGAAAAAGCCTGGGAAGAGCCCACACTGTGCCTGGGGATGGGGCACAACCCCCCGAGGACACAGCTGGAAGCACCCAGGTCCTTCCTGACACCATGCAGGGGCCAGCAGGATGCAGGAGGGAGGGTGATGGGCACAGACCTGGGCACCAACCCCAGGAGAATCCATCCCCATCCCTATTGCTTCCTTAGCCCCCTGCCATGGGAATCTCACTGCCAAATTTCCAGTAGCCAGGATCTAAGCTTTACGAGTCCCAGTAGCCAGGCTTCAAGCTGGGAAATATTCAGGCACAAAGGGAAAAATAAACAAGTAAATAAATATAAATTAAGGAAAAAAAAAGAAAAAAAAAAATCAGCACAAAACCCTGACAGTGAGTCCTGGGCTACCAAGAGACACCCAAGATGCTGCTGGCAGGGAGCAGGAGAGGATCAGGAATAGGATCAGGATCTGAATCAGGACAAGATCAGGATCAGGAGAGGAGCAGGAACAGGATCTGAATTAGGATCAGGAGAGGATCAGGATCTGAATCTGGATCTGAATCAGGAGAGGAGCAGGAACAGGATCAGGAGAGGAGGAGGAACAGGATCAGGATCTGAATTAGGATCAGGAGAGGATCAGGATCTGAATCTGGATCTGAATCAGGATCAAGATCAGGAGAGGAGCAGAAACAGGATCAGGATCTGAATCAGGATCAGGAGCAGGATAGGAGCAGGAGCAGCACAGAAGCAGGATCAGGATCTGAATCAGGATCAGGATGTGAATCAGGACAGGATCAGGATCAGGAGAGGAGCAGGAACAGGATCTGAATTAGGATCAGGAGAGGATCAGGATCAAGATCAGGAGAGGATCAGGAGAGGAGCAGGAACAGGAACAGGATCTGAATCAGGATCAGGAGAGGATCAGGATCTGAATCTGGATCTGAATCAGGATCAGGATGTGAATCAGGACAGGATCAGGAGAGGAGCAGGAACAGGATCAGATGACTCAGGAGGATTCTTCCTGTAGGAGCAGTGAGGAAGAAGCTGCTGGGAAGAGGCTGCAGCCCCAGCACATCAGTGCTGCTGCTCAGTTTGATGCAAGGTCTGGCAGAAGCTCAAGAGGGAAGGGCAGCAGCAGCCTGCCAGCTGGCAGGGGAGGTTTTCTTTCTGGGGGGGGGTGAATCACTGAGCAGGAAAATTTAAAAAAAAACCCAAACCAACACAAAAGAACCATGAGTAGGGTTTGTTTTTTTTTCTCCTTTGTGTCATTGCTAAAAGAGATCTTTAAAATTAAAATGAAATTTTAAATTTAAAATTAAAAAACACAACAAAACAAGGCCTCAAACCTGGTCTGCTCTGAAAAGAAAGGGAGAAAAAAACACAAAACAAACCCTTAAAAGTGCTTGTGCTGGATTAAGGAACTATTTTTGGTTCCCCAAACCTCATCAGCAGTCGGGGCAACACCTCAAACAGGCAACAGGGTTATTTTTAGGCTGAGTTTATGGCATCAGGGGAGTGTTTGGGAGGGCTGAGTTGTTCCATGTTGGGTTTTGTTGTTTTTCTTCCTTTTTTTATGAATCAGCTCCAGTGGAAACAGGAGGTGCAAAGGGCTGGGATGTGGCAGGAGGTTTCAAGTCCCAGCCCAGCTTCACAGCTCTGAATTTAGGTTGCTGGGAGCCTGGGTTTTATTTTTTTAAATGACAATTCTTTGTGTTCAGCTGAAATACTCAAGAGCCAGTGACCCAGAATGGATCCTTTCAAGGAAAGGTTGGGTTCATCTGGGGCTTGGAGCACCCTGGGCTGGGGGAAGGTGTCCCTGCCCATCCAGGGGATGGAACTGGACGTTCTCAAAGGTCCTTTCCAACCCAACCCATCCTGGGATTCCATCAGTCCCATTCTGGGAGAGGTGCTGGGCTGAGGACTGCAAGGTTCTGCTCCTCAGAGGAATTCAGGAGGAATCTCTTGAGGATGGGGCCATCACCTTGGGTCCAGCTCCTTGCTGCACAGGACACCCAGGACAAGCCACCCCTCCTGCCAGGCCACCCACTGCCAAGGGTGCTGCTCTGGAGGGGTCAATTCCCCCCCCAAAAAGATTAAAAAATCATTAAATTTACCAAGCTGCCCTGTGAGGTGATGGCTCCCAGCTCAGTGCCCCACTTCATGCTCCTTCCCTTCCTCCTTCCAACTGGAAACAGCTCTGCCCTTGCCCATGGGATGAAACTTGCAGCTTCCCAACACCCTCCTGCTCCTTCCCACCTTCCCTGCAAGGAGATCCCTCTGCTGGGACACCCCATGGACAGCCAGGAGTGCTGGACATGTCCAGGGAAAGCAGCTGGAGACATGAGCTGCAGGTTCAGGAAATTCACTTTTGCTAAAAAAAATAAAATAAAATAAAATGAAATAAAATAAAATGAAATAAAATAAAATTTAAAAATGAAATATTAATTTAAAAAACCCAAAACAAACAAAAAAACCCCTTTTATTCTTCCCTCTTTTAGCCCACAGCTCCAGATCCTCTGCATCCCCCCAGGACCCATCCTCCACAGGATGCCCATGGAGGGGAGGTGGTGAAGGAAGCAGAAAAACCACTCCAGCAGATAAGGAAGGAGAGAAAACCTCAAACTGAAAAGTCCCCCCAAAAGAGGAAGCAGCTGGAGATCACCCTGAGCTTTGGGGCAGCTCCTGGGGGATCAGGAGCTGCTGCTGCTGCTGCAGGGGGGGTTTGGAAGGTCCCATCCTGAAGGTTGCTCAGGAGCATGGATGGATGGATGGATGGATGGATGGATGGATGGGGGAAGGTTCCCAGCCCCCCCCAAAGCTCCACCAGCTCATTTAGGTCACAGTGTTTCATCAGCACATCCCAAAGGCCCTCTCCAAGACAGCTTCAGAGCAATCCTTCCCTGGGTAGGATTCCTCTCTCCTCCCACAGCTCCTCCACAGAGAGTCAGGCAGGCAAAAAGGCAGGTTTAGGGGAAAAAAACCAAAAAAAAGCAAAACACCCAGCATTTCATTTCATTATTTTTCTTTCTCTCTTGTCAGGATGGGTGGGAGCAGCAAGGGAGGGAAGGAGAGCAGAGCTGAGCCCTCCTGGCCCAACCCAAAAGCTTGTGTGTTCCTCCAGCCCCTGCCCAAAAGTGCTGAGCAAAGGGGAAAAAGGGAAAAAAAAAATAAAGACAAAACCCTGGCATGGAAACAAGAGGGAAGGAGATGTTTGTTCAGGAAAAGGACCCCAGGGAAGATGCTGACACTTTGGATTTGCTCAGGGTCAGTGCTTGGTTCACACCACCCCAGCTCTTTGTCCCCTATGGGGTTGTAAGTGAGGATTCAGGGGGGCCATGGGGAGCCCCCAGAAACCTGGTTGTGGGTACCTGAGCCCCAGGAGGAGGATGCTGGAGCAGTTTTTCCTCCCCACTGGACCCTGAGCTGCCCCAGCACCTCCTGGGATGGGAAGCCAAGGTCTTGGGATGAGCAGGGAGATGTGGAGCCATCCATCCCTTCCAGAACAGGAATGGTGCCCATGGGGAGGGGGTTCCAGGGGAGACTGACCCCAAGTTTTGTCATTTTGTCCCTTCCACCACCCCCCTCCTGCTCAAGCAGCTCCTTCAGCACCAAACCAGGCACAAAGCCCAAGCCCCATGGGTGGCCATCCCAAACCTCCCCTCCAGTGATCCCAGCTCATTAGGTTGGGTTGGTATTGTCACTCCAGGGGGTGACACCAGGGTGGGATGAGGGAAGCAAGGCAGGACATGCAGCACCACCCTCAGAGATGCTGTGCCCTCCATCAGGGCACCATCCTGCCCCAGTTCCAGGGAAAACATGGATCATTCCCAGGGGCACCACTCTTCCCCTCCTATGGGTCCAGTTGGGATCCCCAAGAGATCCCCAGCTCAGCCAGACCTCCCTCAACCCCACAGACCAGTCCAACACACCCCAGGGGACCTTCAACAACACTTCCCCAGTTTCACTCCCAAACTGGTCCCAGTGCTTTAAGGGGAGAAGGTTCAAGAGAGCTCCCTGGGGGGGTCCTTAGAGACCCGGAGCTCACCCACCCCAGGTGGGAAGCAGAGGGTGGAAAACAACCCAGCCCTGGGGAGTTTTGTGCTTTTTTCATGGTTGTTTTTTTTCTGTCTGGCTTCATGTTTTTGACAGAACTTCCCCAGCCCAGGCAGTGCCAGGAAGCTGCTCTGCAGTGTAGCTTGGTTTGGTGTTGGTTTTGGATGCTCTGCAAGGTGATCCCTGGAGGATGCTTAAAAACACAGCTGGAAAATCAACCCAGGCTGGTTCCCTCAGAACCTGAGGTGGGAGGAAGTTCAGCTCCCCCCAGAAAAGTTCCTCTGGAAAGTGCTGGGAAAAAAAACTTGACCAGACCACAACCCCCCCCACACAGCTCATTAGATAATTCAGCTAATGAAGCAACTCCACCCTGCTCCTCTGATGGCTTCCAGCTTTGCCACAGCAGCTCAGGAGAGCACTGCCTAAATGGGTCCTCAGGAATATAGAATCAGAGCAGAGAATCCATGAATTAAGGTTGGAAAAGACCTCCAGGATCATCAGCCCAACCTCACCAAGCCACGACCTGAAGTCCCACATCTCCAGGTTATTTAAAGACCTCCAGGGATGGTGACACCACCACTGGCCTGGACATCACCTCTTGCCCCAGGACAGAGAAGCTGTTCCTGCTCTGCCATCTCCATGTCCTGCTCAAGGCTTTGTCCCATCACCTGCAGCCCAGGAAGGGAGATGCTGACACTCCAGTGGGTCCTGGCAGGGCAATCCTGCAAGGGGTGATGAAAAGCAGGGCAAACCCCAGCCCAGGGGTGTCTGTAGCACACCCAGGCTGTGCTGCTCAGCCTCACCAACTCATCCTGGCTTGGAAAAAACCCTTTCCAGATCATCAAATCCAACCAGATGTCCTGCACCAACCTCAGTGCTCCATGCACAAGTTCCATCCTCACTCCTGCATCCCAACCAGAGCCTCCTGCCTGGATCTTTCCCCTGGGATGGCTCTGACCTCCTGAGCCCCCAGACTTGGATCTTCCCCACCCTATAAACAGAGGGGGGGGCAGGGGATGGCTGCCCCCCACCCTGCTGACCCTCAGTGTGTCCCCATGGCCCTGGCAGAGGCAAGCAGGGGGGTGACAGCAGGGAGGGGAGGGGGACAGCTTCAGGAGCAGGGCAGACACCAAGGAGCAGGACAGGGAGCAGGGAGAGGTGACTTCATCCCAAATTTATGCAGGAGAAGAAGAGGAGAGGCTCTTGGTGGGCAGGTGGGAAGAAGAAGGGAGGGAAGATGATGGAAGGAGCTGTAAAAACGAGAATGAAACATTTCTGAATGGAGAGGAGGTAGAAGAGTGATCACTTCAGCTGGGTTTGTCTGCCCACACTCCAGAGCATCCAAGCTTTGCATCCTCTGAGCTGTGAACCAGCCAAGAAACTGGAAGGTGCTGCAGCTGCCTGGGTGAAGGCTGAGACCCCCCCAGCAGCTGGGGAGGAAGGGGAAGGAGCCAGGGGAAGTGGAGTTTTGGGGAACTGGGCTGATGTGAGATGGGGAACCACTCCTGCAGACACGTTTCCCTGCCCCAGGGCCACTCTGATGCTCCTGACCCAAGGCAGCAGCCAGCAAGCATCTGCAAGTCACTGCAGGGAGCAGCAGAGCCAGGAACCACAGCTCCTCTGCCACACTCACTGTCCCCTCACCCACAGCATCCCCACAACCCAACACTTTGGGTTTGACCCCCAGAGACAGAGCCCCAGCACCACAGGGGTGTCCATGGCCAGGGGAGCTTCACCCTGGAAGGCTCTGAGCTTTAACTGGTCCCATCTGGGGGGGGCTCAGGGAAAGAAAAGCAACAAAAATGGGATTTCCAAGGAGAAAATGACAATGAGGAGATCATTTCCCAGCCTGGCAACCTCTGGGTGCCCACCAGCCCTCTCTGCCATCAGCCTCAGAGCAAACCTGAGGTCCTTTTGGGCCCAAACACAGCCATGCCCAAGGTCCAACCCTGCAGGGGTTGTTTTGTCCTCTTCAGGATGTCCCCCCCGTGCATCCCATGGGACTGAGCACCCCTGGCATCTCCCTGTGTGTCTGGGCTGGATCTGCTGGGAGATGGTTGTGCTTGGAGAGGGTGATGGTGACCACCCTGCAACCCTCTCACTGCAAGGTCTCATCCTGCCAAGGATGAGAAAAATAGAGAAAATGAGAAAATAAAACAGAGGGGGACACAGAGGGGACACAGAGGGGAAATAGAAGGAAAAATAGAGGGAAAAATAGAGGGAAAAATAGAGGGAAAAATAGAGGGAAAAATAGAGGGAAAAATAGAGGGAAAAATAGAGAAATCAGGGCAGAGAGACATGGGAAGAGGGAGAGGTGAGGACCAGGAGCACCAGGCAGGGTCCCAGCCAAGGGTTTTCCTGCTGGAGAAAGATCTGGAGATGCAAAGCAGGGCAGGAAAAGGTGAAAAATCAGAGCACTCAATGGTTCAAGTGGAAAAAATATCCTCAGTGCTGCTGCTCTGCTTCCCAACCCCAAGCCCTGGAGCTTGGGCCCAAGCCTGAGAATGCCCAAAAAGCCCACGAGATCCCTCAGGTTGCTCTTGTGCAAATCCACGAGTTGGATTTTCTCCTGGCCTGAACACTGGGTTGAACAAAGCAGCTCCTAAACACCCCCGGAAGCTGGGGGATGGTTCCTGGAGGAGAATCCAAGTTTGAGGGAACATTTTCCATGAAAACAAGTATATAAATAAAAACAAAACCACCCCAAACATCACTTGGTAAAGTTTCCGTGTAAAATCAGCAGGAAAATGAGAGCAAGGTCAAAGCCCTGACAACTGAGGCCTTTTATTAATTGAGGTCCCACTCCATGATCCCAGAATTATGGAATGTTTTGGGATCTTAAAGCCCATCCATTCCCACCCCCCTGCATGGGCAGGGACACCTCCCACAGCCCAGGTTGCTCCAAGCCCCATCCAACCTGTCCCAGGTTCTCCCCAGCCTCAAATTCCAGGATTTCCTCCTAATTCCCAACCTCAATCTCCCTTCTCCAAGTCTGAACCCATCTCCCCTGGTCCTCTCCCCACAAAACCCCAACCCCAGCTTTCTTGCAGACCCCTTCAGATTTTAGGAGGTTGTTCTGGGGTCAGATGTGATCTTAAAACCCAGTGTATGGCCAGGGCTCCACTCACACACCCTCCCCTGGTGGTTATCTCCAGTGCCCAGGCCTGGGTGGGCTCCCTGCTGCAGTCCCAGGGCAGCCTGGGGCTATTTTGGGTTTTTTTTTGTTTTATCTGGAACTCAAATTTCCTCCTGAACAAAGTTTGTTTGTGAGGAGGCTGAACCTGAAGTCACAAAGTGGGTGGCAGCTCACACAGGGAAACCCCCCACCTCTTCTTTGACCTCTCTCTTGTGCTCTAGCAGTCTGAAATCCCCTCCAAACCCCCCCAAAAAAACCCAAAACAAGCTTATCCCAGATTCCAGCCCCCCCCACTGACTCCCCCCCATCCTTCAGACCCCTTCCAGCTCAGGGGTTGGAGAAAATGGAGATGCTGAGGGTGTAGGGTGAGATCCTTCCTCACCTCCACCCTCAGGGGGAGATGAAAAACCCCAAAAAGAACTTTTTGGGGCCCTCAGTGGGGTGAGGGGAAGTTAAATTTCCTTACAGCAGCAAAGCCCCAGGCAGGGAGGGAGAGAAGGCAGCAGAAACAGAAGGGGGGACACACACACATCATGTCTGGCAGCCCCCAAACCCTCAGGTTGCCACTGGGGCAACCAGAGCTGGGCCAGGGTCCAACCACCTCGGACATTGTCCCCATGGGATTAACAGCCCCTGACACTGAGACCTTTGAGACCATGGGCTCAGCATCCTGGAACCTTTTGTGGGGCTGTGGCAAACCCCCCCAGTTTATGAATAACTCCTGAGGAGGTTGGGAAGGGCTTTTACCTCCTTCTTGTGCAAAAACAAGACCCAAAAAAAAACCAAACCCAAAAAACAGGGCAGGCAGGAGGTCCCCTGGGGCTGCAGATGCAAAGCAAAGCCCTGCCTTCCCCCAGAGGGAAATGGTTGGGTTTGGTTTGAGGGTTTGGGACAACCCCAGAGGCACGGAGCAGCCCTCCCCCCCCCAAAATAAAATAAAATAAAATAATAAAATAAAATAAAATAACAAACCCCCAACTTCTCCCCTAAGGGAATTCCATCCACATTCCTGAGTTCCTCTTGCTTGGCAAGGGCAGAGAAAATATTATGGTTGTTCTAAACCCTTCTGGAGGGAGAGCAGCAAACCCATCCCCACAGAGGGGGCCACATGGGGCTGGGATTTTGGGCTCTCAGGACCCTTCCCAGCTGCACAAATCAAGGGGAACCACCAGGCTGGGGGGGTCTGCAAAGCCCCCACAAGGACAAAGCACCAGGGGCAGCTGTGCCACAGCTCCCCAGGAGGGTCAGGCCCCAAGAGGGACCCTCCTAGGGTGGGGAGGGACCTCCCTGCACCCCCTGGAGCCTTCCAGGATGGGGTTTGAGGGACCTTGAGTCCCCTCCACACCAACATCCCAGATGACATCCTAAGCCCCTGGGATGCCCTTCCTGGAGCACCCATGGGCCATGCGAGACCCCAAATCCTGCAGTGCCCTTCCTGGGGTACACAGGGATCCTGTGACACCCATGTTGGGGTACACAGGGACCCCCTGACACCCATCCTAGGGTACACAGGGACCCCCTGACACCCATCCTGGGTACACAGGGACCCCTGACACCCATCCTGGGCAAGTAGAGACCCCACAACACCCATCCTGGACATGTAGGGACCCCACAACACCCATCCTGGAGCACACAGGGCCCCTGTGACACCCATCCTGGCCAGGCAGGGACCCCATAAAACCCATCCTGGTATGTGGGGACCCTGTGACACCCCCCTGGGGCACACAGGGACCCCATGAGACCCACAAGGACCTTGTGACACCCACCTTGGGGCACACAAGGACCCATGAGACCCACCCTGGGGTACACAGGGACCCCACAACACCCATCCTGGCCAGGCAGGGACCCCATAAAACCCATCCTGGACATGTAAGTACCCCATAAAACCCATCCTGGTACGTGGGGACCCTGTGACATCCCCCTGGGGCACACGGGGACCCCATGAGACCCACAGGGACCTTGTGACACCCCCCTGGGACACACAGGGACCCCCCCGGTTCCGTTCCCGTCCGGACCCCACTCACCGCTCGTCGGGCTCACGTCCCCGCTGCAGGGCGGGTTCCAGCGGTACCAGGGCCTGGCCCAGGAACCGGTCCATTCCCACCAGGGCCCGGTGCATGACGGTGAGCACCAGCCCGGCCGCGGTTCCGAGTTCGGGGGGCAGCTCGAAGGCGCATTCCTCCCGCCATTCGGGGTTCCCGCTGCTCTTCTCGGCCACCGAGGTGCTGTACTTCTCCCGGCCCAGTTGGATGATGGTGTAAGCGTCGCTGGTACCGGTTCTGCCGCCGCCGCCGCTTTTGCACCGCAGCCCGCGGGCCCGAACCACCGTCACCTGGACGTGTGTGGGCAGCCAGGCCGGGGGCGGGGAACCCTCGGCGGGGAGCGCGGCTGCCCGCAGCAGCGCCATGCTGGGAGCTTAGGGGGAAAACCGGGATGGAGCCAACCGAACCGGACCAGGACCGGGCCTGGCACCGCCGCCCCTGCCGCAGCCGGGCCGCAGCGCGACCGCCGCCGCCCGCCCCAAGCCCCGCCCCCTCTTCGGTATGGCCACGCCCCTTGTCGGTATAGCCCCGCCCACTCGTAAACCACGCCTATTTCTCGTTATAGCTCCGCCCGTGTATAAACCACGCCCCCTTTGACTATGACCACGCCCACATCCCGCTAGGCTGGGGGGAGAGGGGGGAGCGGGATAATGGGGGGGGATAATTAGGAAGGGGATAATTGGGGAGTGGGGGATAAGTGGGGGGGGATAACCCGAAGGGGGATAATCTGGAGGGGCGGGATAATGGGGGGGGGGGAATAGTTTGGTAATTTGGGGGTGGGGGATAGCTTGAGGGGGGGATAATGGGAGAGTGTGATAATTTGGGGGGGGGGTGGAATAATTTGGGGGGGGTAATTTGGGGGGGGTAACCTGGGGGGGGCGGTATGATTGAGGAAGGGCGGGATAATTCGGGAACGGGCGGGATATAAATTCCGGGGGTATCACTGGGGGGGGGGGTGTCGGAATATGGGAAAAATTGGGGAGGGGGGGGCGTGAACCATGTGCATGCGTGTGCAAACATCTGCTGGGCCGGGCGTGTGCAAGCGTGAGCACGTGTGACCATCCATGTGCATCCACGTGCATCCATGTGCAAGCGCGTGCTATGCAGCCGTGCAAGTGCAAGCACGAGCATCTGGTGGCCACGCGTGGGCAAACAGGTGCAGACATCACCACACACGTGCAACCGTGCCCGTGCAAACATCACCATCCCCGTGCAACCCTGAGCGTGCACATACAAACACCTCCACGCACACGCAGCCACGCACACGCAGCCCTCCCCACTCGCTGCTGCTCCCCTGTTCCCCCCACCCCAGTTTTTAGGACTCCCCCAGACGGGATCGCGTTCCCCACCGCCCCATTCCGGGGCAGGATGCAGCCCCAAGCCCCTCTCCTCCCGTTCCTCACCATTTTCCCCATTCCCCCCCTTCCCTTCCAACCTCCGCCGGTGTTTCCCACGCTGCGAGTGGGCCTGGGGGACGCGACAGGAGTGTCCCCAACCCTGAGTGTCCCCAGCGAGCCCCCCAAACCCTGATTAAGATGCAAGGAGCCCCTCTCCCCCCCCATCACCACCACACCCGCCATTTCCCGGCCCCTCCAGCAAGGTCACGCTGAAATTCCACCCGGGACGGGTCGGGGACCCACATTTTGGGTGCTCGTTTCGGCCACCGGAGCCCCCGGGGCTGCGATGTCGCCGCGATAAGGGACGTGCGGGGCCAGCTGGGGTCAGGGTTGGGATCCGGGCTGCTCTGCTCTATCGCTCCCATCTCCGGGACGCGGCCCCAATGGGGTAATTGGGGGTGGATTCGCCTCCCCCCCTGCCCTCTCCCTTCCCCGGGCACCGGGACTTGTCCGTTCCGCTCGGCCGCGGGGACACCGGGTGACCCGAGGGGGCTGTGGGGCATGGCAGGGGCCTCACAGACCCTTTTTGGGGTGCAATGTCCCCTTTGGGCTTCGTTGTGTCCCCTCTGGGATCCCTGTGTCCCCTCTGGGGGTGCTGCGTCCCTTCTGGGGGTGCAGTGTCCCCTTTTGGGGGTGTAACCTCCCCTCTAGGGGTCCAGTGTCCCCTTTAGGGGTGCAATGTCCCTTATGGGCTTTGCTGTGTCCCCTCTGGGATCCCTGTGTCCCCCTTGGGGTGCTGCATTCCTTCTGGGGGTGCAGTGTCCCCTTTAGGGGTGTAACCTCCCCTCTGGGGATCCAGTGTCCCCATTAGGGGTGCAATGTCCCCTTTGGGCTTTGTTGTGTCCCCTCTGGGTTCCCTGTGTCCCCTTTGGGGGTGCAGTGTCCCCTTTTGGAGGTGTAACCTCCCCTCTAGGGGTGCAGTGTCCCCTTTAGGGGTGCAATGTCCCCTTTGGGCTTTGCTGTGTCCCCTCTGGGTTCCCTGTGTCCCCTTTGGGGGTGCTGCATCCCTTCTGGGGGTGCAGTGTCCCCTTTGGGGGTGCAGTGTCCCCTTTGGGCCTTGCTCCATCCCCTCTGGGGGTCCACTGTCCCTTCTGGGGCTCCAATGTCCCCTCTGGGGGTCCCTTGTCCCCTCTGGGGGTCCCATGTCCCCTTTGGGTTTTGCTCCATCCCCTCTGGGATCCCTGCATCCCCCTTTGGGGTTGTTGCATCCCCTCTGGGGGTGCAATGTCCCCTTTTGGGGGTGCAGTCTCCCCTCTGGGGTCACCTTTGAGGTTGCTGTGTCCCTTTGGGGGTGTAACCCACTCTTTGGGGGTGTAACCCACTCTTTGGGGGTGCAGTGTCCCCTCTGGGGTTGCCACGTCCCCTTTGGGGGTTGCTGTGTCCCCTCTCCTTGCTTTTGGGGCTCCCACCTCTCCTGCTCTCCCCAAATCCCCAAACCCCCAAACCAAACCGAAGCTGCCAAGTACAGAAATCACCACTTTCTGCCCCCTAAAAAAACCCCAAACCCCCCCCAAAATCCCTCATCAACCCTGGCATTAAAACATTCCTCTTGTAGGGAAAATAAAATAAAATAAAAACCCCACAAACTGACACAGGGAATTTCTTATCACCCCCGAGATGAACCAAAATCCAATTATCCCTCCAGCCCCGTGCCCAGCCCCACTCCCTCCTCCTCCTCTTATCCCTCCTCAGCATCTGCTTTTTATTTTCCTGCCTTTTTATGAGATATATATTATTTTTTCCTCCTCCCTGATTATCTCTCCCCTCTCCACCACTTTCCCTCCTTGCCCTCATTGGGGTTTTTTTTTATTTCTCTCTGATTTTCCACCTCTGCGTTTCAGGCAGCAAGAGGTGATTTGGGGTTTCTTCATTACCCCTGAAATCTGATTTTTTTTTTTAATTATTCCTCTTTTCTTGAACAGCAGCAGCCCAGGGCCCAGCTCACTGCTTTATGGCCTTACAGTTTTTCTTTCTTTTTTCCATCACCTTCAATTTTAATTTCTGCTTCACCTTTTGGTTTTCCTTTCATTTCTGCTTCAACTTTCATTTCTGCTTTAATTTGCTTTTTAATTATTTTTTGGTTTTGGCTCCAGTTTTAATTTTTCCTTTACCTGTTCCCATTTCTTTCCAACTCTGATTCTTCCTCTCATCATTTTGGCTTCCTCCTGCTCCCTGAATATCATCCCAACAGCAGAGGGGTTCACCCAACCCAACCCAACCCAACCCCCCTGCCAGTGGGGACATGGGAAATGGTGCTAATTCCATAACTTGGATTTTCTTTTGGTAAATAAATTAAATAAAAATATAATAATAATAATAATAATAATAATAATAATAATAATAATAATAATAATAATAATAATTTAAATAAAAAATAAAACAAAATAAATAAAATAAAATAAAAATAAAATAAAATAAAAATAAAATAAAAAATAAAATAAAAATAAATAAAAATAAAACAAAATAAAAATAAAATAAAAAATAAAATAAAATAAAATTAAAATAAAATAAAAAAATAAAAATAAAATAAAAAATAAAATAAAATTAAAATAAAATAAAAAAATAAAATAAATAAACCAAAACAAAATAAAACAAAATAAAATAAACCAAAACAAAATAAAATAAAACAAAATAAAACAAAATAAATAAACCAAAATAAACCAAAATAAAATAAAATAAAATAAAATAAACCAAAACAAAATAAAATAAAATAAAATAAAATATCCCAGGCTGGGCAATAAAAAAATGTAAAATAAAATAATTAAAAAGAAAAAATAAATCCCATTTCCTTGGGAGCAAAGCAAAACCCTGCTGGAAGGTGTCAGTGGTGCTGAGCTGGGCTTTGCTTGGGGCTGGCAGCAGACACTGGGATCACCTCTTTATATATATATATATATTTTACGTTTATTTTCTGTCTTTTCTGCTGGGTGCTGAGCAACCCCCCTGGGATTAAAGGATTAAGGATGAGGGGGAGCTGGGGAAGCATCACCCCAAAACTCCCAGCTCTGGAGATGCTGGAAAAACCCTCACAAACCCCAAATCTCCCCCAATTCGGGGCTGGGGCAGGGAGCAGCACCCAAACCTCCCCAAGGCTTCGATTTTAGGGGAAAAAAGCGCAAAATATTCCCTAAAAAGGAGTTTGGGAAGAGGATGGGGACAATTTCCCAGCACGGGGATCCCCGGGAATGGGGAGAGGGGAGGAGGGAGCGGAGCCCAGAGAAATAAAGAGTTGAAATGGGAAGCGATTAAAAACTAAAGTCAAATAAATGGAAAGCGGGGGAGATAAGGGAGCCGGAGCCCTCGCCGCCTATTTAACATTCATTGGATTGAATAATCAGGCCTCATTATCTCAAATTGGCTCCGTATTTGCCCTCAAAATGCTAATTTGAAAGTTGGCTGCGAGCGCCGTCTGCCTATTTTGACTAAAATATGGGTTTTGCTTTATTGTGGGTTGGGTTCGTAGCTCCGGGGGCATTTCCCCTCGCCGAGAGAAAAGGGAAATAGGACAGGAAAAAATAAGAAAAAGAGAAGAAAAAAGAAAAATTAAAAAAAAGGCAAAAAAAAAAGAAAGAAAGAAAGAAAAAAACCCATTTATCAGAGCCGGCCGGGGAGGAGAGCAGCTCCTGTTTTGCCTAGAAATGGCTTTTTTTCTTTTTTTTTCCTTTTTTTTTCAGGCCTTCCAGTAAAATTAGAGGTGTTATCAGCTGCTTGTCGGGGATGGGCACTTTATCGTTCGTCTGGGGAAATAGGAGAAATAATTTGCTTTTATTCTGATCGTTTGGCTGAGTGGGGAGGGATGGAGGCTGCTGGTCCCCCCCGCGTCCCCTCTCCTCATCTCCTTGCCCCCCATCACCCTGATGCCCCCCATTTCCTCCTCAACCCCATCTCCTCTTTGCCCCCAACCCTTTCCCCCCATCACCCCTTTGCTCCCCCCTCATCCCCACTTCCAGGAGGGGAACCCCAAACCTTTATCCATCGGATCCCACACAAGCTCCACCTGATCTCCGGGTGGGATTCAGAGCATCGATCTCTTGGGATGTTCTTACCCTTCCTAAAAGTCAATCAATAGGATAATAAGGTGGGAATAATGAGTTAAAAACCCAACACCCAGGCCTGAGGATTTGGGGTTACTGAAGGGCAATTGCTTGGGAAGCCTTCGGGATGCCACCAGTGGCTCCTGGGCTTACCCCCCGGGCTGCCCCCCACCCCTCAAATCGCACATTGCTGATGCAAAACCCCACACCAGGCCCCCTCCCACCCCCCAACACCCCCCGAGGTGTTTACAGAGCAAACTGCAATTGTAGGGGAGATTAACGGGGGCTTTGTGGGGCTGGGGGAGAGGCCAGGGAGCCTTGTTGACAAATAAAAGTGGAAATCCCTCGCCATCAATTCCGTGGGTGCCTCTGGATTTGGCAATGACACTGGGGTTGACTTTCCCAGCTGGGCAGATGGACACGGGGGGAGTGGATGGGGGGGTTTGGATGGAGTTTTGACTCCTTCCTAGGTTTTGGGGGCAGATGGTAGCACAAAAAAAAAAAAAAAAAAAAAAAAAAAAAAGCAGAGGTGTGGGGGGGTTGGGGACCTGAAATGATGCTGGTGGCCCTGGGGATGCCACAAACCCACCCAGCCAGGTTCCAGACTGGGGAAAGGGGTGGGAAGAGGCAGATTTGGCCATGCTGCTGAGTGGAAAAGGGGAAATCTCAGGTGTCCCCATCACCTCCACTCCTCATCACCCCAACATTCACCCAGAGCCAGCAGTGACACCTTTATATGGAGGGGACACAGGTTGTCACCTTCCCCTGGGAACCTCTTTATCCCTGCAGCTTCTCAGGAGACACCTCCAGGCCTTGGTGTGTCCCAGGCTCAGGATGTCCCATCCTGCTGTGTCCCATCCTGCTCTGCCCCATCCCATCCTGTCCCAGCCTGGTGTCCCCCATCCTGCTGTGTGCCTGCCTGGTGTCCCTCACCTTGGTGTCTCTCCTTCCCCTGTCCCCATCCCCCTGTCCCCATCCCAGTGTCCTCTCTTCTGCTGTCCCCAGTGGTCACGTTCCCCTGTCCCCTCTCCCCCTGTCCCTTCTGCCCCTGTCCTCTCTCTTCCTGTTCCCCATCCCCCTGTCCTATCTCCCTCTGTCCCCCATTCCTCTGTTCCCATCCCCTGTCCCCTCTCTTTCTGTCCCCATCCACCTGTCCCCATCCCCATCCCCCATTGTCCCCATCCCTGTCCTCTCTCTGTCTCCCATCCTTCTGTCCCCATCCTCCTGTCCCCTCTCTCCCTATCCCCCATCCCTCTATCCCCATCCCCCTGTCCCCATCCCCCTGTCCCCTCTCTCTGTTCCCATCCCCCTGTCCCCATCTCTTTTCCCCTCTCTCTGTCCCCATCCTCTGTCCCCATCCCTGTCCCCTCTCTCTGTCCCCTCTCTCACAGTCGGTGTCACAGCCGCGGTTCGGGGTCTCAGTGCGGTCGGGTGGAGCCCTCTGGTGGTCACGGGGGGAACAGCGCGGCAGGGATGGCACCGGGACAGCACTGGGACCCTGCAGGGAACACACTGGGACCACACTGGGATTCTGACTGGGACACCACACTGGGACCCCCCTGAAACTCCGACACCCTGACTGGGACCCCACTGTGACTCTGCTAGGACACCCCTGGGACCCCTCTGGGACCCTGAGACCCCCGACTGTGACCCCACTGGGACCCTGCCCGCTGAGGTGCCTCCCAGCTGGGATCCTCATCAACTGGGAGTCCACTAACTGGGGCAGGTGCTAACTGGGGTGCCCAGCAGCAGCCAGGACCTCTGAACCACTAACTGGCACCCTCAGTAATTAGCAGCCCTGCTAATTGGGGTGTCTGGTAATTGGGATCCTCTATCACTGGCAGCTTGCTGACTGGACCTGTGCTAACTGGGAACTCTGCTAACTGGGATACCTGCTAACTGGGACCTCCACCAGCTAACACCCTTGCTAACTGGGATCCCAGTTGAGAGGCTCAACCCAGCTCCAGGGGGACACATCCAGGCCTGGAGGATCCATCTCAGCTCCAGGGAGCCTCAAGCCAGGTCCAGGGGGGATACATCCCAGTGCCCAGCATCCCAGTTCCGAGGCAGGACTCTCCCAGTTTGGGGCAGGTATATTTTAGCCCATATCATCCAGTACAGATGTTGTTATTTGGAGAAAACTCCTCTCTTGAAGCTCTCAACCTCCAGGAGCTCCTGGGCATGGAGTTCCCCGGGGTCAGTCACTCACAGGGTTTAAAAACATATATAATTTTTTCTTTATTTTCTTTAAAATGGAATTAATTTAATTTTTTTTTTTTAATTTTTTTCCCTGCCTTTGCCCCCGGTGCTGGCAGTGACCCTGCAAAGCTCCACGGAGGTGGGGCAGGTCCCTGGGGAGCAGGAGCAGAGCTGCATATCTTACCATGCTTAAGGCAGGGCTTCACTCTGCATCCCAAATCCGGCTGATGAGACCTTTAATAACACAAAAGAAAAGTGGATTTAACTCGGGGGGGGAGATCTAAAATTCAGCTCAAATGATCCAGGGGACGGGGGGGACACTGAGGGTCAGGGCTGGATCCTCCTCAAGCCACTTGATGGCAGCGAGTGGCCAAACACTGGTTTGTTGGTTTGTTTGGGTTTTTTTCCCAATAATTGCAGCTGAATTGGTAAAAAATACACCTTTTCCTGGCAAAGTTTTTTGGGGGGTACGGCAGAGTGCATCAGGAAGAGGATGCAAAGGGATGAAGGGCTTCAGAAACCAGGATGGAGAGACAGAGGGGATGCTGCAGGACAGGACCTGGACACCAAAGCAAAGGGAAGCTCTGAGGTCACCCCTGGGGCTGTCTGGGGACAAGGGAATGGGGGGGGTGACCCTGGAGGCCCCACTCCTCAGCAGACAGACAATCCACACCCTGCCCAGACAGCCAAGAGGAGCGCTAATGAGCAGCATTGTTATTAATTAGCTCAGGACCTGGAGCCTTGGGGGCAAATTTGCAGGAGTCATCCCTGGGGTCACCTCCCAGTCCTGGATCCCAAGCTGGGGAAAGGAGATGTTGGGTTTATGGGCAGCGAACCCCCAATTCCAGCTCCTCCTCCCTCCCCCAGATTTCCCCACCTGCCTCTCCTGAAGCACCAGTGGCTCCCAGTATCCCCATTTTCATCCCGTATCACCTGGATCCCAACCCTATGGATGCCTTCAGCATCCCACACCTGGGGCACCCTCCATCCTGGGGCCACCCAGCTGGGTGAGGGTGTTTGGGGTGGGGGGGGTGGGAGGATGTTTGCTGAGCTCCATCAAACAGAGAAGAAAAAAAAAAAAAGGACTTAAAAAAAAAAAATAAGGGGGGGAAAAGCACCTCTTAACCAAACACCCCCCAGCCCTGGCAGGGGCCTCCTGCCTTTTTATCTCGGCCTTTTCAGTGTAATTAACTAATAACGTCAAATCTCCCACCCTTTCATCTCTGTGTGACCCCCCCACTTCTCCTCCAAGGCCTTTATTTACCCCCACCCCAGTGGTTGGGAGACCCCCGGGAGGAGCTGGGGGAGCAGGGCACCATTGGGGAAAAAAACAAACAAAAAAGGAATAAAAGGGCTTTCTCCTGTTAAAAAACCCAAACAAACAACATCTTCGGGGTGGGGGGGTAGAACCTGGCGGGATGTGTCCAGGTGTGGTGGGGGTCTCATCCCCGGGGTGGTCTCACAGCTCCAGAGGGGAGGATGCTCCCCACTTGGATGCTCCCCACTTGGAGCCCCATCGTGGATTTCTCAGCAGCAGAGCGATCCATTCTGGGGGGGGCTTCAAGATTTTGGGGGTGTGCTTTAGTTTGGGGGCTGTCCCCAATTTTGGGGGGGACCATCCAGACTTGTGCTGGGTCCCAAGGACCTCCTGAAAACGGAGGGAAGGGGTGGGATGGGGTGGGGGGGCTGCTGCGGTGCAGATGTGAGCCCCAACCCCCCGACTCCCCATTTCCTCCCCCAATAAACCCCCCCCAGCCCCGGTGGAGCCCTTTGAGCAGGACTGGCCCCCCCGCCGTGCCCGGCCCGAGGTGTGACTTTTCCCAGCTCATTAGGAAAAGCTGCAGGATTTTAAGAATCTCAGACCCTAATGACCATCTGAATCCCATCAGCAGAGAGGGGGGAGCTTGGGGGGGGTTCAAGGACAACCCCCCCACACGACCCAACTCCCACCACGCTGCCACTGCCTCTCAGAGCATCCCTGCTCCTGTCCCTTCACCTCGCTGGCACAGGGGACATTTTGCTCCCCCACCCCAAGAAAAAAACCCAAAACCATCTGTGCAGCAGGGGGGCGATGCTCTGGTGGATCCAAAGTTACCAAGCAGGACCCTGAGCTCCTCAGGGGGATTTGGTGGCCTTGGGGTAGCACTGGGGGTCCCCCAAAGGGTTGGATTCTCCTCCCAGAGTGTCTGAGTGCCAAACATCCCCTGGGAGGAGGAGATGGGGGTCTCCAGCCTGGGGAGGGACACAGGGAGGGGATTTCCACTCCGTGGGCAGGAGGAAGATGTTGAGGTTTGAAACCCAGCAGCTTTGGGGGGGACACTGACCTGGGAATGGGGTCTGTGGGGACAGCAAATGGGGACAGCAAATGGGGACACCCAGGTGGCAGCACCAGCTCCTGCCAGCCACGTTCTCTCCATCTCTGCTCCCAGTTTGGAGCTGGAGGAGCAGGTGGGGGGGTTATGGGGAGAGGTGAAACCTGACTGTAAGGAGAGGGGACAGTGAGAAGAGAAGGGGACAGTTAAGAAGGGGAAATGGGGACAGTTTAGGAAGGGCTGGTGCAGGGAGAGGGGACAGCGCCAGGAGATGATGTCGAGAGGAGGAATAACACCAGGAGAAGGGGATGGAGACAGAGGGGACAATTAGATAAGGAAGGGACATTGCCAGGAGGGGACAGTGGCAGGAGCTGGGATGTGCTGGGAGCTGCTCTTTGTGTCCCGGCTGTTTGCAGAGCCGGGATTATCCCGGCGGCTCCCAAAGCTCCCAAACTGTGCTGCTGTCTGCCCGGAGCCCAGGGAGGGGTGAACTCGCTAATCAGAGCTCAGGGGGGATGTTTGGGATGTTTTAATATCCCCCGGGCAGGGCCTGAGCTGATTGCCAGAGTGAAGTTGTTCTCAGGACACTTTTAATCCCCTGGGAGCTGGCAGCGCTCAGCCTCGGGCAGGATTGAACCTTTTCCATGGTGCTGGGATGATCCCGCAGAAGCCAGCGGGAGCATCTACCCAGCCAGGGATTTTAATTAAAACTCCCTGTCCTTGACTGAGTTTGGTTTGGGTTGTTTTTAAGTGTTTTTTATATGAGATGAATCGAACCACATCCATCCCTCTGGCACCTTGGGCACCAAGCAGGGGGGTTTGTCTTGGGGGGTGACAATCCTGGAGGGGGTGGCAGGTCTCAGGGTGCCTGTGTTACCTTCCCAGGGACAGCCTGGGAATGCCATCCCTCTCTTCCTCACCCCCAGTGATCATTAACCTGGTTGCTGAGGGCAAGGAAGGGAGCAGACCTGCGGGATGAGGATGGGAAGAACCAAACCCCCAGGTCTGGCCCTGAGGAGGGGTTGGAGCTGCTGGTTTGTAGAAAAGCCATTTTCAGCTGGGTTATTTTATGCCCTGCCAAAGCCCCTGCCAGCATCCAAAAAGAGGGGGGGCAGGGATGCATTTTCCCACTCCCATCAGAGACATCTCCCTCTCCAGCCTTGTTTTGCAGCTCAGCCCAACCCCTGGCACAGGGATTGGAATCAAACCTGAAGCACAGGTGGAAAATGTGGGAGAGGGCTTGGTGAGCTCTTGGGTTGGATCAACCCACCCGGGCCAGAACCTTGGCTCCTCTCATCCCCCAGGAAAGATGCATGAGCTGTGTGTCCCTGTAGGAACCCCACAGGCACCCCCAAAACCTGGCTGCTCTCCTCCCACTCCCACGGCTCACATCACTCTCTGAAAGATGCTGGGCTTTGTTGTTTGGTTTGGTTTTTTTTTTTCACCTGTTTAAAAAACAGAAAACCCACCCCAAAATCGTTGGTTTCCAGTGAGAGGAGGTCACGAGTGAGAAGGGAGCTGCCTTATTAAGAGGATCAGGGTGATCTGCTGAAGGTGCTGAGCCCTCCCCAGCACATCTCTGCTGATAAGTGGGGGGCTGGGAGGAGGAGGAAGAGGAGAGGAAGGTTGTGATGGGTGGGTTGGGATGGGTGGGGGTGCGATGGGTGGGTTGGGATGGGTGGGTTGGGATGGGTGGGTGACAGGAGGGTTGAGATGGGTGGGTTGTGATGGGTGGGGTGGGATGGGTGGGTGACAGGAGGGTTGTGATGGGTGGGTTGTGATGGGTGGGTTGGGGTGGGTGGGTTGTGATGGGTGGGTGACAGGAGGGCTGTGATGGGTGTGTGACAGGAGGGTTGTGATGGATGGGGTTGTGAAGGGTGGGTGACAGGAGGGCTGTGATGGGTGTGTGGGTGTCTCAGGGTGGACTCTTTGCCCAGGGGAACACCCTGGATGAGATGAGTGGTGGGATGTTTGGGGATGAGGAGGTGCAAATGGGTGACTGAGGACATGGGATGAGACAGGAGAAGGGATCAGCTCTTCCAACCCCCCCTTCCCGCTGTCCTTCCTGCCAGGATTATTCCTGCTGAGCTCACGGAGCCGATTTGTTTGCAGGACTCGAGTCGCGTTTACTCAGGAGGATGGGAAAAGTTTGGAGAGGTTTGGATGCTGGAGCAGCAGGATCCCTCCTGCCCCTCTCATCCACCTCCTTTCCCAGGAAAAACATCCCTTTTCCATCCCTTTACATCCTTTTTTTTTTCCCCGAGCTGTCACCCCCCCTTCACCTCAGCCGATCGCTCCCTTTTGGGGGGAATTCGCTAAATGGGATTATTCCCAGGTCCCCAGGAGGAATCAGGGTGCCGGGGCAAGAGGTTGAAGGCAAAACCCGAGCCGAGCCGAGCCGGGCTGAGGGGCCCGGGCGTGTTCCCAGGCTCTGGTATCGTGTAATCGTGTTAAATGCTCAGGGAGCCTTTCCCTCCGCTTCTCCCTCCCCTTTCATTCCTGATTGAAACATCAAAAAAGCTTCCCCGAAAGGCTGCGGGCACCGGGCTGCCTGATTGCAGTGGGAATTATACGTTAAATAAATTAATAAAGCTGCCTGATTGCAGTGGGAGTTATACAGTAATAAAATAAAATAAAATAAAATAAAATAAAATAAAATAAAATAAAATAAAATAAAATAAAATAAAATAAAATAAAATAAAATAAAATAAAATATAAAATAAAATAAAATAAAATACATCATGAACAGCGGGAGGAAATGCCACAACACCCCAACTTTTGCACTCTTTCTGGGGTGAATTTCCCCCCCTCCCCAAGTCACCTTGCTCAAAGAGTGAAGGCACCGATTCCTTGCATTAAACTCCCAGGTGAAATGAGAAGGAATCTGCCTGGAAATCCAGCCAGAAATCCAGACCCCCCTTAACGGGGCTCAGATCTCCGGGTGGGTTTGGGATGGGGTTTTTTTTGGGGGGGTGGGGGGGGACCCCTGGCACCGGAGCTCTCTGCAAAGGTGTGATTTTAATTTCTAAAAAGTCGATTAAATCGTGAAATCAAGGAGATCCCGACGCTATGGGATGAACAAGGGGATCTGGCCGCAGTCAGAGGAAGCACCCCCCAGCTCTGCCAAAAACCCCTCCCGGGTCTCAGCCTGCAGCGCGCTTTGTGCCTCAGTTTCCCCAGGGGTCTTGGACACGCTGCTCCCGCTCCCACTCAGCACCCCTGCCGAGAGCCGAGCCGGATCCGCCCCTTGCTCTTCCCCATCCTTCCCCCACTCCATCTCTATTGATTTAATAAGATGGAGAGGAATTAACGGGGGCCGGAGCATTGGGATAATGCAAGATGAACAAAGGGGCAGCGCTCCCAAAGATGCTGCTGCCAGGTTTTAATGATGAGGCCGGGCAGATCCCCTGCTAGCTGTCCCTTTGGAGTGGCGATTAAGAACATACTGTTATTGTTAAGGCTGGGAGATAAATCCCTGTCCCGTTTCTGATGTGATCAGCCGGGGCTTCTCCCTACAATTTGTGATCCTATTGTGGACGGTGTTTGCCCTGGGCAAGGAGAGTCTGGGAACCACTTATGAACCATCCTTTGGTCATTAGTCTCCTCATTAGGGGAGAACAATGGGGGAGGGGGAAAAAAAAGAGGGAAAAAAGAGGAAAAAAAAAGGAAAAAAAAAAAAAAAGAATTGAAGGGAGCAGCATTGGGGCCGATCCTGCACTCAGGGCTGTCTCAAGCCCGAATTTATTGAGTATTCCCAGTTAATTTGGAATGTGGATGCTCTTATCACCTGCTATTGCAGCTTGGACACAGGCTTCAGGTCTCTGCTTGATGGGAGCACCACGCAGCAGCCTCCTCGCAGCTGGGTATTTGCCTCTTTTTAGGTAGCTCCCCCCCAGTTTGTTGTCAGGTTTAGTGTAGCCCCATGGTGGACTCGACCCACGGTGCCTTGGGGGGGATGTCAGGCAGGTGGAAGGGTCCCCAGCACCCAGCGAGGGTGAGGGGAGGGATGGGGCAGTTCCAGCTCCCTCATTTCACACCCAGATGTGGAGTTCAGAAGCCAGAAGTGACATCGAGCTCAGGGATCAGGGACAACCTCTCCCCATGGACAAGCCCGAGCAAGATGCAGGCACTTTGCAGAATGAGTTTAATTCAATCCTTGCCGGGAAAAATCAACCTGGCTGATAAATCACAGGAAAAAAAACAACCCCGGGGCTGTGGGGGAAGAGATGTTTTGGCCCCACAAGCTTGGGCATGGGGAGGAACAGGTCCTGTGTTCCTCCCCAGAGCCACCCTGGCCCGGGCTGGGTGCGAGGGCTCCATGCCCTGGGGGAAAAACCCAAAAAAACCAGAAAACCCAACTCAGTTCCTCAGGATGCTTGATATTATCAAGTGCTAATGAGAGCTGGCTGGGGCTGAGGTGCTTTGCAGGCCATTAACCCAAATTAACCTGACAATGGAGCCGGGGCCGGTGTCTGAGGGGTGGCTGGGTGTGTATTGGCTGTCTGGGGCTGGGGGCAGAAGGATCCCGTCCTCTGCCTTCCCCCCCATGCCCTGCCCCAGCTCCCCTCTGCTCCCTGGTTTGTAGGGTTGGGATTTTCCATCCTCTGAATCCAGCAGAGGCTGCCAAGGCAGAGCTGGAGTGAGGGGATGGGGATGGAGGGGATGGGGATGGAGGGGATTGGGATAGAGGGGATGGGGATGGAGGGGATGGGGATAGAGGGAATGGGGATGCAGGGGATGGGAATAGAGGGGATGGGAATAGAGGGGATGGGGATAGAGGGGATGGAGGGGATGGGGATGGAGGGGATGGGGATGGAGGGGATGGGAATAGAGGGGATGGGGATGCAGGGGATGGAGATGGATGGGATGGGAGCTGTCTCCTCTGCGGGATGGTGTTTGGCACATCCTCCTGGGAGGAAACGTTTCAATTCCTAAATCATGGAATCATGGAGTAGTTTGGGTGGGAAGGGACCTTGAAATCTCACTCAGTCCAACCCCCTGCAGTGAGCAGGGACATCCTCATGTAGACCAAGCTGCTCAAAGAAGCTCTGTCCAACCTGACCTGGAATGTTTCCAGCGATGGGACATTCCCTCTGGGCAATCTGGGCCAAGCTTTCACCACCCCATAGTAAAAAATTTCCTCCTTATACTTAGTCTGAATCTTTTAGATTAAAATCCCCAGATCCATCCCACCCTGTTGGGATGATCACAGAATCATGGAATGGTTTGGGTTGGAAGGGACCTTAAAGCTCATCCAGTCCCAACACCTCCCACCAGCCCAGGGGGCTCCAAGCCCCATCCAACCTTCAACACTGCCAGGGATGGGGCAGCCACAGCTTCTGGGGGCAACCTAGGCAAGCAGGGTCACCAAAGGAGTAGCCACGGCCTCAGAACATTTCCCCAGAGGCAGTGGCTGTCCCTGTGCTGGGCTCTCACCCAGGGCTGGCCGTGGCACCTGTAACCCCCTGGGATCAACGTTGTGCCACCACTTCTGTCCTCACCCCCTTTGGATCTGCTGGTGGCACCCTGAGAGGTGCTGAGGATCCAGAAGGCAAAGCCAACCCTGAGCATGGCCAGTAATTATCACCAGGCTGAGTAATTCCTCTTCTCTGGACTTGATGGTGCAGGAGGGACCACGGGTCAGTGACTGAGTCTCCATGCTCCTCTTTTCTCAGCTAAGGTGAAGCCCCTTTCCTCTCTTCCCATGGGATTCAGTGGGATCCAGGTTGGGAAGGAGCCCATCACCAGAGCCAGGGGATGCTCCTCATTGCCTTTTCATCACTGGATTATGTTTTATTATTATTATTGTTATTGTTATTATGTTATCACCAGAGGAATGGCTGCAAAAATCTGGCACTGAGCTAGCAGCTGGTGTTCAGAATCCCATTTTTAAGCCAATTTCGTGGGGTTTTTTTAAGAATAAAAGGCATTTCAGACCCCTCAGGTGGGCAGTGCTGGGTTGGTTACCCTAATGAGCACTGGGACCCATCTTCTTCTTGCTGGGACGTGCCCGAGGGGATGCTCTGGGTGGGGAAGATGTTTTCCCACTTGCAGAAGGATTACAGATGCACAAACACAACCCCCCCTCAGTCGGGGCAGGGGGTTTTGGTGTGTACTCGCTGTGGGTTTGGGGAAATTTCCGCCACTTTTTTTTGCCCGCTTGGTTTGGAGAAGGCTGGAAAAAGGGAGGCAAAGCTCCCTGAGCCAGGAGGGGAAGGTGTGAAATTTCTCATGGGGCAAACAAGTGAGAGCTGCGGGGTGCCCAGGAGAAAGGGGGGGGGGGGACAGAAAAGATGAAGGAGGGGGGAAGCGGAGGAGGAGAAAAAGCAGAAGGCAGGGAGAAATAAAAAAATCCCCGAAGCAACAACCTGGTTTGAAGAGCGAGGCGATTTCTATTGAGGGGATTGTAAAATGCGCTCTCTCTTTCCCCTTTGCAGGGGGGAAGAAGGGCCCCCCCTCTCTCTGATAGTCATTAGCATCAATTAGCCCCGTTTGAAGTAGGCAACATCTTTGTCTCTTGGCAGAAAAAAAAAAAGAAAGAAAGAAAGAAAGAAAGAAAAAAAAAAAGGAATAAAAAAAAAACCTTTCAGGGAGCCCATAATAACATCTGGAGCAAGGAGAGGCTGAACTCAAGTTCTCCACTTTCATCTCTTGTCGAGGTACTTGGAATGTTAATGCAGCCTCATTCTTTAATGGAGTTATCAGGAAATGCTTTTCACCCCCTTCCCTTTGCTCAGGGGGGATGTTTACAAAGGGCTGGGGGGGGCTGTTGTTGTTTTGGTGTTGGGAATTTTTATTTTTATCCCCCCAACCCCCCCCCCAACTCCTTGGCGAACTTCTTTGATTTTCCACGCTCTTGAAAAACACAAGTGGAATTAAATATAAAAAAAAAAACCCAAAACAAATCAAACTATAACGCACCCAAACGCTCCCAAAAACCCAACAAAAAATTAAAAATGAGTTCTCAGGGCTCATCCTTTCATCTCCCACTGCCCGGCTCCTGCCCAAGCCCCTTTTGCCGGAGCAGATGGGGATGGAGCGGGTGGGCAGGGAGGTGTGGGGGGGTCTCTCCCTGCTCCTCCTGCCTGCTGGGTGCTATATTTCCCAAGTCATTACCAGCGAGTGAAAATTTCCAGCTTTCTGCCCGCGATGCATTAGCTGAGCACACAGTACTAATGGGAAACAGGACGAGTCATTAGGGGGAAGCCGAAATGTCAGCCGGTGGGGTGGGGTTGGGTTGGTTTTGGGTTTTTTTTTATTTATTTATTTTTTTCTTGGCTTGGTGCTCATCCCTCCCACCTCCCTGCCCGTCCCCGCTGGCACCATCTCCCTCTCAGCCATCCCAATAAACCCCAACTCCCTCCATAGCATCCCCGACATCTCTTTCCATAGGGAAATCCCAGCCGGGAAGCATCGCGGCAGCCGCGATCACCAGGACGAAAAACAACGAAAAAACTGACTGAAGAGATCGAGCAGGTTTTGGCTTGGTGGTTTTGTTTCGTTTTGGGTTTTCCCAATAAAACAAATAAACAAACCCAAAGCTGGCCCAACGACACCTGTATTTTAAGCCACAGCACCTCTGAGCCAGAAGCTGTGAATCCCTGGGGTTTTTTTTTCTTTTTTCTTTTTTTTTTTTCTCTTTTTTTTTTTCCTTTTTTTTTTCTTTTTTTTTTTTTTTTTTTTTTCTTTTTTTTTTTTTCTTTTTTTTCCTTCTTTTTTTTGGGGAGGGGGTGGTGGAGAAAGGGGCTTCGGCACTTGCCCAGCTTTGAACGTGTGATTTCAATTAAGCGCAGAGTTGCCGGGTTTGGGGGCTGGCTGTTTGGTTAAGGAGCAATAAAGCAGCAGCTGTATTTATTCGCTTATTTTGAAGCTGCCGTGGAAGACAGGATGCTAAACGGCAGGGAAAAAAAAGAAAAAAGAAAGAAAAAGAGAAAAAAAAAAAAAGGAAGGGAGGGGAAAGCGCTTTTTAAAGGCAAACTTGAGGGACTCTTTTGTCTCCTGCCGGCATCCTCTTCCCCGAGGTTCCCGCAGCCATCTCCAGGGTGCTTCCTCACGAGAGAAATAATCCCGTCCCTGCCTCCCCAGCATCTCCAGTTTTGCTTTGAAATGCTCAAAAAAAAAAAAAAAAGAATTATCGAGTTGTTCATTTATAACCAGAAGGTTTCCTCTGCCGGGGCAGAGCCCCTAAAGCCTGGGAAACTCGGGGCAGGGTTTGGTGGGTCGGGACAGCTCGCTCCTGCTTCCAGGGATGCTTCATGTGGGGTTGTTAACCCACGGGGGATTTTTACCCCGTGTTTATCAACCCGCAGCCTCCAGCCTTAGGATTTCGCTATGGTTTTGTCCACCCGAGAGAATTTTCCGTGTGCATTTGGTGCTTGCAGAGGGGTTTAATGGAGGGTTATCAATCCGTGGGGTGTGTATCTGTGTTTATCCACCTGGAAACCCCGGATTTGGGATTTCCCCGTGTTTGCATCCACCTGCGTGAATTCCCGGTGTGGATTTGGTGCTCGCAGAGCTGTGAGAGGGAAAGGTTGAGTGAGAATCCCTGGGTTTGGGTTCGGAGCTGTTAAATGTCACCTCTCAACCTCCTGATGTGGCTTCCCCGTGTCCCAGCTCCACTTACACCCTCGGACACCGCGGGACAGGGACCCACGGACGCCTCCCCACGCAGGGTGGACTCGCGTGGCCTGAGGAACGTGGCCCAAAATATGGCGTGGGTGCAGCTGTGGGGAGGGTTTGGGTGTCAGGAGGTGTGTGGGTGTCAAGAGGGTCAGGGTGTGGAGCTGTGGGTGTCCACGGGGGAAGGTGAGGGTGACAGCGAGGTGTTGGGTTTTTATTTGGGGGGGACACAGTGTAGTTGTCCACGAGGAAGGTGGTGAAAGGGGCAAATCCACGCGTGTGTGGGTCTGGAGTGGGTGTTGGTGTCCACGGAACAGGTGTCCAAGGGGAAGGAGTGGAGGTCAGTGTGGGAGGAGTGGGTGTCAGTGTGGGGGGGGCGAGTGGGAGGAGCAGGTGCGTGGGGAGGGGGAGTGGGTGCCCGTGGGGGTGAGGACGAAGGTGTGAGGGTGGGTGCCAGGAGCCAGCAGGGAAGGATGAGGGGGGGTCCATGGGGGTGTCAGTGGGGAAGAAGGGGTGTCCGTGGGGCTGTAAGGAGGGGTCTCCGTGGGGGTGTCAGTAGGGAAGTGTCCGTGGGGAGGAAGAGGTGCGGGTGGGGATGTCTCTGGAGGGCAGGGGGGGGATGAGGACAGCCCCCCGCCACCCCCCCGCCTCCGCTTTGCATAGGAGCGCGTTCCATCCCAGCCCACCTCGCCCTCCATATAAAGGGGAGGGGGCCCGGCAGTCGCCACCCCGGCCTTTCGCTAGCCACCCCGGCCCGGCAAACCTTTCCCATCGGCCTTGCCATGCTCCGCAGCCCTCCGCGTTCCCGGCCGGACCCCCCTCCTTCCAAGACCCCTTTCCACATCGAAGCTCTCCTGGCCCGGGACCCTCCGCGCCGCGGCCCCGCAGCAACCCCCGTCCCACCGCCCCCTCCCCGCTGGTCCCCGGCCGGGCCGGGTCCTGGAGCGGGGCTGGGGGCGATCCCCGGCGGCTGGGGATGGGGCTGGGGCTGGGGGGGTGCAGGTGAGCAGGGCTGGGGCTGGGGGGTGTCCCCGGCTTGTTCCAGGGTGGGGGGTGGGTGGGTAAAGGGGCAGGGGTGGGAGGGAACCTGGCAGGAGGGACTTGGGTGGTATCAGTTGGAGAGGAAAATTAAGGGTTTGGGGTCAGGAAAAGTTGATTTATTTTTTTTTATCCCTCCCCCCGTGGATGTGGATTTATTTCTGCAGCTTCTCGACCAACCCCATGGGCTGTGGGGAATGATGGAGGGGGAGAGAAGAGTTTCCTCATCTCCTCAAAGTTTCCCCTCTGCTCTGAGCCAGGGGGAGAGTTGGGGGGGTTCAACCTGGAGAAGAAAAGGCTCCAAGGAGACCTCAGAGCACCTTCCAGGGCCTGAAGGGGCTGCAGGAAAGCTGGGGAGGGACTTGGGACATTCTGGAGGGATTGGATGAGGGGGAAGGGTTTCCAGGTGCAAGAGGGGAGATGGAGAGGAGATCTTGGGGAGAAGTTGTTTGGGGTGAGGGTGCTGAGCCCCAGGGTGCCCCCAGAAGCTGTGGCTGCCCCATCCCTGGCAGTGTTGAAGGTTGGATGGGGCTTGGAGCACCCTGGGCTGTGGGAGGTGTCCCTGGATAATCTTAAAGGTTCTTTCCAAGCCAAACCAGTCTGGGTTTCCCTGATCTTCTGTAGTGAGGGGTAACTAATATCATCCATTTACCCTCCATGTGAAGTGAGACCCAGAATGACAACCTCCAGCAGGAGCTCTCAGGTCAGGGACAGTCCCACCACCTCCATTTTCAGTGGTGTTTTGCACATCCTGCCATTTATTTCTTTTTCCATGTCCTGGAAAGGCCCCAGGGTGCCCATGCAGAACCCAACCTGCTGCCCCCTCCCACAGCCTCAGCCCCAAAGTCATTTCCCCACCCTTTCCTCACTCCTCTGCTCTTGGTGGGTTCTCCCTTCTCCCAGATCTGCCCTCACCCAGCTGTCGTTTTGCTCCCTGCAATGTTCCACTGGCAGAAGCCAAACTTCTGAGTGTTTCACACAAGGAAAAGTTGATATTTTTAGTGTAAAACCTGTATTTTTAGGACTGGTAAAACCAACACGGGGTTGGTGTGTGGTGTGTGTAATCCCTCTCTGTTCCCTCACTGAGGAGCACTGCAGCTTTTTGTAAGCAAAACGTTTGTTTTACCCAAATCCCTCTACTGGGAATATTTTTTTCCTGAAGCTGAGTCTCTTTTTTTAGCATTCAGATCCTGATCTCATCACTGCCCAGACAAAGCCTGGAGCTAAGCACACGTTTTACTCCTCTGAGTAACTCTTGATTTGATCCTGGGAGCTGGAATAGTCAGATACCAAAAGCATTTGCTGCTCCTGATCTTGTTTTAACTACTTAGCATAAGTATTTAATTTGTTGTGTCTTTTACCCAGACAGGAGCTGCAGAGCTGTGGGTTCATCCTTTGTGTTATGTCAGAATTTACACTGAAAATATTGTTCAGCAATTTGCAAAGCCTCAATCCCACCAAGCAGCTGGTGATTGAAATGACAACTGCTGCTATTCAGGTGCACAAAAGAAAAAAAAAAAGTATTAAAAACCGTGATGGGTGAAATTGTTTTAATGATGCAAATTGGGGCTGTTAAGCTGTCAGGTCTCCTTCCCACAGCTTCAACACACCTGGAATTGATGCACAGTGACTGAAGTGAAGTAGGTTGAGGTGCCCATTTGTGCCTGGGGAAGATGACAACATCAGTCAGGAAAGGAGACACAAAGCAGGGGGTGTGAATCCGTGCCATTATTTCCATAAAAGCTGCTTTGTTAGGATATATCCCAATGGTACCACCAGATAAGGAATGCCAGACTGGTTTGGGTTGGAAGGGACCTGAGAGCTCAGCCAGGGACACCTCCCCCAGCCCAGGGTGCTCAGCCAGGCTGTTAGTTCTGTCCTTATCTGGTTCTGAGGATCTTCAGGACTGGACTTGGATCCTTGGAAGGGTTCTCCTGGCACCCAGAGTGCTCGCCCATGCTGGAAGGTTTCACTGGAGCCTTTCTTGGGTTTGGAACAGGAGTGGAGTCTCCAGTCCAGCAGCTTTTGTCCCTCGGGTTCTTCACACTCAGATGTTGCAAAGCTCACACTGATGTTCCTCTGGGTGTTTTAACTCCAGAATGGATGAAAAGTTTGGGTTTTTTTTGCCTGGATGACTGCAGCCCCTTTTAGCTGAGGTATCTCCACGCCTCCTGGCAGTGAGTTCTGGCTGGTGGGAAGGTCCTTCTGGAGGACAGAGCCAGCTGGGATGAGCCCTGTGGCTCCTGGGGGATGGTCAGGGGTAGACAGCTCTGCTCTCAGGCTGGTGCCAGCTGGCCCTGTGGAAGTGCTGGTGTATTGTATGGTAATTAAGTAATTAGGGTTATCACCAAGCCAGAACTAGATAGGAGACTGAGACCAGATCCACTTGTTGGTCCTGCTGATCCCTCTGCACACCAGGAACTTCAGGGATTGTTCAACCTCCTGAGACCTGAGGTCCAGGATGAGAACCTGCCCTAGGGCTGGTGACTCTTGTCCTCATCAAACCAGTCCCACCAGCTCCAGTATCTTATCCTGGACACTGGATGGTGAGGGAAGGGTGAAAAGCAGGGGCTGGCATGGGGAATCCCCCCCCCTCCAGCCTTTAGATGTTAGGGGGTTTCTTGTGACAGAAGAGATAGGATGATTTTTGTTGTTGTTGATCAGCTCTTGGTGGATTTCATTATTCTCCTACAAAGATCCTGCACAGCTGGAATCAAACCCTGCTTACCTCCTCCAGTGCTGACTGCCCCAGGTTCCACCTGTGGGTAGCACCACAGAACAGGTTGGGAGGGACCCCCTGAGATCATTTGGCCCAAGCTTTTAAGGGAAAGGGAACCTAGATGAGATGGTCTGGGCAGGGAGATCCCTTATTTTCGTTTCGGTGCTATTTCTGATGTTCTTTTTGGGGCCATTTCATTCAGTAGTGCAGAACGTTGCAGAGCAGCTGCATTTGGGGTTTGGTTGCAGCTGAAGCCAGCTGGGCTTGGTGCTTCAGCAGGGCTGGAGGAATCACCCCAAACGTGCAGCCCACTCCAATCTCTGCTGCTTTCTTGCAGGGCTGGAGTTGTCTCACTGTGTAGGGACCAACTCACTGGGTCCAACCATGCCTTGGAGGTCTGGAGGGCCCTGCAAGATGAAGAGGGTCCGAACAGTTTTCAAACCAGAGCAGCTGGAGAGGCTGGAGCAGGAGTTCCTCAAGCAGCAGTACATGGTGGGCACAGAGAGAGTGGACCTGGCTGCAACACTGCATCTCACAGAGACTCAGGTAAGGACAGGGGGAGCTGGGGAGGCAGCAGAGATCTTGGGGCTGGGTTTGGTCTGTGGTGATTCCTCTGCTGTGGAATTCTCACAATGGAAAGTGAGCTGTGGGACGTTTTGTTCCAGAGAACACTGAAGCCATGGAGGGATGCAAGGCAGATTGAGATGGTCTGTGGTTAAGGTCCTCTTCTCGATCCATGAGTTGGAACAAAAAGCATTTAGGAGCACAAACCTGTTTGTGTTGAGAGCTGAACAAATATATCCACATTGTTATGATTCTCTGGAGACATCTCAGAACCACAGAATTCCAGAATGGTTGGGGTTGGAAGGCACCTTCAAGATTATTTAGTTTCAACCCCCCTCATGGGCAGGAACACCATCAACACATGCTTGAGGTGTCTTTCTTTGACACTGAATCTATATTTTTTTTTTCTCTTCCCAATAAGTTTTTGTCCCTCCCACTGAAGCTGCTTATTTATTGTTGAAAAGAGACAAAAAAAGCCCACCTGGATGTGTCCCTGTGTGACCTGCAGTAGGTCACCCTGCTCTGGCAGGGGGGGTTGGACAAGAAGATCTTTTGGGGTCCCTTCCAACCCCTCACTTTCCATGATTCTGTGGCATTATCTTCCATGGTGGATCCAAATTCAGATGGGGAGACTCAGGGTGATTCTCGGGAGTCAGGCTGGGTGTGAAGAGCACAGGGGTAGGTGAGGATCTCCTCCTCCTGCTCTCTGGAAGCTGTGGCCCCAGGGATGGGTTTGTGGGAGCTGGAGGTGGCACCTACTTTATTTCCCCATGGCCAGAACCTCTTCTCTGCAGCTGCCTGGTCCTTGCTGCCAGCACCACTCTGTGTCAGCACATCCCCAGTGTCTCCTCATGCACCATGCCCAGGAAGAGAAGGGTGACACCCCTCTCTTTAAGGGACATGCTTTTTGGGGACAATGGCCCCTCTTGGAAAAGGGGTTCCTGGAGATGTTGGATGAAGCTGTGGTGCTGTTTTCCTGCCAGGTGAAAGTTTGGTTCCAGAACAGGAGGATCAAGTGGAGGAAGCAGAGCATGGAGCAGAAGGCAGCAAAGCTGTCCCAGTTTGGGGTGATCCAGCCTTCCACTGCTGACTCCACAGACATCAAGGAGCAGGAGGAGGACACGGTGGATGTTGAGCTTTGAAGAGGGGGGACAAGGTTCAGCTGCCACCACTGCCTCTTCAGCCACGAGGATAAAGACACTGGGGATGCTGACAGGTTTTTGGGCCAAGTGAGACATTCCTTATGCTCTCCATCTGAGAGTTGGGAGCTAGAGGACAACCTGCAGCTGGAACCCCAACAAATGATGGCTGGGTAGCTGGCCGCTGTAATTCCTGGGGCTTCATCACCAGCCTGGCTGTCCTGGATGGTGCTGTAGTCATGGTCAGGTGTGTGATCTCCTGGTTGGACACACACAGAGACTTTTCAGCAGTGACAATCAGATGGTGTCTGATGGCTTTGATGGCATCTGGACACGGGGTCACTTGTGGCTGTGTGCTCCTAGGAGGGAGATCTCTGCTGGGAGGAGAACCAGCCCTAACTGTTTGTTTGTTTCTCCTGGCCAGCTTGACTTGATTGTTTTTTTCCAGCTCAACTTGACTCCCATTTTTGATGCTTAGATCACAGCAAACAAACAAAACCTCTGTGAAAACTGGACAGCCCTTTTGCTCCCACCCTCAGACTTGCAATAACGTGAGCAGGGGCTGATCCTGCCCCTGGGACACAAGTGCCTCCTCTTGTCCTGTGCCTTGGTGTTTCTGTGCCTTTTGGGGTTGTTTTTTTTTTTCCCAATCCTGGAGTGCAGAACCTGGTGGGTCTCTGCCTTCTGGCCTTGCCTTACACCACCAAGGTGTGTGTATGCAGCAGGGAACAAGGCCCTTGGGCTGGCTGAGGTGAGGGGGGGGATTGTGACTGTTGTAAGGAAAAAAAACCAACCCAAAACCAGCTTTCCAACACCTCTGGTGCTTCAGAGGACCCCCTGCCCCTCATCCAGATGTGCTGGTTCTGGCCCAGGCAGCAGCTGCTCTGTTCTCTCCTCATTACACATCCAGGTGCCATGGGAAAAGGCACCTGGAGTGTTGGGCCAGGACATCTGGAACCCCCTTGTTCAGCCAGCAGTTGTGTTTCTGGGGCTGGGAAGGCTTGGAGGGGTCAGGACTCAGTTCCTGACCCTCTTAGGCCAGGCTGTCACCACTGGGGCTGTCACCTCACCTTCCCCTCTCTGCCCAGTGTGCCAGGCACCACATCCCACCCATCACCTCAGGGTAATTTATTGTGTCTGACCTAGAACACTGTATATCACTTTACTCTCATGTTGTTATTTATAGAGGTAATATTTTTGTTTTGTTTTCCCTCTGTAATAAGTGTCATTTATTTATTTGCTTTGCTTCCTAATAAAAACGTTAGTGTGTTTCAGAAAGAGAGATGGGACTGGCTGAGGGTTGGGCAGCTCCTTGGTTTCTGAGCAGGCAGTGATGCCTCCAGTGGCTTCTTGCCCCACCAGTTTCAAGGATGGGTGATTTTTTTTGCTCTGTTTCTGAGGAAATGGAATAGAGAAAAAAATGGAGAAAATAAATGCACCTTTTCCTCCTCCCAATAAAACTCCTGTTGTCAAAAAGTGATAGCCACGTTTCCAAAAGCAAGTCAAGAGAGGGTGATTTCTTCTCAAACCGGTGTTTTCTTCTCAAAAAGGTGATTTCTTCTGCAAAAGGTGAGGTTTTCACTCCTGAAACACCAATGCAAACTTGAAAGAAGGTTGTTGGGTTGTTTTGGTTTTTTACCCCACACTTCCGTGTTTTCTGGTAAACCCCTGTGCTTGTGTCAAGCTTGGAACATTTGGAGTGGAGCAAGAACAGCTTTTAAAAGGATCAGCTGAAAATCTGTCAAAAAAACCCCAGAAGGAAAAGGCATTTCCAGCTACACCTTTTAATTTTCAATTTAAATTATTAACAGAAAAAAAAACAAAACCAACAAAACCACAATGTATTTTAATCTTCCCTAGAAGTTTGAGGGTTGGTTTTTTTTTTCAATAAGCTGATTTGGACAAAATACTTGCTAAAAAAAGCTGAGTGGGGTTTTTTTTTTTAATTTTATGACCCCCTACCATGTGTGAAAGATGAGTTACAGACAGGTGGTGGAGTTTCTATCTCCAGAGACACTTCAAAACCCATCTGGACACCACACTGTGCAACCTGTTCTAGGTGAACCCCATCCAACCCCTAAGATTTTGTGGGATTAAACTACATTTCTAGGATGAAATGGTTCTGTATGGAGTCACCTGGTTCTTGTGAGGTGCTGGGCTTTGGGCTCCTGGAGAACCAGAACCTCCTTTTACAGCTGGGATGTGGCCAAACTATCCATGCAACCCCAACCTGGTGCTTCAGCCAACTCTAAGCCCAGGACAGGGTTCTCCTAAGTGCTCTGCAAACCCAGAAGGAGAAGCAATTCCAGCCCAGCTTCACAAATATTTCCAAATTAAAAGAGGAAATATTTTAATAGGGCTCAATCAGAGATGTGAATGATGCTCTCAAATGTTGCTGGCTGTGGCTGTGATTCAAGCTGGCGTTTGATGAAGCGTCCCGACATTTAGCACCAAAAAAAAAAAAACCCAAACCTGACGAAACCAGAGCATAAAACGCTGTTGTTACGATGAAAATTATTAGTGGGAAATACCTGAAATCGAGATGGCAGCAGTGCCCCTCTACCCGCACCTCGCTCCTTGCAGAGCGGGCATGGCGGGGAGAGGATGCCAAGAGCTTTATCCCCCCGCTGTCGTGTCCCAGCCACGAGCAGACAGTGACATCTAGTGACACTAGGAAAAAACTACAGAAAACTAAACCCCAACAGCCCCGCAGAGGAAATTTATCACGCAATTCCCTCATCCCGCTGCAGCCGCATGCTCGATGGAGAGCGGGGATGCGAAGGCTGACCGCAGTAGCGGTGTGAATTAGAAAATAGAACTAAAACCGCGGTTTTGTAGGTTTGGGGCATCTCGGAGAGATTAAAAGGAGGTAGCGAGGGTGCAGGGGCCACCTTAGCGTCTTTTGAAGGGTTTTTTTTGGGTCAGTTTCGGGTGCGCAGGGGGAGCTGGCGACGCCTCATTGCCCTGTGAGGGGGTCCCTCGCCTTGCCACCTGACAGGGGTATGACGGTTCTTTCTCCCGGGGTCGTACGTTTAAAAAAAGAAATAATAATTGCGAAGGGGCAGCAAAACTCCTGTCTGGGTTTCTTTTCTTTGCGCGTGTTTGCTGAAGCGCCTCAGCCCCGTTTTGGGGGCTTTTCGGCGGTGTTTTCCAAGGGTGGCGGTGGGCTGAGGGGAGGGCTAAGATGGCGCCCGGGTCTGAGGTGGGTTCTGGGGAGAAGGGGGGTGGGTGGGTGGGTGATGGCGGGCGCAGACCCCACAGCGAGGAGGGGGTGGCAGCCATCTTCGTGCGGGGCTGTGGGTGAGAGGGGCGGAGGAGGAGGAGGAAGAGGAGGAGGAGGAGGAAGAGGAAGAGGCGCTGCCCGCCCCCGGCGGGTCAGAGCGGGGAAGTCGCCGCCCGAAGATGGCCGCCGCGGCGGGGGACGTGTGCGGGGCCGCGGCGGGGCTCCGCGGCGGGGCTGGGTCCGCGGCTGAAGCGCGGTTCATCAGCAGCGCCAAGGTGAGCCCGGCAGCGGTGTGTTCCTCCCTTCCCTCACTCTGCAGCAGAGACAGTTTTTGGGGTTAAAAACAGAGGGAAAAAAAAAAAAAAAAGGCTGGGCGAGGTGGGAGCGGGAGTACCCGCAGCCTATGGGGGGTTTCGGCTTGGGACGCGGTCACCCCCCTGACCCACGGGTGTCCCTCGGCAGGGAAAAGGTTTGTTTGCCACCAGGAATATCCGCAAAGGGGAAACTGTGTTCGTGGAGAGGCCCGTGGTGTCGTCCCAGTTCCTCTGGAATGCTTTGTACAGCTACCGAGGTGAGGGGACAGGCGGTGGTGGTGGTGATGGTGATGATGATGATGGTGGTGGCGGTGGCGATGGTGGTGGTGGTGGGGATGGTGGTGGTGATAGTGGCGGTGGTGGTGATGGTGGCAGTGGTGGCGATGGTGATGGTGGTGATGATGGTGGTAGTGGCGAGAGTGGCGATATTGGTGGCAATGGTTGTGGTGGTGGTGACAATGGTGGTGGTGATGGTTGTGGTGGCGATGATGGTGGTGGCAGTGGTGTTGGTAAGGGTGATGATGATGCTGTTGGCGTTGGTGGTGATGGCAGTGATGGTGATGATGGTGGTGGGAGAGGTGATGGCAGTGGTGGTGGTGGTGGTGGCACGTCCCTGTCAGCTCTCCCGGCCAGGTGACAGCTTGCCCCCAGAAGCTGTGGCTGCCCCATCCCTGGCAGCGTTGAAGGTTGGATGGGGCTTGGAGCACCCTGGGCTGGTGGGAGGTGTCTCTGCCCATGGCAGAGGGGTGGGAATGGATGATCTGGATGGTCCCTTCCAACCCAAACCATTCCGTGATTCCAGTGCAGTAGATGCAGTCTGGAAAGAGAGGGGTTGGGTGTTGAAACAGCAGCAGCAATGTTCTTTGCTATGGCTTGTTAAGAGCCTGATGCCTCCAGCTTGGAGATGGTGTTGGCAGCAGTGTCTCAGGGTGGTGTCTGTCTGTCTGTCTGTCTCCTGGCAGCCTGTGACCACTGCCTCAGGGCTCTGGAGACAGCGGAGGAGAACGCGCAGCGGCTGCTGGGGAAGAGCTCCCTGGTGCTGCCTCATCCTGAGCAGTGCAGCACCCGGAAAGACCTCCACCAGCAGTGTCCCCGCTGCCAGGTATGGGGCTGCTGGCTGGCACTGAACCAGAGAATCAGTCAGTCAAGTTGGAAAGAAGCTCTGAGATCAGCAACTCCAACCCTTGATCCACTCCCCCCGTGGTTCCCAGACCATGGCGCTGAGTGCTACATTCAGTCTTTCCTTAAAAACCTCTAGAGATGGAGAATCCACCCTCTCCCTGGGCAGCCCATTGCCATCACCCTCTCTGTAAAGATTTTTTTCCTAATATCCAACCCAAACCTCCCCTGGCAGAGCCCATGCCCTCTTGTTTTACTGAGGGAAGAGCCCAACCCCCCCCTGGCTCCAACCTCCTTTCAGGGAGTTGCAGAGAGTGATGAGGTCTCCCCTGAGCCTCCTCTTCTCCAGCCTCAACACCCCCAGCTCCCTCAGCCCTTCCTCACAGCAATTCTGCTGGATCCCTTCACAGCCTCCTTGCTCTTCTCTGGACCTGCTCCAGCACCTCAAGCTCCTTCCTGAGCTGAGGGGCCCAGAACTGGACACAGGACTCAAGCTGTGGCCTCCCCAGGGCTGAGCACAGGGGCAGAATCCCTTCCCTGGACCTGCTGGCCACGCTGTTCCTGAGCCAGCCCAGGATGCCATTGGCCTTCTTGGCCACCTGGGCACACTGCTGGCTCCTGTTCAGCTTCCTGCCAATCCAGACTCCCAGGTCCCTTTCTTCCTGGCTGCTCCCAGCCACTCTGTGTCCGCAACATGGTTGTGGCCAAAGTGCACTTGGCCTTGTTGAACTTGAGCTCTTGTTGGGCTCACCAGCTCCTTTGCAGCATCTTCTGCACCCCACGAGGGGTGTCTCTGCCTTTCCTGTGTCATGATAGCTGAAGAGTGGGGGCTTTGAGGGGGCAGAGCTGTGATTACGACCCCCTTTTCCTGCTGCTGTGGGATGCCAGGTGCTGTGTCCCTCTCTCCAGGTGACATACTGCAGTGCTGAGTGCAGGCAGGCTGCTTTGGAGCAGTACCACCAGGTCCTCTGCCTTGGCCCATCCCGTGATGACCCCACACACCCTCTCAACAAGCTGCAGGAGGCATGGAGGTAGAGGATAGAGGACTGACCTCCTTCTTGTTTGCTCCACAGGTGGGAGGGGGTGGCAACCCTGGACTGGGTGGCACTGCCTGGGACCAGGGCTGAGGATATTCCTTGCTTTGCATTGCTCTGTGGGGTGGCTGGAAAGTGGTGGTGGTGGTGATGATGACAAAATTGTGCAGAGAAGTGAGAAGCTTCTCCCAAACCCCAGCTCTTGCCTGAGCTTTGTGTGGGACCAGGGCTCTGGTTTAGCAGAACGGAGGGAGATGATTTGTGTGGTCAGAACAAGGCTGCTCCTTGCCCTGACCTGCTCTGGATCCCCACTGCCTGCTTTAGGTGTGAGAGGTGTGTAAAAGGCCTGACCACACGGATGGCAGCTGCCTCTCCAGCTTTTTATTTCCACACCAGTGTTGATCTGCTCATCTCTTGTCTTCATTCTTCTCCCCCAGGAACATGCATTATCCCCCTGAGACTTCCAGCATCATGTTGATGGCCCGGATGGTCGCCACTGTCAAACAGGTACCCTGCAGTTTGGGGCCATGGGGTGTGGTTTCCTCATCCCATCGGGGATCTTATTGCCAAAAATTGTTCTCTGGCAAGAAACTGGGTCCTGCTTCAGTAGTTCAGTATCTACTGGTCATGGAGACAGCAGGGAGCAAAGGAGGCTCCTGTGTCCTAAGCCAAGTGGGTTTTATTTTCTATACCAGAGTAGGGCAGAACCTTTCCTTTGGTTCTGCTTCTTTGACCTGGCTTTCTCTTCATTTATTCTGAGGACAAACTGCCCCTGTGGAGCTGCTTCTGGTGGTTCTTGGTAGCAGGCTGGCTACCTCAGAGCTCTCAGGGCTTGTCCTCTCCTGCTCTCTCCTGGCTGAGGGGCAGAGCAGTGTCATTGCAGTGCCTTTGATTCCTTTTCCAGGCTAAGGACAAGGAGTGGTGGATCAAGGCCTTCTCCCAGTTCTGCAATAAGACAGCAAATGAAGAAGAGGAGATTGTGCACAAGCTGCTGGGGGACAAATTCAAGGCAAGAGCTTGGCAGTGCTTGGAGGTGCTGAGTCCCCCTCTGCCTGTGAGCCCAGTACAGCTGGGGTGGGAGACACTGGAAAATCCCATGCTGGGAATGGGAAGGACAAGGAGCCAAGCTCCTGGGCTTTTTATCCTCTGCTGGACTCCACCATCAGCCTGGCTCTGACTCCCAGTTGGGTTTCCCCACCCTGACACTGTTGTCATCTCCTGCCAGGGTCAGCTGGAGCTGCTGAGGTTGCTCTTCACTGAAGCTCTTTATGATGAATATCTCAGCAGGGTGAGTTGAGCTGCCTCCCAGCTAGCCCAGGAGCTGCCACCCTCCTCTTGACACCAGCCCCCTTGAGTTGTGTCTGCCCCAAAGGCCAGGGCTTCCCCTGGGACTCTGCCCCTTCCTTGCTCCCTCCAAAGCTCCCTGTGGGATTTTGAGGTGCTTGCAGAGTTGGGGGTGCTGCTGCTGCTGCTGCAGGGGCTCAGCTGCTTTCTCCTCTCCCTTCTGCAGTGGTTCACTCCAGAAGGCTTTCGATCCCTCTTTGCCCTGGTGGGGACCAATGGCCAAGGCATAGGAACCAGGTAACAAGGGGGCTTTCTGGGGGCTCCTTGCAGCATTCCCAGCCTCTCAGTCCACCAGGACCTGGGCAGGGGTTGGGTTCAAAGCAAACCTGAAAGCCAGTCCTTCATCTCAGCTCTGTCCAACCCTTCCACGTCCCTCTGCCAAGACCTTGGCCACTCAGAGCCACCCAGTTGAACCCTTTAGGTCCCCACTGTGAGGTCCCACCCTGTGCTGACAGCAGGGGAAGGACTGTAGGGGTGTCCCTCTGCTTCCCCACAGCTCCCTCAGCCAGTGGGTGCACGCCTGTGATGCTTTGGACCTCCCCATGCTGCAGAGAGAGGAGCTGGATGCCTTCATTGACCAACTCTACAAGGACATTGAGAAGGGTGAGGCTCTGACTGGGCACTGTCAAGCAGCAGTGCTGGGTCTGGCAGAAAGCTGGAGACTCTTCCCAGCCTTCAGGGAGTAGGAGAGATTCCCAGTAGGGCCTGGGAGTTCCCAGTTTCCCTGCAAGCTGTGCCTGCTGCCTTCTGCTCACTATGTGGACAGGACAAGTCCAGGTTTGTGGGCAGTGTGGCCTGGCTGAGCTGCTTCTAACCCCCCTCTCTGTGCTGCAGAGTCAGGAGAGTTCCTCAACTGTGAGGGATCAGGTCTCTACGTGCTCCAGAGCTGCTGTAAGTAACACAAGAATCATAGAATCATACAGCAGGGGTTGGAAGGGACCTTGCAGATCATCTGGTTCTAACCCAGGAGAGAGGAAACCAGGTTCCAAGAACCAGGAGGAAAAATGAGTAGTGAGGAGGGAGATGTCCTGGGCTAGTTTGGCTCACCTTTTCCTTAAAGGAAACCTTCTCCTTCTGGAGAAAGGGATTTGTGCTTGACATATGGGGTGGGATGGGGCCTGGCTGCACTCCCAGGCATCTCACCTGGCTCTGGAGTGCTCAGTCCTGGCTTGGATGGCTTTGTGTGTTGTGCAGAGACCATCTCCAAGGTGGAGGCATTGTGCTGCCCTGTCCTTAGCCAGGCTGTGGCTCTGGGCCACACAGAAAGGCAATCACCAGCCCCACAGAGGCTGTGTGGGGTCTGTGCCTCTGCCTTCCCCTTCCTCTGGACACCCCCTTGCAGCTACATCCCATCTTCCCCACAGGTAACCACAGCTGCATCCCCAACGCTGAGACATCCTTCCCAGAAAACAACTTCCTCCTGCATCTGACAGCTCTGGAGGACATCGAGGCAGGAGAGGTGAGACAGCAGGGCCCAAAGGGACCTGGGGTGTGACATTTCACCTTGGCAGAGGGGATTTTTCCTCTAAAAACTGCAAATTGTGTCCCCACCAGCCCCGTTACCTCCCACGTTGTCCTGGCAGATGAATTGGTGCCTTGTTCTCTGTTTGGGGGGTGTGGGTGTACCCAGAGCCCAGGTTTCTGCTGGTCTGGTGCTAACAGAGGTGCTCAGGGTGTGTGGGAGTTGAGTCTCAGCCCCGGGTGGGTTTCTCTTTGCTGCCAGGAGATCTGCATCAGTTACTTGGACTGCTGCCAGAGGGAGAGGAGCAGACACAGCCGCAACAAAATACTCAGGTGAGGGCTGCTGGGGGGACATTCCACCCATCTCCACACCCCACCAGGGCCACCTCCCCACCACGGGGCCCTGTCTGTGTGGTGCTGTGTGCCCTGGTGTGTGCTGTGTGCCCTGGTGTGTGCTGTGTGCCCTGGTGTGTGCTATGTGTCCTGGTGTGTGCTGTGCTCCCAACAGAGTGTGGAGGAGCTCCTGGTGCTTTGGGGCTCCTTCCATGCTGCCATCAGATCATGGAGGACTCTGAGGATGGAGCTCCTTGTGCTCCTTTCTGAGTTGTAGGCCTACAGATCAAGGATTTGGGTGCCCCCTTCTTGCTCTGCTCTGCACTTGGTTCTTGCAAACCTTTGTTTCCTTGTGAGGGTGCTGAGCCCCTGGGTGCCCCCAGAAGCTGTGGCTGCCCCATCCCTGGCAGTGTTGAAGGTTGGATGGGGCTTGGAGCACCCTGGGCTGGTGGAGGTGTCCCTGACCATGGCAAGGGGTTGGATCTTGATGATTTTTAAGGTCCCAACTCAAACCATTCTATGATTCTATGTTTTTAAGATCCTTTCCCACCCAAACAATGACTCTCTGATTCTCTGCCCTTTAGGGGTAGGGTTTCCTCCTGATGGTCACCATCCCCCCATCCCATCACACCTCCAGATTTGAGGACTCCCCCTAAATGATCTTGAAGGTCCCTTCCAACTTAAACCATTCTATGATTCTATGATCTTTAAGATCCTTTCCTACCGAAACAATAATTCTTTGATTCTCTGCCCTTCCAGGGTAGGGTTTTTCCTCCTGGTGGTCACCATCCCATCACCCCTCCAGGTTTCAGGACTCCTCCTCAGCCCGCCATGACCGAACTCACAAACTTCTCTGGGTTTAGGATCTTTAACCCTTTCCTGGCTGCTCTGTCCCCAAGCCCCCTGCCCACCAGCAGGGTTGTCCCTGTCTCAATGCCATCTCCTCTCCCTCCTTCTCCCTTTCCCTAGGGAGAACTACTTGTTCACCTGCTCGTGTCCCAAGTGCCTGGCGCAAGCCGACGACGCCGACGTGACCTCGGACGAGGAGGAGGAAGGGGAAGGGGAAACAGATGATGCTGAGCTGGAGGATGAGATGACTGATGTTTGATCCTGAGCCCGTGGAGAGAAAGAGGAGAAGGGAAGGGATGGGACCTGGGTAGGGAGGTTCCTCCGAGAGGCAGCAGCTTTAATATTCAAAGCAGGGTTGTGTTGTGGGGTCAGGGGGCGGCGGGGGGGAGCCGGAGGCAGGCCCTGCTCCCCTCTGTCCTCTTTGTGTGTGGCTGTGTGCGTGTGTCAGGCTGTCCCCATCCTCCCTGGTGGCCCCACTGCCACATCCCAGTCCCCAGAGGGGTTGGCTGGTGTTTGCAGGGAGGGCTGGAGGAGAGCAGGATCTGGCCAGCCAGGTGTAGAGGACACCATGGTGGGGTGGCCAACCCTGTGGCCACCTCCAAGGCTGCTCCTCCGTGTCTGTGCCGGCCGTGGGCAGGGAGGAGTGTGGCCTTTCCTGCCCCCCAGGAAGGAGGGGAAGGTGTGTGAGTGTGTGTCTGTGTGTGCTTGTGCACGAGGGGAACTATTTAATGTCTGTATTAGCACTATCTACACCCCAAGGAGCTGGGGTCCTCATTTATTCTCCATTCCATGCCTTGGCTGGGCGAGCACCAAGGGGCAAAATGCTGTTGCAGGTGGGACAGAGACACCTTCATGGTGGCTCTGACACCCTGAGTCCTTTGGGGGAGAGGGGCTGACCCTGGCAGGTGCCACCCTCCCACCTTGTCCCCATCCTTCACCTGATACCAAGCCCCATGCCTGGGGGGCCCATTCAGGGAGGCCACTGCTAGCCCAGAGCCCACACAGGTTACTGTGTCCTGTCAGCAAAATCACCATCCAGAACCCAAAAGGATGCTTTGGGTTTTGCAGAGAGCGAGCCATCCCCCTGGGAGGAGGGTGCAGGGACAGGGTGTGACACCCTGTGTGACCCTGCAGTGAGCAGGATGTCACCAGCAGCAGGGGTGTTGTCATCTGTCCCATGCTGGCAGCCACCTGTGGACCACCAGGAGGGAGAAGATGGCTCCAGGCCAGGGACAAGCAGCAACTGGGGATACACCCAGGGGTTATTTTCCTCCTCTCTTGGATTTTTGAGGAGCTGTTTTCCTGCTGCTCTTTGCTGCTTCCTTCAGGCCTCTGGTGGTTGGACTGTGGGACTAAGGGTGACAGTGTGGATGGACACCTGACACTGCCATCACTGCCAGCCCCTCACCTCACTGCTTGTCCCCAGCCCTCCCGGGGCTGTGTCCCCTTCAGTGTTCTTAATAAACTGGTGAGCAGTGGAGCTGTGTGGTTGGTGTGCATGGAGGAGCTGGAGGGGGCAGAGATGAGGGGCTACCAGCCCAGGGCTGCTTGTGGTGGGGATGTGGGGGCCTGGGGACACCCAGCAAGGTCTGAGCTCTGGGTCTGTGCCCTGCCTGTTCCTGGGGATGGGTGCCAGAGCATCCTGTGAGGCTCTTTCTGCCCCAGGGTGAGTGGTTCCTGCTGCACAGGGATCTGCCCCAGCTTCAGGAGACACCTTGGGAAGATCACTGGGGAAAAAACCATTAAGAGGTGGGGTGGAATTTGTTCCCTTGGGTGATGAAAAAAAAAAAAGACAAAACTTCTCTTAAAACTTGTTCAGACTTCATTAATTCAGACAAAAATATACAGCTGGTGGGTGAGCCCTGCCAGGACAGCCCAAACCCGTGTCTCTCCCATCCCTCTCAGCCTACATCCCCAGAACCCTCCAGATTAGCAGCACACATTTCTGGTGGCATCTTACACGTCCTTCAGATGTTTCTCAGGGAAACACTGACTTGCTCTGGGCCATCCCCCCCACCACCACTCCCAGGAAGTCTCTACAAAGGGTGCTGGGTGCCAGGCTTGAGGTTGTCCCCCTGGGTGCTGGTGTTTGCTCTCCAGCCAGCAGGAGGATCTGCTCCTTGCTGAGGCTGATGAGGTTGGGTGGTGGGATCTCTGACTTCTTCCTCAAACCTGGTCCCTGGGGCCAGCTCCTGGGATCCACCAGGAAACCCTGGATCTGCTGCAGGTTCCTGCTGCTACCAGAAGGTCCAGGGAGGCTGCATCATTTCATAGGTGGGGATGCTGGTGACGTTGACAGGAATGGAGATGACAGCCCAGGGGAGCCCGTGCTGCTCCAGGGAGCGTCTGATCATGTACCTGGAAAGGTGAAGAGGTGACAGGCAGGGGTGAGGTGGAAGTGAAGCCCAGACACCAGCATGAACCCCAAAACAGCTCCAAGAGAAACTGCCCATTAATTACAGAACCATTCTGGTTGGAAAGGACCTTCCAGATGACCCATGAGTCCAACCATCAGCCCTACACCACTCCAAATCTGGTTCACCGAGGACACGCTGCTCACTTCCTTGTTTTGTGAGCACACTTGGGAAAACTGGGAAGATTTGTGGGCGCCTCCTGGCCATGGGCACTTACTTACCCATCCCTGCCCAGCAGGAAGAGTGCAGGGATGTCAGCTGTCCTCCTGGTGCTGTCCTGGATCATCTCGATGTAGAAGCTGTCGTTGTCGTAGGCGTTGTCCGCGATGATCACGGCGCGGCCGCCGTGCTCCTGGATCACTCGTGTCTTGGAGAGGAAGGAGCAGCCCCTGGGACACAGAGGGACAAAACTCTGGTGGCCACAGACAGATCTGCAGCAGAAAACTCCCCTGGAGATGGCCCAAACTGAGGACTGTCCCCTCTGCTCCTCTGCCTGTCCCCAAACCTTGCTCCTCTCTGAGGCTGCGTTCGCAGCACGGCCCACACAGGCTCTGCCACTTTCTCCTAAATTAAATTAAATTAAATTAAAAGAAAAGAGGAATGTTTCCAGCTGGCTGCAGGCTGGTTTCTAAGAGACTCAACGTGGGAAGCTCTAGGAGCTCATGTTTTCCTCCTGTAAGATGTGAAGTCCCAGGGAGAAGCTGGAGGTGATGGTGAAGCGTGGCCATGGTTCCTCTCACCCTCTGTGCCATGAGCAGCCCCCCCCTGCCACAGGGTCCCCCCCAGCCACTCCTGTGCCACCAGACTTACCCTCTCTCCACCAAGGCGATCTGGTCCTGGATGAAGACACCATTGTTCAGCTCTCCACAGGCTTCAGGAGGATCTGCTGGGACCAGGTGGATCTGGTCGTACCTTGTGTTCTCGGAGGAGAGAAGCAGGGGTGAGGCAGGGGGGAGCAGGGAATTTCCCCCCACACCCCCACCCTGGCTGTCCCCACTGTCCCCTGCCCTGCTGAACCCCCTCCAGCCTCTGTTTTGGGGGAGATTTAGGGCTCCCACCTGCTGGTTTCCCCTTTCCAGCCTCTGTGAAGCCACCACTCAACCCCGTGCCTGGGTGTGGATGTGACCACAGGGCAGGGAAACTGAGGCACGGCCTCCTCTATCCACACAAATACTCCTGGGGAATGTATTCCCCAGCAGAGCCACTCCTGCCACCCCATCCCAACCTCAGGGTCATTCATTTGGTTTGCAGACCAGCTGGTTTATCTCTGGGACACCCCTGTGACACGTGGAGGAGGGGACACGTGCTCCCTGGAGGGGCTAAAAAACCCCTCTGAGATCCAAAGGGGAAGCTCAGGGAGGAGCCAACAGCTCTGTTTTTTATCCAAGGATCCCAAACATCATCCCCAGAGTGGAGAAACATCAGGAGAGAGAGACCTGAGAGAAATGAACTGCTTCACACTTACAAACACCCCCCCAAAGTCCTTGGCTGGGGTGGCAGTGAAGATGTAGCGGATGTCCCCGGGGCTCAGCACTTGGAAATACAAATATTCATGGATGCGTAACCCTGGGGGGGGGCGTGGAGAGAAAAACAAAGGAAAAAGTCCTGAAAAAAAAAAAAAAAGAATAGGGAAAAATCCCCCCCCCCGCTGCCCCTCCTCAACTGCACCACCCTGGAGGGGGGGAACGCAGCCTTTGACCATGGCAGGTCCTGGAATGGGGTGAAATCCACCTGGATTGGGATGCAGGAGGGGGAATGAACCGGGATTGGGGTGTAGGAGGGGACATGCACTGGGATTGGGATGCAGGAGGGGGAATGCAATGGGATTGGGATGCAGGAGGGAGAATGCAATGGGGTTGGGATGCACCGAGGGGAAATGCAGCCAGAGCAGGGTCCGGGAGGGGAAATGCCGTGAGATTGGGGTGCAAAAAGGGGAACCGCATCCGGATCGGGGTGCGGGAGGGGAGATGCAATCGGGGCAGGGTGCGGGAGGGGAACCGCAGCCGGATCGGGATAAAGGAAGGGGAAGCGCAGCCGGACCGGGGTGCAGGGAGGGGCAAGGCATCGGTGCCGGGGTACAGGGGGGTTCGGGGGTGTGGGTCCGGGGGTGCCGCCCGCACTCACCGCGGGCCGGGCAGGAGCAGAGGCAGAGACAGAGCCAGAGCGAGCGGCGGAGCATGGCTGCGCCCGGCTCCCCGCAAGCCCCGCCCCCGACGCGATGCCATTGGCCGCGCCCCCTGCGCCGCGCGTTCCTATTGGCCGGCGCAGCCATCAATCTCCCGGGTGACGGTCGCGGAGGCGGTCGCCCCCTCCCTCGCCTGTCAGCTCGGTGACCGCTGCCCGGCCCAGCGGGACCGCGCTGTCCCCTCACCGGCCCGGTCCGGTAAAGCTCCACCCGCCGAGCCTGCTCTCCCCAGGCCGCGTTCTCCACCGGCAAATGGTGACCCGGCTTGACGGAGCGTGCTTCTCCATGGTTACCCGGAGAAGGAAAGGCTCCTCACCGGGGCCGCTCTATCCGCCGGTACCATAGAGGGCATCCGGAAGTGGTTGCTTAGCAACGCGCCCGTCTCCCGCGGAAGCTTCTGGGCGGGCGCGGTGCATTGTGGGGCGGGGCCTATCCGAGCCGGGAGCCGCAGCCGCCATCAGTGCCGCCGGGATGATGGTGAGTGCCATCCGCCGCCATCCCCGCCGCCACCGCCACCCGCTGCCCTCCGGAGCCTCCCCGGGGTTCCGCTGCCCTCCAGGGACCGTGTCGGACGGGGTTGTGGTGGGGATGGCGGAGGCCGCGCTGCCGCTACCCGCGGCGTGAGTCCGGGCCCCGCTTCCCGCCGGGACCCTCAGGGCCTGGGGCTCGGCGTGGAGGGGTTGGGTGGGAGCGGGAGCTGTGGGAGCTGCAGCCATGAACCTCGGGAGGTTCATGGAAGCCCCCTGAGCCGCTTCCCCCCCAGCCCCAGCGCTCCCCATTGCTGCGGCCCGGGGCGGTGTTTGCTTCTCCTTTGGTTTTCTGGGGTTTCTTTTCCCTTTCTTGTGATGGGTGGGGAAGAACTCGGTACCTTTTCTTCCATAGGGTCTTTGTGGGACTGACTGGGCGGCTGGGCTGTGATTAATGTGGCCAGCTCAGCCCCAGCCCTGTCCTTCTGTAGTGAAACACTCCCAAATGTTCATTTTGCTTTCTGCCCGCGGGCGGGTGTTTCAAATTGGGCTCCTTGAGGCGTGTTTGCCGGGTGTAGGCAGTCAGTTCCTGTGTCTCTACCCTTGTCTTTCCTCTCTGGGAGCATCCTGCAGCACTTGGCACCCTTTGGGGCAGCTGAGGCTCTGATTTGGGGTGTGCTGGGGAAGGGGTGGTTGTGCTGAACACCTTGCTGGCACTGTAATTAAAACCATCCCTGGTCTAGGTCATAAAATCCTGGAACAGTTTGGGCTGGGAGGGAACCTAAAGCTCACCCAGTCCATCCCAGACATCTTCTGGGGTAGATTGCTCAGAGCCCCATCCAACCTGATCCAGTGTTCCCAGGGATGGGCCATCTCCCACCTCTCTGGGCCAAGGTTTCACCAAGGTTTCACCACCCTCAAGGTGAAACATTTCTTCCTAAGATCTCTGAATTTCCCTTTTTTAGTTTAAAACCATCACCCCTCATCCTACACTACAGCCCCTGATAAAAGGTGTGTTCTCTTATTAATTCTCCTTTAACTGTTGGAAAGCTCTCCCCATTGTTCCCTTCTCATCTCCAGCTGAACACTCCCAACTCTCCCCCTGCCTCCAGAGCTGCTCCAGCCCTCCCAGCACCTCCATGGCCTCCTCTCTCCACCAGCTCCATGTCCTTCTGGTGCTGGGGACCCCAGAAGTGGATCCAGGGGGGAGCAGAGGGGGACAACCCCCTCCCTTGGCCCTGCTGCTGACACTGCTGGGATGCAGCCCAGGACAGGGGTGGTTTCTGGGCTGCCAGCAGACACTGCTGCCTCAGGTCCAGCTCCTCAGCCACCAGAACCCCCAGATCCTTCCCAGGGCTGCTCTCAAGCCCTTCACTCTCAGCTTATGTTGATAGCAGGGGTTTTCCCAACCCATTTCCAGGAATCTTCCACTTGTTGCTCTCCATGAGGAGCCCAGGGGCATCCTGCTTGTCCCTCTGGATGGCATCAGCCCCAGCACTTCCTTGCTCTGAGTGCAGCCTCAGGACCTCTTTAAAACACTTGGTGTGGAAAAAACCCCACAGTTGGAGTTGGGTGTGTGGTTCCTGAGGCTGCTGGGGGAATTCCAGTTGGACTGGGACCAGGGGGAGGTGTGGAGCAGAGGAACTTGGTAGCCAAGTTAGGTAGCCAAGAAGGCCAATGGCATCCTGGGCTGGCTCAGGAACAGCGTGGCCAGCAGGTCCAGGGAAGGGATTCTGCCCCTGTGCTCAGCTCTGGTGAGGCCACAGCTTGAGTCCTGTGTCCAGTTCTGGGCCCCTCAGCCCCTCAGGAAGGAGCTTGAGGTGCTGGAGCAGGTCCAGAGAAGAGCAAGGAGGCTGTGAAGGGATCCAGCAGAATTGCTGTGAGGAAGGGCTGAGGGAGCTGGGGGTGTTGAGGCTGGAGAAGAGGAGGCTCAGGGGAGACCTCATCACTCTCTGCAACTCCCTGAAAGGAGGTTGGAGCCAGGGGGGGGTTGGGCTCTTTTCCCAGGCAACTCTCAGCAAGACAAGAGGGCAGGGTCTCAAGTTGTGCCAGGGGAGGTTTAGGTTGGAGATGAGAAAGAATTTCTTTCTGGAGAGGGTGATCAGGCATTGGAATGGGCTGCCCAGGGAAGTAGTGGATTCTCCGTGTCTGGAGATCTTTCCAAAGAGCCTGGATGTGGCACTGAGTGCCATGGGCTGGGAACTGCAGTGGGAGTGGATCAAGGGTTGGACTTGATGATCTCTGAGGTCCCTTCCAACCCAGCCCATTCTAGGATTCTATGAACTGCAGGTTTTTATCCCCAATCTTTTGGTGTGGTGGCAACTGGGGTGAGGAACTTTCTCCGGGTTGCCTGTAGGGGTCGGAGTAGCAGCTCTGCTGTGTCTTCTCTTCCAGCCCACACCCGTCATCCTCCTGAAGGAGGGGACAGACACCTCGCAGGGGATCCCTCAGCTCGTCAGCAACATCAATGCCTGCCAGGTGATTGCTGAGGCTGTTCGAACCACCCTGGGGCCTCGGGGCATGGACAAGCTCATTGTGGATGATCAGGGTAAGGGCTGTGGCTTCTCCCAGCAGCTGGAAAAATCCCTCAGAAAAATCCCTCAGAAATAAACTTCCAGCTGCTCTGGCCTCTGCTGTGGAACTGGTTGGTAGAGCTGCCTGAGGAGCTCCTTGTTTGCGGCCTGCTCACTTGCATTACAGCAGCCAGGGGGAGGTTGGGTAGATCCAGGGTTGCTGGGACCAGATCTGAGAAATCCCATGGCAGAAAGAAATGGTGTCTGCAGCCTGCTTCTCAGCTTGCCCTCACCAGCTCTGTCTGAATTGTTAAATGAAGCTGATAACATGTGTGGAGTTACTCAGCAGTTGTGGCTGTGTGAGATCAGTGGATGTTACTGCAATAAATTTAAAAAAAAATAGGATTTTCCTCTTTCCCCTCCTTCCTTTCCCTTCTTTCCCCTCTTCCCTGCCCCCTCTTCCCTGCCCCCTCTTCCCTGCCCCCTCTTCTTTCCCCTCTCCTTCTGCTACACAGCTGTGTGTCTGGCTGCAGAGCTGTACTCAGAAACTGTGGTGGTCACATTTCAAATCATACAGGAGACCAAACCACTCATTTAGCTAAAACCTGCCTTTTCAGCCTGACCAGGGCTTTATTCACACCAGCTGAGCCTTGACTTCTCTTTGCACCTCACTCCTAGGCAAAGCCACCATCTCCAATGATGGTGCCACCATCCTGAAGCTCCTGGATGTTGTCCACCCTGCTGCCAAGACACTGGTGGACATTGCCAAATCACAGGATGCAGAGGTAAGAGGCTCCACTGGGTCCCCTCAGAACCTGAGGCTTTTCCCAGCAGTGGTTGTGAGGATTTGGTGTTGATGTGTGTGGGAATATTGGGAACTGCTCACCACGTGCTGGTGTTTATCCCTGTTCCTTGACACCTTCTCTTTTGTGGTAACTTCCAAATCTTTTGCAGCCAGATCTGGAACTTGAGAGGTTCAGAGTTCCCATGCCATGACCACAGGTGACAGGGAAATGAGAGCTGACCCTCAAAGGGGATGCAGCTTGAGCCCAGCCCTTTTTAATCACTAAAAATAAAAATCCAGCTGCAAATCTGCCAAGGAGAGAAAACAGAAAACCTTGGGCTGTGTTTTCCTCTGTGTAGTTTTGAAGCTGCTCTCACAGTTTGGGTGACCCAGAGCCTCTCCTCTCTGCTGGAGTGAGAGGACAAGGGGGAAATGCTTTAAAACTTGAAGAGATTTTAGCTTGGACATTAGGAAGAAATTCTTCTCTGTGGCAACTGATTTCCCAAGGAAGTTGTGGCAGTGTTGAAGGTTGGGTGGGACTTGGAGCAACCTGGGCTGGTGGGAGGTGTCCCTGCCCACTGGATGGAGCTGTGACCATCATTTTGTGACCCATTCTGTGACTCCTTCCCTGCAGGTTGGGGATGGCACCACCTCTGTGACTCTGCTGGCTGCTGAGTTCCTCAAACAAGTGAAGCCCTACGTGGAGGAAGGTCTCCATCCTCAGATCATCATCAGGGCCTTCCGCACAGCAACCCAGCTGGTGAGGCAGCCTGGGCAGGGCTGGGCTCCTCCAGGGTCTCTGGGGAGAGGAAATCTCTGCCAGAAATGACAAATAACACATTTCAGGCACAAGTCAGTGATGAATGGGTGTTGGGGGAGGCAGAACTGAGCTCATGATGCCTTACAGCAAACATCAGCTGCCTTGCCTGGTGTCAGCTGCTGTCACCAGCTAATCCTTCTTGAGAGCTATTGGTTTTACTCCAAGGAAGAATAAAAAGGTGGGAAAATTCCTTTTTCCCATTCTTGTGATCACTGCTACTCCTTGGTAAAGCTGCTGCTCCTTGGTAAACCTTTCATGTCCCCTAAGCCTGTCCCTTCTCTGGAGCTGAACTCCTTCAGCAGCCTTTTGGTTCCCCAAATCTCTGCTGAACCCAGTGGGGCAGCTCTGAGCCCCTTCTCTTATAAATCCATGTTAGTGTCACTTAGAGTTATTGTCCTGACAGGGGTGAAATATCTCAAATGCCTGAAAATTTTGTGATGCTGAAGTGGAGAATAAAAATTAACATAAAATACAAAGAGCAAACTTGGAAATCTGATCAGCTCCTGAGCATGAATCATTAATCCAGCTGTTGGCTTGTGTTTTGGCAGGCTGTAAACAAGATCAAAGATATTGCTGTTACAGTCAAGAAGGAAGATAAAGAGTAAGTTTCCCTTCCTGCTGACCTGGTTGTGTAAACAGGGTTATTCTTCAGCTTTCAGAGGTTCCTGCTCCTCCAGGGGAGATGCTGAGCTCTTGCTTGGGCTGCAGTGAAGTATTTAGGCCAGTGTCTTCCATGGAGGAACCAGGGACCAAAATAAGTGGCCTGATTTCTTTTTTTTTCCAGTGGTGGTGGAGACTTTGCTACCATCAGTGGGTGTTTTAAATGCTCAGGGCTTCTCTGAGCTCTCAGATCACTCTTTAGCTGTTGGATACATGAAGTTAGCTTGCTAATAAGTGACCAGTACCATGTGTTTTTCTTGATATCTTCCTTGCAGTGAGCAGAGGAGCCTGCTGGAGAAGTGTGCAGCCACAGCCCTGAGCTCTAAACTCATCTCCCAGAGCAAGGAGTTTTTCTCCAAGATGGTGGTGGATGCTGTCATGATGTTGGATGACTTGTTACAGCTCAAGATGATTGGAATAAAGAAGGTGCAAGGAGGAGCTCTGGAAGTAAGTTCTGTGGGAGTCTGTCCTGAAAGGAGAGGAGCCCAGTGATCAGAGCTCCTCTGATGGGCTGACTTGAGGAGAAATTTGGGGATGAACAAAGCAAAACAAAGCATTTGCTGTGAGGGAAAAGTTTACTGAATAGGGCTGGATTTCTTTTCTGTAGGTAGGGAATCTTCTTTTGGAGCCAAATCCACTCTTCTCTCACTGACCCCTGCAGCAGAAATGGGTACTGGGGCAAATTCCATTTGTGTCTTCAAATATCTGTGGGACAACTGATGTGTCCAGGCTCTGTCCTGCCTCTGTCCTGTGTAGTTTTGGCCCCTTGCTTGGGATCCTTCTGAAAAGTAAAACCTTCCCCAGTCTCTGTGAATTATTATTCCCTGGCTGTTGCTGTCTGTGAACACCCATTTTCATTGAGAAGAGAACTAATGACACCATTTTCCTGCCCAGACAGCTAATTGGGTGGATTAAGAACATCTCAAGCATCTGGTTTTGTGGTGTCTGGGCTTACTGGAATTCAGAGGCTTGCAGAAATTGCTCTCCTGGGGAGGATGGTGTCTCCCATCCTGGACAAAGCATCTCTCCCTGCTCCCTGTTGTTCCCTAATCTGCTCCCAAGACTCCTTGGAGACTTGGAGGAGGAGAAGGGTCAAATAATTTTCCATGCTGCATTTCAGGGTTGGTTTTTGTGAGGGATCTGGGTCAGCTGCAGCTGAGGAAGTCTCTGCTTGTTCTGGGTCAGGTGGGACAGGGAACCTGGGCAGAGCCAGGTCTGAAGTGTAGGGTTAGGTACACTCAGGGTAGGAGACTGAGGTGCTGATTTCTCTTCCCAGCCCCCAAATCCAGAAGTTCAGTTCAGGGGGGCAGTGTTGGGGTGGGCAGTGCTGCTGCAGAACAATCCTCCAGGTGGTGATGGGGCTTGGAAAAACAGAGCAGGGAAAACAAACAAACAAAACAGACCTCGAGTGTGGGGCTGTGGATGAGGAGTATCCATCTTCAAAGGGGAGGGTTGGGAGAGACATCAGAGAGAGAACAGATTGCTCTCTCCCTTGATCTTCTGGTTGTGTGCAGCATCTTGAGCTGGGGTGTGTTGAGGAGTAAAGAGGAAGCTGCTTTTGTGAAGAGAGAGAGAAGAAAGAAAAATATTTGCTGCTGCTTTGCTTTCCAAGTGGGTTAATCAGAGCAGGCAGCTGGTGGGGAGCACTTGGTAAAGGAGGATTCCAAGCAGAGAGTCTCCTCCAGGAATTCTTAACCCCACTGAGAAGGGAGTCAGATCCTAACACATCATCCCTGTCCCCAAGGACTCCCAGCTGGTGGCTGGAGTTGCCTTCAAGAAGACTTTTTCCTACGCGGGGTTTGAGATGCAGCCCAAGAAGTATCAGGCTCCCAAAATTGCCTTGCTGAACGTGGAGCTGGAGCTCAAAGCTGAGAAGGACAACGCTGAGGTCAGAGTCAACACAGTGGAGGTAAGAGCTGGAAATTTCTCCTGCTTCCTCCTGCCCCCCTGAGGTGCTTGGCTGGCTGCATGGGAGCCAGGGGGATCAGTGGGGTTGCCTTCTGCTCACCCTGGAAATAGCTGGGGGGAGGTTATGCTGCCTCACCTGGGAGAGTTGGACTTGGAGCAGGTTTGGGGCACGTTTCTGCTCAGCCCCTGTGCTCTGAGAAGTTGGCAGCTGCCTGGTGACTTCTTAAAGCTTAAATGAAGTAAATTCTGAGTAAACTCTTGGGTAATGAAGAAGGTAGCTGGTTGGGCAGTTGTTCTCCTTCCACCTTGTCATGTGAAACGTGGTCATTCTCTGACATCCTGGAAGGCACCACCCTGTTGGGGGCATTGGGTTCCTGTGTGATTGTGGTGCCTAAAGTTCTCAGCTCTGATTTTTGGGGTCTTGGCTCCAGCACTCTCAGGAACTGATTGATTCAAGTTCCCCTCTCTGCTGGGGTGAACGTGGTGCTCTTGATGGCAGTGCTGGGTTGCTTATCCCTGTTTCCTCCCTCCTAGGATTACCAGGCCATTGTGGATGCTGAGTGGAACATCTTGTATGACAAACTAGACAAAATCCACAAGTCAGGAGCCAAAGTTGTCCTCTCCAAGCTTCCCATTGGGGACGTGGCTACTCAGTACTTTGCAGACAGAGACATGTTCTGTGCTGGCCGTGTCCCAGAGGAGGATCTCAAGAGAACAATGATGGTGAGCTGCTTGCTTTCAGGAGAAACACTTCTGATGTGTTTCCTTCAGAAAAACACACTTTTGTTTTCTTCAAAAGAAACACTTGTGATCTGTTTTCAGCCACACCAAGCTGGTCATTCCCAAAAAGGGCAGCACGTGGTGACTGAACTCCCTCTTCCTTACAAAGATAAAAATCAAAATCCCATCAGGTTTTTTACCCATGTGGTGATTACCTAAAGCTGCCATATAGTGTCTTGACTGAACATTTGCACACTAGCTGCATCTGCACTGCTTTTTTATTCCCCATTTTGCATGGGGAGAGGTTTCTTTTCCCTTGTTCTTGCCTCTTCCACCCTGAGTGGTTTTCTCTGAAGCTTTTGTGCAGCTGCTGGAGCCTCTGAGTCAGCACTTGGGAGAAGCAGAATCTTGTTTTGCTCTCAAGGATGATTTCAGATGCTGGTAGCTTGCATGGCATGGGAGGAAAGTAGAAGGGTTTTTTTCTTGAATCTGTTTTTTTGCAGCTCTAAAAGGCCTGGTTGCCTCTGAAAAGTGGGGACCTGCTGGGGAAATTTGTCTTTTTATTTGTCAGCATTGGAAATTCCACTTCCCTTTCCATGCAGGCCTGTGGTGGCTCCATCCAGACCAGTGTCAATGCCCTGTCAGATGATGTTCTGGGACGATGTGAACTCTTTGAGGAGACTCAGATTGGAGGAGAGAGGTAAATACCCCACTCTGGAACCCCTCTGCTCCTCTGTGAGCAGCTCTTGGTTTGAGTTCTGAGCATTGGTGGGGCTGAGAATCTCTGGGTGTGAAAACACAGTGGCATTGTTGCTGCTTTAATGGGGCTGAGGAGGGAGAGGGGGCAGGAGTAAGTTTTCATCTAAAGCTTTACCTCTTTTATATGCTTTGAAAAATACAAATTGGTTCCTCAGTGCCATGGTGGTGGCATTTCATTCACACCTCAACAGCAACACCTCTTGGGGTTGGTTGTGGCTTTTGTCTCATAACCCCCCTGCCACTTCCCTGTCGTGCAGATGAAGCTGGGTGCCATCTAAAGGGTTCTAGAGAAGGAATCATAGAATCAAAGAGTGGTTTGGGTTGGAAGAGACCTTCAAGATCATCCATTGCCACCCCCCTGCCATGGTCAGGGACACCTCCCCCAGCCCAGGGTGCTCCAAGCCCCATCCAACCTTCGACACTGCCAGGGATGGGGCAGCCACAGCTTCTGGGGGCAACCTGTTCTAAATTAAATAATTTCTTCCTCTTGGGGGCTGCCTGCTAACATCTGCCACATAAAAAGCAGAGCTCTGGTCTAGCACAATGGCCTGGCAAGAGGAGGAGAGTAGATTTTCCTGGGTTGGCTTCAATTTCACTCAGATATTTCCAGGCTCTGCTGCATCGGGAGTGCTGCCCAGGGTGAAATGCCTCCAGACTTGTAAAGAGCTGCTGTGTTTTCTGTGCTGTCACCTTCAGCAGCACAACTGCTTCTCCCTCACCTTAACCCTTCTCACCTTGTGCCCCTGACAGGTACAACTTCTTCACAGGCTGCCCCAAGGCCAAAACCTGCACCATAATCCTGCGGGGGGGTGCTGAGCAGTTCATGGAGGAGACAGAGCGGTCCCTGCACGATGCCATCATGATTGTCAGGAGAGCAATCAAGGTCAGGGCCAGCAGAGAGACCCTCCCTGCTGGATTGTCATCACTGAGGTTGTTGAGCAGCCCCTGGCATGGCTGTAACTCCTTCTAGAAACCTTTTCACATCCCAGCCTTTGGCTGAGGGCTCTGGGGAGTGGCCTGAAGCTCTCTGGGGTAGAGTGGGGCGTGGAGCCAGGCAGCAGCTGATGGATGAACTCGAGTGCTGTTCCCTGGCCAAAGCAGCATTGTTTCTGCAGTGTTGCCAACTATTTTTGGGGCATGCTTGGCTTTTGCCTTCTCTCCAGCAAGGCTGTGAGTTGTGCTTGCTGGGTTTGGTGTGCTGTGTCAGCATCTCCATCCTGAAGGGAACGAACTCAGTCTGGGTGCAGCAGGGAGATCTCCACAAGGTTTCAATAGCAGGATTGTGCCATGCTAAAGCCACTTGTTCCTTCTCTTGGTGACCAACCTGGGGGGTTAACTGTCCCCTGGCTGTGAAGTAAGCTGAGGGATGTGTGGATGTGGAGCTGCTGGTGCTGTGTGATAGCTGCTGCCTTACCGTGGGTGTTCCTGGGCTCTGTGTGATAATGTGTGAACGTGAGGTTTGCAGCTGAAAAGGTTGAGTACCCTGAGGGGATGGGAAGAGGCAAGTCAAGATTTTTTAGGACTGTTTTGCTTTTAGAACATTTTGCTCTCCCTGCTGAAACAAATAAAGAGGGGGGGAAAGAAGCAGAACTTGGCTGCCAAGTGCTGCTGCAAATGAATTTGGAATGCTTCACAGCAGCAAGGGAAACCTGCCCAGCCTGCTGTCCCTTGCAGAATGATGGAATGTTAGAGGTTGGAAGGGGCCTCTAGAGATCAGAGAGTCCAACTCTACCAGAGCAGGATCCAGGAACACATCCAGGTGGGGTTGGAAAGGCTCCAGAGGAGGAGACCCCAGAACCTCTCTGGGCAGCCTGGGCCAGGGCTCTGTCACCGGAAAGAAGTTTCTCCTTGTGTTGAGGTGGAACTTCCTATGCTCTCCTCTCACTGGTAGAGTGTCCCCAAACCACCCTTTTTATTTCATGCACTGCTGGGAAAGAGCTGCTGCTGGAGGTTCTTGGCCTGTTTCTGGAGCCCCCAGGGCTGTAGGTTCTGCAGGTTCTCCTGGGGCCCTGTTGTGTCTGCATCACGCTGAGCTGCGGCACTTGCAGGAAACGAGTTCCCAGGGAGGACAGGGAGAATTTCTCTTTCAGAACGACTCAGTTGTTGCTGGTGGGGGTGCCATAGAGATGGAGCTTTCCAAATACCTCCGGGACTACTCCAGGACCATTCCAGGCAAGCAGCAGCTGCTGATAGGAGCTTATGCTAAAGCCCTCGAGATCATTCCCCGACAGCTCTGCGACAACGCCGGCTTCGATGCCACCAACATCCTCAACAAGCTCCGAGCCAAGCACGCCCAGGTAGGTGCCCACCTTTGAGGGAGAACCAGTGGTGTGTGCTTTTTTAATTTCTTTTTTATTATTATTTATTTCTCAAGCCTGATGGTTTCAGTGTAAATCAGCCCAGGTCCACGTTGGGCTCGTGTTCTCTTTGGTGAAACGCCGTGGTTTGTTGTCAGATCAGGTGTGGGCTTGGTGCAGGTTTCTATAAAAGGAACTGCTCTGTTTTTCCCCTTTGATCACAGCTGTCAGGTGACTTGGAGATCTGGGAGGTTTGATTTGCATTTTTAAAAAATGCATCTTTTGTCAGGAGGGAGGCTTTAATGTAAGACATTAATTAGTGTATGGAAGTTGGCAGAGCTGCCTGTTTTCTGGAGGAGCTTCAGATCACTTCAGATCTCGTGGAGGGCTTGTGTGCACACACAGTCCTGGTCCAGGCAGCTGGAACTTGCCCCTTGGCTGCTGCTTTGGGGGGGGTCACTCCTCCCCAAGTTTCATCTTGCTGATAATTTTGAGGTCAAGGAGAAAATTCTGCCCCAAAATGGGTGGCTGTGCCTTGAGCTGCAAAAGCTGGGGCTGTGGGTGGACAAATGAGACAGCAGTGGAGTGGAAGTCAGCCCTGTATAGCTCCTACAGCCTTTTCCCCCTCAAATCTTCTTCCTTTGTACAGAGAGGTTCATCCCCTGCCTCTCCTAGAGCATTTCCATGCATCCAGTTCCCAAAGTCACAGAATCCCAGACTGGTTTGGGTTGGAAGGGACCTTCAAGATCATCCAGTTCCATGGGCAGGGACACCTCCCACCAGCCCAGGATGGTCCAACCTCCAACACTGCCAGGGATGGGGCAGCCACAGCTTCTGGGGGCAACCTGGGGCTCAGCAGCCTCACCCCAAACAATTTCTCCCCAAGATCTCATCTCAATCTCCCCTCTTGCAGCTTAAAATGCTTCCCCCTTGTCCAGACTCCCTCCCCAGCTTTCCTGGAGCCCCTTCAGGCCCTGCAGAGTGCTCTGAGATCTCCTTGGAGCCTTCTCCAGGCAGAAGACCCCCAACTCTCTCATCCTGGCTCCAGAGCTGCTCCAGCCTTTGGATCATCTCTGTGTCCTCTGGCCTCGCTCCAACATCTCCACCTCCTCCTTGTCTTGGTGACCCCACCACTGCAGGGAGAAGAATCTCAAATCCTTTCCAGCCCAATAACACAACCCTCTTCCCTCTTCTCTGCCTCCCCCAGGGAGGGATGTGGTATGGTGTGGATGTCAACAAGGAGGACATCACTGACAACTTCGAGGCCTGCGTCTGGGAACCGGCGATCGTCCGCATCAACGCCCTGACGGCCGCCTCCGAGGCCGCCTGCCTCATCGTCTCCGTGGATGAAACCATCAAGAACCCCCGTTCCACCATGGAGGCTGCACCTGGGGGAAGGGGAAGAGGACGAGGAAGACCCCACAACCACTGAGCCCCCTCTCCTGGTGGCTGGGGATGGGGCTGAGGAAGACCCCACAACCACCGAGCCCCGCCGCGGGCTGAGCTGGGGGTGAGCGCTCTGCTCCGAACCTGCCACGTGTGAAACAGAAATTGATTTCTCAATTAAGGAGCCCGTGCCCAGATGGTCGTCTCCAGGGCTTGCAGGCCACCACTGGCCACCTTTAATTAGAGTCAAATCTTGGCCTCGGCAACCACAGCCTGCTGCCAGCTGCCCTGCCCCAACATGTCCTACGCAGCACTGATCCCCTCGGGCTCACCTTGTCCAGTGGTGTGGAGCAGAGGCCTCAGTGAGCATGGGCTTTATTCCTATTTATACTGTTTGTTTTTTGGTTTTCTTTTTTTTTCTTTTTTTTTTTTTTTTTGGTCATTCTGCTGGGGGTTTTCAGCCCAGGCCCAAACACAATAAAGAGCTGACAGTGTTTCAGTGGCACACTGGGGTGTTTTCTGTTCTCTGCTGCTTCTGCAGAGGGAGAGCTGCTTGTTCAAAGGTTAACTTCTGGCATGGTTTGGGGTTTTTTGCTGTGTTTCAAAGCAGGTGCTCTGCTGGGAATCATAGACCCAGACTGGTTTGGGGTGGTGGGACTTTAAAGGATCATCCAGGGACACCTCCCACCAGCCCAGGGTGCTCCAAGCCCCATCCAACCTTCAACACTGCCAGGGATGGGGCAGTGACAGCTTCTGGGGGCACCCTGGGGCTCAGCACCCTCATTGTAAAAAATTTAATCCTTAAATGTTATCTCTATCTCTTGCAGCCTGAAACCCTTCCCTCTCATCCCATCCCTTCAGCCTCTTTGTTCCAGAGTCCCTCCCCAGGTTTTCTGGAGCCCCTTCAGGCATTGGGGGGTGCTCTGAGGTCTCACTGGAGCCTTCTCCAGGCTGAACAAACTTTCAGCCTTTATCTTGGCCCTTGATCATCTTCATGACCTGGGAAGCAGGACCCCAGTTCCCTTTGTTTTCCAGGCAGCACCTCGGTGCCTTTTCTCTCTCAGCTCTCCCAGGTTTGGTGACATTTCTGCTCCATTAATGACCCATTCACCTCTTGCTTTGTCTTCATGGAAGGTGCTTCAGGGCAGCAGCTGGGTCTGACACCTTCAGTCCTGGCAGGGAGCTGTGATTTGTGGGGCTGGAATGGCTTCAGGGATGGATCCTGGAGCATCTCCAGCAGGAAAAATGATGGACAGGTTTGGTGTAGCCCTCAGGAGAGTGAAAACCCCACCTCAATCTCCAGGAGTCTTTATTTTAACACGGAATCATAAAATAGCTCTTTACACACTTCTTGTTTGTTTGTTTTTCATGTAATTCTTTTAAATACACATGGTTTACACTCCGCAAAGTTTCAAAGCAACAACATCAAAGTGCATCTACAGGTGAGTAGTACCAACCAAAGTGCTAAAACATGGGTCTCCCCCAGCCACCAGAACCCCCCAGAGCCTCTTCAGAACCCCCCCATCTCACTTGATCCCCAGTTTTACCTCCCACCCTCCCCCCTTCCCCCATCCTCTGGCAGGTTGAGCATCGAGGCCCTGCTTTAGCATCCTAGGGCTGTGGGGTGGGGCAAAAAAAAAGAAAAATGGGATGTTTGGTTCTCCAGACACTGGCACATTGCTGCAAAAGACTAAAATAGACCTAAATTTAGAGTTAAAAAAATAACTTAGAGGAGGAGGAGGCGAAGTCACTGCCTTTGGAGGGGGGGGAGGTCACTGGACAGGGCCCCTTGGCTCAGCTGCCACCAGAGCACACACTGCCAAGGAGTGCTTTAGGGAAACAATTGGAATTCCTGTATATATATATATATATTTATAATGCTTTTCTTTTTTTTTTTTTTTCCTTTCTGTCCCTGTGCAGCCTCTGATTATCTCTAAGCAAGTGTGCAGGACTGCACTTGCTACCCAAAACCAACCCTTGCTTCCCAGATACCATCCCTGCCTTCCCCAAAACCATCGCTTCCTTCCTAAAACCCATCTCTTGCTTCCCAAAACCATTCCTTGCTTTTAAAAACCCTTCCCTTGCTTCCCAGAAACCATTCCTGGCTTCCCAAAAGAATCCCTGCCTTCCCAAAACCATCTCTTGTTTTCCAAAGACCATCCCTGCCTTCCCAAAACCATCCTTCCAGTTCCCAAAAACCATCCCTTGCTTCCCAAACCCCATCCCTGCCTTCCCCAAACCATCCCTTGCTTCCCCAAAGCCATCCCTGCCTTCTGAAAATGTCTTTGCTTTCCAAATCCATCTTTTCTTCCCCCAAATCCATCCTTTTCTTCCCCCAAATCCATCCTTTTCTTCCCCCAAACCCATCTCTAGCTTCCCCAAACCCACCCCACCTTCCATCACCATTGCACCTGCTTGTCCCTGGCCCCAGCCCACCTCATCCCCCCACTTCCACGGGGCTCAAGCCTGAGGCTGGCTTCAGAAAAATCCCATTTTTCCCTGCTTTTGGGTGGGTTTCCCTCCCTCCCTCCTTTCCTTGAAGGATGTGCAGGTGGGACCATCCTCCTGCTGTGGGGATTCTTTTCCCTCCCACCCATGGGGAAGGTCACACATCAACCTTGTAACAACACCCCCTGACCAAACAACAAACCATCTCTGGTTGCTAAAAATCTCCCTGTTTTGGTTTTTTAATTATTATTATTATTTTGGAGGGGTTATTTTAAAGCATTTTATCATTTGGCACCGAGTCCCATCAGGTTTTGTTCCACCCCAACCTGCAGGTTCCTGGGGTTCCAAGAGGAAAATGTTGCTCAACCACTCCAAGAGCCTTCAGCAATGTTTCTCCTGGGTTTTTTTTCTTCAATTTAATCCAAATTTGGAGCCTTTGGGAGGATCCAAACAAGGTGGCCAGGATCTGGCTGTGGGTGGCAGCTGGGATCCTATCCCACAGCCAGAGATGGGGCTTTTTAAATTCTTTTTTTTGCCTTTGCTTGATAAAGAAGATTTCAGAACCTCCTTGGAGGAGCCAACCTGGGAGTTCCCCCCTTTCCTGGAGACCTCCTGTGCCCTGGACCTCCCCAAACTGGGAACACAAGGATGGAAGCAGGAGGATGAGGAGGTCCTGGAGCAGCCCTGGCTCCTGGGCGATGGATGGTGAGCAAAATCCAACGTTTGAGACAGAAAAAACCATGGAATTGGGATTCATTTCCCCCTCGAGGTGGCTTTGCTGGTGGTGTTCCTCTGGAGCACCCTGACAGGCACCCACATTCCAAAGAGGAATGTTGTGAGTCGTGGCCATGGGGAAAATTTGGGGAAAAATTGGGCTTAATCCCTCCTAAAGTTGTCCCATGGGAAGCAGCACCAGCCAGCCAGCCCCTGGCCACCACCAGAACCTTGAGGGAATGCTGCTCCCCCCACTCAGGACACTCTTTTCCTGGCTTTTTGCTGGGGATTGTCATCGCAGAGCCCCTCTGGGGCTTCTCTAGGGTCTACTCTGGGGTTGAGCTCACACTACAGCTGTCCCATCCCAGCACGGGGTGACCTCAAGGCTTTCCCAAAGGATTTGGTATTTCTCTTCACCAATCCCAGAGGAAATGGGATTGAATCCCCACAGCTGATGTGGTGAACCCTGGGGCAGTGGCACCCCAAGGGTGGGTGATGGGAGAGCCAAAGGGGCCACGTCCTGGTGGGAAAGCATCAGGGAAGCCATCAGTGTGACATTTCCAAGGAAGAAACCCAGAGCTGTTAATGAGCTGGTTGCCATTAATAACCTGGTGGCAATTAGAAGCCACCAGGAGGGACACGAAGGGCTCATTACCCTGTGCCAGTCACCTTCATCCCCAGCCCAGGAGGAGGAGGAAGGGACCCATCCAAGCTCAGGCATCACACAAAATGGGGTGGCAAAAAACCCCCACCCCACTTCCCACCTTCCAATCCTTGAACCTGCTCGAGGTCTCGTGTCCTGCTGGGATTTTTATCAAACCATGACTTTGCTAAGCCAGAAGTTGGGCTTTTTGGGAGTGCCCCAAGAGGAGGGGGACGTTTTGGTCACCAGATTGGGGTGGGGTTGTCCTGCTGTGACTTACCAAACCCCCCAGTGCCACCAGTGCCACCAGCAGACACGGCCACCCTCCACACCAGCAGCTCCTCTGGCCTCACTGGGGAGCACACAAGGTTCCTTCAGGGGTCTTCAGCATCTCCCCCTGCTTTCCATCACCCCATCCTCATGGATTGGAGGATCCAGGCTGGGGGTGAGCAGGCAGCAAACCCGGAGCAGCCACCTTCAGTCTTCAGCCACAGCCCTCCACCACGATAGTCTTTTAAGCATAGAGTCTATGAACATGCTGAGTATAGAATTTTCCTTTAAAATATCTTTTTAAATCTCCTTTGTAGAAATAAATACTTACTTTGCTTTATTTTTATTTTTTTAAGGGAATTTCCAAGTCTCTGCTCTGTTCCAAACCCTGACGTCACCACTGGGACCAGGCTGGTGAGATGGTCCTGGACTGGTTTAGCTTCACTGGGTGTTGGTTTGGGTTTTTTTTTTTGCTGGTTGGGGCATCCTTTGTTCCTCATGCCCTCTGGACTACTCATGTCCCAACCTCCCTGGGATGGAGAGGAACCCACAGTGCCAGGGAGCTCATCCAGTGCTGCCCAGGGTGGTTTCTCACAGGCTTTTTTTTTTGGGGGGGGGTGCTCCCACATTTTGTGCATACAGGGACCAGCCTTGTCCTGGAAAGCTGCAGTCAGGAGGGAATGGAGATGTTTCCAACAGGGGTTTATGGCCCAAAAAAACCCCAACTACCCTGTTCTGGAGGAGACAGCATAGATGGGACAGGGGGGTGGGTGAAATGAAATGTTCTCCTCAGGTTCCTTCTGGGGTTGGAGACCCAGGAGCTGCCTCCAGCTTCAGCCATTGAGAAGAATTGATTTTATTTTCTGTGGATGTCCCCGTGGGCTGCTGGCATGCTGACAATGTCCCCATCTGAGGTCTGCAGCTCTCCTGACCCGGATGAGGAAGGTGGTACCAGGATGGGGGGATGCTCCACGGGGAGCCCATCACCCTGGGAGGGCTGCAGGAAGAGGAGGTGCCCTGGCAAGGGTCCTCTCCTCCCAGCCACGCTGGCCAGCAGGCACCAAAACCTCCAACAGTGGTGTCAAGAAGAGGAAAAACCTTCACAATCTGCTTTCCCCAGCTCAGCATGCTGGGTGCCAGCAGCCCTGGGTGGCAGGGGGCTGTGTCCCCTGTGCTGGCAGTGCTGTGATGGGTGTCCCCAGGGTGCCTTCTCCCCAGGGTGATGCCTTGACCCTGCTGGGTGCCTTCCAAAAGCCTTTTCCTTTGGAAAGAAGGAGGTTACTTGTGTGGGAGAGGGTTGATGATGTCCTTGCAGGCAGGAGACAGCCAGAAGCAAAAAGCAGAATTAAAAAAAAATAAATAAATCCAGCTGTGGCCAGAGAGAAATGATCTAGCAGGGCAGTTGGGTTGGTGCTTTCACCAGGAGCTTTGGATTTCAGGACCTTTTGGCCAGGGTTTCTTCTTCAGGCTGCTTGGGAAGGTGATGGGATGGCAAACAGGGGTGTCCCATGCCAGTCCTTCTCTCCAGAGGGGACAACTCTCCCTGGAGGAAGCCTGAGCAGGTTGTGGATGTTGGTGGGAACAGGAGCATGAGCTGTGTTGTTTCCTGCTGGAGGAGGAGGATTTTGGAGATGGTTTATTGCCTTGTTGGGAAGGTTTGGGTGGAGAGAAGGTGAGGCTGGAAACCTCTGGAAGAGCAACAACCTCTCAAGGTGTCCTCTGGCTCCTGCAGCTCTGCCACCACGGGCTTGTGCTGTTGTGGCTGCTGGTTCCTGGGCAGAATTTCCCCAGAATTTGGGTGTTAAACAACTGAAACAAAACTGAGCAGGAATGCTGGAGGAACGGCCTCTTCCCACCCCGTGGAGAGGAAGGGGATGCTCAGCCATGCAAAGAGCCCACAAGGATGGGCTGAGCCATTTCATCTCCCATCCAACGGCCCAAAAAAAAAAGAAAAAAACTCCAGAAAGAGAATTTGAAGAAGACAAAGATGTTCCCCAAACAAGGATCCTTGGCAACGAGCAGCCACGGTGGTGGGCTGGGAGGGTTGAAGCCATCTTCCCACCCTGGAAAGAGTTATCACCCTGTCTCTTTGGGCAGCCAAAAAAATGTCCTTAAGTAGCACCTTCTTGCCCGTGAGCTGGCCCCGGGGCTGCCACTCACTAAGGCCTGCAAGAGTTTTGGGGTTGGTTTGGGGTTTTTTTGTTTATTTTTGTGCGTGGGGCCGGCGTCTCCGTTGCTCCAGGTCCTGGCAACAGATTGGGTGGGTTTGGGGTCCCAGGATCTCCGGCTCCATCCGGGCAGGAAAGGGAATGTGCTTTGTGGTTCCCTGAAGGTCTAACAGCCTCCTTCCACTTTGATGTGTAAAATCTTGGAGAAGCCAGGTCTTTTCCTCAGGGCCTTGGAAGAGGGAGCAGAGAGTGTGGTTGGTGTAGGACCCGGCAGCCTGGACAGGACATCTGACATCCCCACCCCAGGAAAAGCCCCCCCTGGTCCCATCCCCACCACCTCATCCCCCAGGGGTTTGGCTTCATAGAATCCTAGAATTGGCTGGGTTGGAAGGGACCTCAGAGATCATCAAGTCCAACCCTTGATCCACTCCCACTGCAGTTCCCAGCCCATGGCACTCAGTGCCACATCCAGGCTCTTTGGAAAGATCTCCAGACACGGAGAATCCACTACTTCCCTGGGCAGCCCATTCCAATGCCTGATCACCCTCTCCAGAAAGAAATTCTTTCTCATCTCCAACCTAAACCTCCCCTGGCACAACTTGAGACCTTTTGTGCCCTCTTGTCTTGCTGAGAGTTGCCTGGGAAAAGAGCCCAACCCCCCCCTGGCTCCAACCTCCTTTCAGGGAGTTGGAGAGAGTGATGAGGTCTCCCCTGAGCCTCCTCTTCTCCAGCCTCAACACCCCCAGCTCCCTCAGCCCTTCCTCACAGCAATTCTGCTGGATCCCTTCACAGCCTCCTTGCTCTTCTCTGCACCTGCTCCAGCACCTCAATCTCCTTCCTGAGCTGAGGGGCCCAGAACTGGACACAGTTCAGGACTGGCTCAGCTCCTCTTGATTCTGGGAGATAACTCTGGGCTGGGTTTCTCTTTGGTTACAAACACCATTTCCAGAGGGCAGCAGGAGTTTGGGGCAAATGACATCAGCATCCACAGGGATGTCAGGACCTGGCCAGGATGCCCAGGGCAGGGCTGGAGTCCCCATCATCCCTGGAGGGGTTTCAGAGCCCTGGAGATGTGGGGATGAGGGACATGGGGTAATGATGGCTTTGGAAATGTTGGGTTAAAGGTTGGACTTGATGGTCTGAAAGGGCTTTTCCAACCCAAACAATTCAATGATTCTATGAGAACGTGCAGGGGCAGGGGAGAAAACCCAATTTCTGCTTTCACAGGTGGACTTTAGGTCACTTCATGGTGTCCAGCAAGTTGGTGGAAGAGGGAAGAAGGAGGGAACAGCCCTTTTGTGCCCCTAGGGAGCAGTGATGGGCAAGAATTTGTCCTCAGACCCCATGGGGACATGAGGCTGGTGACACACGGGTGACCTGGCTATGGCATCCCTTACCTGGAGTTTGTTGACCATTTCTTCAAACATCTTCTTGGCTTCAGGGCTGTGTGGTTCCTTGAAATAATCCACAATGCCCACCTGCACAACAATGGACCTCAGGTTCCGGCACACACCTGGGGACAGAGAGCCCACCTGGTCTCACCATACCTGGGGGGGGGGGAAATGTCCTCCCCACAGCCAGGATGGACCCTGAAACCCACCCAGTGCTCCTCAAGACCTTATGGAGATGGGGAACCTCATCCTGGAGGTGGGGGACACCTGGTTTTGGTGGCTCCATAAGGAGGATGGTGGTCTGTGAGATGGTTCCTCCCAGTTCTGCAGTCCTACTGCTTCCTTGGGAAGCCCTCACCCTTCCTCCCTCTTGTTGCTACTCACTGTTGAAGTGAAGCAGAGCTTTGGGGGTGACTGGTGTGGAGGTCAGCACCAGCATCTCCAGCCCCTTCAGCCCCTCCCGACACATCTCTGCTGCGACCTCCTGGTTGATCTCCACCACGTGGTCCAGCTCCAGGACCTGAAGCCTCATGCAGTTCCGAGCTAGAAGGACAGAGCAGCCACCATCAGCACCCCGTGGAGAAGGGGTGAGGACACCCAATGGGAAGGGGGTGGTAGGAGGGATGGGTGGCAGCAAGGAAGGGCAGGGTTCACCCATGGTCCTTGGGGTGGGCTTCTCCATGGGGATCCTCACAGAACATCTCCTAAGGGTATGTACCCTGCTTCCAGCAAGGTCTCCTTCTCCTTGTCCCATCAGAGGAGAGCTTCCTACCTAAGGAGGACAGTCCCTGGACACCACAGCCTGCTCCTCCAATGCCCAGTGCCCTCAGGTGGGGCCAGCACCTTCCAATCATCTGAAGGCAGCGGTTGCTGAAACGTGTTGGCTGCTGGCTGGGGAGATGAAGGAGAAAGAGCTGGGGAAGGATGGCAGGAAAGTTCTCCCCACCCACCCACCCACCCATCCCCACCACTGCTCCCGTGGGTGTTGCTGGGGATGGGACCTCTCCCACCCCCCAGCCTGGGTGTTGCCAGAACAACCAGGACAGGACAGGTCCAGGCACTCTGTGGGGTCCCTCTGCTGCCCACCCTCCACCTCTCTGGAGATCTGAATCCAGGAGTGGGAACCTGGACCTCCATTCTGGGAGGAGAAGCCCACACAGGCTCAGTTTGGTTGGCAAAGACCTTTAAGATCATCAAGTCCAACCATGACCACCACAGTTCCTCCTGGTGTTACCCCCAGGGAAGAAAGCAGCCCCCAGGGACTTGACATCCATCCACCTTCTGTGGCCATCACCATACTGTGATGATGATGATGATGATGATGATGATGATGATGATGATGATGATGATTCCCTGGTGTTCCTGCTAAGAGGCTTGGCATGCCACCAGCCTCCCAGGACAGGGAGCAATTCCCATGGGATGGAGCCATGGGACCTGCTCTGTGAGCTCCTGAGCACCCAGGTGCTGCAGGCTGGGCACCCACCAGCATCTTCACACCCCCAGTTGTTTTCCAGAGAACAACTGCAGCTGTCTCCTGAAAGTGACTCAACACCCTTCTAAAAGCATCCAGGAGCTCAGACAAGTGTTTGATGTTCAGATCCTCTACCAGACCTGTCACAGCTCCCCTTTCATCTCTGGGTGTTAGCAGCCACCCAGGAAAACATTCCCAGCTTGGTAGGGAGATGCCTCCACCCAAGAGCTCCCAACCTTCACAGGGCAAGAGGGAGCTGAGCCCCCAGTCCCCCAGAGTGACCTCCAGCATTGCTGCTCATCCCATGAGGACCCTCCCCAAGCTAACCTGGCACCCAAGTTGGTGTCCCTCACACTCAGCCTGGCTTCTCCAAACACGACTCTTACCATGGATGCAGAGGTGCAACCTGGAGGGAGATGATATCCCTGCAACCTGCTCCAAGGGCCCAGATGACTTCGTGACCCACGGGGTCCGTGGAGCTCCTGGAAGAAGACAGAGGACACGTGGTGGCCCCCGCTGGCAGCTCTGCTGCCCCAGGGGCTGTGTCTGCAGCTGGAGCTCCAGATGGGGTCAGTACTTGTGACCCACAGTCTGCCCACCAACCAGACCATCCCAACACCAACCCATGCAGGAAGGCTGAGGGCATCTCTAGCTGGAATTGTGCCTACGGAGGTGCCACGCCAAGAAAAGTGGGAGAGGGTGATGGTGAGGCTGGAAGTGAGGTTGAGGAGGAGTTTGGAGGCAAGGCTGAAGGTAAAGGCTGGAGGTGAGGTTGGGTGGCTGAATGTGGGGTTGAGGGCTGAAGGTGAAGCTGAAAGTGAAGGCAGAAATCTTCCAGATGCAACGGTGGGAAGTGACTGAGCTGAGCCTGCCAGGCCCTGTACCCTTGCAGAGCAAACACAAGGTCCCTGCAGATCCCCTCGGGTTGGTTTCACTGCCACCCGCCCAGCCTGGGTGGAGAAGGTGCCAGGTGGTGGTAAAGGTGTTCCAGCTGATGGGTGGGAACCTCCAGCCATGGGAAGAGGCTTCTCCATGGCCTCTGTGGTTGTGGCACCACATCTGGAGGTGGCTGTTGGCCAAACGTCACTGCAGGGGGTTGTCACTGCTCCTCCTTTCTGGAAGTGTCAATCCAGACTTCCTGGGATGCTGCTGGAGTCAGGCAGGGCTGTAGTGGAGCTGGAGGTTCACCATGAGTTGTGGCACCCGTGGGGTGCAGCCACGCTGTCTGGCACCCAACTTTTGTGCCTCTGGCTTCTTGCACAGAGCCAAAGGAGCAGAGATGTCAGAGAGCACCATCCTGGTGCTGCCAGCCCAGAGAGAGGCCCCTGGCAGCTCCACCACACTGGGTCACCCCCTGAAGGTGGAGGGCACACTTCCTAAGCCTGAGTGACCTACTTGAGAACTTCAGGGGAGCCTAAAAATAAGTGCTGGGTGTTGAGTGGTTCACACATCTCCACTGGAGCTGCCTGCCAGGACCCCCTTGGCACCCAGCGGGATGGGTTCAGTAGAGCAGGAGTCAGTCACACGTTAAAAACGTGCCAGGAGCACTTGGGATTTCTCTGGCACCCTTAGAAGGGCCAATGGAGGAGTCCTTGGGTTCAACCCAGCACTACTGGGCCTCCTCATGGTGGGAGATCCCCAGATCAGGGCTGGCTGTGTGTGCTTTTCCACCTGAAGTATTCTCCATCCTGGGCTGGGTAAGGACACCCATTGGCTGCAGGTGACATAGATGCAGAAGCTGATGTGGTCGTCTGCAGGGTGCAGAGGAGCAAGGATCATCCTCCTTCAGAGTGCAGGAAGGCTAAATCCTCTCTCCACAGGAGGCAGAGCCTCATCAGAAGGTTGCCAAGACCAAGGAGCAGTCAGTGAGCTCCAGCAGGACCTATGAGCTCCTTCAGGGATGTCATACATGTCCCTTGTGTCCTTCTTCTTGGCCAGGGTCTCCAGGTTGGGTCATAACAATCCCATGGCAGAGCTGTTCCTCCCTCCCAGGACAGAGGGCTCTTCTCCCCATCAGGGGGTGACAGTCAGGTGGGACATCAGTGAGCCCTGGTGTTGGTGCCCCTCTTCTTCACCCTTCTCTAACACAGAGCAGTGTCCCCACACCAAGGCCCTGGTCACACCTCCAGCTGGGCTGAGGTCGGTAACAGGACGGTGGGAATGGAGCTGGAAGGGAAACATCTGCATGGGAACATGCCAGAAGAGGATGAGAGTTGTACTGGGGACACTGGGGCTGCCACTGGGCAGAGGACAGGGAATGGTCCTTCCCACCTAGCCAGATGTCCTGGGGTAGTGACAGGGACCGGCGATGAGCATCAGAAGGTTCCCAAGACATCCTATGGGTGTTCTCAACTTTCTCCCAGCCAGAAAACCACACGGTCCCCTCAGGTAAGGTGCTGGTGGTGTAAGGTGTCACCTTACCTGTAGGTGACAGCCTGCAGGGCCCTGCAGTAGCAGCTGGCCAGCCAGAGGGAGCGGTCGGTCAGCACGTTGGGGCAGTGGGAGATCCGAAGGATGAGGAGGTTGCTGCCCGTTGCCTTCAGCAAGGACTCCAGCCCAGCTTCCAGGCAGCCCCTGCCAAGGGATGGAGGCAAAGTCAGGCACAGGAACCTCCTCAAACCATCCGTGGTCACCCCAGGGGGGTGATGAGCCTGTGGGGATCTGTGGCTCCACAGCATCCAAAGGACCTGGGTGTGTGATGATCGGTGGAAACGGGATGTTTGGGAGCATCATCTGAGGAGATGGCCTCAAGTTGTGCCAGGGGAGGTTTAGGTTGGAGCTGGGGAACAATCTCTCCCTGGAAAGGGTTGTCAGGGCCTGGCCCAGGCTGCCCAGGGCAGGGCTGGAGTCCCCATCATCCCTGGAGGGGTTTCAGAGCCTGGGGATGTGGGGATGAGGGACATGGGGTGGGGGTGGGTTATGGTCTGAAAGGGCTTTTCCAAGGAGGACAGTTTGGTGATTCTGTGACTGTCTGTGGAGCTGTGGGAGGGGGTTGCAGGGGACATGGGGACTCACCGTGTGCTCTTCATGTACTCCTCCTTGCTCTCCTTCTTCCCTCGCTGTCGGGGTTTGAGGTTCTGGAGGGTGAGGGAGTGCATCTGGGTGCACCACTGAGACAGCATGGCCAGGAACTGGGGGGACAGGGGTGGCTGTCACCAAGGGGTGCTCATGCCACCCATCCCTGGCTGCCCTGGAGCAGATCCCCACACAGACACACCCACGCCCACGGGGACATTTCTGCACATGCACAAACATGCCATGAACATGTGAGGTCATGAACACACGGGGTCACGTGGGGATGTGCAACAAAATCACGGGGGGGTGACCACAAAAGCAAGTGAAAAGGTGAGCACGTGTGAGGGTGTGCCCAGAAGTGAACGTGCAACACATCCAGCCACTGGAGCCCCCAAAACAAGGAGATGGAGCTGTTGGAGCAAGTCCAGAGGAGGCCATGGAGCTGATCCAAGGGCTGGAGCAGCTCTGGAGTCAGACAGAGAGAGTTGGGGGTGCTCAGCCTGGAGAAGAGAAGGCTGCAATGGGGAGACCTTAGAGCACCTTCCAGTGCCTGAAGGCGCTCCAGGAAAGCTGGGGAGGGACTTGGGACAAGGGAATGGCTTTAAACTGGAAGAGGAGAGATTTAAACTTTGGGAAAAAATTCTTTGATGTGAGGGTGCTGAGCCCCAGGGTACCCCCAGAAGCTGTGGCTGCCCCATCCCTGGCAGTGTTGAAGGTTGGATGGGGCTTGGAGCACCCTGGGCTGGGGGAGGTGTCCCTGGGCATGGCATGGGGGTGGGAATGGGATCCTGAAGGTCCCTTCCTACCCAGACCAGTCTGGAACTTCACATTCCCGTGATGATGAACAGCACAACAACCAACACAAGCCAGATGCTTGCACCCTGGAAGAAGGGTCTCAGCCCGTGTGGCACCATCCCCATCCCCAGTACCTTGGAGGACACCCTGGCGTTCTCCAGCAGCACCCGTGTCCACACGGCCGGGTGCCGGGCCACGAACTTCCAGTCCTTGCACACCTCGGCCGCCCGCAGCAGGGTCTTGGTGTCCAGGTAGGTGAAGATGCAGAAAAGAGCCGCCCGCATCTTCAGCACCTCGGGGCTGATCACCTCGCTGGAATGGCCCGGGCTGCCCCTCTCCAGCCGCCCCACTTTGCCCCCGGCAGCTTCGGTCCTGGCTACGGGACACCCCCCATCAGATGCCACCACCAAACCCCTCCCTTTCCCACCTTTTCCCCCCCTTCCCCCCGGGCATAACCCACGGTCCTCTCACCCGTCAGGCGGCAGCTGGGCCGGGACGCGGAGGACCCGGGCGCTTCCAACTCCCAACCCTCCGCTTCGGATTCGGTGGTTCGGGATCCCACGTCCGAGATGTCCCCTTCCTCCCCCTCGGTGCTGTTGCGGTAGGGTCGGCGGTGCCAGTTCTGGATCGCCTGACGCCGCAGCCCCGAGCCCCGCGCCGCCTCCCGACCCGGGTAGGGGGGTCCCTCGGAGGCCTCCTCGGTGGGACACGGCTCCGCGCTGTCGCTGTCGTAGCAGCCCGAGCTTTGGGACACGGCTTTGGCCCGGCTCGAGGCCCTGGGGGGAGGGACATCCATCCCCTGCCCATCAGCTGATGAGCATCCCATGGAAAACCCCGTGAGGAGGCTGGGGCTGGGGACTCACCCGGTGCTGGAGGAGGAGCGTTGGTTGGACACTCCGTAAGGACCGTGGATGGCTGCTCCGGGACCAGGGTGCCGGTCCCTCTGCAGGGAGATGGGATGAGGGAAACCAGCATGGAGAAACTCAACGTGAGGGCGGTGCAGCTGAGGGACATCACCCAAATATCCCACCCGGTGTCAGGGATGTGTTGGGATGAGGCCATCCCCAAGGGAGCAGCTGAGGGACATCACCCAAATATCCCACCCCGTGGCAGGGATGTGTTGGGATGAGGCCATCTCCAAGGGAGCAGCTGAGGGACATCACCCAAACATCCCACCCCATGGCAGGGATGTGTTGGGATGAGGCCATCCCCAAGGGAGCAGCTGAGGGACATCACCCAAACATCCCACCCCATGGCAGGGATGTGTTGGGATGAGGCCATCCCCAAGCAGGATGCAGAAGAGCATCTTCAGCATAGCTTTGGGAACACACACCCGCCCAGAAGAAACCTCTCTTTGGGATCCCCCCCACCCACAGTCACCCGTTTCCCCACAGGGACGAGGTGGGGGTCCCTCCACCTCCCCCCTCAACCCTTTGCAGCCCTCAGAGAAGCCACACGAGGTGCCCGTGCCTGTGCCCGTGGAGGTCCCGGTCTGCAGATGGCTTTGGTGCCCGGCGTGCCGCAGCGTCCCAAGCTGCCATTTGGGGTTGTGCCACAGCTGCTGCTGATGATCTGGAGCTGCTTCTCGGCCCGGTCCGCCCGGTCCAGCAGCTCCTCAATGAAGTGCTGGAGGCGAACCTTGGCGTTGGCCTCCCGGGCAGCTGTCTCCTTCAGGAACTGATCGATCTGCAGCACCTCCCTGTGCAGAGGGACCACGGGAAGTTCAGACTGGAGACTGGGAGAAAGTTCTTCTGGGAAAGGGGTTGTCAGGCCCTGGTGTCCCCATCATCCCTGGAGGGGTTTCAGAGCCCTGGAGATGTGGTGCTAAGGGATATGGGGCAGTGGTGGCCTTGGCAGTGCTGGGTTCATGGTTGGACTCAGTGATCTTCAAGCTCTTTTCCAACCCAAACAATCCTCTGATTCTGTGGTTGACATCCCAACCCTTTCCCACCCATCCCTCTTAAGCTCCTCCAGCCTGGTCTGTGAGGTGGGGTGGGGGCTTAAGGATGAGACACCCACCCATGCCCACCCACCTGTGCCCACCAAGGAGCATGAAGCCAAAGGTAGGGCCAACCCTAGTGCCATAAATCCTGTTGCTGCTTATTCGTTATCATTTAATTACTAAATAATTGTCCCCCCAACTGCCATCTGCAGGGTGACCCCCGTGCAGCTCCCCAGGGGTGACCTGGGGAGGCTCCTGGCCAGGGAACCAGGAGATTTGGAAGGCAAATGGGGCGCTGGCCCAGCGGGTGTCAGGTGATGCTGATGGTTATCACCAGCACTTCTCACATTCCCATGGTGGAAAAACACCCCTGGAGAAGCCAAAGGAGCCCGGGAGCAAAGAGCCTCCCATGGGAACAAGGTCCTCAGAATGCAGGTCCTCAGCTCCTCATGGAGCTGGCTGGGAAATGTCCCCTGGAGTCTGAGGATGGGGACAGTCAAGGGACAGGAGGGTTTTTCTGGAATCCCAGACTGGTTTGGCTTGGAAGGGACCTCCAAGATCATGTAGTCCCAACCCCCTGACACCGATGGTGTCCTAGGACATGGCCTGAAGATTCAGCGAGAGCGTTGGGCTCTTGGACCTTGCCACCCAGGACCCATTTCCCCCACCCCACAGGCAGGAGAGGGGACAAAGGACTCACTGTTGCTTGCGGGTGAGCTCCTGCTCCTTCTGCACCAGGTCCTGCTTGAGGGAAGCCAACATCTCCACGCTGACATCCACCTGGCGGGACAGCTCGGAGGCGCGGTCCTCCAGCTCCTGCTTCTCCCGGCTCAGCCTCAGGCTCTCCTGCTTGGCCTTCTCCAGCTCCGAGCTCTTGCGGTCCAACTCCACCTGGAGCCGTCCCACCTGAGAGGCGATCTTCTGCTCCACCTCCTCCGTCAGCTTCTCCAGCCTCTTGTCCACCTCCAGCTTCTCCAAGGCTCGGATTTTCAGGCGGGCCAAACCCTCCTCGTAGGCAGCGTCCATGGCACCGGGTGGACCTGGTGCCGGAGCCACCGCTTTGCCCCGTCCGAAGATCTCCGTCAGGGGGATCTCGATCTCATGGACGTAACGGGGAGAAGGGGAGGAGGAGGAAGGGGCTGGCTCCAGCTCCTCAGCGGGGACCAGGTCGCAGGAGAAGCGTTGGTCCTTGCCTTGGAAGGACGTGCTCTCAAAATAGTCCCGGCGAGCGGCCGGTGTCAGCAGGGCCCCGTCGGCGGCCAAGGGGAAGACGGCGGCGGCGGCATCGCAGATGCTGTTGGTTTTGGAGAGGACGTAGAGGGTCTCGTAGGTGTGGTTGTACTCCAGGTGTGCCCGCAGGGAGGAGAGGCTCCGGAAGCGTTTGTGCTCCCCGCAGCGCGGGCAGCGGTAGGGAAGGTCCAGGGAGGCCATCCCAGCCCTAGGGCAGAGGAACCCCCATGGCCCCGCTCACGGCGCGGGGCGGCGGCACCCGGGGGGAAGTGGGGAGCAACCCCTGGGGGGGCTGCGGCTCGGTTGGGGCATGGTGGGTGCTGAGACTCGGGTGGGAGTGGAGGGTCTGGTGGGTCCTGGGGGAGACGTCAGCATCGGCCAGGGGCTGGAAGAGATAGAGGGGTTAGTGGTGTAGGGGTGGTGAGGGCCCACAATTCCTCCTTGGACCTTCTTCTCCATCCCCTCTTTGCCTCCATCCTCCCTTCCCGTGTTCCTCCCACTCGTGCACATCCCTTGGGAGGGTGAACAGTGCTCAAGAAGGTTCACAGCCTTTGGGAAAGTCCGAAACCCTTGGGAATGGGCATGGTCCTGGGGAAGATCTACAACCCTTGGGATGATCTAAAGCTCTCGAGAAGAATCACAGCCCTTGGGAAGATACACAAGCCCTGGGAAGAGCCCAAAGAGCCTTTGGGAAGAAACAGAATCCTTGGGAAGACCTACAGCCTTTGGGAAGATACAGAGTCCTTGGGAAGAGCCCAAAGAGCCTTTGGGAAAATCTACAACCCATGGGAAGATCCATACCCCTAGGGAAGATCTACAACTCTTGGAAAATTCTAAAGCTCTTGAGAGGATTCACAGCCCTTGGGAAAATGCACAATCCTTGGGAAGAGCCACAGCCCTTGGGAAGATCTACAAACTATGGGAAGATCCATAACCCTAGGGAAGATCTACACCCCTTGGGAAGATCTGCAACACTTGGGGAAATTTACAGTCTTTGGGAAGATCCACAGCCCTTGGGAAGATCTGCAATGCTCAGCAAAGTGCAAGCCCTGGGATGATCCATAACTGTTGGGAAGGTCTCACCACTCCTCGGGGCAGGTGAACAACCCCTGGGAATGTTCACAACCATTTGAGAGGGGTAAAGCTGTTGGGAAAGTGGACAGTCCATGGGAAATCTCTCTCCATCCTCCCTGAGCTTGCCACAGCGGGGTGACCCAGGTGGTTTCTTGCCCAACCACCGTGCCACGAGCCAGAGATCTTCAGAGCCTGAGAGCATCCCCCTGCCTGATGTTGGAGCTGGGATGCTGAGAGCCACCTCCTCCAAGGGAAGGGTGACCCAAGTCCTGCTGGATCAGCCCCTGGATTAGATACTTCTCCAGCCCCTCACCACATCCATCAAATCCCATTGCTTGTCCCCTCTGGGGCTGTGGGACCCCCCTGTTGTGTTCTTCTGGTGACACAGAGGACCTGGTGGCTTCCCATGCCTGGGAAAGTCAGGATCCCTGGGGGCACCTGGTTTAATCCCCCAAAAAGCCTCTCCAAGACATTTGGGGTTGGAAGGGAGAACCCCACCCTTGTGGAATGGGATAAACCAGCAGAATTCCCAAGCTCGGGAGGCAGAAGCACCCATCAGGGTGCATTTTTGCAATGCTTCCAGCCCAAAGCACCCAGGGCACCCATGGGTGGGAGGTTCCCTTGCTCATCCCTCTGCCATGTCCCACAAAGGGCTCTCCCCACCACCCAAAAACCTCTCTGGGACCTCCTGCACCCCACAACCACCAAACCCTCCCTCCAGGGTGGAATCTCCTGTGGCTCAGCAACCCTCTGGCCACGAGGTTGAGGAAACCATTTTTTGCTTTAGTTTTAAAGGGGAAAAAAAAGGAATAAAGGCAAAGGATCAGTGGAAAAATAACGTGAATAATAATAATAATAGTAATAATAATAATAAAAAGGGGTGGTGGGAGGGTTCCTGGAGCTCCTGGATGTGTTTTGGGGTGGTTGCAAAATGCACCCTGGGATATTCAATCCCTGGGGAACACAAAGCAACTTCAGTGGGTGCTGAGGGGATGAGAAAGCTCTTTTTCCAGCCCTAGGGATGGAGCCACAGCCTCCTGGTGTCCCCCATGGCTCCAGCCTGGAGCTCTCCCCATTCCCCATCCACATCCCTCCCGATTTCCCACCTGAAAGTCCAGGCAGCATCCAAGCCCATCCAAACCCTCCCATCCCTCCATCCCCGGTCCTCAGCACATCCTCCCTTGAGCTCAGGACACCTCCTCCCTCTCACCCCGACAGCATCCAGCGGGATCGAAGGGTCGGAGGAGCAGAGTCCTGACTCCGGTGGCCATCCCGATGGAACCCGGAGCCTCGGGAGCTCTGGGCCACCAGGAGGTTGCAGGAGCCGCGGGTGAGACACAGCCCCGAGCTGCTTCAGCATCGCTACCTGCTGTTCATCATGGAGCCTTTCCTCGCATTGTTTAACGTTTTGCCTGCCCGTCCATTTTTTTTTTCCTTTCCTTCCCCCTCCCCACCTCTCTCCGAAATAAAATAGAAATAAATAAGAATTAAATTTTTTTTTCTTTTAATTTTAAAGAAAGGGGGAAAGAGGAGGATGGAAGGGAAGGATGGAGGATGCTGGCAAGGTGCTGCCTTGTCCCCATCCTTGCCCGGCGGAGGCTGCGATGGCAGCGGGGTGGGGGGTGTGGGTTGGGATAAGGTGCAGGGAGGTGGTGGATGAAAATCCGGGATGCAGCTCGCATCCCCCACAACCCTCACCTCTTCCAAACCTGGAGCGAGGAGCAGCGGAACCCTCCTCACCTCCTGCTTTGTCCCCTCCCTGTGCTCATCCCCCCCCACCCCTGGCTGGGGGACCCACGACCCCCGGGGGGGTGAGGAGAAGCCCCCAGCTCCCTCCTCAGCATCCCGCATCGCCCCGTACCTGCTTCTGGCCGCCGACCTCCGGCTCCTGGCTCCTGGGCACAGGGCAGCATCTCCTCCCGTGTCCCCACCGGCTACCTCTGTCCCCAGCTGTCCCCCCACCCAAGCGGGTGGGCACCCGTGGGTGGGTGATGGAGCCCCGGGTGATGCACAAAGGCTGCTGAGAAGCTTCAGGGCTTTGTCCGGGCTGAAGGATGGTGGCGAAAAGGGCTGGAACCCCGGGAAAGGGAGGCAGGAGACAGCCCCTCCATGCCTGCCGGGCCCTGGGGAAGGAGGGAGGGTGGTGGCTGCGGGAGGAGGAGGAGGAGGAGGAGGAGGAAGGGAGGGGAGGCTGAAGGCCCCGCTGGGCTGGCAGGAAGGCTGCTGGGCACCCCGAGGGCTCAGCGGGGGGTGTGCATGGCGGGATGGAGGGATGCGGGGATGGAGGGATGGAGGGATGGAGGGATGAAGGAGGGAGGGCGAGCTCTGGCAGCCGCCTCCTCCTCCTCCTCCTCCTTTGCAGCCTCAGCCCGGAGTGTTCCTGGCTGCCGCTTCCCTCCCGCACAGCTCCCTCTGCCTGTCTCCCCACGAACACCCGGGCTCTCTCTCCGCCATGCGGCAGCTCCGCGGCCTCAGCCCGCACCTCCTCCTCCCCAATCCCACCCGTGTCCTCCCCCCTTCTCCCTGCCCCCCGCTGGGGTCACCCCGGAGCATCTCCCCTGGGAAGGAGGAGGGCAGGGGGGGTTTGGGAGGTGTGTAGGCACCTGCATTGCTCCTTCCCTATCCTGGGCTGGATCGACAGGGCACCCATCCTGGCTTGGTCCTGATCCACTCCCTGAGCACCCCAGCTTGGTCCTGATCTCATCCCCCATCACCCTGGCTTGGTGCTGAGCCAGTCCCTGGGCACTCCAGCTGGGTCCTTGGCTTGGTCCCCAAGCACCCCAGCTGGATCCCTGGCTTGGTTCTGATCCATTTCCTGAGCACTATAACCCGGCCCCCAGCTTGGTCCTGATCTTGTCCCCAAGCACCCCCACTTGGTCCCCAACTGATCCCCAAGGCCGCTGACTTGATCCTTGGCTTGGTCCTGATCCAGTCCCTGAGTACCCCACTTGGTGCCCAACTTTGTCCTCAGCTGGGTCGCTGGGCACACCTGGTTCCTGGTTTGGTTCTGATGTGGTCCCAGAGCACCCTGGTTTAAACCTTGGCTTGGTCCTGATCTGCTCCTCCCTCACCTGGGCTGGTTCCCCAGCATGGTCCCCAAGGCCCCTGGCTTGATCCTTGGCTTGGTTCCGATCCATTTCCTGCACATCCCAACTTGTTCTTCAGCCAATCCCTGCTTGGTTCTAATCCAGCTCCTGAGCACCCCAGCTTGTCCCCTACCTTGGTCCCCATCTGGTCCCCAAGGATCTGAGCTCTGTCCCCATCTGGTCCCCAAGCACCTCGGTTTGATCCCACCCCTGAGCACCCCAGTTTGGTCCCCAGCACCCAGGGCCCTCCCAGAACCAATGTGGACCCAGGGGAAGCAGCCTTGGGACCAGGATGCTGCTGGCCTGGGCTCAGGTCATTGTCCCCATCTCCAGCAGCCCCAGCTTTTGGGGTGCAACACACAAGCACCCAGTGCCACCCAAGCTACCTTGGTGGGTCCCCCCATCCCTCATCAGCTCAGGTGGGTGGGCAGAGGGTGAAGGCTCCAGGTGCCCTCACGGAGCTTTTGGGCTCAGCTTCAGTGATTGATGCAATTTGGGAGGGGTTAATAAAGGCCTCAGGCAGCAGGAATGAGCAGGAGAGGTGTAGGGTGGTGTGGAGGGTTCTTCACAGTCTGGCAGGAGGTGACATCCCATGGAGAGGGGACACACCTTTTCCTGAAGGAGACCCAGGTGCTGCTGTCCTCTGAGCTGTCCCTACAGAACAGGTTGGTTTATTCTGGTGCTCTGTGTCCCATGGAATGGTCCCCACGCAGGATCAGACTCATGGGATGGTTCAGCTGGGGGGACAAGAAGGGCTTGGGGTTGGTGGGTGCCCAGCCAAGGGGCACAAGCACCCTTGGGTGCCATGAGCTCTTTGGGACACACCTGAGGGGGTGTTTTGGACTCCACCCTTAATGAGGGTTTCTTCTGGCCCCTTCCCCCATCCCACTCCTGCTGGAAGTCCTCAGGGACCCCATATCTCCTGCCCAGCTTCCCAGCCCTTCTCTCCCACCCCATGACACATGGATTTTGCTGGGTCAGTGGTTTAATGGGGATTTAATAGGATTTAATTCTTCAGAAAAAAAATTGCTGTGAGGGTGCTGAGCCCCAGGGTGCCCCCAGAAGCTGTGGCTGCCTCATCCCTGGCAGTGTTGGAGGTTGGATGGGGCTTGGAGCACCCTGGGCTGGGGGAGGTGTCCCTGGGCATGGCAGGGGTGGCACTGGATGATCTTTAAGGTCCCAACTCAAACCATTTGGTGATGGAGAGGGAAACCATGCTCAGCACCCTTGCCCTGCCTCAGTTTCCCCTCTGCAAGAAAAGGCCAAACAGCCCCAAAACCTCTCAGCATCCATACCCATCACCTCCCCTCCCACCCCTTCTCCTCCCATTGGAATGAAAGCCCAGGGCAGCCCCAATCCTGCTGAGCACCTCCCCTGGGCGGAACCGGAGCTGATGTTTAACCACGGGAGGTTCTGCCGGCACCTTCCAGGCTGCAACATCTCCTGAGCCAGCTGCCTGATGGGTGATCCCAGGAGAAGGGAAACAGCATCCCTGGGATCTTCCAAATGCCAAAAGGGAGGGAGGAAACGAGCCCCCCAGCCCCCATCCTCACCGGGGGCTTCATCCTCCTCTGCCCGATGGTTCCTGGATCATCTCCAGCCCCGGGGATGCTCCAGGTTGATCACGGGGAGCAGGACTTTATTTCACACCCCCCCCCCCCCCCTTTTTTACACCCTACAAGAACCCAGGAATCTGGGCTGTGTTTCGGGGTCCCCTCCATGCACCCCATGGATCTGGATCCCAGTAGGATGGGAATCAACCCAGAGCCCCTTCCTCCTTTTCAGAGAGGGACCCCCCAGCAGGGTGAGGGGATCCCTCCTTCTCCTGGGCCACCCACCCCAGGGCTTTGGGGGTCCCCACCCCCCCGATGTGTTGATTGATTTTTCTCTCTCTGCTCGTTATTTAAAAAAAAAAAAGTGTTTTTTTTTCCCCCCTCTACATGGGAGCTCGAGGTCAAAAGAAAAAATAAATCCATGAGAGAAATGCCAGCAGTGGCTGCTGGAGGGGAGGGAAGAGCAGAGAAGAGAGGTCGTGGCTTAGCTCAGATCTTTAATTAGAAAAATAGACACAATTTGATAAGATTTTTTTTTTTTACAAACAGGAAAATAATAATAATAATAATAATAATAATAATAATGCCATCACCTTTCCAAAGGGACTGTTAAGCACCAGACTGCTGGATCCTGGTGGCATCTCTCTCCCTGGGCAGAAAAGGTCCCTGGAGCCCCAGCCCCCCCACACTGGTCACTCAGTAATGGGGGGGGACCTGTGCTGGCAGGGGACCCACAATCTTCTCACTCCCACCCCAGGATCTCCAAGGGGCTGGGGAGATCTCAAGCCCATCTCGGTGGGGATTTGTTTCTTTCTGTCCATGGTTGGTTGGGGGATTTTTGGTTTTTTTGTTTTTTTTCTTGCTTTCCTCCTTCCTTGGAACAGGAGCTCTGCAAATGGTTCAGTTTGGAGGTGGCTCTGGAGCTGCCACTTCTCTTCCAGCACCGTGGCATCACCTCTGCCTCCCTGGTATGGCCTCATCTGCCATCACCTTCTCCTGGGAAGCTCTTCCCACCCCACTTCTTCCATGAGGAGCTCAGGGGGGGGAGATCACCCCAAGGAGGTTTTTCCCACCCCATTTCTTCCATGAGATGCTGAGGGGGGGGAGGTCAGCCCAAGGAGGTTTTTCCCACCCCATTTCTTCCATGAGATGCTGAGGGGGGGGGAGATCACCCCAAGGAGGTTTTTCCCACCCCATTTCTTCCATGAGATGCTGAGGGGGGGAGGTCAGCCCAAGAAGGGTCTTCCCACCTTTCTTCTTCCATGAGATGCTCAAGGGGGAGATCACCCCAAGGAGGTTTTTCCCACCCCATTTCTTCCATGAGATGCTCAGGGGGGGGAGGTCACTCCAAGGAGGTTTTTCCCACCCCACTTCTTCCATGAGATGCTCGGGGAGGGGACTTTAGGGAGGTGGAGGTCACCCCAAGGAGGGCCTTTCCACTCCACTTCCATGAGATGCTCAGCAGGAGGGGTGCCACCCCAAGGAGTCTCTTCCCACCCCACTTGTCCCATGAGATCCTTGGATTAAACCCTTGGAGAAGTCACCCCACAGAGTCTCTTCCCACCCCACTTCTTCCATGAGATGCTCAGGGGGGGGAGGTCACCCCAAGGAGTCTCTTCCCACCCCACTTCTCCCAGGAGATGCTCAGAGGGGTGGGTGGGTGGGTGTGGGAGGACACCTGGGTGGAAACGCCATCTCCCAACCCCTGGACTTGAAGCTTCAGAGTGTCCCAAAGGACAGACCCACGGAGAAGAACCCCAAGCCCTTGAGTTTCTCCTCCGTCCTTGCTTTCTGCTTCAGGTGGACCTTGCTGTGCCTCTTCTTCTCGTCGGAGCGGGCGAAGCGGCGGCCGCAGGTGTCACAGGAGAAAGGTTTCTCCCCCGTGTGGGTCCTGATGTGGGTGGTGAGGTGGTCACTGCGGCTGAAATTCCTCAAGCAGATCCTGCACTGGAAGGGTTTGTGTCCCGTGTGGATCCGGAGGTGCCTGTTGAGCTCATCCGAGCGGGCGAAGCTCCGGATGCAGTTTTCCACGGGGCAGGAGAAAGCTTTCTCGTGGGGTTTGGGGCAGAAGCATTTGGAAGAGCACTTGGTCCTCCGTGGCTTCTTCTTGGGCTCTGCCGTGGTCGTGGGGGGGTTGGGGGGCAGCAGGGAAGGGAGGGAGGAAGAGGAAGGGTGGCCCAAAAAGTCCGTGGGGGGGATGGAGGGCGAGGGGTGAGGATGGAGGAGCTCAGCAGAGCTCAGGAGGCCCGGCAGGACTTCGGGTTGGGCCAAGGAGGTGTCAAACTCTGGCATTAAGGGAGGAGGAGGGGGGAGGTTGTGGAGCTTGGTGTCAGCAAAGTCCCCTCGGGCTTGGAAGTTCTCGGGCTCACAGGGGTAGCCCAGCTGGGTGCTGAAGCAGGGGGTGTCCTCTGGCAGGCCTCCCAGCTCTGACTGGCAGCTGATGGACAAGATGTTCTCCATCTTGGAGCCCGGAGGATGGAACAGCCCCTGGCTGCCTTCCCCAGCTGGGAAATCTTCAGGAGAAGGGTAGCCGGAGGGCAAGTAGGCCTGATGCTGGGTGATGGGCTCCCACTGGGCACAGGAGGCTTTAAACTTGTCCAAGGGTGGGGAAGCAGAAGGCAGCTTGATGTCCTGCTTGTTGTCCAGGAGCTTGGGCTGGAAGAAGCAGTGGGAGGTGGTGTTTCCCAGGGTGGGTTGTGCTGGGAGAGGCTGAACCCCCTCGGGTGTAGGGAAGGAGCTGTAGCCCTGCTCAGGGAAAGGAGCCGGGGTGGTTCCGTTCATCTCGGGCTGGCAGGCGGCGTAAAGGTCCAGTTGGTTCTGAGCCACCTCGGGGCAGGGGTAAAGAGCATCCAGGTGCCTTTGGTGGCCTTCGGAGGAGGAAGAAGAAGAGGAGGTGAAAGGGGAGATGCCCAGAATTCCTGACATCAGGTTGAAGAGAGATTCTTGGTCCTGGGGATGCTCTGGGACCGCCTTGATGAAGAAGCTGCCGGTGTAGCTGAGGGAAGGGGAGGGCTGGGTGCCCAGGAGGGGGTAATCCAGCACCCCACTGCTCATCGGGGTGCCCAGTAGCTCTCCTGGGGACACAGAGGGGACAGTAATTAGAGGGGTAGAGGGGTGTCAGGACGGGGAGGGGCAGGGGGAGACGGGGGCTACAGCTGGAGGCTGCTCCTGCGTCACTGCCAGGTCCCCATCCCAGGGGGATGGCCCTGGGTGGCACCCCCACCCCCTTTCCCAGCAGGACCCCCCCAGCCTGGGTTAGGAGGGGCTGTCGAACCCGCAGCCAGGGGCTGGGAACAGGCTGAGGGCAGAGGAGAGGGAGATGCCCAAATCCTGGTTGTAAGGGTCACCTCTGGAGGGGTCCCTCATCCCTGCCCGGCTCACCCCCCCCCACCCCATCCTCTCCCAAAACCTCTGCCAGGTCCTTACCTCCCAGAAAATCGGCCTCTGCCAGAAGTTGCTGCTCAGGCTGCCCCAGACCCTGCAGATCTCCGGTTTTCAGCTCGCAGCTCTCCTCGTACTTGGAATAAAGAGGATCCGGGCAGGAGAAATCCAGAACGTTGAGCATCGCTCCTGGAGAGACGGTCAGAGAGGGCTGGGGGGGGGCTAAGGGGGAGAGGGGGGGGGATGCTCGGGGAGATGCTGCGGGACCGTCTGGAGGATGCTCCGGGGGTGCTGGAGAAGACAAACCCGAAGATGCTCCGGGGAGTGCTGGGATTAATCCGGAGGGATGCTGCGCGGTGCCGGGGGGGCAATCCAAATGATGCTCCGGGATGCGGGGGGGTTAATCCGGGGGGTGCTGGGGACAATCTGGAGCGGTCCCCGAGATGCTGGGAAGGAGGGGGGGGGAGGGGGCGATCCAAACGATGCTCCGGGGTCTCGGGAAAGAAGGGGGGGGGGGGGGAGGTTGATCCAAGTTGCTTGGGGCGATCCGAATGATGCTCCGGAGTGCTGAGGGGATAATCCGGATTTGGGGGGGGGGTGCTTGGGGGGGGCAATTCGAGGGGTGATCCGGAGTGCTCGGAGCGATGCGGGGGTGCTCAGGCTGGGTGCTGGGGGGGGATGCTGTGCCCCAGGGGGGGTGCTCAGGCTGGGTGCTGGGTGTGGGGGGGATGCTGTGCCCCAGGGGGGTGCAGGCAGCAGCAGCAGCAGCAGCCCGGGCGGACTCCCGGCTCTCCCTCCCCGCCACCCCCTTTATAGCCGGAGCGGGGCTGCTCCGACCCTTCCGCCGCAGCCATTTCTGGAGTCCCCAGTGAGGCTGCCGTGACGTAAATGCCCATATATGGACTCAGGATGTAGGCAAGGGAGTCCCAATAAGGAAATCTCTCCCGTGACGTGCTGCCCCTGCCCCCCCCTCCCATCCCTCCCCCTTTTCTGTGTGTTCCCCCCATCCCCCCCCCCCTTCCCTCCTCACGCTTCCATCTCTCTCTTTTTTTAAATTTTTTTTTATTTTTTTTTTTTAATAATAATCGCGATATTTTTACCAAATCGCTGGGGCTGGATGGGGGGGTGTCCGAAGCATCCCCTGCAAGCCTGCATCCCCCCCTCACACCGCCTGCATCCCTCCCTCCCCCCCCATTGCACACGCATGTGCACACACACACATGTGCAAGCTCCACGCGTGTGCACACGCAGGTTTGCTCTGCTCCAGCTTCCAGCTTTTTCCTGCACTTTTCCCGATGGGAAGGGAGGAAATGCTGGGCACCCCCCATCACCCCCGGCTCCCCTCCCAGCGTGGCTGCTCTGCCAGATTTGCATCTCCCCGGGCTCTTCTTAATCGCCTCCGGATATGTTCGATATTTATTTTTCCCCCACCCGTGATTGCCTTTTGTTGTTCTTGTTCCTTCTAGAAGCCTGAAAGGTGCTGGGTTTGCTGTTTCCCCCCCCCTTTCCTCCTCCCCTTTCCCTGCCTGGTTTTGGTTTTTTTTGGTTTTTTTTTCCCCGATACTTTCTCCTGGCATTTCGCATTCGCTTTGATTCGGGAAGCGGATGCCGGGCTCCTCCTGCCACGGAACAAGAAGCCAAAATTAAAAAAAAAAAACAAAAAACGAGAAACAAACAAAAAAAACCCAAAAAAAACCCCTACAAAACCCGGAGAAGCTGAAGGCTGGGGCCAGCTCCCTCGCTGTGTTTCAGTCATCTGAGTTCATGGCTCCCACCCAGCCCGGCGGGTGCTGGGCACGGCTTGGGGCTGGGAGAAGGCAGCTCCATCCTGCAGATCCCACCAGCTCCTCGTTTGCAGAGAGGACCCAACCCAAGCGGTGTTTTTTTTGGAAGGATCCCCCTGGCAGAGCTTCCCCCCGGGATGGTGCCCCCAGCACCCCCCTGAGCTGTTGAATTGGGGTGAAACCTCCAGTGAAGCCAAGCCTGGAGGTTGCTGCTTTCCCTGCCTGGGGATTCCCAGATTTCCGATATGGATTTGGAGCCCATCCTGGATGAGCAGTGATGCCCTGGGGAGCAGGTTGCCACCAGCACCCAGCTGGATGGGGAGGAAAAAGGCTTTCCCTGTTGGGTTGGGTTCAGATCCCCCTGGAAAACCCATCTCTCGGGATATTTTGGGTACAAAAGTGCTGTTTCTCCCTGCAAGGTGGGCAGTGGGAAGGTTCTCTCCACCATAGGGGCTGCTGGAGAAGGTTGTGAGATGCCAAGGAGCTGGAAAGGAGGAGGGGACCCCTCTGCATCCATGTCCATGGGGCCAAGAGGTGAGCAGGGCCCTGCTCTGGTGCTATCCCTGGCTCCCAGCAATGATTCATGGTGGGAAAATCATCCCCAAAAAATGGCCTAGATGATCTCTGGAGATCCCTTCCAACTCAGGGACTCTGAGAAATCACCCTGTGGTGTGTCTAGCAGCTCTTCCCCACCTTGGGACCAGGCTGCTCAGCACCTGGGTGGTGTTGAAAGGGTGAGAAGAAGCATCAAACTTGGCTGGGGGAATAGGGAATGTTTGGGAATGAGCTGGGAGGTTGGGGTTGGAAGGAGCCCAATGGGATGGCCAAAAAACTGGAGTTTCAGGCACGTCAAAGGGAATCCTCAGCCCTGCAGTGCTCGATGCTTCAGGACATCATGGGGACAAGGGTGACAAACAGGTTGAAAATAACCTGTCTGGGGCTACCAACCCCAACCCCTCCCTGCTGCTTGGATGGTCTGCTGGGTGCTGGTGAGATAACACCAGTGGATGGACCACAGGGTGGTTTTCTTCTTCACCTCTCCTTGGGGAGATGGAGCCAGCAGAGCTTGGTGCCACATCTTCCCTGGGATGTCAGCCTTTAGGATGTGTCTCTGAGCTGGAGTCCAGATCCCTGCTCTCCCAAGCTGTGCACGTCCCTGGGATGACTGCTGCCTGGACAAGCAGCTCTCCATTTCTCCTGGAGATGGAAAAAAGGTGGGGACTTTTTATACAATGCCATGGGAAGGTCCTCTGCCACCACCACGGGGCTCTTGGAAACCTCTCTCCATCCCTTGAATGTGATCCTAAAAGAGTGGTGACATTTCCATTCCCCAGCCATGAACACCAACAATTATTCCCTGGTTTACAGACACCTGGGAGTGCTCAGCTTGGCAGCACAGGGGAGAGGTGCTGCCTGAAGTCCCCTCTCCCTCTGGATGAAGGTTTTTCTTTCTTCTAAGCTTGAGAAGAGCAGAAACCTGATTGTATTAAAAATAAAACCAACAGTCTCCAGTGCCCCTCTTGGATGGCAGTGTCCATGGGAGGAGCCTGGAAGTGACACCACGCAGGAAGGAATGGGCAAACGTGATGGTGAGCACAGCCAAGCTCCAGGAGGATCAGGTGCTGGCACAGCCTTCTCCTTCCCAGAAGGGCATTTGGCTGGCAAGGAGGAGGGATAACCTTCCCTGGAGTCCAGTGTGTCGTCAGAAAAGAGATGAGGAGGAAATCCATGCAGCAGCCAGGTCCTTCTTGGGGAGGCACAGGAGCTGGGGCTCAGGTTTTGGGTCCCTTCTCTCTTTTTCTGGTTGCTGGGATGCTGTGGGAAGCTTTGCTTCCCAGAACCACAGACTGGGTTGGCTTGGGAGGGACCTGCAAGATCACCTTGTCCCAACCTCTTGCCATGGGCAGGGACATCTCCATCCCACCCTCTGCACCTTCCAGGTGGTGGTGGGAACATCCCTGGGGCAGAGAACGATGACCCAGAAGGAAGGGGCAGGTTTCGCTCCAGTGATGCTGGAAGCCTGAAAGATCTCTGAGCTTTCTGGCAGGGCTCAGGTTGCTCAGCCCCGAGACTGCCCATGCCCACAGCCCTCCAAGTGTGCTGCAGGCTGCCAGCCTGGGACTCCCCCTCTCAGGGCCATCTGGAACCAGCTGGCACAAGCAAATGACCCCTCCAGCAGCCAGGGTGAGTGTTTGCTTGGCCAGCTCCTTGCTGGCTCCTGCTGATCCATCCAGGGGGGAGAGAGTCCAGAGGAAGGGCATGGGGATGCTGGGAGGGCTGGAGCAGCTCTGGAGCCAGGGAGAGAGTTGGGGGTGTTCAGCCTGGAGAGGAGAAGGATCCAGGGAGACCTCAGAGCACCTTCCAGTGCCTGAAGGGGCTGCAGGAAAGCTGGGGAGGGACTTGGGACGAGGGCCTTGAAGGATGGGATGAGGGGGAAGGGTTTCCAGCTGCAAGAGGGGAGATGGAGAGGAAATCTTGGGGAGAAATTCTTTGGGGTGAGGGTGCTGAGCCCCTGGTTGCCCCCAGAAGCTGTGGCTGCCCCATCCCTGGCAGTGTTGAATGTTGGATGGGGCTTGGAGCACCCTGGGCTGGTGGGAGGTGTTCCTGCCCATGGCAGGAGGGTGGGAATGGATGATCCCTTCCCACCCAAACCACTCTGGGATTCTGGGATTCTCCAATGCCACCTTGGTCCCGGGGATCACCTTTTTGCTGACCACCCGTCCACCTTCCATGCATTCCAGCAGCACATCAACCTCCCCCCATACCCCCCAGTTTCCCAGTCTGTGCTCCCAGTCCTAGCTGGAGCATGTAAATCAAGCCTTAATTCTTCTGTCCCAAGTTCATCCCCTGGGTTTCATCTTTGGAGGCTTGCTCTGGGGTTTACCCTGTAATCCAGGGAGATTTTGGCACAAAGTTGGGTTCTCCCAGGACCTCCAGCCCTATTTAAGGGAGAAGCTACCATGGGAAGGAGGAAGATAATCCTCACCCTGCCTTGCCTTGCTATGATCCAGCAAGGAGCCAGGGGAAGGGCTGAGGAGCACTTTGCCCACCCAAGTTGCAGAGGAGGCAGCCCTGGGGCTTTTGGGGAGGGCAAGAGATGGGCAGCACTGATCTGAGGCTGGGATTCATTTTTCCAAAGGGATGGGCTGAGGATTGGTTCATGGCAATCCTCCTTTGGCACCCAATCTAGGGAAAGTGTCTTCTCCACAGGTTTTGCTCCAAGCTCCCAAATATTCATGGCTCAGGTATCTTCTGCTCTTGACCTGATGCCAAATATTTAGTGGATTTTTCCACTGTCTAACTCCTTTTTTGAACCCTTAGAATCCTCTGCCCCATGAGATGAGCTCAGCTTTAGGAGGAGCAATCTCTCCCTCCCTTCATTTGGGGCACATCCACAGCCCCCACCCTTGCAGCTTCAGAGGAGCCTCCAAGCAATGGGTGTGTGAGCAAGAGTTCTGCTGTCTGCTCACCTGGGGTTATGAATCCCCTCCTCCTGCTGATCAAAACCTTCTTGTGGTGCTGGAAAATTCCCTGCTGGTAACCCTAACACCTCCCAAGGGTGTTTGTGCTCCACATGAACCCCTGCATTACCTTTTCTATAGCTCCCACCTCTGGCTGCAGAGCATCTCCTTTAAACCACCCCCAAAAAGTCAGCCACAAAGCCAAGGTTCTTCTGTGAACCACCCCAAACCAGGACACTGAGGTGGGGAAGGGAGGAGCATCCCAAAAAATCTTGAAGGGGCTTCAGAGGGTGGGATCTGGGGGGGTGGGTGGTGAGCAGTGATTTCTCCTGGGACAGCCCCCCAGTGGGTCACCTCCCAGCTGCTGGAGCTCCTCTCTTTGTCCTTCACCACCTTCCTCTGATTCCTCCAACCATCTCCCATTCCAGGACAACTTCTAGAATGCATCACTCAGCATTTCCATGGCAACTGGCATGGCACCAGCAGTGCTGGCTCCTTCCTATTCCTGGTGCCCTGGAGAGGATGCTCCTGTGCCAGAGGAGACATCCCAGAGAGGCCAAGAAGATCCCCACCACCTTCCAGCTCTGCTGCCAAGCCCAAGGGGGAGAAAAGGGTGGTGGTGGGATGCTCTGAGAACCTCTCCTGAAGAGCATCTTTCCCCAGGTGGCCTCAGCAGCTTTCAGCAGCACATGAGGCTCTAGGAAATGTCTGCTAAAAGAGGTTGGTTTGGGGTTTTTCTGTTGTTGTTGTCATTTTTCTTTACCAGGCAGGAGGGAGGGATCACTGGATGGAATTTCAGACCCTGGGCCCAACAGGGTGGATCTTTATCTCCCTCCAGGTTTCATGTTGCCTGCTTGGTGATCTCAGCTCTGCCAGCCCTCCACATTTACAGACAGCTTCTTCTCCTGCTTTTTACATCTATTTTATTTTTATCACAAGCAGAGAAGCTTTGGGGCAAAATCCCTCAAATGTGGCTGCTGAGTTCCCCTATGAGAACAGGCTGAGGAAGTTGGGGCTGTTCAGCCTGGAGAAGAAAAGGCTCCAAGGGGACCTCAGAGCAACCTTCTGGTATCTGAAGGGGTTCTACAGGAAAGCTGGGGTGCTTTGACACAGGTGTGTGGTGAGAAGATAAGGGGAAACAGTTTAAATCTTGGAGAGGGGAGATTTAGGTTGGACATGAGGAAGAAATTCTTGAATTTCAAGTGGTGAGACACTGGAAAAAGTTGCCCAGAGAAGCTGTGGCTGCCCCATCCCTGGCAGGGCTGAAGGCTGGATGGGGCTTGGAGCATCCCGGGCTGTGGGAGGTGTCCCTGCCCATGGCAGGGGTTGGGAATGGCTTGGAAGTGGAACTGCCAGGGATGGGGCAGCCACAGCTTCTCTGGATAGCCTGGGCCAGGGGCTCAGCACCCTCACAGCAAAGATTTTCTCCCTCCCTGCCCAAGATCTCCTCTCCATCTCCCCTCTTGCAGCTGGAAACCCTTCCCCCTCATCCCATCCCTCCAGGATGTCCCAAGTCCCTCCCCAGCTTTCCTGCAGCCCCTTCAGGCACTGGAAGGTGCTCTGAGGACTGCCCATTGGATTCTTCTCTTCTCCAGCCTGAACACCCCCAACTCTCTCAGCCTGGCTTCATATTTTGAAATACTTCCCTATTTTTAACTAAAGCATTCCTTGACCCAAATCATTGGGGAAAAAAGCCTGGAGTGAAACACTGGGACTTTTATATTTGACCAAGAGCTTTGCAGAGGAGCTCAATGCTCCCAGGCATCCTTGGGCTCTGCCCTCCTGGGGCTGCTGGACATCTCAGCCCCCATGGAGATGAGAACTCAGAGGGCTTTTTGCCTCCTCAGGGTTCTCTCTGCTCAGCTCACCAAGGTCCCACGGGTTTTATCAGGACAAGCAGAGGTTCCCAGGGTACTCAGCATCCTCGGGTGCCAGGGACACGTGTCCCAAATGCCATGGGAATGTTGTTCCCTTTGCCAGAGTGTTGTCAAACCTGGAGGAGAGCTGCCTTGTCATCACATCTAGGCATTAATTAAGGATCCATTAGAATAAAACCCCTCCTGGGAAAGGTAAGGAAAGCCAAGCTGGCTGGAGGAGGGAGTTTCCTTGCCCAGGGGAAAGGGAGAAAGCCTGGAGGCTGCTTCATCTCCACCCATCCCTCCCTCCCTCACCATCCAGCTGCTTTTGGGACCCAGTTTTCCAATGCCCACGGGGATTACTGGGAAGTGGGGTCGAGCCTGGGCAGGAGATGAGATGTGGAGTTAAAGGGGATGAATTTGCTGCCAGCAGTCAGAGCAAAACTGGAGCCAAACCCCTGCTCCCCACAACCCTCCTTGCTTTTTAAACCAAATCCTTGGCAGATCCTGCCAAGAGGGGACACACAAACACCTGGGGTGTGCTCAGGGATGGATTCACCCAACAGAGATGAGTTGGATTCACCCAACAGAGATGAGTTGGATTCACCCAACAGAGATGAGATGGATTCACCCAACAGGGATGGATTCACCCAACAGGGATGGATTCACCCAACAGAGATGCATTCACCCAACAGGGATGAGATGGATTCACCCAAAAGAGATGGATTCACCCAACACCTTTTCATTTGTGTTTGCTGCTTCCTTGACCATGCTCCCTGCTCCCTTTCAGGAAAGCTTCCAAGAAGGCAGTGAGATGCTCTCCAGAACCATTCATCAGAGCAGCCTGGAGATTTATTAACTCTCCTCTCCTGGAATAAAACCATCAGCCTCTCCACTCAGCTTCCTCTGCCATCAATCCCTCCTCCCAAGTACATTTTAAAGGCTGTCACCATCAGCTGCCAGTGCAGGTAAATCCATCCATCCCCTTCTGAGTCGTTGCTGGTGGTTACAGGATCTCAACTCAAATCCAGAATTCAGGAGTGAGATGATAACAGTCTTTTTTTTTTTTTTTTTAGCCATTAGTATTAATAATGCTAAAAAACCTTAATGGCATTCATGCCAAAGTGTTGGAAGTGCATGGAAAATCATGGAATTCTTTGAGTTCATGGCTCTGCTCTCTCGGTAATTAATTAGGAAAAATAGGGAATGCAGTGGGGTCTGTAAACCACTACAAGTTCTGTTGTGTTGGTCAGCTCTGAGAGGAGGAGAATTTGCCATCTCAGCAGGAGAAGTTTCACCCTAAAATGTACATAACTGAGTGGTTTTTAGCTCAGAATACTCAATGTATCTGAATATCAGATGCCTGAATATCAGAATATATGTATCTGATCTAGATCTGATCTAGATCTGATCTAGATCTGATCTATATCTGTGTATGTATTCTGTATCTGAGTATCAGAATATTGATGTTTCCACTCTTAGAAGTACCTTCAGCTGCATTTGGCAGCCAATTCCTACAGCTTGCCAGGATCTGGGGCACAAAAAGGGAATATGAGTGCTGTTGGATGTCCCCTTGCACCTTCCTCTGGCCATCCCTCAGTGGTCACTGCCCAGGGATGAAGCACATGGACAGATTGGCCTCCAGTTTATCCCAGATTCCCAGCCTGGTTTGGGTTGGGAGAGACCTTCAGGATCATCAGGGGTTGCAGAGGATCAGAGAATAGAATCACGGAATCATTAAGGTTGGAAAAACCCTCTAAGTCACCAAATCCAGCTCTCAACCCAACACCCCCATGCCCACTAAAGACTCCCCTGATGTGGTCTCCAGCAATTCCATCCCATTTCCCTCTAAAAAAAGAGAAAAAAAGGAAAAAAACCCAAGGGAGAGAGCTCAAAGGAGGAAGTTTACAACAACCTCAACAAGCTGTGGCATTTTTCCTGCCGTCAGGTTCTCTGTTCAGGGGTTTCTATGGAGACCTGGCACTGTCCTGGCAGGCAGCTGATTTTTTTGTGCCAGTTATATTTATTTTATTTGTCAGCCAGCCAGGGTGGGACAAGCCCTGCTCTGTCTGTTTGGAAGAACACAGGATTCCCAATGGATCCATCGGGCAGAGCCCTGGGCACCCAGCAAGGAGACGTTTGTTTTCTGCTAACACTTTCTCATAGGATTTCCTTTTTTTTTATTTATGATTTTTTATTTTTTATTTTCTTGCAGCTCTTGGGCAGGTCTTCTGCAGAGTGAGGAGGGTCCTCACAGCCTGGAAGAACCTCTGGCTGTAAAGCTGGCTCCATTTGGGTGCCTTGGGGCTGTGGAAATATGGGATGCCACAGATGCTCAAAGCTTTGGGTGAGTTGTTGGGGATGGAGGAACATGTCCCATGGATTGGAAGTGGGGTGTCCCTCCTCCCAGACAACCTGTGTGCTTTGAGAGAGAGACACTGGGGCAGTGACTGCCTGCAAACCCTCCTGGAACACCCCAGTTGCAGGTCACTGGTGATTTCTGGGCTTGTTACTGGGAAATGTTACTGGTTACTGGGATGGAGAGAGGATGGAACCATTGCCAGGTGGTCCTGGAGGGCAGGGGAGGATGTTCAGGACTTTCTCCTTCTCTGGGGTGATTATTACCTCTTCCTCTGCAGTCAGGGCAGGAGGGGATTAATAATACCTGATACTTCTCTGAGGTGTTCAATTAAATCCCACCCTGTTTGGAGGAACGTTTGGAATGTTTGTTTGAGACTGTCAGGTTTCACTTCCCCCTTTCTCGTGTTGAAGTTCATGGGAAAAAACAACAAAAGGGGCATTACATTTCCATTTGCCATCAAATCCCAGTGCCAAGCCAGTCCCTGGAGCCAACCAATTGCCACAAACCCAGGAGCTGGCTCACAGAACTGGCTGGGGTTGAATTACTCTGCCAGAGAAGCCTGAAAGCTGAGGTTTAAAACTCCCCAGAGATGCTGAAAATCCTTCCGTGCTCTTTGCCAGAACGTCTGCATTCACTTGGCACTGTCCCCCCCACCACTTGTGGTATCAGGATTAAATTGGAAGGAAAATTAGGAAATGTGATGAACATCAAATGCTTTCCATCCTCTTCTTCCCCAGAGGTTATTTCCTCCAGCAAGGCAAACACAAGCATGGACAACACATGGAATCTGGAGTCATCTGAGGCCCCTCCTGACATCCCCAGGATGCTCTGCAGGACACCTCTGTCCTGGGTATTGTGGCCTTCAGAACTGAACTCCATTTTAGGAAGGAATCAGCCCAAAAAGCAGGTGTCTCCTCTTGCTGAGGAGGTGGGATTCCAGGCCCTCCTAGCCCAGATAGGTTTTGTTTCCCAGCAGCAAAACTCGAGCTGGCGTTGGGCGGATTTCCGAAGGAGCTTCTGGAATCTCAGCAGAGTGGATGACAAAGAGATAAACAGAGGGCATTTTGCTTCACAGATGGAAAGATACAGAAATCATGCTGATAAAATTACTGAAAACTGTGACACACCCACAGCACACAGGCTACCAGATTTTATTTGAGGGTTTTTTTTAATTTTTTTTTTTTTCCCCTCCCTGCAATTCCGGGCGCTCCTGTCACCCAAAATGACAACTAGAAAAGCAACCTGAGGGGATGCAGCTCCTTCCTACCACTTCACGTCCAAGAATAATGATGTGTGTTGGTTCTGGGGATGTGTGCTGAACCAGGCAGAGTGATTCAGAGTGGTTGGCAAAACGGGGGAGTTAGTCACTGCGAGAGAGCAAGGAGTTAAGTGTTGGCACATCGTGGGCATGGCGAGGGGAAAGGAAAAACCAAATAGGGAAAAGGGTGATGGGAGGGAAGCTGAGAAGGAGGTGGAAAGGGTAACTTCTCAAAGAAAGAATCCTCTGGAAGGTGAAAAGGGTGTCAGAAGCAGCAGGTCACGGATGGGCCGGGGTGTTTGAGCTCTAGAGGAAGGAATTTTTGTTTGAGCAAAGAGGGATGTGCCTTGCTCAGCCCATCAGTTCCCTTGTCCTGCATCCTCAGCCCAGCATTTCTGGATTTAATTCTATGAGCATTCTGTCTGAGGTCTGACAAGCACCAAACCCTCTGTACCAGCTGTTGAAACAGGGTCAAAACCTTATGTACCCCAAGATCTCTTGGTTCCTCCTGTAGCTTGGGATAAACGCCTGTTCCAGGGTGGGATGAACTTGTTTTGGGTGTCTAAGCAGAGATTAAACTGGTTGTAGGTGGGAGAGCTCCAGTGGGGCACAGACTATTGCTGGACATCTTTGCCTTACTGATAACTCCAGTTAATTGGGGTTTACCTTGACTAAAATCCTAGGAAAGCCACTGAGCTTTGCACACAAAGCCTGGAAGCTGAGGAGCTGGGCAGTGCCAAGCAGATCCTAGGAAGCCTGATGTCCTGCAGAGCTGCAGCTCCTAATTGGGTCCCCTGGTGGCTCATCAGGTTCTAATTAGCAGATTCTGTGAAAATCCTTCCATGCCTGGGACACCACAATGTTTGGTTGAAGCTGCCCAGTGATTACTTCATTCCTTTAAAATGAGGAATGGCTGGATGCAGCCACCAAAGCCTTTATTTTCCAAGGAAACCAGGTTTGGGGATGGCTGAGATAGCTCAAGGGGTGAGGGGGACCCCTTGCAGCTCTCAGGTATTGATTCACAAACCCTCACAAGTGACAAAAGTCACCATGGTTTCATGGTAACGGGCTCTGAGTGTGAAACACCAACCCAGCAACACCCAGAACGGGCAGGAAAGGGAATAAAATGCACTTTTAAAAATCAATCAGCATTTTAGGTGTTTCTATATTGAAAGGAGCCAGGGAGAGCAGGATAAGGTTGAGGCAGCAAAGTGGTTCACCAGGAAAACGAGGGTCATGGATTTGGTTTTAACCAGATGCTGGGATTTCAGGGAGATAAATGAGGAGCTGGTGACCTCCTGCAACAGCAGTGGATGTGGGACCTCTCCAAAGGCTGCACTGTGGGTTTTCATTTTGTCTTTGAGACTGAAAATTACAGCTTAAAACCCAAAGATCAGCACCTGGCAGATATGTGGTTCAGCAAACAGAATCTGCAGAGGGCCAGCAAAATTCATTATTATTATTATTATTATTATTATTATTAAGAAGTAGATGAAGTTCTGTGTTGGTCTAAACAGTGTCAGTGATCCTCCCCACACCTGATCTGCTCGGGTGGTTGAAAGAAGAGCAGAGCAAACACAGGGACCCATTTTAGGGGGTGGGAATGATTCCCCAGTCTCCATTCCTGGATCTCCATGGCAGCCTGGCTGCCTCTCCTACCAGCAGCCACCCATGTGTAGAACATCCAAGGGGGTCCTGGGGTGTGCTTGTTTGCTTCCAGCTTACACCAAATGGTTTAGAGTTTGGTTTTCTGTAGCTTGAAGCCCAAGGGGAACCTTTTCTTTCTTGGCTGCAGCCAGGACCCAAGCAACAATCTCAACATTAATAATAATAGTGGGGGGAAAAACAAACAAAAAAAGGACTAATCTAGATAAAAGCACACATTGGGATGGCTGAGTCACCCCAGGGAGCTGAGGGACTGAAAGTGGGAATTTAAAGGCTTTGGTTTGGAATTCCTGGCAGTTCCAGAGCACTGATTGCAGGGCAGGGCCAGCTGCATCCCTCTGGTCCAAGGACAGCAGAGGAGAGGAAGGTTCTCTCTAACTCAGGGATGTGTGTGAAGACAACCCACTCTCATTCTGGTTTTATGACAGATTTATCACCCAGAACACTTCTCCCCAGTTGGTGGTCACCCCCAGCAGCAGAAGCTTCCAGCCAGATGAAAACAATTCTGAACCTCCCACTCGTGGCTCAAGGACCACTGGATCTGAAGGAATTCTGAGGGCAATGGAGGTGACAAGAGGTGGCCCAAAGCCTCCTGGCTGCTCCCCTGACCTTGTTCCATGCCTGCTGCTCCATGGGGGAGCACCTGAATTCTGCCTTCACCTCCCAGCCCTGCCAACTTCCCAGCCTGGGGAAGGCAGGAGTGAGGATAATGATGCCTGATGTGAGTTCCCACCTGCCTCACACGGCTGCTTTGGGCTTTAATTAATACTTACAAACTGCCTCAAAAGCCATATTTAGGAGCTGTTCTGCAAGCAGAAGCTATTATTATTTAAAAAAACAAACACATTAGGAGCGAGTTACCCGAGTGACAGATGGGATGATCAGTGGAATTGTATTTTTATCAATCATCCTGCATGTTGTTTCACCTCATCTTTCTTTTCCCACCCTTCAGCTCCAGGCTGGCAGCCCTCACACCATCTAAGCAGGCATCGTGTCCAACGTGGCATCACTGGAGGGCTCTCAGTGCCCCGGGTGAGTAAACCAAGCAGCAACAAGACTGTGATGTCAAACCAAGCAGAACCCACCCGTGGGCTGCAAAGTCCATGAATGATTTTAGGCTGGCTGAGACCTGGAGTGTCACCTCCCTCATTCAAGGCTGGCTCTGAGCTGAGGCAAAGCAAGTGGCTGCCACCCTCACGGGGAGCTGTGGGCTGCAAGAAGGAAACCTGCCAAGGGGAAACATTTACTATTTGCCAGCAGTAATTGTTCTTCATTAGAACTGGGAAACTGCTGTGATGGTGAGGGATCATTTTCTCAGTTATCTTCTCAAGGGGCTGGGGAGTCAAAGGCACTGTGACACAAACTTGCCTCCTAGAGAGCCACTGCTGGGGCTGTGCCTTCACACCAGCCCTGCACAGGATGGGAAGCAGCCCAGAGGAGGGAGGTTCCAGCTGCTTCTGCTCTGCTCTGTCCTCTGTGAGGATCTGTGGTCTCCAAGGCCTGTCCTAGAGACAGGACAAGGTGTAATGGTTTAAACTGGAAGAGGAGAGATTGAGGTAGGACATTAGAAAGAAATTGTTTGGTGTGAGGCTGGTGAGACCCTGGTTGCCCCCAGAAGCTGTGGCTGCCCCATCCCTGGCAGTGTTGAAGGTTGGATGGGGCTTGGAGCACCCTGGGCTGTGGGAGGTGTCCCTGCCCATGGCAGGGGGGTTGGGAATGGATGATCCTGAAGGTCCCTTCCAACCCAACCCAGTCTGTGATGGAGAAGGAGCCCTCCCTGCTCCATAACACAGCTCTCCAGGGCTGCTGGAGGGGATGGTTGGTCCCTTCCAACTCAAGTCTGGGATTCTGGGATCCTGTGACCTCTCAAAAAGGAGTGGGGGCAGCACATGGAAGGATGTTTACTCCTCATGTGATGGGAACTTTTGAGCAAGCTCCTTCCAGTAGGTCAGTGGTAAAGGAAAGCTTCATGGGACCATTCCGCAAGAAGAGTCCCCAAGGAGATGTCTGTCCCCACAGCTGTGAAGCTTTGGTTATTACCTCTTGTCTCAGCCTATGGTGGGTAACTGTAAAGCAGAGATCTTCCTCCTCCTCCTGGACAGTGCTTAGCACTTTATTTCTGGCTGGGGCTTCTAAGATGACAAGATATAAATATTTCTTTTTATCATGAGATTTCCCCAGAGTAATTCTTTATCCAGAACCTGAAAAGTTTCTTGGGTGTAAATCAAAACTGAAAAACAAGGGGCAGCACACAGGAGACATAAATCCCAATTTGTGCTCAAGGAAATCCTCTTTCTGTCTTGACTATACTGGGAATGATCAACTGGATCCTACAAAACACATCCTTGGGGCTCTTGCTTTCATACCAATCATCCCAGCTGTGAAAACTTTCACATATATGTTATTTGCTGTATGTTTTAATTGCTACCTTTAAATTATGATGCTGTTGCATTCTAAAATAGATAACCTGCTTGGCAGCATGTGCTCCTAAAATAATCGAGTTCATTAATATGACTACAAGCAAAATCTTTCCCTGCTTCTGGTACTCAGTGTTAAATGAAAGAAGGAGCATTTAAATAGGCACTTTCTCATGGAGGTCTCTTCTTTTTACAACGTCTAAAAACTCAGTTAATTTTAAAGGGTTCTCTCCAAAAATAGGACTGTGCTGTACTTGAATAGTAAAGGTATAATAATCCAAAAAGCCTTCCATGAAGTAAGAAAGACAGAAAATGTTAGGAGCTGTATGTTCCCAGACATTCATTGCATGACTAATCCTGCGATGATGATTTTCAAGTGGTCAGGAACCAAGAGACAAGGATGCTCTGCAATCTCAAGCGATGAGAAAAAAAGATGATTGTGGAGTTAACATGGGGTGAAGGTTTACAGTCCCTAGGGTTTTTAGTTCCCCGTGCTAAATTTAAATCCTTTCTTTGCTGAAATGAAACTCGCTCACTCTGGTTACAGCCTTTTCTTAGCCAGGCCTGGAAATGAGCTGCAGTTGCACGTTATTAGGCTTACTTGGGAGGTTTATAATTATAAAATGTGTCATTTAAGGAGGATCAGGTGGTTAAAGCTGAGGTTACACCTGAAGGGGACTTGGGGAGGTCAAGTCTTGTACAAATTCAAGGCCTCTCTTCTTCCTCGTGAGAGGCAAATGCTGGGCACCCACTGCTGGGAGGTTCACTGGAAAAAAACACATTAATTTATTGAATGTTTATCATGAAAGTGTCTTTTAGCCCCCCCTGACAGGCAAGGGCCATGCTGTACCAGGCAGTGCACAGACACAGAAATAAAAAGGACAGTCTGTGTCTTGCAAAGGCTGTGGTCTAAGGATAAGGCAAGATGGAACAGATGGGAACAGACAGATGGGAGGAAAGCAAGAAAACAATGATCCAATGTCAGCCAGCATGACGGGAAGTCAGCTCAGCACCCCAGGAGTCTACTAGGCAGCTTTTTGGGTTGGTTTTTTTTGTTTTTTTTTCTTCAGGAATGGCAGCAAAATGTGAGGAGTGGCATGGGACAGAGCAGGGAGGAGGTGCTTGTCTGCATGCTGGCAAGGGGACAACGCTGGCAGAGAGAGCTGTGGTCCTGGTGCTGGTGAGAGGTGAGGGATGTGCCAAACAGATTGGAAAATGAAGAGCAAGCCTTGGAGTTCAACCTGCAGAGGCTGGGGAGCAGAGGGAAACCTGACAAAATTCACCAAGGATAAGCATAGGGTTCTGCGTCTAGGGAGGAACAGGCACCAGTATGGGTTGGGGGCTGACCTGTGGGAAAAGAACTGGGAGTCCTGGTGGGGAAGAGGATGTCCACGAGGCAGGAATTGTGTCCTCCTGGCCAAGAAGGTCAATGGAATCCTGAGTGCATCAGGATGAGTGTGGGCAGCAGGGTGGAGGAGGCTGGGTTGTCCTCCCCTTCTGCTCTGCCCTGGTGAGGCCCCATCTGGAGTCTGTGTCCAGTTCTGAGCTCCCCAGCTCAAGGACAGGGAACTGCTGGAGAGGGCTCAGCAAAGGGACACAGAGATGAGGAGGGGACCAGGACATCTCCCTTAGGAGGAAAGGCTGAGGGACTTGGGGCTTTTTAGTCTGGAATGGAGGTGCCAAATGGAGGCTTTGGGAAATGATAGAGCTTAAAGCAAGACTGCTCTGAGGGAGAATTAAAAATCAAGAATGAGGCTGGAAGGACAGAGTAGGGGGTAGGAGAAAAGTGAATGCCAAGGAGAAGCATCTGATATCTGGGACAAGTGTGGGGAGGATCAAGAAACTTCTACATCCATGACCATGGAGAAGAAGAAAAGGCAGCTGAAGGGCAGGGAAGCACAGAGGTAGGGAACAGACTCCCATAAACTCCTGGAGGTATTAGGCAAGACCTTGAAGAAGAAAGGAAACCTCAAGAAATGAACACTGCAAGAGTCTCACAGTGCCAGGGAGCAGAACCTGAGACTGAGTGAATCCACTCAGAAGAATGAATGGATGGATGGATGAAGTCACCCTTGCTCTTCATCACTGCAATTCCCCAAGCCAGATCTCCAGAGCACAGTCCTCACACTGGGTTCCCCTCAAAGTCAGCACAGAAGAACAGAAACCTTGACACCCTGCCTAAAATAGAGATCTAAAAGAGATCAGCTGACTCATGCCCTAAAAAAGGATGGATTTGCCCACAGATGATGAAGGAGCTGACACACCTGTGTGCAGATCAGATGTCTGCATTGGAGCTTTCTGGTTTTAGGGAACTGCCCTGCTGCCTGGCCAACCCAACCACTCTGCAGGATGAACCTGGAGAACTGGGAGCAGGAAGGAGCTCAGACTGGGCAAGCTTGAAGGGAAGAGAAGGGCAGAAGAGAGACAGGTAGAGGAGATGGAGGAGTGGAGACAAGACAGAGGTGAGATGGCTGAGCCCTGGGGACAGCTCATCAATGCTGGGCATCTGGATGGCATGGGAAAACTAACTCTGGGATTATGGGCCATGCTGAAAGAGGTTGCTTGAGAAACTGTCAGAGCAAACATGTCTTGAGAGTGCTGAGAGTGTGTGGCTCCTCTTCAGAATGCAGAGGGACCAAGCACAAGACTGGGGCTCCTGAAGCAGAAGCAAGTGATCAGTGACCACCTGCATCTGCACGAGGTGCCTAAGCTTCCTGTACAGTCAAATTAACTTCTGAGGATCAATTCTGCTGCCCAAGCACAGGTATCAAGTGGTACTTGAGATGCCCAGTGGTATCAATCTCCATTTCCTCAAGGGCTGATGTCCCCCACAGGTCTGTATGCATGTCCTGGGCACTCTGCCACATCTCAGGTGGCACCAGGTGGCCACCAGCAGGGACCAAGAGTGGAGCCAGGGAAGTGTTGGAGTGATTCAGCTGAGCCCAGGGCAGACACCCACATTTGGGCAGCTGAATGCCTCAGGGATCCCTGCAAGCTGCTCTGCAGGAGGATGAGGGACTTCCCCCCAGCAGTTCCAGGCAGATGTGGAAGGACTTCAGCCTGAAATAGGTGATATTTTTAGGCAACTGGATCCCACCCTGCACTGTCACCAATTGCAGTGGGGTTTAAAGGTGTGCTCCACATGTAGAAACCTCTGTGTAAAGACTTGGACTCAGGTCTAAGTCATCTGCCAGCTGAACTTCACCCTTGGGCTGTAATTCAGACACCCTGAACACAAGGTATGGGTGTAATACCCCCCAAGGTATGGGGGTATTGGTGTGTGGTGGATGGGCTCAGGAGTCTGATACTGAAGCTTGAAAACTTGAAACCAGACTCCTCAAGGTTTCAAGCATAAAATGATGTTTTGGCTTCCCCAGGCCCAGCCTCAGAGCCCTGCAGGGTTTCTCAGGGACATCAGTCTGAAGGAGCAGTAGCACTGGCACAACCTGGTCACAACCAGCAGAGATGGAGAGGTTCAGCACCAAGCAAGGTCTGGAGGGGTGATGGAGAGCAAAGGATTTCAGTGTCAGGGCAGAAGCCAGCTGATGGCACAGACACCAAGTGTGCTGCAGGAGCTGCTTTGAACCTGTGGGTAAAAGCAAGAAGCAAGGCTCCAGTTTGTCATTTTTCATCCCTACTCAATTCACTGATTTATTTCCTTGTTTCAGCTGAGCACAGAACTCCAAGAACGTAATGTTTCAGCTTGACAAGTGCTTTATTATTCAGGTGGCTGATTTACCAATTCAAAGGCTACTCCCTACAGACTCCTACCAGAAATGTAAGCTGTTCAGTCCTTAAACCTCTAATTTAATTAAAGAAAGGTTTAGATCTCCAAATGTTATCACTGCTGGAAAAGCCAGAATTAGGCATACATTTTTTTTTTTTTTTCCAAACGAGCTTTCCCCTGATTTGCCTGAAACCTGGGGCAGGGCTCCATCCATCCATCCATCCTCATTTCCTACCCCTTTCAGCACAGGCATTAGAGACGCTGTGTGGGCAGATTTAAAAGGTTTTTTTTTCTCGCTTCCTGGTGAGGAGAAGGATTGCATAAGATGTGAGTCAAGACACCAGCCCTGGATCTGTGACTGAGCTCCTTGCAGGAGCTGTGCTGTCAGGCAGGGTGTCAAGAAGCAGCAGTGACAGCAGCCTGCCCTGGGGCACTGGAGAAAGGTTGGCTGAAATCTTCTCCTTTTGCTTGAAACTGGGGGCTCAGTGTCACCCCCTCTTTGGGAAGAAGGCCCTGGGGTTCCTCTTCCTCATCCCAGCTTTTCCTCTCATGCTCCTAACTGCATCCTAAGCCTCCTCACCTCTTAGCTAAAGCTTTCTTTGGTGATGATTCCTCTTGATCATTCTCTTAGGCTCTCAGTTTCTTCCCAGTGCCCATTTGGGATTGTTTTTCACCCAGATCCACAGCCTTTTGAAGCAGGATTTGCCCTCCTGTACATTGAATAAAATTTTAAGCCAATTCAGGCACCACTGACAGAAAGAATTTCCAAGCTTGGGCAAGCTCAATCATTTTTCAAGGTGAGGGTGCTGAGCCCCTGGGTGCACCCAGAAGCTGTGGCTGCCCCATCCCTGGCAGTGCTGAAGGTTGGATGGGGCTTGGAGCACCCTGGGCTGGTGGGAGGTGTCCCTGGGCATGGCAGGGGGTTGGGAATGGGTGAGCTTTGAAGGCTCCTTTGAACCCAAACCGTGCTGTAATCCTATATTTTGGCAATCATTATCCCACCTTAGATACCCCACTGGGGTTCCTGAGGTTTGGTGGAAGAATGCAGGGCCTGGCTCCCCCTCACCATCTCATCTCATTAAAGAGTTTTCTCAGATTAATCCTGATTTGCTCTTTTGAGATGGGAAACAGCAGCCAAGCCCTGATTCTGTTTATCCCTCAATCTGATTTAGGCAGAATCAGCTAATTAACCCTCCTGCTTTCTCCAGCAGTGTAATCATGGCAGACTGTCAGCCCTGCTGCAGCCAGGGAGGAGAAAAATCTCTCTCCAGCTTTTCTCAAAGTCACCTTGACCTACAAACATCCTGTTCACCTCCTCCAGCTCTTATTTCTCCAGCCTAGTTAACCTTGGCTCCCCAGCCATACATTTTATTCCTCTTTCCTGTCCACCCTCCTGCCCCACTGACTCACTTTACCTTCACTTGCTTTTTTCCCCTCACTTTTTTTTTTTAAACCCAGAGTAGGCATAGAAATTACCTGGGTCTCTCCCACTAAACCACATATTTTGTTTTTTCATTCACAGACCAGGAAAAGACAGAGCAGAGACAGCTCTGCCAGCTGCAAGAGTTCCTGAGATACCTAATACTGAAATACAAAAACATTTATACAGCTGAGATTTTCCAGAACAGCTGGAGAATCCTGTTGACCAGCTCCCAATAGTTACGAGTTTCCAGCTACCGAAATCTGACAGCCTGAAAACTCAATTAAAACTTCAGCAAGGTGCTTGAAAAACAGCCCAGCAGTTCGTGCCAAGAGGTCGATTAAAAAGCGAGGTAGCTGAGGATATCAGCACCATTCACAGATCCCTCTCAGGCTGCCTGGGACCCTCAGTTGTGGTAAGGGACAGGGATTCTTAATTAACAGGTCAGAATATTCACTGTCCTATATATCTGCTTTTAATGAACACCTCCACTGAGGTCACAACCTGAGTCCTCTGCCTCCTGGCTGCTTTTAAGCAAAATAGAAAGAATCCCCACCACCAAAGCTTTGCAATTAAGATGTATGTGGTATAAGCCAGGGCCAGATTATGAAATATGCCTTTTTCCGAGATATTTGCAGGCATGAGGGACACCTGTATTTTATCTCCTCCCCTGGAAACAGCACATTAATCAGCTGCTGTATTTTAATACATTATATGTCACCTCTGAGAGCCCTTGTGCTTTACAGAGTTTTTGGGGGAAGCTGAACCTGGTAGGGATGATGAGGCTCAGCTCCCTCTGGAAACCTTCCCTGACGATGGCCTTTTTTCAGAATTCCAGTTTTCATTGCAAGTGACATTTTGCTGGAAAGGATTCTGGGGTTTTACATCTCAGGCTGAGTAACTCCCTGGGTACTGTTAGAAAATTAATAAAGAAGGCGAACAGCTTCCTGTACGATGTGCCAGAGATAAACACCCAGAAAACCCTTCCTCCTCCCCTCCCTGCCTCTGAATTGCTCTTCTAAAAATAAAGGGTATGACAGAGTTTCTGTGCTGGGTGACAAGAGGAGCCCTTCAGTCACTTGCAGCAGAGAAAAGCAAATGGCAAGCTCGCTCACAGCTGACATTTGGAACCATTATTAGTGCTGCAACATACGGGCTGAATTCTGCTCTCCTGTAATTAAAGAAATCAAGCAGGCACTTCCCAGGGAAAGCAAACATGGAATCTTTGCTTCTTGCAGTGATATTTACCTTTTAAAGTGGGTACCTTACTCTTTTAAAACTCATTGCCCCTTCCCTTCCTCACCCAGTCACCCCCAGGCACACACCTCAAGAGGTGTTCTTGTTTAAAGCCTCGCTTGTAAAATTGCTAAGTGATGATTTTGGGGTTGTGCATTAAAAGAAAAACAAAAAGGGTAGGATAGGTTGAGGGGAGCAAATGTGATTGCATTCGTAATGGGAGATGGGTTGGGGTATAAAGCTGCATTTTCTTGTCAGCGTTTTAATTATTTTAAGGAATGTTTGCCTTGACGTGCTTTAGCATTCTGATTTATTTAGAGCTGAAAAATAACACCCAGTGCACTGCGGCATCAACGCAGCCAAAAATGAACATACACTGCCTGCCTTTTGGGAGATATTACACCAGATACATGGCAGATAAGTGCTGTGAGGAGAATAAATAACTCAGGAGACAGGAAACGTTATGGAGGCACCTTTATTTTTCAGTCTACTTTAGCTTCCCCCTGCTCAGCAGAGAAGGAAAATTGGTGCAGTTATTTATTGTCTTGTATCCAGAGAGGTCTGGAGCTCTGTTACTGCTGGAGCTGGATGTATTGCTTATAGCAGGGCTGAAAAAGCTTAATGGCTTTTGAGAAGGAGCTCGATAACTTTATGAAAGATTAAGTGATGTTCTGTTTGCCAAACATCGCTGGTGAAGCAATGACCCTGGAGATTCTCCTGACTCCTCCGTGGGGGAAGGACTATCAGAGCAATGATCTACATCTGCTGCTGCTCCACCTTCGCCTGAGTTTGGAGCTTTAGAGGAAGGGTAGGTAAATAAAATATAGCTGGGTTATTGTGCTTTTTAAGGGGAAACTCCTTCCTCACCCTGGCTGAAACATCAAATGTCATTATGGACAGGACTTGGACTGAATGCCTCACAGAGAGCCTCCTGGGGGCTGTGCCAGGGAAAAAAGGGGAGATTTTCCTTCAAGGAAGGAAGAAAGGAAGAAAGGAAGAAAGACCTGGGGTGACCCCACAGACACTCAAGCCTCCAGGAGCTCTTGCAATGTCATTTCCTTCAGACTTGGTGCCTGCACTTTCTTCAACCTGACCCAAAAGATGACCCCTGCCAGACCACCATGGATAGGTAGAAAGCACCGACTAATTGGGCTTAATTATTAGCACACCAACAGGATGTGAATGTACTACTAGCACACTGAAATACCCACCCATGGGATTGAGGGACACCAACTAAGAGAGTCCCTGCTCTCTGAGGATATCTGGTGAAGTTTCAAGCACTTTGAATGGAAGAGAAGAACGAGATAACCCAAGGTGTGTATGAGCTACCAACAGACTTCTGGAATTGTTGAGGGATTGGAAGGGACCTGTAAGACTTGCAGATCCTTGGCTGCATCAGGGGAGACCTCATCACTCTCTACAGCTCCCTGAAAGGAGGTTGGAGCCCCAGGGTTTTGGGCTCTTCTCTCAAACAGATATCAGTAAGATGAGGGCATGGGCTTAAGCTCTGCCAAGGGAGGTTTAGGTTGGATATTAGGAAAAAAGTCTATACAGAGAGGGTGATCAGGCATTGGAATGGACTCTGATCATCCTCATGTCCCTTCCCTCGACACACTCCAGCACCTCCATGGCTTTCTTATAATACAGACTCCAGAACTGGACCCAGTACTCCAGGCTTGGTCTCAGCAGAGCAGAGTAGAGGGGGAGAATCACTTCCCTTGACCTGCTGGCCATGCTTTTCACAGAATCATCCAGGCTGGAAAGGAGCTCTGGGATCATCAAGAACAACCCTTGATCCATTACCACCATGGTTCCCAGCCCATGGCACCGAGTGCCACATTCAGTCTCTTCTTCAAAACCTCCAGGTGCCATGGTGTGGCATCCAAACCATGACAAAAAAGGGCTTCCCACAGAGGTGGTGGCACCTGGTGCTCTCCCTCAGGGCTGCTGAAAGCCCCCATGCCTCAAGCAACGCCACTCCAAGGAGGAAGAACAGCATTAATTTACATTCGTTTTTATCTTAATTTACAAAAAAGCAACCCACGCCAGTCTGAGCTTGCTGCGTAGATCTCCCTTTGCTGGAGAGACACACAGAGGGAGACACGGAGAGGACACAGACACGCTCCCAACTGAAGCCGCTAACGCGGGAGCTCTGTGAGGAGACGCGGCTACATCCGGGTACTCAGCGCCGCTCTGCGCGCCAAAAGCCTGGGGAGTGCGGGGGGTGCGGAGCAGCGCATGCGCGGGTCCCCGCGCATGCGCTGCTCCGCACCCCCCGCACTCCCCCTTCATAACGGCGGGCGGGAGGGCTGCGTGTGAGGGGGGTGGGTGTTGTTGCTGCCTTTTCTTCTTCTATGGAGCCGGGAGATGAGGAGGAGGAGGCAGAGGGGAACCAGCGGGTTCCTGTGAGTACCCGGGGAGGGGTTGTGGGGTTTGTTTTGTTTTTTTTAGGAGTGGGTTTGAGCAGCCCCTCAGTTGGGCCTTGGGGGAAGGGGGTGTGTGAGGGGCTGGGGGGTTCCTTGCCAGGCGTAGGGGAGGTGGGACTAAGGTGGTCGGGCTTTTCTGCCTTGGGGAGGGGGCAAACCACCGGTTGGTTCTTCTACCCTGGGAAATGGGGGGAGGAAAGGGGGACCTGAGGACTCACCCCTCAGTGTCTGCCCTTCTCCTGTACCGTTCTCTCTTATAGGAGCTATGACCGGCCTGGTCCTTCTTCTTTCTTCCTTATAGCTGTTCTGATTCCTCCTTTTCTCATAAGAGCAAGGGTGTGTGTGTAGTTTTGTTTTATTTGTGCCTTTCTTTGCCTTGGGTGCAGCTGGCTCGGTCACTGCCCCTCCTGGGATGTCACTGGGGCTGGAGTGGCCCCATGAGGTCATTCCTGCCCTACAAGGGCTCATACATGGTCCTGTGCGTTTGCTGTGTTCCTGCTGACCCTGGAGATGAAAAAAAGGAAATCTCTGGAGGTCATGAGTGTCCCATCACATCCTGTCCATGTTCTGCAATCAGTGTGTCTGAAATTGAGCCCTATGAGAGTGTTTGGAAGCTTCCATCCTTGCTATTACAGTGTTCTTTGTGCCTGGTCTTAGCTGTCCCCCTCTTTTCAGGATAGTTTCCTGAAGTGTAAAGGGATTGTAGCTCCTGCACAAGTTCTGACTCTTGCAAACTGTTGGGAGGCAGCACTGTGCAGGTTACTTTTGAACAGCTGGTGTGGGACACTTGTGGAGACGTTTCTGGATGTCACATCCACAGTTCTGTGCTATGAAAGGAACCTGAAATAAAAAGTGACAAGATGGTGATCACTCCAGAGCTTCATCCCAGAGCTCTAAAGCAACTTCAGAAGTGCAGCAGCCAAATGACAACAACTGGTGGATTTCCTCTCAATTTCTGCAAACATTCCCTGGAGAGAAGTACAGGTGTCAGTCTTAGGGAAAGTATTGTACAGTAAAACAAAGGATGGAAACAGCCAGATTCACTCACAGAAGTGTGAATAAATGAATAAATGTGACCTCTTAAAGGCAACTCTGGCCTCAAATAAGAATATGGGACCTCTGTATAGTTACTTAATAGAAACTTAATTCAGTTCCTAAAAACCTTCTGCAAAAACCTTCACCATGTGTTTCCAGGAAGGTTAATTTGCCACAGAAGAGGAGGGGCTGGTGCTTGCACTGCTGTGTATTCTTGTAACTAGGAAGTGAAGTTTAATTAAATGCTGATTTGCAGGCAAATTCCGTGATTCAGAGTTGTGTATGTGATGTTATTGACTGATCAGTGACCTTGCCTGTTGCTTGTTTTACCTTCACAGCATTCAGTTTGTTTGGATCCTTTTTGGGTGTCCAGTTTGGTTGTTTTAGGGTGCCCAGTGCTTCCTTCCCTGCATTTGTTTGGCACCAGGGTTTAACTGCTGCTCTGACAACCAGAGCTCAGCTCTGGGAGTCCCAGGTGGAGCTCAGCCAAACATGTTGCTAACTTCCTGCTGCTCTCCTGGGGCAAGGGGTGCAGGCAGAGAGGATCTGCTGTCTGCCATAGTGTGACCACTCTGAAAGTCATCAAATGCCTTGGGTTGGAAGGGACCTTTAAATCTCAGCCAGTCTGTCCCCCAGGCAGTGAGCAGGGACATGGTAACTATACCAGGTTGCTCAGATTCCCATCCAGCCTGGCCTTGGGGGTTTCAAGAGCAATCTGTCACCTCTCTGGGTGACAGGGCTTCACCACCTGGGCCAGGACTTCACCACCTTTGGTGTAAATAAATTCTGTCTAAGATGTAGTCTGGACCCCCCCTCCTCTTAAACCCACTTAAACCTCCACTTAAACCCGCTGGCAGCTGGAAGGAACTGAAGATTCCTTCTGAAGATTCTGAAGATTCTCCCTCTTCTTGGTCACAGCTAGATCCTGTGCACTGCTCTGGGTTGCTGGGACAAAGAGAGAGGTCAACCAAGTGGTTTGAGTCTGGTGGAAGCCATCAAGACAGTCAGAGGTCTGGAGCACATGGGTTTGTTTGGCCTGGGGAGGAGGAGGAGGAGGCTGAAGGTGAACATCTGGCAGGGATTTGGAGAAGGCAGAGGGAGACTTCTTGGAGGTGCAGAGGAACAGGACAAGCAGCAGTGATGTATTACAGTAAAGAGAGATTCTAACTGGAGACAAGGAAATCTTTTTATGGAGAGAGTGGTGCAGTGGTGAGACAGGGCCCACAGAGATGGATGAATCTGCATCCTTGGAAAGAGTTAGGAGTTGACAGGATGAGTGCTGAGCAACCTCACCCAGCCTTGAAGCAACTTCAAGGAAGAAGTTGGACCAGGTGACCTCCAGCCCTCCACCGTGAGCTTCACTGTGGTGACATGGATAAAGCTGCTGCTTCAGGCATTCAGGTGTATTACAGTAATCAGTTTTCCAGCTCTGAGTCCCTTTTGGAAGCTTTACGTTCCTAGCAAACTAAGCATAAAATTGTTCATTCTGAGATCATTTTTTCACTTGTTTTAGGACACTCCAGAAAGCTGTTGCTGGTATAAACTTGACAATGGAAACAAATAGTTTTGGGAGGTTAAAAATGATCCTCTGGCAATCTTTGCAGTGTCAGTCTGTCCGTGTAAATCCACAGGTTGCCTTCCTGGGATGCTTTCAGCATGTCCTGACAGCTCCCCATGTCACAAGTCTTTGTTCTATTTGAGATCTGCTTTGGTGGTTCTGGTCTCTTGTGGCCCTTTGACAACCCCACGTTGTTTGAAAGAAAAGTAATAAAACACTTCAGAATTTACAGAGCTCCTGATGCACAGGTTGGTGGTACCTCCCTGAGAAAATGGTGTGAGTGGTCTGGAAAGTATTGCTAGCACACCAGTCATTCAAAAAAACCAAAAAACAAACCCAAACCAACAAAACCCAAACAAAAATCAAGGTACAACTGAAATAATTGGGTTGTTTCTCATCCCCAATGACACCAAATTTCTCAAGAGTTATTTGTTGGCATCTTCCTAGGTGAGCTTCTAGCACTGAACTAGTTTCAAGTAGTGGGATATTTATTATTCATTTCAGTAGCTGGACTGCAATGCTAACAGTTTTCATACAACTTGTGGTACTGGGCTTCTGGCCAGAAAAAGAAAGAAATCTGATCTAAAAATATACTCTGCATTTGAATGAGTTTGGGTTTGTTTTTTTTTTTTGTGCTGAGGTGGGGCTTTTTATTATTATGGACCCAAAGGCCACAATAAATGAAGTTGTTGGCTTATTGTGAAATTCAGTCTCGTTTCTGTAGCATTAGGGGGGTTCTGGGTTTGGGTGTAGCCTCTGAAGTGCCTTTGCAGGGCAGTTGCTTTGCTTTTCCTTGCCTCTTTGTTGCACGCTGGGAGTTGGACCACAAAACGAGCAGGTGGGTGTGAGACAGTGTGACTTCAATTCTTCTGTGCCCTGGCAAAATTATTTCTTTAACCTTTAGGAAGACAGCAGAGCATCCCATGTTGGAACAGGTAAATGTGTGCCTGTTTCTCCGTGTTCCTTTTGTCCTTCCCCACAGCTGGAGAAGCCCTTGCCCTGCAGCAGTGGGTTGCTGACTCCAAGTGGTATGAGGCTTGCACTGCACTGCCGGTCCCGGGGCTGGCAGGGAGCTCACACCTTAGCTTGATTCTCCTTTTTTAAGACTTCTCACACCGGAGACAAAGCTGGGAAGCTTTAGGTTTTATTTGTCACCACTTTTTATAACTTATTCGAAGTTATTACCATGTAGTTTGAGCAATAAACATTTAGGATGTACTACAAGTTGTGGAGCCATGAGGAAAGCTCCAGTGAAGGAGTCCATCAGCTGCATGGAGCTGGCAGTCTTAACAGTGAGGGCTTCTTGCTATTCTGTTGTGGTTTTTCTTTTTTTTTTCTTAAAGAAAAAAGCAGCCTGTTCTTGTTTAGATCAGGGAGGTGCAGGCTGCAACCTCATTTGAATTATGTTTTGGCAGAAATGGACTCAGATCTCCTTTGTCTACAATTCAGCCACTGTGCAGAGCACTTCTCATGTCCATGATGCTGCAGCATCCCTGTGACAGTGACAGCAGCCACTTACACCTAATATTAAAACAGGCAACAGGTATCATATTATCCAGTTGTGCTGCAAACATTGCTTTCATGTTCTCATTCATCTTTTAAACTCCTGATGTGTGGTGCTGTAGGTGGTGTTCTTTTTTTACTTTCTCTCATAACCTCCAGGCAGAAGACAGGTGGAATTCTAGAACTTCAAATCAGAAGTGGGCTTGATGGTCAGCTCAGCCTCCTCAGAGCATCAGCTGTGCTGCTCATCTGCCAGTGTACACCAAGCTGTCTGTGCCTAGTAAAAGGGGGATAAATATTTATTATATATATTATGATTATTCACATTCTCTAGCAGTGCTGCTAGTCAGTGTTTGGGAAACATTTTGGGGCCTCAGCATGGAAATAAATACACTTAATATTAATGCTACCTTGGTTCCTTCTTGCTCTTTTTGGGTGACTGAGTATTGGAGCCTTTGGTAGCTCTGGGTGGAATTGAACTCTGAATCTTCTAGAACACTGCTATTTGTAGTCTATACAAACTGCAGCAGAACTCATTAGCATTTCCTCACTGGTTTCTTCTTGAGAAATCTGCCTAAGATACATCTCTGGCTCTGTTTTCCCAAAATAAGAGTGGTCCAAACCTGTTCCAAATTCTAACATGAAAAGAAGGGGGTTTGCAAACTGTGCTGGGGGAACCTTTGGGAGGACAAAGAACTTCAGGGAAAGAAAGGAGTGGAAGCTCTGTTCTTCATCTTTTCATACTCTTTATTGTATCCCCATTGTATCCTGCTAGGAAGATTCTTCCTGACTTCAGTTAATGCTGAATTGCAGATTGTTTTCTTTTTTTTATTCATTCTATAATAAAGTATTTTGGTAAAGCATAAAGATAAGCTACAGGTAGAAGAAACCTGTTCAGATGAGGTTTTTCATGTTACTTGTCTTGCAGTGTTGTGACAAAGAATGTGTCTCTCTGGGTGCATTTAAACAGTACAGAAAAGGGCTCCCATTCAGTGCTTGGCTACAAGGTTATATTTTTTTTAGGTTGTCAGTCAACATTTTTTTTTCCTGGAGGCAAGTTAATTGGTAGACTTTGGGAACTAAAGATTTCTGTTAATGCAAAGTGGTTCCTCTGGTTTGTGGGGAGAGCAAGGGAAGTGTGTGATGCAAGTGCAGCACCACAGAAAACCAGTGTTCATTTAGGTTGCTGACAGGTACACCAGTAATTAAACAGTTCTGAAAGGACCTGCTCACTGTAGGCTGAGGAAGGTCATTTTAAAAGGGAAAATGAAAAATAACATCAAGAGTTGGGATGTTTAGTCTCTTATTCATGGAATGCTGTTATTCCTCCTCTGCTCCAGTAGCTGTGCTCAGCACATCTCAATAAAATCAGTACTTTTTTTTGGGTGAAATTAGTTTTCTAATCAGAGAGTGGCTCCCAAATGCTATTAATTTCTAATGGGTTTAATAAAACTGCCCTTTTCTGGAGATGCAGATTGTAAAACCAGAATTTCTGTAATAGGCCTTAATGAAATTACCAAACAGCTACTGGAGTGCTTTGCCTTCAGAGCTATTGTCAGCTGTGGTTCAGTGCTGCTATTTTTAATGACTTGATTAGTATGAACAATAGGAACTAGAGGACTGAGCACATGCATACAGGCTGCAATTATTATTTGTAGTGCCAACACAAAGCCCAAACAAACTTAGTTTGTGCAGGGAATTAATTCGGATGAGTGGTTTCTGCCTGGCTGAGCCCTAGTTTAATGTTTGGATTTTAAATTTTTTTTTGGTTGTTATTACATCATATTTTTATTTTGGTGATGCTGTTTTGTGGAAGGATTTAAGGTGGCATATGGTGCTGAATTTCTGGAAGCTGTTGTCATTCCAAAGGCTGTAATCTGTGATGTATAATTATGTAGAGTGGAAGTTTTTCTACGTCTGCCTTAAAAACAGCTGGGTGTTGCCCCAGTGATCTTCTGTGGTTCACAATCAGATATTTGAGCTTCTCCCTGCTTGCTCTCATGGCAGTGTTCTTCAGATTATGCCATTTGCTGATTTAGCTCTTAAAAACCCCTCCAAGGTTAAGTTGACTTTCTTAACAAATGACTCTTGGTGAGTTAAGTTGGAACTGGAGTTCTCATGAGAAAGATGAGGGGGAAGGGGAGAGATCTTGAAGAGATGGGAGAGCTCCAAGTCCTCGTGGTTATGTCTTCATGTTAAAGTGCTGCTTTAATAATATTACCTGATACTCTCCAGTGCTGTTTTCCAGAGTTTTTTAGGATAATTTCCTGGAATATTTTTGTTTGGGCTGAACCTTGGTCTTCCAGAAATATCTATTTTCCCAATTATGTACCATTGTGCTTGGACCTGGCTGTCTGCCTTATCTGGGCAAAGCTGTTAGAGTTCCTGTGACCTCAGGCAAGGGTCATGATAAAAAAGGAATTTCATTTTGGCTTCAGAACAGCTTCCTCTGTTACCTCGTGGGGGGAAAAAAACCCCAACAAACCCAAACCAACCCATTACAGCTGTATTTCTAGTCAGTGGTCCAGTTTAACTTCAATTCATGCCCTTGAAGCGTGTCAGCTATTGATGAATTGTAATATAGACATCAACCTCTATTTGCCTTAAGGTAGCTACATCAGATGGGGTTTAAAATCTAGTTTATAACATGGGTATAAGTAAAAACCTTCAGCTTTTAATAAAATAATAAATATAAATAAATTACTATCAAAAGACCCACCCACCACTGTGAATAAACCAGATCAGGACAAGTGCCAGAGCCTGATTGCTCAAAAGGATGAGCTGTTTTGGTATGGGTATACTCACAGCTGCATGTGCATCAGTTGGGAATGAGAAATAAACTTCTGGCTCTCAGAAGTGGTTGCCTTATTTGCAGAAGTCATGCTGTTTGTTGTTTTGGTGTTGTTTTTTTTTTGTCTCTGACATGGCAAATGAACCTACCCCTGTTTGTTCAGTTTTGGGTCTCTGGCTCAGTGTGTTGGGACAGATGCCTCACTTTTGGTGGGGATGGCTGGAATGTTTTCCAGTTTTCATTGTCTGTGACTTACAGACACTCATGTTGATATACCAAGAGTTTCTTTTCTGTTTTAAAAAATACATTTTGTCTTCTTTTAGCCTATTGCAACAACTCCACCCCTTGGTGCTTGGAGGGAGGAATCCTCCAGCCATAGCAGTAGTGAAACCCAAGCATCAGTCACCAGTGGGATCTCCCTGGGAGAAGCAATCTGCCAGAAGACTGCTGTTGCCTGGGTATTTGGACTGTGCTTTGTTTTGCTTGGGCTTGAAGGGTAATTAATGAGATTAGGAAAAACCACCTGAGGTGCTTTTTTGGTATGATTTAGATCTCTCCCATCCATGCCTTTTAAATGTCTGTTTCTGTATTATGGAGCTGCAGAAAAACAGGATAATTGTCAACTCTGACAAGTCATCTCCTCTTGATCCAACTCCTGTGAAACTTCTTGATGCTTATCATTAATCCTCAGTAGCTCAGGGTGTGTTGTTTTAATTTCCCCCTTCTCTATTTCCTGGTTATAAATGAGTGTATTCTCCAGTGCAGTGTGGTGGTCTTGGCAACAGCATCTTTGATCTGTGTTCAGTTTGTCATTTGCTCTTAACCCAGCCCTGCTGCTGCCTCTTGTCAGGTCTGTCTGCCTCAAAATAGCTGAATTACATGTTGGCACAGAGCCATGCTTCTCTGCAGGTGAAATCTGACCTTTTAGTCCTTAGTTTTAATGTTTTTCCGTGTGTGAGGACAGAAACCTGTACTGCAGTCATAGCTCTGTCTGATGAGTATGCTGCCAGATCTTTAATTAGTCTGAGAACTGCTTTTAAAAGACAGAGGATAAAAAATTTTATTTCCAGGTTGTTCTGACACTTGTACAAAAAATATAGCTCAGATAGCAAAACTCTGATGTGAAAGTTAGCTTTTAATGCCTTAGGGTTTTGAAAGGTAGGAGAGCCTGCAGCTGTTAATTTGGGATTGGACTGTACTTCTGCCAATAAACTGGGACATTTTCTTGCTTGTAATAACATCTATATTTTTATAAGATATATGCTGATGAGAAAGGTTTGCCTTATAAATGATTGATGGTTTTAATTCTTTGCACTGAAGGCTGGTCTCTGCCTTTTCTATAATTGAAATTTATCTGTTTAATTACTTCCCCAGTAATCCCAATGCAGGTTCTTTAATGAGCTACTAGAACTAAAGGTGCTCCTTTCCATTTGGACAGGAACTGAAAGTCTTTCTCTCAAAATATCCCAAGGAGTTTCCTAGGATTCTCAGCTATTCTCTGTGTGAACTCAGAATTTCTGTAATTAGAAACTTCTGTTAGAGACCAACCAGAAACTCTTCTGCTTGTCACTCCCCTGTCTGCAAACCATCTTTCTCTGCAGTGGCCTATGAAATGTTTATCCTAATGAAGATTGTTCTTCCTAAGTGAGAGGTTTCATTGTGATTAGGAACAAGCCTTCTGCCTTGGCAGGGTGTGGAGATGGAGCTCAGTTTCAGACAAGTGGTGGAAAGCTGGTGATCAGATAGTGAGTTATGACAACTTTGGCAGCAGTAAGAACTTGCTGTGGGCTTCAGCAGCTCATAGTAACATAATTCTTTCATGTTAAAGCCAGAGTTTTGACTCTGGAAATAAAATTGAAATACAAAATACAGGAAATAGAATTGAGAAGCTGTAATTCCACTTTGTCCACAGCTTAGTCTTCAATTCTTTTGGAAACAGGAAATTTTCTTGATCCTTCAGCACTTTTTCTTTTTCTCCCCACCATTTCTTAGGGAACAGAGTCATGGTACCAGCTTCCTGCAGAAGTGGATGCCAGCTGCTTGGCTGCTGCCTCAGTGACAAAACTCAGCCTGACTTGTGACAGAAATGACCTGACAGAGTTCCCTACACTGGAGGAAGGAGCCTTGCCCTCAGCAGAAGCATCTCAAAGGCAGTATCCTGGAGGTGCAGCACATGGCTTACTGCTGGGTATGTCTGAAGTTGCCTTTTGCTTGCTGATAAACTGTTTTCCAGTTCTGAAACTACTTTAGAAAAGCCAAATGTTACTTTGGTTCCTTTCAGATTAAGCTTCACAGCTGAGAAGTTCCAAGATCTAACATTTCACTGTGATCCCTTGTTTCTTCACTCATTGCTGTTAATCATAGGAAACACATCTGTCCCCAACAAGATAAACTTGTTCATCTTAAAAACAAAGCCAACTTAGATCCATTTTTACTACCTTTATTTGCTCATTTTTCCTCTTGTTTTTTTTAACTTCACCTGTAGCAATCAACCCCTGAAGGATTTTCTTTCCCTTTTTCTACTTGGGCATTTAATGAAGGCAAAGCCAGCAAAAGCAGAACTAAACTGCTTGCCAGCCCCCCAGATATGGTTGTTACCCATCAGTTCCACTCTTAAATAAGCAGTTGCTGCACTTAGGCATAGATTTCTATTTTTTTTCACTCAACACCAGTTCTAGGATCAGATTTGATCACACCCTGTATGGTAACTTTTGGCTTTCAAGGTGAACTCCATCTCAGTTCCAGGAAGTGTTAATTTATCCTGCACAAGCCTTTGTGCACGTGTGCTCTAACTTGCTGTTATGTCATCTGGTGCCTTCTTTTGTGCTGCTGACGCTTGTTTTCCTTTTTACTTTTATGATACCTCACACAGACTCCTTTTATTCACACACTTGCATATGCTTCCTTGGAAACACTTAACAATGCTGTTGCTAAGCCCCAAGTGTGTCTTTCTGTATTGATATCCCTCAGAGGATCACTTTCATAAGCTCCCAACCTGGTTTGGGTTGGAACGGACCTTTAAGATCATCCAATTCCCAACCCCTGCCATGGGCAGGGACACCTTCCACCAGCCCAGGATGCTCCAAGCCCCATCCAACCTTCAACACTGCCAGGGATGGGGCAGCCACAGCTTCTGGGGGTAACCTGGGGCTCAGCACCCTCACCCCAAAGAATTTCTCCCCAAGATCTCCTCTCCATCTCCCCTTTTGCAGTTGGAAACCCTTCCCCCTCATCCCATCCCTCCATTCCCTTGTCCCAAGTCCCTCCCCAGCTTTCCTGCAGCCCCTTCAGGCACTGGAAGGTGCTCTGAGGTCTCCCTGGAGCCTTCTCATCTCCAGGCTGAACACCCCCAACTCTCCCCCTGGCTCCAGAGCTGCTCCAGCCCTCCCAGCAGCTCTGTGGCCTCCTCTGCTCTCACTTAGCAAGATCAGGTGTTACCACCTCCATTGGGTTATTACATCTGTGAGTCACTTTTCCAGTCACTTTTCATAACTGAAATCACTGGGCAAAGGTGTTTCTAAAGCTGCTTTCACTGCACCATTATGCTAGAAGGTTTGTGGGTTTTTTTTCCTCCCAAAACAGCCCAAATTATTCCAGACAAACAACGTGATTGCTTGTGATACTTTAAAATAAACCTGTGTTGCTTCCAGTTAACCACATGTGCAGCTTGCAGTTTGCCATTCCTGTACCTGCTTACGTAATCTTACTGGGGTGTGCTTTGCTTTTGGGGTTTTTTTAATTTGTTCTGAAGTTAAACAACCCATTATGGGGTGGAAATGGAGTTGAAATTGCCTCAGGAATGTTCTGGTAAACATCCATGGCAGCTCCTGTGGCTTTCAGGAGTTGAGATGTTACTACACCATGCAGCTCTTGCTCCTTTTCAGCAGTATTTGGGGTTATTTTGGTCATGCAGTGCTCCATCCTTTGTGAAGGAGGCTCTGAGGGGAGGGAGAACATCTCTGGTGGATCAGGATCAGAGGTTCTGGTTCAGACCAAACCCCTCTGAGACCCACAGCTCAGTGCCTTCCACTGCCCCTTGTGCCTCCTGTTACCGTTTCTTAAAAGACTGAGTTTGGTTTTGTTAACTTGGATTATGATGTGCAAAAAAAAAGACTTTTTTTCTACTTGAATCTCTCATTTTACTTGTCCAGGGATTCTCTCATTTATTGTTCTCTGTTAACTTCATGGATTTCTAGGAAGGAAAACAGGGCAGAATATGAATTCTGTCTGTAAGGCAGACACTGGCACAAGGTTACCTTTGGGAGAGGTGATAAAAATGCTGAAGGAGGTTTAAATGCCAGCAAGTGACAAATAAGCATTAAAGGAAAGACCTTTTTTCTAAGCAACCTTTTTGGTTGCTTAGAAACTTCAGGAAATGTATTGAAAATGCCACACGTTTGCCAATACAGAGTTAATATGTTGGTTTTACTCTACACTGACCACTGAGCTCTCTCCATTGCTGCTCTAAGCCCTTTTTTTTGGTGTTGGTTTTCTTTTTTTTGATTTTTGTTTTGTTCAGGCATCTTCCTTTTAGTAGGAAGGTGAAGTGAGGTCCTATTCCAGAACAACAACCCAGGCAGAGAAGCTCTTTGTGGCTGAATTAACTGCTGGCTGCTGTGCATGTGGAACAACTCCAGAGATGTTTTTGAAGGGTGGTTTTTCCTTTTATGAAATAAAAACCAGTTGTGGCTATCTCACATTTGGTCCCAGAGAAAGCTGTGAAGTTAACAGTGAGTTGCTGTCTGGCTAGAGGGGGGAAATACTGAATGAAATCCCTTCTTCTTTTGTTTGTTTTTTAATTTAGTTTGGTTTTGCTGTGCCAGGTAGGAATTTCAGGTTTTAGAGTAAAAAGGACACAATAGATAAGACATGCTTTGTCTTTGCCTTCTTCCTCTTCCAGGGTTGTTTTATTTATTGTATTTTAAAAACCATTTCATCAGGGAAAATTCCTGATACTTGTCAAGGGTTGCATTTGAAATGCAGCTGGAATTAAAAAGAAACATTTAAGGCTTTTTAGTGTGATAAAAGATGTAAGAATTCTGCTTGTATTTCAGTTGTAGCTCTCCAGAAAGTGTGCCAGTAGCTACAGGCTTTTTGTGTATTCACTTAAACTTCCAAATAAGGGAGGAAAGGTGAGAGGGGAGGCAGAAACATCAGCTATAATACTAATTTATTCCTTCTTCTCTTCAGAAAATGTTGTGAATTTCATGTGCTGGGGAGGGGAATCACAGTGACAGTCACACTGAAATTGTTCCTGTGACACTGGAACAGATCAGTGAAGCCAAGGAGCTTTTGTTTTTATTTTACCTTCCTTTTTTTTTCTCTCCCACAAATGGCAGTTTGACTCTGGCATTCAGAATTGTCAGCAGACTGTAAGATAAAGGAGCTTGCCCAGCTTTCCTGGTGGAGGGAATTCAACTCTGAGGAAGCTTTTGACCTTCAGAGTGACAGCAGGAAGAATTATGTTTTGACACAAGATGCTGAAGTGTGGGGTACTGACGTCACTTGCTTCTTTAAGCCTCCAGCACCTGCTTCTCTGCCTGCAAAACCCAGGTTATGGCTGAGCATAATGAGCCCCTAAATCATCCTAAGCATCCAAAACATGCTAGCCATGATCTCTCTGCCTCCTGGAGAAAAGTTGGGGGAAATGTTGGAATTCAGGCACTTGGAAGATGAGAAAATGGTCAGAAAAAGGCAGAGGAGGCAGAGCACGTGGCATGGTTGGAGTTCTGCTTTATAGGGATGAAAAATCTAATTTTGTAGCCTCAGATAAATCAGATAAATTTTGTAGCCTCATCTCTTAAACTCCATCAGGGTGTTTTTCCAGGTCACCTCTGCCAGTTGTTGCAGAGGACAAGGTGGAAGAGAGGCTTCCCACTGAAGATGGGCCTGCAGTGACTCTTGACTATTCCCTCTCCTCCTGCTTCTTTTTCCTCTGTTTTTTCCTCCCCTTCTCTCTTGTGGTCTTATCAGTCATCTCCTGCTTCAGGTCAGTGATCACCACCACAGCTCCAAAGCTCTGGGGAAGGCCAGGGACTGGCAGCCTGAGGCAGCTTTCTGCTGCAGGGCAGGAGCAGAACTCTCTGGAGGTGCCAGGGGAGCAGGACTGCCTGCCCTGGAGGCTGAGCTGAAGTTTCAGCTTTGCAGTATATTTAGTCAGCTAAAGCCTTCAAACACATTTCCATTCAAAGTGAAGAATTTGAGCTGAAAATCAAGTCAAGCTTATTTCCCCCCTTCCATTCTGTGGATAAAAATGGAGATGCCAGTTCTGAAAACATCAAGTGCATCATGATGTGACATGACAAGTCTAATTTGATAACTGCAGTGACTGTTGCCTTTGTTCACTAATAGAATTTTAAATGTAAAACTAGATTTGGGAGGAAAAAAAGGTCAGTGTAACAGAGCTGAGAGTTTAGGTTCCAGCTTGCTTCATGTTTCTTAAGATGTGTGGGTTTGCATCTTGAATGCACTTGTGTACCAGATGGCTAATGAACTGAGTAGTTTCAAATACCACAACAAAAAGCTGTTTGAGTAAATGTACAGTAACCCCAGAGTAAAGGCATTGTAAATACTGCCCACTCCCAGATAGTTAGCTGGTGGGGAATAAGTTACCTGATGTGCAGGCTCTGTTTGGATCCAAGGCAATATCAGCCACTGGAAACAAACCTTGTTTTCTGTGAAGTACATTTTACTGTGAAGAGATGACAGTCAGTTAGCTCAGTCTCCTCTTCCAGGATTCAAAACCATGATTCAAATTGTGATTAAAATCATATAAGTAACACTCAGGCTGCTACATCAGAGCAGTTTTGGTTGTGCCCTGTGCTGTAACAGAGCCCTGAGGCACTCTGAGTTAGAACTGAGACATCCCTGACCTTGTTCCTTATTTTCTTGGCTCCTGCTCCCTCTGTGCCACTCCTGAGTTTCCCCCTCTGCTTTTTTTCAAACTTCCACATGTGTTAGAATGAATGTTTTTCTCCAGCTTTGCACAGGTGCTTACCAGTCTACACTGGAGCCTCTTTGAACACCTTGGAGTTGCTATTCATAACTATTTTTTTGGAAAATACATATTTTTTTCCTTTCCTATAAGCTTCCAAAAAAAAAAGGGTCACTCTTTTCCCTACTTGTCATTCATTGTTAGCCTTGCAAATAGTTAAGAGAAAAGTGAAATGGAGTCATGAGCAGTGCAGTGCATTTATTTAATGAAGGGGAGAATTCAGCTTTCAAGAGGCACTGGGTGCTAGAAAAACAAAGCCCTCTCTCCACTGAAGTTGCTGTAGCATGTTTGTGCCATCTGTACTGCAGATGCTAAAGTACAAATTTGGCTTCCTCTAGGAGACATTAGGCTGGCCATGTGGTAGAGAGCTGCTAGGAGAGAAGGGAAGCTTTGAAGCTATGTAGCAATATTATTCTGATTTTTTTTCCTAGCTGCTAATGGGGAGGGACCAGAAATCATCCAAATTTTGAGCCAGATTTACTGTGATGTGGAATTACTTCTATCCATATGATTATCCTCTCACTCTGTAGTATGCTAACATAATTTAAGGAATGATAATAGGAAGCATTAAATTAAAACTGAATCAGAAAGGTCATCTTGTGGTTAGATACTGCTCATCAGATGATGTAATACAGGCCTGTAGAAAGCCTGAGGATAAGGCTGATGTAAACTCCATTTTTTTTTGGTATGTAGTGGTCATCTTATCTGATGTGCTTATCCTTCTGTAAGTGACATGGGGATAGTTTGGCTGAGATGGTTGAAAACTAATGAAACTTAATTAACTGAATGTGAATCTGGTTCTGGAAGTCATTCATGGCAAGAAAGAGCTTTAAAAGAAAAAAGCTTCCTTACCAAAGTACTGGAAATAATTTTTTTGCATCTATCCAAAAGTGGGTGTAATCCTTTTACACTCATCAGCTTATCATTGTGTTTATTCCTGAGGTGTAAAACATCTCTGTTTGGTTACTAAGCAGTGAACTGGAAAAAAAGAAGTGCCAGCTACCTCGAAGGACAAAGAAATACAGAACAGAAACTCAGATTTATTACTACAGCAGTAGACAGTGGTAGTGGAGTAATTGTGATGACAAAGTTTTGGTCTTACTTGCATCTTGAAACCCTAAAGAAACAACCACAGGTGATGCAGCCTCTGCTATGATCAGAACCTGAGGGAAAGTGGAGCCTGGGGAAGGCATCCATGGGGCTGCTTCTTTGATCTGTGGTAAGGAAACAACTGAAAACATGAGGGAATGTGCTTCAGAGGAGGGTTGAAACTGTGGGATTACATCATTTCCACTGCAGTTGGCATGTTCCTGAATTTTGAAGGCTGCATTAGTTGGCAGGGCAGTTTTAGGAGGGATTGCCTGGCATGATTTTATGACTGTGTTGTTCTTGACAGATATCCAGGACAGTCAGTGCTCTCCCTGTTTTCCACTGCTGATGTATTCAACACCAGGCCAAAGGCTTTCAGATGAGACACTTCTCCAGCACTCAGAAATGGATTTTATTCCCTTAAGGTAGGATAAAGTTACATAAAGTTAGCTGAACTCTGTCATGACAGAATACCCCCTGTTTTTCCTGTGTGGCCATTTGATATTGTTTGCATTTTCTTTACATTTATTCACATTTTGGTCTCTTCAGGGGCTGTGTGTGTGTGTGCATCTTGCTACAGCTCAGCTACCTGAATGGAGCTGTACTTTTGCCTCTTACATTAAAGCAGAGAATATGGATGTTGACAGCAAAAGGGTGGTCAGAAATTCACTTACTTGTTTTTTACCCCTTACAGAGGAGTCCCTGATGCTTCTGCTGCATCTGAGGAGCCTTCAAAGCCTTCTCCCAGCCATGAGTTTGTGTCCTGGACAGATGGAGAGTCTCCCTCTGGTGCCCCTAGTGACTTCTGTACTTTGTCCCAGCACCCCTTTTCCTTCAGAGATGTGGAACCTTTTGGTGCCAGCTGTAGTGATTGCTCCTCTCAGCCAACTTCTTCCTCTGGACAACAACTGGTGAACCAGGAGGCAGTTGGAGGGTGTGAAAATGATACTAAGGAGAAGGCACTGATTCCCCAAGCAAGTCACAGTTTAGCAAATGCCACTTCAGAGGGGTTGCTGAGCAAGGCAAACAGCCTGAAACAAGTGGAAGCTGCTCTTACAACTCAGACCTGTGGTATGCCTGTAACAGATGACTCTTTCTCCTGTGACAACCAGGTACCAGCTGCTCTTTTTGAGCTTTCAGAGGAAGAAAAGAGGTTCCTGAGGCATGAAGAGTTCTCCTCTTCAGAAAACTCTTCCTGTAAAACAGCACTGTCTAAGAATTCAGAAAAAAGAGAAAGAGAAGTGGAAAAGGGGAAGGTAAAAATGGCTGAGAGCGAGTCAGAAGAGGGCATGGGGCAGCTGGAGAAGGTGGAAAAAGAAAAAGAGGTTCCTGACCTTAATTTGTTTAATAATTTTCCTGATGATCTGAGGAAATACAGTTGTAAAATTTCAGAAGCACAAGATCTTTTTTCTGCTAAGGATTCTGAAACAGGTGAAGGAATGTCAGGGGGCTGTGGAGTGAGTTTCAGTGGCTCCAAATGCTTGAAGTCTGTGGCTGAGGAACTCCTGGGAGCTTTCTTTGATGGTGATCAGAAACAAGTGAGATTCTCTCCTGCAGTGAGATTTGGGAAAGAGGAATTCATCCCTACTGTGGCAAGTGACTGTGCAGCTGAACAACCAGTTGTGACTGACAGGGAAGCTCCTTCTCCATGTGGTGTGGATGCCCCAGTGGAAGCAGAACCTGGAGCCAGCAGGAGTGAGTTAACTAGTTCAGACTTTTCCATAGAAAGGGGACATAAAGTTACAGGCATTTCCCCCTCCTTTAATCTTGTAGGGGATGGCTCATTCTCTGTACACTTGGCTCATCCAAGCTATCAGTCCACTCCAGGGATAGTTCTGAGGAGAAATGTTAAGGCAGGAGAACTTGGTGTCCCTGTGCTCAAAGCAGATACTCAGGCCTCTCCTTCATGCCCAAATGAAGAAGCTTCAGAGAACTCTGCCAGCACACCTCTGTCTGAGGGGCAACGTTCACTCCAAGCTGCTCAGAAAGAACACAGTCAGCTTTTTGAGTCCTTAAAGTGGAAATATCCCCACAGTGGAAGGATTCAGTCTCTCCCATCACTTAATTTCATGGAGAAGGTTGGAGCTTGGGATGTGAGCCAAGCAGAGGATGCATCTGAGGCAGTGACTTCCTGTGATCCAGGTGGAGTTTCTCCTAGAAGGAAAGCCTGGAGTGCTATTGCCAGTTCTTCCAACAATATTCTGTCAATACAGAGGAGTGGTAGAGACCCCAAAGATTGTGTTGCTGCTTCCTCCAGAGGGACAGGTTCCTTGGGAAGTTGGTGTTTTCACAATAAAAACTTCCTGCTTGTCCACTCTCCTCTTGCTAGATCCCAGTCTGACAACACAGTAAATGTTTCCAGCAGGAAGATGGAAGTTACTCCACCAGCAAACTCAGCAGAGGCAGCACAGTCTCTAGAAGGACAAAGTCATGTTTTAGAAGTGTCTGAAAATAGTTTGGGAGGCTCCAAGTCACAAAAGTGTTCAGCTGAGATTGTTTCTGGACCCAGTGGTAGAGAGAAACAAAGTAATTTTAGAGGACAAAGTTCAGACCCAAATGTTTTTCTTTCTGGTGAAGCAGTTGCTCAGCTCCTCAAGGAGGATGGAAACTCTTCAGCTGATGACCAAAAGAATTGTGATGCTCTTGGAAAGGAGTCTCACAACCTAAACATGCCTTCTGACCTTATCAGCAGGGACAACTTTGGTGATATTTCCCCTGACAGTTTGAATTTTCTTGTAACTCCTGGGGAAAGCAGCCAGAGGGGCTTGGGCTCTGCAGGTTGCCCCTCTGGGGTGTCCAGGCACATCTTCAGCAGTGGGAAAGATGATGACTTCATCCCTGTTGGAGCAACTTCTTTGGAAACTCCAGTGAAAGAAGAGCTTAATATTGAAGAAAGGATCCCAGTAAGTTAATTCCTAACAAAAATGTATAACTCTTCTTTACCTTTGGGTTGTGAGCTCAGAATACACAGCTTATTGATTCATCTTTTCTTAAACACAGAGGTGAAACAAATAACTTTTAGGGGTTATTTAGCACTGGCAGAGAAAGGGGAAAGATTTTCTTGTTTTTTCCATGTCTAGATGATGGTATCATGGTAACAGGATGCAGGAGAAATGTAAAGGTTGGTGGCTGGTGGAACACAAAAGAGGCAAGAACAGGATGTATTGATACAGAGTGAAATCTGTTTGAGAAAAGGCTTGTGAATAAATGGGTTTCTAGCTCTTCTAGCAGAGTGCTGATGAGCCACTTGTGATCTTCCAGATTCTTTCTAAAGATCAGGTTATAATTATCCAAACATGAGGCTGGGACTCAACTGCTGAGTAAGGAAATGCAGGGAGGCTGCAGGAGAGCTGAACTTCAGACACCCACAGATCTGCAATAATAGCAAAACCAACACACAACCCCTTGGCAAATCAAATTGCCTTTTTAATTCCCTATAAATAATTGCTATGCTTGTGCACTTTTTTCCAGTATCTGAGGCATAGATTTTTGATTTTTAAAATACTGTACTCATAAAGGATGTTCAGAGCATCTGTGTATCTTTCCTCCTTCATCTCTTGCTTGGCTCATGCAGATTTCTTTCCTCCCTTCCCTCTTTCAGGGTGGCTGGGTGAGAACAGAGAGCAGATTGTGGCAGCCATGTTAACTGTTCTAATAGCTGTTGAGTGGTAGAGAAAATTAAATGCAGATTTATGTTAATGATAAGCATGTAATTTTCTTCTGAGTAAGTGGCTGTTCCTCTCACAGGATGACTCCTATAATCATTAGGTCTTTGTGTTGCAGAAGCACTCTTCTCTCAGTTGTCTTTACAAATACGTGTTGAAACAAATATAAATATTGTAGGCAGGGTATTTAAAATGAAATTCATGAGATGTAGAGGTTGTCTGTTCCCTCTGTTTTTCAAATGAGGATAAATTAGGTGTGTTCTCCAGCCCTGGTTCTGAGGAATTCTGCTCTTGTACATCACTGGCAAGGTGAAGTCACAGATGCAGCACTTGGTGTGTAGGTTTGTAGTAAAATCATAGGAAATAGAGTTGGCTGGGATCTGTAAGGATCCATCACTCCTGGATCCTTTGGGAAGGGCTGGGCAGTGCTTTGGTGGCAGCATGCTACTGCCAGCAGCATCTTGGGCACATGATGAAGGAAAAGTCAGGAAAAAACTTAATTAGTTTAAGTGCAATCCCCACCAAAGCAGTTGCAGTTAATTTCTGCTTTGTCAAACAAAAATGATGAGGAGTAGAGGGCAGGGTGTGTCAGTTCTGCTGGGCTGCAGTGGCTTTTGAGCTGGTCACTGTGGAGCTGGAAAAAGGATTCCTGATCCAGAGGGCAGAAGCAGCTGGAGGTGTTGTCCCTGATTTGCTGCCTCAGTGTTTTGGGGAAGTTCAACACAACTGGAGCTTCAGATGTTTGACACCAAGTTGTTTGCACTGAAGGTGATGTGGAACCTGCAGCTCCAGAATCCACTGCCATGCTGTGACAGTGACACATGTGTCACCTATTTCTGCTTTTCCCCAGATATACCTCCACAACCTGGGCATTGATCAGTCCCCTGGAACTATCCTGATGCCATTTGCACCTCGAGGACCCATCAGGGAGGTGGAATTTTCCCCTTCAGAGCTTAGAACACTGAAGGATTCCACTGACACACTGACAAGGACAGCTCCACAGCCACAAGGTATGGGGAAGGAGGACCTTGGGCCATCCTGGGAGACCACAGGGAGATATTTACCAGTTTGGCAACTGGTACAGGGCCAGAGGTGTCCTCAGTAGAGGTGTTGTTCACCTGGGCTCTGGACTACTTGGGTGTCCTTAAAAATACCAATGGTTGGGTCAGAGAACAAAACTCTGCTTGGAACTCTGTGTGTCTGTCAGTGTGGATTTGGGATCACCATTTGCACTTAAGTTTGAGGGGTTTTATGTTTAAAAAAAGCAATTAGGTGTTACCTATCCAAATGCTAGAAGTGCACCTGCTCTGCTTCTGCAGCTCTCTAGCCAGTAGTGGGAAACAAACTTATCCAGAGAGTGTGTCCTTTCCTTTTTTCCAAAAGGATATTTTGGAAATCCTGACCCACAGCTCTCCTGCTTCTTGCAGGGATGCTTTTAGAATCCAAGTGTTCATTGAACATTCAAGCACCACTGGTGTAATTTATCTAAGAACATTTATTTAAAATCAAGTTTAAGCCTTTATTTAAAAGCATGTTATTTAAATCAAGCTCTGTAGTTTCTTTGGTTTGTGTATTGTTCAATGTATCCTTGGTAATTTTATATTAATCCAAAGTGGATTAATACTTCTTTCAGCAGACAGTTCTCATGGAAGTCTTTGTTCAGGTCTTATTCTGAAGGTAATTTCCTAAATGTTTATCAATATATCAGTTTTCCCCTCTCTTTCCAAGGGGATGACAAAAGTCTTCACTGATGCAGCTGCTTTCTGGAGCCCTCAACTTCATGACTCTTCCTTTTCTTTGCAGGCAAATTCCCATCAGCACTTCAGATTACACCAACAAATTATAACCCCAGCACTTCTGCTCTCAATATGTCCCTACCAACGAGCTCAGAACTTGGCTTTGGTCTTCTGTCACTCTGTGAACTCTCTCCCCACTTCTCAAGATCTTCTGGAGACAAACCCACGAGTCAGTGCAGTGTGTTGTGCCACCAGCTGGAGGGAGCTTCTCCCTGTGCCCCTCAGGAGGAGTCAGAGTGTTCAGCTATCTCCAGAGGAGCAGAACCAAACCAGCAGCAGCCTTCCCCTGACTGTCTCTCTGACAGAGAGAGTCCCATGCTCCTTGCAAAACATCTTGAAGAACTGCTGGCTAAAAGTGAGCCCCAAGAAGTGAGGAGCAGCCCCCTGAGCTGGCCTGCTGGTTCTTCAGCTGGAGGGAAAAGGGAAATGGAAGTGGACAGAGGGTCACAAACCTCAAGTGTAGGGAGTAAGAGAACCAAGGGTCAGGAAAGTGATTCCTTGGTTGGATCTGGTGCATTGCAAGAAATACACAAGCTCTTGGCAGAGGCAGAGGATATAGCTGGCAGGTCGTGTGATCCTGTTGTGTCCACTGCCTCTGCTAGAAAAATGGGTGAGACTTCCCCAGGGCTGACTAAAAAAAAAGATGGCACTGAAGGTTTCAGGTTAGTGAAAGACAGGAGCCCTCAGTTCCAGAAAATGCTGTCCTGGGTGGAGACTCTGACCCAGAGGAGTATGGAAGAAGAAGAGTCATTAGCCAAGCCTCTGAATTATAAAACAGGCACTTTGAAATGGGAAAATCCTTTTGAAGCCAACTTGCACAATCATGGAGAGATAGTTAAGGAGATGACCAAAGAGTTCAGGACAGAAAAATCTGCAGGAAGGTCTGAGCCTGAAGGCTGCAGTAGTGTAACTACAGACAGAAACCAACCTGGGGTTGTGGGGCTTGCCCAGAGCAATGGGAGCAGTGAGGGCAGTGCTGGGAGAACCTCAGAGCTGGGGAATCCATCCTCCTCAGCCACTCTAGGCAGTGTCACCAGTGCTGCAGGAGACTTCCAGAGCATGTTGGCCAAAGCTGGGGGAGCTGGAAGCAAGGCAGGAGGCACAGGAGGGAGTGAAGACAGCAGCAGTGGGGATTCACTAGCTGCCCATGTCAGAAATCTTCTGAGGAGTGGCTCACGTGCAAGAGAAACACTGAAGAGTGGAGAGGGAGAGCAGAGGACAGCACAAGGTAATGATTTGTCTCAGTTGTGTTGCATTTTTTACATGGCAGAATCTTAATTTAGGCCTCTTTTCAGGGCCTTGCTTTGAAATGTGGATGTGAGAGGTCAAAGTCTGTTCCCCTGACTTGAAATGTGAATATAATATCTTTAATGGGACAGGGCTTCAGGGATCAGTGGTTTTCAGCTGTTTTAAGTGGTAATGGGAGAATGGGATAGAATTAGACTTTTCCAGTTTGGTTTCTCCTCTTGCCTAACATGGACATGAGAAGGTGTTTTGTCCACGTAGCTGTGAGGCATCTGCCAGATTAAGAATTTGGGAAGAGGCTGAGCCAAGTCTTGATTTGAAGTCACAAAACTGTTACCAACCATGATGAGAGGAAATGGCAAGGAAACTGCTCTCTGGTTTCTGTTCCTTGTGCAGCATGGATGAAGCTGAGGCTGGGCAGCCAATCCCAGGAGTCTGTGACAAGCTTGAATGAAGAGCACCACCAAAGAATAGAGGAGATAAAGGCAGAGCTGCTGCTGAGTGCCAAGAAATCTGCACTTGCCAAGGTACAAAACAGCCAAACCAGCTGCTCTGGAGAAAATGTTTTTATTTCATTCATTTTCATTGAGTTCCCATGTATGTTTCAGGACCAGCCATGGCACAGGGTGATGGGAATGTTTGGGGGTTTTTGGTTCTCCCAGGCAGCAGTTTGCTGTCTTGGGTGAGGGGAAGGCAAACAACTGAAGATATTCTGAAGGAATATTCTGACTCTTCCTAAAGGTCTTAATTCTCCAGGAGGAAAAGGAGACAAAAACTGCAGATTTATTAATGGGGAGTGTTTAATGAGAAATGTGACCTCTCAGACTGTCCAGGGATGAGTCTTGGCAAACTTGACTGCTGTCTCCTATAAACTTCTTTGTGATGAAGGGGCAGAGAGTTGCCAAGACATTCCTACATGTTTGAGGTTACTGTGTGAGTAATTCCTCCTTCTGTGGCCATTCTGGTGGGACTGTAGAGGTTTATTTTTCCCTGAGCAGTTTGGTGGTAGAGTCTGTTCTTTTGATAGGCTTGGAGTCATCACCCAGTGTGTGTGGGATGCTCATGGAGAGCCACAGGATGACATGAAGGTTGTTGGAATTTTTAAGAAAATTCAATCCAAGGCTCCAGAAATCAGCCCTGTTCCTCTGCTGGAACCACCAGGGTCTTTCCAGAGAAGAATTTCTAGAATAAGAAACTGGGAAAAGCCAAAGACTTGAAGGTGGTGTTGTGTTCCAAGAGCAATGCCTTTCAAATTTCACTGCCTTCTGGTACCATTTTGTACCTTTGTTTTGGGCTCCCAGCTAAGCTCAGGAGTTTCAGCATATAAAACCTAAGAATTTTCCTTCTTAAATCAAGGACTTTATCACCCCTCTTGTATTTTTTGGGTGCCAAAGAGCTCTCTCTTGATTTACCCAAGATCATTCCTCCTTGTATACCCTGTATTCTTCCACTCTGTGCTGTATTTTTCCACTCCTTGTACTTTCTCACTTCTTCAGGAAGTTCACTGAGTTGTAGCTATAAATTTGCACTGCAATCCTTTGTAGATCATATGCCATGCAGATCTTTTTTGGAAAGATGACACATAACAGGCACAATAAAACATGTGAAAGGCTTGGGAAGATGAGTTTATAGCAACTTCTGTGCTTGCTCTCAGTAGTAGGAGTTGCTGTTTATTACTTCAGGCCCTTGAACTGGTGCCTGGTGTAGGGAAGAGATCATCTTGAGAGCACCCCTACCCCATGCTCTGTCTCCTTACTTTATTCTCCAGTCCCTTCTTGTCCTTCTGGGCTACAGGAAATACAAGAAGCCAAATAAACTACAGAAAAGTACTGCTGGGGAGTAAAAATCTAGACCTTGCTGAAACCAGTTCCTGCTAATGAGATCTGGGATGTAGAGAGGATGGGAAATCTGGTGCTGGGATACTTGTTTATACTTTGTGGCATACAACACACATGGTTTGGGCTTATTTTTTCACTTCCAAATTCCATCTAGCTGCTAAGGATGTAATAATCATCCAGGGTGCTGCATTGTGCTTCATGAAATGTACTCTGCTGTTGCCACAGCTGCTCCAATCAGTAGGAAAAAAAAATATAGTCTAGATTTAATGTTTCTTTTAAAAAACACAACCTTATCTGGACAGTGGACCTCAATAACAAATTAAAGGTAATAATTTACTGATAAATTATTAAAATCCTGTCCACACTGAAGAAATACTCTCTGATGAGGGCTGGTGCACTGATGATTGAGCTCTAAATCACAAGCTCTGATGCTCTGGATGCTTTGGATGCTGATGGAATGATTTAGTTTTTGTCTTTTTTCCATTTTGTCTTCCACCATTCCACCTCTGCTGCTGAACTGACCCATCCCCAGGAGTCAGGGTGAAAGACCCCACGTAAGAGTAACACACAGGGAAGAGGGAGCAGCTCCCTGGAATGTGCTGTGGTCTTTTTGGGTCAGGAAGGGGAGCAGCTGTGTGCTACCTGGCTTGGTGAGTGTGTGTCTGAGTGAGGGGAACCTCTGTGTGCAGCTGAGTGTTCATTTCTCTGGGCTTGGCACAGCTGCTTCCAGAGATCAATGCCACAGTCTTATCAGGTGAGTAGTTGTCTTCATTCCCTTCAGGGCAAAATCTGTTGCTTTTTGCTCAATTCTGTCAGTAATCAATTACTCTGAGTGGTAATTCAAGCTTTTCCCAGCTGTACTCCAAGGCTCTTTGTGCTCTTAGAGCCTCAGGATTTCTGCCTGCATCCTGGGGTGTGATGTTTGATTCACTTGTTTGTAGTGTGAGCTGTAATCAAGAGGTATTTGCATTTCTTCCATCTCCTTCACAGCAGTCAGGTGAGTTGCTGCAAAGAGCAAATGTCAGCTTTTTGGGAGCTTCTGCTGTAATGAGAAGCATCTTGGAAGCAAAGGTCCTACCCATCCCTGCCTCCTGGTCCCTCAAGGAGTTGCAGAAAGTTGGGAAATGAGTGGTGAGCCCATCAGAGAGGGAGCATCATGTTCTGTTTGGATGTCAGGAAGTCTCACAGATTGACAGAGTGTTGGGGGTTGGAAGGGACCTTGAGAAATCAGGGAGTCCAACCCCCTGCCAGAGCAGGACCAGCCAGTGTGGGTCACACAGAACACATCCAGGTGGGGCTTGAATGTCTGCAGAGAAGGAGACTCCCCAACCTCCCTGGGCCACTCTCTGCAGACAACTCCTTTGTTTGTAATGAGCTGAATTATCCAAATCTTGATTTTTTTATTCTTTTTTTTAGATACCTTTCACTTGATCAGTAACTACAGCCATTTGCTGAACCCCTCATGCCTTTTCATCTCTGCTTAGTGTTTTAGTGCTTTGTCTGCAAGAGGTATCTCAAGAAATTGGGTTACCTGGTGAGATGCCAGGGGAAGGTGCTGGTTCCTCAGCCAGCAGGAATTTTCCAGCTAACTGCAGTGTCAGGAATCTGCCTCATTAATAGGCAGCACAATGCAGCACCATCTGATGAGTCTTTTCAGAGAGCAGGGTGTGTTGGGTTTCTTTCCCCTCCTGATTCTGCTGAGGGGCTACAGCATGTGCTGCCTTAATTTTATTTATCTGCTGTGGAAAAATGACTTTTGTTCTGTTGGGCTTTTGGTTTTGGTGGAATGAGGCTTGAGGAGAAGATGTCACAATGAGGGCTGGAGAGCATGCTGAAAATGGGAATGTTTGGTAAAATCAGGCAAAGAAACCAGGGCACAGGTTAGTACTAAAGGAAGTTATTAGTTTGAGTTTCCTAAATGACCACAGGCAGGCAACGTGAGACACAGCAGGTTTTTTTAACTGTTGTGTAGATTAAATACAGTGGCTGATAAATACAGTCCTAAATGGAGTGGCTGTGATGCACATGTGGGACAATTTGCATGGTCAGACAATGGTGTAAATGTCAGCTATTTATAAAAATAAGATTTTCTGAGCAGATACCACCTGAAAGTGAACTTCCTGGGGTTGGTGGCATTTAGTGTCTTACCTGTTGTAAGAAATACCTTCTCTTTTTTGCAGCATTGCCACCAGCTTTCCAAACAAACACACACAAGTATCTGTGGCAAATGTCCCTATTTTGAGAATGATTTGCACCAGACACCTGGGAAGCTGTCACAAGTTAGCATTTTCCTTAAAGAGTAAATCAAAGCTCTGATTGTTTTCAGTAATTTTTTAATTGCCAGCAGTGGGTGGTGACCATGAAATGAAAAGATTCATTACAGTTCTTGTCTGAGAAGGAAATCAACACTTGTTTTAGGGGAAGAGACAAACAGAAATTAGAGAAAATGAAAGCTTTTCTAATTAAAGATTTTTCCCATGCTTTGTAAGGAGCAGTTTTCTTCCCATGTGTTCCCATGTTCATTTTAGTTCTACTTCATAACCACTGGAATCAAACGACTCCAGTTCAAGGGAAGAACCTTTTTACATCAGTTCTGTTTCACATGGTTATGGCACAGGAAAATGTCAGGTGCAGAAGTGTCCCTGGAACTCTAAAATGCCATCTGATGAGTGAGAGCTTTGGTAGTGTGGAAGTTGTTGGGACTCCCAGCCAAGCCAGAAGTTTCAGTCTGTGTCTGTTGCCTGATTTCTCAGAGGTCTCCAGAGCTGTGACCTTTCTTGCTCAAGGTTTGAGTACTTAAAGCTGGAAGTAAACATGGGTTTTGTTTTCCCTGAAGGAGATGCCTTTCACCAGTAATTTCCAGTGGGTAAGTTGTATGCAAGATCTTCATCCTTGGAGGTTTTTCAGGCTGGGTGAAATGATACCTGAGCAACCTGTTCCAGTGTTAAAGCTATCCCTGCTTTGAGCCAGAGGTCAGACTTCCAGGGAGCTCTTCCAATCAAAGTGTTTCTGTGATTTTTGTGTGTCCCATTTGCTATCTTTTTAATTAATAAAACTATCACTGAATTACAAAGCTGTAGCAGAATGTGTGTGAGGCTCCCTAAATCCCTTGGAGCACAGATAATGGACTTTAAGAGTGAATAGTCAGTCAAAAGACAGGAATTTTTCCTAGTACATTGTGACCTGGGTTTATAGCAAATATCCAGCTGTGGGTGAAGCCAGCAGAAGAAAATTTTACTCTTATTTTCCAGTGAGCTGAGTGATGTTGAAGATGTATTTACAACAAAGCCTGTTGAGTTCTGTGAGCTGTCAAGCAGTTAAGTGTTATTCTAGTATAGATGTCACTGCTGCTGGTTGTTACAGGATCAAAACCATGTTAGCTAATTGGCTGGCACTTCAAACAAGACAAAATTTTAATTGGTTCCATTAAGAGATGAACTCCAGTGGCAGTGTGTGCTCCTTCATAGTGACAGACTCGTGATTATCATCTTGGAATTCTGTGATGCAGGTTTTGGTGAGGGCAGGAAGTTACCCACATAACCCCTGTGAATTCTTCTGTGTTTTTCAGGATTCCTGGGGATGCAGTTTGGGAGCTGCTTTTGGTTACAGCCATAAGGAGGGACTGAACACAAACCCTTTGGAAGCTTCCTGTGACAACAGGTTTCCAGCTGACAGGCAGACACCAGCAGTCAGGAGTAAAGAGCTCTCAGAGTCAAGCTTAAACCAAGCTGTGCCTTTCTACAGAGCTGATCCTGCTGAGTGCTGCCTGCTGAAGGATGTGGGGTCTCAATCTTGGAGTACCCACCAGGCACTGCCCTGCAGCCCCCATCAGACCATTCCAAGTGCTCATCCTGATGCTGGTGAACCTCATCCATCACTGCAGAAGGAATGGGACATGTGTGTGACAAGCTCTGCAGCTGCTTCTGATGCACAAGTCCTTTTCCCACCTGAGAAGCAGCTCTCTGTGGAAAAGAGTCCTGAAAATGTGACCAAGCACATCACTTCTATCACCTTTGCATCCCAAAAACGTTTGCAGTCACCACTGACTTCCCTGCTGCTTGGGAGCAGTCTTACAAGAGGTGGTCTGGATGGGGTGATGCCCTGGGAGGTTGGTTCTGCTGGCACTGAGGAACAGAGCCATGGTAAACAGCCCTGGGAAAGATCTAAGACCTCTCCCCCTCCAAGCCCAATGCTTGCTGGCTCTGTCTCTAGTCAGATTGCTTTTACTGCTGAGGAAGACAGGTTTCATCATGTCTCTACTGACAGTAACAGAGCTGGAGCTCATCAAGAAGCAGCCTGTTTGTCAGATCAGGATTCTCCAAGCATCCATGCTGATGGAAGCCATCCCCTTCCTGCACAAGCTCCTCATGTTCTGCCTCAGGATGTGAGTGCACTGGGCAGGCACAGTGCCAGGCTCCTGGGGCTTGACTGTGCCACAAGATTCAATCCAGAAACAAATAGATTGAGTGAACCTCATTCTGTAAGCTCTTCCCAGCAGGAGAAAAGCAGCTCACCTGGCCACATCCAGGTGTGTCAGAGCTTGGAAGGTTCAGGACCAACCACACAAAGTGATTTACTGAAGGGCCACATGAAGTTGTTGGAAGAAAAGCAGAAAAGCCCTTCTGCTGAGGTACCTCTCCTTCAGAAGGAGGCTGGGAGGGAGCAAAGCTGCACCTCTCACCATGCAGCTGTTGCTGAGGGGTTACCCACCACATCTCCATCTCCATCACCAGCCAAGAAGGTGCTGTCCTGTGTCCACATCACTCTGTCCTCCAAGTGCAGTAACTCAGAGCTGCAGAGAGGCTTGGTTACTGAAAAGGAGATGAGATCCTGGGAGAAACCTGAAGTTAATACTCAGCCTGTGTCTTTGAAAACTGCAGAAACTTTACTAGGAGCTGCTTCTGACTTTGCTCACCTTGGTCCAGAAGATCCAAGATCTTCCTCTTTCCCACCAACAGTGTCTGCAGCAGATCCCTGCTTAGTGCTTCCTTCTGCTCCAGGCACAGCAGGGCAAGGGCTGCCCCTGCAGAGCTGGCAGAGCCCACAAACTCCTCTTCTGGGTTCAGGGGCATCTAATCTGAAGGACATCTCCATCTCCCTAGTTCCTGCAAAAACTGGGAAAAGCACTTCTGATGCTGCCACTCAGATAACAACAGAAAGTCCTGAAAAAACCACCTTTTCAGCAGAAATTTGTATTCATTCAGAAGGTGGTGGCAATGCTGTGCACCAAGCCCCTCTCCAGAGAGCACCAGAGCTTCCCAACAATCCAGCATCTCTTAACAGGATTCCCCCTTTCCCAAGGCAGGGTGGTGAGCAAATTAATGTCTTAAATATATATATAGACTCTCATCTATTCAAGTTTGAGTTATTTATAAGTATTAAAAACCAAAACCAAACCCAGACTTTGCAGAAGGGACATTCCTGAGATAATTTTGATATTTAAAGTTTCTCATATGATATAAATACCAACTTTGATATTTGAAGTTGCTCATATGGGAAAAAACCTAAGCCTTAAACTTGGGCTTTACAGTCTTGTGGGTGGGGAGTGCTGTAAATACAGTTGTAGTTCAGTTCAGGTTTATCTGGAACTGAATTTGTTTGGGACAAGTCTGGCTCAAAAATATTTCCTGACCTTTTTTTGTACATAATTTGCTTTGGGTCACTGCTTTAGAGTTTCTCAGGAGTTCTTTCTGCTCACCCATTTACTCTCCAGTCAGGGCAGTACAAAAAGCTGAGGAGGAGAATATGCACATCACAATTAATCTATAGAATAAAATAGAAAATGGGGAGGGCTTCTAAATCTGCTGCTGGAGGAATGTGGCTGTCACACAGTGGTTTCCCACTGTGGTGTTTTCTACCACTGAGGTGTGAAAATTTGTGTGGTTTTCATGATTTTTTTTCCCCTGGGCTCCAAGCTTTGTACCTCTGTTCTCAAGGTGCTGAAAACAGAGCTGAGAGAGCAGATTCTTTCATTATATCAGAGGGCAAGAAATATTTCTGCTCTCTGATTGCCTCTCCTCTTTGCTATTAGAAGTCAGGTAATATTCTGGCCCAGACACTTGCTGGAATTGACAGCCCTCTCTTTATTGGCTTGAGAGGAAGATCCATGCTTATCCAAAATTGTTTCATTAAGCACAGATCACCTGGGAGCTCTCTGGGTGTATGAGTTGGGTTTTTAAGTCAGTGTTTGTTACCCTAGCCACAGCCTTAATATTGAACAGGGAAATAAGCTCATTTTTTTTAGCTCAGTGACAGTCAACCTTCTAACCAGTGTGTGGGGGGGTGTATTAAATAATAATTTCAGTTTATTTTCCTAAAGAATGGAGGGCATTTTTCTGGATTTACCCCAGTGAAACATCCTCAGCAGTCTCCTTGGGTCCTGACTTGCTGACTTCAGTTGCAATGAAGGATGAAAGTCTGACTACAAATAATTTCTTTCCTTTCCATCCCCCCAGATCAGCCCTTACTGCTGCCCTACAGACCTTCTGGAAGCACTGGGATGTATTATGTTCCTTATTCCAGGGCAAGACCCCAAATGTCTCCAGGTGAGTCAGAGGCATTGGGAGCCCTCACTTGGGTGCTTCCTCACCTAGGGTCTGCCAGATGCCAAAGGATGGCTCAGAATGGTTCTGTTTCATGTGCAGAGTGTCTCCCAACTCTTCTCCTGCACAGCTTAAAGGAAGTGCAGTGATGGAAATAAAAAATTTGTCTGTTCTTGTTCACACCTCTTCATAACCCAAAGATGTGCCAGTCCTGACTGAGGACAGTGGTCTCAGTGTCTCTGGTGGAAAGGATGAAAAGCAGAGAAAAGGCTGTGGCAAAGAAACCAGGCTCAGTGTTTTACAGCTGGGTAATTCTTTACTTTGGAAATTACTGTTCAGTTTGGACTCTTTTCATAGCTCTGCCAGTTCTTCTTTTTAATGTCCTAATTTTATTATATTTCTTACATTCCCCTTCTTGTACTGATTTGGTATTTGTGCATTCTGAAATATCTGTGTAATTCTACACAAATTGCAGCTAATAGCTTCCTCAGTACTGCATTTCTTTCCTCCCTGTTGGAGGATTCCAGCCTAGAAAACCTTTGTAGAAACAAGGCAATTCTTAACTCTGCTTTCAACTGAATATTCACCTCCTCCCATCTTCCATCTCCCAGTCAGAAACACTTCACATTTACTGGAGGAAAGGATGCTTTGTGATTCATCAACTTCTTTTGCATTGCCTGCTGTTATTTTTCAGTCCTTTACATCACTGAAGCATTAAGGATCTTATTTGCAGGTTGTTTTCAGCCAGAGCTTTTTGACATCCAGAGTTATTTGCAGACAGAACCAATACCACAGAGCTGTCCAGTCCCTGGCAGATGAGCCTTGGGAGGGGAGAGGGTTGGTACAAGAGTAGAGAAGTGGGGAGCTTAGGTTTATAGCCCCAAACTGAGCTTGTGATTGTTTATGCATGGCTTTCTGCTTCTTTCTTTTTTTTTTTTTCCCCCCCAGTCTTGTCTGTTGCAATAGAGGGAAACAAATGGGCTGGGAGTCTGTTGTTTTGCAGAAATTCTGAGGCTGGATATAAAAATTCAATATGGGTGTGAGGTTCTAGAAGCTCTACAGCAGGGAGAAAGAAGTACAGTTTGGTGTTTTTTTTTCTGAACTCCCTGCTCTGAGTTCATGTGTGGTTGCTGGAGGAAATAGGGAAAGCCCAAGGAGTGGAATCAGGTGATCCTGACAAGGATGATGAAGCAGGTAGGGGCCATTTTAGGTTTCTAGGATTAGGAAGCAGTGAGATGAGAGGAAGAGAGCTCTGCTGCTCTTGTCTTGGAATTCCTGTTCAGAGGTTCAGACCTACTCTAGGCTTCCAATTCTTCTGTATTGCTCTTCTGAGCTGGGAGAAATAGATATTTACATGAATGAACTTTAATGTGAACAGGAGGGGAGTCTGGATATTCCAAGTCTTGTACCTGGCTTCCTAGCAGACATATCTAATGCTCATTTTCATGTGTTCTTCCCTGCTTAATAGTAGAACAGGTAAAATTTACCTCTCAGGGAAGACCCTTGTCACCAGAGCTAATGGAAACCAATGTGGTGTAAGTCCTGCTGCTGCTGTTCCTCAGCAGAACTGCTCCCTGGAGAACACAATTCTTGGTTGGTGATTATCCTAGTACTAATATTTGGTTTATTGGGTTACATTTCAGATGTTACCTTGTGAAAGCTTTGTATCTCTTTGTCCTGCTACCTGGTTTTACTCGTGGTTATTGCTGTCTTTCTCTGCAGGGTCAAATGAGGCTCTTCCTCCAAGTGCTCCAGCAAAAGTGCTTGGTTTAAATCAGAATCCCCCAGACAGTGCCACTCTCAAGCAGAAAGCAGGAATCTACAGCAAGAGGACCAAACCCAAGCTAGCCTGGGCTGAGGAACAAATGGGAGCTTCCTCAGGTGATTTAAAATCTGTGTTTAATGTTAGATGAAAGAGGAGAGCAAAAGAACTGTTCCAGACTCTGTTTTCTGACTGGTGATATTGCTGATACTCAGCCTGAAGATGCTGAACTGGACCAGGTTTTCTCTTCCCCATCTTGCTTGCCCCTGGCTGCCCCAAATATTTGCACATCAGTCTTTTCTAGCATTCCAGTGGAATTACTGGAGTTTTTGTAAGATTGCTTTGGTTTGGTGAGGTTGGGATTTGTTTTATTTGGCTTTGTGAGTTTTCTTTATTTGTGAAAACCCTGTGAAGTGCAAAGTTTTCTTGAAGTGTAGGAAATGACAAATTCCCCAGTAAATAAAAGCTTTACTGGGGTGACTTTGGGGTTGTGTTCCTGTCCACAGGTACACTGCTGCCTGGTGATGTCCTGTAAACCACCTCTGCTTGGTATTTAACTGATTTTTAATTTGATTTGACTGATGGCTCCCCCTTCCTTCCCTCCATTAACCCTGTTGGTTGGTACTCCTGAGGGATGAAGGTCAGAGATTACTCCTGTAGTAGCCAACATCAAGGTTTTATCTGCTGAGAATGCTGCCAAAATGAAATTACACTGTGCTAACTGCTGCTTTTGACACTCTATCTCATGACAGGAGCTAAAATTAGTCCTGATGGTCTGTACAAAACCTTCTTTGTTGTTGAGTGGCTAATAAGTTTTCTCCACTCTTGAGGAGGGGATGAGGATTTTTGTCTTTCTGGATACCCTGGATGAAAATGAAAGAGTTATTATAAAATTTTCTCCTAGTATTTTTGTGTAGCTGTGATGGTCTAAAGACACAGGCCTGAAAAGAACTGTAAGTAGAAATAATCTTTTGTTAAACCATCCAGTGCAGCTGCAGTTTAAACAAGCTCTCTGAAGAAGCTTGCATGTCTAAAATCTTCTCTGACTTCTTCACCTATATTTTTAGATGGTCTAATAAAAGATTACCTCTACCCACAGAGCTTGCCTAGAGCTTGAAATGATACAAGTTATTTGTTAAAAAATAAGTTTCTCCATTTAAACTTTTTATTTTTTGCCTGTTTGCATTCCTTCCATTTTGCTGGTCATTTTTCAAAGTACAAAAATAGCAAAAATTCTGCATAGTATTCCCAAGCCTGATCTCCTTGTCAGGAGGATGTGGAGAAATCCTCTTATATGAGCACACAAACATTTGACCCTGTCTGGAAAGACAAATTCCTCTAATTTCAGAGTTAATGAGACCAGGTCTGGTCGTGCTCTTTGTGATCCTGATGTTACACTGAAACGTTTCTGTGTTGGGAAGGGAAGAGCTGCCTGAAGTGTAAGGAAAACAAATGCCTAAATAAAAATAAGGTTTATGAGGCAGCTCAACAGCCTGAATTCATGCAGTTGTAGCCTTCCCTGGGCTTGTTTCCCATGGGGAGCTGGGGTTTTATGGAAACAGAGGATATGATTCTTGATGAGGTAGGTAGGGATTTTCCTGCTGGGAGGAAGGAGGGAGAGGCTTGGGTGTGGGATTTGCCACCCTTTTGCTGAATCAGTGGCAGAACTTTCTCAAAGAGCTGGTTTCCAGTTCTCTTTTCATCCCTAGATGACAACCACAGAAAACAAGGCTGTGTAAATGCTAAAAAAACCACCAAAAATACAAACAAGACAACAAGCCTGGGAGGAATGGTGAAGAGCTGGAGAAGGAGCAGTTTGAGTGTGATTCCTGCCATTACTGGAGGTTGCTATGGGTTTGCTGACAGCTCTTGCCCTGCCACTGGTGTAGCCATTAGTATTAACTTTTAAAATTAATTTTACAGCTGGCAGTACTCTACAAGGTATCTTTAAATGATATACTTGACTAAAACAGTGTGAAATATCCTGCAGTGAGTGGGAAATCTGCCTTTATGGATTGTTCTGGAATTCAGTCCATTGTACAAAGAGCATCCATGAAACACCAACTTCATAATCTGTTTTTTTTTTTTTTTTTTTTTACAGTATATTACAAAATCATTTCAGAGGCCATTCCTGCTAGCACATCCTGCCTGCATACTTAATGTGTGACTCTTCCAAATGAGTTTATAATTGGATTTCTGCATACAGTCCTCTTGTCATTTCAGAGCAGCCTATTATGGGGGGGATTTCACTGCTGCTTTGAGCTGTTCAAGGGTTGGACTCGATGATCTCTGAGGTCCCTTCCAACCCAGCCAATTCTATGATTCTATGATTCTATTTTGTCATCCTGAGCTTGAAAACAGCAAGGTCAGCTCGTGCTGTGCTATCAGAGGTGGTTTTAGGAGCTGTAGATCAAGTGGCATTGGTGGGTTTATAGGTGTTCTGAGTTGAGATCAGGTTCAGGCACAGCCTTAGGGGACGTTTGTGCTTCCTGGGCATTTGTCTGGAAAGAAGCAAAATGAGCTGTGGGTGCCTGGGATGAGCCTCCATAAACTGGGGCAGGATAATTCCCTGTGGGGTAAGTAGATTCCTCCTTTAATTCAGCTGGATATAACACTCTCTTGGATTCAGTCTTCCAAATGATGGAAAATATTATTTATGTACTTCTAGTCATGCTGCAACTCCATTTCCAAGTTTCCTGGGTATGGTGATTCCTGCTTTTAATCCTTGGAAGTGAGAGGAAGGCGTTGGGGTGAAAGTAATCCTGCTTAAGACTGACAGTTTGCTGGAAAGAAACAAACATTCAAGGTGCTTTCTTCTCTTCCAGAGCACACAGATCATTCCAAGGCTGTAAAAACCACTCATCCAGTCTTCAGATCTGCACAACTCCACCTTCCTCACCCAGAGCCCATCCCTCAGAGTTCCTTTCTGTCCAACACTGAGCTGCCAGAGGACAGTTGTGGTGTGGCACAGACTGGGACTTCCCCAGGTGCTGTCCTGCAGAAACAGAGGAAGGCACAGCCTCAGCAGTTGGGTTTCTCTCCTGGCCACAAACCAGGTGGTGACAATGAGTTCTTCCCACTCACTGCAGAAGCAGATCACAGCAGGAATGAGGATCTGGATGTCAGCACAGCTCTGGGGGACAAAACATCAGGGAGGGAGCCACAGGGCAGAAGAGAAGCAGGACAGAAGGCAGGTAGAAGTTATCCTTTGCCTCACCTGGATGAGAGTGTGGAGAAAGAACTGCCACCAAGACAGAGAACCCACTCCAGTGGGAGCTTAGATGAACTCTGGATTAAGTTTTTGGAGTGCCAGAAGAGGCACCAGCACCATCATTCCAGGAGTGAGCTGACCCTGGTTGAACGTCTGGAGAGGTTGGCCAGGCTCCTTCAGAGCCCCATGAAGCAAACACTGATAGCTCCCAAACCTGGGAAGAATGTTTGTGAAAAGGATCTGAAGGGAAGAGAAGAGAAGAAAAGGAGACAGGCAGAAAAGAGCATGTTTAGAAGTACCTTGGAGCCTGATGCAGCATGTGTTGGAGACAGACCACATGTCACCCATGATAAAAATAGGTTTGTTGAGCTCAGGAAACACAGGTCAGGAGAGAAACTCCTCTGCCACATGAACAGAATTGTGGAGCACCAGCAGTACTTGGAAACTCCAAGTGACACTTCCTCAGGGTCAAGGCTTAGCAGAGATCCCAGCACCACCATTGCTTCCACCACTTCAGAATCAGATGTGGTGACCCTGACAGAGGTGGAAACTGCTGCTCAGACTGAGGTGAGCAGTTCCATTTCCACCATTGACACTGCCAGGCTGATCAGGGCCTTTGGGCATGAAAGAGTGGAGGTGTCCCCAAGACTGTCCCAGCTTTACTGTGCCATCAACCACCAGAAAAGGCACTCGGAGAAATGGGACAAGGGAAGTGGCAAAGCAGAGGGTGTAAAATATCCCAAGGTTGCTCCTGAGAGACATGAGAAAAGGAAAGAGATCCAGGTACGTGGTCAGTTCAACCAAAAGACAGTTTTAATCTTTAGAAACACTTATGCTGCTAATCAGCAGTTCTTAGAACTCTTTGTTACTGGGTGAACCATTTTAACCTTTCCCAGAGAGTGGTGTTTATGTGGCTGGCTTCTGGCTTTGATCTAGGCAACTCAAACATGCCTCTGCCTTTCTAGAAATAAAGGAGAGATCAAAATACCTCAAAACATCAATTGTGCTTTCTTTTCTCTTTGTTCTTGTCTCTTTGCCTTGATTTGTCTTGAGAAGCAAGATCCTGCAGGATCTCATTTCTGGTGACCTGCAGGTTCTCAGCTCTGGCAATCCTGGTTGGAGATTTGAACTGACTCTCTCTGGGCAGTGATAAATTGGAATTATAATTTAAATTTTCTTACTGTTTGTCCACTTGAAATGCTAGAAATTATTTTTTTCTTGCTGAGTGTGGGTTCTAAGCTGCTTCAGTTTCTGTGTTTGGCAGTTTAGGTGGGGTTAAAGGAGTAAGGCTCAGCCCTAAAGATTTTGTGTGCAAAGTCTGGAGTAAAGGTGGCTTAAAGGGGAGAAAATCTTTGATTACTGCAGTTGAATTTGGCCATTGCTCTTTGGAGGAGAAATGAGAGGTAATTTCCTGAAAGGAGGCCTTGGCATGTGTTCTGTGATACACATTCAAGCTGAAAAGTACAGAACAGGTGATTAATATTTACTTTTTTCCCCTATATGCTAGAAGAAATTATTAGAGTCATCATTACTAAATATCTGAAAATAATTGATTATCTACAGTATTTACTGAAGCTAAAAAAAAATTGCCTAACTTGTAATATTAGGACCATGAATCAGAACACAGACTGCAGAGTCATCTGGATCCAACATTTTTTTTGCCTGGTTGTAGTATTTAGGAAATGGTTTACCTTTAGGAAAGGGATTCCTTTTATCTGCTGGTGTAGTGTTCTTTTTAAACACACATAAAAAAGAGACACATGCCTCTCCTCAAATAGGAAGTGAGAGAAAACTGATGGCAAGGCAGCAAACTTGATTTTAAACCACAAATTTTGGTAGTTTCTGTCATGGAACAGAAATCAAGATTGATTTTATTTGTTGCAAATCTCTGTGGTCCAGAGACCACTGTATGAATCTTTCAGGCAAGTGCTGCATTTTGTTGCTTTTTTTTTTTTTAAATTTATTTCTAGATACTGAACCCATCCCAGAAGGTTTTTCTCTCTTCCAGTTTGTTATTTCCAAAGCACTCCTCAAGCTGCCATCTGGTAGCAGGTACAAAAGCTAAAGGTTGTGCTCTTCAGCTGCTAAAGGGCTTTAAAAGCACTGAATATTCTGGTGCAAAATAAAAAATAACATTGCATGGCAATACTCAGCACAGAGTGGCCTGCTCCCATTTATTGCTGGTATCTGTCTGCATGGAAATGAGTGAGCTTGGGCTGGTTTTTTTCCTGCCTTTATATTCTCTTCCTTTTTGCTGAAAAATGCTTCTGTTCTGAGGCAGATCTACTACCTCTGTCTGCTGCACTCCACTCGAGCTGGAAGAGCTTTGTGCAGCTAAACCCCACTTCCTGGCACTGTGCATGGGAGGAAAAATAAAAAAATTGGCTCCTTTTGTGTTGAAATGAAAGTGCAGTTTGTGTTGAAGGGGTGATAGCAGAGGTTCAATAAAAAGCTCCTCAAGAAGCCTCTGATTTCCATCGTGGTTGAGGTCAGGAGGTACTAATAGGATACTAATTGCTGTGAGTAAGGAAAAGGAAAAAAAAAAATCAGTGTCATAATTAAAAGTGAATTTCAGTGGAGTTGCAGGAATTGCTCTGTGCTGCACTGCTGGGTTTGGAGCCTGGGGAAGCACTGGCAGTTAATTGCTGCTAATGAAGCACTAACCTGTTGTGTATTGTATGTAACCAAAAAGCTTGTGGGCAAGATGCCTTCGACTTCCAGAGGATTTTCCTTTTTTCAATGGCTGTAAAGTTGAAGCATATCATAAAAATGGGATTTCCTGGGAGGAAGCTGTGCTGCTCCCATCCCTGCAGCTGGAACATCTGTTTGGGGGAATGGTGAAGATGGGGAACCAGTACTTTGCCTAAGCCAGGCTCTTGCCACCTGCCTTTTATTTCTTGGGAGGTTTTTTTCAGTTTAATTTGCTCCACCTGGAGAACTTTGTGTCATGAAGATGACCAGGTGAGGGTTTTGAAAGGGCTTTGCTCCTCCATAGCCATGGTACAGAACTCTGAATTTCCAAAGCTACAGGTTCATTTGTCTGGTCAGGAAGATAGGATGCAGCTTAGATGTTTGTCTCTCCAAAGCAGAAATACTTCAAGTCTTTCATAAAAACACAGAAATGATGAAATGATCTTGTCACAGCAAAGGGTTTGTAAGTCTGTCCTGGGAGGTCACGTTGTCTCAAACACAGGACAAATGCTTTTTTTTTTTTTTGTGTTTCAAACCTGCCTTCTGTTCATTTGTCAGCATTTCAGGAATTTCTCCTCTCTCTTTTCCAGGAGGCAACCTCCCTTTCTTTGGATTCCACTTCCTCAAGCAGCAGCAGCAGCAGCTCCTGGGGGCCCAGCCCTGCCCTGACCCACAAGCGAAGGACACGGATGCTCAGCAAGGGGATCCAGGCAGGTGAGTTCTTCCCTTCCCAAGCTTTGGCTCTTCTGTGTTCTGCTTCTGCCTCTCATCTCTGGGGCAGCTGTTCCCCAAATCTGTTGGATCTTTCTGGTGATGGGTATGTGCACACAGCATTCTTCACCATTCACTTTGGATGCTTTTTAGAGAGATGTCATGGTTGAATTAAAATGAGCCAAAAAAAACCCCAAAACCCCAATAAATAAAAAGGAACCAGCTGATTTCCTTTCTTATCTTCATGAGTAGCCATTTTGCTCACTTTTAAATTTCTTAACCTAAGCTTCTGACCCATTTCAATACTGAAGGTGAAGTAACTTTTTCTATATGTTTTCTCCACAAGACATCTGCTACTCACAGAAGGTACTTTGTAGCATATGGAATTCCAGAAGGCAGTTAAGGTGTTTCCTACACTTTGTAATATTTTGGATGTTATCTTCAGTTTCAAACAGAAGCTGCTCCTGGACTGGTGCAGTTCTGCATTTGGCTTCTTCTGGTGGCTTTTCACTGCTTTCATTTACACACCCATCATCAGCTTGACTACTGGTTTTGTTTTATTCACCAAACCTATCAATTATTTATTCATTACTACATTTTTTTTCCTGTGTGTGTGTGTGTGTGGATTGAATCAAAAAAATGCTTCCATGGCTTCTTTTTTAGGTCATGTTGTGACTTCTTGCATGTTAGTTAACACCTTCCACTTTATGTTTCTGGTAAATATTTGCAGTGCTGTTGGCAAACCAATCTTCTGTAGCTAAAACAGCTTTGGGTGGGACACAGGAGGTGACTGAACAGCTCCAGTTAGTCCTGCAGTTGCATTATCCAAAATAAAAAGCTCTCTGCAGACCTGACAGGGTCTTTTTCAGCAGCAGATTTCAAGTTGGCTCTTCAGAGAGTCAACTCAGAACCCCAGCAAGGGGCATAGTTGGGTCAGGTTTAATTTCTACCTCCTATATTTATTTATATGAATTTTTTTGATTGGGGTGTTTGATTTACTCCAATTTATTGACTCAGGTGATCAAACAGTACCAATCCTGAGTCCCTGAGTCTTGAAGTGAGAATATCAAAGATTTTTCCCTTTTGGAAAGCAGGATAAAGAAGGGGATCCTTCAGCTTCAAAGGAAAAATTGAGGTTTTTACCCCCTGCAGGAGAAATCTCCCAGGTTTTGGTATAAAAGGACCCCCATCTGCCCTGGAATGAAATGTTTGTTTCTTTTCAGGACACCTGGAGATCGTGAGCAGCGCAACGAAGAAAAACACTCGGGATGTTGGTGTGACTTTTCCTACCCCAAGCCCTTGCCAGCCAAATCAACGGCCCCAGGAACCCTGGTGTTGTGTTGATGGTATTTTTGGAGGGTCAGATGGTGTGGTCACAGATCACCAGGCAGCAGGAAGCAAGGAAAAGCAGAAAGGACAGCCAGGCAATTTTTTTGTGGAGAAAAGGGCGAAAAGGAGCAGGCTGCATTTACCACGAGGTCAGTCCAAATGGCACTTGCTCCTCAGACCAGAAAAGCTGCATCTCTCAACAGCAAGCAGCAAAATCTGTGAGGGGGATTTAGCTAGGACACACAGAAATCTGTCACTAGTACAGTCAGTCCTTAATTCTGTTTTTAATCAATGAATTTTGAACAAAAACACTGTGTCAAGTGAGCTCTGCTAGGGTGGCATTTGCATCCAAGCTGTTAGAGGCAGCCTGGCCAGCAAAGAGAAAACAATGAATAAGGCAAAGAAAGATGAATGAGAGGGGAATCATGTAGATGCTTAATTTTGAATTTGAAGGCATAAAAGGCTCTCTTAAGCTCAGAGTAATTGGTCACCATACTTAGTGCTGCTTTCACTGATGCTTCAAAGAAAAAGTGGCTTTTTGGGTGTACTTGAGGGAAGAGGAGACTCATCATCTTTTATCTTGAGATACATTTTTAGGCTGATGGTGTAGCCTCCTGGCTTTTTTCTGGTTTTAACTTCCCATTAGTCTGGTTAAATATTTAGGGATATTTTCCCTACTTATCATTGGTTTTGTAGGGAAAAATCATTCTCTCTCCTACTGGTTTAATTTAGAAAACTTATAGCATCCCTTCAGAGTAGTAGCTGATGTATTCAAATCCCATTATGTATGGAAGCTGTGAGTAATTTAGTGCTTGTACATATTTAACATTTAGGAAGATGTGCAGCATTTGGTCTTCAAAAACATCTATTTAGGAGAAAAAACAACAGAGGGCTTGGGACAGCACAGAGACTCCTTAAAAAGTATAATTGCTTATAAATAAATATTCTCTCTATAAAGAGAGAAACTTGCAAACTAAACCATTTACCTCTTTTGATAAAGTTTTGCTGCTTTTCTGACAATTTTTTGGCAGAAAAGGAAGGAATTGTTTTGAAACTGCCAGAGGTGTCTGCTGTGAAGTCCCAGCATTACTGAACTGAAGTGTTTATTGCTGTGTTGTGCCACTGATTGCAATTAGCTGCAGCCTTGGGTGTCAGGAGCCCAGATGGGGATGGAGAGTGGGCATGTGGATTGTCTGCAATGCAGTCTTGATTCTCCTCTGTGTTGTTTGTTTTTTGTTGTTTTTAACAGGAATTTCATGGTTTGTCCAAGCAGAAGGTTTGAAATCTGAATCTAGGAAAGAAAACCATTCCAGTCCCTTTCCTGGTCCTGGTCCCTCTTGGTTTGAACCCTTGCCCAACACAAAGTCTTGGAGAGAGCCTCTCCGAGAGAAGAACTGGGAAGAGGAGCAGCAGAGGAACAGGGCTCAGCCAGGACTTCCAGGCAGAGCTGCTGAGGAAAGGTCCTCACGACCACTTGGGAAGCTTACACTGCAGGTAAAGGCTGCTGGGGTCTCAAAAAAAAATGAAAATGGGCTTAAAAAAAAAATGAAAAAAAAAAAATAACAGCTGAGGAAACCAACGAATTTGTCTGTCCTGTTAAAGTCAACTCATACTTGCTTCCATGCAGAAATAATTCTGTGTGGTGTACACAAATCTGATGAAAATGGGCTTTAATTCAGAGTGCTCACAGGGGTGTATATACATACACTTGCATGTATGGTGTGCACCTCAGGTGTGGAAAAATACCCCCAGTACCTGTGGAAAAATGCAGATGTAGCTTACAGCAATTCTGTTGGGACAGTTCAACCACAGCAAGTGACATCTAAATTGGAAAGTGCTAATTTAGGTGCACTTGAGACATCTCTTTGAGTTCAGTTGCATCTGCTCATCTTCTCTGGGACTGCTGGAAACTGAAGTGTGGCAAACAGAGGTGTCAGGAGATGGCTTCCACTTCTGACCCAAAATGAATGATGTGCCCACTGGTTTATACCAGAGAGTCTGTAAGGCTACAGAATCCTCTATGGGCTCAACTTTGCTACGTTTTTTTGGAAGTTATGTTCCTTTTGCTCATTATTTTAGGTTTTTTTTCCCCTTTCCCTGTCTGTTTAGTGTTCTGCTTATTTCCAAACAGTTGTTAAACAAGGTCTGCAGATTTCCACAGCATTAAAGATACAAGGTTTATGTCACACCAAATACTGCTTGACTGGGTTGGGTTGTTTTTTTTTCATTCTCCAAGTTTTAGGGAGAAATCTGACCCCTTCATCCCTTGTTTTGTGTCCTCCCATCCCAGGAGGCTCTTGCTGTGCATCGCCCCGACTTCATCTCCCGCTCTGGGGAGCGTGTGAAGCACCTGAAGCTTGTGATGGAGGAGAGGAGGCTCCAGAGTGAGCTCCAGGCTGAACGAGAAGAGCTGTTTAATCCTCTGGAGAAGAGAAAAGGCTACAGGAATGCAAGTCACATGCTGTCTGACAGAGGTATCTTCATGGTTTTGCTCTTTATGCCCTATAAGAGTGAATTTCCACATCATACTCAAAGGGGGAGAGGTGTTTCCCAGAAAAGCATTACAATAATCTCACATTATTGTCTCTAAGAACTCAGTTTATGAGGGGGTGATGCTGTTGCAGCAGTATTTGTTGTGAGAAGTACATTTGTTCACCATTCTCTTATCCCAACGTGTTCCATGTAGGTTTTCTGATCAGAGAGAAGAGAAGGACAATCCCAAGGAGTGAAATGGTTCAGAGATCGAAACGGTAAGGGTGAGAAAATGCTGTTTCAGGTAAATAAGGTTGGAAAGATGGGTTAATAGTGTCTGACTCTCTGGGGCTAACTCAGCTGTTTCAGTACAAGGTGTAGGTATCTTACCAGAGGAAGAAAAGCCCCTGTTAGGAAGTTTGAGAAACAAGAGCATATTGAACAGTTTCTGTAACTAAGCCTTGAAGTACAACAGCAAACTGTGCAAGTACCAGATCCCAAAAGGAGAGGAAATGCAGGGTGTGGGCCACCTGAGCATCTGTGTACTTTTAAACATTAACAAACCAGGTAACTGCTGCAGGAGGGGGTTTCACCAAATGAAAGCAGCTTTTTGTAAGAAAGAACTGCCCTCAGAGGAATGCAGAGGCTTTTGTCCTTGGAGAAGACCACCTTATGATAAATTTGGCTTTATTTTTGGACTCAGTTCATGTGGAATGTGCATGGCACACTAGCAGTGTATGAAACATTTGGAGAGAGAGTGTGTGAAGGCAGAATAAAAACCAGTCTGCAGCTGGATTGGTAGCAAGGTCAAGAGGAGGTGGTTTGGAAGAGTACCAGTTGAAACAGCATAAATACTTTAAATTAAGAGACTCAAAGTGGTCTCTTAATAGATTGTAAAGCTACAGAAAAATATATCCAGTACTGCAAGTCAGTTTGAGTTCAGACAAAAGAAAAAGACCCCTAAATAGCTTAAATTGGGTTGTGGATGGATAACCATGGTACTCAGAACCAGCACCTCCTGAAAGCAAGGGGGTTGTTCTATGCTGAAGATACTGAAGCTCTACCTTTAGCAGCTGGGTAATCACATCATTTCAAGGTTACAAATACTGCTTTTAGGAGGGGCTGCTTGTAACTGAAGTATTATGGGATGTGGGGATTTCTGGGATCACAACTGCCATGTATTCCCCATTTTCCCTGTGTGACACTGGTAAACCCTCAAACAGACCTTGCTGTGATGTGGTTGGCCAGGAGCTTTTCAACAGATGTGAAAATGGAGGATTTTTTTTTTTTTAATAACCATAAGTTCCTTCCTTCCAAGTTACTATTTTTGACTATTTTGTCATTACACTTCAGGATCTATGAGCAGCTGCCAGAGGTGCAGAAGAAGAGAGAGGAAGAGAAGAGAAAAATGGAATACAACTCCTACCGCCTGAAAGCACAGCTCTACAAAATGGTGGGTGTTCTGGGCAAGCATTGGTGCTGCAGGAGTTTCAGTTTATTGTTTTTCTTGAGGTTCACAAGCATGATAGTAATATTTGCTGAAGGTTCATGTTGTGGTATTACTTTGCCAACTTCTAGTGGTTAAGTTATGGGAGCATTTCATCAGGGTCAGGGCAGTCAAGCTTAGCAAAACCTGAAATCCTTCCAGCACCAACCTGGGGTGTATGGAAAAAAAAAAAACCCACAGAGAAGGAAGCATGGATTAAAACACACAAAAAAGGTCTTGTGCAGTCCTGAGAGCAGAAGATGGAGGATATTTAAAGGTTTCTCATGGACAGGCTCTGAGCTGAAGGCTGCTGCTGGTGCTCTCCTTGCTGTCTGTAGATGGATGCAGCTCCCATCTGGATGGGATGTGTTCTGCAGAGCCAATGCAAGACAGGAGCCACAAGGTGTCACTGCCTCAAAGGAGAAAGCTTCTAGAGGTGTGAAACTGAATTACTCTTCCCTTGCTGCCTTACACTATTTTTTGTTTGTTTTTTCATCTCCTTGCCTACATTTCCCCCACCCCTGTTAGCAACAGAGTGGGTTGTGGGTTTTTTTTTTATTTTATTTTGTAGTCCCTTCCTGGAAGTGGAGCAAAGAGGGGAGATAGCATCAAGTTGCAAACAGGGCTTGTGAGCTGGAAGGACTCTTCAGGGGTTTTTTGGTTTGAGATGTTTTGTGCCTTTCTGAAGCTTTGTGAAGTATTGGGGACTGATTCCACACCCAGATTCAGGTCAGGAGCATATGACCCCAGGTTTGTGTTCAGAAGATGAGGCTTGCAAGGTGTCAGTTGCCATTTCTTAGTGTTGTATTACCCTTTGATATTCTGGTCAGAAAACCTGTTAACAAAATCTTCATACTTCTTGGTTTAGGTTTTTAAATTTTTAGGTATTTGGGGTTGTTGGGTTTTGGTTTTCAATTTTTGTTTAATTTTTAGCTTTCTCTCCCTTTTTATCTTTCAGAAAATCACCAACCATGTCTTAGGGAGAAAGGTGCCTTGGAACTGATGGAGATCAACTCAAATGAAGGCATCTTGTGCTTGGTGACCTTGGAGCATCAGTGAGGTTGTGATGTGGAAAAGGAGAATGCAGTAAACAGTGGTGTGCAGCGTGTGTTGTGTGGCATTCAACTGGGTCCTTTTTTACTAACTGCTATTTTGCTGGATTTAAAAATGAAGGATTTGATGTGACAGCTTTTGAAATAAATGGCTGGGGGGTTTTATTTTTTTACTTTTTTATAAGAGCACAACAGCACTACAAGAGTAAACATACTTTGGGAGTGCTTGGTTCCTACTGTATTTATAACTCCCTGATGGGAATAGCCATGGGGTCTATTTATTTTAAAGCCTTTTTAACAACGAGCTGTTATTTTTTTTAACTTCCTATCTCCATGTGGAAAGCCTATCATGTTTTGTACTGCAAAAAAAAACCCTTCAATAAATAACATCACACCAGTTTGTAGGAACTGCAACACTCATGAGCTGTTTTTCTGCTGTCTGTCTGGACAACATCTTAACAAACCCGCCCGTAACCACCTCTTACTCCATACAGGCCTGAAGAACTCACAAGGTAACTGTAAAGCTGTTTGAACAGGGTGTTCTTGGCACCTGAAAGAGTGGAGGAGTTGTGACTTCACTGCCTTTAATCAGTAATTTATTTTTTTTGATGTTAGGGGCTTCTAAGCCCTGCCTGGGAGAGTCACAGAATACACGGTGTTCGCTGAAATCCCCTTCATTAGGTGCTTGCAAGACACTTGGTTGTGCACTGCAGCAGCATGATGGTGGCAAAAGGTGGAATATAAAGATTGGGCTCCTTGGTGAGGGTGTCTCAGCTTCATTATTTTATTTTTTTTGTTGTTTTTGTCAGGATAGAGTTCACAGGGTGTATAAACAGGAAAAGAGATCTGAGAGAAACGAAGCGGATGCGAAAAGCGGTTTCTGATTTTTCTGTGACATCTGAAGATGTTCATGGAAATGCAGTTGAAGGAGCAGCTGCTGAGGGGATACCCAGCTTGGGGAGGGTGAGGCACAGCTCAGATTCTGACTTTGTTATATTCTGACTCTTGTGTTCACAAAAAAGAATTTCACAGACCTGGTTGCTGAGCCACCAAGCTCTGCTCGTTATCCCTGGAGTTCCTGTTGGGATGGAATGAATCAGCTCTTCAGTGGTGGGAAATAGTGATTCACTTGAAAGTCAGTGGAACTACCCTAAAATACACTTAGACAAAGATTTGGCATAGTGCTTCTGTGCTCCAAGCCCCAACCTGGCCTTGAACACCTCCAGGTGGCTGGGCAATCTGTTCCAGAGTCTCAGCACCCTCCTGCTGAGGAACCTCCTGAGACCCGGGTAAGAAAGGTGAAGGCAGCCCAGTTCAGCTGAGCCAAGTGCCCATCCTCACCAAAGCAGAGAACAGCATGTTATAAAACCTTTCAGAAGGAAAAGCTGCTGCGATTTGTAATGTTTTACCTGGCTCAAAACTGTTGATTAATTCCCAAAGCAATGGAACAGCTGCTGTCGTTCTGTTGGAGTTGCAGCTTGAGAGCTTCAGCACGTGATTCATCACTTGGTAAAAATCTTGTGGCTTTTTTCCCTTTGCTAAGGGGGAAGTGTTTGCTTCTGTTAAAAATCTGCTTGGGCACACGTTAAGGTATCAGAACTTGTGATCTGAGGGCTGTGGTTTGTGCTGGTCTGGAGCTCCACAAAGAGTTTGCTCTCAGAAATACAACAAACAAAACATCCCCTTTGCACACAGGGGGGAGAAAACGTTTTGCAGAGGAACACTGTGAGACTGTTCAGCTCCTCTCCCCAGAGGGCTGAACACCTGCAGGTGGAATCAGGAGGAACTGCAGCTTCTCAGACCCTCTGAAGAAGAGGTCTCAGGTTTAAAGGACTCAGGTCTTCTCCTCAGCACTGCTCCAGCACCATTCTCATCCATCCTTCCCTGGAGTTCCCCAGGAAGGGTCTGAGTTGACTCCCAGCCATTCTGCTGCCTTGCCTCCTTGTCACCAGGTCAGATAAAGCTCCTGCTGGATCATCCAAAGCATCCAGTGTTTATAGTTTGATGGAAGGAGGCTGTTGACATTGGGAGTCATTTGATTCCAAGACACAAAAGTGCTTTCCAAAAACTCAGGAAATTGTGCTTGTCTTGTATGGGTTCCAGAGTTGAGTTATCTTCTTAATCCACTGCTACACAAAGACTTTTAGGGTAAGTTCTGCAGATTTCAAGAAGGCAGAACTATTTTTTTAATTTTTTTTAACCCTACAAGAGCAGGGTTAGTTCTTAGCTGATCAGAGATGTTCTTTGATCAGCATTTGCCATGCCCACCCACCAGGATTCTTGTGGAGGTGCCAAATCCATGTTTGAGTCTCACCAAAGGTCTCACCTTGTCCCAGCTGCTGTCACCAAAACTGGGGGAGGGCAGCACCCTCATCTCTTGGGGTGTCTCCAGAAGGAGAAAGCAGCTCTGCTCTAGTGCTCTGTGCTCATTTCTACCTCGTTCATCACCAAGCAGACAGGATGGTTGCTCTCTGGCTTTGCTTGTAGATGTGCTGTCTCCAAAATGAACTTGAGGTGAGGAGCTTGGTAGATGTGTGGGTGAGGCAGAGAAAAAGAGGTGTAAAAAGCCACCCTACATGAAAATAAAAGACTCCTTATTTTAAGGGGCTTGTTTCCCCTTTGGGAGCACCTTCTGTTTCCTCTTTCATCACCATTCCCACCTTTGGGGCTGTGAATTCCATCCCAGTGGGACCTTTGAGTCCAAGTTCTGGTTCCTGATGGATGTTTTTGGGAGTCCTTCCTGGGGAGAACCATTCTCAAGTTGAGGTCTTGCCACATCAGGCAGTGATGGGGCTTGAGTGGACGTTTTCTGGGACACATCCTCTCCTGGCTGGTACCTGGAAACATCTCCATGGAAACCAGCTGTCAGGATGATGGAAAAGAGATGCTGGGATGTGGGGTGTCCAACTTGAGGGCAGCTCCCCCCAAAAAGAGAGTCCTGTCACTCTGCATCTGGCTAGACATGGCCTGGTCTGGAGTGGTTGACTCGTGGAGGATCCTCCAAAAGGATTTAGGATCCTCCTGAAGGATTTTGTCAGTGGGAAATGTGTCAGTGGTGTAGGAGCACCCCAAGTGAGCAGCAGAAAGCAGGAGCTGGAGTCAGGGGCCTGGGGAAGGAGTTGAGCTGCAGATGGGAAAGCCACGAAGCTTTCACACCAGCAAGGTTTGAAAGTCAAAACTTTTATTTCATATTTTTCTCCCTACATCAGCAGATCTAACCCAAATCAGACCCTCAGGGAGGGTGAATGACCTCTGCATGACAAATGAGAGCCACGCTGATGAATACACTTCTGGAAGGCACTCAAATTCCACGATGATGAGGACAGTTGTAAGAGGACTTGAGTAGGGGAGGTGGCTGCTTTTTTTTTCTCTTTTAATCTAATTTTACTCATTTACCCACGTGCTGCAGCTCTTTCTGCCCTTATCAGAAGCTGCTTCAAACTTTGTGGGGCAAAAATAAAAAAGGCTCCAGCTTTTTCCACCAAAGCTGTGTTGGCTCCTCCACCCAAACTCCCATTTGGTCTGTCCTGTGAATCACCCTGCAGGAGGTGAGCTGCTCTGCCAGCCCTCCTGAGTCATCTGCTGAGGAGCCAGCCCTGGAGAGGAGTCAGGAGGTTTTGGGAATCTGAGACTCACAGCTTGGATCCGGAGCAGGAAGGATGCCAGCTGAACCCCTGGGCACTCAGAGCTGAGTTCCTTGTGGCATTGTGTGCAGAAGAGTGATGGCAGATGAGGTGAAAAGGGATCTAGGGAGATCTTGGCTTGTTGGTGGTTTGGGTTTTTGCCTTTTTTTTTGGTTTTTATGGAGGGCTTTGAAGTGTTTCATTAACTGTCCAAATCCTTTGCAGGAGGACCCAAGAAAGAAAATGTTCTGATGTTTGGTGGAACCCCACCCAAACGTGGGTCCTGAGCTCACCTCCTGTGCTTGTGCTGCTTCCCACCTCCATCATCATGGTGATGATGAAGGAACAGCACCCTGCAAACAGCCCCAAACCCAATCCCCTGCTCCTGAATCCCATGCCTCTGATTCCTCCAGCTCCTGCTTCCCACCTGCTGCTCTTGGCTGAGGTCAGGAGGCAGAAATCCCCCAGCTGGGACCCAGCTGCCAGGCTGCATGCCCCAGCTGCAGAGGGTGCTGGGTGCCCCAGCTCTTCTTGGCTTCTGGCAGCAGAGACATCAAGTGATGGAGAGAGAAAAAAAGGGGGGGAGGAGGATGGCTGCCTGTTCCCCCACACAAAAAGGCCTTTTGTGAGCTGCTCTGGAAAACCACCAAGCCCTTGTAGGGCCACAGCCTTCTCCAAAGCCAATGGAGAAGGTTCCCTGTGCTGGGGGGAAGCTGAAAGGTTTTGACCTTCATCAACCCCCCCCATCCTCTCCAAACCCTGAACCTGCCCTGCTCCCAGTCATTTGTCCTGCACGTGGAGGAATTGGGGAAAAATGTCAGGAACTGGGGAGGACTGGTGGAGCTGTGCTGGGATGGATGGGCTGCTGGGGGAAGGCTGGAGCCTGTCAGCTCTCCAGGATTTTCCCTGGCACTCCTGGCCACCCCACTGCCCTTTCTTGGAAAGCCACTGGCAGCTCTGCAGAGCCTCCTGCTCCCTCTGGACCTCGCTTGGACGTTTTCCTGGTGGTTGGGAGCCCTCTCAGATCCCTCCTGCTCAGTTCCAGCTGTTCTCCTCATCCAAGTGTCAACTATTGGGTTGGAAAAGCCCTTTCTGACCAACAAGTCCAGCCAGGAACCCAGCACTGCCCAGGCCACCAGTGACCCATCAGCACCACAGCTGGAAACCTCTCCAGGGATGGGGATCCCACCCCTGTTCTGGAAAACCTGTGCCAGGGCCTGACAACCTTTTTGGGGAAGAAGTTTCTTCCAACACTGAGGTCTAAACCCCCCCAGGAAGGGTTCTCTGCTTCTCACCACACTTACTCACATTTATTATTTGGAATTAATGTAATTTTATTTTTATTTAGTGGGTAGCAATTATCCCCTCAGGGCTGTGATGGGACCTCCCCACCCATGCTCAGCGTTACCAGATCATCCCTAAACTCCCAGGGGGGGCCCTTCCTGCTGCTCTGCAGAGCTTGACCTGGAAAGGGCAGAAGATTTTGGGGAGAGGGGCTGGAAAATCCCTGTGTCTGAGGCCGAGGGGTCCTGGGAGGGGATGCTGAGCTGGGGCACTGAGTTGTCCAGATGTTTGCATCTGCTGGGTGCATCCCATGAGGAGAACCTCTCCTCTTCTTCGAGGCCCCGTTTCCCATTGCCACTTGTGTTGGGAAACCCCAGAAAAGTCCCCCCTGTCCCTTCCTCTCCTAAAATGTCACCTTGGGCAGGCCCCAGGTCCCTCAGGGTAAGGGTGTCTTGCAGCTGTCCCCGTTTTTGGGTTGCCAGTGTTCGGTGAGGCTTTAATTACTGGTGTTAATTAATGCTGTGCCCCAGGGCTTCAGGAGTTATTGATGGGTCCTTGCCCTGAATGTCAGAGGGGACCCCAGGGGGCATCTCTGGGCTGTGCCCCCCCTGTTTGATGGGGGTGTTTGGTGCCTCATCTCCTGAGAGAGGATATATTATTATTAATATTATTATTAATACTATTGTTAATATTAATATTATTATTATTAATAATAATAATGGTGGTGGTGATGGGCTGGTGGGAGGTGCCCTTGTCCATGCAAGGGGGGTTGGAACTGGATGGGCTTTAAGGTCCCTTCCAACCCAAAGCAGTCTGGGATTCATTTGATGATTTTATTAGCACTGTAATATTCATATTTATTATTTATTATATTAATACAGTTTATAATTTATATAATATAAAGATATATAAATTATAATTAATAAATAAATTAAATATAAATATATATAAAATTATAATATATAATTTATATATTTTTATATTTCTATTTGTATATTTATTTATATTTATTATATTTATTATTCATCCCATTATTAGTAGTTTTTATCATTTCAGTCTTGATTTTAACTGTTTCAACTCTTATAATTTTAACTCAACATTTTAAAATATTTTTAAAACTCTTTTAAAACAGTTTTAATTGTTCTTAACTGTTACTTTAACTTGTTATCACTGGTTTTATTCCTATTATTAGTCTTAATATTCTTATATTAGTCTTAATAACGATTACTACCATTATTACTGCTGTTACAGCTATTTTTATCAGTCTAAATATTTCATTATTCCTAATACTGCTGTTATTCTGACTGGTGCTACTATTGGTAGTGGTAGTTTTGTTTGTTCTTACTTTATCGTTAAGAAAACATTATTAGCGTTGTTATTCTTTATTATTTAATTTAATAATTATTTAATTTAATTATTTAATGATAATTTATTTAATGATTAATTTAATGATTATTTACTTTAATTATGTAATTATTATTTCATATAATTTATTTAATATTATTTAATATCAGTATTTAATATTATATTTAATATTATCCTTTATTATTTATTTTTAATATCCACCATTTAATATTTAATATTTAATGTTTAATGTTTAATATTTATATTATTTTAATTATTATTATTATCGTTGTTATTCATTATTATTTAATTTAATGATTATTTAATTTGATTATTTAATTTAATTATTTAATGATTATTTAATTTAATGATTATTTAATTTAATTATTTAATGATTACTTAATATAATGACTTTATTTAATATTATTATTATTTAATATCATAATTTAGTATCGTAATTTAATATCATTATTTAATATTATATTTAATATTGTTTAATATTAGTAATATTTAATTTTTATTTAATTATTATTATTATTATTATTATTATTATTATTATTATTATTATTATTATTATTATTTTCAACAAAACAACAACTCCAGAGCACAGGGGGTCTCTCCGTGCCCCCTCCCCTTACTCCATACCTTGTCGGGGGGGGGGTCTTTTTCCCCTCCCTTTCCCCCCCCTCGGGGTCCCTTCTCCCGGGGTGAGGCTGATGCCGGGGTTTGGGGGCAGCACCCCGGGGATGGGTGGGGGTTTCTCGGGATGCCCCGGCAGGGAGGGAGCCTGGGAGCCTCCTCCTCCTCCTCCTCCTCCTCCTCCTCCTTCTCCTTCTCCTCGGGTCTGGTTTTCATTAAAGCTCGGCCGGGCCGGGCCAAGAACCACAGCAATAAATAACAGCGAACAATACCCCCCCCCTCCTCCCTCCATCCCTCCCTCCATCCCCCCCCTTCTTCCATCCCCCCCTTCCCTTTATCCCCCCCTCCTCCTTCCCACCGCCGGGCGCCTGGGAAAGGGGGATCCGGGGGGTGAATGGGACGGGACAAGAGGTGGGGGGGGACGGGACGGGACGGGAGCAGGCGGAGGGGAGGGGACCCGAGAGCATAAGAGGGGGTGGCCGAACCGGCAGCGAGGAGCAGAGGCGGTGACAAACGCCGGGGAGAGCCGGGGCATGGCCGGGCAGGACCCCCCCCCAGCCCCCAAACCCCCCCTTGCTTTTTGGGGGAGACGCATCTGCTTTTTAGGGATTTTACTGCTGGTCCCCGGCCGGGGGGGAGCTTCGGGAAGCAGAGGTAAGATGGGGATGTGTCTGGGGGGGGGGTGTGTGTGTGTGTCCCCCGTTCCTCCCCAACCCATCCCGGAGAGGGGGGGTTGGAGTAAGGATGAGGATTTTGGGGAAGGGGGGGGGGGGTTGGAGAATGGATGTGGATTCTGGGAAAGAAGGGGGGGAGCGCTCCTTCCCATCGCTCTGCTTGGGGGTCCCGAAATTCCCCCCCGGCAACCCTTGCCCCCCCCTCTCCTAATTCCTCCTCAAGGGGGGGGTTGGACTCTGTGATGCCTCTATATGGTCTGGTTGGGATGGGACCAGCAACCCCCCCCCCTCTGGGATGGATTCAGCTCCTCACCCCCTCTCCCCCCCCCCCCCAAAAAAAAAAAAAAAGGCAGGGCCCCCCCTCACCTCCTCATCCCCACTCGCACCCCCCCTTGGCTCCCCACAGCTGCGGGGTGGGGGGTGGCACCTCAGAGGGGACCTGGCAGTGGCTGCTGCGGGGTTTTGGGGTGAAACTTGGCTTTTTTTTTTCTCTTGAAATCCCCCCCCCAGCGCCCCAAGAGCTTTCTCTGGCTTTTCAACCAGGGGGGGGTTCCCCAGGTTGCTTTCTCCTCTCCATCCCCTGCTTCCTTCCCCGACCCCACCAAGCAGCCGGATCTGCCTCTTCTCCACCCAAAACCCCATTTCCATCTGCTTTTTTTTCGTTATTTATTTCTTTTTTTTTAACTTTCACGTTTCCCCGGCTTTCTCCAAGAAAAAAAACCCAAAACTTTTCCACCAACTCCACCAAAGCCCCCGCAGCTGGGAGAGGAACAAGGAGAAGGGGTGGTGGGAACCAGAAAAAAAAAAAAAAAAAAAAAAATCCTTCTGTTTGGATTGAGAGGAAAAGCAGCCGGGAAAGCTGCCCCGAGACAGCAAACTCTGGGAATGAGTGGGTTTTCCAGGGAAAAAAAACATACAAGAGGAAAAAAAAAAGAGGATGGGGTGGGAAACCCCCCCTGTGCTACTGCTGGGTTTCTTTGCCTTGGGTTTTTGAAGGCCCCGTCTCACCTCTGAGTTTCTGCTTCCCAGCAAAAGCCCCAATCCAACTGGGGAGAAGATTAATTATCAGAATTAAGCGGTTTTGTTGTTAATTTGTGTTTTTTTTCTTTTTTTACGACGTGGCCTAAAGCCCAGCCCAGTGCAAACCCGGCTGCCCCTGGCCTCCCAACACCCAGAAAATTAAAAAAAAAATAATAAAAAAAAGGTTTATTCCCTCCCTTTTTACCCAAACTAGAAAGCAGCAACCCCCAGCTCCCCTCACCCGCCACTCTTTTTTGCCCGTGCCTCAGTTTCCCCCGGGCAGCGTCAGCGGCGGATGGGGCTGAGGGATCCGCGGGATGCTTTGGGAGGAGGTGAGGAGGAGGCAGGAGGCTGGGCTGGGGCCAAGCGCTTATCGGGAGCTATTCCTGGAATCCGGTGCCACCGCTGGGAATGCCACCCGGCGCCGGGAGGGGCAGGGGGGGGTCCGGGTGGGGGTCAGGGTGGGGGTCCGGGTGGGCACCCCCAGCACCCACCCCCCTACACCTCGGGATGGAGCCGGGGATGCTCGGAGCGTTCGGATCCCCCCAAAGCAGCAGCGAAAGCTCCGAACCCCGAGAGGTACCGGGGGGGAGAGCTCAGCCCCGCTCCGCACCTGCGGGACGGGTTGTGTCTGGTTTGGGGTTTTGTGTTTTAATTTCAGGCTATTTTGTTGGGGTTTTAGGTTTTAATTTTCATTTTATATTTTCTGTTATACGTTTATGGTTTTATTTCGGTTTAATTCTGTTTCCTGTCTGGTTTATTTCCCATCCTTTTTATTTCCTATGCCTGTTGTTTCCTATCTTCTTTAGTTCGTGTTTTATTTAATTTGTTTCTTTATTTCAATTTTATTTTTTCTTTAGTTTAAATTTTATTTCATTTTAATTTAATTTCTACTTTATTTTTTATTTCATTTGTGTTTTGTTTTCTTTTTATCTTATTTTATTTTTTTCATTTTTGTTTTTAATTTTATATTTTTATTTTATTTATTTACATTTTTTATTTTAACTTAATTTCTCATTCCCTTATTTTTTTACTTTTTTATTATTTTCATCTTTCACCTTCCTTTTTTACATTTTTTACATTTTTTATTTTATTTTTTATTTTTATTTTTAATATATTTTTATTTTTATTTTTTTTATTTTTAATTTTTATTTTTAATTTATTTTTATTATTTTTTATTTTTTATTTTTATTTTTCGTTTTTTTTTTTTTTTCCCCACTGCCCACCCTGAAGCCCCCACCACCTCCCTACACCACAGCCCCAGTGTTCAGGGCACAAACCCCAAACTCTCTGGCCAAATCCCCCAGCCCAGCTCCTGCTTCTCCTGCTCTTCCTGGCACCCCCCGAGCTTCCACATCCCTGGGTGGGATTTTTTGGGGGCTTCTGCACCCGGGTGATGCCCCCCACGGCTTCTTCTCCACCGTGGGAGCTCCCCAGGGGTTTAGGTGACCCCATGGGGACATCTTTGGGGACATCATCCCCCAGCAACACCCCCAGCTCCTCCCATCCCTCTCGGGATGTTCCTGTGGGGTAATTCCTGCCCTTTAGGATCTGGAGGTCTCACCAGCTCTTCCCTTTTCCAGGTCCCCCATCCCATGGAGAGAAGGTGACCCCACAGTGGCTCCTCAGGGGCCGTCCCAGAAGAGCTGTCAGCCTGGAGGAGAAGGTAAGAGCAGGGATGGATCCTCAGCCCTTCACCACTGGGATGGATCCTGCTCCTGGAGGTCTTGGTGTTGGGATCCAGATGGAAAAGCTGGGTTCCCAGGTCCCCTGGAAGTGTGGGTGAAGTCCCAGGGTGTGGGAGGAAAGCAGGGGGAGGTGTGGGGCTGAGTATGGGGCTGGAGGGATGGGGCAAGAGGGACATGGGGAGGAGAGAGGAGCTGGAGGGAATTGATCAGGATTCCAGGTTGGAAAGAGCACTTGGAGGAGCCAAAGTGCAGCAGGAATGAAGAGTGATGCCCTTGGGAACTGGGTGGAGAAGAGGGAATCTCCCCAGGGCTGACCTGCTGACCCCATGGCATCCTCCCCCCCATCTCCAAATCCTTTGTGACATCCATGTGGTGACATCCAGGTGGTGACCCCAGCCTGGCTTGGGCATCAGTGCCAGGGGCTGGGAACCCCCCTGGGAGGGGGGGAGTGGATCAAGGGTTGGATGTGATGGTCTCAGCTCCTTTCCAACCCAAATGATTCTGGGGTTCTGGGGTCAACCCTCTCTGCCAGCTGCCCATGGGCTGCAGCAGCTGGTAGCCAACAGCTTGGTCCTTGTGGCCAACAGCTGGTTCTTGTAGCCAACAGCTGGTTCTTGTAGCCAACAGCTTGGTCCTTGTAGCCAACATCTGGTTCTTGTGGCCACATGTGGTTCTTGTAGCCAACATCTGGTTCTTGTAGCCAGCATCTGGTTCTTGTAGCCAACATTTTGGTCCTTGTAACCAGCAGCTTGGTCCTTGTAGTCAACAGGTTGGTCCTTGTAGCCAATAGCTTGGTTCTTGTAGCCAAGAGCTGGGAAGGTCTCAGGGGCTGTGGTCTCTTCCAGGGTGGATTGAATCACTCCCCAGCACAAGGAGCACTGATCTGGGTGTTTATGGGAATGTTTTGGGGCTGAGGAGGTTTGGCTGCTGGCTGGGATGTGACTTTCTGGGGTGACATCTCCCTTGACCAAGGGATGCTCTGAGGATGCAGCTTGGAAGCCCCTTGAGATGCCTCCAAGGTGACACCTCCTTGTTCCAGGCTGGAGACAGCCATGGGGAGGAGGAGGAGGAGTCAGCCCCACTTCCAAGCTGTCCTCCCTCCTCCCAGGAACAGGACAGTGCCTTTCCCTTGAGGATTTGGAGTTGTGGTTCTCCAGCAGCAAAAAAAAGCTCTCGTCTTGCTGGGGGTGTTGTGGTCAGCCTGCAGAAATGTCCCCTCCCTTCCCAGCAGCCCTGGGCTGTCTATGTTTAGGTTGGAGGACACTGGAGATGTGGGTTTATTTTTACCACCCTCCTGCCACCCCAAATCCTGCTGGGTGGCTGCAGATCACAGGGTGGAGGGGGGGCTCAGGGAGTCACCAAGGCTTGGGGGGCCACCAAGCGAGGACATGGGGGGGCTGGGCAGCTCCTGGAGTGTTTCCTGGCATCTTCTCTGTCTTCGTTGGCTAGAAAGAAGAGACAAGAGGAGGGGAGAGGGAGGGTGGTGACCACCAGGAGTTGGGGACATTTTGTTGGGGGGGGGGGGTAAGGATGGTGGCAACCAGACCAAGGGTGGGGTAGGGGTGAGGGGGCTCCTGGTGTGCATCCAGCCCCCCAGCCTGTCTCTTTCTGCCCTTCTGCTGCTGACATCTGTGGTTTGAGGATTGATTGTGTCTCCCTCGTGTCCTCCTGCCCTCCAGCCAAAATCCTGGAAATAAACAGAGCTTCCTGGTGGCCTCCAGCCTGCTGAGCTGGGCTGGGTTGGGTTGGGTTTTGTTTTGGGGGGTGAGAAACCCCCCACGAGGAGATGACATCCCAGGGTGTGGAATGATGGGTTCAAGCGTGGTGATGGGTTCAAGAGTGGTGACAGCCCCGGAGGCTCCTCCATCCCTTCCTTGGGAGCTGCTCCTCCATCCCTTCCCTGGGAACTGCTCCTCCATCTCTTCCTTGGGAGCTGCTCCTCCATCCTTTCCCTGGAGCTGCTCCATGGGTGGGATGCTGCTGGGTGGCCCCTGCCATGCTCCCAGGGGAGGTCATGGCACCTCCTGTCCCTTCTCCTCCCTGAGGAGTGAGGTGGAGCTGGTGGGAAGAGGAGGATGGAGGGGGTGGTGGTGGTGGCCCTGTGGTCCTCATCGTGTGGGGGCTGGCACGGTGCTGGGGGGGGGGTGTCCCCTGTTCCCCACCCCCCCTTCTTCACCCTCCTCTCTCCTATTGTTTGGGGCTCAGCTCCCTGCAGGCTCCCAGCACACATGGAACCCATTTAGAGAGGAGGTTGTGGGGACCCTGACTGCAAACAGCTCCTGCCTGGGTGCTGGGTTGGGGTCCTGGCCCCAGTGCTGCCAGCATCATCCTCATCCTCATCCTCATCCTCATCCTTCCACTCCTTCCCCTCCAAAGCTCTGGGCATGGGGCAGAGGTTGAGCATGGGCTGGTTGTGCCCAGCCTCCTGGTGTCCCACCAGGCTCCAGTCTGGAGTCTGAAGCTGACAAGGACACAGGTCTGGATTGGGTGTAAGGAAGGAATTTGTTGTTTGGAAGGTGCTGAGCCCCAGGGTGCCCCCAGAAGCTGTGGCTGCCCCATCCCTGGCAGGGTTGAAGGTTGGATGGGGCTTGGAGCACCCTGGGCTGGTGGGAGGTGTCTCTGCCCATGGCAGGGGGTTGGGATGGGATGGGATGGAATGGGTTTGGGATGGGATGGTTTTGAAGGTCCCTTCCAACCCAAACTGTTTTATGATTTACTCCATGCCAAGGGCTGAGGAACAGCCAGGCAGAGGAGCCCTTCCAGCTCTCTCCTGGCACCCTGTCCCCATGTGGGAATTTGGCTTGGACACCAAGGGCCCATCCTTCCCCCCACACCAGGATCATCTGCTGGATCCAGGAGCATCCATCGTGTCCCTGGCCTGGAGGTGGGACATGGCTGTCCCCTTCATCCTTGGAGCATCTCCAGCCATGGTTGGGATGTGATACCCTCTCCCTCCCCTGTCCCTGTCCCTGGGGAGTGTCACATCCATGTGGGATGCATCCACAACTCTGCTCCAGGGGGAGGAAGGGAGGAGAAGGTGGGATCTGGGGGGGGCTGCAGGTGCTGAGGACAGGGAAGCAAACCCTGACACTGTCCCTGAGCCAAGTGTCCTTCAAAAAAACCCCCAAGCTCCAGGAATGGGATTGTCCTGGCTCCTCCAGAGCTGGCAGCCCCTGGGATGCTTCTCCAAGGAGCAGCTTGGGGAAGAAACTTGTCCTGGAGGTCTTGGTTCCCCAGCCTGGGGGGGATGGCCCCAAGCCTTGCTTTTCAAACCCCAGCTCTGCTGCTGGGATCCAATCCTTATTTCTCCCTTTTTCTCCTTATTTCTCCTTATTTCTCCTGAGGAGGACCTGGCTGGGCCATGATGTTCCAGCTGCAAAACCCATCAGCAAATCCCCTCTGGAGGAGCAGCTCCTGGTGACCCTCATCCCCCTCTCTTCCTCCTGGACATCCAGGCTGGAGTGAGGAAATCAGGGCCAGTGGGACCTTGGCCCAGCAGCTGTTGGGCTGGGATTTGGAGGTGGCTTTTGGGGGATTAACTGGGGTCTGAACCAGTGATTTCTGAAGGAGCTCAATGCTCCCTCAGCCTTCTCCTGGACCTGCCCATCTCCTGCAGGGAAGCAGGAGCATCTCAGCAAGGGTGGAGGAACAAAGATCATCTTTCCTCTCAAAGAGCAACCCTTGGCCTCAGCTCCTCTCCAAACATCCCTGTGGTTTTCCTGAGCAGCAGATTTGAGAAAGAAAATAGAGTTGAGCTTGGCCCCACTGGGTCCTCTGGGCTGGGTCCCTGCCAGGGTAGATTCATCCCAGCTGTTTTGGGCTTTTTGGTGTTTTTTTTTTTTTTTTTTTTTTTTTTTTGCCTCTCCCAGCCCAGCCCCTGGTGGGATTGGCTTTGCTGAGATGTTCTGGAGAGGAGCCATCACCTCCACATCCAGCCAGGGCTGAGGGAAAGTGCTTCCTCCAGCTTCTGGCAGGGATGGGCACATCCTTTGTGTTTGTGGTCACTGGAGAAAGGAGATGGAGGAGGTGCTGGAGCCTGGGAAGCTGCTGGAGCTCAGGAATAGGCTGGGACATGAGACTCTGATGGAAGGTGCTGCAGTTAGAAGGATGCTGGAGCTTGGGATGATGGTGAAGCTTGAGATGATGGTGGAGCTTGGGATGATGGTGGAGCTTGGGATGATGGTGGAGCTTGGGATGATGCTGGAACCCAGGAGGATGCTGGAGCTTGGGATGCTTCTGGATCCTGGGAAGATGCTGATCCGTGCTGACCACATCTTGGCGGGCAGCTCCTGGGGCCCCAACCTCCTGCCAACTCAAGGCATAATTATCAGTGTTTAATTAATGCTAAAAACCTTTTCTGGCCTTGGCCTTGGGTCATTTGGCTCCTGCCTGGCCCTGGGGGTGCTCCCACCCTCCTTCTCCTTCATCTTGCTCCTTATTTCTCCAGGGCCTGACTTGGTTTCCACCTATCCCAGCTAAAACCAGGATCCCCACGTGCTCTCAGGGTGGGGGGGAAACTGAGGCACAGGGGAGGGGAGAGCACCCCCGGGCAGAGGTGGGACCTGGATCCCATTGGCAGAGGTTTCTTTTCCAGCCTTGGGGAAGGGGATGGTGGTTGGATGGGGAACTGGGAATGCTGGGACCCCCTCCCCCCCTTCCCACACACACCCAACCCGTGTCCCTTTAAGACTGCAGCTGGGAAAAAAAGAGCATTTTGCCAGGAAAGGCCCTGGAGTCAAGGAGAGGAGTAATTGCTGGGGAATTCAAACCCGGGAAGGAGCCGGCAGGGACTTGGCCAGGAGGAGGAGGAGGAGGAGGAGAGGGGCTGCGGGGAGCAGAGGGTGTTTGGGAGATCAGAGAAGGGGAGAAAGGGGCTTGGGAAATTAAAAAAAAAAGGGAGAGGAGGAGGAGGGGAATGAGGAGTGGGGGGTTGGGAGGGCAAGAAGGGAAATGGCAAGAAAACCCTACAGCCCATGTTTGGCCAGGGAGTGATGTTTGGATAAGATCATGTTCTAAAAATACAGCCCTGTTCCCACCAGCACTGAAGCAGGGGAGCCCTCTGCCCCCCCCCCCCCACATCTCACAGGGCAGGAGCAGGGACAGTGGTGGCCTTGGCCCTGCTGAGGGGACTGCTGGGGTTGGGGGGTGGTGGTGACAGAGCTGTGGGTTTGGCTTTGCTCTGGGGTTGTTGTGGTTTTTCTTTTTTCTTTTTCTTTTTTTTTTTTTTTTTTTTTGTTGTTTTTATTTAAGTGCAGTGTCTGGTCTCCTTTTTTGGAGCTGGGAAGGCAGCTCTTGGCCAGCTCTGCTCCATCACCGTGGCCTCGTGGTGCCTCAGGCTGGGGGTAACCAACACCTCCCCATCACCAGAAAGAGGATGATGATGGTGGAGCTTGGGGTGATGGTGGAATCCTTGGGGCCAGCAGCATCCCTGTGGCCACTTGGAGCTGGTTAATGGGGTCCCTCCATCCCTGGAGCTCCATTTGGGGGGGAGCTGCAGGAAGCAGAAATCCTGGGAGCACAAACCCCACCCTGCACCCCAAAATGCTTTATCCTGGGATGTCACCCCTTAAAAAAACCATACTGGTCCCCAGGAAGGCTGAGCAACCCTGGAGCAAAGCAGGCTGGAGGTCCCCATCCATCCCTAGTGCCCAAACCTTGCTGCCCATGTCCGTAGGGATCAGAGGGCACAGCAGGATTTGGCCTTTTTTTTTTTCTTTTTTTTTTTTTTATTTTCCCTTTTCATCCTGATCTGGGAATCACCCAACTTCCCCCCCTGTCCTGTAACCAACTGCAGAACCCCGTGATGCTCAGAGCAGCCCAAAGCCAGAGCTTGCTGGGGATGGTTCCTTCCTCTCCCTTTTTGCCTCCAGAGCTGGGAAAAAAAAAAACCAACCCAAAAACCTCTCCAGAGCTGTCAAAACTTCTGGAGCTCATGGCAGGGGTGCTGGGACCCGAGGACAGATCCCAAGCAAGAGCTGGCATCCCACCAGGCTCCCAGCATCCCTGAGGGATTTGGAGGGACCGGGAGATGGAGAGCGAGCTCCGGGGCCGGGATTTTAGTGTCCCCACCCCGCTGGAGGTGGGGAAAGGATGTGTGGGGGTGGAGATCGTGTATCCCGTCCTCCAAAAGGAGGGAATGAGTAAAACCAGCATCGTGCTGAGGAAGCTGAGTCAGGCCATCGCTTCCTCTCGCTGCGTTTTTCTCGGGTGGTTGCTGTGGGTTTCCGTGGGGTGCAGCCGGGTGCTGACCCCCCCACGGAGCTGGCACTGCAGGACCTGGCTGAGGAGCTCGGGTGGGATGGAGCTGAGGGGGAGCAGAGCACCTGGAGGTCCCTTTGGGGATGCTCGGGGTGGTTCTGATCCTGGGGCTCATCCTGGCTGCTGCCTGGAAGAGTTTCGGGGAGGGGGAATGTCCTGGAACCCCAGATTGCTTTGGGTTGGAGGGGACCTTAAAGATCCCTACACCAGGGTGCTCCAAGCCCCATCCAACCTTCAACACTGCCAGGGATGGGGCAGCCACAGCTTCTGGGGGCACCCTGGGGCTCAGCACCCTCACCCCAATGAGTTTCTCCCTAAGATTTCATCTCCATCTCCCCTCTTGCAGCTGGAAACCCTTCCCCCTCATCCCATCCCTCCAGTCCCTTGTCCCAAGTCCCTCCCCAGCTTTTCTGGAGCCCCTTCAGGCTCTGGAAGGTGCTCTAAGGTCTCCCTGGATCCTTCTCATCTCCAGGCTGAACACCCCCAACTCTCCCCCTGGCTCCAGAGCTGCTCCAGCCCTCCCAGCACCTCCATGGCCTCCTCTCTCCACCAGCTCCATGTCCTTCTGGTGCTGGGGACCCCAGAAGTGGATCCAGGGGGAGCAGAGGGGGACAATCCCTCCCTGTCCCTGCTGCTGACACTGCTGGGATGCAGCCCAGGACAGGGGTGGTTTCTGGGCTGGCTCAGGTCCTACAACACCACAGGCTGAGTGTCCCAAGCTTTCTCTTTTCTCTCCTCACCCATCCTTTGCTTCCTCCCCAGGTGCCAGCACCTGCCCAGGCAAAGGTGGCCGTGATGGCTGAGGGCAGGGAGCTCATCCTGGTGCTGGAGAAGAACCAGTAAGTGTGGTGGTTGGACTGGGGAGGGGGGTGCTGGGTGTCCCTGGCATGGTCCCACCTGGAATGGCAGCATCCTGGCCTCCCTGGCCTGGCTCTCCTGACCACAAAGGAAGGGACAGCCCCAGTGTGGCTTCCTGCTGGCTGTCACCCCTGTGACATTTTGGGCTGAAATGCTCCATTTTCCACTGCCCACACCCATGTTGTGCAAGAAAGAGCCTGGGCCTGATGCCCAGCACAGGTGAAGGTGGTTTGGGGGTGCTTAGGGGATGGGGATGGGGCTCAGCAGGATGGGGACCTTTTGGGATGTCACCTTGGGGGTATCTCATGGGGGTGGGAGGATGCTGATTGCTGGCAGAGATTTGGAAAGCTCTGCTGCTCTGTTCTTGGGGCTGGCAGCCTGGCACTGGTCCTGGGTGACCTTGCCTTGCTTGACCCTTTCTGTACTCCTTCTTTGGGATGCTGGTGCCAACACTCCTCCTGCAGCCCCTCTCCCCATCTCCTGCCTCACTTTCCTTGCCCCCATCCCCAAGACCCTGTGGCATTTGTCCCTTTTTTAGGTTTTGGGTCCCTCCTGGTGCCAGGTGGAGCTGATCTCTGGGGGATGAGTTTCTGCTCCCTTCCTACCAGTGGTGGGAGGCAGTGGCCTGGCAGAACCTTCCTCTTGGTTCTTTTTGGGTACAAAATTTGATTTCCAAGCCCTGGAGCTGTGGTGCTGAGGGCCATGGGGTAGTGTTGGGTTGATGGTTGGACTCGATGACCCCAAAGATCTTTTCTGACCCAAAGGATTCCCTGTGACTGTGACTCAGGTCCCCTCTGGCCATGGCCAGGCTGGGGGGGACCAGGGCTGGTGACCCCACTACCTCTGCCCTTCCTCAACCTTTGCAAAGGGGGTGGGGGGCTCCCCTCTGCAAGTCTGCAGATCCTTGAGGTGTCCCCATGCCAGGACCCCCATCCCAGCTTGGGGTTCCTCACCCTTTTTTTCCCCCAACTCCTCTCCCACAGGCTACTGGCACCGGGCTACACCGAGACTCATTACAGCACCCATGGACACCCCATCACCCTCACCCCCAACCACACGGTGGGTGCTGGGGGGGGTGGGGGGGTGTAGATCCCCATTTATTTTTTTTTTTGGGTTCTCTCACCTCTTGGGATGCCTGGGGATAGGGGGTGGGGGGTTCAGATTGGGTGTTGGGCAGCATCCCTGGTGCCTGTGGTGTCAGGAATGCAGCAGCTCGTGGCTCTTGGAGCTCTTGGCACCTCAGGAGATAAACACAGGCAGCCCTTAGCCTCCCCCGTGTCCCCCCCCTTCCTCCACCAGCCCTTTGTCACCCTTCCAACACGACAAGCCTGGCTGTGTCCCTGGATGAACCTCCTGAGCCAGAGACCTCCTGGCTCCATCCATCCCTCCTGCTCATCCCTCGCCTGGGAAATGAAAAACTGGGGGGGTTTGGGGTGTGTTTTTTTTTCTTTTTTTTGTGTGTGGGGGGAAGCTCAGCCCTGTGTGGTGTCTTCTCATGGAGGTCTCTGGTGTCTCTTTCCCAGGACCACTGCTACTACCACGGGCACGTCCAGGGCTATGGTGGCTCCTGGGTTGTCCTCAGCACCTGCTCAGGAATACGGTATGGAGATGGGGGGGGGGGGCCTGGCTGCCCCTTTCTCTCTGTAGGAACCACTTCTGGGGGGTTTGGGGGGCTTTCTGACGAGGCCATGGAGTGATAGGACAAGGGGAGGTGGCTTTAAACTAAAAGGGGAGAATTAGGTTAGAGCTTAGGAAGAAATTGTTTGGGGTGAGGGTGCTGAGCCCCAGGGTGCCCCCAGAAGCTGTGGCTGCCCCATCCCTGGCAGTGTTGAAGGTTGGATGGGGCTTGGAGCACCCTGGGCTGGGGGAGGTGTCCCTGACCATGGCAGGGGGGTGGAATGTGTGATCTTTAAAGTCCCTTCCAACCCAAACCAGTCTGGGATTCTGTGACTCTCTGGAGCAGCCCTGATGGTTCTCTAAGCCCAGCTCTGGCTGTTTCATGGGGCTGATCTTTCACTGCTCCTCTTCTCCTATCCCTCACCCTAATCTGGGGGTGGGCAGGGTGGGGAGGGGCCATTGCTTTGTGCTGCCTTCAAAGGAATTCATCTCAGGAGGAGGTGAGAGCCCTTCCCCTGAGCTGAGCTTCACCCCATGGCACCCAGCAGCTCCCAGCCCAGGGCTGTGTGGTGTCACCTACAGAGGCTTCAGGGGTCTCTGAGCTTTTAGGGCTCATGGGGACACCCACCCCTTGTCTCTGCTCCCCCTTTGTCTCTGGGTGTTGCCCAAGCTGAGGTGCAGTGAGTCTGTGGGACCTCAAGCCCCTCAGGAGCCCTTGTGGGGGTTTTCTTCTTTGTTGCCAGGGGCCTGATAGTGCTGAGCACCAACACCAGCTACTACCTGAACCCCCTGGAGACCCCCGAGCTGGGCCACCACCACCTCATCCACCGAGCTGAGCACTTGCCCATCCGGGCTGGGACCTGTGGCCACGGTGATGGGCTGGGGACCACCATTGCTGCCATCACTCAGCTCTTCAGGCCACTGCCCCACCGGGTACATCCATCCCTTGAGGAGCACCAAAGCTGCCCAGGACTGTGGGTTCCCCACTCCTCCTCTCCTCTGAACCTTCCTCTCTGTCTTGCAGAAGAAAAGAGATGCCTGGAGGACAATGAAGTACATGGAGCTTTTCATCGTTGCTGATCACACCTTGGTGAGCTCTGGGGGGGGGAAAGGGGCGAAGGAACCTGGTGCTCTGCTGAAAAATTGAGAGCCCTCTCTGTCTCCTTCCCTTCTCCTGGATCTTCCCTCCTTGTTCAGTCTGGAGGAGGCTCAGGGGAGACCTCATCACTCCCTACATCTCCCTGAAAGGAGGTTGGAGTCAGGGGGGTTCAGGCTCTGCTCCCTGGCAGCTCCCAGTAAGATGAGGGCATGGGCTTAAAGTTTAGGAGGTTTAGGCTGCATATTAGGAAAAAAATCTTTCCAGAGAGGGTGATGGGAATGGGCTGCCCAGGGAGGGGGTGGATTCTCCATCCCTGGGGGTTTTTAAGAAGAGACTGAATGTGGCACTGAGTGCCATGGGCTGGGAACCACAGTGGTAATGGATCAAGGGTTGGAGTTGCTGATCCCAGAGGTCCTTTCCAGCCTGGCTGATGATTCTGTGATTCTCTGGTGCCCCTTCCCTGCAGTACAGGAACCAGAACCTCGACCTGGGCCACACCAAGCAGCGCATCGTGGAGATCGCCAACTACGTGGACAAGGTAATGGGATGGACATTGCTGAGAGGGGACCCTCTGACCACCTCCATCCTTTCCAGTCTATGGGAAAGCACCTCAGCTTCTAGGCCAGCTTGTGGTGGCCCTCAGGGATCGTCCCTGTGTCACCAGGGGGAGGAATTCAGCGGGCAGATGGTGGGAAATGCTTTGTTCCCTTGGAGCTGCAGCAATGGAGCACATGGTGGCTGTGGTGTTGGGGCTCAGTGGTGGCATCCTTGAAGCAAGGATCCTTGAAGACATGTGTGGGTGTTGTCAGCTGATGGATGGCATCATCCTGCCACCCTGAGTGTCTCCTGTGCCCACACCTGTGCCTGGAGGGTTCAGACTTGGAGATGGTTCTGGGACAAGTCTGTCCTTGAGTCACCCAGTGGAGGTGAAGCATGGAGACCCATCAGCTGAAAGGCAGTGGCAGAGGTGGAGGATGTGCAGCAAATTGCAGTCCCTGTCCCCTCCATCCCTGTGCCCTCCTTTCCCATCCCTTCCATCTCCATCCCCTCCATCCCTGTCCCCTCCATCCCTTCCATCCCTTTCATCCCCATCCCCTCCAACCCCATCTCCTCCATTTCCTCCGTCCCCATCCCCTCCATCCCTGTCCCCTCCACCCCCTCCATCCCTGTCCCCTCCATCCCCTCCATCCCTGTCCCCTCTCCCTGCAGTTTTACAGGTCCCTGAATATCAAGGTGGCCCTGATTGGCCTGGAGGTGTGGACAAAGAGGGACCAGTGTGCTGTCACCAGTGATGCCAATGCCACCCTCTGGTCCTTCCTGCAGTGGAAGAAGGGGCTGAGGTCCCGCAGGAAGCACGACAATGCCCAGCTGCTGACGTGAGCACCCCCATGGACACAGGGATGCTGGGGCAGGGGGTCCCAGCCCAGCCTGGGGTCTCCAAACCACCCTTGGGGTGCTGACTGCACCCCCCTTCTCCTTTCTGGCAGAGGAAGAACCTTCAGGGGGACAACCATTGGCATGGCCCCGCTGGAGGGATGTGCAGTTTGGATAACTCCGGGGTGTCAGCGTGGTAAGAAGGGTCAGGAAGGTCCTGCTGCTTCTCTCCTGGGCTGAGGACCCCAGCACCACCCTTGACTTCTTGGGTTCTTCGCCAAGGTTTGTGGACCAGCTATCCCAGTTGGTTCCTGGGATGCAGCCTGAGAGCAACCAGTGATGGATCAGCAAGGCCCCAAGGCCTCTTGGGGTGTTGGCCCAGCAGAGGAAGGGGGGGAAAGAGCTGGTTGCCAGCTCTCCCACCCATGGGGACCCTCAGGATCTCCTGGGTTTTCCTTCAGGCCCCGTCTTGCTCCCTGCTTGTGCCCTCTGGTTTTGTAGGGTCACCTCCATCCCAGGTGACTCTTTTCCTCCTCCTGGCAGGGTAATGGTGGCCTTGGGGACCCGTGGTACCCAGGCAGTGGTGGTGTGCACCTTTCCAATCCAGTTTTGGGATGCACCTTCAATTCCCCAAGATTTCAGCAGTTGGCTCCATCAAAAGCTCTTCCCACAATCCCCTTTTAGGAGACCAAACCCATGAATCCTCACCCTCCCTCCTCCCACGGGATCAGTGCAATGCCCAGGGATGTTGTGGGCCCTTCCATCCTGGGATCCCCCTTCCCACCTCTCCTGGCTGCTGTGACAATGCATCCCCCCATCCCTCTGCAGACCACTCGGAGGAGCCCCTTGGAGCAGCAGCCTACCATGGCCCGACGAGATCGGGCCACAACTTTGGGACTGAAGCCATGAATCCACAGAGATCTGTGTGGGAGTGCCACCCCGGAGCAGGAGTGTTGTGTCATGGCAGCAGCCAACCTGGGTTAAGGGTGACTGGGGATGGGATGTGCCCTGGAAACCTCCCAGGAGGTTGTTAGTCGGGTGCCTGGGAAAGTGGGAGATGGGTCCTGTCCTGGCAAGGCAGTGCTGAGGGGGGGGATGTGGCTGCTTGTCCTCCTTCCCATTTGACCTGCAACATCCCAGTTTCCTGTAGTGTGGACATCCCAGGAGCAGGCAGGGCTGTTGGTCACCAAGGAGGGGGAGCGATGGGCAGGAGCTCCATCCCAAAAGATCCAGGGATGGGAGCAAATGGATGTTGTCTGGAGAGTGCTTTATCATAGGATCAAAGAATTGTAGAATGCTTTGGCTTGGGAAGGAAAATATCCCCAGTGGTCCATTCCCACCTCTCCTGCATGGGGCATCCCACCTCCACCAGCCCAGGGTGCTCCAAGCCCATCCAACCTTCAACACTGCCAGGGATGGGGCAGCCACAGCTTCTGGGGGCACCCTGGGGCTCAGCACCCTCACCCCAAAGAATTTCTTCCTAAGATCTCACCTCAATCTCCCATTTTGCAGCTGGAAACCCTTCCCCCTCATCCCATCCTTCCAGGCCCTTGTCCCAGGTCCCTCCCCAGCTTTCCTGCAGCCCCTTCAGGCACTGGAAGGTGCTCTGAGGTCTCCCTGGATCCTTCTCATCTCCAGGCTGAACACCCCCAACTCTCCCCCTGGCTCCAGAGCTGCTCCAAACCTCCCCCATTTTTCTTGGCCACCTCTGGACTCCCCCCCCTCTCCCTCTTGGGGCCATCAGACCCCAGCACCAACTCCGTGGGGTTTAATTCCTGCCTTGGTGGGCAGTGGTGAGAAAAACCTTGCCAGGATGAGGCTGTTGTGCATCTCTTTACTTATTTACAGGAAGAACTCTGACTATTTAACTCTCCCCCCACCCCACCCGGGCTGGATGTGCTGCTGTGAAACCTCAGCAGATGCTCCTGCTTCCTCTTGAAGGCAAACCTCTCCAAACTACCACCTTCCTTCTCCTTTTTGCTGAAATATTTTCCATTCCTGGGCAAGAAACTTTATTTTTTTTTTTCTTTTGACCCCCCCCCCAAGATGTACCCTTATCTACCAACCTTCTGGGTCTCTTTATTTGCTCTCCCTCCCACGTGGACTTGCAGCTTTCTCTCCAGCTCAAGAACATTTCCCTCCTCCCCAAGAATTCAAAATATCTTTCAAAAAAAAACCCCCTTTTTCTGTCTTCTCAGAAATGAGGTGTCCTCACAGGAAATAAAATCAATTTGGTTTTTAACCATAGGAGGAAGTGAAACCAGGGCTGAAGCAGAGAGGGGTGCACAGCTCTTGCCCTCTGCTTCCTCCTTCTCCTTCAATATGTGACACAAAACCCCAGAAATTTGAGCAAAATTACAGAAAAACCACACTTAGAGCTTCACCAGGAGGTCACTGTGCTTCTTCCTCTCCTTACAAATAACAGAAATGACCTTAAACATAGAAGGCTCTGGAATTTTAAATTATTTTTTTTTTTTGGCCATTCAGGCCTTGTGAATCATTAAATATGGGGCTTTTTTTGTGGGGTTTTTTTTTCTTCCCTCCACCGTTTTTCTTTTAATTATTTTTGGTGGTTTTTCTCCACTTTTCTTTCCTTTTCTCTTGTTTGTGCTCCTTTTCTCCTCTTTCCTCACTTAGAGGACTTCTCACCACCTCAGCCTCAGAGGTGTTTGGGGTGTTTCCCATCAGCAGTCACCTCCTGAGCACATCCTGAGCAGATAGGGCACTGCAGGGCTGGAGACCTGGTGGGGTCAAGAGGAGGTTTGTGGTGTCCCAGGGGACATGAGGCACAGAGGTGACATCTGCACCAGCATCAAACTGGCAGGGCTTGCAGGCACGGGTGCTCCAAGGGCTCTGAGGTCAACACCATGGGGGGGTCTTCAGTCTCCTGCTGGAGGGTTGATGCTCTTGGGTGGAGTTGAGCATCTCTGCTTGTCCACCCCATTCTGGAAAATCATGGAATGGTGTTTTGGGACATCCTTCCCTCTCCTCACCAAGATTTTTGGGCTGCTCTTCCTTGGGGTGGGAGATGTTGGTGGTTTTGATGCATCTGGCTGGTGGTGGCTCCTGCTCTTGGAAGGGTTTGTGCCACTTTGCCCGTGTCCTTATTTCCCAGCTCTGACTGTGGTTTCCCACCTTCTCCTGGTCCTGGTTGTCCTGGTTCCACCCCTCCCCATCTGTCCCCCTGAGCAGACACCCTTCCCTCGCGTCTTCAGCTCCTGCAGCAAGAGGGCAACTGGAAGGAATTACTTCCAGAAGGGAGGTGGGATGTGTCTCTTCAACCTGCCGGACACCAAGGACCTGGTGGTGGGACAGGAAATGTGGCAATGGCTTTCTGGAGGAAGGAGAAGACTGTGACTGTGGGGAGGTGGAGGTAAGGGGTTGCTTTTTCACCCCCACTCCCAAGAGGTTTCTGCAGCTCAGCTGCTGGGGGACAGGATGGGGACCATGGGGAAAGGTCTCTTTCCCAGTCCCACTTCCCTAAATCCATGTAGTCACAGAACCACTGGTTTGGGTTGGAAGGGACCTGAAAGGTCATCCAGGCAAGGGCATCACACCTCCCACCAGCCCAGGGTGCTCCAAGCCCCATCCAACCTTCAACACTGCCAGGGATGGGGCAGCCACAGCTTCTGGGGGCAGCCTGGGGCTCAGCACCCTCACCCCAAACAATTTCTCCCCCAGATCTCCTCTCCATCTCCCCTCTTGCATCTGGAAACCCTTCCCCCTCATCCCATCCTTCAAGGCCCTTGTCCCAAGTCCCTCCCCAGCTTTCCTGGAGCCCCTTCAGGCACTGGAAGGTGCTCTAAGGTGTCCCCATTGGATTCTTCTCATCCCCAGGCTGAGCAGCCCCAACTCTCAGCCTGGTTCCCCCCCTCCTCCATGCCTGTACCACTCCATGCCCTTATATAAAAAAAATTCCATCCCCAGAACCTCCTCTGGGCCTGGATTTTTTTTTTTTTTGGACTTTGCTTTAGAGTCCTCATGGTCTCCCTCATCCCTCCCCATGCCTCAGTTTCCCCCTTGACAAAACAAGGAGAGCAATGGTGTGATGGGTGGAAAAGGGGCTGGGGGGGCAGCAATGAGTCTGGGATGGGCTCACTGACCATCTTCTTCTTCTTCTTTCTTCTTCTTCTTCTTCTCCTCCTCCCCACACAGGAGTGCACCAACCCCTGCTGCAATGCACACAACTGCACCTTGAAGCTGGGGGCCCAATGTGCCCATGGTGACTGCTGCCAGAACTGCAAGGTAAGGTCCCTACTCTGTCCCCCACCCACCCACCCACTCACCCGTGGGCTGAGCAGACAGACACAGCCCCCCCAGCTCCAGGGCTGCATTTCCATGAGGTCAAAGCCCCAAGGAGGAGGGATTGTGCCTCACCCAGTGGAGTCTCTGCTGGCTGCTTCATGGCTGGGCTCCAGCATTATTCCTTGGCAACCCCATAAAATCCTCCAGGAGACACCAGAGATGGTTTCTGTCTGCCCCAGGAGGCAGCAGCAGGTTTGTTCCCTTTGGCTGAGTGCTGATGTTTCTCTCTCCTCCTGTGACAGCTGAAGGTGGCAGGGACGATGTGCAGGGAAGCAGCAGGATCCTGTGACCTCCCTGAATACTGCACGGGGACCTCACCTTACTGCCCAGCCAATGTCTACCTGCTGGATGGCTCCTCCTGTGCCTATGGAGAGGCTTACTGCAAGGATGGCATGTGCATGACCCATCAGCAGCAGTGTGTCCAGCTCTGGGGACCAGGTCAGTCCCACCACTGCCTCCTGGGACACCTCCTGGGACACCTCTGTGTTGGGTCCCAGTGCTGTGGTTGGATGTGTGAGGAGGAGCTGAGGGAGCTGGGGGTGATGAGCCTGGAGAAAAGGAGATGAAGGGGAGAGCTTCTGGCTCTCTGCAGCCTCAGTGTCTCAGGCCCTGTGGCTTGTCCTTATCACACAACCACACACTGCTCCACTGCAATTCACCACGGGAAGTTCCTCTTTGAGCTGCTTTCAGTAGAGACCCTAAGAAGTTGATAGGAAGAGCCTGGCTGGCTTTCTGGTGACCTTTAAAAAGAATATGATGGGATTTCACTGTCAAAAAAGTTGTCCTGGCTGGAGGTGAGCCAGGGGCAGGGAGGTTCCATCAAATAAATGCAAAAAAGGGGATTGCTGAGAGCCTGGAGAGAGCTGGTGGGGACCCAGAGCTTTAGCACAGTTCTCCTCTTCTGCTCCTGGCACCCATGGAGCTGAGCTTGGAGAGGGAAATCCCAGGATTTAGGACAGCACCATGATGTTGAGGAGCAGCTGAGGGAGCTGAGGGGTTGATCCTGGAAAAGGAGACCAAGGGGAGAGCTTCTGGCTCTCTGCAACCCCCTGAGAGGAGGTTGGAGCCACGGGGGGTTGGGATCTGCTCCTAAGGAACAAGGGATGGGACAAGAGGAACTTTTGGCCTCAAGTTGTGCCAGGGGAGGTTTAGGTTGGAGCTTGGGAATAATTTCTTCTTGGAAACTGCCCAGGGCAGGGCTGGAGTCCCCATCATCCCTGGAGGGGTTTCAGAGCCCTGGGGATGTGGTGCTGGGTTAATGGTTGGATTTGATCCTCTTAAAGATCATCTCCATCCAAAACAATTCTGTGATGCTGGGGTATGTGGTGGTTCCTCCACGAGCATCCAGCCCCTCGTTTGGGTATTTTTCTCCCTGCTGGCTGCTTTCCCCATCCCACGTGGGACTTTTCCTCCCTCCCTCCTTCCCTCCAGGTGCCTGGCCAGCCCCAGATGCCTGTTTCCAGGATGTGAACATGGCTGGCAACACCTATGGCAACTGTGGCAAGGACAGCCAAGGGCGCTACGTGAAATGTGACAAGAGGTGGGTGCAGCACTGGCACCCATGGGTGCCCCAGCCCCCTGTGATGGGACAGACAGGATTGTACCCCACCCCCTTGTCAACACCCCTTGGGCCAGCTCTGTTTGGACCTTAGGAAGCCATCAGGTCCTTCCTGGGCTCAGTCCCCATCACTAAGGGAAGGTTGTCCCACCCTGCATCATCTCCCAACCCAGCCTGAAGGGAAAATCAAAGCCAGCATCAGCAGCAGATGCTTTTTTGGGAGTGTGTCCCCTCCAGGATTCCCAGTTAGACCAGGGAAGGTAGAGGAACCCTCATTACCACCTCACTCTCCTGCCCATGATGGATCTGAGCCCTTTCTGAACCTCCCCCATCCCAACCACCCACAGCCCCCAGTTCAGAGGCTGGTGACCCAGCGGGGCAGGAATGGTGTGGAGGTGGTTGGTACCCACATCTCCTTCCCTCACCTCTGCTGTGGCCTTGCTCCCAGGGATGCCCTGTGTGGGAAGATCCAGTGCCAGAGCTCAGCCAAGAAGCCCCAAGGGACCAACACGGTCTCCATCGACACCACCATCCGCTTCAACGGGCGGGAGGTGAAGTGCAGGGGCACCTACATGTACACGGCCAAGGATGATGAGGATGACCTCTCTGACCCCGGGCTGGTGATGACAGGCACCAAATGTGGAGATGGGATGGTGAGTAGCAGTTCCTTGGGCTGAGTTCTCCTCCAGGACTTCTCCTCCTTGGCTCTTCTCAGCATCGCAGCCCCGCGAGGCGATGCGGTTCCTCCCCGCTTGCCCTGGTGCCATCTCAGCTGGGGCACTTTGAGGCATTCCCAGATAATTTCCTGACATTTCCACACACCAGATGCTTGTGTGCAGGCCACACATCTTTCTCTCCTTGTCCTCTGTGCTTCTTTCCTGATTTAACATGTAGCAGAGCAACCCCAACAAGAGGTGCATGCCCTGGGATTTGATGGATGAGTTTTCTTCCTATGAATAATTCCTATGTCAGGAATGAAGTCAACAGATCCAACCTGCTCACTGGTCATTAGGTTTTTAGTTGTGACACTTTCATCCCACTTTGGGGCTGGAAAGCCAAAATGCCAACGTGTTCATGAGAGAAGATTCAAACCCCAGTGCTGTGGGGTTGGGCTGATGCCTGCTTTTTGGGGCCATCTGGGAAATGTCTTCTCCAGGTGGGATGTCAGGAGAAAAGGAGTGGGAATGGTGGTGTCTGGTGTCTGCTGAACCCTCCTGGATCAGGCAATAGCAAAAGTTTCCTGGGTTGTGCTGGAAGTTGGAGTGAAATCCATCGACCTGAACCCACAGGATGCAACCACCCGGCGTTTTCCAACCAGCAACATCCTCCTGGAAAACTCCCATCTGTGGAGCCAGAAAAATCCTGTCCATCCTCCCCCACCTCGGTTCTGTCTCTAACCTCAGTTTCTTTGCTCTCTCCCAGGTCTGCAAGGATCGTCGGTGCCAGAATGCCTCCCTTTTTGAGCTGGAAAAATGTGTGTCCCAGTGCCACGGCCATGGGGTGAGTTGCTGCAGGTTCCTGAGATGATTCCAAAGGTGTCTCCCCCAGGGATGAGCCTTGGAAACCCTCTGGGCATCTGGTTTCCATAAAGCTCAGGTGCTGTGGGGGAGCTGGGATCTTTGCTTGCCCGTGTCCAAGTTAGAGGGAGAAGATGATGAGGGATGTGGGGACCATCTGCAAAAGTTGGACCAGGGTCCAGTTTGAGCTCAGAGCAGGTGCCTGTTCCCCCTGAGAGCAAACCAAGAGTCTGAAACACAACTGGGGTTGCACAAAGGCAGGGCAGGAGTTCAACAAATAGAAAGAACCATCCTGGTCCAAAGCTGAAAGGCTGCAAAGATTTGCAGAACCCAGGTCAGGTAAGGCCACGAGAGTTCTGGGGTTAAGCAAGAACCCAAAGGGCAGATGTTTCACAAACCTCTGGCCTCATGCAGAGCATAAAGCATCAGGTTTGTCTGGCCAAGTGGTGTGAGGACTGAGGAGGAAAGATACCTGCAAGGAATAAAAGAGTCAGCAAGAAAATATATCTGGGCACTGCAGCCACAGTTTGAGGGCAACACAGACAAGGTCCAAGTGGTGTTTGGGGACAAATGTTTTAGCAGGGACTGTTGTGACAGGACAAGGGGTGATGGTTTTAAACTAAAGAGATGAGGTTTGAACTCTGTATAAGAAGATATTTTTTACAGTGAGGGTGGTGAAACCCTGGCTCAGGCTGCCCAGAGAGGTGGGAGATGCCCCATCCCTGGGAACATTCCAGGTGAGGTTGGATGGGGCTCTGAGCAACCTCACCTGGATCAAGATGTCCCTGCTGGCTGCAGGTGACTTTTAAAGGTCCCTTCCAACCCCAACTTCTCTGTGATTCTCCATTCAAAGGGTGGATATTGGCAGGGGTTAAGCTCCTCCAGCTTTGGCTCCTGCCCTTGGCCATCTGCTCTCCTCCCCTCCATACAGACTGCTCTTTCCACACATCCCTCCTGGTCTCCATCCCTTTTTTTCCCTCTCTGCAGGTCTGCAACAGCAACAAGAACTGTCACTGTGATGCTGGCTGGGCTCCCCCCTACTGTGAGAAGCCAGGCTTGGGTGGCAGCGTGGACAGTGGCCCCGTGCAGCGTGACAGTGAGTCCCAACTTGTCACCCAGTGCCTGGAGATGCTGCTGGGGCTGGAGCAATGCCATGAGGGCAGGAGATGGGGCAAGGAAGCTGTTGGCAGCTCTGTTCCCAGATGTGCTGGCTCCTGGTTGCTTGGTGGCCACTCATTTTAACCAGGGGCCACCAGATGGTTCCAGTCCCTGACTGGGGATGTGGGCAGCAGTGGTGGCTCTAGAATGGGTGGGCAGGAATGGGCAGATGGGGCTGACATTTCCATCAAGGGAAGCCAGAGGCTCCAGACTCCTCTTTGTGCTTTCCCTGCCAGATCACGAGGCCATCGTGGTGACCCTGCTGCTCATCTTCCTCCTCTTCCTCCCGGCCCTGATGATGGGCACCTACTACTGGTACCGTAGGGAGAACTCTCTGCTCAATAAATGGATAAAGGAGATGAGGAGGAGAAGCCAGGAGACCTATAGGTGAGTGGTGGGACCTAAATCCCTTCTCTCTTAAAGTTTTAGTAGGACTCTGAAACCTTTTCTCAGCACTGGCAGCATCCAGCTTGGTAGGACTGGCTGGGAGGGAGCTGGTGATGCACAGGGACTGTTTGAAACTGGTAGGAGACCTGGTTGAGGTATGAAGACCTCTCTCCTGGGACAGTCTGAGGCTCTCAGCTCTCATCTGAGCAGAGGACAGGGATGGTCTGTTGGACAGGACAACCCCTGGGAGTGCTGATGGAGGTGGCCTGGTACTGAGGAACTTTCTCAGCATCTGCTCCAAGCAGGCTGCAAGAGCTGGCAGGGCCCTCAAGTAACACTGAACTTAGATGTTCTCATTATTTCCCCTCCCTGTACATGTACAGACACCCTGCAATCATTGGAGCAAAAAAAACCAAACCCCAAACCCAGACCCAACCAACCTCCCTCATGACCCTCGTTATCTCAGGCCAGACCTGTCAGCCCTGCTCCCCCAGCACTGGGAGATGCTTTGGTACTGATCTCGTGGAAACAGGATCTGGCTGAGGTACAAAAATGGTTGCTTGCCTTGTTTTCCCACCCCTGATTTGTCTTTGTCACCCCAGGAACAAAACCATCAGTCGGAAGTCACCTGGTGGCCATCCCAAAGCTGCTTTCACCTTGAGGAACATCTCCACCTCCAGCCACACGAATAAAGTAAGTAATAACTCTCCTTCCAGGTTTTTTTGGGGTTTTTTTTCCCCTCCTTGGGACCTGGGGGTGATCACATCTCCCTCTAGCAACTGGGCAAGCAACCAGTACCCCTTGCTGGTTTGGTGTTGTGTCTCCACTGTGTAGCAGAACACATCCCTCCTAAAAGTGACTCTGTTGAGCTCTGCTTGCTCAAAAGGACCCCAGTGAGTGCCAGGAACCCCCATCCCTGTCCCATCCCCATGGCAAAGCTCAGGCAGGGGTTCTGCAGTCCCACTCTTGGTGTCTGGGGAGGTGGATGCTTCTGCTGCTGGTTGTGTCAGCTCTTGGGATGAGCTGGAGGGAGAAGGGATGGTGACTCCATCTCCATAATTCAGGAAGTCTGGGATGGATTCATCAGAGCTGACCCCCTCTTTGTCCAGATCTCCTGAGCCCCAGCACCTTCCTCATCCCTGTGTGCTCTCATATGGTTAATGAGGAGAAAATGTTGAGCTTAAGGGTGGGATGGGAAAGTTGAATAAATACCCAGTGCAACTCCCCAGCACCAATACCTTGAGGAGACATCACCCAGCTCTAAACCCACCTTAGGATTTTCTCCTTCTCTGCTTTTCTCATTCCTGCAGGCAGCACGGGCTGGGTTCCCCACCAAACCCAGCACCCACCATCCTGGCTCCCAGCCTGTCAACATTGTCCACCCTCTTCGCCCTGCTCCCCACTCCATCCCTCCACGTCCCAGAGACCCAAAACCTGCCAGGCCACCTCCTCCTCTCAGCAAATCACCCATGGTGCCCACCAAAACCATCGTCTCTCAGGCCAAGCTGCCTCCTCCAAAGAAACCTCTTCCCTGCAGCCCCGTGAGGACCCCACTGGTGAGCTCCATGGGGTGGTTGTGCTTCCCTGACTCCTAGAAATTCCCTGGGTTTTGGCAGCCTGTGGATCTTGGGGGTTGGGCACTGTTAAGGAGCTCTCGTGTCACCCTAAGAGGTGAATCTCTTGCTATGGTGAAGAAAGCTCATTAGGGAATGAGAATGTGGTTCAGGTTTTGGTGTTGCCTCCTTTGGAGCATCTCAGCTCTGCAGCTTGAGGGGAAGGGTTTGCAGGAGGTCATTGGGTGCTCCTCTAAAGGTGTTGTCTCACCCCACACACTTTGTGATCCCAGGTTGTCCCAAAGCATCAACCTCCTCGTCGGCCACTGCCTGGAAGTCCTCTCCTGGCCAAGCAGTTGCCTCCTGCACATGGACAGACCCTGCTGGTCATGGTCCCTCCTACCAACTTCAAGGCATCGAGCAGAAGTGCCATGAGCCACCCCACAAGGCCCTTAAAGTAAGCTGAGAGAAGAGTTGAGCTGCTGCCCACCAGTGCTGGGGTCCTGCAGGGTCTTGTGGGTCACGTCTGGGTGGGACATCTCAAATCTCACAACCTCCTGGTGTCTTCACCATAACTGGGGTTCTCCTGATGAAGGTGCTCTGGGCAGGAGAAATGCTCTGGGTTTTGTGGGTCTGTACTTGGCTTACCAAGGAGCTTGGAGCCCTCCAGGCTGGAGGCAACTGGTCTGTAGGGTATGGGGCATCTGGGGGCAGCAGAAAGAGGTAGAAAGGGAAATTAGGAGATGTCCCAAATCCTGCTATCTGCAGAGCAACCCTAACCAAAGTGTTTGTCCAGGCTGCCCATGAACAGCCCTGTGTCTTGCATGGGGCAGGGGGTCCTGCCCACCAGACCAAGGCACCACTGGGGGTCTGAGCTCTTCCCCCACCTGGCAGGAGCCCACAGGGTTTGGCCAAAGTTGGTGACCAAGGTTGGGACTTCAGGTCTGATGGGGTCCTGATGGTGGATCTTTGGTGGGTGACCATATCCTGAGCATGGAGGAGGCTGTTGGGGACAGCAGAGGGAAGGGATGGACACTGATGTTCTGTTTCATCTTCCCTCCCTACAGACCGATGCCACCTCAAAGGTGAGTCACAGACACCATGGGGAGAAGGTCTTGGCTACTTGTGGGGTGATGCTTTTTGGTTAAGCACTGGGCTGGGACCCAGGAGAATGAGGTTTAAATGTTCCCCTTTCCCAGAGGCTCTGAGATAAGCAGGATGTAGCTCTTGGGTACCCAAGAGGCATTGGACACCCTTGTCCAAGGGAATGAAGGACATGGACTGTCCAGTTTGGAGCCAGGAGATTCCATCCAAGACCTTTACAATCTCACCACTACTCTCAGCTCTTCCTGTACTGCTGAATCCTCTGGGGATTGGTCAGTGGAGCCTCAGGAGGCCACACTTCCATCTGCTCCTCCCAGCCAGGCTTGGGAGAGAAGGCACCCTCATGGACTGAGGTTGGACCTCAGCCCCAGACAGTCTGCTCTGCTTGTTATTGCTTTGAACCTCTTGGACCATTTGAGGTTCCTGTGTCTGTGTAGTTCCCACCACAAGGAGGCTGAATATGCCCCCAGATTTCTCAGTGTCAGTCAATCCTTAGAGCTCATCTCTTCTAGCAGACAAGACAGGTCCTTCTGTGGTCCCAAAAGGTTTTGGCACACCCCACCAGCAAAACCTGGCTCCTTCCCCAAGCAGTGTGGGTTTCTCTTTGCTGTCCTTCAGCAGAAGTCCTTGCCCATCCTCTTTGGAAACGGTGCCCATGGCAGAAAGTGTTGAGAGGCACTTGTGCCAGGGAGCAGGGAGCATCCCCATGTCCTGCTCTGGATCCTTTCCTTGACACCACCACCCACATGGCAGGAGAAGGCCAGGGAACTGTTGTTTTTCCTGGTGAAAGATTTCCTGGATTCCCAGGTTTCATATTGGCTTGGTTGACCTGGTGATGGCTCTTGGGAGAGCACAAAGCATCTCAGCTGCTCTTGGGAAGCCAGGAGCAGCAACCCCTTGAGGGACATCACTCCCAGACCTGGTGGGCTCCATGCTTACCCTGCTGCTCACTGCTTTGGGGGACCCTCAGGGTTTTGAGGGTACACTGGAGGAAAACACCTCCAAGTGATATAATTTGGACACAGGTGACCAGGACAGTCCCAGCAGCTGGTCTGTGGAAGGATGGTTGTGGTGGGTGCTTGGTCTCTGCACATGAATGAGTTTTCCCCTTTCTCTCCTCACTTCAGGCCTGTCCCAGCCATCAAAGTCCAATCAACCTCCTTCCCTTTGAAGAAGTGACAGACCAAGGACACCCTAATCCATCCTTCCTGAGCTGGCTCTCCTGATTTGCACTGCTGCTGGCCACAGGGGACTTGTATTCCTCTCTTGTTTGATGTCTCTTTTGATACCAGAGGACTATTTTTATAAGACAAGAATTATGTATTCAGCACAAAAGAAAAAAACCCAAACAACCAATACTGTAGTGGGAGTGGGGAGGAGAGGGGAAACTGGTACCATGACATGGTGGTGGGGTTACCATGATGGGGCCTCCTGGCATCACTTCCTGGCCAATTTATCTCCCAGCTTTAGGTTTTTCTTGACATTGCACATGGGCTGGGTTGACTTGGGTTCATCCAACACTGATGGAAGCTGCTGCTGCTGACAGTGGCAGCCAAAGCCATGTAATATCCTTCTAGCTACCTCCTCCTTCTCCTCCAGGCTTGGTGACAATCCCCACCACCACCACCACTCACTGCCACCTGTGCTCAGTGTCTCCAGGGAGACATTTGCCCTCACAGAAAACTGGTTTCCAGTTTGGACTCTGCCACCTGGTACTGGGATGTTTTTCCACGAAGGATCCAAGTTCTCAGGTTCCTCCTGCCTGATTGCACAAAGAAACCCCCAAATCGGTGACAATCCTGGGGCCAGACCTGGAAGGAGGAGAAGCTGCCTGGGGAATGGTTGAAGATCTGCAGTACTGGTGGGAACTGGTTACCAGGGTGCTTTCCTGGGGCTCAGGAGCCCTCCCTACCCCTGGCTTGTTCCCTGCTCCTGGGACAAGCCCAGCAGTGGCTCTGTGAGCTGCCACCACTGCTGCCCAAAGAGGGAAGGAGCCACAAGCCAGGCACAGGACCTCCTGCCTGTGGCATTGGCTTGCCCAAAGACCTTGGCCAGAGGCCAAAGGCGTTGCATTTCTCTGTGCCTCAGTTTCCCCCAACCCCCATCTGAAAAAAAAAAAAAAAAAAAAGAGGGGGGGGAAGGGGGAGCTTATACCTACCTCACAGGGGTGTTGTGAGGTTTTACAAAGTGATGTTTTGAAAGGGCTTTTACAATCCTCAGCTGAATGGTGCTGTTGACCTGCACAGTACTACACTTTCCTGTGACTTGACACGTGGCTCTGTCAGGGTCTGAAATGAGAACAAAGGCTTTGTCCAGTCCCTTGGCTCCTCTGGCTCTTTTCTTGCTCAGCAGTTCCCTGAACCTTCAGACCCCAAGGGCTGGGGACCTCCTGCTGCCTCTCCAGACATCCCTTGGAACCTCTTCTGCTGGCCCCTCACCTTGGGAGCACTGGGTCCAGCTGTGTGAGAGGTGGCAGGGACCCTGGTGTGGATCCCATCTGACCCTGGGGACAAGCCCCAGGACACTGCTCTGGTGTTTTGGTGTCCCTTAGTGTTACCAAACCACTGGGGTTGTGGTTAAGGCCATCTCCATGGCAACCCAGGCTTTGTTTTGGAGGTTTTGGTCATGCACATGGGTCTCTGAAGTGTTCCTGGTACCTCTGTGTCTTGGTTGGTGGATGTAGGGTCCAGAATCTAACAAGTCACAGAGTCACTGAGCCACTTGGGTTGAGAAGGAGCTCTTAAGAGCATCCTCAGAGGGACAGGATAAGCACACTGGTCCCTAACCCTTCCCAGGCTGATGTTCTTTTCAGTCATCTCCCAAGGACTTTCTTGGCATGGTCAGATTTGAAGGAGGTGCTGGAGCTCCCTGCCCCTGGATGCCCTCCCTCCTCATGTCCAGGATGGGTGTTAGCAGAGGGTTAAAGAGAGAGGGTTTGGAGGAGTCACTGCCATGATGAGAAACTTCCCTCAGTGAGTTGGACCATCTTGCTTCCTGGGCAGGTGAGGGATGATGGTGCTGCTATCCAAAAAAACCCCCACATTTTGGGCCAGAAGTTGAATGAGAACATCAAGCTGCTGCCATGTCCCTTGGGCTTGGATTCCTGCCCACTAAAGTCCCCTTCCTGTCCATCATGGTCCCCTTCATCTCCTCCCCTTGCTGCTGGGGAGACCTGGAGAGCTCTGCAGCTGCCCAGCCTTCACCCCCAGTGCAGAGCCACAGGAATCTGGGGGCTAAATTGGAGCTGTTCAGGCTGGAAAAGGCTTGGTAGGACCCCCCTCTTTCTGATCTCGGGGATCCTTCAGGGGTGTTTGCAGCCCCAGCACAAGAAATACTCAACGAGGAGCTTTCCATCCTTCTTCTCAAAGTCTCTTCCTCTGCCTGGGAAAGGTCCTTGTGTGCACCAGAGGATGTGGGATGGGATGGGATGGGATGGGATGGGATGGGATGGGATGGGATGGGGTGGGATGGGATGGGTGTGGTGGGATGGGATGGGTGTGGTGGGATGGAGTGGGGGTACGGTGGGATGGGATGGGTGGGGTGGGATGGGGTGGGATGGGTGGGATGGGATGCCACCAGGGGTGGGATGACCTCTCTGGCTGTAGTTTCAGGTCGGTGCATGATGGGCTCTGCTGGCTCCATCCAACCCGAGATGGATGATGTCCAGGCTGAAGCACCCACAAATCGAAGAGGTGTGGGCTGTGGTCCATATGGGATGGGGAGGACTTGAGGACTGGCTAAGGCAAATCGATGGCTCCGAGCAGGGCTTCTGAGTGTCCCGATGACACTAGATGGCAGCAGGTGACCACCAAACCCCCTGTCAGCCTTGGAATTCTTGCTGGGGTTTCCAGGCACCAGCTCCTTTTCTCCTTCCTCCCTCTCCCTTACCCCATCACCCTCTGAACCCATGAGCCGAGTGTGAAGCTGCTCTGATGTCTCCTGGAGCTCCAGGTCCATCCATGTGGAGCTTTCCCCTTCATGGAGGGACCCATGTGAGCTTGGAAACCTTTGGAAAACGATGGTTGGGAGCTGAACATCCACATTCCTTTTTTTATTATTATTATTTTTTTTTTGTCCACAGAGCAGAGGTTGTGAGGTTGGAAAGGGGAAGCCCCAAACCTCCTGTCTGGCTCAGGAGAAGATGTGTAAGTCCAAGGGCAGGAGAGACCAACCCCACTTTTAATTCCCAGGAATATCTTGGAAGACAGGAAGGATCCATCTCACCTGGTGTCCATTTCCAACAGCACCAAGTTCCAGGCTGAGCTGTTGGTGACAGCTTTGGACACTGGTTCTGGGTTGGGTCCTGTGCTTGAGGCAGAGACTGATGGAGCTTGCTTGGATGGATGCCTGGCTGTAGAATATCCCCCCCAGGACATGAAGGAATTGTCCCTGGAGAAGCCAACACAGGGACTTGGGTAGGGACTCAGGATTTTACCTTCCTGGTCCAGTTCTCCATCTGTGCCACCCGTGTCCTGTCCCACCCAGCCACAGCAAGGGGACAGATCCTGACCCAGGGGCTTCTGCCCTGCTTGGGTTCTACAAAAGGTTCCTAAGGGATGGAGGGGGACGTGGAGGAAAGAGAGAGACCAGGTGAGAATACTCAGGGATGGTTTGCAGTGAGCTTCAGAAACAGGGGAGAAGGCTATGGTCCATACTGGAGGAGTCACCTTGTGTCCTCCTTGGAGCCTGGATGTCCAGGTGAGTGACATTTGTGCTGAGCTCATGGTGGGTGTCCTGGCAGCAGGCTGCAGCCCCAGGTGACATTGGTGGTGCAGGATGTGAAGCCACCTTCTTCTGGTTCTTCTCATTTAACCTTCCCCATCCTGGGGTGGGATGGGCACCTTGCAGGCAGCGTGGGCACCCATGGGCAGACAGACACATGCCATGGAGCCTCAGGGGATAAAAAATCGAGAAAAAAGGAAAAAAAAACCCCCAAAACAACAAAAAAAGGCAGTGAAGCAGTTAATGAAGAAGCTCCTGCAGCTGAGGAAGTCAAACAATTCATCATCTTCCTTTTCTTGCCTTTTACTTTATTTGTCTTTGGCAGGAGACAATTGCTCTCCCACCACTCCTGATGCTCTCTCCTTGAAGCCCAGGCTGGTCCCATTAAAACTGGAAGTCTAAAGCACAGCTTGATTTTAATTCCCTGCGTCAACATTTCTGTAGAGAAGGAGAGAAAGGAATTTATAACATTACAGACGCGGGCGCTGAAGGACCGGGGCCCCGTTGAGTGCTGCCACTGAAGTGTTGCCTAAAGCTGGTGTCTTATCTCTTTAATTTCCAAGGATTTCTTCAAGAAGTGAAGGGCTTTCAAGTCCCAGTGCTGTGAAGTACAAAGGGAGCTCAGGGACAGAGCACTTGTGTGGCAGCAGTGCCCAAGCAGGAGGTGGCTTTCCCTCCCCAACCTTCCTGTTGGGAATCCCTGCTTGGAGAAACAAAAGGAGGGATTGGGACCAGTTTGGGCAATGCTGGGAGCTGAGGACCCTGTGGTTTCATGGGGATGTGGAGCTGGATGCAAAGATTCTGCTCTGCCCTGGGGATTGAAGAACGTGGGAGCAGAGGCAGGGCTGAAGGATCAGAGAGCATCTCCAGAGAGTCTGTCCTGGAGTGGGATTCTCCAACCAAACCCTTCCAGAGAAGGAAAATCAAGAAGTTGCAGAATGTAGGAAGGGGGCTGGAAACACCAGAGTGGCTTCAAATGCAGGACACAGAATGCCAGGCTGGTTTGGGTTGGAAGGGACCTTAATGGTCACCCAGTGGGCAGGGACACCTCCCACCAGCCCCATCCAACCTTCAGCACTGCCAGGGATGGGGCAGCCACAGCTTCTCTGAAAACTCACCTTCTTTTTCCCCTTTTTTCAACTCAAACCAGCTCTTGGGCTCCTTTTCCAGCAAGGTGTCAGTTGAGCCTTTTGGATTCACAAGAAGACTCCTCTAACATGAGGATGGGCAGAAAGCAGAAGAAGCAGAAGGGGAAGGAGCAGGCAGAGCTTGCAGCTGCAGGACTGGCCCTACCATGGTAGGATGGGTTTGGAGGCTCCCAAACTTGAGACCTGCTCCCACGGGGTGTTCCCTCCTGGTGTGCAGGGATCTCCAGGTGTGATGGAGCTGACAGAGGTTCAGGTGTCATCCAGGGAACACCTGGCAGGAGGTACCTGGTTTCCCCTGGACCAGAGTCCAAGCTGCCAAACCGTTCTGTTGGCTTTGCTGTCTGACCCCCAAACAAGCCACAGCTGGGATAAAGAACCTCATTTTTTTTTCTCTCGAGTATAAAAATGACAGGTGGGGGGGTTTTTTTGGAGTTATTTTTCATCTGCATCATTTTTGGTGGTTTTCCTCCCCCGTTTGCCATCTTGGGAGACAAAAGCCACGACTGCCTTTAGTCAACCTTTAGTCAGTCTTTCAGTTTTAAATCATTCCTGCCACAATTTTTTTATTTGCTTGTTTTTAATCACACAGTCTCCTCCCCGGTGCCTTTCCCAGGAGGGTTTTCCACATGTGGAGCTTTTGTATTGCAACCAGCTCAGGACTGAGTCAAGGTGTTTGTGGCCCTTCCTGTGCTTTGTCTCTGCAGGACTTTGTTCTTGGGCACTTCATTTGGGCTTGGCATGTTTTTCGTTTTCATGCCAGCAGTGAAAATAGCTCAGTTCCCTTTGATGTTCCTTTGGATGGAGCTCTTCTTTTCTTTCTTTCTTTTTTCTTTTTTTTTTTTTTTTTTTTTTTTTTTTTTTTTTTTTTTTATATTCTATTTCCCCTTTTAGAGCAGAAGAAAATCAATTTAAACAAGATGCAGAAAGGTTTCAAAACCCAGTCTCAATCAAATCACAGCTTTGCCTCTCAATATTCTTCCAGCTCAGCTCTGAGCCCCCCCCCCGAGACCTGGCAATTAATGACAAAAGAAATTCAGTGAGGGAAGGGGGTTTAGCTAGAAAGCTGTGACCCATCCATCCCCTGGATCCCCCTCTTCCCTTCCCACCATAATCCTGTGGGACTCACTTTGGTCCTGGTCCCATTTTATCCCTCCCTTAGGAGAGGGATTTAACAGCTGCTCAGGTTGCTCAGCCCATCCTGACACCCCCCAGCATTATTCCTCCTATCACAAGGGACTTTTCCCCTTTTCCTTTCTTTTCCTCAACTTCCAGATTCCTCTTTAAGCCTCAAAATTGCAAACTCCCCCTTTGCCCTCTTTATCTGCAAGGTGAGAGGAGGGAGAAGTCTTCAGTCACGTTGGAAGCTTCCTCTTTAGACAACTCTCCAATGCCATTTAGCAATTAATTACAGAGTTGCATTTATTACCTATTAATTCCCCTCATTATCTTTATTTTTTTTTTTGTGGGAAGTCCTGTTCTGCTCAGGATCTCACTGTCCTCATCTGACATTTCTTTTCTTCCTATATTTTTCAAGTAAAGTGGATGCCAGACCCTTCCAAGGGTATTTCCCCTCCAGATTTTCCCTCCCCAACCCTGGTTTGTTTGGTGTGGTTTTTTTTTTTTTTTTTTTTTTTTTTTTTTTTTTTTTTTTGTATTTTCTTGTTATTTGTTTTTTGTTTGGGGTTTTTTGGGGAGTTAGGGATTAAACTGTGTGTCCTCAGCATTAAATCCTAATTCTGCTCATGACTCCATTTTCACCTGGAAGTTTTGGGGTTTTTTTTAACACTGAAAGAGATGCTTTCAGGTCACCTGCAACACGCTGGGGTTTTCTATCAACCTGGGTTTGTTGGCTGGGCTGAAATAACCAAACCAGTCAATTTTGAAAAAGACAAAGCTTCAATTTACCTATTTTTCTCTCCCCCCCTTCCCCAAACAGCTTGATGTCTGGGTCTGAAACAATATTTCACTTCCTTTGCTCCAGCTGGAAACACCAAAGTGTTTATTTTAAATGGAAAGAAGCTCCCGAGTAAACAAAATGGGCTTATTTTCTTCAAATCATTTGCCAGGGATAAATTGAAAAGTACAGCTTTCAGGTAGGTCCAAAAGAATCTTTTTCCTCAGTTCAATCACTTAATCATAGAGCTTTTCTGACTGTTGTCCCCCCCCTCCAACTCCTTCCCCATAATCCCCATCCCTGATGTCACCAGGGGGGTGGCAGTGGCCATTCCAGCCCTGTCCCAGCAGGGGAGGATTTTGTTAATCCTTTTTGGGGTTACCTAACCCAGTGTTTTAGAGCCCTGAGCAGGGGCAGTGCCCTGGGGAAGGTGCTTGGTTCTGAGATGGAGCTCAGCATCTCGGGATCCTTCTCCCCATGGATTTTGTACAACCTTGGGTTGGGAGCCAATGAGAGGGAAACCTTTTGGGAAAGCCAGAGAGAAAAGGGGAGATGGAGATGAGATCTTAGGAAGAAATTCTTTAATTTGAGGGTGCTGAGCCCCAGGTTGCCCCCAGAAGCTGTGGCTGCCCCATCCCTGGCAGTGCTGAAGGTTGGATGGGGCTTGGAGCACCCTGGGCTGTGGGAGGTGTCCCTGCCCATGGCAGGGGGGTTGGGAATAAATGTTCTTTAAGTTCCCCCCCAACTCAAACCAGTCTGGGATTCTATGATCTGATTCCATGCTCCTGCAGTGCTGGACAAGAAGGGCTCCTCTCTTCTCAAATGGTACAAAAGGGGATGCAATAAACCACTCCAAATCCCTTCTCTATCACTGGGGTTTGGACCATGGGGTTTTCTGGGATGGTCTGAGCCTCCTGTGCACCTCCAGCCTCAATAAAATCATGAGAATTCTCCTTGGGGGTGGCAATCCCCTCTGTTCCATGCAGCTGATCCCTGCCTGAAACACTTCCCAAGGTGTCCTGCAGCTCCAGCAGAGGTGGAATTGTTCTGGGTGAGGGAGGAGAGGGAGGGAATGTGTAATTGGGCTTAATCTCTCCATGCTCAAGGATGCAGGGAAACATCTCCATCTATTTAGTCAAAACACAGCAACATCACTGCTCTGCTGCTCAGGAACAATAAAGATGCAAATAATGTCAACATCTCCCAAGCTTTCACCAGGATGGTTACTGGGGAGAATATTATTGCCTTTTGATTACTTTGGATGAAATCCCCTTGCAGTGCCTGTGTGTGGCTTTGCTTTGGGAGGCTGCAGGGGAATGAAAATGAGGAGGCCCCAGCTCTGGTGGGGACAGAGAGCAGGAGTGGGGCTGGGGGGGGTGGAAGGGTGTGGGGTGCATGGTGGGGAGGGAAGGGTTTGACCTTTTCTCCTCCAAGCTGGGGAGCTGGGACCTGTTCTACCTTCTTCCTCACCCCTCATGTCCCTGTCACCCCCCTGAGCTCTCTGGCACTTCTTCAGCCACCAATGCCTCAGCTGCAACCCATAAACCACCAACCCTCTCTGTTCAGTTTTAACCCCTCTCTGTTCACTTATGGCATCTCCTCTTCCTCCTCTTCCTCCTCCATGCCTCCCAGCACTCCATCCCCCTCATCCCTAGAGCCCAAGGGATCTGCAACTTCCAAGGCATCCGCTCAAGGGTGGCAGATATGATGGAGGACAAGAGGTGACTCAGTTCAGAGGAGATGCTGGAGGGCAGAGAGGACACCCAGACCATCTCCAAGGGCACTGGGTGGCCTGGGTGGGGACTGAGCCCATGTAACATTGAGCTCCAGCAGGTGCCCACTGGTGCTCCAGGTATTTCTGCTCCTATTTAACCCCTGGAGATCACAGAACCACTCAGCTTCCCCTAAATAATCCCCTCTGGTCAGCAGAAGGGCTCTCCAGGATCCCTTGACTGGGATTCCAAGGTCTGCCATAGGTACCTGGATGTCCACACGGAGATGTGGGGTTTGAGACCAGAGGATGAAACCCCACCTGGGCTGCCCCTCACCACTCAGACTCAGAATGAGCCACTTGGCAAAGGCCTTTGGTAGGCAGGAAATGAAGACACATCCTCTCCAGCATCTCCCCTTTCAGTGCAGCCCACAATGACTAACAGAGCTGGGAGTTTTCCAGAGAACTTGGACAGAATCAAACTCCTACAGCAGGCTCCAAAACAATTGAGCTATTGTTGGTGCAAGAGCTCCCACCCAGCCCAGCTGATCTTGCACAACTGAGGTTCCAGCTGCTGGGGAGAGGTGGTAATTGGCTCATGGTGACTCTATGAAAAATCCCCTGGATTGTTTCAGAAGCCATCAGGGTGGGGAACTGATGTCTCTGATCCATGTGGAGCCTCCCAGCACAGGTCCAGACAGGGAAGGTCACTCCTGTAGATGCCAACACAGGTCTGGGAGGGGACAGCCAGCATCAGCTCCACATGTGGCCCTCCTGGAGGAAGCAGGTGGTGGTCTTGGGTCTTAAATCCATCCCCCAGCTCACTCAGGGTGTTATCCAGCAGGAATGTTTCCCTTCAATCCTTTGCCACCCACACTTCTCCAGGCTCCTTGGGGCCTCCCACCCTGACATCCTAACATCTCTCCCCTTTGCTCAGGCAGTGCCAGGGCAAATGCCCATCCTGCTGTGGCTACTTGCCCTCCAGAAATGCTTCAGCAAACCATCCTGAAGTGGATTTTTCTTCTCTGGACTCTCTTGCCTGCAGAAGGGAACGGAGCCCTCGCTGCCAACACTCTCTGCAACTTGTTGCACATTATTTCTTTTTCCTCTCCCAATTAATGATAGTTTTGCCTTCTCTCTGCTTCTTCTGGGGCTCTTGATTCCCAAGAACATTGTCACCTTCCCAAGCTGTGTGTGGCCAAGCAAGGCAGGGGAGATGGCAATGAGCTCATCCAAGATGTCATCACCGGGGACCCTCCCCATCTCCAGACAGCAGGAGCAACACATGGAGCTGAAAGCTGCACAGGAGCAAGGATTCCTGAGGTCAGGAACCACAGAATCCCAGACTGGTTTGGGATGGAAAGGACCAACCCAAAAACATTCCCATGACCCCATGATTCTGGGACATTTCCCCCCTTTCTTGATGTTTGAGGCTCATCGAGCCCTTTCCAGCTGAGAACATGGAAGGACTGAGTTTGCCCCTGCCTGCACCCAAACTTCCAGGCATATCCACAGCTGGAGAAGGAATTACCTGGGATGCTGTCTCTTCTGCTGCTGGATCAGCCCTCTGTGTAGCTGACAGGTCTTGGAGATACCACAGTTTGAAAACCATCTTCCCCACTATTCCCAGCAATCAGGGTTTGTCCAAGTGAGGATGGAGACCAGGGACTTCCCAGCAGAGTCACCTGTGGATCAGTCTGGATAAGATCCTTACCTCCTCTAAACCTTTGTTAGCTTCAAAAAGACTTCCTGGAATTACTGTGCCCTGACACGAGGTCACCAGGAGAGAGAGGGAACTATTCCTGGAAAGTCCCATCCTTGCCTGAGTGCCACACAGATGTCCTCACTCTACACATAACCCATTGATATTTTTAATGCAAAAAAAAAACCCCAAAAACCTCATGGAACCTCTTCATAAAGCTTGTGAGGAAATAAATAAATAAATGCAATGAAAAGCAACATTAAAAGAAAGAATAAATAAATCCCAACAAACTAAAGCAAAAGCATAACTGTGCCAAATAAATACCCTTTGCAATGGGGATGGTTTATGGCTTGGGAGACATTCTGAATATTTAATCCGTGCAGTTATCCTGCCAAGGAAATGTCACATAAAAAAACCCAGAAGAATCATAGCTCAGATCAGGGAGATAAAAAGGACAACACGATCTAATCAGCTGTGACAGATGCAGCCCAGTTCCACAGCATGACCAAAGCCAGTGGGGATTTGCTTGCAGAACAAACCCCCCCAAAACCTCCTCCTCTTCTTCCAAAGACCAGACCTCTGCTTGTCTGGAAAGCAAAACAGATATCACTGGAAAAGTTCTCTGGAGGTGTCCCAGCTTCCCCAGAAGGGAAGAATCCTGTGATCTGCTGGATTTTCCTTTTTCCTGACCTAAGAAGCCAGGAGGGTTGGAGAAGCAGTGATCTGCTGGAGAGGAGAAGGCTCCAGGGAGACCTCAGAGCATCTTCCAGTGCCTGAAGGGCTCCAGGAAAGCTGGGGAGGGACTTGGGACAAGGGAATGGAGGGATGGGACAAAGGGAGAACAGTTTCAAGCAGAAAGAGGGGAGATGGAGATGAATATTAGGAAGAAAACCTTTAATTTGAGCGTGCTGAGCCCCAGGTTGCCCCCAGAAGCTGTGGCTGCCCCATCCCTGGCAGTGTTGAAGGTTGGATGGGGCTTGGAGCACCCTGGGCTGGTGGGAAGGGGATGGAATTGGATGGTTTTGAAGGTCCCTTCCAACCCAAACCCTTCCGTGGTTGTAAAAAGAAGAAAAAACCACACTGAGGAAAGCTGTGGAGCATCTTTTCATCCTACAGAAGAAGCAGAGCTCAGATAAAATCATCCTGTCTACAGCTTTGTAGCAGCCTCTCAGCTGGCAGCACCCTTTATCACTGATATTGTGGCAGTTAATGCAGTTTTAGAGCCCCAGTGCCCAGATTTACATGATTATGGGGGTTTTTTTTGGTGTGTTTTCCCCTTCTGTCTCTGTAATAAATTTGTAAAAAATCTTGTAATTAAGGATTAAAGCTGAAAAGTGAGACCCTGAGCACCTTAAACATGAGCAGCCTGCAAAACCACACTTGGATCTTGTTAAAAAGAATAAAAAAACCCCTAAAAACCAACCCAAAGCTGGTGATTTGGGGAGAGAGTGTGGGTCAGATTTTATTTTCCTGCTGTTGGCCCTGTCCTTCCCAGCACAGGAGCTGCTGGGTGGGGTTTTTTTTAATGAAAAATCCATTCCAGGGCCTTTTTTAGTGCACTTCTGCTTCACTTCATATATATTGGTCTAGGGAGAGGAGAGCTGAAGCAATATCACATCTCATTTCTACATTCTGAAGAGGACAGGTAGGATAATAACTTCTTCCTGCAATTAGAGCATCACCTTGATGGTGGCAGAAACAGCCCATGGGGAAAAAAAAAAAAAACACCAGAAAGCAATTGCCATAAAATCCTGGAGAGCAAGAACTCCTGTGTCCCTGCTCAGCATCCACCATCGAGGGATTTAGGGAGCAATTCAGAGAAAGGAAAAAAAAAAAAAAAAAAGAGAAAAATGAACCTGGAAAAGTTTTCCCAGGGCTCTCTGATGCAAAGGGAGATGTTGGCCCTGCAGTAATAGGGCAGCAAGCACTAAGCTCTTAAGTCCCTTTTTCAAAGCCCTCCAAAAAGTCTTTTGAAGCACAGGGTGAAAAGAATTCAGGCTTTTAATAGAAGACCTGCCCACCAACACAAATCCCTGCTGGTCACTTCTCATTTCCCAGAGGCTGGAAAATGCTTGGAAATGTCACAGCAATAAAAAAGAAACCCACAACACCCAACCCCCAAATCGATGGGTTTGGGGTGGTTTGGTTTTTCTTTCTTTTTGTCCTGAACAGAAGGAGGGTTGGGAGGCAGTGAGGGTGGGACAGCTGCAGGAAATGAAGCTGTTAATCTTTAGCAGAGGGTAAAAGAGAGTGGAAATGTTTGGGTTTTAAGAGGGTGATGGGGAGAAGGAAGGAAAAGGGAAAGGAAAGGAAAGGAAAGGAAAGGAAAGGAAAGGAAAGGAAAGGAAAGGAAAGGAAAGGAAAGGAAAGGAAAGGAAAGGAAAGGAAAGGAAAGGAAAGGAAAGGAAAGGAAAGGAAGGAAAGGAAAGGAAAGGAAAGGAAAGGAAAGGAAAGGAAAGGAAAGGAAAGGAAAGGAAAGGAAAGGAAAGGAAAGGAAAGGAAAGGAAAGGAAAGGAGAGAGGGAAAGGAGAGAGGGAAAGGAGAGAGGGAAAGGAGAGAGGGAAAGGAGAGAGGGAAAGGAGAGAGGGAAAGGAGAGAGGGAAAGGAGAGAGGGAAAGGAGAGAGGGAAGAGGAAAGAACCCTGGTTACCCTGGGAGAGGTGGCAAAATCATCAGTTTTCCCTTGGATGGGGGAAAATATTCCTTTCTTGTGTTTATTCTCCTTGATGCCCTTTTCTGGTGCATCTCTCTCTGCCTACATCTGCAGTGACAGCCTCCAGAACAATAATAATAATAGTAATAGTAATAACAATAATAATAATAATAATGATGATGATGATGCCAATGATGGCTACAGAATAACAGTGCCCATCGGATGCAGACCTTTACTCTTGAGAAGAAAAGGGGAGAAGGGTGACCTGCACATGCCAGGAGTTGTCACTTCAGAGCAGGATTCATTTCCCCACCTTGAGATGAAGATGACCTACTTAGAGCTTCCACCTGCAAGAGGAGAGCTGAGACACATGGGGATGAGTGCTGGAAATACCTGCAGGGGTCAGAGCTGTGAGGCAGAAACAGAGGTGGGGGAGGAAGATGAGGAGATCCGAGCTTTACATCATCATATCTGGAGAGGGACACTTGGGGTCATTGCTTTTGTGGCCCCATGGATGTGGCTTTCTCTCCAGACTTCCCTGGCCCTGTTAATGCTGTTTAGGTGCCAGAATCATTGAATTATTCTGGTTGGAAAAGCCCTTTCAGATCATCAACTCCAACCGTGAACCCAGCACTGCCCAGGCCACCCCCACCCCATGTCCCTCAGCACCACATCTCCAGGGATTTTACATCCTTCCAGGGATGATGGGGACTCCAGTCCTTCCCTGGGAAACCTCTGCCAGGCCTTTTTTGGGGCAGAAATTGTTCCCAAGCTCCATCTAAACCTCCCCTGGCATGACCCGAGGTCGTTTTGTCCTAACTCTTGAAACTTGGGGAAGAGACCCCCAGCCCCATAGCCCCAACCTCCTCTCAGGGGGGTTGCAGAGAGCCAGAAAGTCTCCCCCCAGCCTCAGGATGAAGACCCCAAGGTCCCCTCAGCTCCTTCTCATCAGATTTATGCTCCCAGCACACCCCAAGCCCCTCCAGGAGCTGCAGCTTTGTCTTGGGCTGCAGCCCTGAGCTGCTAACTCCTGGTGACACCACTTGTCAGCTCCTGTTAAGATGAGGAAAAAGCTTTATCAAGCAAATCAGAGTGGATGCTGCTGCCCTGATATTATGGGAAGTGACTGATATTATGGAAAACCTGACATTATGGGAAGTGACTCCAGCACAGGGAGATGTGTGAAGGATGTGGGGCTACTGGTCCAGACCTGAGCCACTGGGATTTGGACTCTAATCCTCACCTCACACAGAAACCTCCCCTCTTTAGGAATCTTGCCTTGCTTCCCACCAGGCTGCTGGATAATTCCCTCCCCTTGCAGTGGGCAGGGTGGTTCAACACTTCTTAAATTCCTGTTGCTCTCAGCAGGGGCTGGGAGGCTCCTCTGGTCCAGCCCAAGCAGCACAAATCTCCCCCACCCTGGGGCCTGAGCAGTGAAACCTCAGCTGCTGAGCTTGAGAAGGGTTTGCTGGGGGCTAAATATAGATATATATGATAAATAGAAATCATTAACATGCTACATATAAAAAATATATTAAATATAAATCAGATTAATTTTTTTTCCCTTGGAAGGACTGCACTACTTACACCACTTGAGGGTCTCTTCTCTCTTTACTTTGTCCTTCTCAAACCTTTCAGATATTGAAGAGCACAGGGGGTCCAACTGGTTGGGCTGGGATGCCTTTTGTCATCACTGGGGTTGTGTTTCCTAGCAAAAGAAAAAAAGAAAAAAAGCACCACTGGATATGTTGCATTGTGTGATAGCAAAGGGAAAAAACCCCAACTTCCTGAATAGCTTTCCTTTGTGAAGGTGGGACTGCAAAAGAATGCAAATAAATAAATAAGAAATTAGCTCTGGGAGGGGAAAAAGCATCAGGCAGCTTGAACTAGAGGTAACTGTGCTTGCTCTGGGACTGAAATCCATGTTTACAAGGCACAGATCAACTTCGTGGTCTCCTCAACAATTGTTTAAGAATTTATTAGAGCAGTTCTTGGCTGGTGAAATCACAATCCATAAGCAGGTCCTTGAAACAGGGTGATTTTTTATTGCTTTCTGTCACCCCCTTGGCTTAACTGGAGCATTACAAGGTAATTTTTTGCTTCCCCAGACAGGCCCTTTTCTCTTCCCATCCCATTCAGGGAGAAGGATGGCTTTGATGGGATGCAGGATGCCCTCTTGGTGTCCAGGGGATGGTTTATGATGCTCAGGAGCTGGTTAGCACACGTCAGGCTTGCAAGAAACAAGAGCAGAAGTTCCCCACCTTGCAGGTCCTTCCAGGTCCTTCCCTTCCCTTTTCAGCTGGGTGCTTGCTAAAAATGACCAGGAAAGAGATGGGAGAAGTGCTGAAGGAAACTCTGCCTGGTTTGGGGCTGGATGCTGGGGTTGAGCTCAGGTCTGGTTGTGGTCCTGCCAAATTTCTGCAGATCTGGAATGGAAAGATGCTGCCAGGAAGGGCTGAGGGAGCTCTGAGCAAAGGGAGATGTCCCTGCCCATGGCAGGAGGTTGGAACTAAATGATTCCAAAGGTCCCTTCCAAGCCTGGAATTTGTCTGGGATTCTGTGACTCCGTGCTCTGAATCTCCCTTGCTCAGAGCAAAATCCTTTTGCCACCTCTGCTGCAACAGAGAGGTGGAAAATCTCTCCATCTCTCCAGCCAAATATCTGAGCTGCCTTGTCCTTCCTTCCCTGAAACGCTGATGGAGATCCCCACGGAGATCAAGGAGTTTGGCCTCAGAACTCCTCAGTGATCTGAGGAGGCATTTTCCTTTTGGATGAGGAGAGAGGAGCCCTGGGGTGCCCAAGGGCTGGATGTCAAGCAGCCCTTTTGAAGATCTGGCTCTTCATGTCACAGTGGGACTTGCCAGATACCTCGTGGTTGGGAACAAATCTGGGTCTCTATCTTTTAATTTATTTTTTGGGGTGTGTGTGTGTATCTAACAGGAGCTGAGCTCTTTGAATTCTCTGTTCTGATCTAACTTGTTGGGAAAAAAAAAAATAAAAATCACATGGGCAGCCTGAGGCAGTTTTGAAACTCTCCCCTAAGTTTAGTGACTGAGGGCAGAAATTATTCCTAATATTATATATAATTGTGTATTGTACACAATATTATATATTATATCTTCCTGATACTATATATAATTGTGTATTATACACAATATTATATATCTTCCTGACATCATATATTGTTCCTAATCTATCCCAATCTGAGCCTTCCTCCTTATGTCTGCACAACACCAGGAGGTGCTTCAGGACTTTGCTGCTGGTGCAGAGTTCCTGGAGGAGCAGGATCTGAACAAAAGGCTCCATTTTGGACATTTGGGCACATGGACACCTGCAGCCACTTCTGGACCTGGAAAAAAGAGCCAACCCCTGTCTGGAGGGACCAGACCCAACAGAACCCCCCACTATGAGCTGAGAAATGAGGCCTCAGACCCACTGAGGATTTGAAGGTCCTGGGGTCTGCTCTTATTTACAGGATGTAGGAGTGTTTTCCAAGAAGCAGAGGTTTCAGAAGACCTAAAAGGCAGAGCACAGAGTTGGCAGCACAGAATTTCTCTGCCTGGGGCTAAATCTGCTGCCAAATCCTTGGTCCTCACCACAAGGGATGCTTCAGTGAGGAGGAGGAGGAGGCTGGGTCACCTCTGCTTTTGGCACCACAGGAAAAATCCACAGGAAAAGTGTGTCCAGCCTGGGATCAGTGGTTGACTGTCCAGAGAAGAGCCAAGAAAACTCTGGATTTTTTTCTTGGCTTTGAAACTTGCTTATTGTGAGCAGCTCCAGGACCTCACTGCATTGTGCTTGACAAAGAGAGGCTGAGGGAGGGACTTTGTGGCAGCACTTGGGTGTCTGCTTGGAGAAATCCATGAGAAAAGGTTGTCTGGTCCTGCAGACAAAAATATCACAAGTGGTTGGAAGTTGGAGCTGGAGAAATCAGACCAGAAAAAGAGGCAATGGTTGTTTTTTTTTCCCAGGATGAGGATAACTGGTCAGAGGGGCAGCAGAGGAAGGGGGTGGTGGTGCCTTCTCCATCCTTAGAGATATTTGTACAGAAAGGGGCTGTGTTTCCAAAGGAGGGATTCTCATCTCATCCCAGTTCTTGGATCTGAGGTGGGAATTGGAGCACAAGGCTCCTGGGCTTTGTCTGCCCACAGAAAATTATCTGAATGGATTTTTTTTTCATAATTTCTTTTAAAAAAATAATAATAAAGCTACAAAGTCCCATATCCAGCTAGATTGGGTTTTTTCTTTTTTAGTTTTGTTTTGTTTTTTCTGGGGGGAGGTGATAAGGAATTGAAGCAGTTCTAAGCTGTTCCAGATAGTGCAGCAGAGCAGAATAAATCACCATAATCAAACCAGAGCTGCCTGGTGACACTGGGAGCTGAACAATGAACCTCCCCATAAATCCACTCCACTTATCAGGCACCAAAGCCCAGACAGTCAATATTCACATTAAACATCCATCCAAAAATGCTCCAGAGGATTGCACCCCCCTTGGGGAACTTCTCCATTTCATGGGCAATGGAAAAGAATGGTCCCAGGTGGATGAGCCCACATCCTGGGGTAAAATCCCCTGGGGAAGGGATGCTCAGGTAAAGGGGGGAAGAGAAGAGAAGAGAAGAGAAGCGAAGCGAAGAGAAGCGAAGCGAAGAGAAGCGAAGCGAAGAGAAGCGAAGCGAAGCGAAGAGAAGAGAAGCGAAGCGAAGCGAAGAGAAGCGAAGCGAAGCGAAGCGAAGAGAAGCGAAGAGAAGCGAAGAGAAGCGAAGAGAAGCGAAGAGAAGCGAAGAGAAGCGAAGAGAAGCGAAGAGAAGCGAAGAGAAGACTCCAGGGAAACCTTAGAGCACCTTCCAATCCCTGAAGGAACCTCCAGGAAGGATGGAGAGGGACTTTTCATCAGTGCCCAATGATAGGACAAGGGGAAATGGATTTAAACTGAAGGAGGAGAGGTTTGGACTGGGTATGAGGAAGAAATGAGACTCTGGAACAGATTCCCCAGAGAAGCTGTGGCTGCCCCATCCCTGGAGGCGTTCATGGCCAGGTTGGATGGGGCTTGGAGCAACCTCTGGATGAGAGGTTGGAGGCGATGATCTCTAAGGTTCCCTTCCCACCTCAGCCATTCCAGGATTCTGTGATTTCAGAGGTGTTAATCCTCTGTAGGACCTCTCCTACCTGTGTGGCAGATGGCAGGAGCATCTGGCAGACTGAGAACCTCACCCTGGTGTTCCAGACATTTATGGGGAGAGCTTCGCAGTCTTCCAGGCTTTTTCCCAAGGCAATAGCTCTCCATGAAGCCTACAAGAGACAAGTTTTGGCTTCCAGCAACCAACCTTCTGAGGAGAGACATCAGGGCCAGCTGTGAGGAGCTGCAGGAAGCCCTGGAGATGCTGGAGGTCACTGTCCCACCCAGTTTCAAACCATGGTTGGGGCCATCCCATCCCTGCAGCTCTCCAAGGGTGGCCCTGGACTGCCCTAGGATCATCATGCATCCAATTCCTGGAAACTTCTCTTCTTTCCCTTCCTTCCACATCAGGGAATGGTTTTAGATGCCATCATGATTTTAAATGACCACTGGAAGGGTCTGACTCAGAACCAAGGCAAGTCTGAAAGTGCAGAGCTTCAGGAACCTTAGGGCTGAGCATGTCCCAGGTCACAGCTGTTGGACCTGGGTCAACCAAGACCTTTCCACCTCCCTTGTTTCAATGCAGGTTTTTCTCAGGACCTCTAATACTGTCAAAAAGGTGGATAGAAAAAAGGATCAGGAAGAAAAAAAAACCCAAACCCAACAACAAAACAACAGAGAAGTGGGAAAGATAATAATTGGTAGCACCAGGAGCAGAAGAGGGCATCACCTCCATCCTGCATCACTCAGGGTTCTGCCCTCAGGTCCTGAGTGCAATGAGCATTCCTGGAAACTCTCAGATTTCAGCTCTTGGAACCTCAATTCTCCATTTGCAAGCAGGGATAATGTACTCAGAGGATGTGAAGATGAGTTAATTAATGGGTTGTGACATTCCCTGACGCTGTGCTAATGAGTGCTGCTAGGAAGGGTGTGATTACAGCTCTGGTTCACTGTCTCTGATTGAGATAACCAAGCTGGGGGGTGGGATCAGCCCCTGGGGCCACCTGAGCTTTCCACCCCTTTCAGTCACCCCTGCAGAGGTGAAAATGAATCGGAGCCTCCCCTGAAACCAGGACCTAAAAACCACAACCTAAAAACCAAGACCTAAAGTGTTGGCACTCCTGAGTGTGAGCCAGGTCCCTGAATGAAGCTGGATATCCTACACCTGTCCCCATGGATCTGGGTGGGGTTTGGTGGAGAAATCCTGGGGCTACAGCAAGGAAAAACAAAGCCATCAAGTTAGCTTGGGGAGCTGAATGCTCCAAGTGATGCCCAAGCCTTGAGGAAGGGGTGGGAATGTCACAGAATCCCATTATAGGTTGGGAGAGAGCTCCAAACTCATCCAGTCCAACCTTTGACCAACACCATAACCAGCTACTAATCGACCAGCTCCAAATGCCTTTGAAATGCCACAGAATCGTTGATTCATGGAATGTTTTGGGAAAGGACCTTCAAGCTCATCCAATCCCAACCCCCTGCCATGCCCAGGGACACCTCCCACAGCCCAGGGTGCTCCAAGCCCCATCCAACCTTCAACACTGCCAGGGATGGGGCAGCCACAGCTTCTGGGGGCAACTTGGGGCTCAGCACCCTCACACCAAAGGATTTCTTCCTAGTATTCACCTCAATCTCCTCTTTTTCAGGGGAGAAAAAAGGGGTCAGGACAAGGTGACCCTTCCACTGTGTGTGGAACACGTGGGAAGGCATTTGGGGTGAGTCCTTTGTCCTTTTTGGGAGCAGAAGAGGCTTTGTTGCTAAGGAGGGCAGCACACTGGGTATCCTTGAAGTCCTAAATATACTCCTCAAAGGGAGGATTTTGGGTCAGGCTCCCCACCAACACCATTCCCTTTCATTCCTGTTCCTTCCTGACCCACCTGGAAAGCACTGGCCCTGTTCCCTGGGTGAGCAGGGACCCCAGGGACAGTGAGCAGGGTCTCAAGCAGTTCCTCAGGGTTGGTGCCCAGCAGATACTGGGGGCTTTTCATCCAACCTGCAATGCAGGGGGAGGAGTCTGAAGGTGAGAAGTTTGAAGCCCATCAGTCACATCCCCCAGGCTGGGTGTCCCTTGCCAACTTCCACCCCTCTACAAGGAGCCTACAAAGAGGAAACTTAAAAAAAAGAGAGAGAGAAAAAAAATGTTCCACTGAGTTCTTAAAAACTTGAGTTACTCTGAAAGGACAATTTTTTGTTATTTTTTTTTCCAAGCACACAAGAGCTTGGGCTTTGGTTGGTTGATCTTTGGGTGCTTGAGTTCCCAGGACATGGAGCTGCTGCCAGTCAACTCTGTCTGTCCTTTGACTCTTGAATCCCCCAAGCTCCTGAATGTCCTGCCCTGAAAACCAGCCACCAGCTTGGAGCTGGGTACTGGGAATACTGGATCTGGTCCCATGAGACCTTCGAACCTTCCCATGCTCAGGGAATCCAAGCACCACGAGCCAAAGGTGAGGTTCAGGTGGAAGGACTAAAGATGGGTTCCTTCTGGCACCCTCAGCTCATCTCCATTCCATGGATGGGAAAAAGAGCTCCAAATGAGAGGATCTGGACCTGGAGAGGGTCTCAAGCCTGCTGCTCACAGTCTGCTTTATACAAAGGTTGCAGCAAGATACAGACACTGGGGCTGTGCTGCCCCATTCCCCAGATGTCCAGCTCCAAGCCCAAACTGGGAGGACACCAGGTCCAACTTGTAGCCCTGGGGAATGATGAAAGGAGGGTTCTTCCTTTCCAAAAAACCCACTTTGACACCATCTCCCCTCTGAGCATCCAGGACAGGAGCCATTGTAAGAGCAGTCACCATGGTGCCTGTGAGCTCCAGTGACAGACAAACACTAATCCCACCAGACAGCTCAGATGCAGCAAAAAAAAATTGTGACAATGGCCACAGAGAATAAAAAAAAACCAACAACAACACAAAACAACCCCCAATAAACAAAGAAAATAAAGAAAATAATAAACAAAGAAAATAAAGCCACACCCCACGATGCAGATTGCCTGCTACTCAACAGAGTTCAAACCTCCAGGCAAGATTTTTGACCTTCTGAATTAATTATATTTTTTTCCCCCCCTCCCTTCCTTTTAATAAAAGTCAACCAATTATAAATAGTATTAGCCAGACAAGTACTGCTGGCTCAGGCATGGCTGTCAGACACCCTGACTTCCAGATCCTCCTGACTTCACCTTGCTCCAGCTGCCACAGCAGCAATCGAGCTGACAGCTTCAGAATTAGAAACTCTCAGCCACTTTCTCTTTGCTGGAAGCAGTGAAACCTTTTTTTTTTCCTGAGAGGGAAAAAAAAAAAAGTGTTGTTATTATTAATAATTATTTTCCATCCCAGTGTAGCTCAGGTTTCAAAACCACCTTGAAAACCCAAGAAGCTTCAGGAACAGGTTTGGAAGCAGAGGGTTGTGGCAAACACCCTCAGCAATTAGGAAACTGTTCAGATTTTTAACATTTATTGCCCTAATTCTCAGTTGCTGGGTGGGGTTTAATTTCCCCAAAGTCTTAGGGGAGCATCTCTAACATTCTGGAGCCTCAGGAGGAAGCCAGTCCAGGAGGATCACAGCATCACAGCATCATGCTTACTCTTCTTTTGGGAAGATTTGGAGCTCCAAGCCAGCACTGACACCAGTGGGAAAAGGAAAAAGAGGGAAAGGTTTGGCACAACTCAGTTGGGTTCAAATTAATTCCTTCCCAAGGCTGCAGGGAGATGGATTAAAGACCTGGCAGGGGAAGTTTGGAGGGAAGGATCCCACTGCCATGGGTCCTTCAGTCCCACCACCCATCCTCCTCCTTCTCACCCTCTGTGACCACCTCTCCATAATCCTTCTGTCCCATGTCCTGGAGCTCTCTTAGTGCATCCTAAGACCCTTTATCCCTGCCTCCTCACCTCCTCCTGCTCCCATCCTTCTTGGCTTTAGCAGCAGGATGAGGAGGAAGAGTTTTAAACTGAAAAAAGGGAGATTGGGATGAGATCTTGGGAAGAAGATCTCCAAGTGCCTGAAGGGGCTCCAGGAAAGTTGGGGAAGGACTTTGGATAAGGGCCTGGAGGGATGGGACAAGGAGGAAAGGTTTCCAGCTGCAAGAGGGGAGATGGAGAGGAGATCTTGGGAAGAAATTGTTTGGTGTGAGGGTGCTGAGCCCCAGGGTGCCCCCAGAAGCTGTGGCTGCCCCATCCCTGGCAGTGTTGAAGGTTGGATGGGGCTTGGAGCACCCTGGGCTGGTGGGAAGTAAAAATAAGTTGTCAGGCACCTCCTTGGAGCAGCAGGTGTGGAGGGAATGAGAACCCCTTGGGTGAGCATCACTCCTGGGGAAACCCTGGAGAGCAGCAGCTCAGCCACCTCCCTGATGAAAGGGAGAAGAAGTGAGGGGAAGGTGGAGAGGGAAACCCAGGGAGAAAATCAAATCAAAATTCATGACAGCTCTGCCTTTTCATTTGATGATTTCAGGGCCATTCATAAATTTACATATTTAATTAAATGCCACAAGCAAATTGATTTTTTTTCCCCCCCATAAGGTTCTGTGTTCCTCATTCCACTCCACAAGGCCAGATAAGAGCCCCCTGGCAGGCAGGGAATCAGCAGGAACTTATTTCCAGAGTTTTGGGTTTTTTTTTTTTCCTTTCCTCACCCTCTTCTTTTCTGAACAAGCTCAAAAATAAAGAAGAGGGGAAGTTCCCCTTTCCCCCTTCTCTTTGCCAAGGATGTCTTTGAAAGAAAAATAATAAATGAGGAAGAAAAGGAAAAAAGAAACTGAAGGAAAAGAGGAGGTAAAACAAATAAAGTCAAAGGGAGGGAACACAAAACACCAACTAAATGGATCCCACCAGGCTGGTTTAAAAGCTCAGTTTTGACTTCTTGAAACTTCCTCCTGACAAAGGGGTTCCCAGGAAGGATTCCTATTCCCCAAGGTTTTTGGTTTTTTGTTTCTGCTTTGGTTTGGGGTTTTTTTTGCCCCCTTTCCAGGAAAATTAATAAGGGAGCTCCAGCTATGAAGCTGCATGATGGAAATAAAGGTCCCTGGGATGAAAGCTGCTCCAGTGCTCTTCCAGTTTTCCAGGGAAATCTCAGCCTCTTCCAGTGTTCTGAGTTCCATTGTCAGTCCTCCAGGGGACATTAATTCCTCTGTCTCAAAGAACAAATCAGGTATATTTGCCCCATCCCTGGCAGTGATGAAGGCTGGATGGGGCTTGGAGCACCCTGGGCTGGTGGGAGGTGTCCCTGGGCATGGCAGGGGTTGGGAATAAATAATCCTGAAGGTCCCTTCCAACCCAACCCATTCTATGATTCTATAGTTCTGTCTAAGAAGACACAAAACAAACTCAAAGACATTAAAAAAAAATGTGTTATGGGTCAAAAAAAAGGTGTGAGAAGGTTCTCTCCAGGTGATAATCCCCCAAATCCCCTTGATCCCCTCAGTGATGTTTGGATGCTTTGGTCCTTCTGCAAGGATTGGGTCCCTGAATGCCACTAAACAAATGTTTACTGAAAAAAAAAACCCCAACAGCATCACAAAACACAACTATCTATAGCTCTGGAAGGCTATTTTGAAGTTGTTTTGTTCTTAATGTTGCTGGAGAGAGGGGGAGGTAGGTTGTAAATTGGTTTTTTGGATGCAGATAACACCACAGGGAGCTGGGTATAATAAGGCAGCATGATCATAAAACCTCTCATCTCATCCTCATGGAGGAATTTGACCCTCTCTGGAATTTGTCCTCATGGGTTACAAATTATTTTTATTTTTTATTTTCATGCTTGCAGCCAGTGGGGCTTTTTCAGCTCTAGTGAAGCTCCTCGGGGGCTGCTCCCAGCCCAGCTCTGGGCAGGGGCACCCATGCTATGTTTTATTTTGCTTTTTCTCACTTTTTCCTTCCACCCAGGAGCTTTAGTGCCCTGCCAAAGGACTTCCCAAGGCTCTGCAGCACCTTCACAAGGTCAGCAATGAGACTTCTGTTCTAGCAAAAGGGAAACTGAGGCACCTGGTTCCTACAGCAAGGTTTTGGGGGCACAGAACCTTGAGATCTCCCTACCCATCCATCCATGGTTGAGATGAGGTGGATCCCAGCTGCCAGGTCCTACCTCAAGGGTCACCACTTATTAAAATGGGATTAAATTAAAATAGGACTTACTAAAATGGGATTGCATTGGGAACTGAACTGCCCTCTGACCACCACCCAAATCTTTGATGGGAGGGAACGTTAATGAGCTACAAACCCCAGAAAGTTGGCAGCCCTCGCACATGGGGTGTATTTTGCAGTGCTGGAGGCTTCCTACCCCTTATCCCAGACCTCAGGAGCTTCCTCTTTAAGGCTGACCAGGAGAAAAGTCATCACTGCTGCCTTCTGGGACCATTTCTGAGGGAAAATGAAGAGCTGCTTGGCCATGGATCCTCCCCAGGGTTCAGGTGCTGGAGATGCTGACCCAGCATCCAGCTACTTGTCCACCACTCCTCCTTCTTCCCTTTCCAACCTCTCTCCCCTGATGGAACCAAAGCAAGGGGAGAGCAGAGCAATGATTTCACTCCAGAGCTGGAATGCAATCTGTGCCATCTGCTGTGCCATATGCTGACACCCACTGCCTGGAGCAGGGAAAATTGGATCCACGGGTAGGAAGAATCAATGAAACATCACCAGGATCCTGGGGATCCTCTGGAGCTGACAAAGTGTCTGCCTTGGGGTGGATGCCAAAAATACAGGGTTTTTTTGGTTTTTTTTTTTTGGAGGTTTATCCAGCCTGTGGCTCAGGTGGTGGCAAAGGAAGGGGATGTTGGAGAGAGGGAATGCATGATGGAGAGAGGTAACAGAGAGATGGGGTTGAGCTTAGCGTCTCACTTGGGTAATGACTGCAATTAGACTGCAGCTCCCATTAAAAGAAACAATTCTGTTGTGTACACAAGCAGAGAAGAGTAAATACCCATTACTTTACCCACTTTATCTTCCTTTATGACTTTGGGCAATCAAAGGCTCCTGCTTGCTGGCAAATGAGCTCCTGTTCTGCATCCCACCCCCCCAGCTCTGGCTGGGAGATGCTTATGCTTCATGAAGGGACACCCCAGCCCTGCTCTGCCCCACATCCCTCTGCCCAGCACCTCCTGCCCTCAGCTTCTGGAAGGGTTCTTGGTGCCCCCTGGGCCTTTTGTGGGGAAAAAAGTAAAAAAACCCAAACCGCTGTGGTCACAGATGTTTCATCCTCTCCTTGGAGAATGAATCATGGAATCATTTTGGTAGGAAAAGACCTTTAAGATCACCAAATCCAACCCTTCCCCCAGCACTGCCAAGGCCACCACTGCCCCATGGCCCTCAGCACCACATCTCCAGGGCTTGGGAACCTCTCCAGGGATGGTGACTCCTGGCCTGGGCCTGATAAGAAGAAGAAATTGTTCCTAAATTCCAACCTAAGCCTCCCCTGGCACAACTTGAGGCCAAAAGTTCCTCTTGTCCCATCCCTTGTTCCTTGGGAGCAGAGCCCGACCCCCCTGGCTCCAACCTCCTCTCAGGGGGTTGCAGAGGGTGAGGTCCCCCCCTCAGCCTCCTCTGCTCCAGGATCAACCCCTCAGCTCAAGTTCTCCAGTCCCTTCCCCAGCTCCATCCCCTCAATGTCCTTCTGCTCCTGATGGACCCAGAACTGAGCCCAGGATTGGGGGTGCAGCCTCAGCAATGCCCAGCCCAGGGATGCTCCCTGCCCTGCTCCTGCTGGCCACAGCACTGCTGGTACAAGCCAGGATGCTGGTGGCCTCCTTGGCCACCTGGGATCACCCTGCTCCATATTCCATTGCCAACCAACACCCCCAGCTCCTTTTCCCCCAGGCACTTCCCAGCCACTCTGCCCCAAGCCTGGAGCTTCTCCTGGGGGTGCCTTGTTGGACCTGACAACATTGGCCTGACAACATTGATCCAACACCTCCAGGTCCCTCTGCAGAGTCTCAGCCCAGCCTGGAACCCCTCTGCAGACCCTCCACACCCCCACCAAACTTGGGGTCACCTGAAAATATAGTGGGGATGCACTCAGCCCCCCCCCAATCCAGCTCATCCATACAGAGACTTAAGAGAATTGGATTTAAGAGTCTTGGATGCTGCAGGATGGGGTTGGTTGCAAGGTTCAAGTGAGGTTTTCAGGACCCAAGCACCTCTCCCCCAAAGTCCTGTGGGAATTGAAGCCCAGGCAATGGGAGCTCTGAAAGATTTCCTGGAATTAGGGGAGGCAAAGAGGAGGAATTCAGAGCTCAGGGGAGGAGAATAAAAAGCATTGTCCCTGCAGGGTCCTCGGTTAACACAAAGAATCCTCTCTCCCCCACTCTGTGATAATGGAAAACAAGCAGCAAATTGACCCATTACCAGCACATCCAGCTGGGCACCCTCTTCCCTGAAGCCTTTGTGTTGATCTGTGGCAGAGAGGCCACTCCAACACATGAAACAATGTTTGGTCAAATAGTTTATTAGGCTGGAAAAATGCAGATTTGGCTCAAGCAAACCTCTCAATGAAATAATTTTCCAGTCCTTTAGTCAAAAGCCTCTTACAGGATTTTTATTTTATTTTTTTTTAGGGGGTTGCTTTTTAAAAAATTATTCTGCTGTCAAACAGTCACAGCAGTTCAGTTTCCATCATTTGGCTGAACAGAATGGTTTGATCTTTATTTTTTTTTTCATTTTCCAGTGCTGCCCCATTTCAAAACTTAGCAGAATGCAGTGATGCCTCTACAGGTAAAAGGAGGGGAGGGGAACAACAAAAGAAACTCTTCAAGATAGGAATACAACAACCTACCAGGATACACCCAGCACTGATTTATTTTATTTCCCTGTGATTTGAAGGGCAGGGGTAATGCTGCATTTTAAATTTTGCTCTGTTCTTTGGGTTTTACTCTAGGTGGGCCCAAAATGCATCTCAACAAGGTATTGCTGCAGTTCTCCCAATTAAAATGGAACAGCTCATTTCCCACAGCAAGGGAAAGGCTGCAAACAGAATAATGAAGAATTAGGAGGAGAAGGAGCTCCTTTCCCTATGAAAATGCATCCAGGTTTCCAGCCTGGTTTGCTTTGGGAATGGGTTTTTTGGGGCGGGGGGTTTTCAGGGATGGGGGGATGAGTGGGATTCGCCCACAGAGCTCCTTAGGGAATGCTCCAGAGGGGATGGCTTTGTCCTCAACCTCTCAGAACTGCCTCCACCCATGGCAAAAGGAAAATTTCTGCTGCACAAAATCATGGAATGGTTTGGATGGGATCATCCAGGGACACCTCCCCCCAGCCCAGGGTGCTCCAAACCCCATCCAACCTTCAACACTGCCAGGGGACAGCAAGATGTCACCCCCAGGATGAGTGACATGACTGAGGGGAAAAAAAAACCCAAACCAAATAAAACCTCAGCCCCCAAAATACTCCTGGCCTCCTCCAGAAATGGAACTGGGAATACTGTGGGCCTGCATCTGTCCTAGCAGGAGAAATAAGGGAAGCAGGAGGGGGGAAGGATGCTCCTGCACCTCCCAAGGTGATCAGAGGAGTGGGGGAAGTGGTTTTCATTTTTCCTTTGCAAACTCTTCTTGGCAGGGATCACTTTCACAGGAGAGCACAGGGGGAGCTTTTTTCCTCTCTTGTTTCAGGGGGAAACTGAGCCCATCACTGTTGTTTTGCTGAGGCTCTGTCCAGGGAAAGCTTTGGAAAGTTGGGCTGAGATCCTGAGGCAAAGCAAAGCAGGGAATGCGTTCTGCTGAGTTCAGAAAGGGGAAAAAAAAAAAACCCCAGCCTAGCAAACTGAAATGGGAAAACAAAATAAAAAGAGGAGACTCAGACTCCTGTCTGAATCAGAACCCAGAGAAAATCAGACAGTCCCATCACTCACCCTGCAATTTCTTTCTCTGGAGCCACTTTTGGTGGAGCCAGAGTCAGGCAGACCCTGAATGTTTGTGACCTCACAGTGCCCCAGAAAAGAGGCACCAGGTCCCATAGGAAAAAGGGGAATGGGATCTATTTTTGGTGGAAAAAGTGTTCTTCTTTTTTTACTATAACATAAGACCCCAAATTATGAGTCAGGTTCAACTCAGTCATGAAGGATCGGAGTTTTCCTTGTCACAGCTTTCACCAATAATCAGGTGACAGATGCTCTGTCATTTCCCCACCACCCTCTCAGGGGAAGATGAAGAAGGGAATAAGGGAGAGAGACTTCAAGGTTAGAAGGAAAAATTCAGAGAGATAACAGAGCAGTGAGAATGAATTACAAATATATAGAAAGATGTAAAGATGGAACCCAGGCATTAGCTGGGAATTATTTCCCAACCAGAACAGTCCCACACTGGACTCAGCAGCAGATGGGGGTGTCCAGGGTGCCAGTGCCATCCCCAGAGCATCCCAAAACAACCAAGGGGATCCTACCTGGAAATGCAGAGAGTAACCTGTTCCATCAGGAATGTTCTTCTCCAACAAGAAAAGCAGCAGGAGCAGCAACAACCCCACAGCCCCTGAGCAAAGAAACCTCCAAAGGCCTCTCTCAGGAGCCATTTTATGCTGAGCACCACAGGAAGGAGAATTGGGATTGGTCCATTTGGGTGCCTGCACCCATCCTCCCCTCCCCTCCCCATGGGCTCAGCTGCTCCTCATTGGAGCTGCCACATCAACAGCCCAGCATCAGGTTTTTGTTTCATCCTGGTCCTCTCAAAGCAGGACACCTCTTCCCCCCTCTTTCCCTTTTCCCTTTTATCCCTTTTCCCTTTTATCCCTTTCCCTTTCCTTTTCCCTTTCCTTTTCCCTTTCCTTTTCCCCTTTTCCTTCCCCCCCTTTTCCTTCCCCCCCTTTTCCTTCCCCCCTTTTCCTTTCCCCCCTTTTCCTTCCCCCCTTTTCCTTCCCTTTTTCTCTTTTCCCTTTCCCTTTTCCCTTTTTCCTTCATCCTTTTCCCTTTTTCCTTCATCCTTTTCCCCTTTCCCTTTATCCTTTTCCCCTTTCCCTTTATCCTTTTCCCCTTTCCCTTTTCCCTTTTCCCCCACGAGATGCCACTCATTATCCCACCCCCCAAGAGGTGGTGACCTGGACCTTTCAGCCCTCCAAGCTGCAGCAAACACCTCCCTGCTCCCCCCTGGATGCTCCCAGGGGGGCTTTGTCCTCCCTCCAGAACCCAAAGTGCCAGCATTGCTCCCTCACAGCTCATTTTTTGCTGTCCACAAAAAAGCTCCTTTAATCCCCTTTTTTGTGGCTGGCAAAATGCTCATCTGAGCAGATTGCACTTCCAGGCTCCCTCATCACTGGGGCTAAAAATCAAAGGTGGTTTGACAGAAATGGCACCAAGTGGCACCATTAGAACCCCCCCACTCCAGAGCCCAGCTGCAGAGCCTGTGGCAGAAGGAATTTCTCTCCCTGGATTATCAGCTGATTTAAATACTAATGACCCAATAACCACGTGTGAGCAGAATAATGGGAGTAATAAGAGAAGTCATAAACCCCAGAGGTACCTCTGATATTCTCAGGGATGTTTCCAGCCTTCTTTCCACCAGTAGTAGGGAGAAGTGGGGGTAAAGGGGTGACCCAAAGTGATAGAGACAGAGGGGCCTTGGAAGGTGCCACATCTGGAAGGAGATGGTCAAATCACAGAATAATTTGGGTTGGAAGAGACCTCTAAAGCTCACCCAGTCCAACCCTCACCCAGATCAGGGTCTCAGAGCCTCCTCAATATCTTGAATATCTCCAGGGATGAGGCCTCAACCCCCTCTCTGGGCAGCCTGGGCCATTTTTGCACCATCCTCATGGTGAAGAACCCTTTCCAAACATCCCCTCTGAGTAGATGTCTGGACTCAGCTTTTCTTGGGGACTCTTTTTTTTTCTTGGGGTTTCCATCACCCCAAGAACTGGCAGCAAAACGTGGTCAATATCATTTCAAACCATTTTCACCCTTGGTGCTTTTGGAACCCAGTTTTCTCCTTCCCAGAACAAAAGCCCACTGGGAATCCTTACCCACACCAGCTGGGATGTATCCCTCTAATTATTTTATTTTTACCCACATGAATGTTCTCTATGCAGAGGTATTTGGTTAAAGCTTTCCAAAATCACACAGCCTGGGCTGGATGAGTTGCTGGGGCAAAAAAGTTCAGGTTGGAGCTGCTCAGGTTTGGCAGTGTCTACAACCACCAAGCCCAGGAGCTTGGAAGAACAAGAATTTCCAGGGCAATTTAATTCTGCCCAATGTTTGGTGCTGTGACCAGCTGAGCTGCTCTGTGGGACAGCAGAGGAGGCCCAGATGTGACCTGAAATGATGCTGAACTTGGAAGATGTGGAGTGATGCACAGAGCATCAGCAGGACTGACACATCAAGCTGGGATCTGAAGAATCCACAGATATCTCTGCCTAAAAGCAGCACTGAATTAGATATTTTTTTTTTATTATTATTATTTTTTTTTTGCCAAAACTTGGCCCGGGCTCAAGAAATCTCTTTTACCTCAACAGCTGCTTCTGTGCCTGGTGTGGAGGTGGAGGAGGAGGCACGTTGTGATCATGGCAGATAACTTGGGGCTGCTGTCAGTGATTTCTGTAGCACTGAGTGTCTCAGGCCCTGTGGCTTGTCCTTATCACAGAACCACACACTGCTCCACTGCAATTCACCACGGGAAGTTCCTCTTTGAGCTGCTTTCAGTAGAGACCCTAAGAAGTTGATAGGAAGAGCCTGGCTGGCTTTCTGGTGACCTTGAAAAAGAATATGATGGGATTTCACTGTCAAAAGAGTTGTCCTGGCTGGAGGTGAGCCAGGGGCAGGGAGGTTCCATCAAATAAATGCAAAAAAGGGGATTGCTGAGAGCCTGGAGAGAGCTGGTGGGGACCCAGAGCTTTAGCACAGTTCTCCTCTTCTGCTCCTGGCACCCATGGAGCTGAGCTTGGAGAGGGAAATCCCAGGATTTAGGACAGCACCATGATGTTGAGGAGCAGCTGAGGGAGCTGAGGGGTTGATCCTGGAAAAGGAGACCAAGGGGAGAGCTTCTGGCTCTCTGCGACCCCCTGAGAGGAGGTTGGATCCAGGGGGGGTTTGGGCTCTGCTCTCAAGGAACAAGGGATGGGACAAGAGGAACTTCTGGCCTCAAGTTGTGCCAGGGGAGGTTTAGGTTGGAGCTTGGGAATAATTTCTCCCTGGAAAGCGTTGTCAGGGCTTGGTGGAGTCCCCATCATCCCTGGAAGGATTTCCAAGCCCTGGAGATGTGATGCTGAAGGACATGGGGCAGGGTTTGCATGTTGACTCCAGGTGAGAAACTTTTCTGCAGACACCAAACCCCAAGTCCATGGTTTCCACCCCAGAATTTCACTATTTCTGCTGCCTAATGAAGACTGCAGTCTGTAGAACACAGACTAATGTACAGACCTCCATCACTGTAAACTCAGGCTGGGCAAACCCAAGTGGAAAACTCACAGTGGGGGACAAACCTTTGCTGGCAGAGAGGAGGCTGAGACACACTAATCAGATCTTTTCCCCATCTCTAATTTCGATGACTCTAACTGCTCATGCAGAAAGAAGGCACTGAGAGATTTGGAAAGCTATTTGTGTGGGTAATTGACATTATTTTCTCTGCTAGGCAGCACGCCCAACTTCCAGTGTTAATATAAACATTTTTTCATTTTTTTTTTCCCTTTTAATGGTAGCTTGTGCATTTTGTGGGCATCAAGCAGCATTTGTATTTACAGCCAAAATGAGTAATAAATAAATGCATTCATTTGGTAGAATATTTTAGCTCCCTGGGAGGAAAAAGAACCCCACAACAACATCTATTCAGCCTGATCAGAAATGCTTGCTCATTCTGGCTGGACTTAGCAAAACATTTTGGTTAAAAGCACATATCAAAGAGTTTGGGGGTTGGGTTTTCTGGGGGTTTTTTGGGGATGTGAAATGGTTTTTGATTGTCAGCTTCAGCACAAAATCCTTCTTTTTGGGAGGCTTGGTGTGATCTTTGAAAACTGACATCCCTTAGCCTTGACTTCTAGAGAAAAGCTGAAACAAAGAGTTTCTTCCAGGTGTAGTTCAACCCACAATTAAATGAATTTTTGGGAGGGTTGTTTGGGTTTGTTTTTTTTTTTCATATTTTGTTTCTAGAGGAATTTCTTTTTTTTACCAACCAGACTTTTCTCCCCCCCTGTCTGCCACAGGGAAACACAGCTGCAGTCAAGGTGTGGGGATGGAAATGCTTTGAGGTTTTTCTTCACCCCTTCTCCTCCCTGCCACCACTGCCCATCCTTCTCCCCTCTGGGTGTTTCACCTGAACTCTTCATGCTAAACTCTAAGATGCTTTTTACATGGATTTATAAAGCCATCTTGAAAAAGGAACTTTCCCAAGAACTTCTTCAAGGAACAAACCCAATGTGGTGCCACTGCCTGTGGCTAGGATGCCACATGGTGTCTGTGGCCCTCCAATGCTGTAAAAAAAAAACCATTATAAAAACCCCTTTCTGGCTGGCCAGGCCAACACCTGGAGATGTGGAAGGCTGACATGAAAAGACAGACAGAGCTGCTCAGTGAATCTCTCTGAGCATCATGAGAAAGAGGGAGGGAGTTGGGTACCAGAGACGTGTCACAGTCCTGCCTGCCTTGGGACAGCAGCTGTGTTGGCTCAAACCATCCCCAGAGCCAGGCTGGAGTAAAAAGGGTGATTTTGCATGGGCATGGCTGGGAACACCCAGAAGTTTCCACCCCAGAACGTGGGGTGTGAGCTCTACCATGGACTTGGAATGAAAGCAGCACTTTGCAGAAGGCAAAGCAGAGATCAGTCTCTTCGTTTAGGAAACATGTTTGGAGGTGTTTTTTTTTTTTAGGGTTTCAAACTCTTCAAACCAAACCAAAGGGCCTATTGTAGGGTAGGGAGCTCCTCACAGTTTGCTTAAAACATCTCCAGTAACTTACAGTTCATTTGTAAAGCTCCTGGCCCTGTGGCTGCCACATCCCTGGAATTTGGAAGCCCAGGTTGGATGGGGCTTGGAGCACCCTGGGCTGGTGGGAGGTGTCCCTGGCCATGGCAGGGGGGTGGGAATGGGTGATCTTTAGGTCCCTTCCAACCCCAGACCAGTCTGGGATTCTATGGTCATTTCTTAGCTGACTGAATCTTTTCTTTGAGCCCTGGGAAAAAAGCTCTGCTGCTAAACCATTGCTCAGCTGCTTCTCTTTCCCAGCTCTGCAGGTAACATATGGCAGTAAAAGATGGGGAAAAGGAGCCAAAACCAGGGCACATGTATCTGGACAAGCTTCCATCACCTTTCTGCCAGGTGCAGTTTGGCACTCAGGGTTACTGGAGTTGGATTTAAGCAGCATCAGTACAAAAAACATGGAGTCACGTCCCTGATTCCAGAATGGGAACAGGAATGACACAGAGTCATGAACATCCTCGTTGGCAAAGCAGGAGTGATGAGCAGACAGAAATCAGCTGGCAAGGGGAAAAAAAAAAAGGGGGAAAATTAATCCTTGTCATGAGGTGAAACCCAACCTCCCCCAGTGAAATGTGGTGGGGAATGTATTAAAGGCAGAAAACCTCATTTGTTTCCAGTGGGACCTCTGTGAGCTGATGGCCCCAGTTTGGGACCAGGTATGTATGGAATAATTGTTTCTTTTTGGAAGGTTGGAGGTGAAGTCTGGATTTCATTATCTCCCTGCCCTCTAGCCTCAGAAACAAAGTGATGAGATAGTCTTGGGAGACGAGTTAATTCAGATTAAAAACATCCAGCAAGTCTTCAGCCAGCTGAAGGCAGAAGGTAACTCCTGTCAGCTTGGCTGCTCACCTCAAGAACCCTCTGAAGAGGCTGAGACAGTGAAGTCCAAGTGTTCAGTAAGATATTTTAACCTCTATGGGGAAGAGAAGCTGTTGGTCCTTGTGTGAGCACAGGGGACACCTCCCTGTTGGGTCATGGCTGGGTACCAGGAACTTATTCCAGAGAATGTCATCTGGGAAGAGCTGGGGAATACAACTCCTGCATCACTGGGCAGGAATCCAAGGATTTGACATGGATGATTATTAATACCAATTGTTATTCTTGTTGCTACAATTGAACTGTGTCAGAGATTTCATCTGAAATTAAAAAAAAAAACCCAAACCACACAAAAACCAACAAGAAACCCCTAGCAAACCACATGTGCTGGAATTCCCTGTGGCCAAGTTGTGATTCAAACCACAGGGAGACCACAAGGCTTTTTGGGGACCTTCCCTAAAAGCAAGGAAAGAAGAAACTGTTCTCTTTATTAATGGGACGATGCCTGGGGAGAGAGTTTAAGTGCTTAGTTGTGAAATTTATGACCAGTTGAGTTTTGAGCCAAGACCTTTAAATCCACCCCATGGCATGCTCCCAATTGAGAAAACACTTTTTGTATCTTGCCTGATGGATGGAGCTGCCCTAAGATGTCCATCCAGGTCCTGAGCTCCTTGGAGGAGAAAGGGACTTGGACCCCACTGCTCTTGCTCCACTTCCCTTCCAGTAGAATCCAGATAATGCAGCAAAGAAACCATGGCACTAAACTTCTTATCTCCCTTTCCTAGCTTCTTCCTCCCTCCAAACATTCCCTCCCAGCAGCTAATCTTCTCCTTTTGTCACTGAAACAAAAACACTTGCTCGTTTTGTGTCATCTCCAAATGCTGCGACAATAGAAGAATGCAACCATTAATTACTGAAATTACTGTTACAAGAGAAAATTACAGTCATTAAAACCGAGGTGAAACTCATTTCTATGTTCCTCAACTTTTCCTTTTTGGATGTTTATAAAGTCACCAACTTAGTGCCTCCAGCAAAGACCCCAGAACGAAGAAAACTGAGGAAGTTTGAGCAACGTGAGTGGCATTCTGTCACTTCCCAGAGCAATTCTGCTTCCCTGCTATAAATGCTCCTTTTCTTTCCCTGAGCTCTGCTATAACCTGAAGGTCCAGTGCAGAAGTGGTTTGGTCTTCCCTGTGACCCAATTTGCACATCTGTGACCCTGCTTGACATGCTGAAATATTTGGCTGGAACTGATGAGCTTTAGAGGTCCCTCCCACCCCACATTATTCTGTGATTCTGGGATTTTAGGAGGGTCTTTCTTGCCTTCCTTGCACTCATCCAGCTGGGAGGTTTCAAACCAACACCCAACCAGACTACTGGGGACCATGAGCTCATTCAAATCATTTACCACCCTTTGACTCTGTTGATGGCAGTGATGATTTGGGGAATTATGAGGGATCTGATCCATTGCTCTTCTCCTGGGTGCTGGATCCCTGGCCTGGATGCAGAGCCAGACTTTATACACCAAGAGACAAATTACATTTGCCATTTTCCTCCAGCAATGCTGGAGAAAAAGAGGAGCACGAGTAGTCTATGCTCTCAAGATAAAGGTTAAACATCCAATTATTGTGTTCAGTAGCAAGGTTATGGGCCCACACAAGAAATGACTTGGTTAATATCTGCCTGGAAACTCAATTCCATTCCTAGCCACAGACCTGGCCTTTCCCTGGGTGCTGTTGATCACCAGGAAGGGTCAGGATGTGTTTCAGCAAATATTTTTGCAAAGCCCTTTCTTTGCACTTGGTTTTAACTCTTCATTTCCATTTTTATTTGGTCACAGCAAGAACTGGGCAAAATTGTGCTTTTCTGCAAGGCTTTTCTGGCCAGTGACACAGAACCCCCTTATTCTCTTCCATTTGGGAGATTTGTCTCAGCTTTTGACTTACTGTCAACTATTTCACATCTGGGGGATGAGTTTGGTGCTCCCTAAAATCCAGGCTTTCTCCTCATTTTGTTTCTGCATGAACATCAGGCAATTTGGTGGCTTCAGTTTGGGACCTTTTCCTTCCCAGGGACTCACTGCACAACTCCAGCTCCATAAAAACTCAACCCTTCTGTGTCAGAAGAAAGTTTTCTCTCCAACATTGGAAGCCCCTCCTGGGGTTTCCATGGTGGCCACAAACTGCACAGGATCCCAGTGTTATCCCAGATTTCTCAGCTCTTGCAAATATTCTCAAAACCAAGGGAATTCCCTTCAGGTTCACACTCAATGGCATTTTTTTGCCCCATTTTTGTGCTTTACCCATTCTGTTTTTGTTTGGTTTTTTTTTTTCCTACTGTCTTTTTTTCATCTCTAATCAAATATTTCTCTAAATGAATCACCCAAGGTTTTGGTGTGAGGTTTTTTTTTAATGATTATTATCATTGTTTTGTACCTTTTTTTGTTGCATCACTGGAATGAGCATGTGGCTGTGTGGTTCACAGGCTCCTTTTAAACAGAAGGCTAATTACTCCTGAGCTGCTGCAAAAGTTAACTATAAATATGTAAATTGGGAAAGAATAAAATACTCATTAAACATTAGGCATTTACTATGGAAATTAAGTGTCATTAGATGCATAAAAGACTTTCCCAGCATTTGTTCTTGCAGCATTTCTCTTGAAGCCTTCATTAGTGGAGTCTTCCTAATAAACAGAGAAATGGGCCACCCTGTCAAAATAAAATCAGAGCCACCTTGAAAGGATGCCCAGAACTCAGACTCAAACAGGTTTTTTTTTGTTTTAAATTGTTTTGAGCTTTGGAAATATTCCATTGTTTTCATTTTTTTTTTTTCCAGTTTGCATTTCCTCTTTGTTTCTTCTTTCAGCCCAGGAAGAAGGGTAAAGCCCACAATATAACATCATCAGAAAAGCACCCTATTTTTGACTGGAGATAGATAATCCATAAACATGAAATATTTTTGGCAAAGTATTAAGAAAAACATTAATCTGGGGGGTTTTAGAGTAGGCAAAGTAGACATCCAGAGCCAAATTCTTAGATAGAGGGTTGGAAACCCATTTCTGGGAGCTGGAGATCAAGCCAGACAAATATTGTTCCTACAATCACAATCTTGGAAAAACTGGGGTGAAAGCACAGTGAGTTTTGTCCTTTCTGTAGCACCCACCCACACAGAGCCAGCCTTTTGACAACAGAAAACCCAGGATAAAAAAGAATAAAAAGGAAATTTAGTCACAGAACTTTCTAGCTTGTCCACTAACTCCTGGAAAACAAACAGATTTATCTGTAAATGTTTTCAGGCCAGCTCCAAGCAGTCAATTCCACCTTTGTCCTGGTCATTTTAGTGCCCAGTAATTAGCAAACCTGCCAGGGTGAGAAATGCTGGGATGAGCAGCCCAAATTTGCCCAGATTGGTGTAAAGTCTCTTCATCTGCCTGGCAACCCCAACACAACAGTTTAAGACAATTTGTGGGATTTTTTAGATACTTTATGGAGCAAAATGAGCTGCTCAAAGGCTGTGGATGCAAACACTGTGCCTTGTAACAGTAGTGAACATCCAAGCACTCTCAGCATAAGCATGTTCAGTAGAATACATTTTTTTTTCTCTCAAATTGTTGTTTTTTCTCTTTTTTTTTTTTTTTTTTTCATGCTGGTTTGGACTAGAGCTGTCCCATTCTGCAGCATGTCAGTCTCCCAGAGGAAAATCTCCTCTCCAAGGAGATTAAAAAGCATCGTGGAGGGTCTCAAACCTTTCAGGGTCCTCTTCACCATCTAGGTGAGCAGGCTCCAAGTTGCTTCTGCAGCCAAGCTCTTCTCATGCAGCCATTTCATCCCTCAGTTACCTGTCTGAGAAAGAGGAAAAAAAGATTATTTGAGTCATCTGAGCCAGCATTAGTCAGCTGGTGGGTGTTTGGCAGTCAACTGGCCTGATCCCCCAGGATGTGCTGGGAAGACGCTGTGATTTGTTTCCTGCTGGGCTGGAAATGAGGATCTGCTTTGAGGTGTATTTTAACCTGCACCACACGGGGTAAAACACCAGGATGTTCTTTTATCTCGTGCCCACAATCATAAATAAACCTCACAGGGATGCTTTGGCCACCAAACATGATTTAAGGAGTGAATTAGGAGGAGGTGGCTCCAGCCTAATTGAGGATCTTTTCATTCCCTGATTGACTCAGAAGCCTTCACCCCTTGCTGCTGGTGAAGAAAGCCCCACTTGAGCTAAAGGGGTAAAATCTGACAGTAAAGTGGCTTTCTTGTTGCATTTTGAGGTCACTTCTGGTGCCTTGGGTCACAGGCAGCAAATTCTGACAGTGTGAGGTGTAGCTGAACCAGAGACAAGGATTTAAACCAGGAGGAACTGAGAGAGGAGCAGGGTTTGAGGGGTGTTTGTGCTCCAAGGATGTGTCTGCACTTGGGAACCTCCAGAGAATCCAGTAGAATGTGACTGGCAGATCCAGAGAGGGGATTCCCCCCCTTGACTCTGCACTTGTGGGACCCCATCTGGAGTTCTGGGTCCAGTTCTGGTGTTCCCACCACAACAAGGACATGGAGATGTTGGAATGAGTCCAGAGGAGGTCCAAGAAGATGATCCAGGGGCTGGAGAACCTCTGCTAGGAGGAGAGGCTGAAGGAGCTGGGATTGTTCAGCCTGGAGAAGAGAAGACTCCAGGGAAACCTTAGAGCTGCCTCCCAATCCCTGAAGGAACCTCCAGGAAGGATGGAGAGGGACTTTTCATCAGTGTCCAGTGATAGGACAAGGGGAAATGGTTTCAAACTGAAGGAGAAGAGGTTTAGAGTGGGTATGAGGAAGAAATGAGACTCTGGAACAGGTTTCCCAGAGAAGTTGTGGCTGCCCCATCCCTTGAGGTGTTCAAGGCCAGGTTGGATGGGGCTTGGAGCAACCTCTGGATGAGAGGAAGTTCACTGGACCCAGGGCTTGAAACATGAAGAGAATGTGAGTGCATGCAGATGGCTGGCAAACCTGGTTCTGTTTTATTTATGCTTCTTGGAAAGATGTTATTCAATATGCTGTTGGAGATTTAAATGCTTATTCTGAGTAATTCCCAAATGAAATTTAACCAGCAGTCAATGGAAGAGCTCAATAAAGGATGGGCTGGAAAAAGGTCTTTTTCTGTGTCTGAAGACCATGAATCACAGATGTTGCAAGGGCCACAAATCTTGGCTTTTCATGCCTTTTAATCTCAGCTCCCTAGCTGCTGTTGAAGGAGATTTAAAGGCTGCCAGTCTGCTCCTATGAGACATAGGTGTGCTGATTTACTCATTCTTTAAAAACTGACACAAGTTGAAGGGCTGGTAAAAGCTTCTACAACCACAACATCGTGTCCTGGAAAGGGGAAAAGTAATTTTCACCAAAGATGCTGAATGAGTTGAGACTGAGTGTCTGCAAACCAAAGAATCCTCATATCTACCCTTGGCCTGGTTAAACCAAATGAGCTGCATCTTGCTCTACAGATGTTGAGATAATGCTCAACTATTTTGGTCAATGAGCAGGTAGCTCCTGTAGGTAAAAATGTACAACTTAAATCTCACTGATCCTGTCCATGAGCATTGGGTGCTCAGTGTCAGGTCCTGGAATTGGGTCCCAACAACCCCAGGTGGGGCAGAGTGGCTGGAAAGGGCCTGGCAGAAGAGGACCTCTTGGTGTTGGTAACAGGAGCTGAAGAAGAGGCAGCACTGGCCAAGGAGGCCACCAGCATCCTGGCTTGTACCAGCAGTGGGGTGGCCAGCAGGAGCAGGATTGTCCTCATTGCTGAGGCTGCACTTCCAATCCCGGGCTCTGTTCTGGGTCCATCAGGACCAGAAGGACATTGAGGGGATGGAGAGTGTCCAGAGAAGAGGAATGGAGCTGGGGAAGGATCTGAGCACCAATCTGGACTTGCTCCAACAGCTCCATGTCTTTCTTTTTTTTTTTTTTTTCACCTCCCTGACCCTGGGAGCAAAGAAAGGATTTAGGACTTTTTTTTTTCTTTCCTCCTGGGAGATGTCTGCAGACACAGCCAGAGCTGGAGGGCAGAGGGGAGGCTCTGTCAGGCCTAAAAAGCCAGTGACCTGGATAAAGCACTGAGCAGTCCTGGAGTCTGAAATGTCTCTGCAGATTGGCAAAGCTTTGGTGACTTGTCAGGCAAGGGCAGACAGAGCAGGGCCATGGCCCATGGAGTGCCAGCCCCACTGATGCCCAAGGCTTTCCTCAGATCTTAGATACTGAGTTCCCTTCCATCTCTGGCTGCATCCAAGCCTTGGGAGAAGAAGGTTGTATCAGGACCACGAGCATGGAGGAGAAGACCAGATGTCCTTGGCAAGGCTGAGGTGTAACAACAGCCCTGGCAATGATAAATTCCTGTTTTTAGGAAAACTCAGCCCTAGGGCTCTTTATTTTTACATCCAGGCTGGATTTCTTTTCTCTTGCTTGGATTTATCTGAAATCCCTGCTCAGATTTGGGCTTGGAGTGATCTGATTTAGTGAGAAATGTCCCAGCCCATGGCAGGGGGTTGGAACTGGATGATCTTGAAGGTCCCTTCCAACCCAAACCACTCTGGGATTCTATTAAATAGCAGCTCCAGAGCTCTTTATCTGAGTCCTCCACTTATCCCTCTCCCAGCACAAGGAATGAGGTTGGAAATGGCTGCTCAGGGGCAGGAAGGGTCCTGATCCCTCCTCTCCTGCTCCCTGGGACATCCCCCCCCCTCATTCTGCAGCTGCATGCACAAACCCCATGATTTTTGTTACCTGGTTCCTGCCATGGAGCTTTGCCTCCTGGGGGCTGCAGAAAGCCCCAGCTCCTCCCAGCCAGCAGCTGAAATACCTGGTTCTTCCCCACTCTGTCCTGGAGGCTTTTTTCATACGAGTCCAGGATGCAGAATTAAGCAACACCTCAATAAATAACCTCCAAACACCAAAGCCCTGCTGCTATTTTTTTTTTAAACTTGAGAAACCTCCTGGCAGGTGCTTGGGAAGTGAGTTCATTGCCCTGGGGAAGAGTGATTTGTTTCCTCACATGACATGATGCTTTATTAAAGGACAGAGGCTATTTGGGTGTGATGTTTCCCTCTGGCTTTGGTTTCTTCTCTTCCCCTCCACCATGAGATGGGAAGAAGGAGGCAGAGAGAAAAGGCTTTTAAACCCTCTCAATCTGCTCAGTTGGCCAGATCTAAAAAGTCTTCTGAGTGTCATGACATGCATGTCCCCAGCCTGGAAGGTTTCCCATTAAAGGGATTTTTCTTGTACCTCCTTCTCCTGACCTTTGGTTCCTCAGTGCAGAAAGGAAACACCTGAACCACCTTAGAAAGGTGACTTTAAAACCTCCTAGGATTCCAGAGGTGATGGAGATCTAACACATATTTAAGCCACAGCTCATTTACAAAAGAAATTGATCCCTCCTTCTTGATTAAGGTTGGCCATCTGAAGGGTCTGATGTTGCTTCTCACTTTAGATGTTGCCTTTTTTTTTTCTTTTTGGTTTCTGGAAATAGTTTGACCAAGGCAAGCTTTAATGCTGACTTACAGCTTATCCCATAAGTGCATGGAGATGGGTGGATTAAGGAATAACATCACCCCATGGGGTGAGCTGGTAACCCCTGAGAGAGCACAGGCTCAGAAACACCAAGGAAGAAACTTTTCTTGGATCCCACTTAAATTCAGGTGGCTTTACACCTATGGACAAGCCCATCAATCATTGGTCAGGAGTAACTTTGAGCCTCAGCAGAAGTTCTTGCTTTGCTCTGCTGGTGCTGAGCAAGGTTACCTCCTGGCTTCTGAAAGAGAAAAACCACTGGTGGCTACCTGGTTAGTGAGGTTGCTGCAGGGCATTTGGTCTTGGAGCCTTTGAATTTCTGCCAAGAAGGTCGACATCTTCTCTGTGCAGAGCCTGGAGGGGTCTTCTCATGCTCCTTCCCAGAGCAGCTGGAAAAGGTCCTCAGCTACAGGGAAAAAAAAGGGGAAAAAAGAGGAAAAAAAAGGGGGAAAAAAGGGGAACAAAAGGTGAAAAAAAGGGGAAAAAAGGGGAAAAAAGGCATCTTTACAGCTTGCAAGGCTAAGACTGGTCTAAAACCATCTGCTCCCCAGGTGCATCCAGGAGACCCATCAGGTGAATGATCTGAAGGTCCTCATCCCTCCTCAGCAACCCTGTGTATCCAAACCATTTGTGAATGGGGGAGAAGGGGGAATAGGTAAAGCAGATGGGGGGTGGACGGAAGGACAAGAACACACCTTGGTCTTTCCCTCTCCTCCTTCAGAAGGTGATTGGGGCACTCTCAGATGGCTGAGGCAAAACCTTCTGCAGGATAAAGTCTGCAATAATCTCTAGCTGCAATGGCAGAGTGAGGAGTCCCCCACCCCAGCCAGCTTCCCAGCCTGTCCAGCTCTCCAGGTGCACATCCAATAATTGTCCTGCACCTCAGGGATGGTTGAGTGTTGTCCCTTTTGCTCAGATGCCCTGCTTGAAGAGCATCCCACCAAAACCCAGCAGCTCAAATCAATAAACTACCACAACTGGCTGCTGGATGCTCTTGTCCTAAGGTAACCTGCATCCCAGCCCATTAGCTGTAACTCAGTGATTAATGATAATTAACCATCCAGCTGCATTTGTTCTCCTCATCTCAAAGGAACTCAAGGGTTTCTCCACCAAGCAATACCTCAAGGCAGGAGGGACCACTGCCTGCTGCCCCTGGGAGCTGGGGACACTGATTTATGGGGTGAGGTGGTGAGTGAAGCATCAGCTCCTTCCCCAGGCCTCTCTGTTCTGTAACCTGCCTCATGGTCACCAGCTGATTAGGACCTTTCCTGAGTGTATGATTTCCTTCCCCCAAAACCTTTACTGTGGCTGCTTTCAATTATTTCTTTCCTGCTCACTCTCTATTTCAACCTTCCTCGGATGAGCAATTCATCTGCTCCATCAGATGACTTACCAAGACAGATTTCACATACAAGGCAAATATATTTTACCCTTATAAGTCCACAACACTCTTTATTTTAGTTTTTTTTTTTTAAATAATTCTGCTTCCCTTGCCTTATTCCCAACAAACCTTTCCCCAGAGCAGAGCTTCCCACCTGTGCAGAGTGGGTATAAAATGCCATAGGATAAGAACTGTAGAGTAAAGCAGGGGGGCTCAGGGGGACAACAATGATGTAAAAGTTGTAAGCTATGCAGGAGGAAAATTAGAAAATCGAGTTTAATCTGGCTACTACCATAACAGGCAATAAAAAAAAATTCTGTAAATATATTAGCAAGAAAAGGAGGGCTAAGGAGAAGGTTCAGCCCTTAGAGGATGAGGGGGGAAACACAGGGGGAAAGATCTGCCCAGGAGCAGCTGAAGGAGCTGGAGGGGTTGATCCTGGAGCAAAGGAGACCAAGAGGAGAGCTCCTGGCTCTCTGCAACCCCCTGAGAGGAGGTTGGAGCCAGGGGGTTCAGGCTCTGATCCCAAGGAACTTCATGGGTGCCCACGTAGAGCTGCCTGTGGTTGTGTTTTACCCATGCATGTGACCAAACCTCACCTGAGATGCTTATGAAAAAAAATTCCTTCTCCCTCATGTTTAGACTTTGTGAATTGTTGGTTCCAATCCACGTAAATATGGGAGGAGAATTAAGGGTTTTGGTGCTTTTCAGTCAAGGGTGTTGGTGGTAGTTCAGTATTTTCTTCTGCTCAGCATGGACGGGTTCTGCAGAGGGTTGACACATGAAGGATGGAGGCTTGGAGGGTGTTTCCTTGGAAAAGGGAGAGCCCAGGTGGGTACAGACACTGCCATGGGACCCAGGAGAGCTGAGATCTGTGTCAGCAAAAAAACCTCAACAAATATCCAGGGGAGGCTGAAGGAGCACTCAGCAAAATTCATCTGCAGTTCATTGAGGCAACACAGAGAGAGAGTTCACGGGGAGTTTATCATGGGAACTGGTGAGAGTTAATGGCCAGCAGAGCAGATTGAGCTGTGGGATTACTAAATAATGAACTTTTCTCTCCAATAAATTTGACCCTGACTTATAAAAAATCAATAACATGCTACACTTCAGGCAATTTTTTTTTTCTTCCAGTGGGGTGGGGGTGGAACGTGGGCTCAGAGTAATTTTTAAAATACTCTCTCATATAGATATATATAAAATATATTTTACCCTGACCATTTATACAAAAGCTCTGATGTGCCACATTTATTGCAACTTCATCACCTAGATAGATTTTTATGTGGGTGCCTGGCTATTGCTTTGTTTAATCATGCCTTTCTCTTCCCTCCCCAGCCCCTCATCTCCCTCCCCTTCCAAGCTTTTATGACACCATCACCAGTGTAGATCTACAGGAAGGTTTTCCTGTGATAAAGCATGTCAGGGAGGTCAGGTCAGCTGGGACAGAGCCAAAAATATTAGCACTTTCTAGCCACTGAAGAGAGAAATTGAAATAATAGTTAGCACTTACCAACTGGCAGGTTTTCAATTGCAAGAAGAGGGAGGGCTTTGGGGCGAGGAGGTGGGTTGAGTTCTTGGCTATAGAACAGACTTTCCTTGGGTTGTTTGGGTTCTGTTTGGGTTCCATTTGGGTTTGAGGTGGGTGATGAACTGATACATGCTTTGGGATTGCTGTGTTTGCTGAGTTTCCCACAGTCCTGCTTCCCTCCATCTCTGTAGGTCCCTCAACTGACCCCACAACACATCCCCTCTGCTGAGCAAAACCCTTCAGTGCAGCTAAATAATTCTTTGCATTCTCTTAGGGCTAAATTAAAATTAATTAAAGCTTCATTTTCAGCTCTCCTCTTCCCAGGGACATTTATAAAATCTTGTCTGTTCCTCAAGAGGCAAGGGGACAGGACTGGGAATTCAACCCCAGCTAAGAGGTCCTGTTAAGGGTTTGAACACCACGACCTTCAGCAAGCCACTCAAACTCTTTGTGACTTTTTCCTCCCTCTCACATAAAATGATGGAAAAAATGAAATCCAGATGCCTTGTGGTGCAAGGAGGAGTCACTCCATCCCAGAGCCAAGGACTTTGCCTCTTTGGTGGATGCCATGAATATGCATGCATGGTTGTGGAGGTGTCTGCCTGTGCTCCACTGCCCCAAAATGGGTGAAGTTGGAACTGTTTTGCTGCATGCAAGTCTCTTCAAATCCTGAATGAGTTCAGAGAAGCTTTCAGAGTTGAAGGAGGAGGGATTTTACATGGACAACAGAATCACAGAGTTATTGAGGCTGGAAAAGAGGCAGGTCCATTTCTCCAGCCTGACAAGGTCCCTGTGGGATCAGGGCAGGATGAGCCTCTGGCTTGGTTTCCTTCCCCATGAAGGAAGAACTTGTTGAGCCATCATCACTTCAACCATCCAGTCCCAGCATGGCTGGGGTTTGGAAAGCATCAAAACCAGAAGCCACCCAAAGCCCAGAGGCACTGCAGGATTTATCATCAAGAATCAGCTCTCTCTGGTGCTTCCTTCTCCCTCAGGCAGGGCTGGTACATGGTGGGAGGGGAAGCCAACCTGAGAAAACCAGTATGGCAATAACTGGTAATGGGCCCCAAGCAGCTGCTGGGGTGACAAGGAGAGCAAGAGAGGCAGCAGCTGGCTTGGCCATCTGTGCCTGCTTGAAGGCAGCTAAACAGAACTCCTCTCCAGAGCTCCCAGCTGGGAGGAAAGGTAACAAATCCAATGCTAACGTGGATGTTGGCTGGGGCTCTGGCTCCTACTCAGCTGTGTCAAGCCCTTGGCACAAGGTGGCTTTGGAAAAGAGAGTGGTGATGGGCTCTGATGGACACCAGCCTCCACCCAGCTGCCTGCAGTGATTCCTGGTCCTGGCTGCAGTCCACCAGGGCATCCAAGAATCCCTTGGTACCTGACAGAGCTTTGCTGCATCCTCTGTCTCTTTCCACCAGGATGGACATGAACAGGGGAGCTCTGCAATGCTTCACCAAAGAACACTGGGACACAGGCGTGGAAAATGCCACCCATGGATTCTTCTCCTCAGGAATGTCCAGCCAACCCCTCCAAAACTTGGAAAACAAAGCAAAAGCATATGGAATTTTTTCCAAGAAGCTTCACGTGCCTGTCTGAGACCAGAGACAAGGCAGCAGGACTTCCATCAGGTACCTGGGGAAGTGAGACTTGGTCTCCCTTTTTCAGTGCCCACCTGGAACTGTTTATTCCTTCTTGGACATTGGTTTTTCTTTGCTAGAAAACACACAGGCAGCCTTGACAGAGGTGAGAAACTCTGAACTCCTCATCCAGTGACTTTTCTTCCAGGGAAGGAATTTCATTGCTGGATTTTTGTTTAATTCCCTGTGACTGTGCCTGTCTGTGTGTCCCCTGCAGCTGAGACATCAGAATCTGCCAGGACATATATTTTCTTTAAAATGAGACAAACCCACACAGCCTTTTTCCTTCCTGCCTCTTTCCTGAGGTGTCTGCAGAGCAAAACTCCCCTAACACAACCAGCACTTGCACCCAGTTTGCTTTATTCTGCTGGCAGCATTCCAGGGGCTAACCAGAGCCTTGGCAAGGGGAACCCAGGCTTCCAAAGTCCCAGAGAAGTGCTCAGCTCTTTTTTATAACATCTGGAAAGCTTTGGGCTGTGTGGGATTCCGGGCTGGTCTGACTCAGGCTGTTTGTGTGCAGGGACTTATGGTTTGACAGTGATCTGTGTTTAATAACCACCAGCCTGGGAAGAGCCCAGTAAAGCATCCCACGAGGAATTAAGCAAAGTGCTGTTTGCAGGGGAGTATCCAAAGACAGGACAGTTTTATCTCTTCTGTTTCTACCTCACTCTGCCTCTGGAAGTTCAGGAATTACGGCTGTTTGTGGCTCAGCATCCTCTGTGACAGACAACAGGGATAATTTGTAAGGGATGTGAGTTCCCAAGAAGATGGAAAGGAAAAACTCATCTTTCCTGTGTGCTACATTTGCAGGAGAGATTCCCAGGAGCAATGACTTTGGTAAACTGCTTCATCAGGAGGTGGCTGTCTGGAGGCATCAAGCCTCAGGAAGGAAAGAAAATAAAAATAAAGATGTGTTTGATGAATGCAGCATGTCAGGGTGTGCAGTGAGCTTGGTGGTCCTGAGCTCCTGGCCCCAGATTGCTCCTATCTGCAATGTTAATTAGGATCAGCCTTCAGACTGGAAGATATTCTTGGTTTTACAGCTCATCTTGCAACTGCTCAGCTCCTGTGATGGTCTCATCTCTACTCCCCATGCACATCTCCCAGTTTTTTCTTCTCTTACCACAGGTCTGAAAAGTATCTTTGGATGCAGGTCTCAAACAGAGGCAGCTCAGGACCCCAATCCCTTCCTTCAACAACTCTCCATCTGGCCTGGAGGATGACATGAAGCTTCATCTCCAGCTCCTGGAAAGGACCAAACCCAAGCCTAGAAAGCATCTTGATATGAGAAACAGATAAAAAGGTAACACAGTGCAGGGGTGTGGGGCACCTCACCTGACTTTAACTGATGTGACACCAAAACTGACAACAGACATCCCTGTACTGAACCATAGGGTCATGGAATGGTTTGGGTTGGAAGGGACCTTCAAGATCATTCAATCCCAACCCCCTGCCATGGGCAGGGACACCTCCCACCAGCCCAGGGTGCTCCAAGCCCCATCCAACCTTCAACACTGCCAGGGATGGGGCAGCCACAGCTTCTGGGGGCACCCTGGGGCTCAGCACCCTCACAGGGAATAGTTTCTGCAGCTGTAGTTGTAGCCAAGCATGAGCATGGTGAGATGGGACCCAAATTCTGTCTAGCATCCATGGCCTAAAAGCATAAGGATCAAAAGTCTGAGATGTAATTTCATGGAAGGGTTTCCCCTGAGATTTTCTTCCCTTGGCATCTCCAGAGCTGGTCAATCATTTCTGCACTTTGTTGAGAGTAGATGAGTAGAAAAGAGAGACATGGAGTGCATGTCCTGTCCTGAAGGCTCAGCCATTATTTCTTTTATTTCTTTCTCATTATTTCTCATTTGTTTAATTTCCCATTTCCAGTAAAGGTCAATCTACCTGAAAGCTTTGGACAGGGGAGTGGGAGTTGGGAGTTTCTTATCCATGAAGCAAAGAAGTAACTAAGGTTATATGGGGTGCAGTAAATATTTCTCAGTATTTATTCCTATGCCCAACGCATGTCAAAGTAGGAAAGCATTCTTCAAGAGATGGAAGAAAAGCTGGTAACAGCAGTGTTCTTTATATAATTCAAGCCCAACTATCTGTCAACACAGCAAGGTAATTATCCCAATAAGATTTCATGAAACGAGGAAATATCACGGATTGTGTAAAGCTCATCAACATGCAGAGTGAATGCAAAACAACAAAAGGAGCCTTAAAACAGAATGTTATGTTAAAATCGATGCAGATTGTCAGAGATAAGTGTTATACGAGGCAGTAAAACTCCATAAAATTCCTCCCCAAAACAAGGCTGTGGACAAACCCAAGGAGGGCGAATGGCTGTGGTGCAGCCTCATTGCTTTGCAAACTGGGGCAGGAACCTGGTAATGCTGATTTGTTCCAACATCAAAAAAGAAAAAAAAAAACAAGAAAAAGAAACCTCCCTCCTCTTTTACTTTCTCCTGCCACCCCTCTGCAAAAAGCCCAAATAACAGCCCATTACCATGTGCCATAATGGTGCCTTCAGGGATGGGATTAGAGGAAGTATCAATTTGGTTTTAGCAGCCTGGTTCAAGGAGCAGCTCCCAGCCCCCCAGGCACAAGGAGACATTTGAAATTTGCACATGTGCTGCTTTCATTACCCTCTTCTTCTGCCTGCAGACCCTGGCAGCCTCTCCAGGCACTCAGACGTTCTCACACCACCCTGCTAAGGCAGAGACATCTCCCAGCATCAGCTTTCCCTCCATCTTTCCCCAAATTCTACATTCTCCAGCCCCAGACTCATGGGCAGCAGCATTTGGGTGTTGTTGTGCCAATCCCTGGTGGTGCTGAGCATCAAATGGGTGCTGAGCTTCCAGCCTGGCAGCACCAGGCTCTTCATCTCCCAGCTCCAGTCTGGTGCCTCCTCTCCTCTGGTGGGTTGCAAACAATTTCAGTTCTTGTTTTGGGGGTCTAAGACTGCAGTTCCATCCCCTCCATGCACACATCTACTCAACACCCAACTGGGATTTAAACCACAAAACCCCATCCAGGCACTGAACCTTGGCTGCTGGGCAGGATGTGCTGGTGGGGTCCTGGCCTCTAGACTGGTTTGGGTTGGAAAGGACATGAAAAATCATCTATTTCCATCCCCCTGCCATGGGCAGGGACACCTCCCACCAGCCCAGGGGGCTCCAAGCCCCATCCAACCTTCAACACTGCCAGGGATGGGGCAGCCACAGCTTCTGGGGGGACCCTGGGTTCAGCACCCTCACACCAAAGAATTTCTTCCTAATCTCTCATCTCAATCTCCACTCTTTCATCTTAAAATGGTTTCCCCTCATCCTATCACTCCATACCCTTGTGAAAAGTCCCTCCCCAGCTTTCTTTTTGTGTCCTTTCCTAAAGGGAATGTCACAGCAGGCAAAGAAGGTAGAAGATGGGGTGACTGAAACGTGAGGAGTCAGCTCAGGAGGTTGCAGCTGGAGCTGCTGTAGTTCCTCAGTGCCCCAGCCCTGGTGGCCCTGCTTGGCCATGGGTTTATTACAGCAAGCAGCAAATCACTGAGTTCTCTGGGGTTTTATTCCTGTTATGGCCACCTGTCTGTGGCCAGCTCGTGGCTGGTGGTGGCTACTGCAGAGCTACCTGGTCAGAGCAGTTCCCATCCCTCCCTGCAGATGCAAGCACATGGCTGACAAAAGGATTGCCTCAAAGAGAAAGGAAAAAAAATCTTCTCCAGCTGATCCTATTCCCTTGGAGACTTCCAGCAAAGCAGATGAAGGCTGCAAGTTTTTCTGCTCCCTGTGTTTTGGAAAGTCAAACACCAACTGGACCCTGATCCTGACCTCAACGCCTCGCAGGGAGAAATTAAAAATAATAAAAAATCATGTTAGTGATAACATCACTGATGAGTTTGGCACCACTAAATGGGAAGTTTGCATTAGCAGTGAGTAATGAGCTGATCTGCTGCCACGGGTGCCTTACAGAATGCCCACTGCCATGGGAATAGATGGGTGAATATTTCCCTAACCAAACTCTCTGGGGCAAACACAGAGTGATCTCATGTGGCATGTCACGGGGCTGGCTGAAATGTCAGCCCTGCACTGGGACAGAGGGGTGAGCAGGTCAGGTCAGATCTGGAATTAAAAGGATTATTTGTGCCCCACTCCATCCAATGCCTTGGACTGCAAGGACCCAAACAATCCTTCCCTTCATTCTCCAGCAGACTGGTATTTTCGGGAAGATGGGAACCATTAATATCCTGATTCTTAGTTTTTTCTCTCTCTCTCTCTTTTTTTTTTTTTTTTTTTTTTATCTTTATTTTTATTTTTGACACACACCCTCCTGGCATAGTTGAGGCTGGGATTCAAGTCCAGACCAAGATCTTGGTATTTCAAAGCTGTGTAGATGTGGAATGCAGGGCCATGGGTTAGTGGTGGACTTGGCAGTGCTGGGTTAATGCTTGAAGTTGATGATTTTAAAGGTCTTCTCCAACCAAACCAATTCCATGATGCTATTTGCATCAAAGAGACAACAGAACCCTGGCAGTGTTGAAGGTTGGATGGGGCTTGGAGCACCTTGGCTGGTGGGAGGTGTCCCTGATCATGGCAGGGACTGGGAATGGATGAGCTTTAAGGTCCCACCAACCCAAACCAGTCTGGGATTCTATGATGTCCTTTAAGGGCTCAGCCAGCTTTTAACCCTGCTGCCCTTGGCATCAAGAAGGGGAGGAGGGGAAAGAAAGCAATGACTATTTTAAAGAATACAATGGGTGCTTAGTTTACATTGAAATTATCCCTCCTCCCTCCAGTCTGTGTTCCAAGGCTGTGTCTGGCCAAACCCTCACGATTCATGCTGTAGGGACCTCATGGTGACACTTGGCTGATTTGCTGCTGGAGAGCCCTTTGCTCTCCTCTGCTTCTGACAGAAGAGCCCTGGCAGCAGTTTGCAGACAATATCCCAGTTCAGCACCATATCCCAGTTCAGCATTTTATCCCAGTTCAGCACAACAGCCCAAGCTTGGCCCATCAGCAGGTTTGAAGGCATTTGGACCCCCACCTGAGCACTTCACTGCTCTGAGAGCTCCGTGGGTGCTTCCTGAGAGCTCTTCTCCCTCAAGCCCCCAATGGATCAAGCCTTTTGTGCTTTTTTGGGGTTTTTTTGTGTAACAAGAAATGGGCTTGCAATTTTCCTTCAAAGGTTCAATTGCAGGGTTTTCTTCCTCAGGATAAAGTGGTGATATATTTGTGTGTCCAACAATCTCCAGATGTTGTGAGAAAGTAAAATATACTCAAAGAAGGAGGTTTGGGGTTTTTTTCCCTTCCAACTATCCAGCCAGGGAGTGGCAATAGTACTTTGTGGTGGTGTAACCCATTGGAACTTTTCCTAGGGAATGATTCTTACACATCAGGCACCCTCACCCATATATATCTGTGGTAGACATCTCTCCATGCCTTGGATATTACCACTCCAAGAGAAGGAGTCCCACTGACTAATTACTTTTGTTAAATCTTGATTTCTCAAGTGAGAAACCCAGCCCTAAAAAGAGCCCCAAGACTCTGCAGAAAGTTCTCTGTGAGCACAGATGAAGGAGAAGTTGGCAGTGAGCAGGGTTTGGGGTTTTTTCCCCCAGGACCACATCTTGTGTCACAGTAAGAGCAGGGGAAGAGCTGAGGGTCTGTCTAGAGGTGAGATCCATGGGTCCCTTACTGACCAGTAACCAAACATAACTGCCACAGAACCTCTTCTGAAAGAAAGGCATTGGACCAGGACCTGACAGCTGAGTTTCCTGTGGTTCTGAAGGTGATGCTGAGCTCTGTGCCCCCCCAAAGTGTGTTTCCTGCTCTGCAGTTTAACCAAGGGCACCCTGCCCCTCATGCTTCAGCAACAAGCTGGATTCAAGAGGACATTTGCTGCCAGCTCCTATGGATGAGAGAGCACAATTTATGTAGGAAAAGAGGGAGTCTTTCCCTGGAGGTGTGTGTAGCAGGTTGGCCACGGGTAGAGGGCAAGAGGCCAGTCCTGGGTGGGACATGGGGACACCTTGCATGTCACTGGGACACTTCAAGCAAAGAGCACAGACTGAGAAATCAGCAGGATTGGTCACCCTTCCTTTCATTCCTTAAATTATTTACTTTACTCTTTTCTGCTGGCAGCTGATTTGTCAGAGCAAGTGAAGCAGCTAGAAAGAGAGTTGTGGCTGCAGGAGGAATATTACAGCAATTAAAAAGGGCCATAAACAGTTCCCTCCATATGAAACCACTCATTGAATTTGACAAGAGGCTTTTTGTTCTTCTCCCAGCCACCAAACACAATGCAGCCTCTTTCCCTTTCAGAAATGCCAGCACATTTGATTTTATTTTTTTTTTTTTAAATTCCCACCAAGGATCCCAGGCACTCGGATCAATACACTGGCAGACTGAAAGAGAAAAGAGACCCTTTTTTTTTTCCTTTTTTTTTTTTTTTTTTTTTCTTTTTTCTTTTTTTTCTTTTTTCTTTTTTTAATTCCCCTTGCTCTGCAATGTCTCGTGGATGGAATTAACAGTGATGGGAGTGTGTCACAGCCCAGCTGTAATTCAGAGACACGTCATGAAACCAGGCTGTCCTGGCACTGGTCCAGCTGTCAGAGGTAATAGAGAAGTAAAGCAGCTCCATTGACCTCCCCCAGCACACTGCTCGCTGGCAAGCACTGATTTAAACCTCTTCAGATGTCAGGGGGTGGCATCTGGAGATGACTGGGGAGGTACCAGTGGATGTTCCCTCCCTGCTCTTGTTAGGTGAGCAGAAAGTATGGCAGAGCTGGAAGGATGGTGTAGGGTTCATTGCCATGTTTGCTTTGACTCCAGAAGACAAAGAACATGCTAGCATTGTCATGTAATTAAAGAATCTCAGGCTGGAAAGGCCCATTTTTGATTTTTCTAGGTGGGAACACAGTTTAGTGTGAGCCTGGCATTCAATAAATAAATTGCAAAATCAATATACCCAATCTAGAGTTCATTACCATGTTTCTCAGCATTCTGCTGCAAGTCATGTCCTGTGTTAATGAGTGTTTTCTCATTTTGACACATCCCTTGTAGGGTCATTTTGGTCACTGCCATTTATGTGCCTCGTTCCTTGGCTGAGCTGTCCCTCCCATAGGATCAGCCATGGATTCTCACAACCACTGCAACTGGTTGGTGGTCACCACACAACCCAAAGAGCACAAGAGCAGTGATGCCTCTCATCTCCTTTGCCTGCAGTGATGCTTTAGGCTGCTTGTCCCAGAGGAGTGGTCCAAAAAACTGGTACCAGGCTCCAACACCAGATGGGGACAAGAGGGATGAAGCTCCTTGGGGACAGCCCCATGTCCCTGTTGTGTTGCCTCTCCAGCTGGCCAGTTCTCAGCTTCTCAGCCCTAGCTCCAAAGAAATGTCACTCCAGATCCTGTCAGAACCAAAGGATGATCTCCAGTGTGTCCAGTTCTGGGCCCCTCAGCTCAGGAAGGAGCTTGAGGTGCTGGAGCAGGTCCAGAGAAGAGCAAGGAGGCTGTGAAGGGATCCAGCAGAATTGCTGTGAGGAAGGGCTGAGGGAGCTGGGGGTGTTGAGGCTGGAGAAGAGGAGGCTCAGGGGAGACCTCATCACTCTCTCCAACTCCCTGAAAGGAGGTTGGAGCCAGGGGGGGGTTGGGCTCTTTTCCCAGGCAACTCTCAGCAAGACAAGAGGGCAGGGTCTCAAGTTGTGCCAGGGGAGGTTTAGGTTGGAGATGAGAAAGAATTTCTTTCTGGAGAGGGTGATCAGGCATTGGAATGGGCTGCCCAGGGAAGTAGTGGATTCTCCGTGTCTGGAGATCTTTCCAAAGAGCCTGGATGTGGCACTGAGTGCCATGGGCTGGGAACTGCAGTGGGAGTGGATCAAGGGTTGGACTTGATGATCTCTGAGCTCCCTTCCAACCCAGCCCATTCTAGGATTCTATGATTCTATGATTCTATGAATGTCTAAGATACGTTCTTGCAACCATTCCAGAAGGATGGCAAGAAAACCAGGACTTTCCTGGTGGTCAGCAAAGGACACCAAGCCTGTCACACCCTCCCTGAGGTCTCTTTGGGTGACAACTGCTGGGCTCCATGGCTCAAGAATTGTGGTTGGGCCAGGCAAGACTTTGGTCTGTGCTGGTGTGGCTGTTCTTCCATGAATTCATCCTGCCAGCTTCCCCTCCATCCTGTCCCTTCCCAAGCTGTCCCAGAAAAAGGAAAACACTCAGGAGGAGCCAACAAAAGGAAATTAACTGCCCTGCCTGGCTATATACAACCCTCAGGCCAGGAGCAAGCTGCCTTGGTGTATTCCAGGAGATTTATGCATCAAACCCAGCTGGGCTGCTCATATGTTGGTGAGAAACCATGATTTTTACCCCTCAAACCCAGCCCCAGTTTCACCTTCCTGAGCCCCCTGGTTGGGGTGGCTGCAATTTCTGAACAAGATGATAAAGAAACAGAAAAGAATTCTGTCAAGGTTCTTTGTGTGTGTGCTGTAAATTGTCCATATATCAAAGATACTGCCTACATTCAGCATTTAATGCTACCAGTAAAAATATAATGTGAGGGGGGAGGAAAAAAAAAGAAAAGAAAAAAAAAAAAAGGAGTTGCTCACAAGGAAGAATGAATAATCTGAGTGAAATATTGAGCCTGTAAATCCAGCAGTTCTCCTTTTGGCTGGAGCACTGGTATTTCTTACTATTTCATTTACATAAATCAATGCTGAAAAAAAAAACCCCACCCTCATAATAGCAGAAATCATATTCTGTAGCTTCAGGGAGCCTGGAGAATTTGAGGAAGGAATTTGGGAATTATAGACATGCTCCAATGAAAAGGAGCACCAGAGAGCCTGATTTTTCTAACCTTGTTCTTCTTGCTCAGAGGAATGAGTCCCTGGGTCTGCATCCCAGGGGTGAGGTCATGCCAGGAAAGTCTAATAAAATCAGTGGCTTTAACTTTCTGCTTCTTGGTTCATTGGTTAAATTTTCCACAAAATTTTGATTTTTCAAGAGGTGATTTTCAGTTCTGGCTAGTGGCAAAAAAATAAAAATAAACAAAGACAGAAATATTCTGCCTGATATTTTGGTGTCTATTGACAAATCCTGCAGGGAAGCAATAAAAAGGAGCAGTGTCACCTTACTGTGACCTTAGGAGAAGAGAAAAGAGAGCATGGGAAGTGCTGGAAAAGGAGAGTGGTTTGGTAGAGCCTCCAGAAGCAAAGCCTCAGTGACTGCACTGGAGCACTTGTCCAAAGAACCAGAAAAAAGGTTCTTCTGAGTGCTAGAGAAAAAAAACCTCCACGAATTCCTTATTTTAATTCTGCTTTTCTCTGTTTTCTCTTCCTTTGCCCTGAAGAAGTTGCTGATTATAATTTCAGTGCAGTTTGAGATGCAAGCTTAATGGAGCGGGCCCTTCTATTTTTGTACCCTGTGCATTGTCATGTGAAATAATGTGGATTATATTTTCCTGTTGTTGATGCATTGAATCTACTTGATATTTAAATCCAGCAGTGTTTAGAGCAGGCTGAGGTTCTGTGCTGGGATGAGAGAGGCTTGAGGTTTGCTGGGGTTTTGATTATTTATTTTGCCTTGTGGTTTTGTGGGCTTGGTTTTAGTTTTTTTTCTCTTTAATTTTTAACAAGGCAAAGTCAAAGAATAAATTGGAATGAAGGGCCAGTTCTGTCCTTACTCATAGCAAGAACAATCTTGATCTTCACTAGATCCTACTGAAAAGGACTGCTACCAACTGAGTGTTTTATGTTGAAGATCTGAAGGTCCTGAGTTGATTCTTTGTAGCTGGGGTTTTTAGTGTTCTTTCTGCTGTGATATTTCCAGCCTGAGATTTCTCCTCACCTCACCCCTCTTCTCCCAGTAATTCTGCTCCTGATGTGTGCTGCCTGTCAGAAGCTTCCACGAGTGTCACCAAGGCCACAGAGCAGCTGTGACATGAAATTCCTGCTCTTGGAACCCAGCACATAAGAAACTGCCTGGCCCAGAAAACCCTGGAATGGAACAAACCCAGGTGCAAGAATGGGCTAAGAAAAGCCAGGAAATGGGCTAAGAACAGATGTAATGCACCCTAAACCTATTAAACCCCAAAGTGAGGGTTTGCCAGTGTGGTCCAAATTCTAGTGTGGTCCAAATTGTGGTGGTTTGAGCTTCATCTGAGCTTGATCTGCAGAGCAGGGCAGGAGGAGCTCCTGTGCTGCCTTGAATTTGGTCACCAGAGTCCTTCCACTGTTTCTCCTCATTTTTTGTGAGCATCTGGGCTGACCTCAGCACTGAGGATGTTCTGCAGGGACGTGACCTCCTCTCCTCTGGGTCTCTGCTGTCCAGTCAGGACATTTTAGCCAGAAGATACAAACAAGGTTGGTTCAGAAGCCACTGAGATCTCAAGCAAATTACCACCAGGGTTACTTCTCACTCAGATTCCCATTCCATTCCTGGATATTCCTTCAGGGTTGGATCCTTCAGCTGGGACAAGGCTGAATTTCTGGTGCAGAAAATGGACACTGAGAAGGGAAATATTTTAAGCCTTGGAAGCCAGCAGAGAGAGGGGAGGTAAGGTCAGTAGTCACTGGGTGTTCTGAAAGAGGAGAAGAAGAAGGAAGGAGGAGGTGCAAGAAAGACAGAATCAGTTCAGAAGCTGCAAGAACCAGAGCCATAGTTCATGGTTCACTACCAGAGCTATTCGGGTTTTTAAAAAATATTATTATTATTTATTTCACATTAAGCTGCCTTCCTTCTTGTACTTCTCTCAGTGGACATGACAACAGTTGATCTCTGTCCTCTTTATAATAACCTTTTATGTGTTGGAAGTGAGTTGCCATGCCAACCTTTTCTTCTGTTGCCAAGCAGAGGATGAAGTGAGAGCTCCACTTCCAATTCAGCACCAGACGTAAGATCTCAAGTGGAGCCATCTCCTCCAAAACCAGAAATGCAGCAGCAGATTCAGAGCCCCTGATCTCAACAGTGTCTCTGACCAAATCCTATCCCAAGTCAGTCTGCTTGGGGTTTCTCTGAGCTCCTCATACTGGCATGGGACCAGGTTGTTGGGGCTTTTTCCAGCCAGGAGGTCCAAGCAGGATACAAACACTGCCCCTCAGGAGCCACAACTCTGTCCTTGAAACCATGGACCAAACCTCTGGCAATGCTTCTGGGAGCATTACACATGTTTAGAAGGAGTTGTGCTTGAATCAAATGCATCAGTAGAAGGGATCAGGTGCAGAGCATTAGCCCAGGAATGAAGAAGCCCCTGTTTGTGCTGCTGGTGACAGAAGCAATGAACTTTCCTTGGAAACAAAACAAAGAAGATGGAGGAAACTCAGAGCTGAGGAAGAACCTGTTTCTTCCATACCTGGAATGGTTTGGGGTAGAAAGAACCTCAAATACCACCCAGTCCCATGGTCAGGGACACCTCCCACCAGCCCAGGTTGTTCCAAGCCCCATCCAACCTTCAACACTGCCAAGGAGGAGCCTCCCTGAGAGGAGCTGATCCAGGGATGACATCTGCAAGCTTATCTGGGTTGGTCAGACCAGAGTTTATCTGTGTCAGTCATGCAAGATTAAAGCTGCTTGTAGTGGTGATGCTCAGAAGTACCCAAGGGGTTCATCTGATGTCAGCAGTGGGGACATGGTGGGGGTGGATGTCCTTGGATGGGAAATCCTGGGTGCCACCATCCAGGATTGCAGCCTGTCTCCTTCTGTGCCCCTTTTTCTCAGCCTACCATGGATCTGGCCAACCTCAGCCACCTTCTACAGTGGATCTCTCACCATCCTTTCTGAGAACCAACCATCACCAAAGCCACAAAGCTGACCAAAGGAAAGCAGAGCCCCATAAGGTGAAAACCTAACACCTGTGAATTGCCAGAACTGGTATTTAAGAGGACTGCATCCAAATGGAGCTGTAGAGAGGAACAGGGACACAATGCCACTCTGAAACACTATTTTTTTTTTTGCCTTCCCCTTACAACATCACCAGACCCAGCAAAAGGCAATCAAGGTTCATGTCTGGGTACAGATGAGGCAAGGATGTTACATGGTGTTTGGTCATTAGCTTTCAATGAGAGCAGGTGTCAAGGGAAAGGGCCCTGCAGTCTGAGGAGGGGATGATTTACAGACCTGAGAAATAAGGAAGCTTGTAAGGAACAAAGCTTGGAAATAAAACTGCACGCTCCACCTGCATTGCTGCCTCCCCGTGTGTGTACTCAGAGCTCATATTTAGTGCTGCTGGTGGCACATTGACAGACGGCTTAGTGAAAACAAATGTTAATGTTAATTAAGCTGGAAAACTTCCCAGATTTTAGAATGTGAGCGTTTGCTTGGATAATAATTCAGATAGCCTGTGCCCTGCTTAGCACTTTCACTGGGAAACGTGAGCACTCAGAAGCTGGGGATCAAACGACCAGAGGTGCTCAGCTAGATCTCTGATTTATTTATTTTTTTTTTCCCTAGGATGCTCCTCGTAGCATCTTTCCCAAAGCTTTGGGCACCCTGTGGTGAGACAAGTGATCAGACACCCCTCACCTTCCTTCTGAGAATGTACTCTGCTAACAGAGCAAGGAAAAGCTCCCTGACATCCCTCCTAAATCCTCCTTTACTTAATTTCATTCCAGTGCTTCCAGATGATGATAATTAACCTCTCTTCCTGCAGACAAATAGCAAGAGCTTAGAGGGCTGAGCAGGGAGAGGTTGGGCAGGGTTTCCTATGCACACAGTCAGATCTCCTGCTTAATCTACTTTTAGTTCTCTTGGCTTCATCATGGCCTACACTGACTTAGCACCAGCTAATGATCTGGCCCATTGATTTTAAACTCCCTGCTCCATCCTTTTAATTCAACTCACGGTCACCAGTGCCAGCCTGAGACTTATGAATCCCAGGGAAGGGCTGGGGGCTAAATAGATGTTCCAGCTTTATTATCACAGGGATGGGACTGTTCTGCATTTATTTATTTATTTATTTCGGGCTGGAAGGGATGAAGGGAAAAAAAAAAAAACAACAAAACCCACAAACCACCAATTAGGAAATGAGGGGATGTACACAAATAGCCCAGAACCCCCTGGTAGCACTTGTGTCTTTATGGGAGGCCACGTGATGGCTCAACACATTCCTATTTTCTGCTTCAGTGAGATGGCTTTCATACTGTGGAGGCAACACACACCCGAGTCCCAGCTGGCAGCTCAGCTCACCCTTGGTATTGCAATTAAAGCCTCCTTGGCATCCAGTTGGGGTGATGCTCCCAAGAGGCCTCCTTAACATTTTCCAAAGGGACAAAAGCTCAGGACTCGGAGATGCTGCTGGAGCCTGGCACGGGGTGGGCAATGGAGACACTTGTCCAGGGCTGCTGTGTCCTGCAAGGCAGGATGCTCCCCAGACCTCTCCCTGGAAAGCAAGGAGCCACACAATATGTTTTCTTTTAATTGCCACTTGGTTCCAGATATCCTCCAAACTCTGTCAGCTGGGCAGGAAGAGCTTTCCCGCCTCTGCGTTTCCCCTTCCCTGACCTTCACGTGTCCCTCCTGCTTTGCCTCCTGGCTGCAGCTCGAGGCTGGGGGAGATGTTGTGCTCACACTGCCTAAGAATATATGTCCTGGGAATGGTGCCATTTCAGTGCACTTCCAGCAAAGCCATTTAATGTAGTAAAAATACTCCCAGGTTCCAGCCTGAATCACAGGCCTGATGAAGGCCGTGCTGGCTGCTGACAGGCACCAGCTATTGGGAAGCTCTGTGGGAGGCTGATTTTTACAGTGATTCCTTTCTGAACAACCAAAAAAACCCTAAATGGAAGGGAGGAAAAAAGTGTTGCAAGAAAGCCCAGAGCATGAGTGAGTGATTTGAGGTCATGGAATCCCAGACTGGTTTGGGTTGGAAGGGACCTTCAAGATGATCCAGTCCTACCCCCCTGCCATGCCCAGGGACACCTCCCACCAGCCCAGGGTGCTCCAAGCCCCATCCAACCTTCAACACTGCCAGGGATGGGGCAGCCACAGCTTCCTTGGGCCAGGGATTAGGAGAGGGGATGACTGGAGAGTATCTGAACCTACCCCTGAGAGCCTCAAACCCCTGTAAACCAGCAACACCCCAGAGCTTTGGACTGGTAATGGAGCAACTCCAAGGCCAGAAGACACCACAGACCATTTCCTTCAACCTCTTTTTGTTGTTGGATTCAGGGGTTAGGAGCATACTGAGAGCTTTGGGTTGAAAGTGTCTGCCTTTTGAGGAGGAAATTCAGGCTTGATGTGAAAGCCTTCAGCAGCAGAGAGATGCAGTGCTTTCCATGGCACTTTGTTCAAATGGTCCATCACTCGGGTAAAAATTATTTCTATTTGAATATGTCAGGATTCCACTTCCAGTCATAAATATACCTTTCTCCACAAGATTAAAGACTGCTTTGCTAACCACAATTTTCTCCCTATGAAAGTACTTACACACCTTAATCAAATCAGTCACCTCTCCATCTCTTTTTTTTTTCTTTTCCCCTGATAAACTCAGCAGATTGGATTGCTGAAAGTCTCAGGGCAAGGCACTTTCTCCAGCTCTCAAGTAAAGTTTCTTGCACTTTTAAAAAAAATTTTGACAGTCTTCAGCCCTCTCCCCAAACTTCTTTTTCAAACTGAGAGCAGACAACCAGCTGGTCTGCACATCCCAGCCTTGGAAAACATTCCTCCTTTCCTAATTACAACTCCCTCCTTGTTTTCTTGTGAGTGTCTGGTGGGGGATCCTGGTGGGAATTTCTGGTGAGCTGCTTACTTACCAAGACCCTTTAACCCTATTCCCTAAAATGAGCTGAATTCCTTAAATCTGCACATCCCAGCCTTGGAAAACACTGTTCCTTTCCTAATTACAACTCCCTCCTTGTTTTCTTGGGAGTGTCTCGTAGGACCCTGGTGGGGATTTCTGGTGAGCTGCTTACCTACCAAGACCCCTTAACCCTATTCCCTAAGATGGGCTGAATTCCTTAAATCTGTCAGGGTAACTTTGCAACTGTCTGTTTAAAATCCTTCCTCTCCCTGTCAAACCTGGTAATCTCTTTGCTCTGAGTAAAAGCTGGAGTTAAGCAGCACAGGGCTTGCTACAACCTTGTGCAGATTTCTCCTCAGCCAACATTTTAAGTGCATTTTAATGACTTCCCAATTTTAAAACAAATGCAATCCTCGTTGCTTCCCAGTATCCTGGTAATGATTGCTAATCATATTCATGAAATACAAATAATTCTGTTAAATTATTAAAAAAAAAAAAAAAAAAAAAAAAAAAGGGAGAGGAAGGTGAGAACATCCTGAGGGATGGAGATGTTATTAGTTTCTTCTCCTCAACTAGCAAAGAGCTAAATATTGCTGAGATTCCCTGGTGTTTTCAGCATGCCCTGCAGTTCTCTAAGCCTGGGATTTTCCCTTGTGTCTCCAGGTTTCCTCACCAACACTCTGAATTTCTCATTTTTGCTAATTACCATGTTCCTCATTCTGTTTCTCCTTCCTTGTCTTTTTTTTTTTTTTTCTTTTCCTACTTGTTGCCTTTGTTTCAAAAAGGGATTTTAGGCCACGCTGTCCCTTTTCTTGATCTGCAAATTGTAGTTCTACCATGGCAGGAAATGCAGAAAGACAAATCTGTCCTTGCCACAATGCTGGGGCTGATTATAAAGCAAGAGAGGAGTGGATACAAGAAAATACTCAAGAAAATATTCCCACTTGCACCTAGCTGCAAAAAATCTCTCAATCAGCCAAATTTGGCCATTTTCAAGTCTCTGGTGCTCATCTAATCACAGAGGGACAGCAAGCTCTAATACCTGTGATGCCACCACTTCTTTCCACCCATCACATTTTGCTTAAAAAAAAAGCTCCCAGATGAAGGAAAAGGCTTAGTTTAATTCCTCAAATTGATTTTTTTGGGGTGGGTTTGCTACTGGCATACAAGTCAGGTTAAACCACAGGGAGAGGAGGGAAAAAAAAAATCCAGAAAGGGTAGAAAATTGAAAGAATTTGCTGCTTCCAGCTCGTGGCACTATGGCCAATATAAATGGCCCAGAACTGATCCAGGAAATTATACTGAAAGCAGCTGATTAAAAGCTTATGGCTAAAAGTGCAGCATGGGCTTGGAATAACAAGTAGGAAAATTGGAGGGGGGGTGGGATGCCCTAGGACCAGAGCTCTGCTAGCCAGTTATTTTGCCCTCAGGAAAAGGAAAGAGGCAGGACACAACTTTCTTTTGCTATAAATGGACCAAACCCATGTGAGAAACACACCTGGAGGTGGAATTTTGATAGAGAGAGAGGTTCAGAGCCTCTCTCCCTGCCTCTAGATAAACCTCTGCCCAAACCAGGTTGAAGGGCTCCAGTAGCTTTTCAGAACTTTCTGGATCCAAGCTGAGGTGACTTCTGGCACCTGAACACCCTTCACTGAGTTTTCATGGTTCTAATGTCCCCTTTCTGTGCACAGCTGAGCCTCTGGAGCTCAGGAAAACTTATATATAGATCAGGTGTGTCAGGAAGGTAGTTTAAGTCCCACTCCTATATTTTTTTTTGGTGTGTCTGTGTGCACTTTTGCCCCTCAAATTTGAGTTTTGAACTTTGTGTGGGTGGGAAGATAAAATAATAATAATAAAAAAAGATGTTTTTGTTTTCAACATGCATTGCTTTTTGGAAAGCTCTGCTGAGGAGGAGGTGCACAATGCTTGGCAGCTTCCCCTCTGGCCATACCTGGTGTTTGGTTGGTGCTGCCAGAATTTAATCCTCATTTCTGGGGTTCAGATGAACCTCAGGTCTCACAAATAATCCAAGGCTTGAAGTTTCACCTTGATTTGAGAGGAAAAGGCAAAAAACTGAGAGATACTCCTGAGTTCAGCACAGGTCTGTCCCAGAGCTGCTTCTGGACCAAGGTGCATCGAGCTGAGGTTCATGGAGCTTCCTACCCCCTCAGTCCTCACAGACAATTCCAGGGATTTCTGCAAGATAGAAAAATAGATTGATTGATCAATTAATTGATCCCTGAGTCAGCCTGGATCACCCTGGGTGCGTGGCAGAGGTGAGAACCTGGACTCACTTGCCTAAACATCAGCTTTAATGACATCAGGGTTCATGTGTGACCCTTTTCCCTTTTTCATTTGTGAACCTTTTCCTTTTTCATTTGTGAACCTTTTCCTCTTTCATTTCCCTTTTTCTGTTGCTGTCTCAGGACATGTAAAGAGGTGTTCTGCAAATAAGCATGAACATTGTATATCCAGGGTGATTGTCAAACAGCCAGATTAAGAACAGGGAAAATGGGCACATGGTGTTCAGGCATAAAACCACTGGAAAAGATGCTCAACAATGAAGTGGAATTAAATGAAATTCTAGCCACTCAGAATACATTATCCCTGCAGCATGTCCATGAAATCACTCTCTGAATTGCAGAGTAATTTGCTCTTAGCCTGTGAAGCCTTTCTGTTGGGTTTTTTTTTTTTTTCCCCCTCCTTTTATGCCCCCTCCTCTTATTTTTTTTTTTTTTTTTTTAAGAGCAATCATTTGGGAACTCATTTCTCACTCATTTTGCTCCCAAAGGAAATATTCTACAAGGGGAACAATAGTGATGCCTCATCCTGACGTTACGGGTCACTCATTCAGCAGCAGTAATGGGACCAATTCCCAGTTGCTCTGCCTGTGTGCACTGAGCTGCTGCTGGAAGTGTTTTCATGTCCTTTAACTCCTCTCTGGGTTACTACTGGCTCATTGCTCCAGCAGCCACCAATTTGTCTTTGCAGAGGAGCAAGCTGTGTAGTCTGACCTGGCAAGGCTCCACGTGAAGCTCTTAACAGAAGCAGCAGCTCTGGTGGGGACAGAGGGGGAATAACACTGCACAGCTCGACCCAAAGAAGGGACAGAGAAATTAATTGTCACAAAAATTGCTCCTCTGCTGTAGAGCCCAGGCAGGAGGAGCTTCATCCCCAGCTGGACAGGGTGTATGTGACCATTTCTGTGTCTCTGTCATCGTTTGCTCAAGGAGGGACAGCCCAGCCCCTATGTGATGCCACCATCCCCTATTGCAGGCTTTGTGGTGCCCTCATCCCCATCTTCCAGTGCTTGAAGAGCAGCTACAAAGAGGGTGGAGAAGATCTGGTTTTACAAGGAATCACATGGAAAAGATGAAGGGTAATGGGTACCTACAAGTTACTTCTGGTGAGAGTCCAACTAGACACAAGATTTTTCACTGGAAAAATCCCCCCAGGGAAGTGCTGGATTTCCCAAACTTTTAATATGGAGAAGGTGCAGGGGCATCTTGTCTAGACCATGCTTCTGCCAAGAAAGGTTGGACCAGATAACCCCTGAGGTGCCTTCCAACCTGGTGTTTCTTAGCTCTGCAATCCTATGTTGTTGCTTGTATCTCACAGAACCATGGTTTGGGTTGGAAGGGACCTTAAATACCATCCAGTGCCACCCCTGCCATGCCCAGGGACACCTCCCACAGCCCAGGGTGGGAAAGGAAAAGGAAAGGAAAGGAAAGGAAAGGAAAGGAAAGGAAAGGAAAGGAAAGGAAAGGAAAGGAAAGGAAAGGAAAGGAAAGGAAAGGAAAGGAAAGGAAAGGAAAGGAAAGGAAAGGAAAGGAAAGGAAAGGAAAGGAAAGGAAAGGAAAGGAAAGGAAAGGAAAGGAAAGGAAAGGAAAAGGAAGTCCCACATCGTTTGAATTTCAGCACTAAGAGCCCCAATGTATGAGTGAGGCTTTTAAGGAGATTTAGAGATCTGGTTTGGGGTGGCTGGAAATCTCCTCCTCCCACCTTCCCACTACAACTACTGAGAGCCAACTCCCCATGAGAATCCCAAAACCCCAGACTGGTTTGGGTTGGAAGAGACCTGAAAGATTTCCCATTCCCACCCCCTGCCACCTCCCACCAGCCCAGGGTGCTCCAAGCCCCATCCAACCTTCAGCACTGCCAGGGATGGGGCAGCCACAGCTTCTGGGGGGCAGCCTGGGGCTCAGCACCCTCACACCAAAGAATTTCTTCCTAAGATCTCATCTCCATCTCCCCTCTTGCAGCAGGAAACCATCCCCACCTGTCCTATCCCTCCATCCTCTTGTCCAAAGTCCCTTTCCAGCTGGACTTAGTGAAGCTCAGAGGATGAGAGCTCTATTAGACATCAGAGAACCTCCTCCAGCCTCATTAGTTCCTCCAGTCTCTGAATGACTTATTATCATAATTAAAAGGCCTGGGACTCATCCTCACATTTCCTGTTGCCATTTCCATGACTGGAGAAGAGGTTTGGAGAGCAATTGGGTTTGAAGAGCAGAGATGCTACGTTCACTTCACCCCAGTGTGGATGATGACACAGAGGAGCCTTGAGCTCTGTGAGTTTTGTTTTGGGGCTTTTTATTGAAAAAAATAAAAAAAAAGAGAGGCAATCTGTTCATTTCACAGATGCTCAAGAGCTCTTCAGAAATAATACAGGTGTGCATGGAAATAAATCTGCTTTGTTTACTGTAATAAATTCAGCTGGAAAAAAAAAAGGAAAAAAGGACTGAGAAGTTTTTCTCTTGGAAATAGCTTTTCAGTCACATCAAAGAAAGTTCAAGATGCTCAGCACTGGTGATAACAAAACCAGATTTTGGTCCAAATTAAGATAAGCAGAAGAGGAAAGCCTCTTACTTGGGGAAAAAAGAAGAGTTGAATGTTGATTTTTTTTTTTAAATGTATTTGTATTCCTTAGTTCCTTTTTCTAATTGAGTCTTCAGTCCTTCAAAGCATCAAAAATGCATTTAGCTCACAGCATCCTGAAAACCTTCATGGCCTTCAATCTGCATTCTCATGCTGAGATGTCACTATTGGAATCTGGACAGAAAAAAATGAAGTTCAAAAAAATAAAAATTGCCTCAGTGCTATTTCATCTTCCATATCTCAAGGTTTTCATCTTCCTCAGTGTCCTTGTCACACTTCAGTGCTGTTTATGCTCCTGTATCAACCCACACATCCAGCCTGTCAATCCCAACCAAATTTGCTGGTGTTTGCTTATAAAAAAACCCTACACAGACATCAAAAATGGATCCACTCACAGTCAATACAAAATGTGTCCATCATACAATCAGCCCAAAAGATGTTTTTCACCTCTCCCTGCACAAGGCCACAGTGGGGTTGAGATGAGCTCTCAGCTCAGTGACATGAAGTTTCCAAGTCTGTAGAAGTTTGGTGAAACTCAGCAGAGAAGGAAAGCTGGAGGTGAGGTTCTGCCTGGGAAAGGGACAACTGAGAAGGGATTAAGAAGGTCTGGAAGTCCAGGTGTGAGTGCCAGAGAAACTATGGAGAGGATCAATTTGTAGAATCACAGAATCACGGAATAATTTAGGTGGGAAGGGACCTCTAAAGGTCACCCAGACCAACCCTCACCTAGGTCAGAGCATCACCTTGAGTATCTCCAGGGATGAGGTCTCAACCACCTCCCTGGGCAGCCTGATCCATTGTTCCACCACCAGTTCCATCCTGCTTTTGTCAGTACAAAACTAAGGATTATTGAAGGAAGTTTATGACAGAAAGGTCCAGAAAAAAACCCTGAAGACAAAAGGAGATTATCCTTGTCAATAAGGGAAGAGGAGCAGCACTCCATGGAGTTCTGACTAGGAAAAAAAATAATTGTAGATTGCTTGTTGGAAGTTCACTTGCACTTCAGGATTCATTTGGCAGCAAAACCCTAGAACTGGCAGGCACATTGATGATAAAATGTTTCACAAAGAGGAAAGGTCTTTTCAAGCAAAACATGTTGTTTTCTGGGAAAATATTTCTAATCATCTTTTTCTCCAGAAGCAAATAAACAAACCACCCAACCAGAAATCCCTTTTTCTTCAAGCTTACGTGAGTTCTTCCACTTTATGTCATGATTATCCATTTAAAAACAGGGAAAAAAAAAAAGAAATAAAAAAGGAAACAGCAGTGTGGGAGGCTGGAAAGGAGAGAGAGGTCTTAGAAAAATGAAAAGAAAGTCAAAATCTTTGCAAGATGAGTGTGAGAAAACCCATGGAAAAGGATCTTTATTTCTTTTTTTTTTTTTTCCTTACTCAATTATGACTTGAATGGCTCATGCTGCTGCCATCCAACCTCTTCTATTCCTAGGAATGCAAAGGAATGATCTGGGCATTTCTGACCCCACAAACTCTTGTCCTGTCTTCTCCTTGACCACCTAACCCCAACACTGGTAGCCTCACCTCCCTGGGTTGTGCTGCAGTCAGCTTGAGTCCTGCCTTGCTCTGCAAACTCCTTTTCCTCTCCCAGCAAAGATTTAAGGCAGGAATAATAGGGTTTGGTCATTGTGATGTTTTGGTGTGTGTTTTATAGGGCATCCTGACTCACTGATTCAGGGAAGAGCTTTGGAGCTTGCTATAAAATCATCAGGTTCAATCAATCCTGCTGCTGGCTTCTCCTGGAACTTTATGAAGTGTAACTTCTATACCTGTGACTGCACAGATCTGTGTGTATATATATATATATATATGTGTGTGTGTGTATTTAGATATATATGTATATATAGCAGGTACTGTATTTTTGTTTCTGGAAGAACCAGTTAAAAGCAAACAGGAAAACACTGTGATGAAAACCAGCAAGTCTCAAAATGCTGAGAGCAGCACAAGGCTCTCTCCAGGTCCAGAGAAGGGAATAACTGTCATGAATTCCCTGCCAGGAATGTCTCCAAGCTCAGTTGCTCAGAGAGTTAACAAGGTCATTGCCTTTATTTTTTTTATTTTTTTTTTTTTTTGTGGATGCAGTCACCACCTCATAGCTCTAAAACTCTTGGGTCAGTGGATTCCCAGAATGGGTCATAAATCAACTTGCTGCTGGTGGGGTAGAGGGGCAAATTTTTTGGGGGGTGCCAGTTCTTTATGATGATGAGCTATGAGTTAGCTCAGCCTGCTTGTGGGCAGGATCTAGGGTATGAGCTAAACAGATACCTAGATAATAGATAAAAAGAGCATCTCAGTGAGACTGCTCAGTGCTGACACCATGGTCCATATCCCTGTGGGTTTAACCAATATCTTAACCTTCTCCCTTTTCTATATTTGAAGGGTGCAGAGAGCACAGCCAGGGTTTTTCCAGTGGTGCCCAGTGATGGTACCAAGAGTATTTCATCCAGCTGAATTTCTTCATGAAATCTGTGGAAGCTTAAGGACTTTGAACCAGAAAATTCTTCTGAAATTTGTGGTTTCAAAAGTTATGAAGGACCAAGTCAGCCAAGCAGATATTTCAGCTACATAAAAGGGCTCATTTCCCTAGGAAGCCAGCCTAAGAAAATAATCACATCCTTCACAAAAAAATTATGTGAGACAGATTCATCAGATAGGGGTTTGAACTGTGCACACATCCAGGTTTCCTACTAGAGAGGAATCCTCCCACCCAGAGCATCCCACTCTGACATCCTGGCAGGAAAATTTAGCCCCTCCAAGCTGTGTCTTGTCCCAGAGACCTCAAACCTCCCAGGATTTCAGCCCACAGCTCTTGTTCTTCAAACACACCTGCCAAAAAGATAACGAGCCCTATCAGTGACTTTCTAGGTTATAGCAGTAAATCTGGTAACCTCAAGACCATTGGCAAGTGCCCTTCCATTTCCTCTGTCCTGAGTGGATCCACACAAGACCTGAAATGCAGCTGGGTCAGGTTCTTGCTAGTGAGGATCTCAGTGTCATTAAGGAAAAAAATGACTTTGGAAGCATCCTTTGGAAGTTTAGGTACTGGTGGGTTTGGAGGTCCAGAGGTCCTATAGGCAAGGAGAAGCATTTAGATCATGGAAGGTCAGGAGATGAGGATGCAGGAGGGACACTGTGGGGATGGGGATGTGGGATCCCCCTCCAAGTGGGGAGGGTAAGAACAGGCTGACCCCACTGGAATAAAGATGAGAACTCAGTTTTTATTGGTGAGATCCAGCTACCAGAGTGCTGGGGGTTGTTTTCTTATCTGTCATGGATAGCTCACACTGCACCTCCCCAGACATTTTCTATTTTAGAGTACCAGAAGAAGCAGGGATTTCATCACTTCCCTCCCACAGATGGCCCAACTACTCAGCAATAGGTGGAAATTGCATCTTAATTTCCCTTTTAGTGAGCAGGTTGATACCTGTTCCATCAAAAGGGAGGCATTTCTTCTCTAAGAGCAGGGCTGCAAAACTCAACTGAAATGATCAGCACAATGAGTGGACAATTGTGATTCTTCTCTGATGATATTTGCGAAATCGAGAAATTACAACATTCTATTTCCAGTGGAAAAGGGGTTGGACTTACTGAAAAATGGAAAAGAGAAAAAAAAAAAAAGATCAAAATCAAAGTTCCCCTTTCCAGGAAGAGCACTTAACAATATGCAAGCCAAAGTGGATAAAAGCAGCTCGGTAACAACCCCAATTGCACAGAGATTGTCTCCTGCATTCCTGCACATTTTGCCTTTTTGACATTTAACTTTAATTTTATAGCAATTTAGCTTGCTCTTAGAGCCTGCTCTGTACGTTTGGGAAAGCAAAGTGATCTGTTAAATGTTTGTCTGAAATTCAAATCAGGCACAAAGCAGCTTTGTCTTTTCCTTAAAAAGGGAAAATGAGAGTGTGTCCCCCCCATCTCATTTTGGCACAGAGAGGCAAATTGTGCTCCTATTAGAAATTGATTATTAGACAAGAGGACAACTATAAATTAGTTTTGCCCATTGGTCAAGAGTCACACCATTAGATGCCTCTAGTTAAGAGTCCTAAATTCAGACTCACAGATAAGGTCCCAAATCAAGGGAAAAACAAAGCACTTGGGCACATGGGACAAGTGCTGTCCTGTCCCCCTCTTCCTTCAGAGCTCAACAAACACCACGTTGCAAACTGGGAAGATGAGTGATTCAGAACTCAACCAAATTATTGAGATTTTTGGGAGCTGCCAAGAGCTCTCCTGAGCAGAGCAGCTGTGTCCATGCCCTCTGACTTTTTACAAGGCTGTGCAGCCAGAAGAGAAGGGGTGATGGCTTTAAACTGCAAAAGATAAGCTTCAGGTTAGACTTCAGGAAGAAATTCTTCACTAGGAGGGTCATGAGACATGGCACAGGTTGTCCAAGAGAAGTTATGGATATTCCATGGCTGGAAGTGTTGAGGAGCTTGAACAACCTCGTGGAAGGTGCCCTTCCCATGGCAAGGGGGGTTGGAACCAGGTGATAGAATCCTAGAATGGGCTGGGTTGGAAGGGACCTCAGAGATCATCAAGTCCAACCCTTGATCCACTCCCACTGCAGTTCCCAGCCCATGGCAGTCAGTGCCACATCCAGGCTCTTTGGAAAGATCTCCAGACACGGAGAATCCACTACTTCCCTGGGCAGCCCATTCCAATGCCTGATCACCCTCTCCAGAAAGAAATTCTTTCTCATCTCCAACCTAAACCTCCCCTGGCACAACTTGAGACCCTGCCCTCTTGTCTTGCTGAGAGTTGCCTGGGAAAAGAGCCCAACCCCCCCCTGGCTCCAACCTCCTTTCAGGGAGTTGGAGAGAGTGATGAGGTCTCCCCTGAGCCTCCTCTTCTCCAGCCTCAACACCCCCAGCTCCCTCAGCCCTTCCTCACAGCAATTCTGCTGGATCCCTTCACAGCCTCCTTGCTCTTCTCTGGACCTGCTCCAGCACCTCAAGCTCCTTCCTGAGCTGAGGGGCCCAGAACTGGACACAGGACTCAAGCTGTGGCCTCCCCAGGGCTGAGCACAGGGACCTGATGGTCCCTTCCAACCCAAACCATTCCATGATTCCATGATTCCATGATTCTGCTGGAATCCCACTGCCCCAAGGCAGTCCCTTCTCTTTGTCTTCTCCATCTCCACTTTTCCATCACAGAAGGACCACGCTGAACCTGCTTGGCTTCATTTCACCCCCCAGTAAGGTATCTGCAGGGCTCACCCAGGGCTGCAGAGCCTGCAGGGGGGGTAGGAAGGACCAGGGCAGGAAATATTTACCCAAGATGTTGCTGGACTGAACCCTGCACTGAAATACCCAGTCAAGATCATGACCTGGTCAAAACTAAACCTGGGAGAAGAGTGAGCAGGACCCAGAATTTGCCCTATGACATCCACAAGCCAGTTAAGTTCACTGATCCTGCCTAAATGAGATTAAAAAACAAAACAAAGCAAAAAAGTTAATTTTCTGCTAAGTTGAGGAATCAAACTGGACCACAGAGGAGTCCCTGAGCACCAGAGCCAGAGCAGAAGGATCCCTGGGCATGAAAAAGCACAAAGAAATAAGACAGCACTTTTTGGGCAGCACTGAGCCATGTGCAGAGCATGATTGCTCCTGGAGTCACAGCTTTTTCCAGGAGTCTGATGTCGTTGGCTACTGAGATTTTTCTGTGCTGTCCCTGCACATTAATTTGTTGTCTGAAAATATAATTTCCTTGTTTCCATTTAACAAAATTAGTGATTAGAAGAATCAATTCTGAAGGGGTTTTTGTTTGTTCTGTGGGGTTTTTTGTTTTATTGGGGTTTTTTTGTTATTCTTTGGGCTTTGGTTTTTTTTTTGGTTTTTTTTTGTTTGTTTGTCTGGGGTTTTTGTGTGTGTGTGTTTATTTTTGTTTTGTTTGCTTTTTGGTGTTGGGTTTTGTGGGTTTTTTTGCCTCTTCCTGCTCATGCATCCTCTGCCAGTGACCTGCAATTTTCCCAGGGCTGACAATTATTCAAAATTATTCACTGATGACCTTGTGAATATTCTTGGCCTTTCTGTTGCTTGCAAGGAGCCTGTGAGCAGAATAATGTTGGAAAGCAGGGACAGCTCTGAGGTTCAGCAGTTGTTCTGGACTCCAGGAGAGCTACGTGGGCCACAGCATCTCCAGCTGACCCTCCAGCTCATTAAATCCCATTCCTTAATGCCTCTGGGCAAGCAGCTTGGTACCTGAGCTGAACCTTCTCTTCCATGGCAAGGTTTGCTTTGATGATAATGGTGAAATTATTCATGTCTGCAAGGTGCTGCTGCTGGGGTAATGTCAGTGTAGGGCTGAGGTAGAAATATCCTGAGCTGTTAATTCAGAGAGGTAACATAATAAGGGTTGTGCTTCTGGTCAGGCTGAGAAACTGAAAATCAGGTTTCTGGGGTAATTTAAAAAAAAAAAAATTTGAATGCAAGTTCCTAGAAATTGTGAGTTAGTTGGATATGGGCTGTTGCTCCCAGTGTGGGAGCACTGAGAAATCCAGCAGCCATTTACATACAGAGCCTCTTTCAGCCTCATAAATCAATTCCAAAGCCCATCCCTGTGACCATTCTGGGATGCTGGCTGGGGCAGGCAATTTCCTGTAGCTGTTGCCTCAACAACTGCAGGGCCAGGACTCTTTGCAGAAGAAATGCACACTCAAAAAAGAGTCACTGACACAGCTGAAGAGGTTTGTTTAAAATTGCCAGCAAGTGCTGATGGAAAAGTCCTTCTCAGCTCTTACTGTAGCACTTGTTAGAAACGGGGCAAAAATCCATCCTTGGGAGGTCAAGCACCCCTGTGACTTTCTTACTTTGCAGAACTCTGACAAGGGGATGAAAATCTTCCTTGCAGCCCCCAGCTTTTCCATCCCTGGCCTCCTGCCCTGGGTTTTCCACTGGAGGTCTCCTGCAAAGTTTCTATCAGAAGCCTGAGCTGCTGTGGGATGGAGGGCAGAGCTCCAGCACTGCCATTTCAGGGAGGGGAAAAGCCCACAGAAGGTTTGAACACTGACATCCTTGCTCCCATTGCTGTGCCCAGCACCACGTGCAGATCCTGGGTTTTTAGAGGCTGAAGGGAACTGGGAATATCTGGGTCTTGGGCCAGGACCTTCATCACCAACACACAGCTTTGCATCATGCAGATATTTGCTTATTGCCATGGTATCTGCTTTGTCACCTCACTAGGGGATAATGTGGATATTAAGGGCATCTTCTGCATAATATTCCTCTTCCCCAGTAATTCCTGCTGGGAGAGTCATTCTTCTGTAGCACAGACACGACAGCATTGAGCCCATAATGTTGGAGCTGAGCTGCAGCCTATCTTTTAGGGAAGAGTCCTGTCTCACTTTTCAGCCTGGAGGGATAAGGAATTCACCACTGGTTTTGCAAAGCTCTTCGATGCATGATCAAAAAAAAAAATAAATAAAAAAATCACATTTCATTTCTGATGTGAAATTTTCCAACTTCAGTGTCTAAGTGTGTCAGAGCAGCACATGGTGGAAAAAAAAAACCAACAAAATCACCACACAGATGAGAGCTACAGGTCCCCTGAGACCAGAGGTAAATGAAATCTTGCTGATCCAGGCATTTGTTCCACATTCATCATCACTGTCTGAGCACGTGTGAACTACATGGGAAACTGGAGCTGCTGGGGTTGTTTTGACAGACCCAGCTTGTCTCCAAATGCCCTTGAGTTTCCTCTGCCCCAAGGGACACCCTGGCAAGTTTGTTTTTTTCTTACATGAAATCTTCCTTCCTTTTTGTAAATGGATTTTTTTTCCTATAAAAAACCCCACTTTTCTGATTTGTTCTTGGCTGGCCCAGGTTCAGAGCACAAGGCCATTGGTAGTCAGTTGGTTTTCTTCTCCCTTTTACTCATTTCAATGTTGTTGTTATAAAGGTGAGAAAAATGATGGAAAAGGTGCTGAGGAGCACACCCATGGCTTTGATCCATCAGTCAGGTGTGGTCTCAGTACTGAGATGAGGAGGGGCCTGAGAACTTTTGGTCCTTCCACCTCTGGTGATGCCTTGCAGACTCCTTTTTGAGTATAAAATCATAGAATCAGAGAATGCTTTGGGTTGGAAGGGACCTTCAAGCTCATCCAGGTCCATTCCCCAGACACCTTCCACCAGCCCCAGGTTTGCTCCAAGCCCCATCCAACCATCAAAACTTCAGGGATGGGGCAGCCACAAATTCCTTGGACAATCTGTTCCAGGGCTCAGCACCCTCAGAGGAAAGAATTTCTTCCTCATGTCCAACCTAAATCTCCCTTCTTCAAGTTCTAAACCATTTCCCCTTCTCCTCTCACTACACCACCCGTGTAAAAACCACAGAATCAGAGGATGTTTAGGTTGGAAGAGACCTCCAAGAGACCAAGATTTTGCCTGCAAAGATGTGGATTTTCCCCTGTCAGTTCGAGGCAGAAATACCTTTAACTCTACAAAGCCCAGGAATCTGGCCACCTAAAGAGGTAAGAAACAGGAAAATCATTTCATTTTAAAACCTCTCAAGATTGTTAGATTGTCCCAGGTGGATATGAGTTACTGGTGCCTGAGGAAAACTACATGACACCATCTAACAAATTAAATGTTTCCATGCAATTAAAATAAAGCACTCAGCCTTAGTGGTAATAAACTTGAGGCTATTAGTATTCCGTAGCACTGTTGCCTTCATTGTGCTTTACAGTGCCATAAATACAGGCTCAGCATGATGGCTCAGCCAGACACTGGGCACGGAGAAAAATGTCTTGTAATATTTGTTATTAAAACATTAAAAAGTCTTTACTTGAGCACACACATTTTAAAAATGTCTCTGACTTGGAGCTTCTGCTTTTAATCTCTCCATGGTGCCCTGGGGCACTTCATCATGGCTTCCTGCTGGAGTGACAGGGAATGTTGGAGCCAGGGGCTGGCTGGATCCCTTCTGCTGCTCTGGGGCAGGGAGAAGTGTCTGATGAATCCCAACCCTAGTCTAGGAGAAGACTGGAGACTGATCCAAAGGTGGTAGAAGCCCCTGGGAATTTTTCCGTGGGTGTTGGGTATTGAGATGACCACCCAGAGTAAATGTAGAGTTTAGTTCATGGGATTTGCCCGAGTTAAAGGACAAAAGTGTGAGAAAGGTAGAGCTAAAAATGTGGTAAGAACTTGGAGCTGTCCTGAAGGAAAGCAAGAGCTGATTGAGGGTGGGAGAAGCAGCAGCAGTGTCTCAGGGGCTCTGGCAGGGGTTACCTGAAGAACTGGATTCCCATTTCTCTTCTTCCAGCAGCCTGGAAGACCTCCCTGTGAAAGCCTGCTCTTTCACTGAGTTATTTCTGCCCCTGCAGGTCTCTATAGAGGGCTAATACATCCCACACCCATTTTCCCCCATTACAGCCTGGCTAAGCAAGACATATTTGCATCAAGCAGAGAGCAGGGTTGCAAGGCTTCTAATAAAATCCAAACAGAAACTCTTCCTCCACTAATAGTTTCAGTTAAAAATAGGCAACAAATTTCTCTGCTGAGATTTACTCTTTGTAAACTTGGGCATCTGCTTGTGGGTTAGAGCTGTTTTCCCCATTCTTTGTCCACTCTGTAGGTACTGACTGTTCTCAGTACTTGTTCTATCACTTGTAACAACTGTCAGGATCATTCTTCTTTTGCAGTAACTGCATTTTATTTGCTTTGCTTTGTATTTTTGGTTTTGCTTTGGAATTTCTTTTCCTCCCTTCATTTTCATCAGCCTGGGAAGTGGGTGCCACTCATACCCTCACACCTGCCTAAGCTCAGCTGAGCTGCTCCTGCACACTCCCAGCTCCATGACACCACATCTCTTCCACAGCCTGGTGCAAACCCATGCAGCACCTTTCTAATCACCTGAAGCTGGCCAAAGCAGGAGCAGTGAGGAGTGGATCTCCTTTGTGCCAGCTCCTTCCCAGCCCTATCCCTTTCTCTTTAGAAATGGACTCACTGTTGACCTCACATTTCATAAGTTCTGTCATTTCCAGCTTAAAATATTGTTAGTGGATTTCTTAGCATCCTCTGCAGCACAGAACTGGGGGTGGGGGATTGATTTGTGCTGTGTCTGTTCATGGTTTTGAGAATCCCCTTACTGCCTCTTTATCAATAGCTGTCCTGCTTTCCCAGGCAGCTTCACAATTTGTCTCTGCTACTACAGATGGATTTAAAACAAGGAGGTTTATCTCTCAGCTATTTCTGGCTCAGTCTCCCTATCACCTCTGCCATCATTCCCCCTCCTACTGAGCTTCAACCACCAGAGAATGAAATGCATTTTGGAAATGTCTTGTTTATGCCACATAAAGGATGAGCAGCTTAGCTTGGGAGCTGTCCCTTTAGCATCCTCCTGCAAACACCCTCAGCAAATCTTCAGCTTATTTCTCAAGCAAAATATAAGAAAGTTTGCAATCCAGTGTGTGAAGGCATCACCCCTGTGAAACTTGGCAGTCAGGGGTGCATAAAGGTTACCTACTGGGAGAGTTTTGAAGACAGCAGCACAAAAGTTCTTATTAGCTCCCCGAGTGCCTTTAAACTTTACAGAGCATCACAAGGTGGCCATCTGGCTCCTGGGGACATCATCCACTGAGCAAAGCCCTCACCATTTACACAACATAAATCTGGGGAGAGTTCAGTGTAAGGTGATCATAAAAATGGAGAAGCACTACAAGTCAGAGCACTTGTCTGACAGCAATAAAAATATCAACAATGCACAGAGTGAGTCCTTTCCACCCACATTTCTAATTCCTTTCACCAGCAGAAGTGAAATGCCATGGACAGAGCAGGCAGTGGGAGAAGACAAACCAGGGCTCTCAGAAATGCAGGGTTTTCCACTGCTGCAGGGAGAAATCTTGTCATGGGAGACACTGGGATCAATCATGGAATCTTAGAATTGTTTTGGTTGGAAAAGCCCTTGAATATCAAGCCCAACCCTTCCCCCAGCACTGCCAAGGCCACCACTGCCCCATGTCCCTCAGTACCACATCTCCAGGGCTTGGGAATCCCTCCAGGGATGGGGACTCCTGGCCTGGGCCTGACAAGAAGAAGAAATTGTTCCCAATCTTCAACCTAAACCTCCCCTAGCACAACTTGTGGCCAAAAGTTCCTCTTGTCCCATCCCTTGTTCCTTGGGAGCAGAGCCCGACCCCCCTGGCTCCAACCTCCTCTCAGGGGGTTGCAGAGAGTGAAGTCCCCCCTCAGCCTCCTCTGCTCCAGGATCAACCCCTCAGCTCCCTCAGCCACTTTTCAGCAGACCTGTACCCCAGACCCATCCCCACATCTGTTGAACTTCTCCATTGCACTTCTCTGGACACACAAGAACAGCAAAAATTAACTTATCTAAGAGATTCTCTCTTATTTTTGTCACTCTGAAGTTTGGGGGTTTCTTTTTGTTGTTGCTCCATGGGAAATGCAAGACCAAGGCATCACTCCAGACCAGTGCCTCTGACCATGGGTGCCTTGGGCTTAGTGTCTCCCTGGGGCAATTTGCTATTTACTGTGTGGATGAAAGCTCCATCCTGAGAAAATCTCCTGCTGGAACCCACATGGGAACACATTCACCTCAGAGCTTTCTGAGCACAAGAAGAAAGAAGCCTACTAAGCCTTACAATCCCTGTCTTTCCCTTCCCACCCCAGCACTGCCCAATTAGTGCTAATTGATGCCTTCAGCAGTGGGAACTGAGGATGTCCAGTTCCACCTGTGTTGCTGGAGAAGGTCACTCCTGGTTCCAGGCTGAAAGGGAGGAGTGGAGGTACCAGGGAGTGTGTTGGAGACCAGGAGAGCACCAGGTCTTTCAGCAGAGCTGTGTCTCCATCCTTCTCATTAACCTCTCAACTGGGCCTTTTAATTACCCTTTCTCTCCCTCTCTGACAATTGGAATTGCAGCTCCTCCAGGACTCGTTTGCTGGAGGTGGGCAATGACATTATTAAATGCTGCCATGTACCAAATGTCAGGGACCAGAGATGTCACATCACCAGCACTTGTGTGCCTGGCATCAAATCCTCACCTCCCACTGCTCCCAGGATGGATCCTTTACACCTGGGACAGTGTGTGACATACATCCCTCCCATGTGCCTGGGAGAAGATGGGAGAAGGAAAAAAAAGAGGTCAAGGACCTCATCAGAAACAGGCAGAGTGAATTACCCAGGTGGAGATATCCTCCAGGTGCTGGCACTGGCCTGGAGTCAGTGGGTGTCACTTAATGGCACCTTCAGTGCAGGTACAGAGCAAAGAGGCAGGGACAGGACAGAACCAACAGAGAGATGGCTGATGAGGGTTTAATCCCCACATTTGGAATAAAAAAATCTGTCACTATGAAGTGACTGATCTGAGTAAGAGCTGTTCTAAAAGAACAGCCTCTGAGCATGCTTTTAACTCCCTGGTACATGTAACTTACCCACATTCTGCCCTACATACCCCAAAACTACTTCATTTTCCAGCCCTAAAGCCAAAGTGATGTGTCTGGAGGAGAAGTGCAGCAGAGCCTACACTGATAACGATGTGAGGGGAGGGATCTGGGGGAGCTTTTAATAAAACTCAGTCACGGGCACAAATTGCACCTTTCAGACTGGCTTTGGAGACAGAATAATTTTCATCTGGGGACAGGTGCTTTCGGGGCTGTCTTTATTTAAACAAATCTGCCTTTTTCCCAGAGATGGCAGATTGCAATTACAGCACAGCATGCTGGTCAGAACAGGCAGGGCTGGGTGGCCAAATTTCCATCCCCCAGCCCAGGCTGGAGAGCTGGGAGGATTTCCCCCCGACAGAAGCAGCTGCTGGAAAGTGCAAAGCCATGGCAGGAATAAGAGGCAACACACAGCAGTGAGACAAATGAGTCTGCTGCTCCACTCTTGGCTTATTTAAATTCATTTTGGATTTGGGGAACTTTTCCTGATTTTTGTGGGTTTTTTTCTTTTTTTTTTCCTCTCAATCTGTGTGGCTGCACGACATTTGTGCTGAAGGTAATTGGGTGGATTTTAAGTCCAACTCTTGCCTGTTGGAGACGCTCAGGAAGGGAATTTTTCCCCAGACAAAGCAAACTGTCTCTGGGTCAGACCTCAGCTGCTGCAAAGTGACAGACATCCTGTGACCTCTGCTAAGGTCTAGACAAAACATGCCTTAAAATGCTACATTTCTGTCCCCGTTGTTGTCAACTTGCTAAAGGGTGAAATCTGCAAAAGAAACCTCAGGAACACAGGAGAGGATCTTACTGAAATAAAGCCAGGCTCATAGGATTTCTCCAGGGTGCTTAATTCCAAGATAATTCCCCAGGAATAATCCTGGCCTTGGGGCTGGAGATGTGGTCAGCACTGCAGCAACAAGCAAGGCTACTCAAGCTGTGCCTTCTGCACCATGGCCCTTCTGAGGAGGTGGCTGAGGCCAAGGAGATCAAAAGTTTAAAACAAGGAGGTCCAAAGAGATCCTCTTTCCAGAAAGGAAAGTTAACTAATGAGGATTTAAAAGGGAGAAATTCCACCTTCTGAAAAATTACCCTAATCTTGACATTTGCTTGTGACCTGAGAGAAGAAAAGCAATATTTATTGTATAAAAACTTGGATCAAACTAGAGAAACAATTGTCTGCGAGGGGGTAAGGCTGAACTGAGGCAACAAAATGGGATGGCAGATACCCTGTGAGCTGCTGTCCAGGCAAAAAGAGGAACACACAAAGCAATCCTGGAGAGAATGAATCCTTCTGGGAGGAGCTGGCAGACCCTGAGATGAGTCCCAGTGCAAAAACCAGAAAGCTTGTTTGGATTCTTCTCCACTGAACTTCTGTTAAAATCAATTTTCTCATCATTTTTTAGTTCGTTCTGAATCACTGTGATTCCCAATGAGATGTAAAAGTTGCTTTTGCCCATTTGGGGTCACTGAACATAAAAGATCTGTGTGGTTTCAAAGCATTACAATTTGAAAATGCACACAGTCAATTTTTATTTTATTATTTATTTATCTTTTTTTTTTTTTTTCATTGTAATTTCCCCAAAGTGGTCCAATATCGTGTACAACTCAGAGAGAATAAACAGCAAAATGTTTGCAGCACCACAAAAGAAAACTGCCCAGGTTTGCAGTGCTCCAAGCCCATTCCTACTTGGGTAAGAGAGAAACCTTTGTTCCTTTGGATTTGTACCTGGGTTTTTTGGGGAAGGGAAGATCTCACAGAAAAGTAAAGGAGCAAAATTCTCTCTCCAAAGAGTAACTTGATATTCACCCACCAAATAAAACTACAGCTTTGGGGTCCTCCTGGTCTTTGCGTGCTTACTGATTTTGCTGGAGAAAAAGGAGGCTTCTACCTGTGTCCAGAAAAGCTGGAATCAACTTCCCCAGAAAGGGAATATCCTGGTTTGAACTAGGATAGAACCAGCTTTGAGAAGAGAAGGCTTAGGGGAGACCTTATTATGATGTCCTAGTACTTAAAAGGTGGCTCCAAAGATGGAACCTCCCTACTTACAAGGAGTCCCATGGACATGACAAAGGGCAACGGGCACAAGTTGTTCCTGGAGAGATTCTGCTTGGACATGAAAAGCAAATTTTTCACTCGGAGGGCATTCAGACCTTGGAATGGTCTCCCAGGGGAAGTGGTGGATTCCCCAGCTCTAAGTTTGAAGTCTCAGCTCATGGGGTGCTGGGACATCTCAAATAAACAGTGATATGAGGAGGGCTGGAGTAGAGGATCCTTGAGGTCCCTTCCAACCTGACACTGATTCTGTGATTCCATTTTCTTCTCAGTAATTTCCAGTTAAGCCTCTTTGAAGTTGCTGCGTTTGGCTGAAATGAACAGCATTTTATTTTTGGTCAGTTTTTGTCTGCTCCTAAGAGTGATATTGCTGGAGAATGGTGGGCAGAACCATTACTGGTTTTACTTTTGGATGTAAAACTGCCTCTTCTCTGCCTCTTCTATGACACAGACACCATGAAACATCTTCCCAGTATCTCATGGTACTGAGATCCCACTTCCAACAAGAAGTTCCCCCACTCAGCCACATAGAGTCACCAGCATGGGAAGGGCTGTGGCAGAGATCAAGAGCAGAACAAAGTAAAAAAAAAAAGAAAAAGAATGGAGATCTCCAAGCTTCCAGCTTTCCTTTGGATACTCAAGTTGCTTACATCTTAATACTGGGAGAGGTGAAGGAGTTCAGCAAACATGGAGTAGGTCTGAATGGCTGTATGTACCAATGGCTGCCTGAGATCACTGCAAAGCCATCTCCCTGTCCGTCCTCACCACCAAACACACCAACAAACTTCTGGGAAGAGACTTCAATGAGCACCACCACCTCCCCTTTTATTTTATCCAAGGAGGTTTTAGCTCTGTCCTGTGCATCAGTGCTGGACATGCACCCTGGACAATCTCTACCAACAGCACTCTGGATCAACACTCTTTCCATTCCCAGTCTCTCAGGTCCCCTCCTTCTGCCTGGCGACACAAAGGCAGCTTTGGGCTAGTTGGAAACCCCGTCTGTTTCTTCCTACTGTTTTTCTGTTTGTTTGTTCTCTGGAAACGAGGTGGAACTCAACTGGAAACCTCCACCCACCCCGCAGCACAAAGCACCTCAAAATGGCGCCGGGGCTGCCTGAGGGGAACGGCCCCGTTGCCATGGCAACTCCCGCGTCTCGTCCTCGGCTCTCGCGAGATCTGGGGTCACCACGCCCTTCCCGCCCTTCCACACTTATTCGCCCCTCCGACGGAGACCCCGTGCAGAGGCGGAGCTGCCTCAGGGGGAGCCGGGCGGGAGCAGCGCTGTGCCGGGCAGTTCAGCCGGGGCGGATCAGCCGGGCGGATCTCTGGGTCAGATCACCCGGTCAGACCACAGCCAAGGCCCTCAGCACTGCATCTACACGGCTTTGAAATCCCTCCGGGGATGGGGACTTCACCGCTGCATTGGGCAGCCTGGGCTTGACAACCGATTCTTTGAATAAATTGTTCTTAATATCTGATCTAAACCTTTCCTGAGCCTCTTTCCTCTTTTCTCATCTCTTGTTCTTTGGGAGCACCGAACCCCCTTGGCTCCAACCTCCTCTCAGAGTCAGAAGGTCTCCCTTCAGCCTCCTCTCTTCCAGCTTCAACACTTACTTTTTGTTTATTACCTTAATAGACCTGATTGAATTTTCCTTTCTGTGAACCAAGTGACTTTGCAACTGCTGTGGGTTTCTGAGGGTCACACCACGAAGTCCGTGTGTGTGTGGAGAGGCTTCTTCCTCCTTTTGACCCTGCCTCCTCGTCCTACAACATCCTTCTCCCCTTCCTCCTTTCAACCCTGTTTGCTGCTCCTGTCCTACAACACCCTTCTCTCCTTCCTCCTTTCACCCTGTCTCGTGCTCCTGTCCTACAACATCCCCACATCCCTGGGGCAGGGAGGAGAAGTCGGGTGCCCAGGGCTGGATCCTGGGAATGGTGCCTGGGTGCACAGAGGTGCTGCTCTTCCCTGCTCCACAGAAAGTCTGGAGATTGGGTCAGCCAAGGACCTGGCTTGTTGGGCAGCTACCAACTGTGTTTGTTCTCCAGAGCCAAGGGAAAGGATATTTGGGTCCAACTGAGTCCCTCCAAGGGGACATTCTTCTGTCTTCTCTTATGCCAGGGATAAGGGTGAGGGCTTGAGTTACATGAAAGCTTTTTACCTATCTATGTCTCAGCTTCTGCTCTATAAGCTGGGGCCAAGCTTGCTTCAAAGAAGCCAGGGGGGACACCTTTATTCTCTAAAACCTTTATCCTCGCGTCTGTAATTTATTGTAGAAATAATGCAACCGGGTGAAGCTCACCACCAGGACAAAACATTCCTGCTAGCAAATCAAAGTCTTCTCCATGTCCTCTCCAGATGTAAAGGGACAGGAGAGCTGTGGTTTAAAGCTCAGAGAGCAAGAAGCTCCTTCTGCCACCTGATGGTGACAGGAGGGAAGGAGTCAGAGCACCACAGCAGCTCAGTGTTCAGCCAGAATCACTGAGGGCCAGACCTGCCAGGCAGGGCATTTGCTTTTTGCCCCTTCAACTCTGGGCAAGGACTGAGAAACATTGCCACAGGGAGAGCTTCAGTTTCAGGTGCCCATCCTGAGCCTCCTGCAGTGACATTTGGGGGGATCACCAGGACGCAAAGCAAACTGGAGGGATTTAGGGGGCCCAAACAAACCCTGAGGAGGGAAAGATGTGAGGCTGGGTTTAAACATGAGGTGGAAGGTGTGCGAGTGACCCTCTGAAGGGTCTCTGCATGCCTGGAAGTTTCTCAGGGTTTTTCTTGTTCCATTGGGGGATCTCTGGGAAGCTACTTGTATTTTATGGATGTTGCCCTCTAACCAGGAAAACAGCTGATGTCTCAAGGAAAGGAAGGCTTTAGGATTGACTCAGGAACAACATTCCTGGTACACCCATCCATCTGGTTTTGGGAAGCTCTGCGCCTTCTCTCAACAACTCCCCCACAACCTGACCAAACTCATAGCTACTGCCACCCGTGTTCCTCCGCCTGTCCCAACTCTGGAGCTCATTCTTTCTTTCTCTCCTTTTTTTTTCTCTTTCTCTCTTTCAGACCTCCAAGCAGCACCAGTGCCTGCACAAGCCGTTCCTCCCAGGCACACTGGTGCCTGCTTTCCCTGTCCTGCTGTCACTCTGCTTTCTGAGAGTCCAAATCCCTGCAGGTCCCTGGGGGCCTGACACAAGGCAGTGAGGTCTCTGTCACTGCAGTCACAGGGTGAGTGGTGGCTGTGTAAGTCCCCAGCCTGCAGAGTGAAAGGTAAATCATGCCTCATGTCAGCAAGTGCTGATGATGTTGACTTGATGGAGGTCGGGCAGGGAAACAAACCCCAGCCTGTGCCAGAGTGGTAGTCCTTCAAACTGATAACAAGGGCTTGATTTTACAGAGGGTGGCATTCCTCACATTTTTCCTTGTGATTAATGCTTTCCTTGTGTGTCCTTGCCACACCACAAACTCCCTGGTTGCACAGTAACCCTTTGAGCGCTGCAGGACACAGCCAGAAAATAGCAGTGAGGTCTCAGAGCCACCGTGGTGAAGATTTGGGGGACAGTTTGGGCTCCCATGACCAGGAGGGTGGCTGTAGCTGGAGTAACTGTCCTTAAATCCCAGCAAGCAAGGTGCTGGTGGGATCTTAGGAAATGACTCTGATGGGTGGCTGAAAGGTGCTTCCCATTTCACTGCAATGATGGAAATCCTGGTTGTGGAATTACTGAGTTGGCCACAGTGATGCAGAGCAGAGCTCAGAACCTCCTCAGGGCTGTGGACACAGCTTCTGCTGGGCTGTGCTTGAGAGAGGCCTCACAGAAGGACCCTCTGTTGCCCCAGCAGTGGGACTGTGCCTGAGCAAGGCCCACCAGAGAACCAGCCCTAGTCAGAGTCAGAGAAGATCCATACTGGGATCATTCTGGGAAGGCTTTCAGCAGGGGAAGAGAAAAAAAAATGCCCAGTACACTGGCACTCCTTGGCAGTGCTGCTGTGACTGGGGTCATGGTGCAGAGTCCCTGGCCCTGTGGGGAGAGCACCCAGCTGCATCACCACTGCCTCACTACCCAGGGCAAAGCTGGGTTGGTTCCCAAAGCTGAGTCACCAAGGAGGGTGGTAGGGAGAGGGCAAACATCCTGAACTCACGCAGGAGCTGCAGGTGTGTGGGAGGAACAGGGGAGCTTTTGGGTTCCCAAGGCCTTCTGTAGGGCTGAAACAAAAGCAGTGAACTGCAAGATCAGGGTGGAGAGGACTATTGTGTGGTTTACTTGTTGATCAGTGAAACAACTAGAGCTGGGATCAGTGGCTGAGAGATGGAGAACAGTGAGAGTTGGTATGGTTACTGGTTCTCCTCGTGTGACTGGTTGCTGCTCACAGAGTGAGGTGGCAGCAGCAGCAGCATTACTCATCCCAGCCCTGAGTCCTTCATGGACGTCAGACCTTCAGCAGTCAGGAGCTATGAGGGGAGGGAACAAACCCTGAGTGCATTGTCAGAGAACTGCACAGGCATCTGGAAGCAATGGAGGGGGCTTTTCAGCATTTTATTTATCAGTACATGTTAGTCAGGTCTGTTTTTCCAGATGCAGTGTGGGCAGCTGTGTTCAAGGGATCATACCCCCCTTTCAGATCCCTTCTAGTCCCTCTCTCTGGGTGCTGAACCCTCAAACAGGTTTTCTTGTGTTGGTTCTCAGCTCATTTCTTCCCCATCCCTTCCCATTCCTCCATCCACAGTGAGCTGGCAGCAGTGGCTTACGTTTTGCTGCTCCCTGCAAAGATGCATGGAAAGGAAGCCAAGAAACCAATGCTGATTGTAACAGTAATTAAAAGCCAAATGTGAACACTCAGTCAGGGGTCAGCTTGGGGGAAGTCCCAGGCACAGCAGCTGAGTGGTTGTTTCAGGAGTGGGAATGTGCCTCCTGCCTGAGCTCTCGTTGCCTCTGGAGCAGCTCTAAGCTACAGCTTTCCAGACCTGGAGCAGTGTGGTAGCAACAGCTTGTCTACTTCTGGAAAAACCAGAGTCTGGATGGCAGGAGCTCAGGGACTGAGAAGCAGCCAAAGCTTGGGTCCTGGGATGTTTCTCTTCCTTGGGAAGCTGTGTTGGGAACTGTGGCAAGAGGGGTGGGTGATGCAGGATGGGGTTGGTTGGCAGAGGGTGCTCTCCTTCTCTTGGGGTTTCTGTAACGGGCACAGCTTTGTAGAATCCAGGCCTGATGCTTCTACTCCAGGGTGCAAATCAGGAGTAGATCTTCACAGATGTCCTGGAAATACTGCATAGGCTTTTGGGAAGCTCCTGAGGGTGAGGGTTCCTTGATTGTTTCTATTGTATTAGTCTGATCCGTGCCTGTGTTACTTGGGTTGTCACCTGGAGGTCATTGCCAGGGGCCAAGCTATTGAGTTTGGTGTTTGAGACACCCCAAATACAGGGATCAGCTCCCCCTTCCTTCCCTTCACCTCTTCACTCCCAGACCTTCTCAAAATGCCTGAATCCACCCGTGTGAAGCTGGTGTGAGATTGGAACAGGGGGCAGTGGCATTTAGCTGCACTTTCAGCAACCTCCCACCCTGGTGCATCTTCTCTTTGAACGCTCTCAGAGATGCTCTCCTACTGAGTTCCTCTGGAGCAGTGTTTACTCCCCTCTCCCTAAATAACAGAGCCAAGCTCTCTGAGTAGCTCGACTCTCTGGCAACAATACAGCTTGAACGGAGGGTTTGAAAAATACACCTGGCAGGAAACCTTTATCTCCTCCATCCCACTGTGGTGGCATTGTCCACGAGCTTCTGTAACCATTGTACAGAGGCAAAAATGTCTCTGCTCTCTCTTATTCAGATGAAAAAAGGATTCACCAAAAAACGCTCCTTTTCTAAGAGGCCACAGGGGAAGTGTTTCAATGAGATGGAACTACAATAAGTTGGTGTGAAAAGTTTCCATCAGCCTCAGCTGAAGCAGAGGAATATTTTCTTTAATTGCTTTTAGGGGATGAGGGGGAGGAGCTGTGGTCCTCACTTCATAGGGGAATTGTAGCTCTTGGAAGAAGCAGAGGATTTGTCTGCATTCCTTGGCCACTTCTGAGTGGGGCGATCACATCTGCATTCAGGTTATGAGATCAAAAAAAACACGTTGCCAACTTTCCCTGTAACTTCACAGAAGTTTCTCTATAGTCAAGAGAATGCAAGAGGTTAAATAATAAAGTCCCTGGGTCCAGTTTGGTGACACACAAACCAGCTGAGAAAGTGACTGCCCAGAAATGCACCCAGTGGGTGTCAAAGGTTTCTGTACCCTTCAAGGGGATGATTTTATGAACCAAGATGAGATGGATCCAAGTAGCCCCTGTTAGAAAGTCACGTTCTGTGTCTGTGCTCCCAGGTTGTTTCCTGCTGGTGGAGCAAGACCTCAGGTAGCACCTTGCTGGTTGAGGCCTTGTTCTCCAGGTCCTTTTGGGCCATCAGATGCTGGCTACAGACAATGCCAGAGGCTGCTGTAAATCCACATAATTGGTACTTAACCAGTAATAGTGGAATCAATTACAGCCTTAATTAAGAGTGTGAAATTTCAGTGTTTATTGGTGAGGACTGATCCTCTCTCAGCTCCCAGTGGAGTAACTCTGCCATCAGCCACCACCAGAAGGGCTCCAGCCTGCACAGACTGGCAGAGCTCCTTGGATGGTGGCAGCAGCTCCACAGTGCTGAGGATCAGGCCACCTCCTCAGGCAGAGCAGGGCACAGAGAAACCTTGTAGGAGTAAAGAAAACCAAACTTTCCTCCTCATCCTCCTCAGCCTCTTCCAGGAAAAGACCAGGCAGCAAACGGGAACAGCTCTTGGGGCTGACCTGGGGAGGGAGGGTTTGTGATGGAGATCGAGGTCTCTGAGGACAGCAACAGTTGAAGTCTTTCCAATTAGCAAGTTGGATTGGAGTCAGGAGCTGTCAGGGCTTTAATTTACTAACCTGTGTCCCACTCTCTATATATCCATGTGACAGCTCATTCCTTTAAGGTTGATAGAGTGCATGGTTGGCCTCTAACTGTTCTCCCATCCATCTCCCTCCCCAGTTTGCTTCCTCAAGAACGTTTTCCAAAGGAGATTTTTCCATAGCTTGTGGGTGCCTGGGTCAATTTATGCCAAATAGTTATTCCAGCTGAAAACACCAAAAATCCACGTGGCTGCTGTGGCAGCATCAGTAGGAAGGGAAAACTTCCCAGCATTTCCCTTCCTGAAATAGGGAAGAGGGATAAAATTAGAGAGCCAAAGCTGCAGCTCCTGCTATGAAACTCTCATCCCAGGGCAGCTTCCCAGCCTGGGGGAACCTGCTGCTGCCTTCCACACTCCTAAGCACCAAAGGGGAGGTGGAGGGAGGCAGAGGAAGAGGGATGGAAGGATTATTTGGGAGATCTGAGTGAGATCCCCCAGTTCCTCAGTGTTTTGGTGAGACTTCAAGGGCACAAAACCACCTGAGCTTCCACAGAGGCAGCTGGGAAGCAAATCCCTCCCGGTCCTTTGGGCTTTTTGAAGCTTTCCTGTTGGATGAGAATAAAAACCTGGTGTAAAGTGAGAGGTGGGAGGGAGGGAGGGAGCAGGGCTGGGAAAGCAGGGAGCAGGATGAGTCTTGGTCATTGTTAGAGTGACAGGGATAATGGGAAGGAGGAGGGGAGGGCAGCACTGAATGCAGAAGCGTTAGGCAGGAGTTCTGTGAAGCTTGTGCAACCCCAACTGAAATGTGGTTTGCACACAGTGCTGTTTAACCTCCCGGCCCTGTGACTAATGAATTTTCAGTGCTGGGAGATAGGGGAGAAAAGCAAAACACAACAGCAGCAGCAACAGCAAAAAAAAACCACAACAAAGCACAAAAAAAAAAAACTGAACAGAACCAAGACAAAAAAAAAAAAAACAAAAAAAAAAACAAAAAAAAACAACAACAAAAAAAAAACAAAAAAAAAAGAAAAAAGAAAGGAAAAAGAAAAAAAAGAAAAAAGGAATAAAGGAAAAAAAGAAAAAAAAGAAAAAACTAAGAAAAGGAAAAAAAAAAAGAAAAAAATTAAGAAAAAGAAAAAATTAAGAAAAAGAAAAAAGGAAAAAATAAAAAAAGGAAAAAGAAAAAAAGAAGAGGTTGGAGCCAGGGGGGGGTTGGGCTCTTTTCCCAGGCAACTCTCAGCAAGACAAGAGGGCAGGGTCTCAAGTTGTGCCAGGGGAGGTTTAGGTTGGAGATGAGAAATAATTTCTTTCTGGAGAGGGTGATCAGGCATTGGAATGGGCTGCCCAGGGAAGTAGTGGATTCTCCGTGTCTGGAGATCTTTCCAAAGAGCCTGGATGTGGCACTGAGTGCCATGGGCTGGGAACTGCAGTGGGAGTGGATCAAGGGTTGGACTTGATGATCTCTGAGCTCCCTTCCAACCCAGCCAGTTCTATGATTCTATGATTCTCTTCCAAACAAAGCTCTGGAGCAGGCAGCAGTGCTGATCCCGGCAAGGCTTTGGGCACCATGTTACCAGTCTGGCCTCAGCCAGGGGCAGGAGGTGCATTCCCTCCCTGGTGAGCACAGGACAGCCCACACCATTTGTCTCCCCTGTCTCTCATGGGTTGATCAGCATGAGAAAGTTGGTCTGGCCCTGATTTATTTGTTTTAAGTGGCTGGTGGGACACGTTCCAAAGTGTCACACTGACAGGCTGGGAAAGCAAGCTCCTGCATTTACCCTCAAAAGAGTGTCCCAGGCAGGTCCCTTCTCTGCCCAGTGTCCTTGAGGAGGAGCTCCCAGTTAGGAAGTCACCTCCAGGGAGAAGGATTTTATCCCCCACCACTTACAACCAATTTGCAGCTGCTTGCTAGCAGCTTGCAGGGACACCTCCTCCCCAGCCTGAGCCACTGCATCTGACCAAGAAGCTTCTTTGGGTATTTACAGCTGGATTTCAACCTGACAACAAGCAGCACTGGAGCCCTCCAGCAGCTCCAAAAAGAAATAGTTTCCCTTCAGAGCTAATAAGAGGTGATTTTTTTTTTGCCCCTCCCCTGCAATTCTTGGTCTTTTCTTGTTTTCTCCCAGCTTACCAGAGCTGTCAGACTCACTTGAGCTTGGGAACATGGAGATGTGACAGATTTAGAGTTGGCACTGCCTTTGTTTTCTGTCTCCCAAAGGCAGCCCAAGAGGCACAGTCAGACCCTACAGATTTATAAGTTCCCTGAATAAGCAGCAAGCAGAGCTTTTAATTGATCACAGTTCCTTTCCAGTGAGGGCTGAGCAAAGCTGGGGCTGTTGTAGGGTCAGGGCTACCAAAGACCCATTCCCACCTGCCCTTGGGAACCCCAGGATCACGAGCAAGATCCATCCACTCGTGGGAAACTCTTCCTTCTAATGGGATAACCTAAAATCTATTGGAAGGGACAGTGCTGAGGTGTGGGGGCCAGGGAGGTGCCATCACAACACAGTTTCTTCTTCAGTCTGCCTGGGCCTGATGGGTCAAACCCACCTGGGGATGGGTTGAGCTTTGCAGTCCTCCAGGGATTCCTGCCTTGGGTTTTTGATCAGGAAAAAAAATATTTCTCTCCTTTTCCTTCCCTTTCTCACACAGAAGGGGAACGTTCTCTTTTTCCCTCTCTTTTTTGAGCTGTAATCACTAAATCATCACTGTCCTGGAAAAGCAGAAAACTCCAGGGGAAGAAAGCAGAAATGAAAAAGTTGGAAGACTGGTTTGGACTGGGTGTTGTGTGGAGTCCAGTGAGTCATTTTTCACAAAGAATTAATTCAATTAAAAGTGGAGGGGTGGGGGCAGTTGTTTATTTGTGGATGTGGGCTGAGTGTGGCTGATGGCTCCAGCTGAAAATAAAAGGGCTGGGATGATGGAAGGGAAATGTCAAAATGCTTCTTTTCAACCTGTCTTGTGTTTCACATCAGAAACACCAGAGCGATTTCAAAGCAAAACCTTTCAGCTTCTATTTGTCATTGCAAAGTGGAATTTCTCTCAGATGGGACCTGTTTGGTTTTAATAACTTAGAAATGAAGAAAAAAAAAATTTAATTAGGTGGTCAAGGGAAATATTTTGGGTTGACCCTAAGTGATCAGTTTCCCAGCTTTTTTTTTAATTATTATTTCTCTGCAAATCAGAGGGGGAATAGTTGGGCTGGACTTACATCAGTTGTTTTTTTATTGATTTTCCAGTAAAACCAGAGACTTGAGAAAGAATAATTCCTGAGCTCTGAGCCTTGCTCTGAACCATGCTGCATCTCTCCATAGTGTGGGTGAAGTACCTTCTCCTGGTTATAAATAGTCTGTGCTTATAGGCAGTAATTGAAAACACAGAGATTTGAGAGGAAAAAAACAAACCAACCAAAAAAAAAAGAAAAAAAAAAAAACCCAACCAAAAAAAAAACAAAAAAAAAAAAAAAAAAAAAAAAAAACTAAAAAACTAAAAAAAAAAAAAAAAAGCAACAAAACCCAACCAACCAAACCCAGCTAACCAGTGAGGAGTAAAAGCTTTATGAACTTCTTGCCAGCTTCCTGGGAGCTGATTCTTCCCCTCTGCTCTGGCGAGACCCCCCCTGCAGTATTGGGGAATACTGGGATACTGCTCCAGGATCCCTGGCATAAGGAGATGGAGCTGTTGGAGTGAGTCCATGTGAAGCCACGAAGCTTATCAGGGGCTGGAGCAGCTCTGGAGCCAGGGGGTGAGTTGGGGGGTTCAGCCTGGAGATGAGAAGGATCCAGGGAGACCTCAGAGCACCTTCCAGTGCCTGAAGGGGCTCCAGGAAAGCTGGGGAGGGACTTGGGACAAGGGAATGGAGGGGATGGGATGAGGGGGAAGGGTTTCCAGCTGCAAGAGGGGAGATGGAGAGGAGATCTTGGGATGAAATTCTTTGGTGTGAGGGTGCTGAGCCCCAGGTTGAGGTTGGACGGGGCTCTGAGCAATCCAGTTGCAGGGGGTTGGACTGGATGAGCTTGAAATGGACTGGACTGAGGAATGATGAGCTTGGAAATGGAATGATGAGCTGGAAGTGGATGAGCTTGAAATGGAATGGAGTGGATGAGCTTCCCACCCAAACCATTCCATGATTTTAAACATCCTTAAGCCCTCCTTTTTATTCATCAGCTCCCTGGCCTGGGTTTGGCTCCTACTGACCCAAGGGTCTCAGCACACTTTGGAGTTCTCATGGAGTTGTTCAGCTGGAGAAGAGAAGGATCCCATGGGGAGACCTCAGAGCACCTTCCAGTGCCTGAAGGGGCTGCAGGAAAGCTGGAAAGGGACTTGGGACAAGGGCCTGGAGGGATGGGATGAGGGGGAAGGGTTTCCAGCTGCAAGAGGGGAGATGGAGAGGAGATCTTGGGGAGAAATTCTTTGGTGTGAGGGTGCTGAGCCCCAGGGTGTCCCCAGAAGCTGTGGCTGCCCCATCCCTGGCAGTGCTGAAGGTTGGATGGGGCTCAGAGCACCCTGGGCTGGTGGGAGGTGGCAGGGGGTGGGAATGGGAAATCTTTCAGGTCTCTTCCAACCCAAACCAGTCTGGGATTTTGGGATTCTCATGGGGAGTTGGCTCTCAGTAGTTGTAGTGGGAAGGTGGGAGGAGGAGATTTCCAGGCACCCCAAACCAGATCTCCTCTAAATCTCCCTAAAAGCCTCACTCATTTGGGGCTCTTAGAGTTGAAATTCAAACAATCTGGGATTTCCTTTCCTAGCACATTTATATTCTCCTGAGAGAGGGCTCTGTCCTGTCTTGTCAGCTCAGTATTGAGTTTATGCTCAACACCTTTCCTCTTCTCATACACTGGTTTTATATATATAGAAAAAGACAGAAAAGGTTTAAAAAAAAAACCCACAACACAAAACCCATGCAACAAACAAACCAAAAAACACCATTAAGAAAACGGTTGCTCCTGAGGGACAGCACAGTGAAAGAGGAGAGTTGGAGGCAAAAGAGCAGCTAAAAAGCAGAATTTCTTTGCGCTGAGCTGCAAAGTTTCCCACTCTTTTCTCTCAGCCTGATTTCTGGGCAGCTGCACCACAGGGGAAAGAAAAAATAATAAAAAAAAGTAGTTTGCAAACTAATCAAGCCACCCTAGACACTGCTTCTAGAGAGCACTTTGAGGAAATTGCTCTTCTGTAATGCCTGGGAAAAAAAAGAGAAAAAAGAAAGACATCTCTTTAGGTGTGCATTTTATTTTCCAGCATTCCAGAGAGAACCAGAAGGAGCAGGAGGAAGGGTGTGGGTGCTCACCCTGAGTTCACAGTGACTCCAGGGGAGCTGCTGGTTGTACAAACATTGACACCAGCTGAGGTTACACACCTGGGGTTCTCATTATAGAGACAACACCAAATCCTGATTTATTGTTTCCCAGGAATAAAGGGAGGGAGGTGGAGTGCCAGGCAGCTTAAAAGATAAATAGGAGGAAGGAGTCATCAGAGATCAGCTGATGCTGCTTGAAGTTTCAGTGAGCAACTTATTTAGTGTATCATATGCTCTTCCTTCAGCACCATCATGGATCAGAGGAATCCTTCCTCTCTTTTTTGGATGATGGGATGAGATGATAAGGGCACAGAGGGTTGGAATCCCTCTGCTCTGGAGCAAGGCTGAGAGAATTGGGATTGTTCAGCCTGGAGAAGAAAAGGCTCCAGGGAGATCTTAGAGGTCTCTAAGGTCTGGGACAAAGCTGGAAAAGCAGTGGTAGAATATCACAATTAGTCCAGAGGTGGAAAATCAGGGGCTCTGATAAGTGGATAAGGGGGAGAACTGAGAAACTTTTCCCTCCAAACCACGGAAGGATCTTTTAAGAGTACAAAGGAGGAAAAATAACTCTGCAGATGTCCTGCTGGCACCTCTCTCTGCTTCTGTTTGGCTTCCTGGAGTAGGTAAAAAATTCTCCTGGCTGAGGAAATGGTGGGGTAGGAGGCTGTGCTGCTGCTCTCAGATCCTCCAGCCCAGGGGGGAGATGAGCTACAAGGGGATGTGTTATAATTGTGACTGGAAACAAGAAAACTCAAATGCTTCCCTGGGGGCAAGTCATAATAACACCTCATTTTAAAAGCTGTGAGAGAAGATGTGGGAGAACACAGGCCTTGAAAATAATTCTTTCCCTCACTATTGGAGTGGTTATTGGAACCACTAATTGGAGAATGTGGGGTGCAGTGGTTAAAAAAAAAAAACCTAAAGCCAACAAACACAATAAAAACTGATGAGTGGAATGGAAAATTCCCAGCTAATAAACTGGAAAGCACTCTCTGGAGCAGTGATACCATTCCCAGGAGAAGCTGGAGGGGGGAATTTGGCCCAGCTTGGGGATGGGAAGCCAGCAAAGGAACAGTTATCTGAGCTTGGGCTTGCAGAGAACAGGGAGTGCCAAGAGGAAGGAGCAGGGAATGTGATGCTCTTAGCTGCCTGAGTGTGCATGGAAGTGGATATGAGATCCGTGGATATGGGATCCATCAACCACTTGGTTCAGGATGGAGGAGTCTGGGCAGTAAGGGTGTAAGAAAAGCAGAGGTGGGCAGGATTTCTCCTGGAAGGTGATTCAATCCATGAAAAAGTGGCATTGAACCCAGGGCACGGCTGCTGAGATGTTTACAGCTGCACCATTTCTAAAGGGGGATTTGAGGGGAACGAAACAATTCGGGTTTATTCATTTCTGGTGTGTGCAAAGTGTCTGTTTCCTTTGAAAATGGACACATTTCTCACTGAAGACTGAACTCGGGGAAGCTTTTTGCCAAAACCTCACAGAGGTTTCACTGGGTTCAGTGAAAGGTTGATTTTTTTTTACCCTTGAAAGAACAGAAACTTTTCTGTTTTGACTTTCTCTGTTTTCAGGGAAGAACAAAACATCAGCCAGCCACATTCACCTTCCAGGCTGGTAAGGTCTTGAAATATGTCTGAAAATCTGGAAAAGGTCTCAAAAGCTTCAGTTCCAACCTGCCTTTGGTTGAGATAATGAATCAATGGATGCTGCTAACATCAAGACCCTGAAGAGCCATGAAGAAAAGCTCTGCAATCGATGCCAGTTTCTGTCTCCAAATTCCCCACATTTGTGCAGATGGCTGCCAAGGGCTGATCCAGATTCCTCTCAATCCAAGAGAAGACCCAAGCACTTGGAAATGGAACCTAGATCTGTATTTTGCAGCAGACACCTCCCTGCTCTCAGGCAAGACCTTCAAAAAAGAGGCACCAGAGCACCCAGGGCTGTTCCCTCTTGTCCCAGACCTTGTTCCTTGGGATCAGAGCCCAATCCCCCTGGCTCCAACCTCCTCTCAGGGGTCTGCAGAGAGCCAGAAGCTCTCCCCTTGGTCTCCTTTGCTCTCTCAGCCTCTCCTGCTCAGATCTGTGTTTTGTAGCTGGGGACAAGAAGAATTTCACCCTAACCCCCCCTCTTTCTCCTGTCTGCCTCTAAGGGAAACCTCAGGCACTCTTTAGCAATCAGCCTGCAACACACTTTGAGTTCCAGCTTTGTCTTCTGTTTCCCAGAGAAGACACCACCAGGCATGACCCTGAGACACGTCAGGGCAAGGCCAAGATGTGGGAAGCAGAAATAATCCTGGCAGAGAGGCACTTCTGCTGCTCCTGCTCTGCAGAGGCTGCCAGTATCTGCCTCTTTCACAACCATCTGCACGTGCTGGTGGCAGGGACACGTGAAGGGGAGAGCTCTGGATAATTCTGGGAAGAAAAAGGGTTCCAAACCACTGTGATACTTGTATGGGGTGTGTGTTTATCTTCCAGCAGCAGCACCTTTCCATCTTATGGTTTCTAACCCTCTTCAGAATTCTCAAGTCCCTGGCACCTGTCTGAAATGTTAATTTTTGTATAACTGGGGAAACTGAGGCAGGCTGTGGCAGCCAAAGGATGTGGAGCCCTGGGTGGCAAAGCAAAGGGATAGATCTTTGTCACCTAATGCTTAGGCCAGCCCTTTGAGAAGTAGAAATAGTACCTTTTGGATCTCATCTTCCTCCCCCTCCTGTTTGGAAGGGAAAATACTGGCTGCAGGTGAGCTGCTGGCTCCTGTTGTAAGAGGAAAACAGAAAAGAGGAAGATGAAAGGACAGAACCAAAAGCTTGTCCCTGGTGGCATCTTTTAACACAACCATTTCCCTTTACAAGGTCCCAAACATCCATTAAGGGAGCTTTTAGGACCAGCCCTTTTATTTTTTTTGTCTTACAAATGAAACCAGATGCCAAAACCCCCCAAGTGGCAGCAGCAGGGAAAACAAACTCAAAGCAGCAGCTTCACCCCCTGAACCTGCCAGCAGGGTGAGGACCTCACAGGACCATCCATCATCTCACCAAAGTGCTGATGCTCCAGTTATGGAGAGACAGGAAAGGTTTGGGGTTTTATTTGTTTATTTTTATCAAGTATTGGAAAAGCAAAGGCACTGGATGCCAAAGTGCTTAAGGGCTTTGTTGCTGTCTTTAAGCAGGAGTTTCAGTTCATCAGCACCTGTGATGGATGACAGAGGGGTCCTTTCTCCTCAGGAGCCTGAATCTGCATGGGCAGAAGGAGGTTTTATTTTTGGTAGCTTTTCTTCTGGTTGGACAATGGCTTTTTCTCATCCAGCTCACTTCTCATCTGGCTGTGATGTGAAACAGCCCCTAAATACACGTCCCTTGACATACTGTCCCTTTGTCACTTGACAAAAAGGCTTCAGGGGGTTATTTCTTTGCTGCCTTTCCCTCTGAACATCTCCATATTCCTGCTGCAGCAGCTTTGGGAATAAATTTCTCAAACCCAGAAACCTGATGGAGGTTTTTGGAATCCCATTGCAAAGTCAGGTGTGTCAGGGTTTGGGGTGAGCAATCATCTGTTCTCCAGTGCCTCCCTTCTGACAAATCAGCTCTTCAGCTTCTGCTTTATGGAGGTTTGGGGTCAAGGAGGAAATTGCAGAATTAAGAATGAAAAACCTGAGCTATTCTTTATCTTTTTAGCAAGCAGGTTTTCACCAGGAAAAAAAAAAAAAAAAGACTGTGGGGAAAAAGTGTTCACGTTTTATCATCAAAACTGAAAACATCCTTTGCTCTTCAGTGACAACCTTTGCTGGCTTTCAACAAATCTTTTGAGCTGTGGCGGGGGTTTGGTATTTGCAACCATGTCAAGAAAAGAGAATCCTTTCCCCTTTTATTCCACTTTCTAATCACTCCTTCCCACCCTGCCCCACACCTCCCCAGAGCTGCCTGCACCCTGCTGCTTTCTCCATCCCTTTTCCTACCCTGACTTTTGTTTTTTTTTTCCTTCCTTTTTATTCCATTTAGGGCTTTTGGTAACTGCTTTCCAGTGTGGGTTTTTTTTTTTCAGCCCCTCTGGGAGAAGCCAGTGGAGCATTTCCATTTCAGTTCTAGGGACTAAAAGTTACTGAGTGCTGATGCCCTTGAAGCTTTGTGCTTCCTCTGATTTAATACAGAGATTTGATGTGAAGTTAAGGACAAATACTGTCCCTTCCAGAACCACCCTCTGTGACAGCCTCTCTAATTAGTTGTTATTAACAGGGATAACAGAGCTATCAGATCTAACAGGCAGCAGATTATTGCAATTAGAGTGAATTCACCTGGTATGGGAAGTCAGAGGTTTGGCTCTGGGGAAAAAAAGGGCAGATTTCACAGAATCCCAGGATGGTTTGGATTGGAAGGGACCTTCAAATCCATCCATTCCCAACCTCCTGCCATGGGCAGGGACACCTCCCACCAGCCCAGGGTGCTCCAAGCCCCATCCATGGGAGATGAGACCCCAGAGGGAAACAGTTCAACTAACACCTGCCCAGTGCCTTGAGTTGGGTAACTCAGATTCTGAGGGGAAAAAAAGCCTTTTTGGTATATCCAGAGTGGCCCAGGGCTGATATTTATGAGGGATTTTGGTTCAGAGTGCTTAGAATAAGAGAGAGGTACAAATACTGATAAATTCTCTTCTTTTTTTTTTTTTTTTTTTTTTCCCCACAAAGCAGAAAACAAATGGCACAGACTCAATTTCTATAATGTTCTGTTTTCATTTGTAAGAAGGAAATTTTCAAGCTTAGGTGCCAAAAGCAGGAAAATCAAATCTGTATTTAGACAGTTAAATAAGAGGTTCACTTTTCAAAGGCACCAATACCCTGTATGCCTAATTGCTACCAGGAGAAACTGAAATCTTACTTTTAAAAGGGTATTTTCCAATTCAGTAAAGCAAAATTCTTATCTGCAGAGAGATTTCCACAGAAAATGTCCACGGAGAAACAACATCCATGGGTTTGTTTTTTTTCCTTTTGGAGTTCAGCTCCTGGGTCAGGTGGATTCAGTAGCAACAGAGCTACAGTGGTCAAAGGTCCCATGCTCAGCTCTTCTTCCTTTCCTCTGCACTGCTCATGGAAGGCAGGAAATTTGGGGTTTCTCAAGGCTTATGTTTGCTCTTAAACCCATTTCTCCTCTTTTCTGAGGCTCTGTCTTTATTCCCAGGTTTAACTCACCCTCTGACAATAACCCAACCTGTGTGTCAGCTTGGAAATGGTGTCCCATGAAGAATATCCTGAGATGTTGAAGGAGATCCAGTGCTGAGAATTTCCCATCCTTTCTCCCCAAATGCCAAGCCCCAGGATTGAGGCAGATGGAAGGTCAGATGCTCTTGATCCCTGATGGGATGGCTGTTGGAAAATGGCTGTTGAAAAGCAACCAAAAATCCAACCCCCAAATTCTGAGGGAAAAGGGAGATTGGTCACGAGCTGCTGAAAGTCAGGGTGGTGCTGGAGTGAGGAATAACACTGACTGGAGAGAAAAGCTGTCACCTAGAGGTGAGTGAACTTCATCCTCATCTTTTGGAGCAAATCCACTTTGCAGGATAAAAGTTATTCAGGCAGCTGCTCTGTGGGGAAGTGCAAACAAAACTGGAGTTTATATCTGGCTGCTTGCCTAGAATTATGGTTGTTCTCTGATACCTCTGATATCTTCACAAGCTGCACCATGGGTCATTTGATGCACTGGACATAAAAAGGGCTAAGGTGGCATTCAGGACATCTAAATAAGTGGGGGTTTTGGCTTCCAAAGATCCTCTTGCATCACACAAGTCCCTAATCAGGTATCTCTGTTCTAAACCATGTTCACCTGGGTCATGCAGCAGGGCACAGGGTGCTCTCCCTGTTACTGGAGGAAGTTTGGGCATGGCCATGTTGTCACCATGTTATTAAGAAAAAGAGGAGGGACAGAAAGCATGGCAGCAATAAAAGTGTCAGCCACTGCTTTATTTTAAAAACTACTAAAACAATGAGCTGAAAAGGGGAGATCTGGAAAACTCCTGTGATAAATGTCAGTACTTTTAAATCAGGATAAAGGAATTTGAAAAATTGAGGCTTATTTTAATTCACTTGAAAGCAAATTAAAGGGTTTGGCTTATGGATGAAAGGGAAAATTAGGCAATTTTTTTTTTCCTGAGAGTTACCAAGGCTACTGCAACCATGAGAAAGCCCCAGATCAGCACACAGCTTGGGGAGCTGCTCTTCACAGGGCTTTTTTGCACATCTTAAGTAGATTCAGGAGAGGTGGCTCCATCTCAGGAGCTGCAGGCTGGACCAGACACCCTGTCACATCTTGCCAGGGACAGCACTCAGTTGGGTCTGTCTAATCCAGGGAATTTTCCCCAAATAGTCCTTCCTCCCCTTACCCTTTCCAAGGGAGGTGATGGCAGGATGAAGATGAAGCCCCCAGCAGGAGATTGTTTGACTTTTCTGGCATCTTCTGCACTGTGCTCTGGTACCTCCAGTGTTTTCCTGTGGTCTGAATGCTTCCTTTTAGTCAGGCAGCCAGAAATCACAGAATAATTGAACAATTTAGGTTGGAAGGGACCTCTAAAGGTCACCCAGCCCAACCCCCTGCACTCAGCAGGGACACCCCCAACCAGACCAGGTTGCTCAGAGCCTCCTCAAGCCTCACCTTGGGTATCTCCAGGGATGAGGAAATGTCCCTCAGACTCTCAAGTGTTCTTCACCAGTTTATGTCACCCTGGCTCAAACTGGGAATGATTTCCAATGGAGAAGTGGCTGAACAAGTGCCCTGCTGAAGGAAACCTTTACTTCCAGGTCCATAACATGACATTTGGTACTGTTTCAAACTGCTCCTTCTCCAGGTCTTGGGTGGTATTCAGCTCCTCCTCCATTTCCCAGAGATTTCTCAGCTTTATTCCACCAACAGACTTCATTAGCACTTCATTTCCACCTTGGGGGCCAACGTTGTTATTACAAACCTTAAACAAATCAATTGCAAGACAGACCCAGGGGAAACTCCCCCATCCAGCACAGTTCAATACCATTTCCCCCTTAGCCACCTCCCAACTTTTGCCTTGGTTCCCTCAGCAGACTCTGACTTCTCCCTCTGGAATAACAAGGTTTCCCCGTGGCACTGCATTGGTTTCTCATTAAAATCCAGAGAAAAGAGGATTTTCATAGGGCTGTTTTTTCCTACAGAAATACAAACAGAACAGGTTTGCATGATACCATCTCTCAGCCATTCCCTGTGTCTTCAGTGCCCCCTTTCCTCCCTAATTTCTTGCAGCCCAGTGAAGCTCTGAGCAGAGATCTTCATCTCTTGCATCTTTTGGATTACCTCTCTTCCCTCCTTTCACTATTTAGTGTCCCCTTAATCTCTCAGTCATCACTCCACCATTCAGGAAAGGACACAGCTACAGTCTTGTTTTTTTAGGCTGTTTTTGGGTTATTTTGGGTTGGGGACCCATCCATTGTCATGGCAGGGTGCATGGTAGGGTCCTGCAGGGTGCTCTCACTCAAGGAGGACAGACCAAATTTTGTTCCAGTTTCCACTGCAACCAATTTCCTTCTCCCAAGTGCATTTCTTTTTATCACTGTGTTTTATATTCCTGCCCTGCCCACTGATTTCTCCACGGACCTACCCAAACAATTCTTCCTTTCATTGCTGTTGCTCAACCCATTGTCTGGGGAGCAGCTTGTTGGGGTTGGTCTAACATGAGTAACGATGGGTGGTGCTTTTTCCTCGTTGTTTTTTTTGTGTTTTTTTCTTTTTTTTCCTTTCACCTGACTAATCAATACCTTGATTCATTTGTGAGGCAAGCCAGCAGGTAATTTTAGGAGGGGTGTGTGTGTGTTTGTGCATGGGAGGAATGCTTTTGACTTGACTCTCATCATCTCGGCACCCACCCAGCCATTGGGAGAAAGCCCAGATCTGAGAAATCAGAAGGAACAATGATCCCTCTCTCCTCACTTTTTATTTTACAGGGTGGTTTTTCCCAGTCCATGGACTCCTTCCCCCTCTCCCCCACAAGCCTCACACAAATAATTGCAGAAAAAGCAGGAAATGCCTCCCAGTTGGGATGGGCAGTGGGGGTTGTCTATGTCTGGACATTCCCCATCCCCAAACCCTCCTGGTCTTATGTTTTTTTCTTCAAACTAAGCAAAAAAAGGCTGCTCTGACAGCACTCATCCTTTACAGCTTCCCACTGTCTGGAGGGGGAGGTTGGAGCTCCTCAGCCCAGGAGGGATTTGCACTGGAGGAGGCTGATGTCCTTTCCCTGGTTCTCCCTAAGAATCATGGAATCATTTTGAGTGGAAAAGACCTTGAAGATCATCAAGTCCAACCACAGACCAAGGCCATCAGAATATCTCATTCCTGAGGGAAGGGCAGACACTTCCCAAAGAGAATATATATTTTTATTAATTAATCAAAAAACCCCCACAAAGACTCACGTATGTTGCAGTGATATTATTTTTTTTTTCCTGGGCAAATAGCTACCTCAAAAGAAAAAAAAAAAAAAAAAAAAAAAAAGAAGCTGTAAAATAATTAAAAATAATAATAAGCAGAAAAATCCAATCACTTCCCCAGTTTCCCTGCTAGATGTTTCAATTGAACCTCCTTGCAACTGCATTTTGAAGTTTTCTCAGACATAATCATCCCCTTCTTTAAGAAGAAAACCCAAAAAAACCCTGTCTCAAGAGTAATGCTTTTTTTCTTTTTTAATCTCCAAATGAGGTTTTATTAACACTTTCTTATTCCCCACTGAGCAGCTCAGGAAATGCTCATTTTCGATGTGAAACACAGTTATTAAAGCCATGCAGTTATTTACAACTCTTCAGGTCTGACAAGGGAGTAGAAAACCTGCTCAGTGAACAGCTGCAGACTGGAACTTGGTAGGAACTTTCCAAAGGAGAGGAAGGCCAGGGATCACACTTTCCTTTTGATTTTCCAAGAGGAAAAAAAAAAAAAAAGGAGAAGAAAAAGAAGTATTTTCTCGAGTCAGTTGTGCTCTAAGTGTAACACCTACCAGGGCTGTATGAATTATTTCCCCTTCTCTGTTTTGCTCATGGAAAAATCAAAATGTGCAATTCCTCTGGTTTTCTTGCTAGAGGATTAATGAGGTGATGCCATGAGGAAATGCAAGTTAAGAACCCTGAACAGCTCCAGTGAAGAAAAAAATAAAATAAAATAAAATAAAACCACACCAAAATCTTCCCAGAGCTATTAAATACCTCTGTGGTAAAATACCTGATCCTGCAGTGGAGAAAAGCTCTGGCTGCAAATGTTCAAAAGCTCTTCTTGAGCCTTCAGTGGGCAAAAGGTGTCTTAGTGCTTCCCTCAGTCATCAGAGGAGCCTTGGTGGGAAGGAGATGGGGAAGGAAGGAGGAAGGATGGAGAGGAGAGGGAGAGGAAGAAGGAGAGGGAGAGGGAAAGGGAGAAGAAGAAGGAGAGGGAGAGGGTAAGGGAGAGGGAGAAGGAGAGGGAGAGGGAGAAAGGGAGAGGAAGAAGGAGAGAGAGGGAGAGGAGGAAAAATGAAAGGAAAAAAAATTAAGGGAAAAGGAAAAAACGAAGTGGAAAGATCATCCAGTTCCCACCCCTCCTGCATGGGCAGGGACACTTTCCATTAGATCAGGTTGCTCCAAACTCCTTTCATCTCTTTCAGGCATGGGACATCCACAGCTTCTCTGGGCACCCTGTGCCAGGCTCTCACCACCCTCACAGGAAAGAATTTCTTCCTAAGATCTTATCCCAATCTCCCCTCTGTCAGTTCAAAACCCTTCCCCCTCATCCCATCCCTCCAGGCCCTTGTCCCAAGTCCCTCCCCAGCTTTCCTGCAGCCCCTCCAGGCACTGGAAGATGCTCTGAGGTCTCTTTGGAGCCTTTTCCAGGCTGAACACCCCCAGCTCTCTCTGCTCCATCCCTCGCATCATCCCCGTGGCCCTTCAAGATAACCTTTCAGGTCCCTTCCAAGCCTTCTAGGAACCCCCGCACCCCTCCTTGTCCCCGGAGACCGGGATGCGGGGCCGGGGAGGAGCGGGGCCGGGCTGCCAAGCCCCTCCCCGCGGAGCCGAGGCGGAGGAGAGGCGGAGGCAGCCCCGGGGAAGGCGGCGGGGGCTGCCCGGCTGCTGGGGCACGGCGGAGCCATAGCCCGGGCGGACAGAAGTTTCCTGCCGAAAAAAAAAGAAATTAAATAAATCTAAAAATAATAATAATAATTAAAAAAAAAACGGAATACAGCAATTAAAAAAAAAAAAATTAATTAATAAAGGAAGCTTCTTCCCCACCGCCTCTCTCCGCAGCTGCTCCTCCCCCGGAGGGATGCGGCGAAGAGCGTCTGGCGGGAGCCCGCGGTGCCCTGCGCGGCTGCGGGAATGAAGCGGGAGCGGAGCGGGGCTGAAGCGGCCGCGGTGTGAGCCCTGGCCCCGGGGGGGGACGGCGGGGCCGCCCCCCCGCCCTGCCCAACCTCCGCGCATCCTCCGGCACCGCCTGGGCGGGCCGTGCCGGGCCGGGGGGTCCCAACCGTGCCCAGTCGGTGTGATCCCAGCCCTGCCGAGCGGTAGGATGAGGGGCATCCTCTACTTCTGCACCCTGATCCTCCTGGGTGAGTAGCGCGGCTCTACGCGGAGAGGAGAAGCGGGGGACACGGGGACACGCAGACAACTTTCTGCTGGGGTTCGGTGCTGGGGACCTTTCGGCCACCCCGGGCACGGGAGGGCTTCTCCAGGGCTAGCACCCCAGGAACAGAGGGGACATCACCCCAGGAGTAAAGGGGGCAGCACCCCAGGAACAGAGGGGACATCACCCCAGGAACAGAGGGGGCATCACCCCAGGAACAGAGGGGGCATCACCCCAGGAGCAGAGGGGGCATCACCCCAGCTTTCTGTTGTCTTCCTTGCTCTGGAGCCGAGAGCTGGGATCTGCTGTCCTGTTGTTGGCCGCGGGAATCGTTCCTTTTACCTCGGGGATGATGGCACTGGATGCCGGGGATGAGCTTGAAGGGATGTCTGGCGAGTAGGGATGTGGAGGAGTGGGGACAGATGTTGCACGGGAGGTGGTGGTGAAGCTGGAAAATCTCGGGGTTCGGGTGTCCTGACCCGAGTGTGTCCCTGTGTCTGTGTGTGCTCTGGAGTTCCCGCTGCAGATTTCCTCGACCCCCATCTCCAAAACTGTGCTTTTCATTTTTATTTTATACGGAGGGGTGGGGACGGACGGACCCCAGGTGTGTCCTCATCCCTGTCTGTGCCCCCTTCTCCACTGTCGCTGTCCCCCGTGGGATGTGGGGGTGTGCTCTGCAGCACCCCTGCTTCCAGCATCCCCCCCTCTCATCCTCCTTCTCCCCAGCCTGGGGCAATTCCTGCCTGCAATTCCCGCGGCTCCCCGGGAAGAGCCGGGCGGGAAGGGACTGCAGCCCCGGGGGCTAGTAGCACCCGGCAGCAGGTAGCCACGGCTGGAAGATGCTCCAGTGCCTGGTTGCAATCCCTCAGGGTACTATTGCCCCTTCCCCCCCCCTCTCTTATGCTCCTTGAAGATAGAATACCCAAGTCTGGGCTTAAATAAGCAAGGAAAGGCTGTGGGGATGCTGTGTAGGATGCTCCCGTTCTTTTTGGGTGGGCTCTGGTGGAGGAAAAAGCTCTTGGGATGGATGGAAGTGTCTGGGACATCCCAGCACGGCCCCGCGCTGCCTCCCGAGCATCCTTCCTGTCAGCTCGCTGCCCGCGGATCCTTTTTCCTTTATTCCTTGGGTGGGAAAGGCTTTGTCAGAGCTCCAGGTGACTTCTCTTCGCGGCTGTCCCTGTCACTAGATGTCAGCAGCAGCAGCTCTTGCAAGTCCCAGAAGGCGGGAGGAGGGGGTAGGGTGGGATTTCGACCCCCAAAGAGGAGCCATCTCCAGTCAAAAGAGTTGAGATCTGGAGGAGCACCAAGCCCTGGATATGCCCCAGGTTGGGACAGCTGCTGCTTGGCAGGGGCTGGAGCTGTGCCCTGGGCTGGGAAAGGTCTCAGCCCCCTTTGGAGATGGAAATTTTCCCTGTGGTGTTCACAGGGCCTCGGGGTTGGGAGTCGGGGTCTCTGCAGGATCTGTTTTCCAAGCTGTTGGGATTGACTGCCTGGCTGATTGACTGGCTGATTGACTGCCTGGGGGACTGATTGATTTTCTCTAGAGAAAGTGGACCTAAAAGAGAAGATGGCAGCTCTCCCATATCAGCAACACACCTGGGACTGGTTTTAGGGGGACACCCACCACCCCCACTCCAAGCCAGAGCAAAGGCATCAGCTCCTGTTCACCTCTTGGCCTTCTGACCCTGGGGTCTCCAGAAGGGTTTTTTTTGCATCTCCAAACTAGCACTTGACCCCTGCAGGCTCAGCACCATCCCAGCAATTTCATTTAATGCCCTGAGTTTGGTCTCTAGAGGTCTTCTAGATGTTTCCATCACCATGGGCTGCTCAGTTAGATAGAGCTGGGGAGATCCTTCAGCAGGATCAGGGGTGCTAGGCAGGAGGTGACAGTCTGTCCAGCATGGCAATTCCCAGCTCTAGCCATGCTGGGCTGAAGTGTCAGCACCTTGCTTTGTGTTTCCATGTCCTGGGGATGAGCCTGGGTGCAGGAGGCAGGACTGGGAGAAATGAGGGCTCTCTGAGGTGGGAATAGGCAGTGTCACCAGCATCCAGCCTGGACAGAGAGCTGCTGCTGCCACTTCAGCCCTTTGGTGGCACAGTCACACAGGGTGACCTAGGGCAGGCAGCTGTCTGGACATGACAACTTAGATAATTTGATTTTTTTAAGTTTATTTTCCTAAATAACCTGTCCCCAGGTCAGCTCATTGACCTGGAGCTCATTGTCTCAGCCACATGAACAGCAGTGCCAGTGGCAAGGACAGAACAGGAGCACCCAGCTGGGGGTGAGGACGTAGCTTTGAGGAAGCTCACTGATATCTCAGTGTCCCCTGGTATTTGCTTGTATATGTGGCATGGGCCAGAAATCCCATCTGAGGGACACTGGTGAGGCATTCAGGAAGACTTTCAGAAAAAAACCCCAATGCTCAAGGAAGCCCTGAAATAATGAAATATAAATAATATAATTAATTTTACAAGGAGACGAGGTCACACCTGTAGCCACCTCTCAAAGCATCGCCCATCCCTTGTGCAGCTTTTGGAGGACACATCAGTTCCCTGTGCCAACAAAATAATAATTAAAGGCTAAGAATGAAAAATCTGGGTTAGAGTTGAGAGCTGTAAGTTGGTGGGAAGTCCCTGTGGGACCAAGAGTCATTTCTGGACCACTGCGATGGAGAACAGGATCCTGGAATGGCATCTGGGTTGTCTGCTGCCAACAGCTGCCTGGACCTGGCAAGTTTTACTCCTTTTAGTCCTTAGCACAACTCCTGGCATATGTTCCCCACAAGCTCTTCACAGAAGCAGACACAAGAGATTGTGTGCCAGATTTTCACCTGGTTTGGAAACACAAATCCTGGGGTGGAGAAGATTAAAAAAAAAAAAAAATCCTCTTGAAATTTGCATCTGTGTGGATGGGAGAGGGAAAAGCTCCTTAAATCAGTGCCTGAGTCCGTGCTGACAGCAGCAATCCATTTCTTGCATCAATAAGAATGTGGTATGTGTGTCTCTTGGTATTGTTGGGGATATTTATGTCTCTCACTGGTGGTGGGGAGGAGAAATAAAACTTCATCCTCAACAGGCTGTCCTCAAACACTCTACAAATGCCTCTGCTGGGATCTCACCACACCCAGAAAATATATTTTTTTTTCCCCTCAGAGCTCTGGGACCTTAAATAGTAATTTCTGCTGGGTAAAAATTCATACTAGTTAAGTCTAATAATTGGTATTAATTACTGTGAATAGTGCTTTATTGCTTCTGGAGAGGGAAATGTCTTGTCTGCTCACATGGCAGTTTTCACTTCTATCCTGCTTGGAATTCCTTTCATCCTGTTCTCACAGGACTTGATCATTTTTGTAGCTTTCCACTTGGTCATTTTAAGCATGACTTTTAATGTTGCTAAAGTTTGCTACCTTTCAAAAAAAAAAAACTCCACAACTGTGACCAAGATATCCAGGATCTCTTGTTCCCTCCAGTTGACTTTGTAGTCCTTTTGCTTCTTTAAAAAGAAAGGGAAAAAAAGACCTCTTTCTTCTCAACCTAAAAGTGGAAGAGGACAAACTCCAAGGAAGTTCTCCTGCTAAAACAAGTTTTTAGAAGGGCACATTTCACTGAAAAAAAAAAAAAAAAAAAGGAACAAAAGTATGAAAAGCTTGTTCCTGACACTGAGTTCAGTGCAGTTCCCTTGTTTCTGTCATCAAAATCCCCTCTGGTCACACCTCCTGGCACCGGGGGGCACTGATGGTGGAAGCTGAGGGATAGTGAGGGGGGAAACACGACTGGGGGGACATTTCCAGCACCCCACGTTCCATCCCTCATCTCTGAGACTGCCAGGGGGAAGGACACTGAGTGTGGAGGAAGCACAGGAACCTTCTAAGGTCACATTTCAGCCACCTCTGACTCCCCCAGGATTTTGGTTTAATAACAAATAATCCCACAGCTTGTTAGAAATGAAGAAAGGTTTTTATCTTCATGAATATTTCCAGCATCTTACAGAGCTGAGCTGGTTAGAAATCCAACCCAGCTCTTCCTTAGGGATCCTTCAGCCCCCAGCACTGCCCCAGCTTTCCTACCCCTGGGAATGACAACCAGACCAGGAGCAGGGCATGGCCAGACCTCTGGGGCTTTCCCAGGACTCTCCTGTCCATCTGACAAGAGGTGTTGGGACTGGGATTTAGGTGTCTGCAGCAGGAATGAATAAATCCCAGAAATGAAGCCCAAATAAACTCTGAGCCCCTGGGCCACAGCTTGACTGTCCTCATGGAGTAAAAGTGTTTCCCACTGGGCTGGATCTACATTCCCAAAAGCTCAAAACTACTTTGGGAATGTCCTGTCACTCCTGAGTTCCCTCTCTTCCCACCTCCCTCCAGGCAAATCCCTCTTCTTCCTCCCCAGGCAGCTCTTCCACTCACTTCCCTTATCCAAAGCCACTCGGGAAGCAGTCTGGATGAAAGATGCAGCCAAAGTTACTTGTGCTGGGGTTTTGATTTATTGCCTCCAACTGGAAAATCCAGTCTGGGATACCTGCTTCCCCCCAGATTCCTGGACAGAGTTATGAGCATCACTCCTGGGCTGGGGGCTCCTGTGGGTTTCACATTCAGGGCTCCAGTTTGGGGAGGAGGGAGGGATGGGGAAGGTTTGCTGAGGCTTCTTCCCCAGGCAGGATCAAATGGCTCATCTGTCACACAGCACCAGGTGAAGCCATCCATCCCTTGTCCCCAAGGGCATGGCAACCCAGGCTGGGATGGGATTTTAAACAGGACCAGATGGTCGAGGGCTGCAAGTGAAGAACCTGAGAACCTGGGGATGTTTGCTCTTTGCCTGTTACTTACACAAAGCAGAAAAAGGCCAAGCACATCAGTCAAGTCAGGACTCAGTGGTAATACTTCTGTCCAAGCTGCTTTAACCAGGAGTGTCCCATGCTGCAGACCTCTCAGGAGGCTTTGCACACATGTGTGGGAATGCTCAGCTCTTCAGATAGCAGCAATGGGAACACCTCTGGAATTCCCTCTTTCTGTCACTTCACGTCTCTGGAGGCTTTGAACTCAGCTGGAACCAGCAAACACTCAGGAGAGGTCTCAGGAAGGTTCCAGGTGCCTTGAGAGGGTGAATTTAAGCACAATAAGCAGGTTTTGCTTCAAGTTCTGCCTCAGAAAAGGCTGGGGGTGCCTCTGCTGCAGCCAGCTGGGAAATCCCCAAATCCTTGATTAATCAGAGCAATGGAAACACAGGGCAGCTCCAGCCTCGTGGGAAGGAAGCCTTCACTTGGATGATAGCTGTGAACTTCTTGGAGCAAACCTGGTGTCTGGGCCAGCACTCCTAGAGGGACCATGTTGTCCTGTCCATGAGAGTTTTACTTAAGCAGTCAAATCACTGGTAAAAGTTCTTTAATTTCTCAGTTCTTTTTTTTTATACTCTGTCAGCCTTTAGTCATCACTTTGCTTGATTTTTTTTTTCTTCCTACTGCCCATCCTGCATCCCCCATAAATACCAGCTCCCCCATGACTGCACCTCACCTTTTCTTCCTGTCCACTGCTCATCTGTGAATGAAACCCTGGGGTGTAACCCTGTGATTTCACCAGTGGTACCCAGAGAAGCTGTGGCTGCCCCATCCCTTGCAGTGTTGAAGGTTGGATGGGACTTGGAGCAACCTGGGCTGGTGGGAGGTGTCCCTGACCATGGCAGGGGTTGGGACTGGGTGATCCTGAAGGTCCCTCCCAATCCAAACCAGTCTGGGATCCTACAGCCTGCATCACCCCTAACTGATGCCCAGGACCTGAGATGGCTATAGGTCCAACCATTTGACTTGCAGCCAACCTGCCTCCTTCTTCGGGTTCACCTTAGGGAGGAAACTCAGAGCTCCTCAGAGCTCCTTGTCTGCTTGACTCAGGAGAAAGAAGCCTTAATAACAGAGTAGGTGTTGCTGCTGTGATTTTAACTCCCGTGCACGCAAAGGGAAATGCATCTCCCCATGACAGCCTTCATGGCAACATCTCTCAGATATTCTACAGCTGACTCGCTTACCTGCAAGCTGGAAATAGAGAGCAGATGTCTCCTGTAGCACTGAACATTTTTTTCCCCTCTGTTGCTGTCTCTGTTTCCCTTTGATGTTGGCTGTGTACGGCAGAAGGCACCTTAAAAAGATGTCACAAGGCATGAGGAGACATAAATCTGTGCTGGCTGAGCCTTCTGTAATAAAGGCTGCAGGTTGGGATGATGTTTGCCATCCACTAATGGAAAGGAGAGCAAACCAGGCTGCTGAATTATTAGACAGGGCTTGGAATGAATCAAATCTCTTTGACCTGTTTGTGCAAAGCCCCAGCCAAGCCTGAGTGTGCCTGAGTGTTTCCTCTGCACGGTGAGGAATTGCACTCCTGCTTGCAAGGGTGAGTTGATTCATGCCCTGGATTTGACACATGAGTTAGAACAATTTCATGGCAGATTTGTTTGTGGTTTGGTTTTTTTTTTCCTTTTTTTTCCATTTTTTTTTTTAATATATCCTTTATCCAAGCAGTTCTGTTTGGTTTCTTCCTCCTGGATAAGGAAACATAAACCCAGTGAGGTTTGAGACCCAAAGTGCAGCCTCAGCCTGCCTGGCAAAGCCACCTCATCCTTTGCAGAGAGGGCAGAATCAAAGTCATCCCAGCTGAGCTTTCCTTCCAGTGTGGGAAAAAGAGCCCTGGAGGTCACAGCCTAGAAATACCTTCAAGGTAACATGAGGAGTTTTTCCCTGCTTTGCAAGGAGCTGGGACGAGGGGGAGAGAGGAGGAGAGAGAGGGGAGAGAGGGGGAGAGAGGAGGAATCTCAGTTGGGTGTTGGGGATAAAACCAGGACAACATCAATGGTTGGACTTGGTGATCTTAAAGGTCTTTGCTACCCAGAGCAATTCTGTGGTTCTGTGACATCTGATTAGTTATGGGAAGGAGAAGAGCAGGTTTCCCTTTAGGAATTTGATGGGATTTCTTGGGGGCTTGTCAGGTTTTGTAGGCAGTAGGAAAGCTGAAAGCTGTGCTGCCCTAAGGAACTCCTGCAAGGGGGTGGGGTGCTCTGTTCCCTGTTCTTGGTTTTCCCTATTTGATTGGAAAGCTCATACCCTTTTTGTGATGATTTAGGATGGTAATTATAGGGGAAAACTAAAGGAAATGTCCTGAGACCCAGATGAGGAACTTCCTCTAGGATCAAGCCTGATGGGGCTCTCCTGCTCTTTGGGGAAAAGGATCAGGAATTGTGTCCAACTTGCAACACAAGAGTTCTCCATCTGGGCCAGAAGTTGTGGGAAGGGAACAGCAGAGAAGTTCCTGAGCTGGTTCTGGTCTGGAGAGGTGGAAAGTGGAGGAGAAAGGGCTCCTGAGAGGCTGGATAGGAGATGCAGATGAAGGGAATCCAGGAGCTGGGTGGTGGAATGTGTAGGATCACAGAGATCCGAGAGCCATTCCAGAGCTGGGAAAACCCTGAGGCTTGGATTCCCAAAAGGTGACATGAGTCCCTGCAGGGGGAATGCAGGGGAGGTGACAGCTCAGGGACACATCCATCAGCATGGAGACAAATCCTGGGAAACACAGCTTGGGAGGCACTGGAATTTATCCCCCTCTCCTGATCCCACCTCCCTCTCCTTCCCTACAGCCCCAGCCTGGCCAAGCCTCACTGGGTGCTGGAAACCTCTTAGTAATTAAGCACCTGCCTCCAGGGGGTCCAAATCTCTGGTTGGGTTTGTTATGTGCTATCAAATTACCACGAAGTATTAATTATAATAAGAAGGGCTAAAGAAAAAAAAAAAACAACCAAAAACCAAAAAACCCCACAAAAAATGCCCCCCCCCAACCTTCCTTTCTGCTGCCCCCAGAGCCCTGACAGTGACATGAGGCAGGACAGAGGTGGTGGCACTGGCTGCTTAGTTCAGGGACAGCCAAATCCCCATTTCTAATGCCCACAAATCCCCATTTCTGATCACACAGGGTGCAAACCCACCTGGATGCAGCCCCAGCCAGGGCTGGAGGTGTGCACAGAGCCCATCAGAAGTTCCTTGCAGCAGCTGTGCTGGCTCTGGAGGGTCCTCTCCAGCAGGCAAAGCCTTTCTTGTCTTGCCTTTTGTAGTTCACATGACCTGGTGGTGGAAGAAAAGTCATGAGAGGAGTCTGAGGAAGGTTGATTTATCCAGGGTTGAAAAGGGAAGCAAGGCACAGGAGAGAACACGCTCACACTCTATAAATACCTTCAAGGTAAGAGTGGAAGGGAAAGAAGAGGATTAGTCACAGTTCTGTAAGACAGAGAGGGGAGGAGAGGGAGCAACAGCATGAAACAGAGGAAGAAAAGGTTTTGAGTGTTAGGAGTGAAATTTTGAGGCTATTTTTCTTTCTCATTTTCACAAGGAAAAGAAATTGGAGTGTTCCATTGGAGCTTGGCTTGAGGCTTGATGCCACTTTTATTATTTTATTTTATTTTTAGGAGAGTTATATGTTGTGGGCATGGGGATTAAGCAGTGGATCTCTAAGTAGGATTTGCAGTCCTAGGTGCATCCATGCACTGATCAAGGGACCTGTGTAACCTCCCAGAGTGTCACCACATGCCAGGTGACCCAGCTGCCTCCTGTACTTGGAAGTAAGGGTTGGCCCAAGTGCTTTCACTCCCCTTTTCCTGTACTCTGTACATCCCACACACACACTGAAGGTACCATGGAAAGATGGTGATGCTCAGCCAAGGATCTTCATGGTTATTTGCTGCCAGAGCTGGGAGGTGGCTCAGGGATGGATGATGAGTCTGGCTCAGCCATGAGTCTTGGCCAGCCCTGGGCTCTGCTTCTTGTTACTGGGTGCTGAGGAGGTTTTTCCTCCTCTCCAATACATCCACACTGCTCCTGATGCCTCACACCTCCTCTCAACCTCTCCCCATCACCCAGATCCTCCCTGCCACCTCTTGCTCCTAGACCTGGTCCCATCCTCCCTGGGAATGGGGATGAGGAAGGCAGAAGCTTTGATGTAACCTCTGAGGGGCTTGGCTCCAAGTCAGGCTTGGGCAATCATTCCTACTGCCACCTTCCATTATGCTGGGACTCCAAAGTCAATGTTTTCCAAAAAAATCTGGGCAGCTGCTGCCAAAATTCTTCCCTTGACTCTTGGAGCAAGTGCCAAGAACTCTTTCTTTTCCTAACAAGTCAGCTGGCCAAGTGTAAGGTGTCCCTGGGGAAAACCCTTCAGTCTGGCAACAATTAACAAGTTGATTCAACTCAAAGTAAAAGCAAATGAAGGTTTCTGAGAAAATGAACCTGGTGTCTGTCTGTCTGTCAGTCTGGGCACCCCCAAATAGTTTTGGAGCCCCGTGGCTGGGTTGGCTTCGTCTGGTGTTCAGATCCCACAGATTGATGTGAAACTGGCTGTGGAAAAGGGAATGAGCTCCTGGTGTTCCCAGTGTGGGGAAAGTCAGTGAAGTTCTCAGCAGGAAAGGTGCATGTGAAAGGAGGTGCAGAAAGCCAGGCTCCTTTTTTGCTGCTCCTCAGGTTTTTTTCCTGGCTGAGCAGCAAAGTGAGTGATGCAGATCTGCTCAGAGCTAAAGAAATGGCTTGCTGGGACCATGCAGGGATCCCTGAAGCCTGAAAATCCAGGGAGAAACAGCAAAGTGAGGACTTGATGTGGCTCCAGGACTGCAGCTGAGCGATGTCAAAGGGAATGGTCCTGTGGGCATCAACCATAGCAGAGCAGCAATGATGTGGGTGCTAATGTGATGCCTGATGCCTAGGACCTTGATGCTCTGTCAGGAGGGCTGCCCAGAGATGGATATCAGGATGGAAACCTGTGGGAACTCCCCCAGGTTGGGTTTGCTTGACATTGGTGTCACCTTGAACACACCAAGGATGCAGGGGAAGTGCCCAGGGATGAAGGAAATGGGGCAGAGTCTGGGCTGGTCCTCAGAGATTCCATGGGGAAAGGGCAGAGCCTCCTAGGATGAAGTCCACTATGTTGGACAAAGGGTGGGCAAGAAGGAACACCTGGTTGTAGGGTTGTAGGAAGACTTTTCATCAGCTTCAGCCCCCAGCTGCTCTCCTTGCACCTCCTTGAGATGCTGCTGGGCTGAGAGGTGACACCAGCTTCCTGCATCTCCATCACCTGACGTGTGGGGTGGCAGAGGTTAATGGCATGGCCCCCCGTGGTCGATAGCTCCTGACCATAAAAGATCTTGTGACAGATTGCAGCAAAGAAGGGAGAGGGATGGAGTGAACTGCCTGATGCTTGGCTTTGCTTCTCTGCATGGGATTTGTGTGCACCCCCCTGAACCTTCCTGCTCCTTCTCCTGCCCCATAAATTCAGGGGCTGGGTGCAGAGCTTTGGCTCTGCCCCATGGGATTTCCTAGAGACAGAGCAAGGGAAAAGATCTGAAGGGGAAGGGGGGGAAAAAAACCAAAAAAAAAAAGAGAGGGGGAGGGAAAAAATGTTTCTTCATGGTGCTTTTGTTTTCTAACAATGTTGACATTATGTGGAGTAACCGAGTATAAAATCTGCCGATCGTTTGGGAGCTGATGTGCAGAGGAGATGTTATTATCTGAGCCTTTTATGCCTCTTTACCCTGTCTGGATCAGAGGAGATAAATGTGTAGATAGGAGCTGAGGCTCCCATCTTTATTTAAGCTGTCAGGTACTGCTACGTTATTTTATGCTGATTGTTATAGAAAACCTCTAGAAAGAGATAGATGTTTCTCTATTCCCTCCCCCCCCCCGTTCCCTATTTTAATCTCTAATTTAATAATAAAAGAGATGTATTTCCCTATATTATTTTTATTTGTAATGTCAGCGCTTCCCGCTCGCTCTTCTCTTTCAAATAAACACTCACGGACACAAAGCACTTAAAATATGCACATAATTAATCTTCTCCCTTCTCTTTTGGGCTCCCTTTTAACTATTATTGCAGTCAGACTTTAATTTATGCTTTAATGCAAAAAACCTCTTCAGTCTGAAGCAGGTTCCCCGTGGGGCTGGCACGCTCAGTGAGTACCTACACCTGGACGTATGGCTGGAGTTGGGTCCAAGCCTCTCCTCACACCTCTCCCACAGCTCACAAGCCTGAAGTAAAGCAGGAGTAATCCTGAAAAGACTCAGAAGTCACATCTGGTGATGGGAAACAGTCAACAGGGCTTGGAAGGGGTTGCCCAGAGAGGTGGGAGATGCCCCATCCCTGGAAACCCTTCAGGTGAGGTTGGACGGGGCTCTGAGCAATCCAGTTGTAGGGGGTTGGACTGGATGAGCTTGAAATGGACTGGATGCTTGGGAATGGAATGGATGAGCTGGAAATGGATGAGCTTGAGATGGAATGGAGTGGATGAGCTTCCCACCCAAACCATTCCATGATTCTAAACATCCTCAAGCCCTCGTTTTTATTCATCAGCTCCCTGGCCTGGGTTTGGCTCCTCCTGACCCAAGGGTCTTGACACACTTTGGAGTTCTCATGGAGTTGTTCAGCCTGGAGAAGGATCCCATGGGGAGACCTCAGAGCACCTTCCAGTGCCTGAAGGGGCTCCAAGAAAGCTGGGGAGGGACTTGGGACATCCTGGAAGGATGGGATGAGGGGGAAGGGTTTCCAGCTGCAAGAGGGGAGATGGAGAGGAGATTTTAGGAAGAAATTCTTTGGGGTGAGGGTGCTGAGCCCCAGGGTGCCCCCAGAAGCTGTGGCTGCCCCATCCCTGGCAGTGTCCAAGGTTGGTTGGGGCTTGGAGCACCCTGGGCTGTGGGAGGTGTCCCTGCCCATGACACAAAGTTGGCCCCAGACCAGATGCAGGAGTCCTGCTGAGGAGCCCAGGCAGCAGGAGAAGCTGCTTGAACAATTCCCAAGCAGCAACTTGGCAGCATTTCAGATTTACCAAAGTGAGACAATTAGTGGAAGTAGTTTCAGTCTTGATTATTTTCCTTTTGCAGCAGAAAAAAAGAATCTGTGGAAAAACTGGGGCATTTTCTTTCCAAGCGTGTTGAAATTGTATTTGAAGGGGAAAGGAAAAAATCAGGCAGGGATCCCAACGTTGGCCAGAAATCTCTTTTGTTCCCTGCACATCTGAGCCCTCTGCCATCCAGCACTCACCTCTCTCCAGCATCTTCTCAAGTCCTGGCTCTACAATCTGTAGTAGGAGTTACAAGGGGTGGTAGCAGCATTTTTTTTTTCTCTGTGTGATCTAAAGGCAGCCCCTGATACTGAAGCTTTAGGAGTTACATTTTTTAGGGGGAAAAAAAAACAGGATTAGTGAGCAGCTATCTAAGGGATTCCTTCTGCTCCCCTGTGAGAACTCTGGAGAGAAAAAATCACATGAGGAAGAAAGGCACTGAGTGTGACACAGGGATTTTATTTCTTTTTTTCACTCGGGTGCCTGTTCCTGTGTCTAAACCTCAGACTGCACCAGTGCTGAGCTCAAGGGGCTGCAGGGTGTTTCTTGAGCCACCAAGGGCAGGAAAGGTCCCTGCTGGTTCCCCCAGGCTGCCTGCAAAGCCAGGAGCAGAGTTTCCCTGTGTCACAGCCAAGGTGGAAAGGATGGTTTTGCCCACTCCCTGCCCAGTGCTTTAGACTGGAAAGATGCACAGCCCATCTTTTCCAGCTCATTTCTCCAAACCTTGGAAAACTGCAGACACTCCCTGCAAGCCCCTGTCCCGTGGGGACCTTTCCTGCCTGTCCTCTGGGATAGGAACGTTGGGGACCTTGCACCCAGCTGGAGCACAGCTCCACAAGATGTACAGGGGGGGTTGGAAGAGCTTCTGTAAAACCAGGAGGTCACCTTTGTGGCCCTGGTCCATATGGGAGGTCCATGTGGGAGTTGTTACTGGTCCTGTCCATGGACAGTGTGTAAGGACAGCACTACCTGGTGTGTAAAGACACCATAACGTGGTGTGTAAGGACACCATAAAGTGGTGTGTAAAGACAGCACTACCTGGTGTGTAAGGACATCACTACATGGTGTATAAGGACATCACTACATGGTGTGTAAGGACACCATAACATGGTGTGTAAGGACTTTGGAGTTCTACCACTGACCTGAGCTTCTACTGAATGACACAGATCCTTATTTATGTTTTCCTTCCCACGCACACAAGGAAAATCCATGTCTTGTGGCTTCCTCTAGGGAAAAACCCAAAAGCTCGGGTGAAGGAATGACCCAGCTCAGTCCCACTGCCAATGGTTCTCCTCCTCCTCCTCCTCCTCCTCCCCTGCCCACTCCCTTGGCAGTCCCTGTGGCAGTGTCACAAGCTGCCCGTGTCCCCAGGACACAAGCTGCTCCAGGGAACCCCAGAGCTCTGGTCTATCAGCAGGTTTGCAGAGAAAATGAGATTTTTATTTTTTTTCCTTCTTCCTGGCTGACTTCCATCAGCAGCAGCTCCAGCTCTCCCAGGCACATCTCAATTAATTAATACAGTCAAACCTTATTAGAGACAATCGTTGGGCAGAGATCACCCCAGTCCTGAGTTCTCTGGGTGTTTCTCCTCCTTCTTGCTCACTCTGGGTTCCTCCCCTCTCCTTTTCCCACCTGCAAAGGTGCCCACCAAGCCCTGGGGTAGGGGGGGAGCTGCTGTAGGGAAAGGGGAAGGGAAAGGGAAAGGGAAAGGGAAAGGGAAAGGGAAAGGGAAAGGGAAAGGGAAAGGGAAGAGGAAGGGGAAAGGGAAAGGGAAAGGGAAAGGGAAAGGGAAAGGGAAAGGGAAAGGGAAAGGGAAAGGGAAAGGGAAAGGGAAGGGGAAGGAGGGAGAATAAGAAGAAAGGAGAAGGAGAAGGAGAAGGAGAAGGAGAAGGAGAAGGAGAAGGAGAAGGAGAAGGAAGGAGAAGGAGAAGGAGAAGGAGAAGGAGAAGGAGAAGGAGAAGGAGAAGGAGAAGGAGAAGGAGAAGGAGAAGGAGAAGGAGAAGGAGAAGGAGAAGAAGAAGGAGAAGGAAAAGAAGGAGAAGGAAGGGAAAAAGGAAAAAGGAGAGGAAGGAAAGGAAAGGAAAGGAAAGGAAAGGAAAGGAAAGGAAAGGAAAGGAAAGGAAAGGAAAGGGAAAAGGAAAGGAAAGGAAGGAAAGGGAAAGGAAAGGAAAGGAAAGGAAAGGAAAGGAAAGGAAAGGAAAGGAAAGGAAAGGAAAGGAAAGGAAAGGAAAGGAAAGGAAAGGAAAGGAAAGGAAAGGAGAGGAAAGGGGAAAGGAAAAAGGAAAAAGGTTCTCCTGAGGAGGGAGCAGCCCTGTCCAACCCCAGGCTGCTCTCTCAGAGGTTGCTTTGTGTCTGTGTTCAGATGAGAGGCTCTCTCCGGGGTTGTCAGAGCAGCACTTTTCAACAGCACCAAATTATGATGATTATTGTCTTTTAACATGAACACAAATACATCAGCCTTCCTGAGTGGTTTCATTAACTGCCCAGCACATCACTCAGAGCTTCACAATCCTTGTCAAGTACCAACATCCCCATCCCATGTTCATTGCAGGGTCTGAATTCCTCCAACTCCACCTCGTGATGGAAAACGGGGTTGAGGGCAGGATTAAAAAAAAAAAAAATAAAAAAATTAAAACCCAAAAGACAGCAGCAGTTGTTCTTCCTCACAGTCACTAAATAAGAGGGCAGGTACCTGCCAGAGTCACTGCAGCTTGCACAGCTCAGTGCCAGACTGGGGGGTACAGACAGAAACTGAGCCCTGTCCTGGTTTTGGGTGGGACAATGCCTCCTGCCCCTGCCCTTGGGAAGAAGAAATCCCATTTTTCCCCATTTTGCTGCTTCTAGACTGAACAGGAGGGAACCAAGGGAAGTGCTGCAGGGCCATTATTAAAGCTGATCAGACTTGAATTGGCTAAGAACAGAAAAATCCTTTTATTAATAGAAGTCTTGCTTTGTCTCTTTATTTACATAAATGCAGCACGCCATTCCAAATCCCAGGATTTTTCCCCACGTTTTTCCCACAGAATATTATCAAAGAGAGGATGAGCATCACTCTGCCATGCAGCTCATGGGCAGAGACCACCCCAAGCCTCATCTGGGGCTGCTGCAGTTCTTTGGGAGTCTCAGTGGATTCCCCCTTCTCAAGCCTGGCCCCAGCATTTCTCCTTGGAAGCTTCAGCTCCTGAAATCAGGTGCTTAAAAAAAAAAAGAATTTAATATCTTTCCTGAGCAGCCATCTGTCATACACCTGGAGAGATGCTAGGAAGCAAAACCCCCTTCCTTTTGGGATGTGAACCTTTCCCTTGTGCTGATCCCTTTCCAGGGGATTTTGCTTCTCCCACTGCATCCCTGCTGTCCCAGGAGAAGATTTTTCCCTTCTCCACCACATGCCATGGAGAAGCCCTCAAAGCATGGGATGATTCAATATATTCCCTAAAAAACTGAAGCATGGGGAGTTGGTTTCTGCATCCCCTTGGAGGCTGGAGGGGATTCTCAATATTCTTTGCCATCTCTCAGCTGGAAGATTTTTGTGTAAGGAAACACAGCTGAGGAGGCAACTGGGATGAAGGGGAAGGGAATGACCCCTGGCTCTGCTGCTTCACAAGAGCAGTCAGGAAATATCTGAAGGATTTGAGAAGGAGGCACAGCACATGGACTGCCTCAAAGGTGTCGAGAGGATCAAACCCCTGTTTTCAGATGGGGATGGAGAAGAACCATGCTGCCAGGGACACAGGCAGGGGCAGTTTCCAGAGCATTTTAGCAACAGGATGTCTGAAATACCTGAGCCTTGATCTTCAGGTGTATTAAAAAAAAATAAAATAAAGGAGCTTCAGGTTCCCAAGTCTTGGAGACTTTTTTTATTTTAATGAAGGACAGGCACTCCAAAAATTACTCACTGAACTGGCAGAAGAAATGAGGAAAGTCTGAGGCATTAATTAAAGCCCCACTGGGGCTGTTTTGTTGCTCAACCTGAGCTTTCCACTTGATGCTGCTGAGATATTTCCTACCTGAAGGAACTTTGGCTGCTCTGGTTCATTATCAGCCAGCACAGGCTCGTGGCAGCTTCCTGGGGGCTCTGAACCCTCCAGGTCCCTGGAAGGAGAAAGCCCCATTTCTGCATTTCTGGTGAGCCTTTGGAGATCCAAGAGGTTGTTGCAGAGAGGGGGGGTCTGAAAGCAAAGGTTTCTTTAGGGGGGGGCTCAGAGCACATGTTTACAGCTGGGATTTTCTTAGGGCACTGGTTGGGAAGGGAGAGATGGGAATGGGATAACAGATTGGGAGCTTTTAAAAGCAAAGGTGGGAGGTGTAAAACCAGGAGGAGCCACAGAGGAAGAGCCAGCTGTCTCCTGAGGTTAAACTCTTTCACTTGAACCTCTGCAACATTTACAACTTGCAGGACTTCAAGGGGGTGAGGGAGATGGAGATGGATTTTTTAACAGGGTCTGGAGTGGCAGAACAAGGGGTGATGGTTTTAAAATCAAAGGGGGGAGATTCAGGCTGCATATTAGGAAGAAAAGCTTCATGATGGAGGTGGTAAAACCCTGGTCCAGGCTGCCCAGAGAGGTGGGAGATGCCCCATCCCTGGATGGAAACATCCCAGGTGAGGTTGGATGGGGCTCTGAGCACCCTGATCCAGCTGAAGATTTCCCTGATCCCCTCCCCAAGCCCACCCAGACCAGCAGCTCCCAAACCATCCCATCCCTCACTTGGAGGCAAGATCTCAGCCAGAGGATTTTCTGAAGCATGTGGCAGGGGTGATACCCAGGTGGGAGGAGAGGAGGGGAAGGACTCGGCACAAATCAGGGTGCTACAAAAACCTGTTAACTTTCCCCAGCCCACTTGTTACTAAGCCCATGTGTTGCTTGGAGAAACCCCACAAAATCTGCTTGCTCACACTGACAAGGTAAGAAACTAAGAAACCTCCTTTTTTTTTTTTTTTTTAACATTCTGAAAGAAAAGAAATAATTTTTCCTTTTAGAAACATTTCTCCTTTGACTTTATGAATACTCAGAAGTGTCTCTGATGTTGCTATCTGAGGAAAGAGGAATTATTCCAGGTCAGTTAAAATGACTCTGCCAATTATCAGCATCAAAATTTGACAAGGTCATAAGTTTGCCCTTAAAACACAAAACTCCTTCCCACCAGAGCCTTAAATAGAGAGGAAATAGAGAGAAAACCTCTCCTGGCACCAACACCTGGCTGTGTTTGCAGCAATTGTATTTCTGAAGGCTTGGTGGGGTTTCTTTGCCTCTATTTAGACCTTGAAGTCCCAATAAATTATTCTCCAGGTTTTGGAATAGTTTGCAATATTCCTCCTCATTTTAGCCCCAAATCCTCTGCTTGAGAAGTGCTGCCATGCACAATTCCTTGCAAGCTTCTGCTCCAGGAGGTTGGTTTTTTTTTTTCATCTGCTCTGTAAGCAAAGATAGGAACCTGTGTTAGGAAGAGGCAATCCATGCAGAAATCCAAGTGCTGTGTGTGCAAACTGAGCTGTGAGAATGGTTAAAGCTATTCCAGGGCTGTGATGGGAGCAGCTGTTTGGGTCGGGCAGAGGAATAAATGAGTTTTAAGGCACTGAAAAGGTGTTTGGAGCTGGTCCTTAGGGACATGGGGTACTGGTTGGGTTATGGTGTTGGGCACAGGTTGGACTGGGTGAGCTTGGAGGTCTCTTCCAACCTAAACCATTCTGTGGTTCTGTGAAAACAGGGATTTTAAGCTCAGCACCTGCTGAAACCCCCAAGCCCAGGCAGTACCCAGTACCCAGCAGCTGCTGGGCAGAAATGGGCTCTGGTCCATCAGAAATGGTCCTGGGGGGACATCTTGGAGACCCTTCATCTCCACACCCATTTCTGAAGTTAGGAAAAAAAAAAAAAAATAAAGAAATCCTTCACACTCTTTTAATAGCAAGGAAAGGCTGGGGAGGAGAAGCTGCTGCTTTCAAGGTTAGACCCCAGGGGGCTGTCAGAGTTTATTTAATGCAGATTTTCTCAGCCATCCTGACACTAGAAACCTAATGATATTTGAAAGGAGAGGAGCATCCCCGTGCCCCAGCTACAGGGAAACCCAAGTTAATAGTGGGAAAACCCAAGTTAATAGAGGGAAAACCCAAATCAATAATGGGAAAACCCAAATTAATAAATACTGCTGCTCCCTTTGCATTCTCCCCCTGGGTGAGGGCAGTGGTGAGGGGTGGGATGGATGCAGGATTCTGACAATTCCTGCTTTAAGGGCTGGGGTTGGATGTTTATTGTGCCAAAGCATGAGCATGAACTGCTGGCAGGTTGTTTCTTTAGTTTGGGGTCATGATGTCCAGGTTGTTTTCTTCTCCGTGTCCTGATGGGAAGCAGAGGCTGCTCTGGGACAGTCCTCAAACCCCAGAGCAAGGAGCTCAGAAACAGTTTGTGGTTTATATATTTGCAATCTCTTCCCTTGTAGCTGCACTCTCATTTTCACTCTTCTTTTCCCCTCAAAGGTCTGATTCTAGAGCAGAGAGAGTGATACTGAAAGGTTTACTCATGGTTCCAGTTGTCCTGCAGCCACTCCAAATATCTCTTGATTTTTTTTTTTTCCCTTCAACTTCGTTTTTTCCAAAATTACACAGACAAGATCCAGTAACCAAAGCCAAGTAATTAAATCATCCAAGGTTTTTTTCCCCCTCTTTTTCCTCTTGTTTGAGGACAAGTCTGTTGGCATCCCACCACATTATTTCCTTTTTCAGCCTTTCTGTATTTTTTGCTCGATTTACAATCTTTTGAGGAGGCTTCTGCAGTCTGCATTACACTTTGTTTTGCACGTTGTATCAAACTCCTCTCAGTATCAAACTTATGGCATGTAAAATGTCAGAGGAATTTTTCTCCTCCTTTCAATGGGAACAGCCCTGGGCTCAGATGACTTCGAATTTAATCTGAACAAGTGGATCTGGAGGTGGCAGTTTGTGTTGATGAGGCCAAGGATGCTTTCTGGTCAGAATCCTGCTTTTTACTTGTGTTTTTCCATGCCAAGCAACCAAGGGGACTGAGGGGAGAGCTCCTGGCTCTCTGCAACCCCCTGAGAGGAGGTTGGAGCCAGGGGGGTTCGGGCTCTGCTCCCAAGGAACAAGGGATGGGACAAGAGGAACTTTTGGCCTCAAGTTGTGCCAGGAGAGGTTTAGGTTGGAATTTTGGAGCAATTTCTCCCTGGCAAGGGTTGTCAGGGCCTGGCCCAGGAGTCCCCATCATCCCTGGAGGGGTTTCAGAGCCCTGGGGATGTGGGGATGAGGGACATGGGGTGGGGGTGGCCTGGGCATTTGGACTTGATGATTTTCAAGGTCTTTTCCAACCAAAATGATTCCTCACTCAGAAGTTGTGTCCAGCCCCTTGCTGGTGCTGTGCCTTCAGTTCCAGGCATCCATTCCAGGGGCTCTTGCTCTGCTGGTTCCTTTTTTGGGTCCTTCCAGCCCAAGCTCCCAAGGATGCAGAGAGTTAAGGTTGCAGTTTGGTTGCAGAGGAGCTGAAACAGCAAACCCCAACCCACAGATCAGAAACCACCAACCTCCCCGGGATCATCCTGCCTCTGCAGCCAACTCTCTGACTTTGTAAGAAATTAATTGCAAGCCGTGCTGCAGCCAGACTCCCCAGAGCAGATGCTGGGGGGGAAGAAGGGCTCAGTGATGCTCGACTTGAGCAGGATCCCAGTCCTGTGCCTGCAGCAGCTTCCAGCCCAGCAGGGATGGACAACAGATGGAGAGACAAAGCCAGCAGGAGGAGAAAATGTTTGGAGAACAGGGAGGAGAATGGGAGAAGGAAAAAAAAAAAATGCAAACAAGGGGGAGGGTGTCAGTGTGCAAGAAGAAGACAGGGTTTGCAGGGACCAGTCCTTGAGGGCTTTCTGATGCTCGTCAGGCAGGTGAGGGAAGAAGGAATAAAGGGAAAAAAAAGGAAGAAATAAACTCTCTCTTGGGGTGAGAGTCCTAAGTGAGGAGGGAACAAAAACCCTGAGCCAGGTCCATGGCAGCAGCAGGGAGCCCTGAGTCAGTAACTGGGGGCAGGGGAAGGAGAGGTTTTAGGGACCCCATTGATGTGCCTGGAGTCAAAATACTTCTTGGTCCCTCAGATCAAAGTTCAGGGAGAGCTTTGCACCCATTCCTGGGGGGCAAAGTTAATGATCCCCCTCTGAACCCACCAAGCTGTCTCCATCCCACCCCAGTCCAGCTGATCCAGCCCCATTGGGGTGATCCCATGGGTTCTTACTGGGTTCTTATTGGGATGTCTCGGGTCTGGGCAAGGATGGAGGTGAAAAAGGTGGTGGAGTCAGCTCTGTGGACATGCCTGGGAGCAGGGATGCTCCAGGACCACTTGGCAACACCAGGAAGGATTTTCCCAGGGGATGGATGTGGTGATGCTTGAATGGTTGAGATTTGTGTGGGTTTAGAGGAGATTTTGTAAACTGGAAAGGAAAGGAAAGGAAAGGAAAGGAAAGGAAAGGAAAGGAAAGGAAAGGAAAGGAAAGGAAAGGAAAGGAAAGGATGGAGGGATGAATGGCTTCTCCTTTTTATTATTTAAAGAAAGTTTTAGACTACAAACGTACCCTCAGCACAAGGAATTCTACTTTTCAGCACTGAAAGGGAGCAAAATTGGAACCATGGCCTCAGCTGGATGAGAACAGGCTGGGATTTTGGGTTCCAAAATGCTTGGGGTTTGTCCCAAGGTGCTCAGGTGGTGCTGGGAGAAGAAAAGGGGGGGAATTTCTCCTGATGGGAAATTGTAGGAGTTGGTGCCACCTGACTGGCAAGGAAGAAAGGGCAAAGCATCTCCCAGACCTGCTCCCTGCTCCTGGCAGGGGATTGGGATGAGAGTCCCTTCCAACTCAGCCCAACTCAGCCCAACTCAGCCCAACTCAGCCCAACTCAGCCCAACTCAGCCCAACTCAGCCCAACTCAGCCCAACTCAGCCCAACTCAGCCCAACTCAGCCCAACTCAGCCCAACTCAGCCCAACTCAGCCCAACTCAACCCAACACAACCCATCCAACCCCATCCCACCCAACCCCACCCAATCCCACCCAACTCAACCCAACCTCACCCAACTCAACCCAACCCCACCCAACCCCACTGCACCCACCCCACCCAACCGCACCCCACCCAACCCAACCCATCCCATTCTATTCTTCTCTCTTAATGGGTTTGGGGTTTTTTTGGGGGTGTGTGTTTGTTTTAGCTGGCTGCCAAACACTTGCTCAGAAAAACATCTCTGAGCTTCAGGGCAGTGAGGAAAAAACCCAACCAAAGGAGATTTCCCCAGCCAGGTAGGGATGGGAGCTCCCAGGGTGGGCAGTGAGAAGCCTCAGGATACCTCTGGCTGAAACCTCTGGACATCTGCCTGCATCCCTAAAATTAGGGTCAGCCCCACCATTGGGGTCAGTTTTTCAGGGGTCAGCTGTAATAAAACAGCTCCCTAAATGTCAGGCTGAGCATAAAAGGGATTGGAAGCCTAACGGAGCAGACTCATCCTTCTCTTTGTGAGTAAAATAGCAGCAAATGATTTATTATTTGTTGAATATTATTAGTCAATTATACACATTATTATATTATTATATATAATATTATTTTATTTATTTATTAGATATTTATGTTTATTATATATTTATCTATTTATTTTATATCTATAAATTTTATTTATATAACAGTATTTTACATTTTATATAATTTATTATTATTATTATTATTATTTGGATATTTGGGGCAGGATGCAAAGGAAAGGACTCATCCTGCTGCTGGAAACGGGTCAGGGCTTATGTCGGGGGGATGAAGAGATATTTTTGCACAGACACTTTGGGAGGAACTATTGCTGGAAGAGCACTGTAAAAAAAATAATGCCCTGGATATGGTCTCAGAGTGCAAAGTGTTTGGTGCTGCAGAGCCAGGGGATGTTTTTTCCTTCTCCTCCACTGGGCCATGGACCTTTGGACACCTCCTCTCACCACTGAGGAGGAGAAAATCCTTTTTTTTTGGTGACTCCATCCCAGACAGCATCCCCATCAATGCCAGTACGATGGGGAGGAGGTGGCCAGAAATGGGACAGTGAGTCTGGAAATGGCAAAGAGGGGGTTGTGAGAGGAGAGATGAGGGGGATGGAGTCAGAGACAGCTGTGATGGTGGTTGCTGAATGCCCCTGACAGATGGACAGGAGATGGTGAGGAGTGGATTCATATTGAGAAGGGGATTTATTTTTATTATTATTATTATTATTATTATTATTATTATTATTATTATTATTATTATTATTATTTATTATTAAATCCACCCAGGGGATTTTAGCTTCTGGGGGCACCCTGGGGCTCAGCACCCTCATCCCACAGAATTTCTTCCTCAGATCCCATCTCAATCTCCCCTCTTCCAGTTTGAAACCACAGATGAAGAACCAAGTGTCCTGATTTCCACGTTCACATCTTTGACACCTGATGTGCACCAAAAAGAGGTGTAAATATTGGATATTCAGAGCAGGGCAGCCTGCAGCAACCTTTCTGATCACTTGCAGGGCCAAGATTTCCCACCAGTGGATTTGGGGCCAGGAGAACACGTGGAATGATCTCCCCTTGCTTTCCAACACCTCCCATGGCACTTCCAGCAGGAGCAGCAGAGTGTGATCCTTGCAATCCCAGCCCTGTTCTGGCACTAATAATTATTTCCTGCCTCCCTCTCACTTACAAACAATTTTCTTCTTCATTTCATGACCCAAACCATCTCCTCAAGCAGTTGTGCAACGTTGATTAAACAAACCCCCTCCTACTGATGGTTGGAAAGGGCTGGGGAGTCCGTGGGGACTGGAGCACTGATGGAATGCACAATATTAATAGAAATCAATAGAATTAATGGGTTAATTCCTTGCTAATACATAGTGCTGGAGGAGAAGTTAGGCTAATGAAAATGCATCTATTCCCTAAACTATTCCCTTTGCTTCAGATGATTCATCCACTGCTGCTGCTTTCAAACCACATTAAGGAGATGAGAAGCACATTTGCTCCCTCTCCATGGCCAAGGGGGGAAGGGAGCACAAAGTTCCTTTCAGCAAGCTCTGCCTCACCAAATTCTCTCTGTAAGGTGCTCTCCCTGGTTTGGGGTTTTGTTTGGTTTAGGTTTTTTTTGCAGGTTATCCAGGGAGCAGAGGAGAATCAGGGAGCTGATGTGGAAAGGGGATTTTCCTTTGGTGGCAGATTTGTTGGCGGTGTGATCTGTCTGGGTGATGTGATTTGTTGGGGATGTGGTTTGTCTGGGTGATGTGATTTGTTGGAGGGTGTGATCTGTCTGGGTGATGTGATTTGTTGGAGGGTGATTTGTCTGGAAATGGATCCTGCTCTAGGTCTGCCCTGGGCTAGCTGGAAGGATGGTGGCAATGAGAAGATGGAGAGGTTCTGATGTTGTGCCAAACCTTGCCTGGCACTGGGGTTGGTTTTCTTACACTAGGCAGACTCAGCAGTTCCCAAAGTTGGAGTTTCTGGGTTTTCCTGCTTCTGGTGCTGGTTTGTGATTGGAAATGGCTCTCAGTGACACCAGCAAAATGGGGTAACAATGGCAAATATCTGGGGCTGCAAGAAGAAATGCTCATTTTCAATGGGCTTGGACATCCTGGGCCCCAGCTCTTGTCAAAGGCCAAGAGGAAATAGTGTTGATGTGGGGTTTGTTTAGCCTGGAGAAGAGGTGGAGGGTTTTGAGCAGCAGAGGAGATAATCCATGACTTGCAACCTTTTAAAAAGGGCAAGAAGTCATGGGCTTAACAGGAGGCAAGATCAGGACTCAACAAAAACTGTCTGAGCACTGGGAAAGAGAAACGGTGGAGCTGTGGACATCATGGAGATGTGGAAAATACAAGTTAGGTGCACATAGAATCATAGAATGAGTTGGGTTGGAATAACAGAGCATCTCTCACCTGCTTATTGGCTAAACCTGTGATATCTGGAGTGCTCCAAGTTGACTCCAAACCCCCCAGAAACAAACACCTCGTGGCTGTCACTTACCTGGTTGTAAACCTGAGGTCTCCAAGCTCCCTGTGCAGATCCCAACATCTCCAGAGGTGGGAAAACCAAAGCTTGATGGACTTCCAGTTCATTGCTTGGAATGAAACCAGGAACCTTTCTCTGAGGCTTTTGTGCAGACCTCACCATCCCACCTGGAATTTGTGCCACACAAAGCAATGGGATGCTCATGACTGATCCCATCTTTTTAGCTGTAGGGATTTTCCTCCTGTCTGGTTGGGAAGGAGAGGGAGATGGGTTTGGTCTCAGAAGAGAAGGTTCAGGTAGAAAAGCCAAGCAGAAGATGAAGGGATGAGAGATCCCATGCTGGGCAGCTGAACTCCTTTCCCTTGCTTAATATCCATCCTGATAAAGTCTTTAATTGCATGATTAAAAATATTGACACTGTTCTTGGGCAAGGTAACAATCTGTAGGGTGGAGGTAAAGTCACTGAGGAAGATGCCAGGAGTTTTCCCTTTACCTGGGTGCAGGCTCCAGGCTTCCAGGATGGGAGGAAAACCACAATCCCTTGTCACAAAACGCTGACATTTTGGCAGAGAGAAGAATTCGAGGCCACATGGACAGAAAGTCCCCAGGATTTGCTGGGAGGGTGATGGGTGCAGGACTCAGCCCTTCCCTGGACACAGAAATGGAGCAGGAGCAGCACAGCTTTGGGGGGGTGGCAAAAAAAGTGGGGACTTGCCATGCCTGGGAGGGCAGGTTTTGATCTCTTGGGTCAGTGGAGTAATGTGGAACTTATCTGTAATTCTGCCAAGACCTTCCAGGGAGAGAGGTTTTCTTGCAGGGGGGGTGCAGTGAATCTGTTACCTTAATGTTTTCAGTAGGAGGGGGGGAAAATATTGCACAAGACAAAGAAAGGAGAAACAAAGATGGGTGGGGGAAAAACTTGGGCCAGATACAACCCAAGGAGCCAAAAGGAGGGTGATGAGCCCTTGGCAGAGATTTCCCAGGATGATGACAGATTTCTTTCTCTCTTGAGGTCTCCTAAGCAAGGGGGGTGGATTCTTCTCTGGAAAATACACTTGAGGCAAAGACAGGGTCATTACCCCTGTCAGTGGATGCAATCCTTGGCCTGTGTACAGGAGGGGGTCAGCTCTGACCTCCTGGCCTCTGAACTTGTGAATCCTGTGGCTTTCTGCAGGGCTCAGAGAGACCAGCTCCGTGCTGACCCCACAAGTGATGCTCAGACATCCAGTGCTGTAACTCAGGTCCTGACAGAGGAGCAGCCAAGTGCTCCAGACCTTTCCCCTCATCCACCCATGGGTGTTGTTTTACTTCAAATAACCTCACCCTGACCCACTTCTGAATGATTTAAATGATCTCTGTTCTCATCCACCATTCACTCTTTGTTCATCCAAACCTTTCCTCCAATCCCAACTCCTGCCCTCACTTGCTGCCTCTCCTTGGCCTCATTTGCTCCAGCACAGCTGCTGACAACACCATGGGACCACACAGGAGAGCTTTGCACTCCCACTGACATCCTGAACATTCGTTTTTCAGGAGGAAACTCCTCTGGGATTGTCCCAGCTCTGCCTTAGAGGGGATGGCTGGGACGTGGGCTCATGGAATTGATTCATTACAGAATGGGTTGGGTTGGAAGGGACCTTCAGGATCATTGAGTTCCAGGGGCAGGGACACCTCCCACAGCCCAGGGTGCTCCAAGCCCCATCCAACCTTCAACACTGCCAGGGATGGGGCAGCCACAGCTTCTCTGGGCACCCTCACAGTGAAGAATTCCGTCCTAATGTCTCTCCCATTTTCCAGTTTAAAGCCATTCCTTGTCCCATCACTAACTCCATTGCCCCTTGTCCCTATCATACCTGTTCCAACCTGGCTGTCCTCTCTCCCCCGTGGTTTCTGTGGCTTTTTTGTGGCACTCTTCCTTTCCCAGGACACTGCAATCACTGCCTGGTTTGGTGATTCCCAAGCATCTTCAGCTCATTGGGAGCTTTTTGCTCCTGGTACCATGGGGGTAATGCTGTAGGAGCTCAGTTCTACCTTGGGCAGTTTCTCTGCAGTTGAAAGGACACTTGGTAGGTGACAAGCAGCTGCTGTAGCCCTTTTGTCTGATTGTAGAGATCCAGGGATCTGTGTAGAGATCCAGGGCCCCTGGCACTTGCCAACCCAAGGATGGACCTACAAGGGACAGGACCTGAGTGGCATTATAGTCCCAGCCCAGGTCCCAAACCCCTCTGGATTCCTTTTCACCTTCTGATGGAGGCAGGGTCTCCTTCCAGTCAGATCTTGGCACATTTTTGGGTTGTCTTTAGTAGAGCAGCCTCAGTGTTCCCCAGTGGGGCTTGGAAAGGGTTATTGGAATAGCAAATGGTGTTTTGAGGAGAGCTGAGGTTCGCTGGGCTTTGTGCAGACACAGAGGAGAGCTGAACTTTATGACTCCTGGCTTTTTCAACTGGTCCCTTCAACCTCTGTGACACTTTATACCTGATTCAACACTGAACTTTTTCACAGCAGCCACTTGAAGCCAACAGTGAGCAGGGAAGAGACCAAACTCCCTGCTACCCACACTGCTGGGAGGAGAGAAACTCTGTTAAATGTGTTTCCCCTTTAAAGGTTCTGCCAGTCTAAGGGGCTGAAATTCACTGATGTGCAATAGAGTTTTTAATAGCCCACATGTTCCTGGTAAACCTTCATAATCAATTTCCCTTCTGCTCTTCTCTTAAATGATCCATCATCATAACTTTCCCCAGATCTCCTCAGAAAGTAGTTCTGAATTTCAGGCTCGTTTGCAACCTGGTGACCTTCTCCCCCCTGCCCATGATTCCAATAATCATTGGAAGTGTCTTAGAAATAATTGCATGTGTACTGCAGCCAGTAATTAATTTTTTGGATTCTGCTCCTGTTCCTGGGTGGACTTTTGCTTCACAAGGGTAAGAAAAGGCTTTGAGCAAGTTACCAGCCCTCTGTATGCTTCAAGTTGTCTTGGATTATAAAATCATTTCTTGCAGCAAAAATTCTGTGCTCATTTGAGCTGAGACTGGAAAGAGATTTCCAGAACAGAACCAGGGAGGCCCTAAGGTTCAACATGAAGGTTCAAACCTTGCTTAATAACTTATTATTATTTAATTTCCTGCCATCCCCTGGGATCTCTAGGATGGAAGGAACAGGTAATTGCCATAAATGCAGCTCTGACTCAGGTGAGGACACTGTGACTTCAGGATGCTCTTCCCTTCCTTGGTGTTCCAGGAGTGTTGTTTTCCAAGGGACCCAGTGACACAGGTGACACTGCTGGCACTTGGCTGCTGTTAAGTTATAAAAACCCACCTCCCACCTTAAGCAAGTTCTGCCTCCAGCTGGCTGGCTCCAGATGCTTTATTTAATTCCTGACACAAGCCAGAGGTCTCTTCTTTAATCAGCTTGCTGCTTCCTCTGACAATGAAGTTAATGAGCCCTGCTTTGCCCACATTTGGCACCTGGGACTTTAGATTTTCATTGCCATTTCTTTGTGTTTCAGCACACCCCCAGCCAACAGCCTGGTCCTGTGTCACCAGGATGAAGCTCCAAGAGTTTTATCCCTTTAATTTAAGTTAGATGTCTGTTGGTTGCCCTGCCTTAATGCTCTGCTTGGTTTCCAGTTGCTACTCCAGACTTCCCATGGGACTCTGTCCCACCATATTTCCTTCCCTGCACAGCCCTTCTGTGACAAAGATTTGCCTTTTATTCTGGTTTCTATTTCCTTTTTTTTTTTTTTTTTTAAACACAGTCCCCCCATGGTTCCCTCCCTGCCCTCCATCTCCTGCCCAGTGCCTCAACTCAGCATCTGCATGGGCAGGGAATCTCTCCCCCTGCTTTGGGAACAACCTCAAGACATGCTCAGTTTTCCTCCTTTCTCATTGTTTCCACTGTCTTTCCCTGTCCTGCAGCCTGCAATTGGTTTTATGTCTTTTATTACTGAGTTCCCTCTCTCACTCTGCTTTTTAGAAGATGTATTTGAAAAAGATGGACCAAGCTGCTTCCACCTTGCAATGCTGCTTTATCCTACTCTGTGCAGCCCCCTAAATATTGCAGGAGGCACAACTGGGATGCTTGCACTGCTTCCAAAGGAGATTTTTTTCCCCTATCCATAGTTTTATTAAAACAGCACCTCTTGGTCTAACCTGCAGTGAGCCCCTGTTGCTCTGGGCAGTGTAGATTAGCAGAAAACACTCCTGTTGGATTAATGCATAGGCTGGAGCTCTGATGTGACTGCACTGGTGTAGATTATCCCATCATGCTGGTTTGGGATGGGAAAGCTTGAATTTCAGCTCCTGGATTGCTGGTGATATGGCCCAGTTTGTCAGTCCTTGTATTTCCAGCCTCAGTGTTCATTCAGTGTGGGGTTTTATGTATTTCTTTCAGTGTGGGGTTTTATGTATTTCTCTCAGTGTGGATTTTTGTTTATCTCAGTGTGGGTTTTTATTTATTTCAGTGTGGATTTTGATTTATTTCAGTGTGGGTTTTGATGTATTTCAGTGTCACTTCTCCAGGGTTTTGCCCTCCCAGCACATCTGCCTTTCCCCTTCCATCACCTCCCACCCCATGTTTGTTTTCTCCTCCTCAGCCTCATTGCCTGGGGGGGGGGGTTGGTCACAGCCAAGAGGTTCCTGTGGCTGGGAAAGGCATGGAAGTGTTTCTGGAGAGTGACTGCAAGCACTTCATTTGGGTTCCTAACTCTTCATTAGCTCTGTGCTGACTTGCTCTCTGCAGAGATGCTTCATACTCTACAGCTGCCTACATAATGCTTGCATTTAAATGCATACTTCTAGATGTAAATATATATCAATAGCTGCATACCTGAATTCCTGCAGCAGTGCCCATTTCTCACTGACTTCTCCTCTCCTCTTCAGCTTCTCCAGTTTTTTCCTTTTTGCCTCCCTCCTCTAATCTCAGTTTTTCTGCCTTATTCATCCTCACTTGATGCTTTAGGCTTGCAAACTTCAGCCTTCACATTTAATACCAAGGGGCAGAAGCAAAAAACCAGAAGTTTGGAGTGAGAAGGGGAGGTGGAGAGATGCCATGACCTGGGCTGGTAGAGACATGTGCACAGTTTTGAAAACCAAGGTTCCCTGGAAAAATGCCACTGGAGAACCATCTATCGGGATGCCCCGGTTTCGTGAAGTCAGGAGAAGGATCTCTTGTGCTTTGCTTTGAATCATCATTCATCTTCATGAAACTTCAGGGGGCTTTAGCTTTTGTTTGAATCAATTTTGTGACTTCCACAGAAAACAGAGGCGGGGGAGTATAATTGAGAGCTTGCTTAATGCCAAATTCCTCTTAAAGCAGGGAATGCAAATCGCAGAGCAAGCGTTGAATTATATATGATTAAAACTGTTCCAGCCCTTGCAAAGCAAAAAAAAAAGAGAAAAAAAAAAAGAGAGCTTTTCTTTTTTTTTTTTCTTTTATTATTACTCACCAGTTAATCATGTACAAAAAAGAGTGGATGGAACAGAAATGAACTTCATCAGAGAAAAAGGGGTCACAGTTCCTGCTTGCCACATGGCTGGGTTCTCTCTGGGAGCTGTGCAGTGCAGAAGGCACAGGCATTTCACTGCTTTAAAGAGGTGCATTAAGAAGAGAGTTCATTGATAAATGACCCTTTAAAAATGGGTGAGATTCTCTGCTCACCAATGAACATTCAAGGTCTGCACAGTTGTCTTGGCCCATCTTGGATATTCTCCTGTTTTGCAAACCAGGCAGAGCTGGGAGGTTTTTTTTTTTTTTTCCAATGCTTAGTTCCATGGAATGATGTGTGGGATAGATAAGAGGGTGTTGAAACCACTGAAGGTGTGAGCCAAATGCTGTCCATTTTTGCTGAGAGTTGTTAGCCTGGCAGTAATTCAAGCTCAACACCCGTGGACTTTCCTGATCCAGAAAGCGAGGGAGATCAAATGAAAAAAAAAAAAAAAAAAAAAAGTCATTTTCTCTTTGCTTCTCTACAGTGAGAAAACCTGAAAATGAGGCCTGGCCCCTGCTGAACCAACCCTGTTAACTTTTTCTGAGGACTTTTTGATGCAGTGGGCATCAGGGCTCCTTCAGAGAGCTTTCTGAGCTTCTGTTCCATGTCCTGTACCAAAGCCATCCCTCTGTCTTTGAAGGCTTTGTGCTTATTTTGCTGGGGGGTGAGGGATGCTGCCTCCTCTGACATCAAACCTGCAGGGATGCTGGGGAGGGAACAAGGGGGCTCAGCTTGCCCTTCCCTCAGCTCTCTGGTGAGGATGGCAAAGGAGGGCACAGACCTCCAGCAGGTCCCAAAATGTTCTTTAGGAAACCAAACCCCTTGCTGCTGCTTTGCTGGGTTTGGTGGCAGAGAGGTGCAGCACTTCAGGAGCTGTGCTGGAAGCTGGTGAAGCAGAGAAAAGCTGCTTTTTTCTGGTAGCAGAGGGTACCAGGAGCAGGGAAATGAGAGGCTGCAAAGAAGTGTGGATGGGGATGGAGGGATGGAGGGATGAAGGGGGCCTCAATTAAGCTAAAACTTTATTAAACAGCAGTGTGGGTGGATCACAGACAAAGAAATTGATGAAGTTCTGGCTTGTGAGGTCATTAAAAAAAAAAGAAATCTGGTTTAGAAAAACTAAATCCAAGGAAAAGGAAACAGTATTCATGTCTTTGCTGGGGGATGAGGCAGAGAACTCTGTGCTGTCAGATCCTAAGTGCTTCAGCCCCCAGAAATGCTCCTCTGCTCCTGAGACAGCCATCAAGGGGAAGGGTTTGGACTATCTGCTAACACTGGAAATCATTTTTATTTAAAAATAGAAGCTACTGCAATGTGCCTGCCCCCAGGAACAGCAAGAAAGAAGGACGAGTCCCTCAGACTGAGATTAGATCCCAAAGAACTCCATAGGAATATTCAAACATTTGCCTTTGCCTGCCAAGGGAGATGTTGTTAAGACAATGGCTGGAGAATCTTCCTTTCTTTTTAAGCTCTCAGCTGCTCCTCTTGGGTCTTTGGAAGTTGTCCTGACCAAGAACTCTTGGAGAGGCTGCATTTTCAAAGTTTCTACAAATTTTCCTCTGGGTTTTAACTTGTTCTTGAGACTTTGGACAGCAAAGGGCAAGAATATTTTGAAGGAAATGAGGGCATTGCTGTACACATAAATGATATCCTGAAAAACTGAGGGGGACAGCGAAAGAGGAAGACAAGAAAAGGCATCAGAAAATGGGGCATGGCAGGAGAAACCCAATTTAAAATCAGAAATGTGAGATATTTGGGAGAAAGTGCAAGTGAATTGACAGACTCTGGCCAAAGCCCAGTGATGAAAGATATCTTGTTCTGGCAGATAAAGATTTGCAGATTTTTGGTTCCTGGAATAAAATGAGGTGAAAAATTCTTCTTTTGGGGATGTTACACAGAAAGACTCCAAGTGAAACAGGGAGCTTGGGGAGTCCGAGAGAGCAGAAAGAAAGCAGCAGAGTTTTGGCAACTTGTGTCACCCCAAGGAGAACCACCTGGCCATTAAATCCCTCTGGGAATGGCTTGGGACAGTGTGACAAAACTCCTGGGCACTTTGCAGCCTGGTGGCATTGCTTTTCAGAAAGCATCTTAATGCCCAGAGGGGATGTCTTGGCTGCAGGAGGATATTAAAGAGAAACATTCAGGTATGGGGGAATGGCTCCCAGATTTGTTGTTCCCAAAGCAAAAAGCTCATCCAGCTGCCAGAAAGCAGCAGGGGGTTCAGCTTTCTTTTTTTTTTTTCCAGCTGCATCCATGCAGGGAAAGGATGTGAGGACTTTGAGGAGGCTGTTCCTGAGCAGGGAGCAGCATAACAGATGCAAATCTGCTGGAAGAGATTTCTCTCCTCTCAGACACAGGAGGGAAAATAAACTCCTGGAGGCTGTGGCAAAAGAGAAGATGCTGCAGAGAGCTCTGGGCTGGAGGAATGGTGCCTGGTTTCATAGCTGAGCTTTGTGGAAGTGCTGGTGAAGTGAGAAAATCAGGAGTGGCCAAAACACTGCAGCCCAGGTGTGTTCTGGGGTGTTCTGTGAGGCTGGGGAAAATGATGGAAATGGGTAAATGGGGCAATTTCTTTCTGCCTTAGGGAAAAGGATGTGGATGGGTCAGGTAGTGCTGGATTAGGCAGAGCACTCTGAGAGGGTGTTGTTAGACTCTGTTGTTAAGTTGTCTTGCAGGAAACAACCTTTGGGAGCTGGGGTTGTTCAGCCTGGAGAAGACCCCAGGGAGAACTTCGAGCTGCCCCCCAACACCTGGAGGGAACCTCCAGGAAGGATGGAGAGGGACTTTTCATCAGTGTCCAGTGACAGGACAAGGGAAAATGGATTTGAACTGAAGCAAAAGAGGTTTAGACTGGGTATGAGGAAGAAGTTCTTCAGTATGAGGGTGGGGAGACTCTGGAACAGGTTTCCCAGAGAAGCTGTGGCTGCCCCATCCCTGGCAGTGTTGAAGTTGGATGGGGCTTGGAGCAACCTGGGCTGGTGGGAGGTGTCCCTGCCCATGGCAGGGGTTGGGAATGGATGGTTTTGAAGGTCCCTTAGGACCCAAACCATGCTATGAAACAGTAAACCTTTTTTTTGGCAGATAAGGGCTTGCAGGAATGGCCATGGTTACAGCAGTCCTTATTTAACTCCCAGGACTTGGCAGGATTCTGAGGAGTTGGGGGATGTCAGGATTCTGCAGGGAAATGAGTCGAAGTGAAGTTAAGGGAGTTTGAAAAACACATCTGTATGTTTCTCTGGGTATAAAACCATTATAGGCTCTGAAAAGTATCTGCTGGACTTCAGGCAGCTGCCTTCAAGGCACTGATCCTTGCTGGCTGGGATTTTGCTCCAAAAGCTGCTAATCTGACTGTGCTCTGCTTATCAAAGCTGGGCTGGCAAGCTGAGCTGATCTTGAGGCACTGATAGGTGGGAAGATGTAGAAAAATCCAGGTAGAAAAATCAAATGATAGCTGAGGAGCTTGGTTCCTCCAGGCTGGGAGGCTGAGGAGCCCTGAATGCTGCTCATTCAGTGGCAGCTGAGTCTGAACTGGGATGCAAGAATTTCAGTTTGCAAGAAGGCTTCAGCCTTTGTAAAAGGCTTAAACTGAGGTTAATCTGGGAAATAGAGAGCAGGAGGCAATGTTATCAGCACCTCCTCCAATCTCTTAGCAAAATACAGGCCTGGGAAATACTTGCTTTAAATATAAATCATGCTGCAGGGCTGGGCTGTTGAGGAAGCCCAAATGCTGCAGTCGTGGGCTCTTTGGGGATGTCAGTGACTGGAGGGAAGGAGCAGGGACTTGGTCACTCCTCTGCCTTGAGAAGAGCACCTGGAGGAGCACCAGAGAAATATCTGTACCTGTAGCACTGCCTTTCCTCTAAAGACTGGAAAAATCAGCCCCATGGTCATGAACTCGAGTATCTAACCCAGGTGGTGGAGACTTTTGTAAAGGTCCAATGTGTTCCTGATGTCGTGGGTACTGCTTTAAATTCTTTTTTAGCTCTCCTGCTCCCCTGATAGATAAAACTCCATGGAAGACCAGAGAGGCTGTGGCTGCCCCATCCCTGGCAGTGTTGAAGGTTGGATGGGGCTTGGAGCACCCTGAGCTGGTGGGAGGTGTCCCTGGGCATGGCAAGGGGTTGGAATTGGATGGTCTTGAAGGTCCCTTCCAACCCAAACAGTCTGGGATCCTATGCTTTGTTTTGTGTCTGTACAGAGGTTTGTGCCACCCTTGCCCCACTCATCCTGCATCTGCTCAAAGCTCTACTTGTTCCATACCTTAGGCTTAGACCTGGGACTTTTAATTTCCTTTCTGTGTCTCAAACCCAGCTGAAGACCAAGGTCATTGGCTTCTTGATGGTAGCACAAAGAAGTCAGTCAAATATTGCAGCTGTAAATGGTTGATCAGAGGGGTGGCAGATGCCCTGGAACCACCCAAGGACAGGATGGATGGGGCTCTGAGCAACCTGCAGGGAGGGTTGGATCAGCTGAGCTTTAAATGTCTGTTCCAACCCTAACTGTCCTGTTATTATCTGCCTTCTTGTCTAAAATTACCTTTTTTTTTTTTTTTTTGTCACCATTCAGGGTGACAAAGCACTTAAAACCATTCTCCCCCCTGCAGTGAGGGATGGATTTGGAGCTGCTTCAGCCAGATCTCTCTTAGAAAAGACCTCATCAGAGCTGTTGTTCTGCCCATGGCTGCAGAGAGCTCTGATGGTCACACACACTTCCCAAGGACATGGAAGAGGAAGAGTTTTAGGTCTGGATGGGGCAAAATGGAAATTTCCCCCCCCCCTTCCAGCCCTGGAGCATTATCAGTGATTGCAATCCTTTGTAAATGGTCCAGTTCATCCCAGTGCAGCACCAATTGGAGTGATAATGAGTCCCCCTTCATCCCCAGCTTTCACTGGAAGGATTTGGATCTGCATCCAACACATTTAGTGCTGCAAAGCCCACCCGTGTTCTGCTCAGCTGTGGTTTTGAGTGGGGAAAAAACAAAATAAATGCTGGGCATGAACTGGACTTCTCAGAGCCCTCCAGAAACACAGACACTGGTGCACACTGGTGGTCTCTCTTCCCTCCTCTCTGGAGAGATCAGGCTGAGGTTTCCCAGGAGATGAAGGAGTTTTCCCAGGAGATGTAGGGCTTCCCCCTGGCCATGGCCACTTGGGCTGCCTCGTTGGTCCATGGCTCTCCATGAAAATCTCAGATTCCTCTTTTAGGGATGGGATGCCTGCAAAGTCAGGTTTTGGGGGGATAATGGTGTGTCTGAGCCCAGCCCAGCACACAGGAGATCTCTGGATGAAGAACAGGAGAGGTCAGAAAGAGGACAGAAGAGAAGTTGGTGTGACCAAGCATGAGTTAGACATGAAAAGGAGAAGGTTTGAGCCTGGATTTCCTTTGTTGTGCCTCAACAAAGACTCTTAATGCCTCTGTTATGTGATCAGGACATTTTAAAGCCAAACTTAGGTGAAACGTGTGGTCTTGTATGTTTTTCCTTTAAGCACTTGGAGATCTCCTCTACGTGAGACCTCACAGCCTCAGAGTTGTCCTTCCAGCTCTCTGCTGGATGTGCTCTCATCTTCCCAGATAAGGAGCTGATATCCAGTTATCCCCCAGGATGGGATGCTTATTTTTAGGCACCCAGGTGTAGATCCTGGTGATCACAACCCCCCCAGCTACTCCTGTTGGTGATATAACTTTGGGATGGGGAGAGCATCTCTCTTTGTTACAGCAGGATCCAGGGACTGAAGCCCCCTGAGATATCAGTGTCTCAGTGTCTCCAAGTTTTGGCCAAGCCACAGAAGTGTCATGGATCATGTTCACTGCACAACTTTGGGTCTTGTTGTGTGGCAGGAGGCTCAGAAAGGTGTGTGCTGAGTTTGAGGCTTGATGGGAGCCCCAAAATTTGCAGCCTGTTTGCAAGCAGCTCATGTCTGAGCATGGGGTCTGATTTGCATCATCCTTTCACAAGAATATTGTTTCCAACACATCCAGGGGTAAGTCTGGCTGAGTCAGCCCAGTGCCAGGGCATTCCAGAGGCATCTTTAGAAAACAAAGGCTGAAGACTTGTCAGAAGGGATGTGTTAGTGTAGGAGATTAATGATACCCAGGGAAACTTCACCCCGAGTTGTCAGGAGGGTTTTTACCAAGAGTTCTTCTCTCCTTAAGGAAATGGAGGCATGATGTGACTTCACCAGACTGCAGACACCCAGAGGCCTCTGGAGTTTCTTCCATCTTGAAAGTCTGCAGGCACAATCCAGCAGCTGATGCCCCAGCCCATGGTTATTTTTTGGTTTTTTTTTTTCCAGTCAAATTCTAGTCATTGACTTGTTGAGGGGACACAGAAATAAATGGCTTCATCTTTTCAGGCTTCATCAAAGTCAAGGTGACATTTTCCTCCCTGGTAAATGGCTGAGAGAGCTGCAGATGAGAAGGGCTGTCCCAGCCAGCCCAAGGATTGTTCATTTTGGCAGATGTCTATAACCTGGCTCATCCTGAGCCTCTTTGGCTCACCCTTGCTTTCATTTCACACTTGTGGCCATCACATTTCACACTCACTTTGCAGTGGCAGTCCCCACAGAACAGCCCAGGAGAAGCATCATTTGGCTCCTGGGGATCCACCAAGCCAAAGGACAAGTGGTGTGGAATTCTTCATCCATTTCCTTGGCCAGCAGGACATCTCAAATTTTCAGGCTTCTCCCTAGGGATCAAGGTGCCAGGTGCTGATCTGTGAGAAGCAGGACATGCTGCATGTCATACGTATGGGCAGCAAAAAACTTCTGGAAGAGGAGAAGGGAAGGATGCAGGAGGGCAGGAGGTCCAGGATGAGGAGGTTGAAAGGCAGGAGCCTTCTGCATCCTCCTTGTCCTCCTTGAGCAGGATTTGACAGACTTGATTTAGGAGGAACAGGGTGTCCAGAGAAGCTGTGGCTGCCCCATCCCTGGCAGTGCTGAAGGGTGGATGGGGCTTGGAGCAACCTGGGCTGGTGGAAGGGCATGGAATGAGATGATCTTGAAGGTTCCAGCAGCCAGCTCTGGTTCTCTGATTCAGTAAGTTCTGTAAATGATGTCCAGCTATCCTAAAGGGGTAGTAAACCATTCCTCTGACTTTGTTGGTGGTTTTTTGGTGTGGTTTTTTTATTTTTGTGGTTATTTTCCTCTTAGCAGCAAATATTGTCAAAGCAAACAGCAAACATTCTGGAGTCAACAGCTTGTCAGAGGACTAATAACAGTGTTCATCACTCCCAAGGACTCTGCATGAGTCAGGGCTCTGAAATGATTCACCCCTCATCCATACAAAACCTGGAGGAGAGGGGGACACAACCCAAAGGCCCAGGTGGAGCAGCACCATGGGAACCAGTGAGGTTCCTCCACCTGGAACCCCTGGGTTGGTTGGGTCAGGAGGGCAGAGCTGGTGCTCTCCAGGCATTTTGTTCATCATTTCCACAGGGGGTGACCCCCCCACTTTTGTACCCCAGGCACAGCTGCCTTTCCTTGGTGAAGGGAATGGTCTCCTTGGAGGGGTCAGACCCCCTTGTTCAACAGTTTGTTGGGTGGGAGATAATCCATATCATTAAATATTTAATATTTAATATTTAGTGCTGTATCAGAGGTATGTGTATAGGAACTGAGGGGCTGTTAAGAGGGGTGGGAAGAGCCAGGGTTTTTTTCCTACATGTTAGGAGTAACTTTCCCTACGTGTGACTGAGGTAAGCAAGAGCAGAACCAGCTGTGAGCACAGCTACAAACAGGATGTGAAAATAAACTCATTACTCCATCTGCCCACCGTAAACAGCGTGAAATTAGCAGCAAGTGAGGAATAAAAATCCAGACAAATGGCTTTTTAAAGAGAGCAGAGGGAGCTGGGAGGGCTGCTCTTAGAAAAGCAGAGGCACAGAAAGCCCAAGCCATGCATGGCCCCAGCCCCAGGGGCAGAGGTGGAGGAGAAGCCCATGGTAGAGAGCCCTCAAGATGCTATTTTTGAAGACCAACCCATAAAGAGCATAAATCTGGGAGGAGAAAACCTGTTTTTGCATTAATCCCTGCCTCTTAAGAAGCCCCATCTATTTTATAAGTCACAGAGATTACTTTCTTCTTTTTTTTTTTTTTCCCTTCCTAAGAGGCTCTCTGTTAATGTTGCATAAAATCACTCTCTCAGGGGCAGTGCAAGGAGGCAAACGTGGTGTTATGTTGTCTCAGTGGCAAAGACACCACTAACAATAAAAGCCCCTGAATGATTTGGGTTTTAAGTGACATGATTATGGAATGGGTCATTTGTAATGCTCCACTTCAAGCCCCTCAGTCATTAAAGCCTGGAAGGATGGGGGGGGGGGGGGGCAGGTTTATGCTTGGGGTTTGGGCTGTCAATATTCACCCCTGGCCTTTGTTCTATGAAGCAATTCTCAGCTTGAGGATATATTTACTTAAACATTTGCAGGGAAAATTTCTCCCCTGGTCAATCTGCTTGATTTATTGAAAGTGAGATCCCAAAGTGTTTCACTGCTTTTACCAGGCTGGCTGTGTTTATAACCATCCTGGGGAGTATCTTCTGCAATTGATGTGGCAGGGAGGGGGGAAGAAGGGTCATAATTTCTATTTTAACCTACTTTTCTAGCAGCTGATATGACACTGACAAAGTCATCCCTTCTAGAATAAAACCTGCCATGCTTTATACTTGTCCAGAGGAGATCCTTTGGATTAAGCTAGGGCAAAATAATTCAAACACTTTTTTTTATTTATTTATGATTTTTATTTTTTAATCCCAATGGATTCTGCTCAGATATGTGCATGGCAAATTCAGTGGTGTCTGGAAGCAGAGACTCTGAGCAGCTCCAGCTCATTTTATGGATCTCAGTGAAATTGCAGCCCAAATGATGTTTCAAGGAAACTGGTTCCTTTGTGTTCAGAGTTCTTCAAGATGTGACAGCCCAAGGCAGAGTTTCCTACACGTTTGAAATAATTTCTCCACGTTTGGCAGATCCAAACAAGCCTTGAGTGCTAAATAAGCCAGGTCTATGAATAAATCAAGAGTAGGAGAACTCAAATTTGAGGTGCTGGGAGATTTGAAATAACTGAAAGCTTGATGTTGGCCATGAGGCACTTCAAAATAATCTAGAGTGTGAGGAAAGGTTTTGCATTTGAGATGCAGTTGAGATATTTCAGGAGGAAACCTCCTGGTGGGTTCACCCAAAGTTTGTAATAAACATAATTGAAATGTCTGAACTCCAGCTGCTGCCTCCTCCTCTAATCAAGAGCATCAGAAGCAGCTCCTTAACAACCCCCCCTGACTGCTGAGGGTGGAAAATGGGATTTACTGGGCTCAAGTGCTGAGCTGGGAGGGAAGCAGAAGCAGGTGCAGAAAGTCAGAGCAGGTGGAAGGTGGAAAAAGGGACTTTGAGGGGTTCAATGGACTCCTGGGGAGAGGGGAGATCTCGTGAAGCTCTCAGAGTTGGAAATCCAAGCCCCACATTTTTCTCCAGAGAGCCTGGAAGGGATCAAAACCCAAAAGGTGCTCCTGCCTTATCTACCCCATCAAGGGTAAGGTGTCCTTATCCAAAGGGAAGACAAATTATGTTAGGAACCAGCCACCATCCCTGGAGGTACTCAAAAGCCATGCAGATGTGGTGCTGAGGGACGTGGTTTGGTGGTGGCCTTGGCACTGTGCTATGCTAACATCTGGACTTGATCTTAAAGGTCTTTTTTTCAACTAAAATGACTCTGGGATTCTTATTCTTCCTTGAGCAGGCAGTGCTCCCCAGCATCTTGGCAATCCCTGAGTGGGAGGTCAAGCCTGGGCAGCTCAACCTTCCAGCTGCCCCTCTGGGGAGGGATCTGCCCACTTCGAGGATCCTTTGGCTTAGGCTGGATGGTAGGAAACATTTTTTCACTGAGAGGGTTGTCAGGCATTGGAATGGCCCGGGACAGAGGTGGAGTCACCATCCCTGGAGGTATTTAAAAGGTGTTTGGAGCTGGTCCTTAAGGATGTGGGTTAGTGGTTAGGTTATGGTGTTGGTCAAAGCTTGGACTGGATGAGCTTGGAGGTCTCAAAACCTTCTATGGTTATAAAGAACGCTCATTGCTTGTAGAGTGGATGGTGATGAGCAGGATTTCCATCTCCACATGTCAAGATGGACATCCCAGCCCCATCCAGTTCCTGGGAGAGACACAGTTCTTTCCCACCTGAGGTTGTTCCATCACCCTTACCCCCTTTCTTTCTTTCTCCGCTTTCCTTGCAGAAGGCATGGCAGAAGCTGTCAGCTCCAGCAGGGACTGCCTTCAAGCAGGAGAGTCCTGCACCAACGACCCCATCTGCAGTGCCAAATTCAGGACCCTCCGTCAGTGCATTGCTGGCAATGGAGCCAACAAACTGGGTCCAGATGCCAAGAACCAGTGCCGGAGCACCGTGACCGCCCTGCTCTCCAGCCAGCTCTATGGCTGCAAGTGCAAGAGAGGCATGAAAAAGGAGAAGCATTGCTTGAGTGTCTACTGGAGCATCCACCACACCTTGATGGAAGGTCAGTTGAGCCTGGCTGCTCCTTTCTGATGATTTTCCTCCAAGGGAATTCCTGCTGGGGCTTTCTCTAGAGCTCCCCAGCACCAAAGGGGCTGCAAAAGAAGGGTCACTCTGTGCCCAGCTCAAGCTCTACTGACCCCCCATGGTAATGGCACACTGGGGAAAGCAGTCCTGAAAACCCCACACACTTTATTTTTATTTTTTTTTTAACCTGGCCACTTTTTTAGGATGTTCCCAGTCTGCTTTGAGATCTTCTGCTGGGGAAATGTGTGATTTGTTTTGCTAGGCAAGCCCAGGAAAGCTGTGAAACAGTCTACAGAACACGAGCACTGAGGGGGGAAAAAAAAAAAAGCCAGCATGAACTTAAAAAAAAAATAATCACTCTTTTGGAGGCTCTCAAATGCACCAGTGTCTTTGGGTTAGTGAAGATCTGGGGCTGGTGACATCAAGTGGGAATTTAAAGTGTTCCCAGAGCCAGTATTTAGTAAGTTTAGATTTTGACGTTTTTTAAGAGTCATCATAAAAGTAGACCTCAGTGGCCATAACTCCTCCTTGTCAGGCTGGTGAGTGCTTTATGCACCATGAAAATTAAAATGGGGAATAAACCAGAACCTTCCAGCCATAGAGTCTGAAATAGATTAATAAAACACTGCTGGCTGAAAGAGGAAAAGAAAGGTGCAGGGGTGAAAACACAGGCCAAAAGGCCAAGCAAAATGAAGAAGATGGCAACCATCGTGCACAGGCTTGTCAGGAAGGGAGCTGCTTGGCCAAGTTCCTGGAAAACCTTGCAGGGTGCAGGGAATGGTGGTGAGAACTGGCTGGAGAAATGAGACCTCCAGGATCCAATCTTCCTCATCATTAATTGCCAGGTGAGCTTAGAATCATAGAACCATTGAATGGGTTGGGTTGGGAGGGAGTCTTAAAGCTCATCCAGTTCCACCCCCCCTACAATGAGCATCTTCAGCAAGATCAGGTTGCTCAGAGCCCCATCCAACCTGACTTTTACAGTTTCCAGGGATGGGGCATCTCCCACCTCTCTGGATGAGCTGTTCCATTGAAGTGGAGCTTGGAGAAGAGGAGGCAGTCCAATTTCTCCCTTCAGCTGAACAGGCTGAGTTGCAACTCCTTCCCTGCTGACCTTCCTGGCCTGAAGCTTTGGGCATGGTCCATCTGTTCAGGACAGAGGTGTCAGGAATACTCCCAGCTCTGGGAACACTGCTGGAAGAGCAAGGAGAGGATGTCAGGGAGTGCTGGGTACATCCAGATGTGGCTCTCCAGATGCAGAGCAGGAGGTGGGTGATGGGTGGGCCCCTTTGGATGGGCTTCCTGCCCAGCATCTTGGGACCTGCACTTTGGGACCCCCTTTTTTTTCAAGCACTGGGTTGACTTCCAATGCAGATTTACACTCCCAAGCTTTTTGACATCCAAGCCTTAATTTCCCTGGAGAAATAATATTTAATCAGAGCCTCAGGTTTCAGATCTTTTCCCCATGTTTAATTGACAGAGAAAGGAAACCAACCCAGATGCTCTGGAAAGGGCTTTGCCTCTCAGTCCTACGTATCCAGGAGGCTGCAAAAAGCTTCCTGGGAGCCCTCTTATAAAAAAAATAAATCAATCAATTGTGGAAGTGTCCATGCAGGGAATTTACAGAGCGTTGTATTGACTCAGCTCCTCTTGAACACCCCTGTGTTTAGCCACCTCCCTCCTCTTCCCCCCCAACAAGTTTGGAGCCACAATAACACGTTGACAACCCCATAACAATTCTCTGATAAGGTGCTATATCCTCAGGACATAAAACTGCTCCAACATCCAAATGGGCCCCTCTCCAGCCAGTAATGACAGAAGATATTTCAAGGAAGGTGTAAAACTGCCTTGTAATGCACCCCTGGTCTTTTGCACAGGGCTGCCTACCCTGGGAGCTCTTTCATCCCGACCACAGCTGGTGATCAGCATATGCCTGGAGCATGAGGTTTGATAGTCCTTTTATCCCAGCCAGTGCATCTGCTGCTGCTCTCCCTATCCATCTCAATGACTCACAAAAAAAAACCACCCCAAAAACAATGAAATAAAAAAAAACAAAACCAACAAAACCCCAAAAACCAAACAAAAAATCTCCCCCCAGATTAATAATAATAATAATAATAAATAATCATTCTATGCTGTTTGCTTCCTTAATGTCCTGTGGTATCCATCAGGGTGCTGGAGCATCACAGCCCCTTGAGCATCTGAATGAGAAGCACTGATTGAATGAAACGAGCTTCCCAGCAGCTTCAAAATGAAGCAGGGAAGTTGTCTGCAGGAGCTGTGGGTCATTAGCTCTCTGACAAGTAAAAGAAAGAGCTCCTGGCAAGGAGGAGAGGAGAGGTGTTAATAAATAGGAAGGTGGATGGGTTGCCACACCTAGGGAGAGGTGAGGAGTGGGAAATGGCAAGGTTGGTGATGGAAACCCAGGTATAGGGAGCTGGTGGTTTGAACTCTGCCCCAGTCTGGTGAGCTCAGTGATTATCATAGAAAGGTTTGGGTTGGAAGGGACCTCAGAGATCATCAAGATCCAATCCCCCTGTGTTAGCAGTGACACAGAGCCCAGGATTTGAGCTGTGGAGGGTTGCAACTCAACAGTTCCCTGCGAGGCTGTCCTACTCCACACCTCTGATGTATTTTTAAAAGCCTGTTACATCCCAGCCCCTTCTCTAAGGACAGGGCCATACATCAGTTCCTGGGACTCTGAGTATCCATTTACTGATGGTTTTCAGAGCACACATCCCCTTGGACCCAGCAGGCAAACCTGCACTGCATCCATGGAACCTTGTCCATCCCAGACATCCCTCAGGAGCCTCAGCTGCCTTCTCACAAAGTTTTCTTTTTGACCCAGGGATGAATGTACTGGAGAGTTCCCCTTATGAGCCCTTCATCAGAGGCTTTGATTACGTCCGGCTGGCGTCCATCACTGCAGGTAGGTGGCTGCTTCAGACACACAGGGATCAAGTGCCATGGACTTGTTTCTCTTCACAAAGCAGTGCTGAGATCTTGCAGTAGAAGCTGCTAATGATTCCTGGGCTGACCTGTTGGTGGAAGGACACGTCCTTGTGATTTTCACACTCCTGGGTTTCATTCTTTGGCTTTTTTCATGTCTGTGAAGGGCTGGGGCTGAGGGACTCTTCCAAGGAGCCATCAGAGATTCTCCACAGCAGGTGGATGACTGCCAAAGAGGGGCTGCTTGGTTGTGCTATCACAGTTCACTTCCCCATCAGTCACAGGATCAAACTCTGCAGGAAAAACGCTGAATAACCCAACCTGCTGGGTGACCCCAGCCACAGCCTTTAACCCCCTGCTCTGAGGGCAGCCCCCACCTTCTGCTTTGCATCAGGTAATCCACTTAATAACATCACCAGAGCTGCCCAACACTTTTTAACCCCCTGGAGGGCATGAACCCCCAGCTCAGCAGTTAAAAGGTCAAGGTGGCAGCTATTAAACCATCCATCACCAGCAGCCCAGATGCCACCACCCTCAGCCTTCATCTCTGCTTGTGCACCATTTTCCAGTGGTGATTTTTGTTACCAAATGCCCCACCTGGGAGGATGTAGAGACACCCCTGATGTGTCTCTGCTCCCAAACCACCCATCCCATGGTAGCTCTTCCCAAACACTCACCTGAGCCTGGGGTGGCATTCCCAGCTGGAATGCTGAGGGTGTAAGGAGCAGCAGGCTGGATGTCTGCAGTCCCCAGGATAACAAGGAACTCGTTAGGTGAAAACATCCAGGAGCAAATGAGCTCAGGACTCATCAGCCCTCAGCACTCTGAGCAGTGAGAGGAGGAGGGGATGCTCCCTGACCTCACAGCTTCTGATTGACTCCACTTGACTGATTTGAGCATGGAAAGTGAAGCATGCACAGAGCTCTCTGCTGGGTCATGGCCTTCTTTACAGGAGCTTTTCCTCTTTCACTGAAGTCCTATAGGGCTTTGTGGAGCACACCAAAAACCAGGGATGGGGATTTTTATGCATGGTTAACACACTGGCAGGATTTTGAAGCAGAGCAAAACTGGCTGGGCAGCAAAATGGTAATCATAGAATGGTTCTGGAGAAGCAGGGGTAGGACTGAGCTGTGAGGTTTGTTGGGTGGCCATGGCACCTCCTGAGAAAGGTGAGTAGGGCCAGAGGATTTGGCCCTGCTGGGACACAGAGAGCAAAGGTTGATGTCCCCCTGGCCACTGCCTTTCTAGGGCTGGTGGTGGCCATAAGGTTGATGTCCCCCTGGGAACTACCTTTCTAGGGCTGGTGGTGGCCATAAAGTTGATGTCACCATGGCCACCCCATTTCTAGAGCTGGTGGTGGCCATAAGGCTGATGTCCCCCTGGCCACTGCCTTTCTAGGGCTAATGGTGGCCACAAGGTTGACATCACCATGGCCACCCCCTTTCTAGGGCTGGTGGTGGCCTCAACAAGGTGGCCATAAGGTTGATGTCCCCCTGGCCACCACCTTTCTAGGGTTGATGGTGGCCATAAGGTTGACATCACCATGGCTACCCCCTTCTAGAGCTGGTGGTGGCCTCCTGGGCGAGTCCATGGATGAAGGTGGGTTGGGGGTGAAGATCTCAGCCCAGTTTGGTTCTGCTGGTGGGGAAACCAACACAAAACCTCCCCCCTTCCATCTCCCACCCCCTGGCAGGCTCAGAGAACGAGGTGACCCAGGTCAACCGCTGCCTGGACGCCGCCAAAGCCTGCAACGTGGACGAGATGTGCCAGAGGCTGAGGACTGAGTACGTCTCCTTCTGCATCCGCCGCCTGGCCCGGGCTGACACCTGCAACCGTTCCAAGTGCCACAAAGCCCTGAGGAAGTTCTTTGACCGTGTGCCCCCAGAGTACACCCACGAGCTCCTCTTCTGCCCCTGTGATGACACCGCCTGTGCCGAGCGCCGGCGCCAAACCATCGTCCCAGCCTGCTCCTACGAGTCCAAGGAGAAACCCAACTGCCTGGCACCACTGGATTCCTGCAGGGAAAACTATGTCTGCAGGTGAGGGGGGGGTCAAGGAGAAGAGGTCGATTGGGGTTGGGGCAGCAGTGACATCCAGGTGCTCAGCTGAAGGATCCTGTCTGGAGGAACCCATCCCATTGAGAAGCCATGGGGTTGCACCCCAGATGTGTGGGTGGAGGAGAAAAACTGAGCTGGGCATCTGAAGCTGCCTCTGAGAGATGCCAAACCCCTGAGCCACACCAGCTCTGGCTCAGATTTCCCCCTGGCTACCCAAGGAATCTGAGCTGGAGGGGTCACTGCCCTCTCCTTAACAAGACAAGTGGGCCCAGAGGGACAGAAGAAGTTCAGAGGGGATGGTGCTGCTTCCCAGAAGGATGGAAACAGTTTCCTGTGCTCAGCACAGCTGTTAATTACCTGGTCCTTTGGTCTCTGCATATATAATATAAAACCCCCTCCAGAGACACGGTGGGGGCAAGGGGTTGCTGTGTGTCCTGCTCACAGCCAGCGGTGCAGAAACCACCAGGAGAGCCAGGAACAAAGTGAAATATTCCAGGGCTAACCCTGCCTGCACTGCCTCATCCCCTGGCAGCTTCTCCACAGCTGCAACCCCTTGAATTTCCCAGCTTGGGGTGGGCTCTGCTGACATGAAGAATACAGAGCCTGCATCCCCTAAATCATCACAGAACCCCAGACTGGTTTGGGGTGGAAGGGACATTAAAGATCATCTTTTTTCTAACCCCCTGCCATGGGCAGGGACACCTCCTACCAGCCCAGGTTGCTCCAAGCCCCATCCAACCTTCAACACTGCCAGGGATGGGGAATAACAAACTATTTTTAAAGAATTTTAATTATAAAAATAAAATATTTTGATTTTATCTATATAAAGCCCCTATCACCGTATTGATAAACATTCTTTGGAACTACTCTGCCTTTGGACAGCAGCACTTTGTCTCCTCAAATGACAAGCAGCAAAGCCTTTTGCAAAGGGTTTTTCCTGCTGGGATGTCCCTTTCTGTCCCCAGCATCTGTGCTGACCCCTCCTGGTCTCTTCTCCTGTCCCACCAGGTCACGTTACGCCGAGTTCCAGTTTAATTGCCAGCCCTCCCAGCAGACTGCCAGTGGCTGCAGGAGGGACAGCTTTGCTGCCTGTCTGCTGGCCTACACGGGGATCATAGGTAAGAGGCTGAGTCCTTTCCTTGGGTTTTCTCCCCCTCTTTGAGCAGGGAACATCTCCCCTGGGTGGGAAGTTTCTCTTGCTGGCTGGAAGTGCTGAGGGATGGGAGAGGTAGAGCTGGGAGTGAGATCTGGAGGAGGTGCTGGGCTGCCTGGAGGAGAAAGCTGAGCCATGAGTATGGGATAACTTGAGGATGGAAGGAGGAAGATCCCAGCTTCTCTCTCAGGTGGAAATGGATGGGCTGCTCCAGGGCATCTGCTCGTCAAGGGTTCCCTGATGTGTCACCAGGGATGCCACTGGAAATCACCATCCCCTGCCACCTTGCTGGCTTCAGAGGGCATGAAATTGAGGTTTCAGAAGCTGCAGAGCTGTCAGCACAAAGCCAGCCAGAGCCCAAAGAGAAGCACCAGTGGCCATTGGACATGGTCCTTGCTGATGGGTGGAATCGATTGGCAGCTTTTGGGGTCAAGATTTCATTCTGCTTCAATCCTTCCTTTGTTACCCTTCAGGAGGTCGAGTTTGTTTCCTTCAGTGGCAGTGTGGAAACCCCTCTGCACATTCCCACACAGCTTTGGAATGTCCTCAGGGAACCTGGGTTCCCAGGAAATGCCCACTCCTTGGGCTGAGGGCATCTTCTCCTTGGCTTTGGGCGTAACCACAAGGGTTACCACTGCCTCTTTCTCCTCCCTGGGATCAAACCAGACCTGGGACACCAGCACTTGAAGGATTCTCTTGTTGCTGCCATCACCTTGGGGCTCAGCAGAGCAACTTAGGATGGAGGCAAGGAGGGAAAAAACATTCTCCCTTCTTGAGGTCTTATCCTCGGGGTAACAATTCTCCATCTTTCCTGGCAGGCAGCCCCATCACCCCCAACTACATCGACAACTCAACTTCCAGCATTGCTCCCTGGTGCACTTGCAATGCCAGTGGCAACAGGCAGGAAGAGTGTGAGACCTTCCTCCACCTCTTCACTGACAACATCTGTCTCCGTAAGTACCTCCTGGCTCAGCATCCCCCAGGAGCTGCTGGGGCTTCTGGAGGATGATTTCTGGTCAGAAATGTCCATGGCTTGCAACAAAAAAGCTCTGAAGACCCCCCAGGCATATACCTGGGGGACGAAGCCAAAGAAGGGTGGAGAAGGGATGTGTCTGCTCTCCTTTGCCTTGACAAGTATTTCCCTCCATCTCTTTTTCCCTGTGAAGAAAATGCCATTCTGGCCTTTGGGAATGGGACCTACCTGAATGCAGCCACAGCCCCCTCCATCCCCCCCACCACACAGATGTACAAGCAGGAGAGAAATGCCAACAGAGCCGTGGCAACCCTCAGAGAGAACATCTTTGAGCACCTCCAGCCCACCAAGGTAGGAGAGGACTGACCTGGCCCAAAGAGATGCTTGGCCATGTCCTCCTCTTCCATGTCCTCCAGCCCACCTCACCTCAGATCCCTCTTCCATCTGTGTCCTTTCAGACATCCAATCTCCCTGATTCTCCCTCTTCTTCATGCCCCAACTTATTCTTTTCCCAAATCAACACCAGGCTGCATGCTCCTACCTCTGATCCTGCATCTTGGTCACCATCATTTTTATTTTTCCATGGATACAAGGAGAGATATGGGGTGTTTTAGAAGTACTGGAGATATCCACGGGCTGTCAGGAGTGGAAAACATAACCAGTGGTGTGGCTCCTTACCCTCTTGCAGGGCTTCAGACAAGGATCTCAGCTGCCTGGGACACAGGTTCCTCCTTGGTTAGATGAGGATCCTTGAGGTTTATCTGACTAAGGTTTCCTAAGAGTTAGAAAAAAAAATCTGAAATGTTCTGGTCATCCTTTTTCTTGGCCATCCCATGACCACCATGCCCAGGTCCTTTTCTTGGCCAACCCTTGACCACCATGCCCAGGTCCTTTTTATTGGCCAACCCTTGACCACCATGCCCAGGTCCTTTTTCTTAGCCAACCCTTAACCACCATGCCCAGGTCCTTTTCTTGGCCAACCCTTGACCACCATGCCCAGGTCCTTTTCTTGGCCAACCCATGACCACCATGCCCAGGTCCTTTTTATTGGCCAACTCATGACCACCATGCCCAGGTCCTTTTTATTGGCCAACCCATGACCAGCATGCCCAGGTCCTTTTCTGCCCCAACACACACACACAGATTGAAAGCTTCTTGGTCCCCAGGCCCCACATCTCCTGAAGGCTCATGGTGAGGTTCAGGCAGCCATCTCACCCCGTGCTGTCTCCTTTCCCTTGCAGGTGGCAGGGGAGGAGAGGCTCCTGCGGGGCTCCACTCGGATGTCCTCGGGACCCTCCAGCCCAGCAGCTCCCTCTCTGCTCCAGACGTGGCTTCTCCCAGCCCTGGCTGCCCTCAGCCTCTCCATGATCTGATGTTGGGTGGCCCCACGCCAGGCAGAGACTTCTCTTGGTGTTGGTTTCTTTCCAAAGCAACCAGACCTTTAACTTTTTTTCGGGAGGGAGGGAAGGGGAAGAGGGAGGTGAGGGTGGGGGTGTCCCTTCCTCCTCCTCCTCCTCCTCCTCCTCATCCCTCTGCCAATTTATTTGATTTTATACAATCAGCATCGTGGACAACCTCATTTTTTTTTTTGGTCCTGGCCACCTTGCCACCCCACAGCTTGGTTGTTGTCTCTCCAGCTCTCTCTGGATGAGGTTGGAGCCATGGACAATTCCCTTGGGAAAGGTGAAGGAAGGAGTTGAGCCAAGACACGAGAGCTGCAAAGGGAATTCTTTTGCCTGCTCTGGTCAAGAGGTGAAAACCTTTTGATGGATCAGCTGTCAGGAAGTTTCCTGAAGCCCTGACTCATGTTGAGGGGGCCTCTCAAACATTGTGGAGTTCAGACCCAAAGGACAACCCACCTGCTTCAGCCTGAAGAAACCACAGCACCAGTCAGAAGGTTTTGGGGTTTGTTCACCAGGGAGGATCCTGAAGCACCTCTGGGGTGGACCAAGTAACCACACCACAAACTGCTGAGCAGGGATCATCCACCCACAGGAAACTGTGGGCAGTGTGGGGTCTCCAAGCTGTCACCCACCCCTCAGAGCCTCCTTTTTAGTGAAATAATGTCACGGATCAGTGATGGTGAGGAGGACACATGTGTCCTGAGTTTTGTTGACACCTGATTTCTTCAGTCCCCAACTTGCAGCTCTACTCATTGGTCCTGTAAAGCATCTGGGGTGGGGTTTTGTTGGATTGTTTTTTGATTTTTGGTTTGTTTTTTTTGGGGGGGTCATATCTGAAAAACCAGAGGCCAATGTTGTCCCACTCCAAGCCAACCTTTCTCCAGGTGGGATGAACCTGTGAGCCCTCAGGTGGGACTCAATGCCAGCCCAACACAACCCCTTCCCACCTGCTACCTGTGCATCCCCCAATCCCACTGAGAAGCTGAGGGGGGGTCCATTAATTATGGAAGGAAGAGATAAAAGAGAAAAGGTTTGTTAGATACCACCCTGGGGACACAAACATCCAGATGTTTCTGAGCATGGCAAGTCATGGATCATGTCATGGGTAGGGAGGGGAGTGCTGAGGTTCTCCCCCTTGAAGAGGTGGTGGAAGCAACTTCTGATGGCCAGGCCAGCACCTGAAGGACATTGCCTCCTGCCAAGTGCTATTTACCCATCCAAGATGTGGAAATGAAGCCGAAAAAGAAGATGGGTGAGAAGGTTCCCCAGGATAAATGCTTACCTGGCCTGACCACCACAGGAGCTGCCAGACGAGCTCAGATTCTCCCTGAGCATTTTCAGCCTTGGGTTGTGCTCCTTCAAGGAGTCACAAGTTCCATAGGATGCAGAGCAAAGCTCAGCAGCAGCTGGCACAGCCCAGTCCAGTGCTTTTCATTCCCCTGCAGAACATGCAGAACATCTTCCCTTGCTTTTTAGATTCAGATTTTCCTGAGAAACCACAGCCACTTTCTTGCCTTTTGGTCCAATGTGAAACCACTCCCTTTTTTATTTTATTTTTTTTTTAAATGGATGCTGGTGGATGTGCAAAACACCCCCAGAAATCCTCCTGCCTGCATCCTCTCCCAGGTTCTGCTCCTTGTGGTCCTTGGGGCTGTAGCACTTGGTTGGCCTCACCTGGGGCTGTGCAAAGAACCAGGCTGGGATGGTCCTGGGGTTCCCCCCACCCCGAACTGAATCTCCACTGCCAGGAGGCTCAGCCAGCTCAGCCAAGCAGGCAGGAAAGTCTCTCACCTCCTTTCAAAGTGCCCATGGTCCTGTGTTGCTGTGAGCATCTCCCCTTTACCCAGGGGATGTCCTCTCAGAGCCATCTCTGCACCAAGTGACACGACTGCTGCCTGCATCCCGAGAAAGCTGCTGTCCCCTGCATCCTGAGAAGGATCCAGCCCTGAAGCTCAATTCTTCCAAGGAAAGGAATCACCTCAGCACCATGAGGTCTTGCTGACCATTGCCTTCTTCTGCCACTTCCCAGCTCTCCTGGCCCCAGCAAGCCAGGAGCTTTAATCTCCTTTCATCTCCTTGCAGAGGCTGAACCTCAGCCTGGGCTGGGCATGGAAATGGCAGATGCTTTCCAGGAATATCCCTTATCCTGACTCCTGCTTTCCAGGAGTATCCTCTACTCCTGCAGCCTCTCCTGGCTCCATCCCATCATTAGTGGTGGAGTGGGGACACCAGGGTGCTGGTTCCTTCTCTGCTTGACAGCCAGCAGGGACAGAGCTTTTGTAGGGGGTCAGGAGGACTGGTGACCCCACTGAGGACCTCCCTGAGGACTGTGACATCCCTTGGGAAAAACTGGGGTGGAAAATTGGGTGGTGAAAATCTGCTCACAGAGGACAGGAGATGGAAGAGGTCACCCAGCCCATTACCAGATCCCACAGCAGGACCCCAATGCTCTAAACAGAGCACTGCCAGAACACTTTCTGGCAGATTTATCTTCAATTCCCTTTAAAAATCTCAATGAGAGGCATCCCCACCTCCCCTGGATGTGTACCTTGCTTTGAGGACTCCTTAGGGTGTTCATTATCCCAAAGCATCCCAGGCCAACAAGAGTCTTGATTCCCATCGTGGTGTCTTCCCAAGGCCTCATGTTTGGGAGGGTGGGAGCTCAAGAGCTGTACCCTGAGAGCATGAGAAGGTCACAAATCCAGAGCAATGTTCTGCTGGGATCCCTGGAAAAAAAAAAATAATTGCACAGTGAGTTTGTGTAAATGGGTGGCTGCTGGAGAGGTCTTTTTTGGGGTTTTTTTTTTTTGGGTGGAGGGAGCTCAAAGTCATTTGTGGAGTTGAGGTTGCAGGTCTGAAAATGCAGCCCCTGTCCTCAGCCTTCGTCCTGAGCTGGGGGTTTGGATGCAGCATCCTTCAAGGGATGTCCCAGGCCAGGTCCTGGGGGTTCCCCATGGTCTGGAGATGCTTCCTAATGAAGTGAGGAAAATCCAGAGCAATCCTTGCCCTATCCAGGGAAGAAGCAGAGGGGTGGGATGGGCAGACACCTGGAGCAGAATTTTAAGGGGAAAAAAAAAAAGAAAAACAACAAAAAAACCCCATCCCCAAACCTACCTGACTTTTTCCTGTTCATTTCACCCTTTTTTGCCAATATTTAATGCCAATCCTCCCTCCAAGCCTTGGTCACCCATCCAACTCTGCAAGGCTAGGGCTGGGTTTTGAGCAGTCCTTTGGACCCCAATTCCATTCCAGTTCCTCTCCCAAACACAGGTTAATTTTTTTTTTTAAACCCTTATGAAAAGTCAGGAATGTTTTTCAGATGCAGTTTCACCTCTGTTGATTTCCGTGAACAACAGAATCTACTTTATTTTTATTTTTTAAGCCTCTTGATAAACCACCAAAGCCACAGAAGCTGCTTGGAAAAGTGAAGGACCAAGGGAGAGAAAGGGAGACAATTATTATTTTGTTTTAGGAATCCCTCCATCCCTGGGGGCTTTCATAAGCACAAAAAAGAATCAAGAAAAAAAAAGAAAAAAAAAAAAAAAGAAAAAAAAGGGAAAAAACCCAGAAAAACTTCTACATCCAACAAACCCTATTTTTTTTTGGCTGCTCAGCTGCATTCCCAGGGGTTTGGCAGACCTGGAAGCCTGTGGAATATTGTGGAGATACCAAGATCCAGTGGTTGGTGGGCAGGGTGGAGCAATAACCCCACAGGGAGGAGGAGGAGGAGGAGGGGGATGCTCAAGCCCTGTGTGTCTGCACTCTGGGGGGGTTTGTTTGGAGTTTTGCCTCTCCTGCTGGACCTGTGCTTCTCTCTTCTGTACATCTCAATATCCAAACATATCCATGAATAAAGCACACGTGCATTTTCCTCACCCTTTTGTCCCTGTCCTTGTTGATTGCCATGGCTGGGAACTGCTCCTGTGCCATAAGGGCAGCTGGAAGAAAATAAGGGAGGGAGTGGATGTGGGTTTTTTTTAGGTGGGATGGTGGTAAAGTAGTGGGATGGGGTCAGATGCCTTGTATTTAGTTGGAAAGACAGCTTGGATCTGCTGCTGAGCAGGGAGGAGAGGGAGCTGGGGAAAAAACAACTCTGCTGGGATGAGGAGATATCAGAGCCCCCCAGGAAAGGGAGCTGGAGCCCTGGGGGTGCTTGTGCTGCATGTGGGGTGAGGGATGCAAAGATTTGGGAGGGATTTGAGGAAGATTTTAGGCAACAAAGATGATCTGAGGGCTGGAGCAGCTCTGGAGCCAGGCTGAGAGAGTTGGGGTTGGAGAAAGCTCCAGGGAGAGCACCTGAAGGGCTCCAGGGAAGATGGGAAAGGGCTTTGGATAAGGGAATGGAGGGCTGGGATGAGGGAAATGGATTTAAATTGACAGAGGGGAGATTGGGTTGAGATTTTAGGAAGAAACTCTTTGAGGGTGCTGAGCCCCAGGGTGCCCCCAGAAGCTGTGGCTGCCCCATCCCTGGAATTCTGAAGCCCAGGTTGGATGGGGCTTGGAGCAACCTGGGCTGTAGGAGGTGGGAATTGGGAAGGGATGAGCTTAAAGCTGCCATCCCTGGTGTTCAGTGGAGCATATCTGGTGGTTTGCTTCCTCCCAGATTTGGTCCCTGGGATGGGGTGAACCCAAGCTATTAAGGTAGAAAAAAATACCTTGAGATCCATCACCACCACCACAGCAGGACTCACCCTCACCCCAGGCAGGTGTCTAAAAGATCCCAGGTGATTTCTTCCTCCTGTTTTAAGAAAGGGAGAGGAGAAAAAAAAGAAAAGGAAAAAAAAAAAAAAAGAAAAAAAAAAGGAAAAAAAAAAAAACACTTAGAAGAAAAAAGCAAGGAGGGAAAAACGTTAACCAGATCATCTACTTTTTATTTCAGAGGAAAGATTTGCATTATTTACTTTTATTTATATACATGTACTTCACATTTGTATTTAAAACGCACAGACCTCCCAGTAAGTTCCTCCTTCCTGCTTTAAATTAGCTGTTATTTTACAATACAAAAAATTATACCAAAAAACTGCAGTCCTAAATGTGTGTATGTATAACACCCACAACCCCCAGCGATGAAATACTTTACAATACCTGCCTGTATTTACATATGAATGCAATAAATGCTAAATTATACATATTCACAAACGAAGCTGGAGTCTGAATACAGGTAAGGAGCAGAAATAACAACAGAAAGAAGAAAAAAAAATAATAATAAACCCAGAATACAATTCAGTCAAGGATCTTCAGGAACATTTATTGTGCACGAATTTTGGAGTAATCTAAAACTCTGATTTTCTTTTCATTTTGCTTTTAAAAATAATACCAGCAATGGACTGACATGTTACACTCCTCCACAGTTTATTTTTTTTTTTCCTTTTTTTTTAAATTTTTTTTTCTCCTGGTGAGATTTGTGGAAGTCAATGAAAAACTAAAGAACTGTAGTACCTGGAAGATGCAGAAAAAGGTGTGTAGTGTTAGAACTAAGGGATCAGCTGCACAAAACCTGCACCCATGGAGAAGCAGAAAGAGAAAACCTCAGTGTATATACATTGCTGCCCTATTCCTAGCATGGGAAACTCATCTAGCTCTGACCAGAAAGTGTGAATTGAACTAAAACTGCCAACATTGTGGCCAAATCCAAGCAGCATCTTCCCCTCCCTTCCCTTTGCTCCATCACCATCTTCCAGGAGCAGCTCCTATTGAAGAAGGCTCCAAAAACCCACCCCCTCCTCCTTCCCTTTCCCCTCTGGGATTCCCAAAATGAAGATAAAAAGTGGAAAAAGGTGTCCAGAGCTTACTGGGAGCTGGCTGGATGAGCTGGAGTCGCCCCTTGGGTCTGTTCCTTCCTTCCTGGCAAACTCCCCAAAAATCCCTGTTTGCAGGAAAAAGGGTTTGATGGGTTCAGAGGAGCAGCAGATGCTCTGTCCCCACCTCGAGGTCCCATGGGAAAGCAAAAGGTGGGGAGCAGGTTAAGGATTAAGGAGGATTCAGCCTCATCTTTGCAGGACTGGGCTCTTAGCACCTTAGGGGATGAGCCTGAAGTTTTATTTTGGCCTCTTGGGTCCTTTCAGCATCCAAAGCTCCTGTCAGCATCCTCAGGGCCAAGCAAGCTGTGCTGCCATTTCCCAACCAGACTGCAAACCCAATCTCTGTGTATTTTGGTAAAACTTTACCCTGGAGAAAAGGATGTTTTTGAACCATGGTTAGAACACAAACTACGCCTCAGAGTCACCCCAGGGCCTGTCATGGTGCCACACCATCCCCTTTTGGTACATTCTGAGCTAGGACTTTACACCAATCACAGCATTACAGATGCACAGAGTTTGGCTCTTTCCATATAAATTGGTTTTAGCCCAAGGAGAGGGGAAAGGAGGCAAATGGGGCCCATTAATCTTCTCATATGCAACATCCTGACCCATTCCATGGCAGGGACTCATGCTACAGGTCAGAAAAAATCCTGGGCTAAAATAATAATAAAAAAAAAAAGAATGGAAAAGGGTGAGCAAAAACCAAACCAAACCAAAAAACCCCAAACAAAGAAAAACAATGGAAAAGGGTGAGAAAAAAAAATAAAATAAAGTGTTATTTGGAGGTCCAATGGTTGCTTTCTGGAATAAAAAGGCTCCAATATTTCCTATTTTTAATTAATTTTTTTTTTTTTTAGAGGCTAACAGAAAAATTCTGAGGGCTGAGACCTGGAGTGCTGAATTTCAGCCAGTTCTAAACCACTGGGAAATAGTGATTTAGACTGGAAATCACTGGCACCACGTTAATGGTAGAGGCTCAAACTGCTGACTTAATCCTCCAAGTAACGACCACTTCAAGTACATTTATTACCTGCCTTCAAGTGTTGGGGTTTTTTTTTACCACTTTCAAATGGAAGAGCTGTATTTTCCTTCGCTTAAACATTTAAGTGAAATGCATTTGAATAAATAAAAGGCAAGTTCTGCCTCCCTGCTTTATACTGCAAGATATCACGGCTATAATTTGATGGTTCTTTAAAGGTCTGGAAAGTTATCTAATACTCATCATCAGACGAAGAAGATATTAAGACAAAACTCATACATCATTTTAAAATGCATCAAAAATACATTCAATATTTCTCTGCTTTATGTACACTTCAAATCTCTCAGTGTTCTGCACGCTACTGGATAGGTATGTACAAGTGCAAAATCCCTGTTATTTTTCATTTATTTACAGATTCTCCCATGAAATAAAGTTGTTTTTCCCCCCCACACACCTCCAGAAGAAATAAACCCACAAATCTTTCACTTTTGGTACTGGCCTGGTGATAAACCACTGGCAATTCTTCTTCCCCCTCCATCCATTCCTACCTTGGTCTCTGTTTTACCTTTAAGCTGGGATGAAACTGTTGGCAGCAGATATGTATGAGAGTTCTCTTTTTCCCTCATCAGTATGGAGAGTTACATCCTAAAGGAGCTGTTTCAGTGTATTTATATAAAGAAAGTCCCATTTTTCTATTTACATTGGTTTGGTTCTCCTAAACCTCCAACTTTGATCAGTTTTGCTCATTTTTCCAACACCTGACACCTAACTTGGTGCCTACACTTCTGGGCAGACTCCACCAGAAGCTTGTGAGATGAGACAAGCTTGAAAAAAAAAAACAAAAAATAAAAACCAAACCTCACATTTATATTTTTTTCACCCATTTAGATTGATCACCCCTCCAGGTCTATTAATTCCAAGAGAAATTTCTGCTCAGAAAAACCAAATCAACAACTTGAAGCTGAACAAGGAGGCTTCAGCACTTCCTCAGTTTGGGCTGGCAATTCTCCCAAAAAAAAGTCTGGCAGAGGCCAGAAGACCTCTCTGAACATAAGGATGTGCAGCACATGGGGTGAGAGGGGAGGGATTTGGGTCCAACCTGGTTTCTGTAGCTCAGGTTAGCCCTGTGCACACAGGAAACATTTTTCCAGGAGATGAAGCTGTCCAAGGGAAATGGTGCATCAGTTAAACCTTAAATTGCCTGAATCCCTTCACACTAAAAGGCAAAGCTCACCCCTTTCCCTCCCAGAATTTCTTTTTCCATTTTAGGTTTCTAATTAAAAACAAATGCATTTTTTTTAATGCATATCAACACACATACATATAAATAGATGTAAAAAATGCATTTTCCCCCCACAGTATTTGCTTTTCCTGCAGTCCTGTTGTGTTTGCTAAGTGACCCATTGAACCAAAATGATAAATCCTCCTGGTTTTTAACCCAGCAGGCTGTGTCCCCCCCCCCACTGCTATCCAGACATAAGCAGCAATTCAGGGTGTGATGTCCTCCTGCTCCCAAGAGCTTCTTCAAAATACAAAACACCAAGAAAACCAAGTGGCTGACATGCCATCCATCACCAAAATGTGCACAAAAAAAAAGAAAAAAAAGAAAAAAAGAGAAAAGAATGAAAAAAAAAAAAGATGCAGTTGGCTTGGGTTTCATTTTGGTGCTACCTGGTCAGGAGTTTTCCATCACTCCCCTTGGTTTGTTACTTCTCCATTTCATCATCACAAAGTGTCCTCCTCAGGAACTCAGTGACCTGAATGAAACCACATTTACTGTGATTAAGCAGCAATTAGGCCCCTCATTTGGTACCTTCCCATAACCTCTTCCCACACCACAATTTTAGGTGGCCCTGGCACGTTCCAGACTCCAGAAGCCATTGGACACCATCAGGCAGAGGTTGACTGATGGGTGAAATCCAATCTCAGACCCCAAAGCATAATCCCAACTAGTCAAGGTACTTCAGATGGTTTGATATCATCCCCCAAAAGCCAAACCTTCTCCTTGCTGCTTGCAAGTCCCTTCCTTCAACCAACAAGCCACCTTCTTCAGCATCTAAGAGAGTCCAAGCCCAATGGGAAACAGCAGTAACTGATCATGTAGAACTCAAACCTGTGGCCAAACGAGGCTGCTCTGCTTGTTTTGTTTTTTTTTTTTTATTTGAAGTTCTTTTTCTCCTTCATTCTCAAATGATCTGGCACCTGGAATATTGCTTCTGACACCCTGTAAGGAGATGGAGCAAACCTTACTGCAGAGGAGCAAAGCCTCTGAGCCCTGGGCACAGCTCAGCTCTCACTCAGAAGAATGGCAGAAGGAAAAGGGGAGGGAAAGAAGCCAAATGGGCAGAGAAAATCAGAAATAGAATAGATCTGACCTGGAAAACAAACCTTTTCTATTAAAAAGCCCTGGTGAAAACGGGAGTTTTCTTATGAGATGCAGAAACTCTGCTTTCCCTCCGGATATTTCCACCTGGTTGAGTGGTTTGTTGGTCAGGAAAATGCCATTTTTTCCCTGACTGCATGTGATATATTACAAAGAACACAGACTGCCTTGGGTGAGTCTCTATGTGTGCATACATATACTCAAAAGGAACATAACCATGTTAAAAAGAAACAGATGCAGCAGTCTCCTCACTCCCTAGATCTGTTCAAGTCTAGGCACTTGTGTGTGGTGTACTCCAAGCAGGTTAAGACTGTGTAAACACCTAGTCCTTCAAAACCAACACTCAGCTTCTCCAGGTATTGCATCCACCTTGCAAAACCATCCCAGCTTTTGTATTCCTGGTGCTGTGGATCATGCTGACTGTATCTGGAAGAGAGTTCCCCTTAAGGAACGAGGAAATAAACACAGATTATTCAATGAAAACAAAGGATGGAGATGCTTTCAAGATTAATAGTAGTGTTTATGTGTTGAGAGCTGACACCTGTAAACACTGCATCTTTTTTTTTCTCTTTGTACAGTCTGATAAACACATGAACTACAAAGCACTTTCCATGTAGAAACCTGAGTGTCATTCATATTGGGCTGCTGTTCTATTTACACTGACCATGGATGGAGGCAACCAGATGTTACTGGACCTGCAAGAAAATTATTTTACTTTTAAACTTGAAGTAAACAAAGGAGCAATCTGAAGCCACGTGTCAGTAAAACTTAAGTGGAGCAGTTGTCAAAGAAAGCCAACTAGCACGTAGATGAGAGAAAAAGTTGGGTTCAAGGAAGTCGTGTTTTTTTCCCGAGCGCTTCCAGTCTCTTGTGACACAACTTGGAAAGCCTTCTCCTCTTCCTCCTGGGTATTCCTTTTCCCCTTTTGTTTTAAAACCCTAAACAGTTTCTGATGTCCATGCATCAAATACAGGTTCCTGGCTGTGCAGGGGGCTGTTGTTTCCGATTTCGTATTGCACCCGATTTCTCTTTGTAGGCAATTGGCATCTGTTGTGAAATGTCCACCAGTGCACTGGCCACTGCAAGACCTGAGACCACAAAAGAAAATAAGCCAAGGAACAAAAGAGTCACAGAAAGAAATCCTCCCCCCAGCCCTCAGCTGAGAAAAAAACCCCATCCGAGCCACAAAACTGGGATCATTTTTTGAGTTCTTCTTTAAAAAAAGCAAACTAGGGAAGCATTTTGGTTTTAGAGCTTAAAACTCTAGTGGCTACTCTGAAATAAGCTTTTAAATATGTGTTTGATTGAAAGCCACTGCAGGAGAAAGAGCTGAGAATAAGAAGTGTGGGTATTAATGGATGTGAAACCCATAACACTGGGGGGAGATTCCAGCAGATGTGCTGGAAAAAATCCTGAAAGCATCTGGAGGCTTCACCAAGCTTTGCAGACACCCACCACCTCTGCAACCTCTTCCTGCCAGATCCACCCAAAACCCACTCTTGGTCTTTTGGGATTGAGCTCATAGATCCCACAACCAAACCATCCCAACTCAGCCCCAGCTCTTTCAAGATCCTCTGCTTTACTTGGCTCATTCAGCACTGGAGGAACCCCAGTTAAACCCCAAACTGGCCAGGAGATGAGATCTCTGTGCCCTGCAAGCAGGTTTCAGTGAGAAGGGGCTGGGAACAAGGGAATTTTAAGCTGGATGGAGAAAACTTTTCTGCCCAAAGCTGCTAAGAGAAGAGCACGGATGCTCTGAAAGGACTTGATATCTCCTTACAAAAGGAGCTGGGAATGCAGAGGGAACAGGCAGAGAGGCAAGTTACTTCATAAGTAACTACTGCAAAGCCATCTGTGCCAGAGCCTCCTTTTCCCCAGCCAAAAGTTCAAGCGTAATCCAGATATTAAATATTCATCCATCAACTGACCCAAGAAATCAAAGAGAAACCTCAGGCAGGAGGCTTGTAGAGCTTAAAATAACCCGAGCTCATCCTCAGCAGCTGCGTGGGTACAGCAGTCATAGGATCACAGAATGGTTTGGGTTGGAAGGGACCTTCAAGATCACCAAAATCCAACTCTCCTACCATGGGCAGGGAACCTCCCACCAGCCCAGGGTGCTCCAAGCCCCATCCAACCTGGGGATGGGTGTAATGATCCCTCAATGAGTGCAGGATGGAGTCTGGAGCTATAGGGGGACTCTGTAAAGTTGGGGAAGGTGCAGAGAGGGAACACCAAGCCAGCAGAGCCAAGGCTGGTCCTCACCTGACTGTCCTGGTGGTGGTATCCCCCCCAGCCCTCGTGGCAACCTCACGAACACGGAGAGAACAGCAGCTTTGTTCCCAAAGCAGGGCTCCAGCGCGATCGGCTTCGGTACGGTCTGCAGGGAGGGCAAAGCAGAGAATAACCAATGTCAGACAGTGTGTGGCACCCTCCCCTCTTCTTCAGGACTTACCTGTGCTGGGCCCTGATTTTACACCCCCCTCAGCATTATTATGGGATGGCACAACAGTCTGATGAGGATGGAAGTCTGTGCCTGGGAGAACAAGAAAGTGCCGCTTCTTGTTTTCCACCAAGAAAAAAAAGAAAGAGCTGAGAAACACTGAGAAGCATTCTTTTCCCTGCTCTGCTCAGTGCTTTCTGATTTCTTGTTTAGCATGGACAAATTCTAGCCTGGTATTAATGGAATAATTATTGCTTTTTCCATTAGGCAGAAAATTGTATGACTGTACTGAAATGCTGAGCAGGAACTCAATACAACGTCAGGGCCCGTACAAAGCAAACAGGAGTCAAACAATGGTACTGAATTACTGCTGCTCAATAAAAAAAAAAAAAAAGGAAAGGAAAAAAAATGACAGCAAGCAAAATGAAACCTAAAACTGTTTTCATCCTTCATGTTTACTGTAATGATTGCACAACACTTTGTTAGTCTGCACCAGGCAGATAAATTCCTGTTCTCCAGGCTGCAAGGACGAAAGCTGCCTGCTTTATGGCTGCAGATTTCTTCATCTTCTCCCCACCCCCAATAAAGGGATCAAACTCAAAATAATGTTTTTCCCACAAGGCAACCAAGCATCCCCTGGTGCTGCATCCCCAGGGCAACTCAATTACCAGAAGTGATGGGGGAAGCATGGGGAAGGCAACTGCAGAACTACAGTCCCTGGAGTCCCCAGCACCAGGTCTGGTTGTGATCTTGGAGAGAGCCAAGGACCTCACGTATTCCACTGGTGATTCCACTGCTCTACCATCAGAAACTTCTTTCCAACCTCATTTTTTCCCCACCTGATTCATCCAGCCTTAACCCTCTCCCTGGGCTTTACCTTACTGGACATCTCAGCCTTTGGTTGGCTCATCTGCAGCTCTCCCAAGAGTCCCTCCCTGCACCTCATCTGCTGCTGTGGACCATGGTTGACCTGAGAGGTATTTTTTTTTTAATGGTATCAAACCCACCTTGACTCTCCTGCACAGGGCAAAAGGCTAAGGAAGGGGAAAAGTTCATTATAGAGCTCTCAGTCCCAGAGCTGAAGGGACATGGAGGGTAATTCATCATCTCAGCCCCGAGCAGCACCCTTTCTCCTCCTCTGCCCTTTCCAACTAATGAGTGTGCAGCAGAAACTCTCATTATGAGTCCCTGTGGGCACGACCTTTCCCTTCCTGTTGGATTTTTCATTTTATTTTTTCCTCAAGGTCATCCATATTCCTCCTTTCTGCTCTCCTGATCCCATTCTGAACCATGAGGAGCTCCTGCCACAGGTGTCACCGGTGCTGAAAGAGCCCTGACCAAGCAGCTCTGTCCCCTGCTGAGTGACACCAGACCCTGGCCATGCTGACACCAAAAATTTGGTGTTATTTCACAGGGGTGAATCAGACCCTCATGCTACAGTGGATTTCTTCATCCATCAGGGAGAGCTGGGGGCAGAGAAAATGCCTCTGAGCCTCCTTCCTCCCCTTCCCCTGCTCAGAAAAGCTGAGCTGACTATTTCACCAGACAGGGAATTTTGTCTCTTTTAAGGGTGCAAAGCAAGGAAGTTTTCTTTCTCTAATGATACATCAGGTGGTTGCAAAGCTAATTTGGAAGGAATACAATGGGCACCAGATCACCTGGCTGCAGCCAACCTCCAGATTAAATCAAAAAGAGAGAAAGAAATGCTCCATCCAAACCCAATGGCAAGCTGTAGCTCAGCCCAGCAAAACCCAGCAGCAGGGATTGGGTGCTGGGAATTTATTTTTGACAGCACCAGTCCAAGCACCTGCTTTTGAATCTCTCCTCTTTTAGTTTAAACCATCCCCCCTTGTCTTATCCCTACAGGATCTGCTAAAAAGTCTGTCCCCAGCTTTCTCACAGGCTCCCCTGAAGTACTGAAAGGCCACAGAGAGGTCTCCCCTTTCTCTTTTCCAGGCTGAACAAGCCCAAGCTGCTTTTCTGCAAGAGGTTTTGGAGTGGATTTGGGAGCCAGGGATCAGGTCCTTCTAAGTGCTCCTGCTCCAGTCTGCCAGGTGCCTTTTAATGGCCCACTTAATAAAAACAAGGAAACCATAAACCCACAGATCTTTAAGCTTTGTAACACCTTTCATCAGATGGTTAAACCCAGCCTCTGCCAGAGACTTGCATTTTGGAGTGTTTTGATAAACCCCTGGTTGAATTATAGAAGCAATTCCTTTTTATCGACGGCTTAATGGCACAATAAAGTAGACATTATTCAAATCTATGCAAATCAGGTGCATCCCTCAGACGTTTGGCACACGATGCCTGCTCTGTGTGGTGCCCAAGCAGCAGAATTCCACATCAGGGGTAGGGAACAGAGGAGCCCAGCTGCTGGACAGGTGGATGAAAAACAGAATTAATGGGATAAAGACCTCACTATTGGTGATGGTGATGGAGCCCAAGTGCCACCCAACAGCCCACCAGACAACAGCCCATGGCAAAAGATGCTTGAACTCAGCAACAGGCAGAGCAGCAGCAAGGAAAGCACAGCCAAAAGAATCTCTGCCTTCTGGATGCAACCAGGATGGAGGTCAAGTTGCAACTAGGATGTTCTGTCCATCAGGAACCCTTCCCTAAAGCTACTGCTTGTCCTCAAAGAAACACTGTGAGGGAGCTGGACTGACAGCTTAGAATAGAATCTTTCAGGTTGGAAAAGACCCTGAGGATCATTGGGTCCAACCATCATCCCTGCTCTACAAAATTCTCCCCTAAACCACATCCCCCAGCACTACATCGATAAACACATCCAGGGATGGTGACTCAACCACCTCCCTGAGCATCCTATCCCAGTTTCTGACCACTGGAAAACTTTTTTTCCTGCTGTCCAGTCTAAACCTACCCTGGTGAACATCTCTGTGATGGCCTTTGACTGCTCACCCACATCAGCAAAGCTGCTGGCAATGGGGAAGGCAGGAAAAAAACCCAAACCCAATAAATCAACATTGTGCAAGTATCAACCAATATCCAAAAAAAACCCCAAACCTCAGTAAAAGACATCTCAGGGTGGTGGTCAGAGCTAAACAGGCTTCACTGGGCAAGCTGCAGGGTGAGGAAGGGGCACAGGAAGCTCTACCCCACATTCTGGGTCAGGCTGTGCTTGGAAACAGCAGCAAAACTTTTTTTTTTTTTGATGAAAAGATAAAGTCAGAGGTATTTTACCAAGCAGTGCCACAGCCCCATTGTTCCAGGAGGCAATGATACCTGATCTCAACTATTTTTCCATAGATGACTTCACTCCCAAACCCAGCAATATAAAGGCAAGCAAGTTGTGTCTGAGTTTTGATATGTACTTAATGTTTAAATAATTACAGAAGTTAAAAGCAGTAAGAGACCTATTTGGTCACCTAATTCTGTCTTCTCCAGCAGGATTTTCTAACCAACCAGAGCATTTCCCAAGATTTTATCTATTTTTTTGTTTGTTTTTTTTTTTAGGAGACCCAGGTGTGGGGAGCACCACCAGCTCCCTTGGGAGACAATTTCACAGCCAAGTGCTTTCCATAATCAAGTTGCAGGGTGTGATGTTCAACCTAAACATTTCCTTTTTTATGTCATCTCATTATTTCTATTTACGCTGCTTATATTCCACGAATTCTAAAGGTTAATAATGTGTCACATCAACCTAACTGCTAGAACAATAAATACTCTGTGTCATTTAAAGAACACAGCAATTTTATTTCACTTCAGCCAGCATTCTGCCTTTCAAAACTTATATGAAAAATTAATATTGTAGATTTTTTTTTTTTCCCCCTTAACAAGAAAACGTAGTTCTATGGTTTGATCAAATAACTCTTCCAGGGTTTTCAATTTTCAGGAAGGAAATTAAAATAAAGCAAAAAAATCCTACGGTGGGGAAGAGGAACATTACTGAAACAGCTCAACTTTTATTCCACTTCTTCAGATGATTTCACTCAGTACAAAAAGGGTCAAAATCCATTTGCAAGTTTTTAAATTGTGCCATTAAAAGCTGACTGAACATTTGTAAAATAAGTTACAAGCTGTTTTCTATAAAAAATGGAACATTAAGTTTTAAAAAATAATATTCTTGGGGTATTCTGTATGTCCTCCAAGATAAGATGAATGAACTTCCAGCAGTAATTTGCATTAAATGAGTATAGATTAAAAATGTACATTTACCTTGTCCCACTTATCTCCCTTGGAAGTGACACAGGGGCTGGGGAATGAATTGCTCACAACTCAGCCCCACCACTGGGTTCCTGCATGTGAAGAATTAAATAAAAACCCCTCTGAAGCCCTGAGATGAATGCTAACCCTCTGGAACTGCAACCACAGCTCTGAGCACCCTGAATTCCCCAGAAATGGGAGCACACACACACCCCCCAGCTTGGTGGAGCACCCAGTTTGCTCCCACTGCACTTAACAACTGCTTTCTGGTTTCAAGTGCCCATTGTCAGTCCAGCCAAAACACAAACTTCTCCCAGTGAAGGAGAGGATTTGGCTGGGCAAGTTTGCATCCCAAAAGCAGTCACCCTGAAATGACAGAATCTCCTGTGACAGCTGCAAGCCCTGCTGCCAACCTCAGCTGATGCTCAGCCTTGGTTTTCTATTCCCTCCTGATGCCCCAGGGAGAAGATGGGATGGGTGAGACCATGGGTATCAACTCCAGGCAATATATATATATATGGCCAACTGTGGATATTTATTTTGATTTTATCTGGGTGAAGAGGCAGGATTTTTCTGGTTCTGTTCAACCACTTGGATGGTTTTCACACATACAAAATTCCAAAGAAATAAGAGAATTGGATGAAGGCTGCAAACACAAGACACACGAAACAACTTCTTGGCATAAAGGAAAGCAAACAGGACCCTGAGAATGTTTTTGAGAAGCTGCTGATGTTATTAATACCTTAATCACATGAGACACTGGTTTGCACTAGAGGAGACAAAAAAGAGCTCAGAAAAACCTTCTCCTGGGGGAAGCTTCACGCTCCTTCCTCCCCTTCAGCAAATTCCTCTTTATCAGCTAAAATCAGGGTAAATCCTGCTGATAAATACACTTTCAAATCTAAAACTAGTTAAATCACAATTATCAGCCAAATCTACCCTAAACACAAGGCAGCCTTAACAGATGCCTCTGCTGATCTCATCATAACTCCCTTCCAAGCACTTATATTCCACATTATACTTTGGAAGTGACAAAAGTTTCTCTTCCCCCAGCACCCAAGCCCCTTAATTTTGCAACAGAATTCAAAACAAGACACTTGGCACTAATTAACTGGAAAAAAATAATTAGGTGAAGGTTTAATCAGTTGTTCTTGTTGTTGCTGTGGCAGAAGGGATCAGAGCCAGGCAATTCTCCTGTAGCTGATCCCTTTTACACACCCCAGCTCCCTTCTGACCACTGGCAACTCCATCTAGAGGGGATCACCCACTTTTCCCTGGCTTGGAGAGTGGGCCAGCATAAGGAGAATTAACAGGAAACTTAAAGTGTAAGCTGGGATGTCTCTTTTTGTTGTCTGTCCCTTGTCAGGCTGATGCAAGGGGAGGCTCCTGCCATCCACTCACCTACAGGTCCCAGCTCTGAAGAGTGGAAGAGGGGGAGACAGCTCCACACACACTGAAAGTGCTTTGAATGCCAGGGAAAAAAAGCTCCCAGAGCCAGCCAATGTTAGAAATCCCAGAAATAATGCATTAGAAATTAAACTGCATTTCCAAAGGCAAGCTAACAAGGCTGAGCAGGTCAGGAGAAACCAAACCAGCCTGCGTGTGAGCTGGTTCCAGCAGCTGCCACACCAGATTAAGATTCCTCAGTTCATGTTTCCCATCCCCCTCAATTTCATTCCCTTCTTCCCACTTTTATCCTTGAGAGGAGAATGAATGATTCTTTCTTTCAGCTTATTTATACCAGCCTTAAAAAACCCCCTAAACTGCTCTGTCCCATCCCAAAGCATCCTGAGAGCTTGGATGTTTTGATTTAAGATTGATTTTATATGTGACAGCTCAGCTCTGCAATCCACCTGTGAGACCCCAACTCAAGAACTGTGTCCAGTTCTGTTGTCCCCACCATGGGAAGGACAGAGATCTGTTGGAATGAGTCCAGAGGATGCCACAAAGATGATCCAGGGGCTGGAGAACCTCTGCTAGGAGGAGAGGCTGAAGGAGCTGGGATTGTTCAGCCTGGAGAAGAGAAGACTCCAGGGAAACCTTAGAGCTGCCTCCCAGTCCCTGAAGGAACCTCCAGGAAGGATGGAGAGGGACTTTTCATCAGTGTCCAGTGATAGGACAAGGGGAAATGGTTTCAAACTGAAGGAGAAGAGGTTTAGACTGGGTATGAGGAAAAAATGAGACTCTGGAACAGATTGCCCAGAGAAGCTGTGGCTGCCCCATCCCTGGAGGTGTTCAAGGACAGGTTGGATGGGGCCTGGAGCAACCTCTGGACGAGAGATTGGAGGAGATGAGCTCTAAGGTTCCCTTCCCACCTCAGCCATTCCAGGATTCTGTGATTTCAAATCTGTTCCAGCTCAGTGGCACAGCCAACTGGGACACTTTGTCCTTGTTTTAAGTGGAATGGGTCAGGAAGGGGTCCCAGGAGCTGGACAACAGCAAATCTGATGGACTAATAATGGGTCAATGTGAAGCAAGGAGGACATGAGTCACCAAGAGTCACAACCAGAACAGGATGACAGCTCTAAAAACAATCAGCTCCTTGGCCTTTGGTTGTTCTTATCACATGGGACAGCCCAAGATAGAGCTGAAAATGAAGTGGCTCCGTAGAAGTGTTGGAGCTGGATGCTGCTGCATCTCAAATCATCCCTCCCTGCAGCTTCCCCAGCACAGGGCTCCTCTCTGCTCATTCCTGAGGGTCACAACTTCACTGCCAGGTGAAAGGGAAGGCACCAGGGCACTGCTCAGATGCCAAGTACAAGGAGACTGAAAATCTTAATCTCTGGTATCCTTTGCCCACTCCTAAATCAGCCCAGCACTTCATCTCTCTGCTTCTGGAACAGATGGGACCTTCTGGCAGTCTTTAAACCACTTGACAGCACTTTCTTCCCTAACACAGCAAACTAATTACTAGAGTAAGATGCTATTTTCCATCAATTCTTTGCTATTTTTAAAGAATCAGCCAGCCTGGGGAGCTGATGTCTGAATCAGGATTTCCAGTGAAGTTACTCTGCCCTCTAACACAGCAGAATCAGATGTGCATGGGGAAGGTACAGAACGTGCTACAGGAACTTCACAAGGATTTTGCTCACCAAATACTTCTCCCACTCCCCTTTAGCAACCAGAGATGTGGACATCAAAGATGCCAAAATAACCAGCCCTTAGCATGGGCTTCACATGTTGGATCCCTGAACACAGCTGCTTGTTGGACCAGGCAAATGCTCCCTTTTAAAAGAGTGTTCTTCAAATCCTCTCAAGGTTCCCAAGCTAATTATTTTTTCTGACTTCAGGATAAATTTTGCTAATTCAACAGTTTTCTTGTTGATCCTGTAGGTGTTTTGCTCAAGCCAAGTGTTTCCTTGCCATGCTGTGTAGGTGTTTTTCCCAAGACCCTGCAAAAATGTTAACTTCATGCCTAACCAGCTTCAAGATACCTGGCAACTCTTGACAAAATTACAATCTGATAAACTTTCCAAACTCTTTCAGGAAAGCAGAAAAAAATCACTGCCAGACTGTGAAACTCAAGATAAATTAGATAACAAGACCAAGAGTTACAGTAATACCAGTTCAGATACTTGGATGAATCCCAGACACCCAGGGATGTTAAATAAGTTTAGGGAAAAAAAAAAAATAAATTGACAGGCAGCACCTCAGAACACCCAAAAAGCTGCAGAGAAAAGCCAATGGATTTTGTAATAACTAAGCAAATTTAGCAGTGGATTTGTGATCCACTGGGTATTTGTTGAGTGGGAAACAAACCAAAGCAGCCAGTTCCGTGTTGCCTAGCTGCAGCCTGTAACATGAATAGTTTCCCTGCAGGTAAATCACTTTCTATTACTTCTAAGTACCCCAGGAAAAATACTAATTGAAAACATGGTTCTAATACTGTCCAGCTGGAAAACATTAACTTAGGATGGAACTAGCTTGACACTGGCTGCCAACTGGCTATGCACAATGGAAAAGGAAATTAATCTCTTGCAGACAACATGTTCCCTTTGCCACTTCTCCTTTGTAACCCTCAAATAAACTCGTGAGGGACCAAAGGCTTTGATTCACACAGGGAAAGAAAACCATCAGTGCATTTATGATAACACAAGCCTGGATTAAAGTCTTGCATTAAAAAGGAGGCTGGCAAATTTTGACACAGTGGAGAGAACTGGAGAAGGGTTTACAGTCCAGCAATCCAACTTTTTTCTTGGCTAAGAGTGAAAAAGAAGACAAAACACAAGGAAAAATTCCCCTTTTCTGTATTGAAGCATCCCATCTTCCTGCAGCTGCCTCCTGCTAACAGCTTTTGTCCCATGCAGGTGCAAAAGGGATAAGAAGGAAACCCAAAGCTGGCCCTGTAGGTATCCAGACTGCTTTTCCACTTCTGTTTGAATTGATGGATATGCAGCATCCAACAGCTCAGGCTGTCTCAGAAGAATCATTCCCCAACTTGCTCACCACCCACAAGCAACCTGAACCCCCCTCTCCACATGGCTTCCACTTTGCTGAAACACTCCAGGCTTTTATCCAGACTTTTATGACCTAAACAGAATTTCCAAGATGCTAAAAAACCTATATAAATCCCCCCACAATGTCATGAGTGCCCTTGCCACAGAAAACCATCCTCATTCTGCACCCTGATCACCCAGCAGATGAAGTCACCTGCTGGCACAACCCCCCCATGTCCTCCATCCCCACTTGCCTTCAGGTTTTTGTCCACAGTTTGCTCAATTTCCCTGAATCAGATGATTTCTTTTATGCTTCAAGTGGATTAAGAAACATTTGGATGAGCTGTCAGCACAGAGGGCAACAAGCAGTTGGTAACAATTTGGGGGTCTGAAAAGGGACATCTGTCCAAAGACTTTACTTATGCTTAAAACTGGTTTCTCCATCCATTCCTGAGTAACCCAAGGAGGTCAGACAAGTGAGATAAGATGACAGCATAGATGGGAAACAAGGAGGCTCAGCTGCAAGTGAGAGAAAGATGAAATCCTGTCTGTGGAAGCACTTGAAAAGAGAAGAGTTCAACATCCCTGAAATCACAGAAGACACTGAGAAGAAAGGGAAAAGCAGAGAGGAGAACCTGAACAAAGCTCCAGTGGAAAAGGTAGAAGCACTGCCAGCTGAACAAGAGGAGAACTAAACCACTTGTCAGAACAGAAGAGACTCACAGAGGAGTCTTGACTGTCTCCTCTTGACTTTTTGAGGGGAGTCAAACTTCTCAGAGCAAAAAGTTTGGGACAGTTTTGTGCTGGGCTGATCCTGCAGGAGAGGTGTGCTCAGCTCTGTTATTTCCAGCAAATGGAAAGAAGGGAAGGGAAATGCTCTCAGACAGACAGACTCCAACCCCAAAATGTCATCAGTCAGGCTACAGCCTCACAAATCCACCTCCACATCCACACAAATCCCACAGAGTCTTGGATGAAGCAATGAGGAAAAGGCTTATTTTAATTTGGTGAGTGACAACCTCAGCTAACAAGCAGAGATTTCCAAATCTTGGTGAGCTCTTAGCAGCTAATGCCTTCCAGTGCCTACCATTCTCCTCACACAAGTACAGAAATTACAAAACTTCAGAAAAACTGAATGACCTGGAGTAAAATAAAAGCCAGTGGGAAGCAGAACTACTCAGAGCTTCCAAGGAGAGGTTCCAGAGAGAGGTCAGTTTAAGTGCCTTGCCCCACGATTACCCCAAATGACTGAGTGCCTTTGCATATTTTCCTCTATTTTTATTATGCTCCAAGGTACAGCTCTGCAAATCAGGGACAATAATCCCTGACTGCAGAGAAAAGTCATGATTGGATCTCAAGAAAGATGGAGAGGAACTTTTGACAAGGGTATGGAGTGATGAGCTGAGAAAGGAAGACTGAGATGAGATCTTAGGATGAAATTCCCTACTGTGAGGGTGGTGAGACCCTGGCCCAGTTTGCCCAGAGAAGCTGGGCAACTGGAACTGGATGATTTCTAAGGTCCCTTCCATCACACACCAGTCTGTGAGTCTAAGAAGCACTCAAATGAGAGGCAGTCCCAGGAATCATTCATGCTGGGGACAAAAGGTTTGGAAAGAACACAGGAAATAAGCAGAAAAATCATGAAACTAAGACAATTTATCAAAAAGCTTCCATGCAGCATCCACCCAGGGCACAGGGCAGGACATTATTAATGTGGAAGAAGCATTACAGCTTGCCAGGATATACAATTTTCACACATTCCTCAGGAAGAGCTAAAGCTATACAGGCAACCTGAATTCTGGCTCTCCTTCATCCTCAGCCCAAGACTTAGAATTACAGAATCTGCTGAGTTGGAAGGGACCCATCAGGAGCATGGAGTCCAACTCCTGCCCCCCCAAAATCACCCCACGTGCCTGAGAGCAGCATCCAAATGATTCTTGATCTCAGGCAGGCTTGGTGCTGTGACCACTTCCCTGGGAGCCTATTCCAACTTCCCTCTGGGTGCAAAATTTTTCCTGGTATCTAACTTGAATCTAATTACCAAATAAAAGTTCCAGGGTCAGATTGTTTTCATGTGCTTTACAATAATTAAAATCCACACATCTTTTAATAGAAAGGCAGACCTGGCTTTCTTGTCACAGTAATGGAAGGTGAGAAACTTAGTGCCTGGATTAATGAGAAAAACTTCCAAGAAGCTGAACTCGAAACAAAATAAAAAACCCAGCCAGGTTAGACAGGCACCAAAAATAAGCAGTGTTCTCAGGTTCTTAATTTTTTTTTTCTTTTTGCAGACAAGTCTGCTAGTCAAAGCATCACATCAAAAAGATCTTTTAATTCATTAGTCTCCTTTTAGATATCCTTTCCCTAAAAACACAGTGTTGTACCCACGAATGTGCCAGCCTGCTGTAAGACAACGATTTTTTTTCACACTATTTGTGCATCACAAGATCTATTTGAATATATATCCACAATCAGAACACCATGAACTCTCTTACAGTGCACACCCAATGATATTCCTGTTTGCTTGGAGATACCCCAGAGCAATGGGTTCTACTTGCAGCACCCAGATCTATTTCCAGCCAAACGTTTCACCGTGGAAAGCTTAAAAAGGCATAAAAACTAACATGACACACACTAAATCTCATCCCCTACAAACCCCTAACCACTAGTATGACACACACTAACTCTCAGCCCCTACAAAGTCTAACTTTTAGCCAAACCAGCCCCAAATTCCTAGCAGGAGGGATTAAAAGAAACTCCAAGGCTAGTGGCGGGCTCCCTGGGACTTACAGTTTCTTGCAGCTCAAGAACCAAGAGAGGATTTGGGGATTACTGCTTTGCCCAGGGTTCATGATTTATTGTGGTGAGGACCATCCTAAAGCCCCAGCTCTCACCTTGATGCTTCCCCCAATGAGATCTGGTGGCTCTTCATCTGTTTCTAAGGCAACGTTGATGGAGGCGAAGGGGCGGCTGGCCATCTGCTGCATCTCACGGAGCAGTTGCTGAGATCAGAAACACAAAGGTATTATTATCACATTGTTCCAACACAACAATAGGAAAAAAAAAAACCCCACACGCCCCAAACCCCATGCACCCAAGCTGTTTTTACCCAACGTGAAGGGAGATAAAGGAATACTGAAAAACAACCTCCTGGTGTTCTAGCAGGCTTAAGGGGAGCGACAGCTAATTGTAAATATTCACATTACTATGACTTAAAAAGGGATTGCAAGTAAAGATACACTGCAGAGGCTTAGCTGGACTTATTGGTGAGGGAAAACACATCCCTTTAAGTCACCATAAAGCAGTTATTTAAATTTTAAACTGTGATGCCCTGGTTGTTTGTCATCACCTGTCTGGGGCATGACAGGGCTCTATAGGATTTGTGGCAACCATTTAAAAATTAAACTACCAGCACTATGTAACTACTGTAAGAAAGAATTGAATGTTTTTTTATAACATCAGAAGCAAAAGGCTGCCACTGAATCATCTTCTTTATTGTTTGTTTCCTTTTGGAAGGCAGCACATGTATCAAATGGCAAGCATGGCCTTGTTGCAATATGTTTTATTAAAGCAGAAAACATTTCCCTGGGTAAATCTCTGCAAGCCTTCATGACACAAGACTCTTAAGCACCTTTTAAACATTGTGATGCAGCACCCCCCAAAAAAAAGACCCTTCCTATAACACTCTTTGGGCTGCAAAGAGCATTTCAACTTGAACTGAAACACTTGAACACTCATCTCACAGCCTCTAAGTGGATGCAGAAGCCACAACCCTAATTCCCAGAAGCAATGGGTCTGACATTCCTCAGTGCCCCTACTTAATAAAGGAAAGAGCCTATACTTTGTGGAGCTTGTAAGAACACAGCAGCCTTACCCTAAAACCCAGCAACTTGCTGGAGGCAGCTCTACACACCCCACACCACCCCTCAGCCACACCAATACTAGTTAGATTCTCTTTTTAAGCCTGATTTAGGCACCACCAAATGCCCTCTGTACTTCCCACCATGACCACCAGCATTTCCCCATTCCTTGGGGCAAATCTGACACTTCCCAGCTCTATCTCATCATCTCCAGCACTCAAAAACTGCTTAAAAACTGCTAAAAACCCCACCACTAAATGCCTGGTGCCCTGAACAAGCCCCATCAGCAAGGCAGAAAAGATGCTGCTACTATCCAGTGTGCAACTTTTTTGGAAAAAAAAACCTGTTAAACATCATCAGTTTCTTGAATTCATAAATTCAGTCTTCTCTTTGCCAAGCTATCTTCTCGTTTTAGGCTTTTTTTGTGTGCAGAAAGCTGGAAGAAAGCTCTGCAGTTTGGGGTTCAGGCAAAGGGGCAGGAAGGTAAGAATGAGGTGGATGAAACTAAGCATGGGGAGGGGGGTGGAAGACTGAGTGGTTCTGAGTCTAATTAAAAACCATAAAAAATTGCATTTCTATAAAAGTAAAGAGGTGAAGGTTTACTTAATCTCTGGGGAAAAAAAAAACAAAACAAAGGGGAGAGGGGGGGCATTTTGGAGCAGATTGTAGATACTGCCACATAGCAAAAAAGCCAAAGAATTCACAGAAATGGAAGGATTTGCAACCAAACCTGTGTGGAACTCACACTCACAGACCAGGAGAAGAGTAGAAGGCCAGGAGGAGTTTTTGAGTATTTAAAGCACACCAGCAGATTGCAGACTACAGCAAGTGTGAAACAGATTGCTGGGTTGTTGTTCTTGCAATTGTCCCCTTCAGCTATCATAAAGTGCTTTGTTTCATGGCTATAAAATCAGAGAACAAGCTGTCCTGATGAGGATGTCCAAGAGACTTAGGAACTAAAAGCTATTAGCTCCTCGAAGGAAGCTGAGTTTATCAAAGAAAATGGGCAATTTGGCACCATGACTCCTACTGAAGTCAAGAAGAGCATCAAGAAATAAAAGCCCTGAGTGCCACAACATGAGCAGTGGGAAAAGAGATGCTGACAGCAAGCTTTGTGTTTTCTGAACTGGCCAGGAAAAGCCCTGGCTTTTGAGGTTGTCCCCAAACCAGTTGATTCCCAGTATAACCAAGTGAAGGTCTGAGCTGCAACCAAAGCAGCAAATGCCTAAAGGAGAAAGTGCTTTTCCTAACATCAGCTTCTGGTGTAGTACAAGGCATGTTACAAAACCAATTCCCTTCCCCAAATTAAGAATAAATTTGAGAAATAATAGTTGTGTAACTAGAATGTCACTCTCTCCCCCAAGGCAGGCACCGTGCATGGTTAAACTGCACACCTATGGACCCTTTGCTATTTGTTTGGTGTGTCAAAATTTTAATTAAAATCTGTTATTACGTTGTAAAGGAGAAATTGTGGCATTGCCCTGGCCAAGACATTGAGCACATCATTAGGAATCAGCAGCAGTTAACATCAAGGAACCCTAGAACCTGGCTTAGCCTCACTCCCAGTGATTTGCTTTCTGAGAATTAAAATAATGAACCTCAATGCACTTCCATGCAAACCTTTGGTTTCCAGATCACACAATTAGTAGGACAAGCTGAGAAAATTTTGTATCACTTAGGTCTGAAAAGTACCATAAAGAAAAAAAATGTTTGACAGGCTTACACTAAAACCCATCAAAAAAGCAGGTGCTGGAGCAGAGCACTGCCCTTTAATATTTAAGTAACTGCAGACTGTGAGAACCTCCACACCTTCCATTTCCATTGATTTTCTTTTTTTCCCTTCCTTCTCAGTAGAAAAATGCCTTCCAAACAATAAGTTAAAGCAGCCACAGAATGGGAAGTGTTAAACCAAGACCTGAAGGATTTGGTGCAACCCTGACAACAACCAAACAAACTCAACAGCTCTGTGGTGGAGGACAAAACCAGCTCAGGGGATGGGGGTGACCAAGGCTGCTCATCTGCTGGCACCCAGGACTAGAGGTCCAGGACCAGGAGGGCACAGTGCAGAAATCACAGAATTCCATGGATTGGAAGGGACCTTCAAGCTCACCTGGGCATGGAATCATAGGATGGGCTGGGTTGGAAGGGACCTCAGAGATCACCAAGTCCAACCCTTGATCCACTCCCACTGCAGTTCCCAGCCCATGGCACTCAGTGCCACATCCAGGCTCTTTGGAAAGATCTCCAGACACGGAGAATCCACTACTTCCCTGGGCAGCCCATTCCAATGCCTGATCACCCTCTCCAGAAAGAAATTCTTTCTCATCTCCAACCTAAACCTCCCCTGGCACAACTTGAGACCCTGCCCTCTTGTCTTGCTGAGAGTTGCCTGGGAAAAGAGCCCAACCCCCCCCTGGCTCCAACCTCCTTTCAGGGAGTTGCAGAGAGTGATGAGGTCTCCCCTGAGCCTCCTCTTCTCCAGCCTCAACACCCCCAGCTCCCTCAGCCCTTCCTCACAGCAATTCTGCTGGATCCCTTCACAGCCTCCTTGCTCTTCTCTGGACCTGCTCCAGCACCTCAAGCTCCTTCCTGAGGGGCTGAGGGGCCCAGAACTGGACACAGGACTCAAGCTGTGGCCTCCCCAGGGCTGAGCACAGGGGCAGAATCCCTTCCCTGGACCTGCTGGCCACGCTGTTCCTGCCCTGCATGGGCAGGGACACCTCCCACCAGCTCCAAGCCCCATCCAACCTTCAACACTGCCAGGGATGGGGCAGCCACAGCTTCCGGGGGCACCCTCACACCAAAAACCTAACCTAAATCTCCCCTTTTGCAGCTTGAAACCTTTCCCCCTCATCCCATCCCTCCAGGCCCTTGTCCCAAGTCCCTCCCCAGCTTTCCTGGAGCCCCTTCAGGCACTGGAAGATGCTCTGAGGTCTCTTCTCCAGGCTGAACACCCCCAACTCTCTGACCCTATCTCCAGGCAGAGCTGCTCCAGCCCTAAGATCATCTCCATGGTCTCCTCTGGACTTGTTCCAAGAGCTCCATGCAACGTTCCAAACCAGCGATTCTTTAAATCCCTACAAGTTGAGTAATGGATAATCCAAAATGAATAGTGTGCTACTGATGGGAGAAAAACTGCCAGAGGAATTGAGGAAAAACCTTGCCATACAGTAGCACAGGCTCTCACACAAAAGAAAAACAGCTAGTCAGGTTACCAGGTTAATTGACTAATATAACCTATGCTGTGTTTTCTGACAAGAAAAGCCTCAACATTTTATTCAGGATAATAAAGCAGTCACCAGGCTCTGCATAACCACTCTGCTCCCATCCATCTCCATCACTGCCCCCTGTGGAGTCTCTTTTATGAGCACAGGGCTTGGGCTCTGATATTTTCAGCCACGAAAGGCTGCTGATTTTTCCAGAACACCACATGTTTTCAATTTTATTTATTCCTTTTTAAATAATGGCTTTAAAAAAAAAAAAAAAACAAACGAAAAAAAACCCACAAGCAAACCAGCTCTCTAGAACTTGCAATGAACTCAGGTTTTAACATGAGTATTTTGTTGTATTTTGAGTCTGACTCCTCCCTGGCTCCAAGCCCTTTCCAGGGAGTTGTGGAGAGCCAGAAGGTCTCCTCTCAGCCTCCTTTTTTCCAGGCTGAACACCCCCAGGTCCCTCAGCTGCTCCTGGGTAGATTTGTGCTCCAGACCCTTCACTGCCCTTCTCTGGACGCACTCCAGAACCTCAACTTCTGAAGTCCAGAACCTAAAGGTCTCACTGCACACACCATGCCAAGGGTAAGAAAATTGTCCCAGCAAACTTATCAGCTCTCACTTGGCCACTTGCTAAGTCACAGCAACTCTGCTGAGCTCAGAGGATGGAGAACACTTCTGTCCTTCTAAAACACACTGGGCAGACTGGTTGCACTGGCAGACAAGGCATTTTGAGCTTGTTCCTGCACATCTTGCATCCCTCTGGGGGATTTTAATTTTAATTCAAAGTATAAAAATAAAATAAATTTCATTTCATTTGAATTCAGGAGGTGGATCATCCCTTTTGGGCACACACAAACTATCAGCTCCCTGTTTCTAGGCACTGCTGCGTAACTCAGAGAACCTCTTCTGGAGGATTTGTCCCTGGAATGGCATCTGCCCCAGGGTGGGAAGGGGACATCATTTTCCTGGGGTTTCCAAGGGCCTCTGGAGAAGGTTTGCTTCCCAGGGGTAGCAGCACCAGGAGGTACCCATGGCCAGCATGTCCAGGTAGCCATGGCACCTCTGCTAATGCCATCTGTGCACACAAATACCCTGGTGTGGGAGCCTTTGCTTTCCATGATAATTCCCTGGGGACCCTGGGGCAAAGGGGAGAAGTCAATGGAATTACCAATTCCAAAACAAAAAAGGGGCAGCAGCAAAGAAAGAAAGAAAGCAAGAGAGGAGAGCTCCCTGTGCCATGAAGATGAGCCCCATTGTCTCAGAAATAAGTGATTTAAAGCATTTAGCTACAATTACATTAACTACCATGTAAGTCAACAAACAAACAATTTTCTCTGAGCTTCCATCATCACTGAAAATGAAGTTTTGAAGCCCCTGGAGCAATGCACATATTAATGTGAACTAATTAGGTTTTTGTAAGAGACTTTGCAGGCTGGGTGGAAAGAGAGAGGAGGAGAGAATTAATGTTCAAATGCTTCTCACCAGGCATTTCCACACTTCAAAACTACAACAAACCAGAAAGCAAAGCTGCTGGGAAGTTGCCTCATGCTGAAATGACAGAAGATATTTAATTCAGAGCTGATTAAGATAAGTAAATTATTCATCATAATCATGCCCAGTAGGAGGGCACTGAAAACCTGACCTTTAATAAGAAGAGTGAGATATAATTTCTTTTTAAAAGACCAGAAGTGTATTGTCCACCCAGGCTGAAATCAGTACCAACACCAGGTAATTACATGACAGCAGAGAGCACTTCTGATTGACTAGAGCTCTTCTGGCTTAATTGCACAATATTCCTTCTCTCCCTGATTTTTCTAAATACCTTTATTAGATGCCTGGGCCACCGATTCCCATCACCAGGGAGAGACCCAGGAGCCTGAAACAACAACAGCTTCACCATACCTATGGCTCTGGAGTTTTTTTGTTTTAAATGAGGCTCCCTTAGACCTAGACTTGACAGTGTAGCTTCAGCATCCCCCAAACTGGCCAACAGGTCTTTTTTGGGATTTACTAAACCCAATTTCGGTCACACTACTGGTGGCCACCACCCCAAAGATGACATGAGAAGAGCCAAGGTTGTGTTTTTGCCAACCTGAGAGGATGGTGTCCTACCCCAACACTTTAAAGCTACAAATCTGCAAGTTCAAGCCAAGATGAGCTCCAGGAAGCACAGAAGTGACAGTAGCATGTTCAAACAAAAATGGACCATCAGTTCCCCTCTGAGCTGGAATCTCTCGTCAACATTAATGTTTTGGGATGTTTTTTCCTCTTCAGGGCATCTCTTATTTCTGCTGTGATTTCCTTCAGTTGGTGACCAAAGCCACACAGATCACTGTTGAGAGCACACAGCCTTTGTATTTTGGAAAAAGCCTGCAGGCACTGGGACTGGCTTCCCATTCATAGATTTTAAATTTAGGGGTAGTGGAAAAAGTTCTGATTATTTGATCTGACCTCCTGCAGAGTCTGAACCATTGAACTGCAGCCTGTGAGCCCCACATGCACGTGACTTGCACTGACCTAGAAAAGGTCCTTCCATAAGCACCCAAATTCTGATCTCACAACCACATTTCTAAAAAATAAAAGTTGTTGGCACTGCCAGTGTTGCCATAGAAGAGAAAAACAACCCCATCTTTTGACACCTTTGCTCCTAGATGGGTGTTACACCTTTGGACCCTGACCCTCAACCCATCAATCTCCTACAATTCCTTTTCACAGACACTGCACCACATAATCAAAACTCTTCCTTGGATCAAACGAGAGATTTCTGATGCTTCAGTCCCTCACTTCTCTTCCAGGTAGCAAATTAATCCTGCAGTTTTGTTCTGTACCTTCTGCAACACCCAAGACATTGCTGAGAGCAGAGTGGCCACAGAACTCCAATGACCAATAACACAGCATGAACACTACACTGCTGCTTTATTACTCACAAATGGAGGCACTGGGAATTTATGTAGTTATTAATTCAACATGGTCATCACCATCCCAGTCTAGTTTTCAGGGAACAGGTATTCTGCAAAGTGAACCCATCCTAAAATAAAGACACAAGTTTTTGTTCCAGCCTGTAATGAGACAACTGAGTGAGCTGACCACAGAATTATAGAATCACAGCATAGTTTGGGTTGGAAGGGACCTTGGAAGGTCATCCAGTCCAAACCCCTGCACTGAGCAGGGACATTTCCAACTGGATCAGGTTGCTCAGAGCCCTGTCCAACCTACCCTTGAATATTCCAGGGATGGGAGAGCATCTCCCACCTCTCTGGGCAACCTGAGCCAGGGGTTTGACACCCTCATTGGAAAAAAAGTCTTATATCCAGTCTGAATCTCCCCTTTTTTAGTTTAAAACCATTACTCCTTGGCCTGCCACAACAAGCCCTGCTAAAATAACCTGGTTGTGCTGATTTCTGACTCCTCCAATTCCTGTTTCCTTTACAAACTACACCACCAAGCAGTTAATATTTAATTCCTGGCTTGACAGACACTGCCCAGCACTCTTGGTGCTGTCAACCAAGAAGTTCCACATGCCAAATGACTGCTGGGAGCTTGGAGAGATGAGCAGCAAAGTCTGGCACCAGCACATCTCATTTCTTAGAAGCCTTCTGAAGCACCTGGGGCTGCCCAAACCCAGGGACATTTGTCACCTGACTTTTTAATGTCCCTGCAGAAGGCCAATACCAGCTCCTTCCAAGGAGAGACTGCTGCAGACCTGGATTTACAGTGGCAATTTGAAAAGACTCCAATCCTGACTCCTTTCCTTTGACAAAGGATACCCTAAATCACAGCCTAAAAGAGGAGATAGAAGAGATGGAGGAAATACTAACAGGAAGGGGGAGCAAAGGAAGGCAGGGCAATAAATAATACCCAGCCCACATCCCTTGGAAAGGCTTTGCTGTAAAAATGAGCACAGAAACCCACCTGCCTGAATGGTATTCAATGTTCCCAGGCATTGCAACAGAGGGTACTGGAGAAAAAAAGGAGAGCTGCTGCATTTTGAATACACTTGGGAGGAAAAAAAGGTCTCAGCAATGAGGTCAGAGAAGAGCAGGATAATCCCTGCAGTAAATCAATACACAAAACCCACCCTGAATAAGTTGGGAACTGCACAGAGTAAATATGCTCAGTCCTGCATAGCCTTGGCAAGAAAAGAGGCAAAATGGAGACAATCTTATGGATGTTAAAGGGTGTAATTGAGCACTAGACACCCAAATCTAGTTATCTCTATATGTGCTTGGTGTGGCTGCTCCCAATGCATCCTGAAGGGCAATCCAGCTGACCCTCACACAGAGTTACACCAGCCTGGCCAAACTCTTATCCCCACTGCACGTGCTGGAAATATTATTTCTTGCTCAGAGTGGAAGAGACAGAACAGACTGAGGGTGAACAGAGTAGGAGCTGGATGCTAAAATAAAACAAAATAGGACAGAAAATCCAGGGCAGCAGATGAGCATATTAAATTTCTAATGCCACTCTTGTATTTTGTGCATTATTCACTATTACCACCTTAATAGATTTAATGTGTCATTTCCTAGAGACAAGCTAGAAAGGTTTCCTATCCCTGTTTCCTCATGTCGTTCACCTCATCCTAAGCCTCCTATAAAAGCTGCCTTTTTATTTCCATTTTCCCTCTTTAGGATGTCTGAGGATACTTAAACTTGATGCTCACTGGAGAGGGAATAAACACACATTTTACAGTCCCATCTCCTCCATGCCTGATATGACACAAATTGCTCCCATTTTTCACTTTGGGTCAAGTTTTATACTCTGCAAGGCCTGAACTTTTGCTCAGTGCTCCAAACCCATTTTCCTACAGCTCCACGTTTCCTACACCAGGTTTGCACACCAGAAGAGCCTTTGGCCTTCAGGCTGAGGAACATCAGCACTGCCACGTGCAAGCAGCAGGACAAAATGCTGCAGAAAAGCAAGGAAAAAAAAATCAGGAGCATTTTCCAGGATCCTGATGCAGATTCTGGATGTGTAGCACACTGCTTCCTCAGTAAGGAGGAATGGAAATCCAGTTTCACCCAAATGATGCTGCTCTGTTCCATTACCTGACACACCAAGCATTACTGTACAGCTTCTCCCAGCACACTTGCCAAGGAACACTTGTCTGAGTAATTCTGACTCCCAGACCTTTCAACACACTCCCCTTTTTCCTGTCCTATGCACATCTCAGATTAACCTTCAGCTATCTTGGTTTTCACCCTGCACTGTGATAAGAAGTTCAGCCCTCTCAATCCTTCCACTGGAAGCACTGATTGATAGCTGGGAATTACCTGCAGACTGCATTATATTTTTATTTATTTCTGAGTTAAGATTCCAGAACAAGCAGAGAACTCCTGCAGCACAACCCACAAGATACACAGGACTGTAACCTGACTACTTTTAAAAACACAGCCCAAGCCAGAGAAATCCCTTCCTCCAGGACTGCATTTATTACCTTACACTTTCCAACATGCTGTCTGAATCAGTGTCCTGCTTCATCACCTTGCCTTTCACCCTGCTCTGAATTATAATATGGTGGGAGAAGGAAGTGTATTTGGTCTCAATTGACAGTGTCAGTAATTTATAGAGGAAAAAAAACCAAACCAAACCCAAAATATTTGTCCCAGTCCAGACTCCACGTTCTGTGACCCAAGACTTGTGTCAGGATAATGGAGAAGGAACTGAATTTGGTCTCAATTGACTTTGTCAGTAATTTAGAGGGGGAAAAAAACCCCAATAAACCCCAAAATATTTGTCCCAGTCCAGACTCAAGTTCTTTGACCCAAGACTTGTGTCAGGATAATGGAGAAAATCCCAGAGAGCAGCCACTTGGAAAAGAAGGGAAAATGGTAAATCTAAAACCCCCACACTTCAAAAACATCCTCAGCACAACACAGGGGTAAGCTTGTGTTACACTTAAAACTTGCAGTGTAGCAAATTGCTCTTAATTATTTTAACTACTAAGGTTTAAAGGGGACCTTGACAGGATTTATTGAGTCTGTATAAAAAGCCCCCTGCAAGCTATAAAATTATCCCAGATAATACCAAAAAGTCAAAGAATTTTGGGGCAGACTTTTGTTTCTGGAGATAATTCTTATTAATCTATCTAATAATGGCATGACAAGAGATTTAAAAGAGCTTCCTCAAGTTTTACAAGTATTTTTAACACCAGACAGATGGAATAGCAGAGATTGTGAACTACAAGATGGAATCAGTAGATGGAAAGAAGGAGGAAGATAAATTAACAGCAAAAGGCAGGAACCTGCCAGGAAAAGAACAGACTGATTACCTGCCCATCAAAGAGCCACACGTGTAAACTGAATTTAGAGTAAAACACACAATTATGCTGCTAATGTGACAGCTTTTTTCCCTTAAAACCTCCATCAGCCTCAGAGTAACCTCATTTATGGAGACATCTTTCATTTAGGCCACTGCTAAGATATCTCAGCTGAGCTCCCAAGCAGAGTATTTACTTCTCAGTCCATGTTCCTTATACATTCCTAGATAACATTTCACCCCAGGAGCCAACAGGGAACATTATGCTGACTCCAGCTTCCATTCTTGCCAAGAAAGCAAGAAGGAAAAAACCCAGCTGCCCTAGTAAAAATTTATCTACCTTCAGAGAATACAGAAAAACCTCCAAGACTTAAATTATTTCAAAGATTAAGGGTTATCTGTGTGAAAACCACTGACTGTATTATGCATTTGAGTTCACTAGCAAGAGTAAAAACATCTGAAGCAGAAAGAAGAAGAGGAGGAAAAGAATTATCAGACATAATCCTACTTTATTATATGAAAGCAGATCCTCAGATTGAATAAATTTATACTATTCCCACTGGAAAGCAGAACCAGAGACAAATTTTAGAAGATATGCAGGAAAGAAGCAGTGGCACAGAATTGAAGCCCTGTAAAAATTAATCCCCAGAATACTCCTGCTCAACTACTACACAGGAATAAAACACCCTTGAATAGAACAGTTCCATGTCTGGGTCCCTCCAGCTGCCAAGAGCTTCATCCCTGCAGGACAGATAAGAGGAAAATCTGTGGGAATGGGCAGAATTCCCCCTAAAAATCCCAAAGCAGGGGAAGAAGCACAGCACACTCCTTAGGAAAAGATACCTCCTTTTGGGTGACAACCTAAAGACACTTCCACAGAGATGGAGTCACTTAAATCAAGTCTGGTTTCTCTCATTCTGCACACAAATAAACAGATCCCACAAGACAAAACTCCTAAAAATAATCCCAGGCACAGCCCAGCCTGACCTCTGCTATATCTGTCCACTGTCCAGGGCTCTGCTTGCTGTGGTTTTAGTGCTTAGCACAGCAAGAAAACCCCAGGAATGTGGCATCATCTGCCTTGCAGCACACAGGGCTTGCTGCTCTTACTAAATATTTCTGCATCTGTGCTTAAAAAGGAAAAATAAAGACCCATTCTGTATGCTACAGAGTGACAACGTGTTGCCCATCCTCCCTGGGTCACCTTGAGTGCATTGGGCATAACATGAAATTAGTTTCAATTGAGAAGCAGCTGGTGAAAAAACTGAATCCATCACCAAATGCATCAAGGATAAACAAGGAGGAAATGTATTTTATAAAGCAGAAATGTTTTGACATGCTGCAAACAAGCAAAAGCTGGGAAGCTGGTGTGGTCCATGGCTTGGTGACAAGGATAAAACCTTGGCACTAAAAGTTGCCTTTTGAAGTAGGACACAAGCTTGCCACATTGGGGTGGTTTCTCCTATCTTTTTCTTATGCTGCCATGTTGGAGAAAAAACAAAACAAAATAATTTAAAAAAAAACAAACCAAAAAAAGCACCTTCAGACAAGCTTTTAATTTGAAAATGGGGATTAGCCTTTTTTTAAGAGATTAAAACAGAAGTTCATGTGGTTCAGTGCTTCTTTTGTGGTCATTTTGTAGCTATGCTGTCTAGAATGTGAGTTCTGGAACTCAGCACATTTCACCCCAATTTCATGTGCTCTGCAGAAAGTGCAGCATCAGGATACTAAAAGGGCATCATTTGTCACTGCAAGTGTAATCAAAAGTACACTATTAAATCCCTAAACAGAAGCATTTCTAGATTAGTGGAGCTTATCCCCAACTGAAGGTTAATGCTATGCATATGTGAACAAATAGAAGAGAGAAGAAGTATAAAAAAAGTCATTTCAGAGATAGCATTCAGTGTTGGCATTTCAACCTCTCTTCGTCGGGATGCCCAGCAACTCTGCTTAATCTTCCAAACCACAGCTGCCACCAGGAGCAAAGACAGGAAACAACTGCAAAGGAAAAAACAAAACAAAACACATCTCTTATTGTCCTCGTTCAGAACATAAAAGCAGCTGAAAAACTCCAGCAAATAAAACCAAAATAGGCTCAAAAGTTCATATCATACTTAGAGGTACTCTGATGGAAGATAATACAGCAGTGAAAAGTGTCTCCTAGGGTTCACTGCTTGTGACACCTGGTGAGGGACAATGTACATTTATTTTCAGAGAAAACTGTTGTTCCAAAGGTCCCCATTTGACCTCTTTGTGTGACACCCACCAATTTTCACTAGGAAATCAAAACAGTAAGGCTGAAAGATTTAATCACATTGGAAAAGCCAGTATTGACTATCTGTGGTGATATTTAAAGCAAGAGGATAACCCAACAAAGAAAAGCCTCCAAAGAAGCAAAGAAAATAGGTATTTTTCTTTCCCAAATTACAAAAATAAGACAGAGCTTATAGCCATCAGATTCTTTATAACTGGCTGTTGCAGAACTTTGGGGCATTTCTTGATTTCCCCAAATCTAGATTGCTTTTCTTAACTCTAAAGAGAAGATGAATAGAGTTATCAGCTTCTAGGGAAAATGCAAAGCAGCAGATCCAACAGAAAGCAGTTAGAATAATAACAAGTATAATAAAAGCTGACTTTATTGACAGTTATGATCTTATCACACTGAATACCTAATGAGCAACTTCAAGGCACACCAGCTTTCCAACAGGAAAATTTCTCCTTTTGTTTATCTAAACCTCAGTGAACTCTCTGCAAGCATTGCACTTATGGGCAGGAGAAAACATCTCCAAATCTTCTTCTCCAGGTCCCAGTGTGTATTAAAAGGCAATGCTTAAAGGAAGATTAACCAGAGTAGAGGATTTATTTCCTACAGTGCACTATTTACACCTCCCACTGGTCTCTTTATGTGTGAACAGAGATTCCTGGGGAAGGGGGAACCAACGTGCTCCTATCCCCACCTCTGGGCATGCTTTGGTTCTGGTCATCCTGGGGCTCTCAAAGGAAACCCACACCCAAGACAGTTTGTCCCCAACACAGGAAAAAGGTGGAGATCCAAATCCAAAGATGATCAGAGAGCTGGAGCAGCTCTGAGCCATGCTGAGAGTTGGGGGTGTTCAGCCTGGAGAAGAGCAGGATCCAATGGGGAGACCTTAGAGCACCTTCCATTACCAGGGAAGCTGGGGAGGGACATTTTATAATTTTATAATAATTTTATCATTTTATCATTTTTATAAGGTGTGGAGTGAGAGGACAAGGGAGGATGGTGTCAAGCTGAAAGAGGAGACACTGAGTTATTAAGAAGAAACTGTTTGGTGTGAGGGTGCTGAGCCCCAGGGTGCCCCCAGAAGCTGTGGCTGCCCCATCCCTGGCAGTGCTGAAGGTTGGATGAGGCTTGGAGCAACCTGGGCTGGTGGGGTTGGAACTAAATGATCTTTAAGGTCTCTTTCAACCCAAACCATTCTATGAATCCACATAGGAAAGATCATGGTCAGAAAAAGGCTGTGACCACTCAGTAATCCCTGCCCTTGGAAAAAAACCTCAGGTCTCTGCTTCCCAGATCCATCCTTTCTGCAGAGCCTCAAACCTCCTCTTTCCAGGCAACGCTGTGGTTTGCACTGTGCTCTCCCACCCTTACTCACACCAACATCCATGACCCTGACAGCTTCTCCTTGGATGTGAAGCCACCATTGCACCCCTGACTAAATATTGAGGATCAATTCTAATGAAGAAAATCACTCTTAATTCATAAATATAAATATTATTCTTATTGTCACCAACTTAAACAATGATAATTCGATGAACTATTTGAATTTGGTTCAATTGCCACTAATCATATTTAATGAGAAAGACCAGATTTTTTCAGAGATAAATTACAGGAAACAGAATTCTATTTATTATGCAACCTTTTGCATAGACCAGATTTTTCCAGAAATGCAGGTGATGGTGATGGGATGGTACCTCATCCCACCAGTACCCCCTCTCTTCAGAAATACTTTGTCCCATCTCTGAGGGAATCCTACTCTCCCACATCAAATTCTCCAGCAGAGTGCAAAGACTTGGAAATATTTATCATTAGGAAAAGGAGAGCCAGCAGGAACCATGCCCTGAGATGCAGAAGGAGGAGGATCCATTCCTGGTTCCATGTCACTATCCATAGCTTATATATTATAAAAACTGTGTGTGAAAAGGGACTGAGCATCCAAGGGGCAGCCAGTGGGCAACCTGATAACATTTTTCAAGCTTAGATATTTCAGAAATACTTTTTACTCTCACATCATACATGATATTAAAAAATTGGCACTCGTGTGGCTTCAGCTTTAAACAGCCTGCACGGCTTTTAGAGACTCCTACAGTGCCTATTTCTTTATAAATTTAAGCAGGATCACAGAGAGATTTGTTTGGCCTTTTTCATTTTCAAAGGTCTGTATCCCAAATCACTTCCCCCACGTTTCCTCTAAGTATTAAAATCTGACATTAGTTCACTGCAAAAGCCTGGCCATTTTTCTGCAAACACCAATGGGCTCGGGGAGCAATTCTGTATTTTTATTTCCTTTTTGAGAGGTGCTGGATTACTACTGACTTTTACAATCAAAAAACAACATGCTCTCATTAACTAGGAAGGCAGATCCATTAAATCTTTAATTGCTGTTTTGATAAAGAAGCTACACATGCATTATTGATAACTGAGGATTTGGGATCTCCAGCTTTCCTTTTCTTTCCCCAGCTCCCCACTGCTTTATTTAATGGTGGAGCAGAGTCTCTCTACCACCTGCAAACAGTATTTATCTCCTGCACAAGACCATGTTTTGGACTAGATGGATTTTCACGTTTGCCACACCTGAAAAAGCACAAGTGGATGATGGATAAGCAAAATTTTTCAGTGTCCACATTTGTTTTGGGCTCCTCTAAGCTCCCCGTGGCATGACTGCCACCACATTGACTCAATGGCCTTGGGAATCTTTTTTGGTCCTCTTTTAAGGTCCAGTTTTCTCAAAAAAAAAAAAAAAAAAAATCCATTTCCAAAGCCTAAGGTGCAATGTTTGCTTTATCTCAGAGGCTCAAAGAGGACAGTGCTCCCTGAAGAGTAAAAATTCAAAATGCATCCAAGCAAAACCAGCAGAGCCAACCCCAGGAGCTGCTTTGTTTTCAGTAGCATTTTACCACCATTGGACAAAAAGGGAGGGTGGCAATAAACCAAAACCTTCAAGGCAGCAGGGAAAAGTGTTCCTGGCTCCACATTTAATTCCTGGCTTCATGAAAACAACAATATTCCCAACATCTGCAGGAGTCCCCAGGCCAGGCTGCCAAGGCACAGCTCCTGCCAGGCCATCGATCGCCTCCACCTCCTGACTCCACTGAGAAGCCTCAGCTCAGGATAAAGCTTTTTAGATGCTATTGCCATGGTTCTTCTGGGTCTATCTCCTCAACACCCCTTTTATTTAGGGAAAAGGGATGGAAATCTCAAGAGCAGAGAAAACGTGCCACCTGCTTCATCAACCTCGAGTCCTTCTGTGTTATATAGACATATCTTGGAGAATGACCTCCAGGAGGAGTTTCTAGGAGGTCAAGCTAACAAATGAAGCTGTGCACAGCCAGGGAAGTCTTTAAGATCTCCTCCCTTCTTCAGGTGACCCTTACAAGACCTATGTGCCCCATTCCCTCATGTCTGTCAGACAGCACCAGGAATATCCACCCCAGGCTGAAGATCCGTATCAAACCATGGTGGGTTCCTATGAGGATGGCTCCTCTTTATGGGAGATTTAACTCCTGAGCTGCAAATGTCAGGCATGGATTTCTTATTTTTGGTTGATTTGAGCACAGTGCCTACCTACATATCCAATTATTCTCTTAGAGAAGAAAGCTGGGGTAGAGAACTAAGAGGATCACCTTTATCCTTGTATTAAATCCCCTTCCTGAAATCCACCATTCCACAAACTTCATGTGCCAGAGTATTTAATGAGTTTCTTTGTCTTGCCTGACTTCTGGCACCACAGGCAAGTCTTTCAGAAGAGAGGAATTAACATTTAAAGACTAATAACTCCTTTAAAACCACCCACCACAGTCCCCTGCATTTCAAAGCACCACCATACCACTTGGTACTGTCACAAGGAGGCAGCAAATACCCACAAAAGCTATCAAGCCATTTAGGAATTTTTCCCCCCTTTTGCTACCTTCCCTTGGCAGCACTCAGGGAGAAAGAAAAATCAGTGTCTGGGCTTCAGTCCATCACCTGCTGGAAGGGCCCTGAGGGTAGAGGGATGTCAAGGTGCATCTATTGGGCTTACTCAGCCTAAACCATCCTGAAGGATGTTGAAAAGACCTGTTCCTCCTGTCAGTAGCTTTAAAGAGGCTTTTTTTGTTGTTCTCCATGCTTTCTCTTGGAAAGCAACTGTGGAACTATGGAAGGAGCAGAAAGAAACAGCTGTGTGGAACGAGAGCCACGTTGGAAAATGGTTTGGAAGGAAAGCCCAAGGTTGGCAGGGTCCTGGTCAAGCCTTGCTTTCTCCTGAACAGCCTCAGCCAGCTCTCTGCCAGCTCTGAATTCTACTCAACCATTTCCAAATTGCTTTAAAAATAAACTCCTTCTGTTGCTTTCTCCTCCAAAATCCACAGCCTACACCAAAAGCCTCCTTCAACCCTCCCATCCACCCTTCATTCCCTCTCTACACCTCCTCCCACCTCACACCATGCTTTGGTATCACTGGTTCTCATCCATCCTCTCAAAAAAACAAGGGAAAAAGGAGAGAAATGTTCTCAGGTTTTAGCAACCCAGAGCAGCCTGGATGCAGAGGTTCAGGTGTCAGCCAGAGGCAAAGCAGCACATCCAGGAGCTGAACCTCATTTATCACCTGCTGGGTCTTCATTTTCCTAAGGCCAGGGATGAGTTGGGTGTGGGAGCAGCTCCCACAGAAAGAGGAAACCAGAAAACTCAGATGTGAAACCAAACTGCAAGGAAAAAAAGTCACCTAAGGGCATCCAGCACCTCTGGAGATTTTTTTAACCCATGGAAACTTGAACTTGACTCCTCCTTTGGGTCAGGTTCTGCCAAGTGCAGCTTCCACAAGTTATAGAAGTTTATGCTTTTAAAGCATGAATATTGCAGTAGTGGCATAAGTGAAATTTCCATTTTATGGGCAATATTCTACTTGATAAATAGCTTAATGAAATAATTATTTATTAGATTCTTTAAGCAAAATAAATGAGCAAGGAGGTTATAAGTAATCTCCCCTTAGCTGGCCTCAACACATGCATTAATTGTTAGTTGATAAGCTTTCAGCATTCTGTACCACAGGGTATTCCCACCCTGACACAAAGATCTGAACTTAAACACCCTGTCTGGTTTTATTCTGTGCTCTAAGCTCCTTTGCAGAGCAGAGAGGATATTCTCTCCACCCCAGGTATCCTTAAAGCTCTTCAGACAAGCATGCTTTCATTTTGAAATGGCTAGAAAACTTCCTCAGCACTTTGATGGGATGAATTATCATGAGAAAAGAAGAAAATCCATTTGGCACATTATGGCTCAATTATTAAACTCCCCTCCAATGTTTTTCAGCATCCCAATTGCTAGTAAAGAATGGCAGCTTTAAATGCTGGAAAATACAGCAGCTTCACCACTAATAAGCTTTAACATATATAGGTGACCTAATAATTCCAGAAAACACTGCAATGATTACTAGAAGCATATTCCAAATTCTTTTGATGAATTGGAAGCTATTTAAGGGCAATTTAGAAGTAAAAATTAATATGTTGGAGAGTTATAGGACATCTTTAAAGCCCTCGATGCATTAAACCTCAAAATAATTGGAACAAAGTAGATAATAATGCTGAAGGAATGCAGAGAGTTGGCCTTTGCCAAACACCCATCTGCAGCCTACAGCCAGCCAGGAGAGCTGATCTACACATGAATGACCCAATATTTCAGCTGAAGATGGCACCAAGGTTTAACAAGCCACAAAGCCACCTTATCTGTGGCAGGTGAGAACATTTATTTCTCTTTTCTGGCTCTCTTAAAAACCTGTTTTTTGGCAAGAAGAACTGATCTGACACCCTGTAAACCAGAGGCAGCTGAGTTTGGACTTGGTTGGACATTGGATGGTCCTGAAGGTCCCTTCCAACCCAAACCAGTCTGGGATTCTGTGCTGGGGTCTGGATGCGACCATTGTGATGGATGAAGGAAGGAGTGAAGAGGAGAACACAAAAAAGAAGTCCCAGATGTGAACTGCTAAACTTGTTCATCTTTCTAGAAATAATGTGAAGATATTCCCAACCTCTTTTCCTCAGAAAAAACCAAAGTGATTAGACTGTATTTTAGGCACATATTTAGTAAGGTTATTCTGTTGCAGTAAGAAATTCAATATTTAATAAGCAAAAAGAGAAAATAAAATATCTGTAGGATCACTCAACAGAGTTTAGAAGGCCAAATACTCAAAACAACAAAGATTTTCACATCTCCTGTATTCAATAGTACAAAAAGTACACTGGGGAGAAATACATATTAGAGACAGGGGTGGTGGCATAGGCAGATTTTCTTTTTGCAAGAGAAGGAAGCACAAATAATACTAAAAAATGTTGATTAGAGCTTACCAAAATAGCTCTAACTATCTGCTGAAGGACGACAGCAAGATTTGTAAATTAAAGACCTATTTTGTGAACAGCAGAGGAGGAAACAGAGAAAAAACCCCTCAGTTTGCTTGCAGTGCATTTAGCTTTGCAAAGGTTACCAATGGTTAGAACATCATTTCTCCTGTGGCTCCAATTATAATGCAGAATTAAAACCCCCATCACTTCACCCTTCTACCCAACCTTTATCCACTGACATTTTCTGAGCTGCAAATAAAATGTTAACGTCTTGCTAAATAAAATAAGGGTAAAATCCAGCCACACACCTGACCTGGTGCTCAACACTGGAGCTCCAAGCACCTCTAAATGTGAGGCACATCCTTCTCTCACCCAAAGTAGCCCAGAAATGAACTGGAAATCAAAGCCAGGAGTCAGATTTGGTCCTGCTGCACTGTGCCTGATGTTATTTAAATGCAGGGCCATGTTCCTGGGGTCCCTGGAGCTCTGTGAGTCCCATGGAGAGCCACACTCAGAGCCTCTGATACTCCTGAAATGGAGATGCACCTGGGGGTTTGGCCACCCAGCTTGTTCTCCAGTGCCTCTTGGAGGGATTTACTTAGAATCACAGAATGGGCTGGGTTGGAAGGGACCTCAGAGATCATCAAGTCCAACCCTTGATCCACTCCCACTGCAGTTCCCAGCCCATGGCACTCAGTGCCACATCCAGGCTCTTTGGAAAGATCTCCAGACACGGAGAATCCACTACTTCCCTGGGCAGCCCATTCCAATGCCTGATCACCCTCTCCAGAAAGAAATTCTTTCTCATCTCCAACCTAAACCTCCCCTGGCACAACTTGAGACCCTGCCCTCTTGTCTTGCTGAGAGTTGCCTGGGAAAAGAGCCCAACCCCCCCCTGGCTCCAACCTCCTTTCAGGGAGTTGCAGAGAGTGATGAGGTCTCCCCTGAGCCTCCTCTTCTCCAGCCTCAACACCCCCAGCTCCCTCAGCCCTTCCTCACAGCAATTCTGCTGGATCCCTTCACAGCCTCCTTGCTCTTCTCTGGACCTGCTCCAGCACCTCAAGCTCCTTCCTGAGGGGCTGAGGGGCCCAGAACTGGACACAGGACTCAAGCTGTGGCCTCACCAGGGCTGAGTACTTGACCTAAGGCATCATGAATATCAGGAATGAAATGAAGAATCTTTCCCTCCTCTTTTCCTCAGGCAGCTGAATGTAAAGCTGCTGCTTCCAGCAGCAGAGCACGTTTAGGATGGGGTTACAGCCAAGTGGAAAGAGTGACCTCTAGAAGATGGAAATGGGCCACAACATCACCTGCACAGAAAACTTTTCCAAATTTTCTCTCAGAATGGCAATATGAAGCAAGACCCCTGACCAGGACAAGAGAAAGTCATTCTAAACAGTCATTTTCCAGAGTAAAATCATTTTTTGCCTCCATTATATTCAAAGAATTGAGATCCCCAGAATGGTTTGGATGGGACCTTCAAGCTCACCCATTCCCAACCCCCTGCCATGGGCAGGGACACCTCCCACCAGCCCAGGGTGCTCCAAGCCCCATCCAACCTTCAACACCTCCAGGGATGGGGCAGCCACAGCTTCTGGGGGCACCCTGGGGCTCAGCACCCTCACCCCAAACAATCTCTCCCCAGGATCTCCATCTCCCCTTTTGCAGCTCGAAACCCTTCCCCATCACTCCATTCCCTTGTCCCAAGTCCCTCCCCAGCTTTCCTGGAGCCCCTTCAGGCACTGGAAGGTGCTCTAAGGTCTCCCTGGAGCCTTCTCCAGGCTGAACACCCCCTGATGCTCCAGCCCACTTTTTGACTGAGGGTTGGTGTCCTGTGTCTCCAAGATGGTTTTACCAAATGTCCTCATGCTTTGCAGAAAGCCTTTTCATTGCCTCAGTGTGCAAACTGTCAGCCAAATCCTTCCCATTCCCATCCAGGCAGATGTCAGATGTTACCTATGCGTGGTCTAACTTGGGTTTAACCAGAATTATGAAACCCACCCTAGAGCACTGGGAATACAAGGGTTTCAAGCATTTCCCCTACAAACAGCAGAGATGAATCACAAACTCAACCACAGGTAATTTAGGAAGTTACAGTGACTGTACAATCTAACCCTGGAAGAGGGGCTCAGCAGAATTTACAGTTAAAGAATCAAAGATTTTTTTAATGCATCATGGAAGGTTGGTTGGAAAACACCAGTGAATTCCCTTCTCCCAGAGACACAGGTTCCTGCTCTGCTGGCATCTTAGGATGTTCAATAATATTGTGTCTTCTCAAGGAGATCCATGTGAGAGCAGTGATGGAGGGAAGGAAAATCACTCCTGGCTGTCTCCAACCTTTGCCCAATGCTTGGCCATGTATTTTCAGATTCACTGAGCTATTTCATGCACACATCTTCTGCCCCACACCCTGATGCTCTGCCAGTGATGGAGCTGGAGGAAACCCTCATCTTGGAGAGATCCAAACTCAGGTGGATCTGGGTCTGTTATGACTTGATGGATATTTAATGTGTGGATTGATCTTATGCCATTGAAAAGGAACTAGGGAGCCAGTTCTGCTCTCTCTCCCTCTAAGTCATTCTCCTGCCACAAAGATTTTGACTGAGATGGATTCAGAAGAGCAAATGTTGAGGTTTGATGTAGGAGTAAACACTTCATATCCCTGGAAGCAAGGGGAGGGGTTCAAGCCTGCTGTTTACCTGGGGTTGTATTAAAGCACACTCTGTCCAATCAACCTCCTAAAAATAAATCAATAAATAAACTGATAGAAACCACTTATCTGAAGGACCCACCTGGAGCTCCTTGCTTTAATTAATTTAGCCTGGAATCTAAAGCAGGATATTATTCCCACTGCTCATCTGAAAAGGGGCATAATGTAGCCTATGCTAAGAGAGGTTGTAAGACTTGGAGGAGTGTTTACTCCATGATCCCTCCCTCGTGGGAGTTCTCTTTATTCATCAAGTGTTGATTTATATTTATGGAATATTAATAGTTTCTAAAACAGTTTCTCAATTCTAACAGGGGAGGTTTTGAGACTTGAAGAGCTGGCCTGGGATCCTGTGAGAGACATTTAACCTCTTTGTTAGGGTTTTACTTTTTTTGGAGGCTGGAAGAGGAAACAAATCTTGAAATTGCTTCTGTTGGTTCCCAGGGAATCCTTCACACTAAGAAATGAACTTTACTTAACAGCTCATGATTGACAGAAGGGTGTTTAGCTTCAACTTTGTTGAAACCTATGTTTCTGTTTCAAATGACTTATTTTCAGAGTTTAGTTGAAAATTTTAAGGGGCTACCTAAAGAGTCTGAACTTAACCCTTTCCAAATCACTTCCTTAATTTAGGATTTGTGTCTGACAATGATGAATTTCCCCAAGTCATTCAGTACTTGTATGACAACTCCATACACCACTTTAAAAGTAACTTTTCCATTCCAAAAAGCCTCTTTCTTCCCCAGCCTCCCTTTCCCTGCATGCACAGGACAAGATTCATTTGCAAAGATAAGCAGACAATTTCCTTAATATATTTCCTAATTAAATACTTTAAACACAGTAGAGATTTGAATTTTCTAGGCTGTGATGTAAGCAGGATGCTTGATTAAAAAAAAAAAAAAATAAAACAACAAAACCCCAAACACTTATCCTGGAAAACAAAACCCCAAATTCTTTCCTGAAGAAAAAGCTGTTTTAAATTAAAAGTACCTGAAAAATGTCACAAAGAACTGTACCAGGTCCATAAAGTTGCTGTGCTGTGAGAATGCAATCTGCAAAAGAAAAGCAAATGCTTTCTATTAGTTCCTGAAAATAAAACTCATTTTTAAAACGTGTTGCTGCTGGGATCAAGAAATGAGAGTGAAATCTGTCTTTAAGTCAACGAGCATCTTTAAACACTGTTTTGAAACGGAAATATTCTGAGGGAAAAGAAAACAAACTAAAAATTCACATTATTTTGCAATCACACATCCCAAAAATGAACCCAAACCAGTAACACCTCTCCCAGCAACGCTGAAGGAATTGAGTCCAATGCACAAAGCACCAGCTCAAAAAATTAAACCTCATTCTTTCCAAAGAGCTGAAGTGGAGCAGTTTTAATTATCAGAGACACAACGACCCCCAGTGCATCATTAACCAGTCCCAAACTCCACCTTCCTATTCAAATAATATTCTTACATCAAAATCTCCCTGGCTGAGCAACTTACAGCAAGAGCAGCAAAAAGGCAGGAGATACAGAAAATAATAGATACTGTAAAAACAGCCATGGCATTCATCTTGACTCACTTCCCTGCAACCCTCTCCAATTGCAAAGGAAAGTGGAAAACAAGGGAATATTTTGGACAAAAACCAGAGGGAAGAAGCAAGCAGGAAATTGGGAGGTGGTTAGAGGCAAAAAGAAAGATTAGGGAGCCTGGTTAAAAATAACAAAGCAGAGGGGAGGGAAGCCAAGGGAAAGGCAACTTGGGCAATATTAGGAATCAGGAGTTCTTTCCAGGTACCTCCTATTTCCTCTGCTTATCAATCTCAGCACCACAACAGGGTATTAACCCTTTCCTGAAGGAACTGAATTTATTTCAAAACGAAGCTGCAACCTCCACCTCTGTTACAAAAGCATTCCACGGATATTAAGTTCACTCAAGGCATCATTTGTTGGCTTTTTTTCCTTAATAAATTACACATCATGGTACCATTAACACAAACACAAATCTCTCCTCCTGGCAACAGTCACAACCCAAAAACCATGAATAAATGCAGAACATGTTATTGCTTGGATTCCTGTTGCTCCAGAACACCTTCTATTGTCACATTTGCTCCAAACAGCCATTGGAACGTGGAACAGAAGCTGACAAAAATAATTTTCTTATAAATATATTGAAACATTCCAAAGTTCAAAGCTCCTTTAGAGTGCATAAGTTATTTTGCTGGAAAGTTAACTCAAAACCTGCAGACCAGATGCTTGTGACCTCAATATCCCTGCCTGCAACAGACAAAACCCCACATAGTTTCTTGCTGATTTTTTTCCTTATAAAGTGCTTCCCAACTGTTTCCTGATGAGAAAAGGAGAGTGAGCATGATTTCACTTTTTATTTTCAAACTGAGTGCCTGGTAACCGAGGTGGTTTTGTATTCACACAACTCTTGCAGTGCTTGAAGGCAAAGATTCCTACCCAAAATACCACAATCCAAAATGCAACCATCTAATACACTGAAATATGGCCTGAAAATCACTGTGATGCTGACAGGCTGGCAAAGATGCATTTCTAAACACAGCCTTTATTACGTATCAACAGCTCATCTTTTGAAAGCCTTCTGTAGAAAAAAGAACATGAAAAGCACAAAGGAATCAACAAAGAAACCTGCAGAGGATCATTAGGAGCAGCTTCTGGGATGGAAACCACAGCTTGTTCCAATTAGAAGAAGAAAAAAGTACCTGCTAATTTAAAAAACAAAATAAATAAAATCCATGTTCTATGAAGGATTAATGAGACTGAAGTCAGCTCTAAACTGGTACCAGAGGAGAGCTTCTCATTGTTTGGTAACAAATGTGGGAAAAGAATAACACAGGGAAGTTGGATTTCTTTCACACAGGAGCCCTGGAATGCTTTCCCAGGGATTTTGGTTCTTCATAACCTGTTGGAGCTCTTCTCCTCTACAGATCAACCAAGGAGCAATACAAGGACCTCAAACATGGATTTAAAAAAACCCAAACCAACCAAGGTTGGTTTCTGCAATTGCTTTCTCACAAGCTGAAAACATTTTATGCTATTAAACCTGACCAATCTGTGTCACAGCCAATTTAGTATCATAATTGTTAATGGTTTGCTTACTTAGACCTTAATTTCCTCTAATATCATCTGTTTCTAGAGCTTAATTAATTCAGTTATATTAAAAGTTTGGTTAGAAATAGCTGTTAAGAGCAGACTGTTCATTCTGAATCCAGGGAAAATATGGCATAAACTTCTTAGCAGTATGGATTTTTAATTAAGTTGAAATGACAGTAGAGGATTCATTTATCCAGTCTCAAAAAACTAATTTTGTACCAAAGGAATAAGCAGTGTAACTGTAGGAAAACACCATTTATCTCAGGCTGGGGACTGGGAGAGCCTCCTCCAGGTACTGAGAAGAACTTCAGCTTTAAAACTTGCTATTTTCATAACATATGTGGCCTTTAAAGATGTTTTATGCTATGGTCTTATGAATAATGCACTTTCTTTAAATAGGTAAGATCGAAACAGGTCAGAAAATTATTTACATTCATCCCAGAGAATATTACAAAGCTGTGGTGGTTTTCTGATCTGAAGAGGTACCTGAAAAAGCACAGCAGCTTATCATGCTTTTTCTGATGCTACATCCTTTGGAACATCAAAAAAAAAAAAAAACCCCACAACTGGCTGCTCTTCAGATAAATAAAAAATCACTGGCTATATGGACTGATAAAAATTCCTAATTAAAAGCTTTACTCTTTCCCTGGATTAACACTAAGCTGAGGAAAAAAGATTCAGCTGCCTCTCACTCTCCCAACAACATCTGAAAGGTTCAACAGTTTTGAAAGCAGTACACGAGGATTTCAAAGGAGTTAATGACAAAGTATTTGGCCACAAAATACTTTGTGTAAAGGAAAAGCAATTTGAACCCAATTGACATCTCAGTACCAGTTGGTATTGCAAACTCAGAACACTTCTGGAGTTAAACTACAGCCTGGGAGTGATATCAATCCTGACAAACAAATTGGGATGATTATGGACCAGGAATTGGTTTGCATTAGTTCCCAGCTTGTGTTCCAAGAGAAAAGAAACTTGAGAATAATTTAAAGAGAATAATTCTGTGCAAAAGCAGGTCCAGCTGATGCTTAGTCAGCTTCTTATTCTGAAACAACTTTAAGTGCAACCATATCTAAATCCACTCTTTTTGTTTACAGCTGCTTTGAACTCATTAAAAAGTACCTGAATTTCACATAACATAAAGAAAAAAGAGTATCACCAAACCAGTGGGAAACTCTACAGAATTTTTTTTTTATTAAAAATAGCAAGAAACACATTTGAGTCACTCCTCTCACTTATCTGTAATTAACAGAGGTCCAGATAAACCAGCACAACGTAACTCCTGAAAGTTATTGCTTATTTTATACAAATAAAAGTCAAACTATTAGCTCCAGGAGGGATGGGGCAAATCTCTCTCCAGACTCAAGTAACTTCTTACACATAACTCATTTAGACTACAAGTACTGATAGGAACTGAAGAACTGCTACTGGACTGAAGAACATTTCCAGTATAGCATTTGCATAACAATTTGGAACATTTTGAGTATCTTATACATTTGAAAACACAAATGATCAGAGAAAATACTATTTCTGTAACTTGATTTCCCTGCTAACAATTCAGGATTATTTCCATGCTGCATTTTTTCCTTTCTCCACTGTGGTATCAAGTGACTCAATTCCCATCAGTCCTGCCTTTCTATTCAACCCTACCCCATGTTAGGGCTGTAAAAAAAAGGGAAATTGGAAATGATATTCTGAACAGGACTCAATCCTAGAAGAGGATTATAAAGGAGAGGGAAAAAATGAAGTCTAATTAACTTCTGAAGCCAGGGAAGTAGAACACAAGGTGCAAGGAGAAGGAGGCTGCTGGAGTTGGGTGCTTGCTGTGAATTCAGGAGGCATCAAAAGGGTCTCTGCTGTGAGATCCATTAACCTCAGCTGGCAGGTGGGAGAACACTCCAGCATTGCTGGTTTGAAAGCCTACAGGACCACAACAGCACCAAAACCCAGGGAAATGTCAGAGATTTGAGGCTGCTTTGCTTCTGATTTAAATACAGCCCCAGCACCAGGAGTTAACAACAACAACAACAAAAACCCACGTGCAAGGCTGGGAGGCTGAGAGCTTCAAGGGCTTCCCAAAAAGACAAAGCCAACAGCCAAACAAGCTGCAGATGACATTTGTGTACATCTTCCTCTCTTTCTTCCTCTGCTTGCTCTTTTTTTTTTTTATCTTTTATGGTTAGAGGCAAGGATTCAATCTGACCTTGCGAGGACACAGCAATGGGATGCTGTGGCCTGAATGCTGAGTGCCTGCACTCCTGTCAAAAGCCCAGCTGAAAAACAAATGGTTTCTAAGTAGTCTTGAGCCATGCCAGAGTCATCAAAACATCATTTTTGCCCTCTGTGATAGCAACGGGGGAAAAACAGCTCCCCTGCTCAAGAGAAACCTCGTTCCTGCTCTTTGCTCTCCTTGAAACACAAATGTGGCTGAGGGAAACACAGCAGAAAAACTCAGATTGCTCTTGGAGAGCCAAAGCCAACAGCCTTGGGCCAAGCTGAATCCATCTAGCAAGCCAGCTCCACATCCTAAAAGTGTGGCCCAGCTCTGCCCCATGCTGTTGTTCCATGGGCTCTGTGAGCATCTTTCAGGAGCCAAAGCTTTCATGAAGGCAGCAGAGAGGGGGCTGTAGGAATTCAGGGCTTTGTGTTGGTATTTTTGAGCTCATGGAGGGATGGGAGAAGCCCTGCAGCAACCCCAGGAAGGAGCAGGGCAAAGTGACCCTTTTTGGGTCTCAAATTGCCTCTGTCCTTTTAGGTTTCAGGATGACTTTTCAGAGGAAGCATCTGTTTAATTCTGCAGATGTGATTCATGGGATCCAGTCACAGATGAGAGGAAAAGACCTTAATCTTTGTAAGCCTCATGCAGAGCAGCAAAACATGGGGGCAGGGGGGCTTTGAGCAACCTGGCTGAGCAGGAGGTGTCCCTGCCCACACAGGGGGATTGGAACCAGATGATCTTTAAAGGTCCCTTCCAACCCAAACCATTCTGTGGTTCTACAAAAAGCTCACTCTAGAAACCTGGTAAGCAGCTTAAAGAGCATGCATCCCCCTCCTCCTCACCCCAAAATACAAATCTACAAACCTGACTAAGCTGAATTAGGTGAATTCAGGATGGAGGAGCCTTGAAAAGTAACTAAAAGCAGTCAGAGACCTGACCAGCATGTCCCACATCAGGATAGAGGCAGAATGGGAATGCCTTATTATTATCATTATTTCTATTTCCTTTCAAATTAGGCCATGGAGCAAACCACAAAGTAGAGAAGAGCAGGTTAAATAAAGACTACTCACCCTCTATTTTAACTCTGTGTAACACACCTGGAAAGGACAAGTTCATTAATCCCTGCTCTGCATTTACATCACAGACAATGGGGGTTAAGGCATCACAAAATGTTAGAGAATAAACACATTAAATAGACACTGATCATCTTTTGAACCTAAGAGGTAACAGACAGATGCAGTAGGATGATGGATTGCTGAAAAAACACCAAAAATAACATAAAAAACCCTTTTCTGGTGCTCCAGAACACCACACACCAGCTTTGCTTCAGGAGCATCCTGTCCCAGTATCCTGCAGGATATCCTTTTGGGATGCAAGGGGATCACCTGCCCTCAGTCCATCCTCACCAGGGAAGGGGCTGATAAGCACTATGCCCTGTCTCAATTAAGACCCAAACTAACTGCATCAACATGCACCACTTACAGTTTGGTGATTTAAGAAGGAATTTCAGTGAATGAAGCTATTTGATGGATGCTGAATGTCCAAAAGGGAAGGAAAGCATTACAACTCCTTGCTCTGTGTTGGGTGAAGTGTCCAGTTAAGTGCAAACAAGGCATTTACACTAAAAAAAAAAGATATATTTGTACAAATAAAATTAAGCTCCCAGGCACTGCATCACCATGCAAAACCACAAAGGCAATGGGGCCTTTCACTTGCAGAGGCGCCATGGATCTATTTGAAATGAACAGCAAAATTCCACTTCACATTTTGAGGTTAGGAAGAAAACTTAAGCTGCCTTGTTCCCTGTAAACCTTCAAAAGCTGCAAGAACAGCACAGGGAAAAACTTTCTAGATGGAAAAATTAAACCACAAGCTTGAGAGAAAAAAGGTCTCAGAGCTATGAATTGTAACTTGAAAAACTGACAGCAGGGAGTCAGCAACACACCTGGTGGTGTAGGTGGAGACATCAGGAGTTGTGATGCTCAACTAAAAGCTGACAAATTGGAGTAGGAAACAACCACTACAACAGCTAAAGGTGCAGGAGAGGTGGATCACAGAGCAGTCCCAGATGTAAATCCAGATTGAGCTATTCCTCCTTGATTAAATTAATTACTTTGTGCATGAGAAGCTCCCAAAACCAACCAGCACCCAAGCAGATCCAATAAACTGCTTTCTGTTTCACAGAATAAAAACTTAGAATCATAGAATCATAGGATGGGCTGGGTTGGAAGGGACCTCAGAGCTCATCAAGTCCAACCCTTGATCCACTCCCACTGCAGTTCCCAGCCCATGGCACTCAGTGCCACATCCAGGCTCTTTGGAAAGATCTCCAGACACGGAGAATCCACTACTTCCCTGGGCAGCCCATTCCAATGCCTGATCACCCTCTCCAGAAAGAAATTCTTTCTAATCTCCAACCTAAACCTCCCCTGGCACAACTTGAGACCCTGCCCTCTTGTCTTGCTGAGAGTTGCCTGGGAAAAGAGCCCAACCCCCCCTGGCTCCAACCTCCTTTCAGGGAGTTGGAGAGAGTGATGAGGTCTCCCCTGAGCCTCCTCTTCTCCAGCCTCAACACCCCCAGCTCCCTCAGCCCTTCCTCACAGCAATTCTGCTGGATCCCTTCACAGCCTCCTTGCTCTTCTCTGCACCTGCTCCAGCACCTCAAGCTCCTTCCTGAGCTGAGGGGCCCAGAACTGGACACAGGACTCGAACACAGAACTGGACACAGTACTTCTGGCCATCTCGGTGCAGCTGAAGAGGTTTCACGTGCTCAGATTTACATTTGCCAACAAGTGAAAAGAAAATCTCCACTAAAATTTGATTTTCACACCTTCTACTACGAACTACATTGCTCCTGGGTGATGCACCAATGGAACAGATAAATTACCAACACCTCACTTGCTGCAATACTCACGAAGCCACTGAGTTTTATGGCCCAAATATTTGACACTGTGCAAATATAAAAACCAAGTTCACTTCTCAACTTTTACTGGGATGGAAAATCGATTTATATTCCAATCCTGTGCCACCCTCCTGCAGCAGTCACAAATTGTCACTTCTCAGCTAATTGGCTGCAGTCAGCAGTTGGCTCAGAAATGCCAATTATAAATGCTTTGTCTCCCCATGTGAGCTCCCAGATTGCTGTGCAGAGCAAACATGGGCAGAGGTGCCTCTAAATTCCAAAGAGTGCTTAAGATTTAGTCCCCTCCTCTTTCTCTGCATCAGAAAAATCACCACACAAATCTGGCAAGTTGGAAGTGTTTGTTCAATAAACAGCCAGGTGCTGAATAGTGATGCTCATCTTCATTGGAAGTGCCCAGGCAAAGGATGTGCTGCAAGGTCCAGTAATTGGAACAGCAATCTCTGATCAGACCCCACACACCTACTCATTACAGTGACACACTCCCAAATGTCAGGTCCAGAAAACAGCTGAGTTTTTCTGAATGTCAGACAAACACCTTAAAACTAAAGATCAGCTCTTCCCCCAGACCTCTGCCACATCCATCCTCAGCTCTGTCCCTACACTGAAGGTGCCAGTGCTCACTGAAGGGAAGGGTGGTAAGAGAACTGGAGATTATTGGAGCAATTTTGCAGGAGAAAAATAAAGACAAAATACAGAGATACAAATCCAAGCCAAAATAAAACAAACCAGCCCCAGCTCTTGCTTGCAAATGGCACCAAGAGGAACAGCAAAGCAGGGCTGTGGTGGGGATGAATCCCAGACTGGTTTGGGTTGGAAGGGACCTGAAAGTTCATCCAGTTCCAACCCCCTGCCATGGGCAGGGACACCTCCCACAGCCCAGGGTGCTCCAAGCCCCATCCAACCTTCAACACTGCCAGGGATGGGGCAGCCACAGCTTCTGGGTGCAACCAGGGGCTCAGCACCCTCATCCCAAACAATTTCTCCCCAGTATCTCATCTCCATCTCCCCTTTTGCAGCTTGAAACCTTTCTCTCTTTTCCCATCTCTCCATTTTCTTATCCCAGGTCCCTCCCCAGTTTTCCTGGAGCCCCTTCAGGCACTGGGAGATGCTCTAAGGTCTCCCCATAGGATCCTTCTCTTCTCCAGGCTGAATTCTCCCAGCCTGTATTCACAGGAGAGCTGCTACAGCCTTCTGATCACCTTCATGGTCTTCAGAAAGTTGTGCAGGCACTGAAGGTGGTGCTGGGCTAAAGGAAAAGAGAGGCAAGAACTCAAGGCCCAATAGATTCTCTTTCCACAGAGGAGTTTGGGGTGAGCTGCTGAATGCTCCTTCCTGACAGCTCCTGCTCCACCTGGGACATGCTTGAGGTTGGGATGAAAGGATGGAGAAAGATGATTTCTGACAAATCTTGATGTCCTGTCCCAACTCTCCTCTCAATCACGGACAAAAGAGCCTCCACAGAAGGTTAGAGAAGGAATTCCCACTTGTAATTCTGCCCCAGCAATGGCAAGTGCAGTTCTCAGGTTGATCTATGAGCTTTCCACCCTATTTCCATCCAAGTTCCACTTGGCTTTCCACCCAAGTCCTGAGTTTTCCATTGCAGCACAGAAGTTCTCCATGCAGTTGACTTTCTTAAGGTCCAAATTCAGGTGGCAACTTCTGACATAACTTCAGCAAAAATCCCTGTAGGCTTTGTAAGGTTTGAGTGAACCTTCAATGGAGAGGCAGCACTGAGGAGGATGAGGAAAGATCCAACAAGCTGGGAGGGCCAAATCATAACTCACAAGTCAGGAAGGGGCATTTTTATGGGAAGAAGAACTCCAAGGTGCATTTCAATTCCTCCCAGCTTCAGGTAGAAACAGCACACAAATAATTCTGCTTCACTTGGCTTCTTGCAAACATTGGAACTGGCTGTTCAGTTTTTCCTCAACTTCTTGAATTCTGGTGAATTTTTAGATGAAAACTCACTCTTCAGACAAAAGTTAAAACCAGGCTATTTCATGATAAAAGCAGTTAAGCTCAGGCAAATTACTGTCATCAATTGGAGACAAAGGCTAGCAACATTAATCACTTCTAGCTGTAAAAAGCTCCACGGAAATCAGTCATAGAAAAGAAGCTCCTTTAAACTATATTCAGGGTTTAAAACCAGAATCGAACTGTCAAGACTCTCCCAACCTCACATAATGCCTGCAGACAAAAATCTTTACTTACCCTTGGCCCCTCCAAATCTAAATATTGGCAAGATGTCCAGCTGCAAACCTTTGAATGCAAACTTTATGCTTGGAATTCAAAAGGAAAAGTCTAAAAAAGAGCTATTTTGTCACAGTGCTACTGCCCCAAAACAACTCTCTCTTCCAAAGTGGGTTTTTTTTTTTACCCAAGAAGGGATTTCTTGTTGCTTGTAAACTTTTGTCCACATCTCACTTTGAAGACTGAGCTATAGGTTTGGGTGAAATCACTTGAAAAGGGATTCTTGGAGCAATCCTGGATGCTGCCTTTTTTAATCCCACAGCCTCCAAGCAATGGTACCTTCCTCAAGCACAGCACAAAAACCTTCATGTCATTTCTATTTCAGATGTTCAACTGAAGGAAAAAACCTCTTTGCTCAAAGGCCTGGCTTATTAAATGAAACACAGGTAAGGAATTTACTCCTTGAAGAGAAATTCAGCTGGGAAAAAAAAGCCCAATGAAATAAAATCCCTTGGTAAAAATATAAAGAAAGAAAACTGCACATTTTCCACTGCTGACAAAAAAGGGGAGACTTCTTCAAAAACCTCAATAAACATCATCCAGTTCCAATCCCCTGCCATGGTCAGGGACACCTCCAACCAGCCCAGGTTGCTCCAAGCCCCATCCAACCTTCAACACTGCCAGGGAAATCCATGCCACAGAAAGAATAAAAAAGGCTGTAAAAGCTGAGAATAACATTTTGGTTACAGAGAGAGTTCTCTTTCCACCAAGAGAGTCTTTTAAGAGGAAAATGTTGAGATATTCCTTATTTTAACTGGATTTGAATGTGACTGCATTTGTAT